>NW_026521717.1:5655000-6925011 GCF_021234435.1 Artibeus jamaicensis | reverse complement strand
TGTGGTTTTAATTTGCATCTCTCTGATAGCTAACAATATTGAGCATCTCTTCATGTGTCTCTGAATGTTCTGTATGTCCTCCTTGGAGAAGTGTTTGTTCAAGTCCTTTTCCCATTTTTTAATTGGGTTGGGTGTCTTCTTAGTGTGGAGTCGTGTGAGTTCTTTGTATATTTTGGAGATTAAACCTTTGTCTGAGGTATCATTGGCAAATATGTTTTCCCATACAGTTGGTTGTCTTGCTAATTTAATACTGTTTTCTTTAGCCACGCAGAAGCTTTCTATTTTGATGAGATCCCATTTGTTTATTCTTTCCTTTACATTCCTTGCTCTAGGGGACATATCAGTAAAGAAGTTGCTGCGTGAAATATCTGAGACTTTCTTGCCAATGTTCTCCTCTAGGACTTTAATGGTGTCACGGCTTACATTTAAGTCTTTTATCCACCTTGAATTTATTTTTGTGTATGGTGTAAGTCTGTGCTCAAGTTTCATTTTTTTGCACGTAGGTGTCCAGTTCTCCCAACACCATTTGTTGAAGAGGCTAATCCCTCCCTGAGTGAGGGTCAAGTGGTCGGACTCAGCATGAATCCAACCCAAATTTCTAATTTGAGGTGATCAACCTCTCTTTGGTCTCGCTCGGGTCAGGCCCCCGGGGCACTCATCGATCTGGCACCTTCTGTCAGGTTGTAGTCCGAAACCCTCGCTTCCCACCTGCAGTGGGGGCTGGCGGCTGTCGCCCCAACCAGATGGGGCCTAAGAAATCTCAGGGCACGTGCACCCCCGCTTCCCCAGTTGGTCCTCCGGCCACCTCCCCACCTATCCAGTCAGTGGCAAGTCAACCCGAATTTGTGTGAGGTCGCTTCCTGGTCAGGGAACCAAATGTTATAGGAAAATGAAGCAACCAGACACCAAGGGATTCTGGAGTACAAGGTTTATTAACATGCACAGGCCCAGAGGAAGCAGTCTCCAAATTCTGAGCCCCAAACAAAGGATTCTTGGGGTTCATATAACCTAGGGGTCTTCCTGTCTACGTGGCAAAGCAGGATACAGAAGCAGAATGCGGTAATTAGTTCTATCTACGGGGCAGAAGCAGAGTACAAAGGCTAAATGTGAAAATTGGTTCTATCTGCGGGGGTGCTAGCCCCAGTCCTAGTGACTATCCAGCTATTTGCTTTTCCCAGATGGCCTTGTCGTTCTCCCATGGCGCCTGGGGTCTTGGGTGAGCAAAGGTCTCCTAGGGCTTCTCCCTTCAGTAGTTTTTTTTTTCTTTCAAAATTGCACTGATGATGTCTTCAAGTGTTTATTAAACAATGAAAGTGAGCAAATGTCATCACAAGACCCATAAGATGGTTTCATGTTGGTATCAAAATACCTTGCTAATTTTTATGGCAAAATGAAAGGGCTGTTCTGACAAGAGATATAAAATACAAAATGCTATAGATTCTGTCTAGGGTAATCATGCCTGCTTCTAAATTCTTTTGTTATGTGATTTTAAGTATATTTTATTGATTATGCTATTACAGTTTTTTCAATTCCCCCCTCTGGCTTGTACCCTCCAACCCTCCAGCATTCTCCCCCTTAGTTCATGTCCATGAGTTGTACATATAAGTTCTTTGACTTCTCTGTTTCCTATACGATTCTTAACCTTCTCCCCATCTATTTTATGCCTGCCAATTATGCTTCTTGTTCCCTGTATCTTTTGCCCCCTCCATTCTTCCCTTCCTTTCCCCACTAAAAACTCTCCATGTGATCTCCATTTCTCTGGTTCTCTTCCTGTTGTAATTGTTTGCTTAGTTTTGATTTTTGTTTTTTAGGTTCAGTTGTTGATAATTATGTTTGTTGTCATCTTACTGTTCATAGTTTTTGATCTTCTATTTCTTAGATAAGTCCCTTTAACATTTCATATAATAAGGGCTTGGTTATGAGCTCCTTGAACTTGACCTTTTCTGGTCAAGTTAAGGCACTTCATCTGCCCTTCCATTCTAAATAATAGGTTTGCTGGATAGAGTAATCTTGGAAGTAGGTCCTTGCCTTTCATGACTTGGAATACTTCTTCCTAGCCCCTTCTTTAGAGAAATCAGCTGATAGACATTCTTATAGGTCTTATAGGCACTCTGTTGTAGGTAACTCTCTCCTTTCCTCTTGCTGCTTTGAAGATTCTTTATCTTTAATCTTGGGTAACTTAATTATGATGTGTCTTAGTGTGTTTCTCCTTGGGTCCAATTTCTTTAAGACTCTCTGGCCTTCCTGGAGTTCCTGGAAGCCTATTTTCTTTGCCAGATTGTGATATTTTCCTTCATCATGTGTTCAAATAAGTTTTCAACTTCTTGCTCATGTTATTCTCCTTCTGGCACCCCTATGATTCTGATGTTGGAATGTTTCAAGTTGTACCAGAGTTTCCTAAGCCTCTCCTCATTTTTTGAATTCTTGTTTTTTCATTCTGTTCTGGTTGGATGTTTATTTCTTCCTTTCTGTTCCAATTGGAACGGAAAGGAGCCCTGGTTTCCTTTCCTTCACAATTGATTCCCTGTATATTTTGCTTTATTTCATTTTAGGTAGTCTTCATTTGTTCCTTCATTTTGTGACTGAGCTCTATCAGTTCTGTGAGTATCCTGATTAAAAGCACTTGAACTCTGCATCAGATAGGTTGGCTATGTCCTTGTCACTTAGCTCTTTTTCTGGAGCTTTGATCTGTTCTTTCATTTGGGCTGTGTTTCTTTGTCTTGGTACACCTGTTATAAATGAGTGGAGCCTTCGCTACTGACCAGGCGGAGGCAAGCTTCTTTACTTTGTTGTGGCATTGTCTGTGAGGGAAGGGTCAGAGAGGGAACAATGCTGCTTGCTTGCTGCATTCTAGCCCCACTTTCCAAAGAACTGTTGTGTGAGACTGGGAGTTTCTCCCACTGTGACAACCCTCACAGTAGTTTATAGTTGGATTTGAGTCTTTAGTTTACTGTTCAGCCAGCCCTACCTCACCTGTGTGGTCCACTGCCTTGCCATGCCATGCATCCGCTCAGCTCAGCTGCCAGTCTCCCATCTCTGTCCCTTCTACCGGTTTGGGCGAATGCTTCTTTAACTCCTTGGTTGTTGGAGTTCCATGCAGTTTGATTTTCTGGCACTTCTGATTGTTTATTATTTTTAGATTGGTTGTTATCCTTCTTTTGGTTGTGTGAGGAAGTGAAGCATTTCTACCTATGCACCCATCCTGGCCAGAAATCTGTTATGTGATTTATGTACATTTACCCAGAGCATAATTATCTTTATTGATATTAAGAAATATGCTATTTATAGAACTGTTGGGAAACACTTTCCCTGGTTTCAGGGATTGTAATTGCCTCCCATAGATAAGGATGAGTGAGCAACCTCTAGAATGTGAGCCACTAAGGAGACAAAGCTTGTCTCTGGTAGCAAACGCTGCCTCAGCTTACTCCCCTGTCCCCAAAGCATGGTCGATGTCTATGACCAGTAAGACTCCTCACAGTGAGGGGCAACCTAAGCCAGATACAATCACTTGGGAGGCCATCATGGAAGGACTTGGGGGGCTGCAACAAAGAGGGAGTGATGGACCCTCACCCCCCGGCTATTCTGACATAGCCCAGTTTCCATGTCCTCTGGGAGAAGTACTTCCTAGCTCTAATCCACTTAAGCTTGAAAACCTGTGATGGGGAAGGCGGTGCAGTCCTTTACCAGCTAGAGCAAGATGCTGGGTGATCTGGTGTAAGAAAGAATTCCTAACAATCCTGTGTAGCCTGCTTTGCTAAGAATGCTTTTAGTTCAATGATAAAGGCCCAGGCAGAAAATTAGTTTGTTTTACCAAAGTTCTGTAGCCTTTTAGCTGATAGACCCTGACTTAGAAGAAGCCCCAATGGTTCTTTGTATACTATCTACTTTTTTCTGCCTGACAATGATTAATAAGTTGTACCTGAACTCCTGTGTAGAAAACTCAATAAATGCCTGTCTAGGCAAGGGTCAGCACGCTCTCCCCTTGGGAGAGTAGCAAGGCTGCTCCGAGGCACTCCCCACTTGAGGGAGTAGCGGTGCCGTCCCTTTTCCTCCACAGGACTCAGTAGTCCGTGTGAATCTGTCTCATGTCTCACCCATGATGCCACGGCACTGTGAGCCAGTGCATGCATCATAGAACCTCAATTTAACCAAGTGCTACATGTTTAACCCTTTAAAGTAATTAACCTACTTGCATATAAAATTCTTAATCATGTTTCTGATTATCAAGTGCCAACTATTGTTTTCAATTTTTAATCACCCAGCTATAATAGATCCATTGGAAATGTGGGTTAGAAGGGTACAGTAGTTCTATTACAATCAATTAAATATTAAACCACATCTTAATGTTTTGTAGCAATCATCTTTTTCTGGTCTCTGTGTCTTGGCTTTAGATGTTAGATGCGTATTATTTAATCACGGAAATGATTTAGAAAAATGAAGTTATTAAGAAATAGAGAAAATTTTAAAATGTTATTGTGTACACATTGATTTGTCCCTATTCTCACCTAAGGAAAAACGTCTGTCTGGAATTACTAAATCAAGGGAAAAACATCTGTCTGGAATTACTAAATCAAAGTAGAGGTTTTTTCTTCACTCCCTGCCATAGGAAGCAAATACTAAACAAATTTTATATTGTTTCTACTTTTATAACTTCTAATGAGAGATTTTGTTGGGAACTGTCCTGCCTGTTTTCAGAAGCTGTAATCCCTCACAACTAAGGCTGAGTAAAGAGACCTTGGGACCATTAGCCACTTGGGAAACAAAGCTTATCTTCCTGACAAGGGCATCATCTCTGCCCCCTTTCACTTCACCCTGCTTGGTCCCAAGTGGATGACTGATTAGCCAATGATGGGTAAGATTCCTCAAGGGAAGGGTGGTCTAAGACAGGCACAATTGCAAAGGGGCCCTCAGGGAAGGACTTGGGGACCTATAGAAAAAATGGAATTATATAACTTCACCCTTTGGCTTTGACATAGCCTTAGTCCTCATTCTGTCTACAAGAAGTCTCCTAATCTCTTGGCTGCCTTACTTCCTCTGCCTGACTGAAGCCTGAGACAATGCCAGACAGTGGTGCAGCCCTGGGCAGGAACAGGTGGTTTCCTAGGGCCATTAGGCCCAAGGAAGAATGCATAAAATCCTGTGAAAGCTGCTTTGTTAAGAATGTCCTCAATTTTCTGATAAGGGTCCAAGCATGAAATGAGTTTGTTTCCCAAAGTTTTATGGCCCTTTAGCTAACTGACCCATGTTGGGAACCTCTCTGCCTGGTTTCAGAAATTGTAACTAATCCCCATGGCCAAGGATGAGTAAGCGACCTCCAGAATGCGAGCCACAAAGAGACAAAGCTTGTCTCTGGTAGCAAACGCTGCCTCAGCTTACTCCCCTGTCCCCAAAGCATGGTCGATGTCTATGACCGGTAAGACTCCTCACAGTAAGGGGCAACCTAAGCCAGACACCATCACTTGGGAGACCATCATGGAAGGACTTGGTGGGCTGCAACAAAGAGGGAGCAGTGGACCCTTGCCCCCTGGCTATTCTGATATAGCCCAAGTCCCCATGTCCTCTGGGAGAAGTACTTCCTGGCTCTACTTCACTTAAATCTGAAGACCTGTGTTGGGCAGGTGGTGCAGCTCCTTGCTTTGCTAGAGTGGTACCTGGGGTAAATCTGGCATAAGAAAGAATTCCTAAAAATCCTGTGAAACCTGTTTTGCTGAGTGTTTTCATTCATGTTAAGGGTCCGAGCAGGAAATAAGTATGTTTCCCAAAGTTTCTGCAACCCCCTTTCCTGACAGACACTGACTCAGACTAAGCCCTCAGACTTCTTTGATATGTTATCTACTATTCGATCCTCGCCGCCCTGTATTCCTGTGTATTACAACCCAATAAAAGCCCCTAGAGGAAGGGGCTCCTGGCCTTTTTCCTCTGAGAAATTGGCCACCTCTCCACCCCAAGCAGATCATGTCTTGGTAGTGTTTACTTTCATCCATGGTGGACGGGGGGACTTGAGGGCAAAAGTTGCTCCCACAGACCGACTCAGAATAAGCCCTCATAGTTCTCTATTAGATAACAGTCCTCTGTTATCTATTGTTTGATCATTACTGCCTGACCATAATGAATAAGGACCTTCCTTGATGTAATGCTCCCAGAAAATAATAACAGCCTGTCTAGGCAAGGGTCAACATGCTCTCTCACTTAAGAGAGTGGTCATGCTGTCCTTTTTCTTAGGACTTCTGCAGTCTGTGTGAATTTATTTGTTGCATCCACAACACCACAGACACTGCTGGCCAGAGTCTACATCAAGATTTGTCAGTGTATTTTTCTTGGTGGAATACAGACCAGTCCTGCTATTTTCTCGAACAGTCAGAACAAAATTCTGTATAACTTTTTAAACTAAATAAGCAGTTGCTGCTCAGGTTTATTTTGTTATTTAGGAAAGATCCATGGTCAAACATGTTAGGAATTACTAAAACAGAATCAATAATTTTTTTCTTAGTGTTTTTTCCCCCTCAAGAAAAGTACAAATTAGGCCCTAGCTGATGTAGCTCGGTGGATTAAGCACGGGCCTGCGAACCATACGATCACAGTTCGATTCCCAGTCAGGGCATATACCTGGGCTGCAGACTCAGGAGGGGAAACCATACACTGATATTTCTCTCCTTCTCTCCTTCCCTTCCTCTCTAAAGATACATAAATAAAAAACTTTAAAAAATATTTAGAAAAAAAGTACAAATTAAAAGACTTGGGGGAACTTTAGGGAAGTAAATTTTTTTTTCTTCATGGTTTCAGCAATTTATAAGCCTATGCTGGGAAGAAAACTATGGTAGAGAAAACAAAGATTCAGGGAAAATGTCAAAATTAAAATGTAACAAACTATTTATTTATTTTAATTTTTATTTTTTAAAATTTTATTTAGTTATTTTTCAAGTACAGTTTTTTGTCTATTTTTCCCATCCCAGCCTCCCCCGCCCCTTGCCCCCACCTCCCTCCCATTTCCACCCCCCTTAGTTCTCGCCCCTATGTCCTTCCTATTTGTTCCTCCAAATCCCTCCCCCTTTTTCCCCTTAACTTCCCTTCCTTCTCCCCTCTGGTCACTATCCCCTTGTTCTCTATTTCGGTATCTTTGTTTTTTTTCTGCTTGCTTGTTTGTTTTGTTGTTTAGCTTCCTGTTAAAGGTGAGATCATATGGTATTTGTCTTTCAGCACCTGGCCTATTTCACTCAGCATGCTTTCTAGTTCCATCCATGTTGTTGCAAAAGGTAGTATGTAACAAACTATTTAATATGGCATTTGCTTGTATGCTTCTTTTTTTATGTTGTTCAAGTACAGTTGTCTCCATTTCCCTGCCACCTCTTTCCCCTGCCCCACCCACCACCACCTCCCACCTTTAATTCTCCCCCTCTTTGCCCATAGGTCCTTTGTACGTGTTCCTTGATGACCCTTTTCTTTTTTCCCGTTATCTCCTCCCTCCTCCCCTCTGGTTACTGTCGGTTTGTTCTTTATTTCAATGTTCTTGCTTGCTTGTTTGTGTTCTCGATTACATTTTTCTAAAGATGCCCTGTTTAAATACAAAATTAATGCTAGTGGCTCCAGCTGCCCCAAATATCAATAATAACACTCATCATGCCAAACACTTCACATTCATTACTGTATGTATTCTTCATCTCTCCATGAGGTTGATATGATTATTACCCCCATTTAGCTGATACAGAGATAGAAATTTTTAAAAAGTTAAGTGACTTGCCTATGACCAAATTTTAAGTGACGGAGCCTGATTATCTATTTAGGTCTGCTGGAATCCAGAAGTTTAGCCCTTGACCCCTATTGTGATACAACCAAAGAGACTGACATGTGAATCTCAGAGAGAGATGGTTCCTATGAACAGAATTCTCCTTTAATTATGTGTTGTAGGCTCTGAAGCTATATAACCTTTCCTACAGCTAAGGTTGGAAATGATATTTTGATAAGCCCTGAAGAGCTTAGAAAGCTTAAGGGGCAAAGGTACAGGTGATGTGCAGCAACTGAGATTTTCTGGATATGGTTGGTTCCTTCAGTTAGTGTATTTGGTATCACATAAGTTTTTCAAGAAGCTGCCACATGTACTCTCTATGCTGAGACAAAATATGAACACAGTCTACTTTTTCATATTTCATCTCTACTCTTGCATTCTTCATTGTTACTCATATTCCTTAGTTGAGCTTCCTGGGTGAAACAGGAATATGCAATACACTGGATGCATGAAGAGGGGAGGGAAGATGTGGGAGATCACAGGACAAAGGTCTGTGAGTGAAATACCTTGATCATTTATCTGATGTTTTATCACTCCATAACACTTACTCTTTAAATATGCATGAAGACTTCTGCTTCCAGGAAGATGGAGTAGACAACCTTTTTCTATTGTTCCATTAAAAATCCAGAAACATAAAAATATTCTGAAAAGTGGAAAGAAGGCAGATCATCTGAGACCTCAGGAACAGAAGAAAAACATGGTGGTAAATTCTCTGGGTTTTCTTTTTGTCTCATAAACTTCTGATTAGGTGTTAAAGAAGCTGGTGACCAAAAAATGTCAATGGGTTCAGACATGGCCATGGGCCAGTGGAGACCATGTTGGGAGAGTTTGGACATCCACTCCTACCATAAGGTAGTCTACCCTGAGGGTCAATGGAGGGCCAAGGAGAGCAGTAGTGAAGTGTCCCCTGGACTTCTACCTCTATCTGGCAGTGATGAGGCAGTATCTTCCCTTCTCCTATAAGAGTGGTATCAGAAGAGGCCTGACAAAATACAAGATTTAAATAAGACCAAGAGTCATTTTAATATAATATTCATAATGTCCAGGTATCAATGAAAACAATCGCTCATCATACCAAGTAAGATGTTAACTTGAATTAGAAAAATATAATACAAAATGTCAATACCAACATGACACAAATGTTAGAATTATCTGATAAGAATTTGGAAGCATCCTTTACAAAAGTGCTTTGACTAACAATTACAAACATGCTTGGAACAAATAAATAGAAAGTCTTAGCAAAAAATGTTATAATGAAAAGCCAGATAGGAAATTTAGAATTGAAAACAAAATAGCAGAATCAGTGAACATGAAGCTAGAACACTAGAAATTACCCAAAATGAGCAACAGAAGACATAAATAAATAAGTAAATAAATAAACAATGAGGAAGCCTTGGGGACAAGTGGGATTGTAACCAAAGATCTAACTATTGGGTCATTGGAGTCCCAGAAGAAAAGGAGAATTCAATGGCACTGAAAGAATACTTATAAAATAGCTAAAAATTACTTAAATTTTGGAAGGACATAAACCTAAAGATTTAAGAACCTGAGTGAACCCCAAACATGATAAACCCAAAGATAGAACATCCCACATTCAAACTTCTAAAAATTAAGGATAGTGAAAAGTTTTAAAAGCAGCCAGAGAAATGATGCAGGAAATGTACTACTTTTTGGCATTCGAATAATACGTTTATTACCAGTACTTCTTATTGATTTCAACTATTAGTCTTCTGCATTTTTAACTGGATTCAACCAAGTTAACATGTACAGGGAATTTACTCGAAATCTGCAAGTTATACTGGACACCTGGGAGACATTTGTCAATCCCATTATTCCTCTTAATTGTTCTAAAAGCAGTGTTATCCCTTAGAGGAAATCAAGAAATTTCAGAATTGGGAAGAAAAAAAAAACTCATAAAAAGGAAACACAAGAGCAGAAATTTGGAATTTTGGATTTCTGGCTGGGCTTCAGCTCTGTGAACTCCCTAAAATTAATCTACAAATGCCAGCATGTAAGTGCATTTTTCTCAGAAAATGAGCATATCTTTTGTCAGAATCTCAAACAAGCTGGTGTCCCTAAAGGTTAAGAGTCACTGTAAGAGTTTCTGTTCTTTTCAAGCAAAACCATATAACCCAACTTACACAGATGAGAAAAAAAGGCTAAAAATAGACAAGATATTCCCAGTTATAGTCATCAAAATTTTTGAATGCCTCCTTATGATAATTCTCTACTTTTAAGGGAAAAATAAGAAAATAATAGTTTTCTAATTCCTTCTAAGGCACTTGTGGAAATACATGTTCATTAAAGAATGTTTGCCTGTAGTCCTATTTTGAACATTTTATAAATAATATCTGGATATGACTAAATGACTAATGTACTGTAATTTAAAATGTAGTTTAGGTTTGATTCCCCTCAATGCCAACTGAGAAGTTCAAGCATATGAGGAAAAAGCAGCAGCCTCTCTACGTACATCAGTACCAATGAACTAGTTTGTAAGGGACAGGACAAACTGTCCCACAAGCTGCATTCCTTTTTCCATGTTAAAAAAAAAAAAAGCATGTAAAATTAAGTTCTATGATGATACAATGTATAAATGCCAAGTTATCTGAACAAAAAAATGTTAGAGCTTTGTCTGCTGAAAAAATAAAACAAAACAAAACAGCTATGACAAAAACAGATCCATTCAGATTTTATAATGTCTTCATAGCGTGCTGTCCCTCACTCCTAGTGCCCTCCATCAAATTCCTTGTTAGCCAGTTCTGCTCACATCTGCAGAAATGCACTGTAAACAGAATCTTAAGTTGCTGCTGCCTGTTTTCTGACCAAAGTTAAGGTTCCCAATGTCACCTGCAGTTGAAGTTAAATAATGCATTATTTTATGAAGAAACTTGACTGCCTGCTTCTAGTAAGACACTAAAGTAGTTGTACTCAGATTATTCTACGGTGTTATCTACAGATTCAAAAGAATCACTGGGGGCCTTTTTAAACACAGAATTGTAGGATCCAACCGTACAATGACTACAACACAATCGAGAGGAAGTTGGGAATTTGAGTTTTATCCAGTGTACTATGCAATTCTTGGACTCAAACAGGTTAGATTAATATCCTTAAAACCTAAATGTGCAAATAAGCCTGGGTTCTGAAACGAGATTCTAATCCAATTGGTTTGGATGGGGTCTGAGATCCTGCATTTCTAATGAGTATTCAGGTGATATTGCTCATTTGAGAACACATTAAGTAGCAAGGTCAGAGAAAGTATGTCTCATTGGGCGGTGTGTAAATCAGTATAGGCTACATTTTCCTCTTCTCCTACCTTGATTATGCCCATTATTCATGTTCCATTTATTGTGACTCTATAAACTTGTGTGATCAGTCAGGTCAGGCATCCTGCCCTTCTTATGTAGCTCATATAAAAAGTCCGCACAAAGAAATAGTTTAAAATAAACAAAAAATAGACACCATACATTAACTTGCAACATAATGGGTTTATATTTGTTACAGTATTTCTCACCATGGGAGTATTACTCAGTTAATATAAAGATTTTAACATTATATCTCTTCTCTATTTCACTGTCAATACAGAGTAATTTTTTTTGCATTAAAGCTTTGCTCCATTTCAATGTTGGATACACTGAATACATTTTTGAAACCTTTTCTTCCCAAGAAATAAAATTTTTAAGTTTTGCCCAACTATATTTTATATCTACTATCTACGTACAATATTAACTTGGGAGATAACAAAAATCTAGTAAAAATACAGAGAAAAGACTCCTTAACAATGCAGGAGCAGTGATTCCAACTAAATAGTGGTTACTTCCTAGAATCCTAGACAAGTGTCCTTCTCCCAATTTCATTGCTTTGAGAATTCTGAGACTACTTATGCAAATTTCAGCCATCTGACTTACTTGATCCTCTTTCTAACTAGCAAATACAAATTATAGACTGCATTTTTCAGTGCATTATTTGTTATGAAAAACCATTTTCCATGTAACATATATCAATTTATTCCAAATTATACAGAAAATAAGAATGTAAAATTACCCTATTTTTTGTTTCTCAGGAACTTTCAAACACCAAAGCTCAGTTTTTAACCTCAACAGTGCAAATATTTTCAGAGTGAGGTCTGATTCAGGAGGCTCTTCAAAGTCATACCTCTCCATTTCTCTTTCGTGCATATACCCCCAAACAAGCACAAATGCCTGTAATGCAGAGAACCACACATAAAAAGAGAGTGATTGCATCTCCTGCTTCTATTGCTTCAACAACAGGCAGCACCAAAAGCAGTGAAATGAGGACTAACAACTGTGCTGAAACTGAGGTCATGATGTCGGGACCTCAGGATGGCTGGATCTTGAGCTCTGGTTTTCTAGAAAATAAACATGGAAACAACGAGGAACCATTAAAACCCCCACCTTTTCAAATTACCATATGAATACATGACAGTCTACACAAAGGGAAGTAAAAGATGCTTAAAGATGGTCATTTGGGGTTAATTCCCTTTCTCATAATTAACTCCAGCGATTTTACCACACTCTACAATGCCATGACGTGAGAATCAACCAAACAAATTGAACAGCAGAACATAGTAAGAACAGAAAATGCCAAGACACTCACTTGGAAACAAAATATCCTAGTGAATAAAAATTATTTTCTTAGGGTCTCTCTCAACCAGGAAATACAGACAAACCTAGTAAAACTCACACAAATAAAACTCTAAAGTTGCGGGGAATTGGTATAACTTACCCAAGAAACGATATACGTATAATTTTATCTGACTTAAAATACTCCCTTCCTGGAACTCGGAAGCTGGGAGGTTCCACGTGATAACGCCTATTATCAGAAGAGGAAGGGAGGACTTAAAATTGCTCGTTATCATTATATTACCATTAATATTATTTAAGAGGGCAGCTACAGTCAGTGCAAATCAGGGAGCTGGTACGGAAGCGGGGGAGGAATGAGTAATAACTAGAGAAAACAGTTTGTTCAAGCAGGGGTACTAGACAAAGTTGGTCAGTTCACCCATGCGGGAAAAACTAAAAAAAAAAAAAAAAAAAAAAATTGTATTGACAGACAAGTTCGTTCCAGTACTTTAAAGATATCAAAAAGAATCCCTGCTTTGGCCGGACAGGGTACAAATTTGCTCCGTTTTACAAATACACTGTGGCAACCCAACTATCCTTTCTAAGAGAAATGCTACCTTACCTTGCAGGAAGCAGCCATTACAGGAATAGCAAGGAGGAGGGTGTCTCTAAACTACATTTCCCACAATCACCGCAACCACGACTTCCGGGATGCACTAGCGCCCCCGTCTGGCTGGATAAGAGGAGATCGCCAAGCTCTGTGGAAGAGGGGTAGCGCGTACGAGGCTTACTGCACGTCCCGATGTTTTACAGATGAATTGGTTTAATGTGTTTGTACGAAGGCTACTTGATAGTAAAAACGAAAGAAAGCGAAAATGACAGCAGCTTTTTAAAAACTTTCCCAAACAAGACGTTATGGCTTTTTCTTCCGCTGAAGTGAGTAAAAAGTAGGAAGAGATCACCCGAGCCAGAGCCATCTGTTTAAGGATGCTTTTAAACTATCGGATTCCCACAACTTTGAAGGAAATCGCTGCTACCATCTAACAAATGTGCGTTATCAGTCTGTTAATTCTTTTTAACCAATGGACGGAAAATATTTTGAGACGTTTTGGAAAATGTTAAAGCCAGTTGTAGAGGAGAAAACAAAAGTTTTGGAAGAAATGGTTACAACGCTGTAAGAACATTGATACGGTTCAGGTTCTAAGTTTCCATATTAGTTCAGGAATGCAGTATATGCTACAGTTTGGTGATTGTTTCTCATGTTTTTATGATAACCACTCTAAATGTCCCCAGATATCTTTTGTATGAAAAGATATAAAACTATTTCTTTTAAATCACAAGAATGAACTCTTTGCATATATAAGTTATAACCTGTTCTGAATCTCTTGAAGTCAAATATCTGTGAAGTCCTTACTATACCTTTCTAGTCACTGAGACTTTTCAATTCATTTACTGACTCCACAACTTATTTGACACCCTCAGATTGTCAGTTATTAATGATGTTGGTTAAGGATGAAGTCACCTGCCCTATCTGAAAGTCTCAGTCTCTCAGATACATTTTTTCAGATGTAGCAGTACAATGCCCATAAATAGCATGGTGGTTATCTTTTCCTTACACATTATTAATCTCTCTAGACTGACAGCAAAACTTTATTGGTACCTCAACACACAACCAGGAAGTGCTCAGTAATGTTGACCAATAATTATTTGGCTGATAATTGTGCCAACAAGATTTTATTAGAGACAAAGAAGTACCAACTCAAGGTGTCTTGCAAATTGGAAGTCTGAGTATAACTACACAATAATGTTGTTACCAAACTCAAGGGGGTTTGTTGTCGAAGGTGCTCTAGACAAGAATGAGACATGGTTGACACAAGGTAGTTTTATTTACTTCCAAAAAGTAAAGGACAGAGGGTATCCACATCCAAACCTCTGTCTCCAAGAAGAAAACCTTAGCCATTGTTCATATACAATATTTTGTTAATCACATGTTAATTTTCTTCTTTGCAGTTGGCTACTTTTGTGGGGTAAGACCCTATCAGTTTCATCCAGTTTACAGCTGCATCTGCAAAATACTGTACTACATTTTAACTGTTGGCAAGATTAGCATTTAGTAAGAACTGTCCAGACCTTGAGACTCTTGTCCTAACATTGTCTGCATTTCTTCTCTGAACTTGATTATTTTAATGAGTTCTCTCTTTGCCTCATTTGCTTGATTTACTTTTAGTATTGTGCCCTTTTAATCAATTACATTTCAAATAGGAACTATTTTTATGGCTTCCAAAATATTCTTTTATATTCTAGTGTGAACATTCTGTGCATTTATTTTTCCCTATGTTTATTTCAGTTAGCTCAAGTCAGCAGAAACTATTTTAAAGTTAGTATTGTCACAGGCTTGTTTCTAGGTGTGTTAACATTGAAATTAATAATTTGCTTTTTAAAATTTTTTTTATTTAATTATTTTTCAAGTACAGTTTTCTATTACTCCTATCCCAGCCCACCCTGCCCTGTACTCCCCACCTCCCTCCCATTTCCACCCCCCTTAGTTGTTGTCCATGTGTCCTTTATACTAGTTCCTCTAAATCCCTCCCCTATTTCCCCTGAAATTTCCTCCCCTCTTCCCTCTGGTCGTTGTCCCCTATTTCTCTATTTCAGTGTCTTTGTTTTTATTTTGCTTGCTTGTTTGTTTTGTTGTTTAGGTTCCTATTAAAGTTGAGATCACGTGGTATTTGTCTTTCAACCACGTGGCTTATTTCACTCAGCATAATGCTTTCCAGTTCCATCCATGTTGTTGCAAAAGGTAGTAGCGCCTTCTTTCTCTCTGCAGCATAGAATTCCATTGTGTATATGTACCACAATTTTTTGACCCATTCATTTACTGATGGGCACCTAGGTTGCTTCCAGCTCTTGGCTATTTTAAATTGTGCTGCTATGAACATTGGGGTGCACAGGTTCTTTTGAATTATTGTTTCAGAGTTCTTAGGATTTAATCCCAGCAGTGTAATTGCTAGGTCAAAAGGCAGGTCCATTTTTTGTTTTCCTAGAAAATTCCATACTGTTTTCCATAATGGTTGTACCAGTCTGCAATCCCACCAACAGTGAACTAAGGAGCCCTTTTCCCCACAACCTCTCCAATATTTGTTGTTTGTTGCTTTGTTTATGATAGCCATTCTGACCAGTGTAAAGTGGTATCTCATTGTGGTTTTAATTTGCATCTCTCTGATGGCTAGTGATCTTGAGCATCTTTCCATGTGTCTCTGGATCCTCTGTATATCCTCCTTGGAGAAGTGTTTGTTCAAGTCCTTTGCCCATTTTTTAATTGGGTTGCTTGTCTTCTTAGAGTGATGTTGTATGAGTTCTTTGTATATTTTGAAGATTAAACCTCTGTCTGAGGTATCACTGGCAAATATGTTTTCCCACACACTTGGTTGTCTTTTTATTTTAATACTGTTTTCTTTAGCCATGCAGAAGCTTTTAATTTTGATGAGATCCCATTTGTTTATTCTTTCCTTTATATTCCTTGCTCTAGGGAACATATCAGTAAAAATGTTGCTGCATGAAATATCTGAGATTTTCCTGCCAATGTTCTCCTCTAGGACTTTAATGGTTTCATGGCTTATATTTAAGTCTTTTATCCATCTTGAATTTATTTTGGTGTATGGTGTAAGTTGGTGCTCAAGTTTCATTTTTTTGCACGTAGCTGTCCAGTTCTCCCAACACCATTTGTTGAAGAGGCTATCTTTACTCCATTTTATGTTACTGCCCCCTTTGTCAAATATTAATTAGCTGTAGAGAGTTGGGTTCATTTCTGGGCTCTCTGTTCTGTTCCATTGGTCTATGTGTCTGTGTTTATGCCAGTACCAGGCTGTTTTGATTACAGTGGCCTTGTAATACAGTTTGATATCAGGTATTGTGATCCCTCCTACTTTGTTCTTCTTTCTCAAAATTGTGGCTGCTATTCAGGGTCGTTTATAGTTCCATATAGATTTTCGAAGTGTTTGTTCTATGTCTGTGAAATATGCCATTGGTACTTTAATAGGTATTGCATGACATTTTGGTGATGTTAATTCTTCTATCCATGAACATGGTATATGTTTATGGGTCGGTATATGTTTCCATTTGTTTCTGTCTTCCTTGATTTCTTTCTTCAGTGTTTTGTAGTTTTCTGCATACAGGTCTTTTACCTCTTTGGTTAGGTTTATTTCCAGAAATTTTATTTTTGTTGTTGCTTTATCGAATGGGATTTTTTCCTTGATTTCTGCTTCTGTTGATTCATGGTTAGTACATGAAAATGCCTTTGACTTCTGGATATTGACTTTGTAACCCACTGTTTTACCAAATTCATTTATTAGTTCAAGCAGTTTTTTGATAGAGTCTATGGGATTTTAATGTATACTATCTTGTCATCTGCAAACACTGACAGTTTTGTTTCCTCTTTTCTGATTTGGACGCCTTTTATTTCCTTTTCTTGCCTGATAGCTGTGGCTAAAACTTCCAATACTATATTGAATAGAACTGGTGAAAGTGGACATCCTTGTCTTGTTCTTGATCTTAGTAGAAAAGCTTTTAGTTTTTTCCCATTGAGGATGATGTTGGCTGTAGGTCTCTCATATATGGCCTTTATTATATTGAGGAATGCTCCCTGTATTCCCACTTTGCTGAGTGCCTTTATCATAAATGGGTGTTGTATCTTATCAAAAGCTTTTTCCGCATCTATTGATATGATCATGTGGTTTTTGTCTTTGCTTTTGTTTATGTGATGTATTACATTTACTGATTTGCGAATATTGAACCCTCCTTGCATCCCTGGGATGAATGCCACTTGGTCATAGTGTATGATCCCACTTGGTCATGGTGTATGATCTTTGATATATTGTTGGATGTGATTTGCCAATATTTTATTGAGGATTTTAGCATCTATGTTCATCAGGGATATTGGTTTTATTAATAATCTGCTTTTAAATTTGAAGAGGCTATAAATGGTAAAGTGCATTGAGTTTTACAGTAGTAGAATAAGAGTCAAATAATGACCTCTCCCATCTGAAAAAAAAAAGTGGCAGAAGTTTGTACAGGCATGTTTTGAGCCTCCATAATTTTAAAATATAATTGGCTAAATTCTCCTAACCAATACCCATCTCAATCAGGCAAATTTAACAAAGGTATTTGCATGCTCTATTACTGTCCTAGTTTTGGGAATAGCATGGTATCCTAGTTCTCGGTTTTGTATTTTTACTACCCTAACTAGTGATTTTTTAAAAAAAATTGTATAATTTATATCTGTGCTTAAAACTCTCCGGTTGGGTCATATTAAATCCAAACTCCATTTCAAGACCCACAAAGCCCTAAATATTCTGACCTCTGCCTGACTCTTTGAGGTCAACCCACCAACCATCCATGCTCATTACATTCCAATCACACTTTATTGCTATTTTAAGATGTTTTTTATTGTTATTCTGTTAGAGTTGTTCACCTCCACCCATCCCACCCCTATTCCCACAGTCAATTCCACACCATTGTCCATGTCTGTGGGTCACTCATACCTGTTCTTTAACTAATGACTTCCCTTTCTTTCCATTATTATCCCCCTCCCAGTGGTCACTGTCAGTCTGTTCCATGTTGTCATGATTGTGGTTCTGTACTATTCTTCAGTTTATTTTGTTCATTAGATTCCTATTATAGGTGAGATCATATGGTATTTCTCTTTCACTACCTGGCTTATTTCACTTAGCATAATATTCTCCAGTTCCATCCATGCTGTCATGAGGGTAGGAGTCTCTGCCTTTTTCCAGCTACTTAATATTCCACTGTGTAAATGTACCAGTTGCTATATGGGATATCTAAAAATTTTCCACCTATATTTTTCTCTAGAACTTTCATGGTGTCGTTCATTATATTAAAGCCTTTTATCCATTTTGAGTTTATTCTGGTGTATGGTGTAAGTTGGTAGTTAAGTTTCATTTTTTACATTTGCCAGTCCAGTTCTTCCAATACCATTTATTGAAGAGGCTATTTTTACTCCATTGTATGCTCATGTCCCATATGTCAAATATTGACTATAGAGACCTGGGTTTATTTGTGGACACTCTATTCTGTTCCATTGATTTATGTGTCTGTTCTTGTGCCTGTTTCAATTACAATGGTCTTGTAGTATAGTGTGATATCAGGGATTGTGATCCCTCCTACTTTGTTCTTCTTTCTCAAGATTGCTGGGGCTAATTGGGGACACTTTTGGTTTCATAAAATTTCTGAAATATTTGTCCTAGAAATGTGAAATATGCCATTGGTTTTTAATAGGAATTGCATTGAATCTATAGTTTGCCTTGGCTTGTATGGACATCTTTTTTATTGTTGTGCAATTACAGTTGTCACCATTTTACTCTCATTACTCTCACCTGCCCTACCCAAACCCATCTCCCACATTCAATATTCCACCCCCCCCTTGTCTTTGCCCTTGGTGCCTTTATAAATATTCCTGGAAGATCATCCCCCTTTTTTTCAGGGGTTTTAATTTGTATCTCTCTGATGACTAGTGATGCTGAGCATCCTTTCATATGTCTCTGGGCCCCATGCATGTACTCCTTGAAGAAGTGTCTGTTCATGTCATTTGCCTATTTTTCAGTTGGATTGCTTGTCTTCCTGGTGTGCAGTCACGTAAATTCATAATTATTTTGGAGATCAAACCCTTCTCCAAGTTATCACTGACAGATATGTTTTCCCGTATGGTTGGTTCTCTTTTCATTTTGCTGATGTGTTCTTTAGCCATGCAGAAGCTTTTTAATTTGATGAAGTCACATTTGTTTATTCTTTCCTTTATATCCCTTGCTTTAGGGGAAATATTGGTGAAAGTATTGGTATGTAGAATATATGAAATTTTTTGGCCTATGTTCTCCTCTAGTACTTTTATGGTGTCACAACTTATACTTAAGTCTGTTATCCATCTTGAGTTTATTTGGGTATATGATGTAAGTTAGTGGTCAAATTTCATTTTTTTGGATATAGCTGTCCAGATCTCCCAGCATCATTTGTTCAAGAGGCTATTTTTACTCCATTTCATGTCCATTCTCCCTTTGTTGAACATTGATTGACCATAGAAAAATGTTTTTTCCCCCCGCAGTTCTCTATTCTGTTTCATTAGTCCATGAGTCTATTCTTAGCCAGTATCAGATTGTTCTGATTACAGTGGCCTTGTAATACAGTTTGATATCAGGTATTGTGATTCCTCCTACTTTGTATTTCTTCCTCAAAATTGCTGAGGCTATTTGGGGTTGTTTATGGTTCCATACACATATTTGAAAGGTTTGCTATATGTCTGTGAAATATGTCATTGGTATTTTAATAGGGATTGTACTGAATCAATAAACTGCTTTAAGTAGTGTGGACATTTTGATGATGTTAATTATTCCAACTCATGACATGGTATATGCTTCAATTTATTTGTTTCTTCCTTAATTACTTTCTTCAGTGTTATGTAGTTTTCTGAGTACAGCACTTTTACCTCCTTGGCTATGTTTATTCCTAGGTACTTTATTTTTTTTTGTTGCTATAGCAAATAAGATTTTTTTCCCTCATTTCTGTTTCGGATATTTTGTTGTGGGTGTACAAAATGCCTTCGGTTTCTGATATTGACTTTATATCTGCTTTTTCCCCAAAGTCACTTACTAGATTGAGTAGTTTTTTGATGGAGTCCATAGGGTTTTCTACTTAAACTACTATGTCATCTGGAAACAGTGACAGTTTTTCCAAAATGGATGCCTTTTATTTTTCTTTTCTAATTCCTGTTGCTGGGATTTCCAACACTATGTTGAATAGAAGTGGAGAAAGCAGACATCCTTGTCATGTTCCTGATCTTAATGAGAAAGCTTTTAGATTTTGCCCATTGAATATGCTGTTTGCTGTAGATTTCTCGAATATGGCCGTTATTTTATTTTGGTATGCCCACTCTATTCCCACTTTGCTGAGTGGTTTTTTTTTTTATCATTAATGGGTGCTTGATATTATCAAATGCATTTTCTACACTATTAATATGATCATGTGGTTTCTATCTATTATTTTATTTATGTGACATATTACACTTCTTGATTTGCAAATATTGTAATACCCTTGTATCCCTAGGATGAATCCCAGTTGATCATGGTGTATGATCTTTTCAGTGTATTGCTGGATGTGGTTTGAAAATATTTTGTTGGGAATTTTAGCATCTATGTTCATCAGCAATATTGGGCTGTAGTTTTCTTTCTTTGTTGTGTCTTTATTTGGTTTTGGGATTAGGATGATGCTGGCTTCATGAAAAGAATTTGGGAGTCTTCCTTCTTGTTGAATTGTTTGGAATAATCTGAGAAGGATAGGGGTTAGCTCTTCCTTAAATATTTTGTAAAATTCTCCTGTGTAACATTCCAGTCCCAGGTTTTTGTGTGCTGTGAAATAGTTTATTATTGCTTCAGTCTCACTAGCTGTTATAAGTCCGTCCAGGCTTTGTGCTTCTTCTTGATTCAGTTTTCGAAGATTATATTTTTCTAGAAATTTTTCTATTTCACCCAGGTTTTCATTCTTGGGGTTAGTTTTTTTTTAGTAATTTCTTGCAATACTTTGTATTTCTGGGGTATAAGTTGTAACCTCTTTCATTTCTGATTTTATTTATTTGGATCCTCTTTTTATCTTGATAAGTCTGTTTAAAGGCTTTTCTATTTTGTTTATCTTTTCAAAGAATCAGATCCTGGATTTATTCATCTTTGGTTGTTCTTTTGGTCTCTATGTCATTTAATTCTGCTCTGGTCTTGGTTATTTCCTTCCTTCTACTTGCCCTGAGCTTTTTAAAAAAAATTCTTATTCCTACAGTTCTTGTAGTTGTAGGGAAGGTCAGTTCTTTGAAATATTTCCACCTTTTTTATGTAGGCCTGTATCTCTATGAACTTCTCTCTCAAGACCACCTTTGCTGTGTCCAGTAGATTTTGTACTGTTTGTTAATTTTCACTTGTTTACAGAAACTTTTTGATTTCTTTCTGATCTCATTATTATCACATTCATTGTTTAATGGAATGCTCTTCAATCTCCATGAATTTGAGTGTTTTTGAGTTTGCTCTTTGAGTGTGGTTTCTAATTCAGTCCTTTGAAGTCTGAGAAAATGTTTGACATGATTTCAATTTTCTGGAATTTGTTAATCTTGTTTTGTGTTCTATCATGTAATCTATCTTTGAAAATGTTCCATGTACATTTGAAAATAATGTGTATTTTGCTTCTTTAGGATGTAAGGATCTATATACATCAGTTAAGTCCATTTGATGTAGGGCATTGTTCAATGCCCCAAAATTCTTGTTCTTATTTTGTTTGGAATATCTATCCATAGTTGACAGTGGAGTGCTAAAATCCCTTAGTATAAGTGTGTGAAGTCTATATCTTCCTTGTAGTTCTGCAAGATTTCCCTTATATATTTGAGTGTGTTATGTTGGATGCATATATATTTACAATGTTTATGTCTTCTTGATGGATTTGTTTCTTGATTATGATGAAGTATCCTTCTGTATCTCTTTTTGGCCTTTCTTTTGAAGTCTATTTTGTCTGAGATAAGTATTGCTATACCAGCTTTTGTCCCTGTCCATCCGCTAGGAATATTTTTTTCCAAAACTTCTTTTTAGTCTGTTTAGGTCTTTTTTTTTCTGAGGTGCATCTTTTTGCAGCATTCATGTGGGTCAGATATTGTCATTTATTTATCTACCCTATATAGGTCTTTTAATTGGAGCAAAAATCCATTAATATTTAAGGTTATTACTGATAGGTATTCATTTCCCAACCCCTTTGTACCTGTGTTCCTCTCTTTCTGGCTGTTTTTCTTCCTCTTCACAAAGCAATCTCTTTAGCGTATCTTTCAGTACTGTTTTTGTGCAGTGCTGGTGTTCTTTCATTCTACTTCTGTCTGGGAAATTCCTTACTTCACCTTCCATTTTAATTGAGATCCTCACTGGGTAGAGTAGTATTGGTTGCAGGCGTTTGCTTTTCATTTTTTGGAATATTTCTTGCCATTCCTTTCTGGATTGTAGTGTTTCTGTTGCTAACCTTATCTGAGTTCCTTCATATGTTACTTCTTTTTTCTCCTTTCTTGCTTTTAAGATTGTCTCTTTTTCTTTACAACTGCCATTTTAATTATGATGTGTCTTGGAGAAAGCCTCTTTGAGCTCATCTTGATTGGGACCCTCTGTGCTTCCTGGGCTTTCATGGCTTGTCCCCTCTGAAATTTGGGTAGTTTTCTGTCATTATTTTTTCTCAAATAGGGTTTCTATCCCTTGCTCCTTTTCTTCTCTTTCTGGTATTCCTATGATTCGAATGTTGTTGCATTGTATGTTGTCTTGCAATTCCCTTGAGGTATATTCATTTTTTTTTTCATGCAGCTTCTCTATCTGGCTGTTTCTTTGTACCTTATCTTCTAGCTTACCAATTCAGTCGTCTGCTTCATCAAGCATGCCCATAATTCCTCCTAGTGTATTTTTTAATTTCAGGAATTGTATTCTTAATTTATTCCTGGTTCTTATTTATACTTTCTCTTTCCTTTTTCATGCTATGATAGTCCCCATTCAGTTCCTTGTAGTTGTCTGTTAGTTCTTTGAGCATTCTTATAACCATTCTTTTGAATTCTATATCTGATTTCCTCCATTTCATTTAGCTCTTCTAGTGGGTGTCTTCCATTCCTTTTGATTATAGGTTCTTAGATTGTCTCTCCATTTTAGGCAGCCCACACTGTACACTCTGTGTGTATGTGCCAAGCAGGCACCTATAATCTACCTTATTGTGCAACTCTTTGATCAGTCTGTGAAGTACACTGAGTGGGAGCAAATAGTACCTCCCCTCTTCCCTATTTGTTGACCTGGGAACTGCATGCATGCAAAGTCCATTCAGGGCAGTTTGGTTCCCTGATTGAATTAAGTCTCTAGGGGTGCTGCTACCTTTCTGATACCTTGTTGCCCCTCTTTGATCAATATGTGAGGCACTGTGATTGGGAGCAAATTATGCCCCCCTCTTCCCTCTTCATTTGCCTTGCTGTTGCACAGGACAGTTCCTTGCACAGTGTCTGATAGCCTTTTCTGAGTCAATTCCTCATGGTTGTGGCCAGCCATTCCTAACAAGAACCTGGCTTTCCACACAGATCAACTCTCTGATCATTCCAGAGACTATCTCAGTCATGGCCAATTTCCGTCCAACTCTTCTACCATCTCCCGGTGTCACCCAGTTCCCTAATTTCTCTGGTACTTACCCAGCTGGCAGCAACAGTCCCAGATGGGGTATGTTGCTGTCTCTTATTGGGTATTTATCCCCCAGAGACTTTAAGCATCCAGGGTTTTCCTGGCACGGGTCTGTGACTTCTCTGCTCTGGGATTGGAGGCTGCCAAATTACAATCACTGGCCTGGCTTTCTCCCAAAGCTCCAGTGGTAGCCATGGTCTCTGGTGCAGGGCCCAGGGACCTCCCCATTGGCCTACAAAATCTCATTACCACCTGTTTTTAAATGTCCTCTGCAACCTTTAGCTTCCAAACTTCAAATCAGCTGAGATTCTGTTGTCTGTTCACTCTGTTCTTCAAATGATTGGCTAGGTGTCCCAGTTGGGTACAAAATCAAGTGGGTTTAGCTTCCACCTAACTTGCCACCATCTTCTGGCCATTTGATTGTTCTATAATTTATTTGTAATTTTAAGTTGGTTTTGGTTGTATATGAGTGTAAATTCCATCTACTTGGCCACCATCTTGGATGTTTTAACATCTGACAATTTGTACATCTTCTTCCTCTTCCTTTTTCACCATCTCCTAAACCCCTCTCATCTGGAAACCATCCTTTTGGGGTCTGTGTCCTGAGTTTGTTTCTGTGATGTTTGTTTATTTTGTTTTTAGTTTCTATATATACGTGAATCAGATGGTGTTTTTCTTTTTCTGTCAGACTCATTTTACTTAGTACAAAACTGTCTTGTTCTATCCATGTTGTAAATGGCAAGATTTTATTCTTTTTGGTGGCTTAATAATATTTTATCATAAATATGTATCATCTCTTTTTTATCTGTTTATTGTTGGTTACTTAGGTTTCTCCCATAGTTTGGCTATTAATAATGCTGCAATGAACATAGTGGTACATATATTTTCTTGAATTAGTGTTTGGATTTCTTTATATAAATGCTCAGGTGCAGAGTGTTGGGTTATATAGTATTTATATTTTAATTTTTTTGAGAAACCTCAATACTGTTTTCCAATTTACAGTCCCACAAACAGTGTATAAGGGTTCCTTTTTCTTCATATCCTTGCCAACAATTCTTGTTTGTTGATTTACTGATAATAGCCATTCTGACAGGTGATATCACATTGTGGCTTTAATTTGCATTTTTCTGATGATTAGTGATGTGAGAATTTTTTCATATATAGCCATTGGCCATCTATAATATATGTCATTTTTGGAGAAATGTCTATTTATTTCCTCTCAGCTCTTTTTTTGAAAAAATCACACTCTTTTTTTGGTGTTAAGTTGTATGTGTTCTTTATATACTTTGGATATTGACCCCTTATAAAAATATATTATTAGATGATATCTTCTCCCATTTACTAAATTTCTTTCTGTTTTGTTGAAGGTTTCCTTTGGTATGCAAAGACTCTTTAGTTTAATGTAGTTCCTTTTTTTTTTAAAGAAATTTGTGCCTTTATTAGAATGGTGTTAAATTTTAGTTAGACAAACTTTGGTAATCAAGTTATTCACTTTTAATAAGAAATGATGCTACAGATCTGCAATACTGGTCCAACAGTCTTGTCTTTACTTTTTCTTTAAAGCAACAAACAGAATGTGAGTAATCAGAAAACACTGATAGGCATCAGTTAATCCAAAATATTAGTTTCTTAGTTCTCTGTTGGGAACTTCCCTGTCTGGTTTCAGAAGCTGTAACCCTCTATGGCTAAGGCTGAGTAAAGAGACCTTGGAACCATAAGCCATTAAGGAGACAAAGTTTATCTCCTTGGCAGGGCTGCTGCCTCTACCCACTTTACTTCACCCTGCTTGGCCCTGGGCAGATGACCACTTAGCCAAAGACAGGTAAGATTCCTCAAGGGAGGGATGACCTAAGATAGGCATGGTCATGAGAGGGGGCCCTTGGGGAAGGACTTGCAGGCAGAGGCCCCCCAAAGTTTTCAGAACTTACAAAGAAAATGATTGGGGCAGCACAGAAAGATGGTAGCAATTTATAATAACTGGAATCTCATGAGCATATGTGTATATCAAGTCTCACAAGGCTATTTTTTGTACTTCAATACTAGTTTTTCTTTGACTTTTCCCTCAAAATATAAAAATTATGAAATACAAACAAGATCTTACATTTCACACTTAGAAGTGTACAATTCAAGCATTATAGGCTGTATACATACTGACAATTTCCATCAAGTCTTGGATAATTCAATAATATATGAGATATTAGGGCACAGGAAAAACTAAAATCCACTTCTTTTCATCACACATAATACTCCTATATTCAGTCTAAAGTAAAACATCATTTTAGCTTCCTTCTACATTCACATGTTGATGTATTTATCAGAGTATTCTATTATAATTATGTTTGGTTATTATTTCAAGTAAGGGTTAAAATCTCAAATCCACTCAAGCAGACATGTAATCAGAAAGATTATTTACCTCCCTAAACCCAATAACTATGAAGTCAATTTTACAACATGACTCCAAACACTGGATTGTGATGACAAATGCTACATCTTCATAATTCTTTTTGGTGTGGTATACTTGGTAGAACTTGAGTATGGCAGACAGCATTGATCCTGAGCTATAAAACATCTGAGAAGGCTACTACTTGTGCTAGGCTTGGAGATTCCTAGGCAATGTCAAGCTGTGAAGGTAATCTGGCTAATACTCTTGTGTAGCCTGGAGTTTACTAAAGCCAATGGCTTTGCTTATTTGATAGGATTTAGGAACTTTGAAGCAAACAAGACCAACTATTCATATAGAAAATCAGCTTTAGAGGGCCTGTAAGTTGGGTGTGGCAGAGCCTCTGGTGACTCCAAGGAGAGTCAAACAGTGTTACATAGATTGATGGAATCTCAAACATAGCACTGCTCTCTGTCTCTGCTAGGAGAGGGCTCAGAAAATGCACAATGGCTTTTGCTCACACTGATGACAGATACTTCAGCCTTTCCCAGTGTGCTACTGGTGCTCTTCAAGGTCCCACCCCAGCAGTGGAGCTCAGAGGGAGTGAATCTGAGTGGGTGATTCCATAATTGGGTGTTTTAAGAGAAACTGCCTGGGACTCCAATTGTTTCTTTGACTGACTCTACTCCCACTGGTTTTTCTCACCAGAAGTTGTGGGGATTTATATTCCTGGCACTGGCACCCTAGGCTTGGGGGCCTGTTGTGTTTCTGGGAGTCCTCACTCCCAAGATATTTCTCCCGAATTTTTATCCACCACATGTGGGTGAGAGACTGGCCCATTCCCCATCTGCGCTGCTCCCACCAGTCTCAAAGGATGTGGTTCCTTTAATTTTGTGGTTGTCAGAGTTCCATCGAATTTAATTTCTGATGTTTATGACTGATGATTGTTCTATATTTTAGTTGTAATTTTGATGTGGTTGTGTGAAGAGGCGAGCTATGTCTGCCTGCACTGCCATCTTGATTGGAACTTCACCAATGCATTTTAAATGCTAAAAAGTTTACGAGTAGAAAAGATTGTAACAGGATGCAGCCAGGGGCCCCCAAATAGGAATTTGTAATGGGGTCCAGAACTCAGGGAGTCCAGGAAATGTTAAAAAAAATATAGGATGTCCTCACCCCCACAAGTCTGAACTGGGAACTGGGACACATGGATCAGGGCCATTGAGAGTTGTTCTGCATAGCAATAGTTTTGCAACTAACCTCAGGCATGGTCATTTAACATATCTATAACTTTTTAAAATATTTTATTTATTTATTTTTAGAAAGTGGAAGGGAAGAAGAAAGAGGGGGAGAAACATCAATGTGTGGCTGCCTATTGAGCGCCCCCTACTGGAGACCTGGCCCACAATCCAGGCATGTGCCCTGAGTGGGAATCGAACCAGTGACCCTTTGGTTCACAGATTGGTACTCAATCCACTAAGCCACACATCTATAACTTTTAACTGTTTTCATGGATATGTTAAATAGCTGTGGCCAGGCTTTGGCCAGGGAGATGGGAGTAACTCTGAACCATGATGTAACTGAAAAGCAACTCCTCCTGGTTACATTGCCTGTGTGAGATCTTGGAGATGATTAGCTCTACCCCACAGGGCTATGACCCAGACTTACTATGGCAGCCCAGAAAACCTGGAAAACTACACGAATACTGGCAGGTGTAGCCAATTGGGGGAGGAGTCAGTGTGGGGGTGACTTCTCTCTCATGGGTCCCCCCAGTGCCACGGACACGTGTGAATGAATAAATATGGCTGAGACTGAAGGAGCCAGGGAAATGAGGAAGTAATTGTTCTCAATTTAGCTGCTCGCTTGACCATAAGGACAGGGTGCACTTAAAGGAGGTACAGAGCTGATTGTGTTAAGTCAGCTCCTGGAACGCCAAGCGGGGGGGGGGTAAAAAGACCACAACCACAGCATGAGGTTTAAGAGCCAATCAGCCATACTATCACGAGCTGTCCACGAGCTCTAGTAACCAGTCCTTGGTCAGATCACGCACCTTAGTATAGCCCCTGAGCCAATAGCTAACTGCCACCTTCTGCTTCTGGAAGTTGCTTGCTTGCTCGCCTCTATAAGAACCCTAGCCTGTAAGCGTTAGGTGCGACTCTCATTTGCAGCCATTTTGGCACTCGTGTGTCTCCAGAGGCACCCCGAGAGTTCGCCCCTGCGCAGGTAAAACTTTGAAACTTTGGCCAATAAAACACCTCTGACTACCCAGCAGTCTCCAACCCTTCTTGCTCGCAAGGACGGGATGTAACAGAGACAAGATGAGATCTCTTTGGGGATGGAGGAGTGGGCTGTGGCCAGTTTCTCAGGGGAGACAAAGACCAGCAGCAGCCAGTTTCTCCGAGGAGAAAAAGGCCCCGAGCACCCTCTTCCATAGCCTTTTATTGGGTTGTAATACACAGGAATACAGGGCAGCAAGGATCAAACAGTATATAACATTTCAAAGAGATCTGAGGGCTTCAGAGTCTGAGTCAGTGTCTGTCAGGAAGAGAGTTGCAGAAACTTTGGGAGAGATACTCATTTCCTCTCGTACCCTTATCATATGAATGAAAGCACTCAGCAGATTTCACAAGTTTATCAGCAAGTCTTTGTGATGCCAGATTTTCCCCCAGGACACACTCTAGCACGGCAAGGAGCTGCACCTCTCCCCAACAGGTATTCAGGCTTAAGGGGATTAGAGCCAGGAAGCACTTCTCTCAGAGGACATGGGGACTCAGGCTATGTCAAAGCCAGGGGGTAGGGCGAGAGTCCATTGCTCTTTCTTGCAGCCCCCCCCCCCCAAGTCCTTCCATGAAGGCCTCCCAAGTGATTGAGTCTGGCTTAGGTTGCCCCCCGCTGTGAGGGGTCTTACCCGTCATTGACTTCCGACCAAGCTGTGGGGGCAGGGAGAGGAACTGAGGCAGCGTTTGCTACCAGAGGCAGGCTTTGTCTCCTGTGGCTGGCATTTCAAAGGTCATCTCTCTCCCTTATCCACAAGGGGTAGAGATACAATCCCTAAAACTAGGCAGAGTGGTCTACTACAAGTCAGAAAAGGGGCTGCAGAGGAAGATCATTGCTGGGATTTAAACCCAGGCGTGGCAGCCATGGGAGGTGGGGACCATGTAGATTTGGCAAGAGTCAGAACCACATGGCTTTGGGTGCTTCCTTTTGTCATGTGGCTTAGGAAGCAGGAGAGACCTTGTAGGGAAGGAGAGGGGTAAAAGGACTCTTACTGGGGGGCCATGAGAAGGTGCCGCATAGTTTTGAATTAACTGGAGATTGTGGTGGCAACACAACTGGTGGTGCTCGAAACCAAGGGAGGCCAGTCAACCAAGTGTGGACTACTGAAAAGAACGGGGCGGGGGGGGACCTGAGCCATGGACTCCTATTTTTTTTTCTTGAAATATGGTACCTCACACTGGGCAAAGGGGGAAAGGAAGGACTGTGTGTGTTTGTGGGTGTTTTAAAGTACTTTGGAATTTTAATGAAGACATTAAGTCATTACTCTTAAGTCTGTATAACTTTTGAATAAATAATTCCTTTCCTTTTCACCAATCTCTGAGAGCTATAATTCCCTTGTGCAGGGCAAGGTGAACCTAGTACAGGGGGGCCCACGGGAAAGGGGGGGTCAATTCAGTCATAGTACTTTGTCCCCCCCCAACAGGTGTGTTCTGTAACAAGATCACTTAGAAATACCTTACTTTGATTAATGTGTAAATGTGGTACATGTTATAAATGTGAAACGCAATGGTTCAAAAGGAACTGAGTAGTCCAACAAATGTAGTTGGGCATTGGTGAATGGTGCATATGCTGGTAATAAAGAAATGTATGCTCTGTTGCATAAATTTCTTGACCATGCCACACTTTTGGCTTTTATGTAAATAAGTGAATGTGAAATAGATAATCATATCTCTTTATGATTAGTAAAGAGATAAGCCATTTAGTTACCTATGTATACATTCTTGTAACCTCCTGCTCCCTTCTCTTATTTTTCTGTCATTCATTCTTTGTTGGAATTTGTCTCAGAAGAAAAAGAAGGTAAAATTTAAGTTATTTTTATTTTTCTTATTAGCTTTGTGTATGAGGACACATTAATTTATTCATTTATTAAGGATTTATTGAATGCATACTAAGACCTAGCTCATGCTTAGATACCAATAGATACAAAGATGGATGATTCTTGACTGCAGGGAACTCATTATCTATTGGAAATATAAACAAATTAGCCAAGAACTGCAATTTGGTAGAATAAAGTTTTTGAAGTTGTATTTATCTTTTTATTTGCCTTTATTGCTATAATTGCATGGCCAAGGAAGTAATAGAAACTTCCAAATATTTAGAGAAGTACTTATACACGATGGGACAAAAGTAGGTTTACAGTTGTTCATATGGACAATAATACAATAATTAATAAATAATGCAAAAGTAAGCTGTATTTCACATACAACTGTAAACTTAATTTTGCTCTACCCTATAGCTATGAATTTAGATATAAGATGAATAATCTACCAGAATTAAAGTGCTATTTATTTTTAAATTTATTTTTATTGTACTTTTCCATTACAATTTATCACCTATACCCCCAGCCCCCGCAATTACCACACTGTTGTCTATATCCATAAGTCCTCTCCCTTTTTTGCTCAATTCTTCTACCCTTTAACCTCCCTACCCCCCAGTTATTTAAATATATTACAATTTTTTAAGTATGAAAGCTGAACTTTATTGTGGGATTTCATTTGTTTCTTTGGTTGGTAGTTCTCTCAGTGTTACTAACTATAGGGCCACTTAAAATTTCCAGAATAGCTTCCAATATAGAAAATATTATTTTCCCAAGCAGACTTATCAAAGAAGGTGATGATTTTGGCTGAGGTGGTCTCTGCTGCTGAGGTCCACCCTAATGTACTTGACAGCTATGGCTGTCTGCTGACCATGCTTTCTTAAGCTGGGAAGCAAATGTTTCCTAGGGGGGAATCTGGGTGGTGCATTTCCATGATACTGTTCTCACTGTGACTCTCTCAGTTTCATCTGCTGGTTTCTTCTCATCTCTCAGAAATCTAAACCTTGTCAAGCTCTGAGTCTTGGGGTCTCTTCTTCAATAACAATGCCCTTTGTAATTCCAGCTTATCTTATGTTTTTGAATACCATGTATGCTCTGGCCAAACCTAAATTTATATCTATAGTCTGGGCATCTTCTCTGAAGTTGTCATAAATATCCAATTGTGCCTAGTTATGTCCACTTGAATACTTAATAGACATCACAAATTTTGACCAGGACTGAACTTGTGATACGTCCTTTGCTCCACATCCTAAACCTCTTCCTCCCACACTCTTCACCATTTCAGTAAATAAACAACTTTCTTTCAAATTGCTCAGGTCCAAACATTTCCATATCCATATCTAATCCACCAGCAAATTCTACTGGCTTCAACTTCAAAATATATCCAGAAGGTGATATTCTTTTGTCATCTTATCTACTACCACTCTGGTTAACAGCACCATTATTTCTGGCATTTAATAATGGCAATGCCTTTTAAACAGGTCTCATTCATCTTCCTTTACCCTCTATCCACCTATTCTCAATGTTGTAGCTAGTGATATTGTTAAAACCTAAACCAGATCATGTCCCTCTTCCAATAGCTTCCGATCTCAGACAGTTGTAGACAAAGTCAACAAAATCATCAAAAAAGTCTACCAGAGCCTGTGTGAATGGTACCACTCCTCTTGACTCTCTGCACATTCCCATTCTCCCCATGGCTTCCTCATTTTCAGTCACACTGGGCTTCTTGCTGTTCTTCAATTAGGAAAAACATTTTTTTTGCTTGAAGACGAATGTACTCAATCTTCCTTTTCTATGGAAAGTTCTTCCCTAGATATGTATATGGATCACTCACAACTCTTTCATGCTGTTGCTCAAATGTCCCCTTCTTGGAGACATACCTTCATAGCCCAAATACCTTCTGCCCTGCTTTATATCTTATACTTATTATCATCTCTAATAAAATATAAGTGTATTATTTTTTATTCATTCATTCTGTATCTCTTCACTAAATTAAGATCAATGAAACATGAGTACAGAGAATTTTCTTGTTTTGCTCATTGCTATATCTCCAGTTTCTAAGATCATAGTATTTAGTGGAAATTCACAAACAGTTTTTTGAATGACTTAATAAACATAAGAATAAAAGAGATAGACTCTGTACCTCCCTCCAAGGAACTCATGCTTGGAGCACTTGTAAGCTAATAAGGTGATTATAGTAAAACGCATAATATCACATGTGCCGGCCAGATTGGAGAGGCCAAGAAGTACATTGCTATTCTATTCCATTTAAAGAAGAATATATTCACAGTTATACTTTATGTGACTGATGTGGTATTTAAAAAAATTAAATGTGAATGTTCTTAGATGAGATATATACTCTCCAGTTAACAGCAATGCCAGGTTCTTCAACTTCTAATTATATTATAGCCCATAGGGGAAAAACATATGTATTTATTTATCTTAACTGCCTATACCTCTGGGAATATAAGTTATCGATCTCTGATTTAGAGTATTCTAAGGATTTTGAGGTTTCCTGTAATGTTGAGAAGGGTATATGCTGAGCCTGAGACTTGCAACTCTTCATGTGAAAAGGAGTAATTGATCTTGAACATTATTTCTATTTTGTGGTTTTAATAGACATTGGATAAAGTGTCATGACTCTTATAGAAGTCAGAGTCATTTTTTAAAAATCATGTGGAGACAAGATAGTGGAGAGTAAATGGAAGCCACACTAACCTTCTCCCAGAACCAATCTGGGATTATAACTAAATTGTGGAGAAATCACCAGGATCAAACAACTGAACAATAGTGAGAGAGAAGCCTTGTAACCTCAGAGAGAGAGAAGAATCATCTTCAGGACTAAGTGACTGGTAAAAAGTATGGTGAAGATTCAAGAGTGCTGGCTGGGCATCCACAGGTGGCAACACTGGAGGAATAATTAAGTGGCTGGTTGAATCTTCCTGAGAAGAATGGGATCTAAACCCTAATTTGGGATCTCCAATCAAGAGCACCAGAGCCCAAAAAGTAAACAGATAACAACTCATAGGGGAAAACATCAGGTTTGCTCTTGTCATAGATGTACAGGAGGAGATACAAAGAACCATTTAAAGGGCCAACACACAAATGATCATTTGCAGACACTTCCCCAGGGCCCCAGCAAAGGTGGGGGTGGAGTTGGCCAGAGATGCCCAAGGAGAAACTGGGGTTAGAAGCTTTGGGGAGAGAGCTGAGAGAATGGATGCTAGGATCCTGGTGCTGAGTCATCACACACAGGGCAGCAGCCATCATGCTCAGGCAGACCACTCCACTCCCAACAGCACAGCCTGAGGGGAAACAACAGCCCTGACCCCAGGAGAGATTCTGTCCCAGCTCTGTGGTACTTAAGCTTGACTGCTGAGTGCAGAGTGACTACATGAACAACTGAAAGAGACAGCCACACACAGTAGATCCCTGGCAAAGTAGGTCCCTGGAAGGGAGGACTAAAGGTGTTTGAGCAGACACTCGAGACAGAGGCTTTAGGGAGCGAGTAGCCACTGTGATCCCAGTACTCAGTCATCACCCATACTGCAGCAGCCATCCTGCTCAGGTAGACCATTTTCCTTCCAACAGCAGCAGAGTGATGGAAAATAAGAGTCTCAACACCAGGAGGCATTCTGGCCCACCCTATGGGGCATGAACAACACTTCTGAGTGCAGTGACTAGATTAACTACTTAATGAGACAGCCACAGACAGCAGATCCTGGAAGTCTAGGGGTAGGCTGCCTAAGGTCAGATGGGGTCAACATCTGATATCACCAAGGGGGATCCAGAAAGAAAAAAACAGTGGTAAATACTAAGGCTACTGAGATGAAATCCATTGTGGTCTTCACCATGATTAGTGATATTTTCTCTCCTACATAGGTTTTTAACATTCATTTCTTGTCCAGCAAGTTTGTGCATATTAATTTACTAGATTTTACACTATAGCTTATTTTTCTACTTTCTTATAATAGTCTTAATCTCTTTACACCCTTATTAATATGGGTTTGTTTGCCGTTAATAGTGGGATTTGGGGGGGGATATTTTTGTATATGTGGGTTTGTTCCCTGGGCTTTGTGGTTTTGTTCTGGCAGAAAATGTACAACAGCATACAAGATGTGGTAGGCAGACTGACTGTGAAACATCTGGAGGGAATGACCAATCAAAAATGATCCAACAACAATCAAAATCCAGTTACATGCAGAGAGCCAACATATACAGCATAAAGGGCACACCAAGAACATCATATTCAGGAGATTAAGGAGTTTTCACCACTGAATCTCAGAGGTCTCCTACCATAGAAATCCACATCACAGACTGAGGAAGTCAAATCAAATGAATTTAAGAAGCAGACACAAACAAAAAAAGTCTCACAAATAATGGGAAGACAAAGAAGCAACTGCAAATGAAAGGAAAGGAGGAAAGCACGGAAAGAATGCTATATGAAATAGAATAAAGTCAATGATAAGATACTGAGTTCAAAAGAGTGGTTATAAAGAAGCTCAATGAGCTCAGTGAGAATTATCAAAAACTACAGGGAAACTACAAGGAACTTACTGTGATTAATGCCATCATGAAAAACAACATACAACCTATCAACAAGAGCCAAGAGAAAATGAAGAATACAATTTCTGAATTGAAAAGCACAGTAGAAGGGATCAAGAAGAGCTAGATTAAGCAGAGGATCTAATCAGCAAGCTGGAGGACAAGGTAGACAAAAACTCCCAGAAAGAACATGGAAAGGAAAAAAGACTAAAAAGAACAAAGAGATGTTAAGGGAACTGCAGGACACTATGAAGCATAATAATATCCATATAATAGGAATACCAGAGGGAGAAGAGGACCAAGGAATATAAAACCCATTTGAGAAATTAATAATAGAAAAGTTCCCTAATTGGATGAGAGAAAAAGCTACACAAGTCCAGGAAGCAGAATGGGTTCCGATAAAGAGAAACACAAAGAAGCCCATTACAAGACACATCATAATTAAAATGGCAAAATTCCAAGACAAAGAGAGAATCTTAAAGGCTGCAAGGGAGAAATAGGAAGTAACATACAATGGATCACCAACAAGGCTAGCAACTGACTTCACAATGGAAACGCTACAAGCTACATGGGAATGGCAAGAAACATTCCAAGTAATGAGAAGCAGAGGCCTAAAACCAAGACTACTTTGTCCAGCAAGGCTCTCAATTAAAATGGAAGCATAAATAAAGAGTTTCCCAGACGAAAGAAGACTAAACAAATACACCTCCACCAAACCAGCACTGCAAAATATGCTAAAGGGAATGCCTTTAGAAAAGGAAGAAAAACAGTCAGAGAGACTGGGGGTGGGGGGAGAGGGAGAGAGAGAGAGAGAGAGGTACTAAGGGAGTAAAATGGCAGTGAATAATGAACTTATTAATAATACTCTTAAATACTTTTAAATGTAAATAAATTAAACGTTCCAATCAAAAGACATAGGATAACTGAATGGATACAAAAACAGGACCCACACATTGTTTACCTGCAAGAGACCTGCCTGAGAAAAAAAAGACTTACACAGACTCAAAGTGAAAGGTTGGGAAAAAATATTCCAAGCAAATGACAGGAATAAAAAAAAAAAAAAACCCTCTTACATACAGCACACAAAAAGGACTTCAGACAAAGGCTATAGAAAGAGATACAGAAGGGCACTTCATAATACTCAAGGGAAGAATCCATCAAGAAGAGTTAAAAATTGTAAATATATGCACCCAACACAGGAGCACCCAAATATATAAGGAAAGTCTTGAAAGACTTCAAGAAACATATATACAGAAACAGATTAATACTAGGAGATTCCAACATCCCACTGTCAACAGTGGATCAGTCTTACAAACATAATATCAACAAGGATATTTTGGCTTTGAACAATGCCCTAGATCAAATGGATTTAACTGATATATGTAGCACCTTTCATCCAAAAGAAGCAAAATACACACTCATTTCAAATGCACATGGAACATTTTCAAGGGTAAGACTACATGATAGGACACAAAATGAACTTCAACAAATGCAAGAAAATTTAAATCATATCAAGCATATTCTCAGATCGTGAGGGCTTGAAACTAAAAACCAATCTAAAGGAAAAAACCCTAAAAAACACTCAAATTCATGAAGATTGGATAGCATGTTATTAAACAATGAATTAGTTAAAAATGAGATAAAGAAAGAACTTTTTAAAAGTTTCTGGAAACAAATGAAAATGAACTCACAACAGCCAAAACTTATGGTACAGCAAAGGCAGTCCTGAGAGGAAAGTTGATAGTGATAGAGGCCTCAGTAAAAAATATAGAAACATTTCAAATAAATAACCTCACTGTATATCTGAAAGTGGAGAAACAATAAGAAACAAAGCCTAGATTGAGTAGAAGGAAGGAAATAAGAAAGATCAGAACAGAATTAATTGACATAGGAACTAAAAGAACAATTCAAAGGATCAGTAAATCCAGGAGATGGCTTTTTGAAAAGGTAAACAAAATTAACAAGACTTTAAGCAGACTCATTAAGAGAAAAAGAGAGAGGACCCAAATACACAAAATCAGAAATGAAGGAGAACAGATTAAAACTGATACCTCAGAAATACAAAGAACTGTAAGAAATTACCACTAAGAAACATATGTGAAGAAATTTGAAAACCTAGCTTTAATGGTCAAATTTTTAGAAAAATATAATCTTCCAAAACTGAATAAAGAAGAAGCAGAAAGCATGAACAAATCAGTAATAGCTAATGAAATAGAAGCAGTAATCAAAAGAAGTCCCACCAAGCAAAAGCCTTGGACTTGGTGGTTTCACAGGAAAAAATTTACAAAACATTTAAGGAAGAACAAACCCCTGTCCTTCACAGGCAATCCAAAAAAATCCTAGAAGGGGGAAAAATTTCAAACTCTTTCTAAGAAGTCAGCTTTATTCTAATCCCCAAACCACATAAAGACACAACAAAGAAAAAAAACTATAGGTCAATATCACTGATTAATATAAACACTAAAATCCTCAACAAAATATTGGCAAACCATATCCAGCAAGATATTAAAAAGATGATACACCATGATTAAGTGGCATTCACCCCAAAGATGCAAGGCTGGTAAAATATCTGCAAATCAATAAACATAATACATTACATAAACAAAGGAAAGACAAAAATCATTTAATCATATCAATAGATATGGAATCAGCCCGACCAGTAAGGGGTGAAACTGGCGTCTGGTGAGGGGTTGCACAGGAGGACTCGGTCGGACAGACCCAGGTGCGGAATCCAGACGCGCGAATCCAGATGCACGGGTTCCAAACGCAGGATTGGACCTAGTGAGAGACCGAGCAACCCACCAGGTGAGCGACTGCAGAGGAGACAGTGGGGAGGCGGTGCTGCGTGTTGACTGCGGTCGCCTATTTGCGCGAGAGCGGACAGGTGAGGGAGTGGGCGGTTGGACCGGCTGCGCGGTAGTGGGCGCTGCCATTTCCCTGCTCTGACCAGAGCCTCCACATACAGCGTCACAACCCAGCGACCTGGGAGTCCAAGGCGCCGCTTCTCTAACTTAAAGGGCCAGAACAGACCAAAAATGTCTCAAGAAGACCTCAAAGCCCCAGAGATAAATCTAAGTGACGAAGAAATAGCAAAACTCTCAGACGCACAGTTTAAAACACTGGTCATCAGGATCCTCACAGATCTGGTTGATTATAGCCACAAATTAGACAAACATATGAAGGCTAAACTAATGGAAATGAATGGAATTCCACAGGAAACCAATAGAGATGAAAAGGAAACTGGGACTCAAATCAATGGAGTGGACCAGAAGAAAGCAAATAATGGCCAAACAGAAAAGAGTCAAGGAGAAAGAATTCAAAGAAATGAGGAGAGTCTTAGGAACCTCCAGGACATCTTTAAATGCTCCAATATCCGAATTATAGGGGTACCAGAAGGGGGAAAGACACAGCCACCAGTGGAAAAATTATTTGAACAAATAATAAAGGAGAATTTCCCCAATCTGGCAAAGGAAATAGACTTCCAGGAAATCCAGGAAGCTCAGAGAGTACCAAAGAAGTTGGACCCAAGAAGGAACACACCAAGGCACATCATCATTACATTAGCCAAGATTAAAATGAAGGAGAGAATTCTAGAAGCAGCAAGAGCTAAGGGACAGTCACCTACAAAGGAGTCCCCATCAGACTGTCAGCAGATTTCTCAAAAGAGACCTTCCAGGCAAGAAGGGGCTGGAAAGAAATATTCCAAGTCATGAAATCTAAAGACCTACAACCAAGATTGCTCTATCCAGCAAAACTTTCATTTAGAATGGAAGGACAGATAAAGTGCTTCTCAGATAAGATAAAATTCAAGGAGTTCATCATCACCAAGCCCTTAATATATGAAATGTTAAAGGGACTTATCTAAGAAAAAGAAGTTAAAGAAACATGAACAGTGAAAGGACAGCAAACTCACAGTTATTAACAACCACACCTAAAACAAAAGCAAACTACAAGGACAGCTAGATCAGGAGTGGAAACATAGAAATGAAGATCTCTAGGAGGGTTAGCAACAGGGGAATGGGAGGAGGAGATGGGGGGAGAAGGTACAGAAAATAAGTAGCATAGACAGTAGATAGAAAATAGATGGGGGGGCAAGAATAGCATGGGAAATATAGAATCTAAAGGACTTGAGACACATGGACATAAACTAAAGGGGGGTAATGGTGGGGATGGGGGGGCAGGGTGGAGGGGAATGAAGGGGGGAATAGAACAACTGTAACAGCATAATCAATTTAAAAAATAAAAAATATATATTTTTAAAATAGATATGGAAAAAGAATTTGATAAGGTACAGTACCCATTTATGATACAAACAGTCAACAAAGTGGGAATAGAGGGAATATATATGAACATATTAAAAGCCCTAGATGAGACACTTACAGCCAACATTATACTCAAAGGGAAAAATTCAAAAGCTTTACTACCTTGGAAGAAGACAAGGATGTCCACCTTCACCACTTCTATTCAATATATTATTGGAAATCCTAGCTACAGTGATCAGACAAGACAGATAAATGAAAAATATCCAAAATGGAATGGAGAAAGTAAAACTGTCACTGTTTGTAGATTATTTGATAGTGTGCATAAAAAACCATATAGACTTCACCAAAAACTGACCCGAATTTAGATAAACAGTGGGATACAAAGTCAATATGCAAAAATCAAATGCATTTTTGTACACCAACAGTGAAATATCAGAAACAGAAATCAGAAAAAAACCCACTTAAGAGAGCACCAAGAAAAATAAGGTACCTAGGAATAAACCTAACAAAGGAGGTAATAGACATGTAAACAGAAAACAACACAACACTGAAGAAAGAAATTAAGGTAGACACAAACAAATGGAAATATATACCATGTTCATGGATTGGAAGAATTAATATCAAGATGTCCATACTACACATAGCAATTCATACATTCAATCTCAATCCTTATAAAAATACCAATGACATATAAATACCATGTCAAAAATTTATATGAAATCATAAATGGCTCCAAATAGCCCCAGCAATCTTGAGAAAAAAAGAGCAAAGTAGGAAGGATCACCATACCTGATATCAAACTATATTACAAGACAACTGTAACCAAAACAGCCTAGTACTGGCATAAGAACTGACACATAGACCAGTGGGACAGAATAGAGGGCCCAGAAATAAACTCAAGTCTGTATAGTCATTTAATATTCAACAAAAGTGGCAGAAGCATAAAATGGAGTGAAAACAGCCTCTTTAACAAATGGTGTTGGGACATCAGGACAGCTACATGCAAACAAAATGAAACTCAATTACCAACTTATACGTCATACACAAAAATAAACTCAAGATGGATAAAAGACAAGTATTAGTCATGATACCATAAATTCATAGAGGAAAAGATAGACAGGAATACCTCAGATATTCAGTGCAGCAATATTTTCACCAATATAACCCCTAGAGCAAGGGACTTAAAGGAAATAATAAACAAATGCTAGTTCATCAAAGTAGAAAGGTTCTATATGGCTAAGGCAAACAGCAGCAAAATGAGAAGGGAACCAGATATATTGGAAAATATACTTGCCAGTGAAATCTTGCACAAGGGTTTGATTTTGAATATATATAAAGAACTCAGATGAGTCCACCCCAGGAAAATAAACAATCCATTTAAAAAGTGGGCAAAGGACCTGACCAGACATGTCTCCAAGGCAGACATAGATATTGCCCATAGACAGAGGGAAAAAAAATGCTCAGCATCACTAGCCATCAGAGGGATGCAGATGAAAACCACAGTAAGGTACCATTTCACACTGGTTAGAATGGCCATCATAAACAAATCAATGAGCAAAAAGTGATAGAGGTTATGGAGAAAAGGGGACCATAGTACATTGTTGGTGGGAGTGCAGACTGGTGCAGCCATTGTGGAAAACAGCACGGAATTTCTTCAGCAAAGTATAAATGGAATTGCCTTTTGACCTGGCAATTCCACTGATGGGATTATACCCTAAGTACCATGAAACACCACTCAAAAGAACCTACACACCCCAATGTTCAGAGCAGCACAATTTATAATAGCCAAGTGCTGAAAGCAATCTAAGTGCCCATCAGTACACCAGTGAATTAAAAAAAAACAATGGTGCATTTACACACTGGAGTACTATGTGGCAGAAACAAAGAAGCTCCTACCCTTTGCAACAGCATGGATGGAACTGGACAGCATTATGCTAAATGAAATAATCTAGGCGATAAAAGACAAATATCGTATGATCTCACCTGTAAGTGGAACCTAATCAACAAAACAAGCAAGCAACGTATAAGCAGAGACATTGAAGTAAAGAACAAATTGACAGTAACCAGAAGGGAGATGGGAGGGAATAATGGGGTGGAAGTGGAAAGAGTCGTCAGGAACAGGAGTAAATGACACATGGACAAAGCCAAAGAGAGGTAGGGTGGAGAGTGGGAGGTGGGGTTGGTTGGGATGCGGGGGTTGGGGGTAGGGGGTAAAACTGGAAACAACTGTACTTCAACACCAGTAAAAAGAGAGAGAGAAAAAAATAAATGCATGCCTGGCTGCTGTATTTTCAGGAGACAAAAGTGTGAATCAAAATGCAAAAACAACAAGACAAGGTTGTCCACTTTCACCACTTCTATTCAATATAGTATTGGAAGTTTTAGCCACAATGATCAGGCAAGAAAAGGAAATAAAAGGCATCCAAATAGGAAAGGAGGAAGCAAAACTGTCACTGTTTGCAGATGACATGATAGTGTACATGGAAAATCCTATAGACTCTACCCCAAAACTGCTCGAACTAATTAAAGAATTTGGCAAAACAGCTGGTTACAAAGTCAATATCCAGAAATCAAAGGCATTTTTGTATACCAACAGTGAATCAGCAGAAGCAGGAATCAAGAGAAAAATCCCATTCAATATAGCAAAAAGAAAAATAAAATATCTGGGAATAAACCTAACTAAGGAGGTCAAAAACCTGTATGCAGAAAACTACACAGCCCTGAAGAAAGAAATCAAGGAAGACACAAACAAATGGAAACATATACCTTGTTCATGGATTGGAAGAATTAACATCATCAAAATGTCCATACTACCCAAAACAATATACACATTCAATGCAATACCTATTAAAGTACCAATGGCATATTTCACAGACATAGAACAAACACTTCGAAAATTTATATGGAACTATAAACGAGCCCCAATAGCAGCTGCTCATGTGAGAAAGAAGAACAAAGTAGGGGGGATCACAATACCTGATATCAAACTGTATTACAAAGCCACTGTAATCAAAACAGCCTGGTACTGGCATAAAAACAGGCACATAGACCAATGGAACAGAACAGAGAGCCCAGAAATCAAGCCAACTCTCTACAGTCAATTAATATTCGACAAAAGGGGCAGTAACATAAAATGGTGTAAAGATAGCCTCTTCAACAAATGGTGTTCGGAGAACTGGACAGCTACGTGCAAAAAAAATGAAACTTGAGCACAGACTTACACCATATACCAAAATAAATTCAAGGTGGATAAAAGACTTAATGTAAGTCATGACACCATTAAAGTCCTAGAGGAGAACATCAGCAAGAAAATCTCAGATATTTCACGCAGCAACTTCTTTACTGATATGTCCCCTAGAGCAAGGAATGTAGAGGAAAGAATAAACAAGTGGGATCTCATCAAAATAAAAAGCTTCTGCATGGCTAAAGAAAACAGTATTAAATTAAAAAGACAACCAACTGTATGGGAAAACATATTTGCCAATGATACCTCAGACAAAGGTTTAATCTCCAAAATATACAAAGAACTTACACGACTCCACTCTAAGAAGACACCCAACCCAACTAAAAAATGGGAAAAGGACTTGAACAAACACTTCTCCAAGGAGGACATACAGAACATTCAGAGACACATGAAGAGATGCTCAATATAGTTAGCTATCAAAGAGATGCAAATTAAAACCACAATGAGATACCACTTTACACCAGTCAGGATGGCTATCATAAACAAAGCAACAAACAACAAATGTTGGAGAGGGTGTGGGGAAAAGGGGTCCTTAGTTCACTGTTGGTGGGATTGCAGACTGGTACAACCATTATGGAAAACAGTATGGAATTTTTCTCAGAAAAATAAAAATCGACCTGCCTTTTGACCCAGCAATTCCACTGCTAGGATTATATCCTAAGAATCCTAAAACATCAATATCAAAGAACCTATGCACCACAATGTTCATAGCAGCACAATTTACAATAGTCAAGAGTTGGAAGCAACCTAGGTGCCCATCAGTAAATGAATGGATCCGAAAATTGTGGTACATATACACAATGAAATTCTATGCTGCAGAGAGAAAGGAGCTACTACCTTTTGCAACAACATGGATGGAACTGGAAAGCATTATGCTGAGTGAAATAGGCCAGGTGCTGAAAGACAAATACCATATGATCTTACCTTTAACAGGAAGCTAAAACAACAAAACAACCAACAAGCAGGAAAAAAAAAAACAAAGACATTGAAATAGAGAACAAGGGGACAGTGACCAGAGGGGAGAAGGAAGGGATGTTAAGGGGAAAAAGGGGGAGGGATTTGGAGGAACAAATAGGAAGGACACAGGGACGAGAACTAAGGGGGGTGGAAATGGGAGGGAGGTGGGGAGCAAGGGGCGGGGGAGGCTGGGATGGGAAAAATAGACAAAAAACTGTACTTGAAAAATAACTAAATAAAATTAATTAAAAAATGCAAAACCAGACAATATTAGGAAAATGTAAGAGTTTTATTTGTTTATTACATTCTCACCAGCTTCTTTATATTTTTAAAATATTTTGTTGTATTAACAGTTTTCCTAATTTTCCCATTCTCCCCTGCACAGCCCACACCCCACTCTTATACTCAATACCTACTTCTGTTGTCCATGTCCATGGGTCATTTATACCTGTTCTTTGACTACAACCTTTTTTTTCTTTCCCGTTATTCTCCTCCCCTCATGCTTCTGGTTGCAGTCAGTCTGTTCCTTGTTTCCATGCCTATAGTTCCATTTTGCTCATTCGTTTTATTCATTAGGTTCCTGTTATAGCTGGGAACATATAGTATTTCCCTTTCACTGTATAGCTTATATTACTTAGCATAATCCTCTCAGGTTCCATCCATGCTGTTGCACATGGTAGGATTTCCTTCTTTCTTTCTACTGCATAGTATCCATTCTGTAAATGTACCACAGTTTTTTTATCTACTCACTTACTGATGGGCACATAAGCTGTTTCCAGTACTTGGCTATTGCAAATTCTGCTGCTATGAACATTGGGCTGCATAGGTTTATTTGAATGGTGCTTTGAGATTCTTAGACTATAATCCCAGCAATGGATTGCTCCATCAAAAGACAGCCATATTTCATTTTTTAAAGGAAATTCCATCCTGTTTTCCACAGTGATGGCATCAGCCTACTTTCACACCAATGGTGCACTAGGTTTCCTTTTTCTCAGCAGCACGTGTTTGTTGATTTGTTAATGATGGTCATTCTGACTGGTGAGCAGTGGTATCTCAATGTGGCTTTAATTTGCATCTCTCTAATGGCTAGTGATGTTGAAAAGCCTTACACATACCTCTGGTCCCCCTGTTTGCCCTCCATGGAGAAGTGTCTGTTCAGGTCTTTTGCTCATTTTGTAATTGTATTGTTTGTCTTCCTGGTGTGGAGTCATATGATTTGTTTATATATTTTGGAGATCAAACCCTTGTACTAAGTATCATTGGAAAATGCGTTTTCCCATATGGTTGGCTTTCTTTTCATTTTGCCAATGTTTGCTTTAGCCATGCAAAGCTTTTTACTAGATATTTTTCAATTTACTTAGATTTTTTTTGTTTTTGTTGTTCAAGTACATGTGTCTCCATTTTTGCCTCACCTTGGCCACCCAACCCCACCCATCCCAGTCTCCTACCCTTGAAGCTATCTTCTTTGGCTTTATACATGTGTTTTTTACACATGTTTCTTGATGGACCTTCTCCTATTTTCCACATTTATTCCTTTCCCCCCTCACCTCTGGTTACTGTCAGTTTTTAATTCAATGTTTCTAGTTATATTTTGCTTGCTTGTTTGTTTTGTTGATTAAGTTCCACTTATGGGTGAGATCATATGGTATTTGTCTTTCACTGCCTGGCTTATTTCACTCAACATAATGCTCTCCAGCTCCATCTGTGCTGTTGCGAAAGGTAGGAGCTCCTTTCTTTCTGCTGTTCAGACTTTCTTTTACTTCCCTTACCCTTGAGGATATAACGGTAAAAATATTGCTGCATAGGATATATGAAATTTTCCTGCCTATCTATCTTTTCCTCTAGGACTTTTATGGTGTAAAAGATTATTTTTAAGTCTTCTGTCCACTTTAATTTATTTTGGTGTATGATGTAAGTTAGTGGTCAAATTTGCAATATACTAGCAAATGTTATTTTGCATTTGCTAGTATATTCCTCCAACCCCATTTGTTGAAGAGGTTATTTTTACTCCATTGTATGCTCATACCCCCTTTGTCAAATATAAATTGACCGTAGAGACTTGGGTTTATTTCTGTGCTCTCTATTTTGTTTCATTGATCTGTATGTCTGTTCTTGTGCCAGATATTTTGATTAAAGTGTCCTTGTACTATAGTTTTGTATTAGGTGTTGTGATCTCTCCTATCTTGATATTCTTTCTTAAAACTTATAAGATTGGTCTGGGTAATTTATGGTTTCATATAAATTTTTGAAATATTTGTTCTAAATCCTGAGGTATGCCATTGGTATTTTAATAACTAATGTAATTAATCTATAGTTTGTTTTGGGTAGTATAAACATTTTAATGAAGTTAATTTTTCTAAACTGTGAACAAGGTTTATGCTTCCATTTATTTGTATCTTCCTTAATTTCTTTCTCTGGCGTTCTTTCATTTCCTGAGTATAGGTCTTTTACCTCCTTAGTTAACTTTATTCCTGGGTACTTAATTTTTCTTTTGCTATAGAAACTGGGATTATACCCTAGTTTCTCTTTCTGATATTTTATTGTTGGTTGCACAAATGCCTTTCATTTCTGAATATTAATTTTGTATCCCACTATTTTGCAAAATTTACTTATTAGGTTAAAAAGACTTTTTTTTGGTGGAACCTGATGAGTTTTCTATGTACACTGTCATGCCATCTGCAAATAATGACAGTTTTACTTTCTCTCTTCCAATTTTGATATCTTTTGTTTATTATTCTTTTCTGATTACTATTACTAGAAGTTACAATGTTTTGCTGAATAGAAGTCATGATAGTGGACACACTTGTTTTGTTCCTGATCTTAGTGGGAGAGCTTTTAAAATTTTGCCCATTGAGTATGAATGTCGGGTGTAGGTCTCCCATATGTGGCCTTTATTATATTGAGGTACACTTTCTCTATTCCCACTTTATTGAGTATTTTATTAATCATAAATGGGTACTGTACTTTATCAAATGCTTTTGAGCATCTATTTATTTGATCATGTGGATTTTGTTTTTTCATATTATATATGTGATGTATTACAGTTATTGATTTGCAAATATACCTTCCATATATCACTGGGGTGAATTCTGCTTGATCATAATGTATGATGTTTTTAATATATTGCTGGACCAGTTGGAAATATTTTTTGAGTATTTTAGAATCTATGTTCATCAGTGATACTGCCTGTACTCTTTTTTTTTTAAGTGTCTTTACTTGGTTTTGGAATTAGGATAATATTGCCCTCATAGTATGAGTTGGGAGTCTTCCTTCTTGAATTTTTTGGAATAATTTGAAAAGGACAGGACTTGGCTCTCCCATCTTCTGTTGGTAAATGTTGGTAATATTCATCTGTGAAGCATTTGGTCTAGGGCTTTTGTGTCCCAGGAATTTTTTTTATTTCTCCTACTGTTTCACTATTTGCTATCAGTGTATTCAGGCTTTCTATTTTTCTTGATTAAGTTTTGGAAGTTTATATATTACTAGAAATTTGTCCATTAAGTCCACGTTGTCAAATATTTTAGCTTATATTTGTTTGCATTAATTTCTTACAATACTTTGTATTTCTGTGGGATTGATTGTAATTTCTTCTTTTTTTATTTCTGATACTATATATGTGAGCATTTTTTCCTTAATGTGTCTAGTTAAAGACTTGTCAATTTTATTTATCTTTTTCTTTTTTTCAACTTTTAATATTATTAATGTAACACTAGTGTATTAGAGAGGACTTCTCTCCATAACATTATACTTTCTTTTTGTTTTTAAATTAATTTTATTTAGTTATTTTTCAAGTACAGTTTTTTGTCTATTTCTCCCATCCCAGCCTCCCCCGCCCCTTGCTCCCCACCTCCCTCCCATTTCCACCCCCCTTAGTTCTCTTCCCTGTGTCCTTCCTATTTATTCCTCAAAATCCCTCCCCCTTTTGTCCCTTAAATTCCCTTCCCTCTACTCTCTGGTCACTGTACCCTTGTTCTCTATTTCAGTGTCTCTGTTTTTTCTTTTTTTTTTTTTCTGCTTGCTTGTTTGTTTTATTGTTTAGCTTCCTGTTAAAGGTAAGATCATATGGTATTTGTCTTTCAGCACCTGGCCTATTTCACTCAGCATAATGCTTTCCAGTTCCATCCATGTTGTTGCAAAAGGTAGTAGCGCCTTCTTTCTCTCTGCTGCATAGAATTTCATTGTGTATATGTACCACAATTTTTTGATCCATTCATTTACTGATGGGCACCTAGGTTGATTCCAACACTTGGCTATTGTAAATTGTGCTGCTATGAACATTGTGGTGCATAGGTTCTTTGATATTGATTTTTTAGGATTCTTAGGATATAATCCTAGCAGTGGAATTGCTGGGTCAAAAGGCAGGTCGATTTTTATTTTTCTGAGAAAAATTCCATACTGTTTTCCATAATGGTTGTACCAGTCTGCAATCCCACCAACAGTGAACTAAGGACCCCTTTTCCCCACACCCTCTCCAACATTTGTTGTTTGTTACTTTGTTTATGATAGCCATCCTGACTGGTGTAAAGTGGTATCTCATTGTGGTTTTAATTTGCATCTCTTTGATAGCTAACTATATTGAGCATCTCTTCATGTGTCTCTGAATGTTCTGTATGTCCTCCTTGGAGAAGTGTTTGTTCAAGTCCTTTTCCCATTTTTTAGTTGGGTTGGGTGTCTTCTTAGAGTGGAGTCATGTAAGTTCTTTGTATATTTTGGAGATTAAACCTTTGTCTGAGGTATCATTGGCAAATATGTTTTCCCATACAGTTGGTTGTCTTTTTAATTTAATACTGTTTTCTTTAGCCATGCAGAAGCTTTTTATTTTGATGAGATCCCACTTGTTTATTCTTTCCTTTACATTCCTTGCTCTAGGGGACATATCAGTAAAGAAGTTGCTGCGTGAAATATCTGAGATTTTCTTGCCAATGTTCTCCTCTAGGACTTTAATGGTGTCACGACTTACATTTAAGTCTTTTATCCACCTTGAATTTATTTTGGTGTATGGTGTAAGTTGGTGCTCAAGTTTCATTTTTTTTAATGTAGCTGTCCAGTTCTCCCAACAACATTTGCTGAAGAGGCTATCTTTATTCCATTTTATGTTACTGCCCCCTTTGTCAAATATTAATTGACTGCAGAGAGTTGGGTTGATTTCTGGGATCTCTGTTCTGCTCCATTGGTCTATGTGCCTGTTTTTACGCCAGTACCAGGCTGTTTTGATTACAGTGGCCTTGTAATACAGTTTGATATCAGGTATTGTGATCCCTCCTACTTTGTTCTTCTTTCTCAAAAGTGCACCTGCTATTCTGGGTCATTTATGGTTCCATATAAATTTTTGAAGTGTTTGTTCTATGTCTGTGAAATATGCCATTGGTACTTTAATAGGTATTGCATTGAATGTGTATATTGCTTTGGGTCGTATGGACATTTTGATGATGTTAATTCTTCCAATCCATGAACAAGGTATATGTTTCCATTTGTTTGTGTCTTCCTTGATTTCTTTCTTCAGGGCTGTGTAGTTTTCTCAGGTCTTTTACCTCCTTAGTTAGGTTTATTCCCAGATATTTTATTTTTCTTTTTGCTATATTGAATGGGATTTTTTCCTTGATTTCTGCTTCTGCAGATTCATTGTTGGTATACAAAAATGCCTTTGATTTCTGGATATTGACTTTGTAACCAGCTGTTTTGCCAAATTCATTAATTAGTTCGAGCAGTTTTTGGGTAGAGTCTATAGGATTTTCCATGTACACTATCATGTCATCTGCAAACAGTGACAGTTTTGCTTCCTCCTTTCCTATTTGGATGCCTTTTATTTCCTTTTCTTGCCTGATCATTGTGGCTAAAACTTCCAATACTATATTGAATAGAAGTGGTGAAAGTGGACATCCTTGTCTTGTTCCTGATCTTAGTGGAAAAGCTTTTAGTTTTTTTCCCTATTGAGTATGATATTGGCTGTAGGTCTCTCATATATGGCCTTTATTAGTTTGAGAAATACTCCCTGTATTCCCACTTTGCTGAGTGTTTTTATCATAAATGGGTGTTGAACCTTATTAAAAGCTTTTCCCGCATCTATTGATATGATCATGTGGTTTTTGTCTTTGCTTTTGTTTATGTGATGTAATACATTTACTGATTTGTGAATGTTGAACCATCCTTGCATCCCTGGGATGAATCCCACTTGGTCTTGGTATATGATCTTTTTGATATATTGTTGGATGCAATTTGCCAATATTTTGTTGAGGATTTTAGCATCTATGTGCATCAGCGATATTGGCCTGAAGTTTTCTTTCTTTGTTGTGTCTCTATCTGGTTTTGAAATTAAGATGATGCTGGATTCATAAAAAGAATTTGGGAGTTTTCCATCCTTCTGGAGTTTTTGGAATAGTCTGTGGAGAATAGGGGTTAGCTCTTCCTTAAATGCTTTGTAGAATTCTCTTGTGAACCCATCTGGTCCAGAACTTTTGTGTGATGGGAGTTTTTTGATTACTGCTTCAATTTCTTTTGCTGTTATTGGTGTATTTAGATTTTCTGCTTCTTTTTTACTGAGATTTGGAAGAATGTATTTTTCTAGAAATGTGTCCATTTCCCCTAGGTTTTCAAATTTCTTGGCATACAGTTCTTCATAGTAGTTTCTTACACTCCCTTCTATTTCTGTGGTGTCAGTTGTAATCTCTCCTCTTTCATTTCTGATTGTGTTTGTGTCCTCTCTCTTCTTTTCTTGATGAGCCTACTTAAAGGCTTGTCTATTTTGTTTATCTTCTCAAAAAACCAATTCCTGAATTCATTGATCCTTAGAATTGTGCTTTTAGTTTCTATGTCATTTAATTCTGCTCTAATCTTGGTTATTTCCTTCCTTCTGCTTGCTCTGGTCTGTCTTTGTTGTTGTTCCTCGAGTTCTTGCAGGAGTAGGGTTAGGTTGTTTGTTTGAAATGTTTCTGTCTTCTTTAGGTAGGTTTGTATTGCTATAAACTTCCCTCTCAGGACTGCCTTCACTGTGTCTCATAAGTTTTGTGTTGTTGTGAGATCATTTTGATTTGTTTCCAGAAACATTTTGATTTCTTCCCTAATTTCATTCTTGAACCATTCGTTTTTTAATAGCATACCATTCAGTCTCCATGATTTTGGGTGCTTTGGGTTTTTTTACTTTGGGGTTGGTTTCTGATTTCAGTCCCTTGTGGTCAGAGATGTTTGGTATAATTTCAATTTTCTTGAATTTTTCGAGGGGCGTTTTGTGTCCTATCATGCGGTCTATCTTTGAAAATGTTCCATGTGCATTTGAAAAGAATGTGTACCTAGCTTCTTAAGGATGAAGGGCTCTATATATGTATCAGTTAAGTCCATTTCATCTAGGGTGTTGTTTAATGCCACAATATCTTTGTTGATATTTTGTTGGGAAGATCTGTCCATTTTTGATAGTGGGGTGTTCAAATCCCCTACTATAATTATGTTGCTGTCAATATCTTTCTTGAAGTCCTCTGAGATTTTCTTGATATATTTGGGTGCCCCTATATTTGGTGCATATATGTTTACAATGTTAATGTCTTCTTGGTGGATTCTTCCCTTGAGTATAATGAAGTGACCTCCTGGGTCTCTCTTTATGGCCCTTTTTTTTGAAGTCTATTTTGTCCGATATGAGAATTGCTACCCCAGCTTTTTTTTCTTGTCCATATGCTTGGAAAACTTGTTTCTAGCCTTTCACTTTTAGTATGTGATGGTCTTTTGTCCCGAGGTGGGTCTCTTGTAGGCAGCATATGTGTGGGTCATGCTTTCTTATCCATTTTGAGCTATTCTGTGTCTTTTGATTGGAGCATTTAATCCATTTACGTTTAAGGTTATTATTGATAGGTACTTATTCATTGCCATTTTTGTACCTGTGTTCCTCTCTGTCTCCCTCTTATCCTTCCTTCCCTTAAAGCAGTCCTTTTAGTATTTCTTGTAGAGCTGGCTTGGTGGAGGCATATTCTTTTAGGCTTCTTTTGTCTTGGAAGCTCTCTATTTGGCCTTCTATCTTGATTGACAGCCTTGCTGGGTAAAGTAGTCTTGGTTGTAGGCCTCTGGTTCTCATTACTTGAAATATTTCTTGCCATTCTCTTCTTTCTTGGAGTGTTTCCATTGAGAAATCAGTAGCTAACCTTATTGGGGCTCCTTTGTATGTTATTTCTTTTTTCTCCCTTGCTGCCTTTAAGATTCTCTCTTTGTCTTGGAATTTTGCCATTTTGATGATGATGTGTCTTGAAGTGGGCCTCCTTGGGTTCCTCTTGATTGGGAGTCTCTGTAATTCCTGGATTTGTGTGACTTTTTCTCTTATCAAATTAGGGAAATTTTCTCTCATTACTTGTTCAAGTACGTTTTCTATCTCTTGTTGTTCTTCTTCTCCTTCTGGTATTCCTATTATTCGGATATTATTACGTTTCATATTGTCTTGCATTTCTCTTAATCCCTCTTCATTCTTTCTGAGCCTCTTTCATTTTCTTGCTCTTTCTGTGAGGTGCTTTCTACCTTGTCCTCCAAGTCACTAATCCTATCCTCTGCTTCATCTATCCTACTTTGGAAACTTTCTACTGTGTACTTCAATTTGGAAATTGTATTCTTCATTTCCTCTTGTCTCTTGCTGATAGTTTCCATTTCTTTTTTTATGTTGATGTAGTTTGCAGAGAGATCATTATAGTTCCCCTGTAGTTTCTGATAGTTCACTGTGAGCTCTTTGAACTTCGTAATAACCAGTGCTTTGAGTTCACTATCTGATAGTTGATCAGCCTCTATTTCATCTAACATTCTTTCTGAAGTTTCTGCTTTTTCTTTCATTTGGGGATTGTTTCTTTGTCTTCCCATTGTTTGAGACTCTTCTTGTTAGTCTCTGTTTGTCAAATTGATCTGTTCTGAAACCCTGGTTTTATGGTGTAAACTTCTATGGTATGATCCTTGTGAAGTTCAGTGGTGCAGACTCCTTGAAGTTTCTTTATGTTCTTTGTCTCCACCTACTCTCACGCTGGTCCTCGAGCTGGTCCCTGCATTGGTCTCCTACCACTGCTGAATGTCCCGGCTCTAGTAGCCACCTCCTCAAGTGCCCAAGCCCGTTATTACGGCTGCGGCAAAGGGGCTGGGAATGTCCCAGCTCCAGTAGCTGGCTCCTCTTCTGCCCAGGGCCGTCACAGGTGTTTGAAGTGTCCTGGCTCCCGTACCTGACTCCCCGGTGTCCAGTCCTGTCTCTAAGGCAGTGGCACAGAGGCTTAGAATGTTCCAGCTCCAGTACCTGACTCCCCAGCATCCAGACCTGTCGCTATGGGAGTGGCACAGTGGCTGAGAATGTCCCGGCTCTCGTAGCTGGCTCCTCTGCCCCCTGGGCCGTCACAGGGGCTTGGAGTGTCCTGGCTTCCATACCTGACTCCCCAGCGTCCAGTCCCATCGCTATGGCAGTGGCACAGGGCCTGAGAATGTCCCGGCTCCTGTAGCTGGCTCCCCCGGCACCCAGGCCTATTTCTATGGCAGAGTCACAAGGGACTCTAGTGTCCCTGCTCTTGCAACTGACTCTTCTGTTGCCCAGGCCGGTAGCTATGGCATCTGCACAGGGGCTGAGAATGTCCCAGCTCCAGTTCCTGACTCCTATGTCGCCCAGGACTGTCACAGGGGCTTGGAGTGTCCGGCTCCCATACCTCACTCCCCGGCACCCAGGCCTGTTGCTATGGCAGTGGCACGGGGGCCACATGTTTCCCAGCTCCAGTAGCTGACTCTGCCGCTGTCTGGTGTTTCAGCATCAGTCACAATCTCTGGTCTTTTAATTTCATAAATGCTGGGTAACCAATGATTTATTGTGCTGTTTCTCTATAGATCTGCCAGGATTTTCAGCCATGAGTACAGGAGCTAGCATCAGCTCCGTCCTTCTCCGACGCCATCTTCCCAGCATCCCCCCTTATTTATCTTTTTCATAGAACCATCTTCTGAATGTATTGATCTTAGAATTGTTCTTTTATTCCCTATGTCATTTAATTCTGCTCTGATCTTGATTATTTCCTTCCTTCTACTGGTTCTGGGCTTTGCTTGTTATTATTCCTCTAATTTTTGTAGATGTGGGTTATGTTGTTTAAAATTTTTCTATATTTTTAGGTAGGCCTGTATTGCTATGAACTTTCTGCTCAGGAGTGCCTTTGCTATGTCCCATAGGCACTGGGCTGTTGTGTGTTCACTTCCATTTGTTTCCAGAAACTTTTTGATTGATTCTTTGATCTCATTTTTAACCAATTCATTATTTAATAGCATGTTATTCAGTCTCCATAAATTTGAATGTTTTTCAGTTTCTTCTTTGAGGTCAGCTTCTAGTTTTCAGTAATCATGATCCACTATGATGTTTCACATGATTTCAATTTTCTTGAATTTGTTGAGTCATGTTTTGTGTCCTGCCATGTGGTCCATCTTTGGACATGTTTCATATGCATTTGTAAAGAATATGTATTTTATTTCTTGGGGGCAAGTCTGCATATTTCAATTAAATCCATTTGATCTAGGGCATTGTTCAATGCCACAATATTCTTGTTGATTCTTTTCTTGGTATATCTATCCACTGTTTGCAATAAAGGGTTTAAATCCCCCACTATGAGTTTGTTGCTCTTGATATCTTTCTTGAACTCCTGCAATATTTCAATGTCAGTGGGAAGATTTTAACTCTTTTGAGGATTGAATTGTTTCTAAACACCTTACATTGTGAGCCTATATGCTGGCCCAGATTCTCCTGTGGGTCATGGATGCAGAGCTGGGCTGTCTTGTCCAGTGGCTCCTCGCTCCTGAGGCACTACAAGTTCACACCATGTGGCCACCAGACCAGTGTGCCAGAATTTGGCTCCAGTTACTCTGGACTTTGCTGGGGATTGGCAGGTGATTGTCCCTGCTCTTGAAGGGCATCCAGTCACTGCCTTGTCATGGACAGAAGGTGGGGATGTGGAATGATGGCGATCTGTGTGCTGCAGCATCAGAATACTGTGCTCACATCTCTCTGTTTGGGTCAGTCTGATTTCTATCCCACTGGGCTGGGTTCAACTGGAGAGGTGGTCTTGTATGCAGAACTGTACCTGTCTGCATTGTCTCCCTACACCCTGCTTTCTGACCTGCATGTCAGAGAGCAGAACTTGATCTGTGTGTAAACCTCGGTGTTCTTATGTTGGTAGTATTTATGATTATAAGGGTTATATCTTTTTGATAGATTATTCCCTTGTGTATTATGAAGTGTTCTTCTCTGTCTCTTTTATGGCCTTTGTTGAAATCTGTTTTGTCTGATGTAAGTATTCCTACCTCACCTCTCTCTCTTTTTTTGTGTCTACTTGCTTCAAATATTTTTCCCATCCCTTCACATTTTGTCTGTGTAGATATTTTGTTCTGGGCTGGGTCTCTTGTAGACAGCATATAGGCAGATGTTGTTTTCTTATCCATTCAGCTACCCTATGTATTTTGACAGGAACATATAATCCATTTACATTTAAGTTAGTATTGATAAATACTTATTCATTGCCATTCTTTCCCTTTGTACCTGTGTACCTCTCTCTGTCTCTGTAGATCTGTTTCTTTTTCTTCATCTTAAGACATTCCCTTTAGCATCTCTTGTAGTGCTGGTATGGTGGAGTTGTATTCTTTCAGCCTTAGTTTGTCTGGGAAACTCTTTATTTTGTCTTCCATTTCAAATGGGAGCCTTGCCCGGTAGAGTAGTCTTGGTTGCAGGCTTTTGAATTCCATTATTTGAAATATTTCTTGTTAATTCCTTCTTGGCTGTAGTGTTTCTGTTGAGTAACCCGCTGATAGCTTTATTAGAATGCCCATGTATGTTACTAGCTGTTTCCTGCTTTCTTCCTTTAAGGTTCTGTCTTTGTCTTTAAATTTAGCCATTTTAATTCTGATGTGTCTTGGAGTGTGTCTCTTGGGTTAATGTTGATTGGGAACCTCTATACTTCCTGGACTTGCATGACTTTTTCTCATCGAGTTAGGGAAGTTTTCTGTCTTAACTGTTTCAAGTAGCTTTTCCAACCCTTGCTCCTCTTCTTCTACTTTGCTATATTTATTATGCAGATATTACTACATTTCATGTTTTCCTGCAGCTCCTTTAAACCCTCTTTGTTCTTTTTGTTGTTACTGCTTTGTCTGGGAATTTTTTTTCTACCTTGTCCACTAGCTTGTTGATTTGATCCTCTTCTTTATTTAGCCTGCTTTTAATTCCTTGTACTGTGTTCTTAATTTCAGATATTGTAGTATTCATTTCCTCCTGGTTCTTATAAATAGTTTCTATATCCTTTTTCATGCTGTTGTGGTTCACAGTAAGTTCCTTGTAGGTTCCCTGGAGTTCTTTGTACTTCTCACTGAGCTTATTGACCATTCTTATAACCACTGTTTTGAACTCAATGTCTGGTAGATTTCTTGCCTGAACTGTATTTATCACTCTTTCTGAAGACTCCTCCTTCCCAAGGGGAAGAGATCTTAGAAGATCTTGGTATCTCATAGATTCTCCCATATGATTGTTGCTCTAATATTATTGTAAATAATAGCTGTTACATACTATTGTAAATACTACACAACACCCCTCCCAGATCTTAGCCCATTTCATTGTTTCCTGAACTATATTACTGTATTGGTTAACTCTATTTGCTCTCACACTATACCTATTTACTATCCTTTATTCTCACCTTACCTCAGAATCTCACCTCCCACAACCTCACTGCTTTCTAAATCCAACTCACAAACCTTCCTTCCACAAGAAGAGTCTTATATTCTTTCCATCCTTTCTTTTTTTTTCATTTAAAAAATATATTTTATGTGTCTCTGGATATTCTGTATGTCCTCTTTAGAGAAGTGTCTGTTCAAGTCCTTTCCCATTTTTTAATTGGGTTCGATGTCTTCCTAGAGTGGAGTCGTGTAAGTTCTTTGTATATTTTGGAGATTAAACCTTTGTCTGAGGTATCATTGGCAAATATGTTTTCCCATACAGTTGGTTGTCTTTTAAATTTAATACTGTTTTCTTTAGCCATGCAGAAGCTTTTTATTTTGATGAGATCCCATTTGTTTATTCTTTCCTTTATATTCCTTGGTCTAGGGGACATATCTGTAAAAATGTTGCTGTGTGGAATATCTATACCATATGATCTCACCTTTGACAGGAAGCTAAAGAATAAAACAAACAAGCAAACAGAATAAAAACAAAGACACTGAAATAGAGAACAAGTGGGCAGCGACCAGAGGGGAGAGGGAAGGGAACTTAAGGGGAAAAAGGGGGAGGGATTTTGAGGAACAAGTATGAAAGACACAGAGATGAGGACTGGGGCGGGGGGAATGGGAGAGAGGGGGGAGACCGAGCGGGGGGGGATGGGATGGGAGAAATAGATAAAAAAATGTACTTGAAAAGTAACTAAATAAAATTTAATATTAAAAAATATATATATATTTTATTGATTATGCCATTACAGTTGTTCTATTTCCCCCTTCATTACCCTCCACCCTGCACACTCTCCCCCACCATTCCCCCCCTCTAGTTTATGACCACGTTTCTCAAGTTCTTTAGATTCTATATTTCCCATACTATTCTTGCCCTCCCCCCTATTTATTTTCTACCTACTGTCTATGCTACATATTTTCTGTACCTTCTCCTCCCTTCTCCTTCTCCCACTCCCCTGTTGCCAACCCTCCATGTGATCTTCATTTCTATGGTTCTGCTCCTGATCTAGCTATCCTCTAGCTGTCCTTTTGTTTTAGGTGTGGTTCTTAATAACTGAGTTTGCTGTCCTTTCACTGTTTATCTTTTTTATCTTCTTTTTCTTAGGTAAGTCCCTTTAACATTTCACATAATAAGGGCTTGGTGATGATGAACTCCTTGAATTTGATCTTATCTGAGAAGCACTTTATCTGCCCTTCTATTCTAAATGAAAGCTTTGCTGCATAGAGCAATCTTGGATGTAGGTCTTTGGATTTCATGACTTGGAATACTTCTTTCCAGCCCCTTCTTGCCTGGAAGGTCTCTTTTGAGAAATCTGCTGACAGTCTGATGGGAACTCCTTTATAGGTGACTGTCCCCTTATCTCTTGCTGCTTCTAGGATTCTCTCCTTCATTTTAATCTTGGCTAATGTAATGATGATGTGCCTTGGTGTGTTCCTTCCTGGGTTCAACTTCTTTGGGACTCTCTGAGCTTCCTGGATTTCCTGGAAGTCTATTTCCTTTGCCAGATTGGGGATGATCTCCTTTATTATTTGTTCAAATAAGTTTTCCACTCGTGGGTGTTCCTCTTCCCCTTCTGGTACCCCTATACTTCGGATGTTGGAACGTTGAAAGATGTCCTGAAGGTTCCTAAGCCTCTCCTCACTTTTTTGAATTCTTGTTTCTTCATCCTTTTGTTTGGTCATTTTTTTTTTCCTCCTTCTGATCCAGTCCTTTGATTTGAGTCCCAATTTCCTTTCCATTACTATTGGTTTCCTGTGCATTTTCCTCCATTTCAATTATTTTAGCCTTCATTTGTTTCTGTAATTTGTGACTATAATCAACCTGTTCTGTGAGCATCCTGATCACCAGTGTTTTGAACTGTGCATCTGAAAGTTTGGCTATTTCTTCATTGCTTAGATTTATCGGCTCTGGGGCTCTGAGTTGTTCTTGAGCCATGTTTTGATCTGTTTGTGCTTGTTAGGTATGAGGAGCAGAGCCTTAGTTGTTCACTAGGGTGGGGCCACCCAGGTCACTGCTTTGTGATGCTGTATGTGGCGCAGGGTCAGAAAGGGACAATGGTGGTCCCCTCTGCCGCTTTCTGTGGCTGGGGCCTGCGGGGTCCGTCTCACTGCTATCTCCTTCACCGGTTTATCTGCGCGCGAATGTGTGACTGCGATCAGCCCTCAGTGTTTCCACCGCCTTGTGCCCTCAGTGGGTCTGCCTGCTTCTCCACACCTGGGATCTGCCCACTGCTGCTGGCGCACCTGGGTTGCATGCCCAGGTTGGTCTGGCGGATCTTTCCTGCCTGACCCTGCTCTGCTGCTGGCTCTGCCCCTCTTACCAGTTTGGCTGAAGGGTTTGTTGTTGTCAGACTTCTGCGTAGTTCAATTTTCTGTGGTTTGGCTATGTTTTTGTTGCTAAAACTTTATTGTTTTTCTAAAAATATTTATTTATTCATATTTAGATGGGAAGGAGAGAGGGAGAGAAACATCAATGTATGGCTGCCTCTAGTGCATCCTCTGCTGGGAACCGGCCTGCAGGGAACTGGCTTGCAACCCCGGCATGTGCCCTGACTGGGAATTGAACCGCGATTGTCTGGTTCTCAGGCCTGAGCTCAATCCACTGAAAAACTTTGTTGTTTTTAAACCTAGTTGTGCTAGAAGGCACAGTGCTTCCACCTATGCCCCCATCTTGGTGGAAGTCCTCCATCCTTTCTAAAAAGTGGTTAGTTGGGTTGAAGATTGTGGTTATCACTATATGTACCCAAAAGATCTCCTATTTCTTCTCTACCTGCTGCTACTGTAATACCATATAATTCTCTTCTGCTGTCATAAACCATTTTGTCTTCCCCTCCAACTGATCACAAAAAAAAGAGTAGGTGGAAGCAGTGAACACCAGGATACCCACTGGAAGAGGAAACCCAACAAAAAAGGAACCACCAAGAGATAACAACAGAAGAAAGTGAAGAAAAGAGTGGAAACCACACAAACCTCAATCCAAGACATATCTGAAAATACAACTCAACAGTGGAGAAACTACCCAGTACAAACAACTGAACAAGACCAAAAGAGAACCCTCAAAACCTTGTAAACATAGAAGAACTAGCTTCAACACAACCTGCCCTCACCAGCACAACAAATTAAAATGGGTGGTAGACAGAGGAACCATCAGCTAACCAGCTGGTGGAAAGAACCCACAAAAGAAAGACCAAAAAACAAGCAAAACCCAAAGAAAAACGCAGGGCAAACTTAAAGGACAGCCAAAGACCACTGAACTGGGGAGATCAAGGAGACTACACCACTGAATCTCAAAGGTAATATACCACAGAAGTACACACCATAAACCCAGGAAGCCAGAACAGATCAATTTAAGAAGCTGAAGCTAACAAGAAGAGTCTCGCAAAGAATGGGAAGACAAAGAAACAATCCCCAAATGAAAGGAAAGGAGGAAGCCTCAGAAAGAATGTTAGATGAAATAGAGGAAATTCAACTGTTTGATTTCTTCCCTAATATCATTCTTTACCCATTTGTTGTTTAATAACATGCTATTCAATCTTCGTGATTTTCAGTGTTTTGTTTTGTTTTTTCCTTCACGTTCGTTTTTAGTTTCAATCACTTGTGGTCAGAGAAAATGCTTGATATGATTTCAATTTTGTGGAATTTGTCGAGGCTTGTTTTGTGTCCTATTATGTGTTCTGTCTCTGAAAATGTTCCATGTTCATTCGAAAAGAATGTGTGTTTAGCTTCTTGTGATGAAAGGCTCTCTCTCTCTCTCTCTCTCTCTCTCTCTCTCTCTCTCTATATATATATATATATATATATATATATATATATATATATATATATATATATATATATATATATATATAATCAGTTAAGTCCATTTCACTTATGGCAGTATTCAATACCACAATATCTTTGTCGATATTTTGTTTGGAAAATCTATACATTGTTGACAGTGGGGTGTTAAAATCTCCTACTATAATTTTGTTCTTGTCAATATCTTGAAGTGTTCTAAGATTTTCTGTATGTATTGGGTGCTCCTATGTTGTGTGCATATATATATTTACAATATTTATGTCTTCTTGGTGAAATCTTCCCTCAAGTATTATGAAGTGACCTTCTGGGGCTGTCTTTATGGCCCTTTTTTTGAAGCCTATTTTGTTTGATATGAGTATTGCTACCCCATTTTTTCCCTGTTTGTTTGCTTTTAAAATTTGTTTCCAACCCTTCACTTTCATTCTATGTAGGTCTTTTGTCCTGAGGTGGTTCTCTTGTAGGCAGCATATTTGTGGGTCATGCTTTCTTATTCATTCTGCTATTCTATGTCTTTTGACTGGAACACTTAATCTATTTACATTTAAGGTTATTATTGAGAGGTACTTATTCATTGCCATTTTTTGTACCTGTGTTCCTTTCTCTCTTTTCCTTCCTTTCTTTAAAGCAGTCCCTTTAGCATATCTTGAAGAGCTGGTTTGGTGGAGGTGCATTGTTTTAAACTTCTTTTGTCTGGGGAACTCCTTCTGTAGCCTTATATATTGATTGAGAGCTTGCTGGATAAAGTATCCTTGATATTGGGCCTCTGGTTCTCATTACTTGGGATATTTCCTGCCATTTTCTTTCGGCTTGGAGCGTTTTCATTGAGAAGTCAGCTGTTTATTTTATCAGGTCTCCTTGTAAGCCACTTCCTGTTTCTCCTTTGCTGCTTTTATGATTCTCTCATTGTCTTGGAATTTTGCCATTTTAATTATGATATGTCTTGAAAGGGGCCTGTTTGCATTTCTCTTGACTGGACTGGATTTGTGTGATTTTTTTTCTCTCATCAAATGAGGGGAGTTTTGTATCATTGCTTTTTCAAACAGGTTTTTCTCTTGCTGTTCTGGTGTCTCTGTTATATGGATCTTACTACTTTTCAAGTTGTCCTATATTTCCTTTAATCCTTCTTCATTCTTTCTCAGCATCTTCCTTTTCTTGCTCTCTCTGGGTGTTTTTTTTTTCCTACCTTGTCCCCCAGCTCACTAATTCAATCCTCTGCTTCATTGAGCCTGATTTTGATTCCTTCTACTTTGTTCTTCAGTTCAGAAATTGTATTCTTCATTTTCTCTTGGTTCTTGTCAATAGTTTCTATTTCTTTTTTCATGTTGATATAGTTTGTAGTGAGTTTATTGTAGTTTCCCTGTAATTTCTGGTAATTCTCTGTGAGCTCATTGTGCTTCGTAATAACCATTGCTTTGAACTAAATATTGGTAGTTGACTTGTCTGTTTCATTTAGCATCCTTTCTGAGGCTTCCTCCTTTCCTTTCATTTGGGGATTGTTTCATTGTCTTCCCATTGTTTGTGAGAAAACTTGTTAGCCTCTGGTTCTTCAATTTATCTGTTCTGACTCCCTAGGTTTATGGTGTGACCTTCTATGGTAGAATACCTGTGAGATTTAGTGGTGCAGTCTCTTTAATCTCCTGAGCTTTCTGGTTTGGGGCTGTCATTTATGTTGGTTCTCTGTATGTCTTTGGGTTTTGATTGTTGTTGGGTCTTTCTTTGCTGGGTTCTTCCCTCCAGCTGGTTAACTGAGGGTCACTCTGTCCACCATGTCTTTTGTTCTGTTGTGCAGGTGTAGCCAGATTGTGTTGAAGCTGATTCTTCTGTGTGTACAAGGTTTTGAGACTTCTCTCTTGCTCTTGTTCAGTTGTTCTCTCTGAAGAATTTCTTCATTTAGTTGTATTTCCACATAGGTCCTGGACTGACATTAGTGTGGCTTCCACTCTCTCTTTCACCTTCTTCTGTTGTTATCTGTTGTTTGGTTTCCTCTTCCAGCAGGTGTACTGGTGTCCAGAGCTCCCACCTTGAAAGTTCTCTGGAGTAGCAAAATGAAAATTTTCTTACACACTCTGTTGTTGGGATGACCCCTGTTTGGGTCTAACTGTGGTCTTTTCACTGTTCCAGGTGTTATTGACTCACCATCTGATTTGTCAATGTCCTCTTCAGTTTATGGTCTCCAGTTTTCATATATGCTGAAATACCATGGGCTGTTCGCTCTGTTCCTTATATTAGCTGGATGTTCCACCCATGCACAGGGGGAAGTGGATCCGGGTCCAACCTATCTTGTTGCCATCTTCTCTCCTTCTGTTTGTGTCTACATCTTCTTAATTCATTCATTTATTGATGAAAATAGGTTATTTCCATCTCTTGTCTATTTTAAATAATGCTACAATTAACACAGAACTGTTATATTTTCAAATTAGTGATTGGATATTTTCAAATAAATACCCAGAAATGGAATTCCTGGGTAATGTGGTACTTCTACTTTTAATTTTTAAAGAACCTTTATAGAATCACATGGACTGTACCATTTACAATCTCACCAAAGTGCACAAGGGTTCCCTTTATTCCAATAACCCTTGCCAATACTTGTTTGTTGATTTATTGATGATAGACATTGTGACAGGTGTGAGGTGATATCTCATTGTGATTTCAATTTACATTTCTTTGACAATTAGAGATGCTGAGAAACTTTTCTTATGTTTATTGGCCATTCATATGTCCTTTTGGGAGAAACATCTATTCAGGTTCTCCAACATTTTTTAGGGTTTCTTTTTGTTTGTGTGTTAAGTTATACACCAAATTTATATATATATATATGTGTGTGTGTGTGTGTGTGTATATACACACACACACGTATATATATATATCACTTATCAGGTATATGATTAGTGAACATCATCTCATATTTAGTAGTTTTTCTTTTCGTTTTTTTGGTAATTTCCTTTACTATTTAAAAATAATTTAGCTTTATTTGTTCTTTTTTTACCTATTTTTGCTAAAGAAAAAATATATTAAAATGTATAAAGAACATTTTTATGTTCAAATTATATTTTCAAATTCATGATTTGGATATTTTCAGATAAATACCCAGAATATATATATATATTTCTATAGCAAAGATTATATAGATAAGATTGATGTCACAGAGGTTATTTTTTTTCTTGGTTGCACACTTCAGATTTTCTATTCTTATATATGGTTTAATAAAAGTTTAGGGTTTTTTGCATGTATCTGTCCACTTTTTCCAACACTGATTATTAAGAAAATCTTTTACCTACTGTATATTCTTGACTCCACCAAGATTAATTTACCATATAAGCATGGGACTTTTCCTAGTGTACTTAACTATTTCTTTTCATCTATTTGTCTGTTTTTATGCCAAGAAAATGCTGTGTTAATTGGTATAGTTTTGTAGTATAATTTGATATGGGGTAATATAATAGCTCCAACTTTTTCTTCTTTCACAAGATCATTTTGGCTATACAGGTCTTTTGTCATTCTCTATAAATTTAGGGATACTTTGTTTTATTTTTGTAGAAAAATGCCATTGGTATTTTGATTGATAGTGTATTGAATCTGTAGGTTGCTTTTGGTAATATGAACATTTTAATGATATTACTCCTGTCCATCAACATTATATAGCTTTCCACTTACTTGTACCTTTTTCAGTTTTTTTTTTTCAGTATTTTATAATTTCCCATGTAACAGGACTTCTACTTCATGGTTAAATTTATTCCTAAGTATTTTACTTTTTGAATGCAATTGTAAATAAAATTCTTTTTAAAAAATTCTTTTTTATGATAGTTTGTTATTTTTGTATAAAATACAACTGATTATTGAACATTTATTTTATACACTGCTATTTTACTGAATTCAATCATCAATTCTATTAGTAATTTTGGTGAAATCTTTAGAGTTGTCACTATATGCTATAATGTCACCTTCAAACAATTACAGTTTATTTCTTCCTTTCCAATTGGAATGCCTTTCATTCATTCATTTTTTCTTGGTTTAAAATTTATTTATTTTTTATTGTTGTTTAAGTACAGTTGTCTCAATTTTCCCACCACCACTACCCCCAGTCATCCCCACCTCCCACTCTTGATCCCACCTCCCATTGGTTTTGTCCATTTGTCCCTTATAGATGTTCCTGAAAACCCTTCCCTTTGCCCTACCCATTATCCCCTCACACCTCCCCTTTGGTTACTGTCAATTTGTTCTTAATTTCAACGTTTCTGGTTAAATATTCCTTTTTTTTTTGTTCTGTTGATTATGTTCAACTTAAAGGTAAGATTATATGGTGTTTGTCTTTCACTGGCTTATTTCACTTAGCATAATGCGCTCTAGTTCCATACATGCTGTCACAAAGTGTAGGAGCTCCTTCTTTCTGATATGTAGTATTCTATCTTGTAAATGCTCCATAGTTTTTTGACCCATTTGTTCACTGATGGACACTGAGGTTGCTTCCAAGCACTTGGCTATTGTAAATTGTGCTGCTATGAACATGACAACATGGACAGGAAAATATCAGATATCCCATGCAGCAATATTTTCACTAATATGTTCTCTAGACCAAGGGACATAAAGGAAAGAATAAACAAATGGGGTCTCATCAAAATGAGACTCACTATAAAGTCATGTGAGTCAAGGGTTTGGTCTGCAGAACATATAAAGAACTCCACTCCAGGAAGAAAAACAACCCAATTAAAAAGGACCTGAACAGACACTTCTCCAAGGAAGACATACAGAGGACCCAGAGATATGGGAAAAGATGGTTAGCATCTAGCCATCAAAGAGATGCAAATTAAAACCCCAATGAGATGCCACTTTATATAGATGAGAATGGCCATCATAAACAAAGCAACAAACAGCAAGTGTTGAAGAGGATGTGTCTTCTTCTTAGATAAGAAGACATAGCTAAGTCTTCTAAGAAAAAGAAGATAAAAAACATGTATAGTAAAATGGCAGCAAACTCACAATTATTAACAACCACACCTAAAACAAAAACAAAAACAAACTAAGCAAACAACTAGAACAGGAACAGAACCATAGAAATAGAGGTCACATGGAGGATTATCGACAGGGGAGTGGGAGGAGGAGAGAGGGAAAAAAGGTACAGATAATAAATAGCATACATGGTAGGTAGAAAATAGGGGGAAAGTAAGAATAGTATGGGAAATGTAGAAGCTAAAGAACTTATGACACATGCAAATTAACTAAAGGGGGGAGAATGTGGGTGGGAGAGGGAGTGCAGGGTGGAGGGGAATGAAGGGAAGGAATGGGGCAACTGTAATAGCATAATCAATAAAATATATTTAAAAAACTATTGCAGAATTCAAAAAAGTTTTTTTATTAATTGTGTTTACTTTTTCAAGGAACCAGTTCTTGGATTTATTGATCTTATGTATTTTTTTTTTACCTTGTGTAGTTTATTACTATCTTTATCATTTTTAGAATTTATGTATTTTTTATTATCTTTATTACTTCATTTATTTTATTCACTTGGTCTTTGTTGTTTTTCTTCTTTTTTGTTGTAAACTTAGATTGTTTGTTTGAGATATTTTGGTTTTTGATGTAGCACTATTTGTATGAATTTCCCTCTTAAAACTGCTTTCACTGTGGTTCATATATTTTTGGTTGTTTTGTTTCTTATGCACATGTTGTAATGTATCTTTCTTGATTTCACTGTTTTTTTTCATTCATTTTTATACCATGTTATTTAGACTCCACATATATGTTTTTTAGTTTTCTTCTGGTTTTATATCATTTTGGTCTAAGAATATGCTTGATATAATTTCAATCTTCTTAAATTTACTGAAACTTGTTTTCTGTCCTAACATGTGGTCTCTTCTGAAAAATCTTCCACATGCATTTAAAAGATTGAATATACTGTTTCTTTGAGGTAAAATGTTTTACAAGTATCAATTAAATCCATTGGTCTAATGTGTCATTTAAGACTACTCTTTCTTTTTTGATTATCTGTGTGAATGTCTTATCCATGGTTGACAAGAGGATGTTAAACTTTGCTACTATTATTGTATTATTGCTCATCTCTTCTTTTATGCCCATCACTATTTACTCCATATACTTATGTAGTCTTACATTTACTGCAAAAATGCATATTCTCTTGCTGAATTGATTGCTTTATCATTATAAAATGCCCCATTTCTGTTTTGTTTCAGATTTTGCTTTAAGTCTATTTTGTGTCATATTGGTATTTCTATCCTGCCTTTTTTTCTATAAATGATGTACCTTTTTTTTAACCATTATTTGCTTAGAGTTTGTGAGTATCTTTTAATATGAAGTGTGCCTCTTAAAGTCAGCATGTGTTAGGTTTTCTGTTTTTATACATTAGCCACTGTATGTCTTTTGATTAAAACATTTAGCATTTATATTTAATTACTGATAGGTAGATAATGATTGCAATTTTATTATTTTCTTTTTACATTATTTTTATTTTTTGTTGTTGTGCAATTATATTTGTCCCCACTTCCCCACAGCCATTATTCTCCCCCAGCCTACCCACCCTCACCTCCCATATTCAATCCTCTCCTGCCCCGATTGTCTTCATCCATGGGTCCTTTATACATGTTCATTGATGACCCTTCTTCTCCTTTGCCCTGTTATCCCCCTCCCCTCCTCCCTTCTGGTTACTGTCAGCTTGTTATTCATTTCCATGTTTCTGGTTATATTTTGCTCACTTGTTTTGTTGATTAGGTTCCACTTATACATGAGATCATATGGTATTTGTCTTTCATGACCTGGCTTATTGTTTTCTGTAGTTCTTCTCTGTTGTTTTTTAATTCTACTCTTTTCTTATATGTTTATGACTTTCTCCAGTGTCATGCTTGGATTCTTATCTCTTTATATTCTGTATGTCTCTTACTGATCTTTGGTTTGGGGCTACCATGTGCTTCCTATATACCAAGCTGTTTATAGCAGCCAATTTAAATCAGTAATTAAGTTTGAAGACAGTCTAAAATAACTACATTTTTTACTCATCCCCTTCACATTAATGATTTTGTCATTGTTTTTTACTTCTTTTATACATGTGGGTTGTGTGTATTCCTTAATTAATTGTTGCAACCACACACTATTTTCTTTTAATCTTTGCACTAGTTTTATAATAAGTTGATTGCTTTTACCAAAAGTTTTTTTAACAGAATTTTTTTCTTTTGTATTTTGCATTTCTTATCTATCTTTATTTAAAAAGACCCTCTAGCATTTCTTATAATACTAATTTAGTGGTGATGAAATTCATTAGTTTTTTTTCTTTTCTGGGATACTATTTATCTTCTTAACACTAAATGGTAGTCTTATGTGGTAGAGTAATCTTGGTTGTAAATACTTTTTTTTCATCACATTTAATATTTCACACCAATTCCTTCTGGCCTGTAAAGGTTCTGTTGAAAAATTAGCTGATAGTTTTATGGGAGTTCCATTATTAATATCTTCTCTCTTGATGCTTTTAAGATTCTCTTCTTATTTTGAACTTGTGAATTTTAATTATGAATTGTATGGTGTGGGCATCTTTGGATTTATCTCATTTAGGACTTTGAACTTCCTGAACTAGTATGTATATTTCTTTTGCCAAGTTAGAGAAGTTTTCTGTCATTATTTTTTCACATATATTTTCAAATTCATTGATTTCTCTTTTTTTCCTTTTGGTACCCCTATGATGCAAATGTTGTACACTTTATGTTGTCCTACATATTCTTTAAAATATCCTGATTTTCTTCAATTCTTCTTCTCCTTCTCTTCTCTCTCTTTTCTTCTTTCTTTCCTCCTCCTCCTCCTCCTTCTTCTTCCTTCATCTTCATCTTCTCTTTTTCCTGTTCCAGTTGGGTGTTTTTGCTACCTTGTCTTATAGATTGCTGATTTTTCCCTCTGTTTCACTTAATTAGCTGTTGGCTCTATATAATATGCTCTTAGTTGCAGTTATTGTATTATTTCTGCTTTTTAATTTTTAGAGGGAGAGAGGAAAGCAAAGAGACTGAGAGATTTATTTTTCCACTTACTTATTCATTCATTGGTTCATTCTTGTATGTGTTCTGACTAGGAATTGAACCCACAAACTTGACATCTAGGGATGAGGTTTTAAGCAACTGAGATACCCAGCCAGGGCCTGATTTTTTAGTTTTCCATCTTCATTTTGGTGTCTCCTGTGTCATTGTGTAAGTTCTCACTGAGGTCACCTTTGAACTCTGCATTTGGTAAATTGTTTTTCTCCATTTTATTTAAGATTTTTCCCTGGATTTTTGTCCTTTAAAAAATTGCAGGGAGCACAGGATGGGTAAGGGGCTGGGATGGGAGTAAACACCAGAAAACTGTACTTAAACAACAATTAAATTAAAAATTAAATTAAAAATTAAAAAATTTGCAGATAATTTATTGTCTCCTCATTTTGGCTGCCTCCCTTTGTTTGTTTCTACATATTAGGTAGAAATGCAATATGAAATTTCTCCCAGTCTTCACATAATTGTTTTATATAGTCATTGTCCTTTGGAATCTAGTGGCACAGTCTCCCTGGTAACCTGAAACAGGTGCTTTAGGTATATCCCTTTTTTGGGTTGTGTGTACTCTCCTGTTTTAGTTGAACCCTGATTGCTACTGGCATGTCAGCCAGTGGATTGGCTCTCAAGCTGGCTGGCAATGAGGACTGGCTGTTATTACAGTGAATCAGCTGTTATGAGAGCTGACCCCATACAGTGTGAGTTGCTTTAGTGAGGCTCCAGTGCCAAGCAAGTCTTCCTATCAGTTTTGTCATTTGTAGAGCTGGGCGGGTGATTCTGTGGTGTGCTCTGAAGCTTACCTCTTGGTGTTTTGCTCCTATAGCTCCTTTGGAATGTCTCTGGTGAATATCAATGTCAACCACTGTTTATGCCCAAATTGTAGGCAACAAGTAAGAACTACAAAGTGATCTGTAGTGGTTTGTCACTTTTGCTAGGCTTGGAGGTACTTGGAAAAGGCTATTCTGTGAACTATGGCTGGCTGTTGCTGGTGTTATTCTTGGGACACTTAGGTCGGTACTATGAAGTGACCTAAGGCCAGCTGCCACTTGTGCCAAATTTGTGTCCACTTAATTGAAGCTATGTTCTTACCCAAGGCTGGCTGCTGCTTATATCTGGTAAGGGTTATCTAATTAGAGTTACAGTGCAAGATAAATTAAGACAAATCATCCCTCATGCCATATTTGGGATAGTTTAGCAAGAGGTAAAAGGGCACACAAAGACCAGAGACTTAGTGTTTTGGGTTTGTGGACTAGTGAGAGACTTTCAGAAAAGTTCACTGCATAAGCTGAGTTTTGTTGCTTGTGAGGAGCAGCTGCTGAAAGAAGTTTCATCAGGCACACAATTTGGGGTTTCAGTGAATCACCAGGGAGGGGAAAAATATTAACCAGGTTAATGGGGAGCTCAGATTTGTGGCCAGACTGTAGTGCATTGGCTGGGTAGGGGTAGGAATCAACAGAAGAAAAGTGGTGTTTGCCAATACTTTTATCACCAAAGAGACAGAGTTGCCCGAACATCTGTCTCAAGTTCTCACCAGAACCTAGTCAATTTGTTTCTCCCCACATATCATTGGTGCTTTTTGGGCTGTTGCCTCTGTGCTAGATAGAGCTCAGAGCAAATAAGGATGTGAGTGACCCTATGTATATATCCTTTAAGTCCTGTAGTGCATAGGTCTCCAGCAGCCTTCTGTCTCACTTTGACACAATCCCCACTGGTTTTCACAGTGAGATTATATGGGATTCCTATTCTTCACATGTTAGCTCTGAGTTTTGGAGCCTGGTGTGATAATGAGATGCCTCACTTCTAAGGGAGAACTTCCACAGCCCTCCTTATTCTTAATCATCACACAGGGAGTGCACAACCTTCCCATTCTGTGTCTCTTCTCCTCCTATCATTCTCAGTGGGCTTCTTCATATGCTTAGGTATACTACTCCTGTTCAGTTAGTCTTCAGGATAATAACTACTCTACAATTTCATTGTAATTTTGATGTAGTTGTGTGAAGAAGCCACCACAATGTTTTCCTTGTGTGCCATATTGACATGAAGTCAAAATCAATTGTCTTCTATTTTATAAAAATGATCATAATACAGAAATATGGGAACCCTACTCGATCTCAGTCTATATTATGCAATTATTTATAGAAAAAAACATAATTAAAGAAAGTATTCCAAATGTTACAAACATTTCCAAAAATTGTGGCTAAAAGAGGAGATGAAATTAAGGAGTGAGAATCCATATAACATATTTAAGTGTGGCATAATCCAATTATAATGAGTATCCTTAGGATCCAAACTGTGCTCATTTTTCTTACAAAAATAAGCTAGAACTTTTTGGTAAAATGACTAATTCTAGATTGATGCCAAAAAAGTGTGCAGATTGAACCTGAAATATCTTAATATGCCAACATTCAATGAAGTTGTTAGATTGCTAAATTTGAGTCAAAGCACTCAGAAGCTAACTCAAGAGGCTCCCATTGGTCAAAGATGGTTATGTTCACACTTTAATAAGATAAGACTATTGATTGTAATGTACTAAAATCTTTCTAATGTGGTTAAAATGAAGCCCCCAAAATTAAACAAAAACTATGTATTGACCACATTTGAAACAGGGTGGAAAATTAAGTAATTATACAGGAAAATTAAAAAATGCTCATTTCACTATATGAACTATATGCTAGTTTAATCAAATAATTGATGTTTGTTTTTTATAAAAATCTCCTAAATACTCACCTGTGAGAATCACCTGAAACCTAGCTGAAAATAACTCATAACTAAGCTTGTAAAAAGCCACATTGACTGCTCCAACACTCACGTGTTGTGGGGGCAACTACATCGTGAGTCCCCCACCCTCATGCCACAGACATGTGTGAATGAGTAAATATATGGCTGAGACATGCTGGATCTGTTTGGGGAGGAGGAGTGGGCCGTGGCCAGTTTCTCAGGGGAGAAAAAGGCCTGAGCGCCCTCCTCCATAGCCTTTTATTGGGTTGTAATACACAGGAATACAGGGTGGCAAGAATGGAACAGTAGATAACATTTCAAAGAGATCTGAGGGTTTCAGAGTCTGAGTCAGTGTCTGTCAGGAAGAGAGTTGCAGAAACTTTGGGAGAGATACTTATTTCCTCTCGGACCCTTATCATATGAATGAAAGCACTCTTAGCAGAGCAGATTTCACAGGTTTATCAGCAAGTCTTTGTGATGCCATATTTCCCCCGAGGACATGCTCTAGCAAGACAAGGAGCTACATCTCCCCATCAGGTATTCAGGATTAAGGAGATTAGAGCCAGGAAGCACTTCTCTCATAGAACATGGGGACTCAGGCTTTGTCAGAGCCGGGGGTCAAGAGTCCATTGTTCTTTGTTGCAGCCTTCTGAGTCCTTCCATGAACACCTCCCAAGTGATCAAGTCTGGCTTAGGTTGCCCCCCACTGTGAGGGGTCTTACTCGTCATTCACTTCTGACCAAGCTTTGGGGGCAGGGAGAGGAAACTGAGGCAGCATTTGCTACCAGAGACAAGCTTTGTCTCCTGCAGCTCGCATTCCAAAGGTTGTTTCTCGCCCTTAGCCACAAAGAGTTGAGATACAATTCCTAAAACTAGGCAGAGTGGTCTACGACAACTTGTGGTGACTAAGAATTGGGAAGAGTAGCTTAGCTTTGGATGATACACTTGAGGCACAGGTGTTCAAGCCCAACACCAGGCACTCAAGTTTACAGCATCAGTTACAGAAAGAGGAATCAGCACATCTGGCTGTGAAAAGCAGTTCCATGTAAGACCAAGGAGCTACACAGACTCATGTAAGCCCTAAGCTCCATCAAAGGGACAACTGCCCAGAAAGCAACAAGGACAAATGGTCAGGAAATTAATTGTGTGATTTCAGGGCATGGGCTGAAGGGTCAGTTCTTTCCTGGATAGAAGTACTGGCAAACAGCACTATTATTATTTTGTTGAGCCCTCCCTCAACCCAGCAACATGCACATGCTTAAGTGCTAGCAGGTACCAATGTCCCTTTGTTAAGGCTACCTCCCACCCATTTATCAGATCCTGGCAGGCACTAAATATGAGTCTATACCAAAAGAGCTAACCTGCTTGCTTCCCCTTGATTCCCTGAAACCCAGACTGATGTAACTTATTTACAGGCCAGAACCTCTGTCAGTGGCTGGCCTCTGCTCATGCTGCAGACTCCTAAAATCTCTCAAAATTCCACAGTCATGAAATAAGCAGTGGTGGGCCTTGATCTGCCCTGTACCTCATGCTAAATAGTTCCAAGCCTAATGGCAGCCAGCCTATGTTTGTAGCTTAAAATATCCCAGGTACTTCCAAGCTCAGCACAACAGATAATGTTTTATCTTCTCAGGTGGACTGAGTGTGGTACAGGCAACCATTGACTTTGGCCTGCACTGGAACCTCTCCTAAGAGAGACTTCAGAATCAATATGTGTGGTGGCCAGATTCAGACCACAACAAAAAACCATCAATCAGCTCCACAAAGACACATCCAAAATATGGACTTGGCAGGCACCAGAGCCTCAACTAAAGAATTTTGTTGCCATAGTGTTAGTGCCCATCCCTCTATAACAGCTTATTCTCTGTAGTCAAAACCAGACCTCACAGCCCATTAGCTTGCATGTGAATCACACCCACTGAAGTGTCAATGGCAACCAAGGCTCAATGACAATATCAAGGCATACACAACCCACACAAGAAACACCCTGAAGCACATGTACCAGGTGACCAGGGATGCTGTGTCACTAAAACCAAAGAAATCTACTATATATGGTCACCATGTTAAGATTGGGAAATATAACAGATCTACCTAATATATACAAACAAGCACAGGGAGTCAGCAAAAAATGAGGAGACAAAGAAACATGTCCCAAATTGAAGAAGAGATCAAAACTCCAGAAAAAGAAACAAATGGAAACAAACATTCTACCAGATACAGAGATCAAAACACTGGTTATAAAGATGTTCAGTTAACTTAGCAAAAGAATAGATAAACTTAGTGAGAATTTAGACAGAGGTAAAAACCATTAGAAATCAATCAGAAATAAAAAATGCAATTGCTAAAAAATATACATTAGATAATATCAACAGCAGACATGCTGTAGCAGAGAATAAAAGACAACATAGCAGAAAACACCCAGTAAAAAGAGCAAAAACAAAAAAAAACTTAACCATATAGGTGTGGGCTGATTTATGTGCTCTCTGTTATGTTCCATTGATCTAAATGCCTGTCCTATTATCAGTAGCAGGCTACTTTAATTACAATGGCTTATATTTTGGTAGTTTGATATCAAGTATTGTGATACCTCTAATTTTGTTCTTCTCAAGAATACGGTGGCCCTTGGGCCTTCCATTATCATCAGAATGGAAGAAAAGTGACAGCTGATAGAAATACAAGTGATTACAAGATAATACTATGAACAATGTATGTCAAAAAATGGGACAATTTGTAAGAAATGGATAAATTTCTAGAAATATATAATCTTCTAAGACTAAATCAATAAGAAACAGAAAATGTGAACAGACTGGATGCTACTAAGAAAACTGAATCAGTAATCAAAATATTCCCAAGAACAACAAAAATGTTTTGGACCAAATTACTTCACAGGTGAATTTTTATCAAACATTCAGAGAAGAATTATCATCTATCTTTCTTGCCCTGGCTGGTGTAGCTCAGGGGATTGAGCATGGGCCTGTGAACGAAAAGGTGGCCAGTTTGATTCCCAGTCAGGGCACATGCCTGGGTTGCAGGCAAGGTCCCCAGTACAGGGTGTGTGAGAAGCAACCATACATTGATGTTTCTCTCCCACTTTCTCTCCTTCCCTTCTCCTCTCTCTTAAAATAAATTTTAAAAAATCTATCTCAAATGTTTTCAAAAAATTCAAGAGCACAAAAGGATCCCAAACTCATTTATAGATTTACCATTAACCCAATTTCAAAACCAGACCAAGACACTACAAAACAACAATAACAAAAAATTATAGACCGATATCACCGATGAACATAGATGTTAAAACTTCAACAAATTATGAGCAAATTGATTACATCAACACATTTGAAAAATCATATGCTGTTTAAGGGGGAAAATGGGGAGGGATTTTGAGGAACAAGTATGAAAGACACAGGGATGAGGACTGCGGGGGGGGGGATGGGAGGGAGGTGGGGAGACGGGGCAGGGGGGTGGGGATGGGAGAAATAGACAAAAAACTGTACTTGAAAAATAACTAAATAAAATTTTTAAAAAAGAAAATAAATAAATTCTTTCTGAAAAAAAAGAAAAATCATATGCTGTGATCAAGTGGGATTTTATGCAGCATGCAATGGTGGTTCAATATCTGCAAATCAAATAACACAATACATAACATAAAAAGATAAAGGGACATCAGCAACATAGCAGCATGAGGACCTTCAAATTTCTTTCCTTGTTAAATTATCAGCCATTACCTTAAAAAAATCATAAATAATGTTATAAAATAATAACCATAATAATGACAAATAAAAATAATACAAATAAATAAATAACACAAGAATAAATTCTGTGTTTCAAATATTCACAACTGTAAACCTATGTTTGCCCATTCCTGTATGTCTGAGACATATAGGTACATCCAGAGATGGGTATATCTGAGCAAACAATAAATATGGGATAGGGAAGGAGAATAATAGAGACAGAAGCCAGACATCAGTGCTTGCTTTTGAAGCCACAACAGATGATAGCTGTTAAAGACTAGGTTGCATTTCCTACTGGGCAGTTGAGACCAGAGGACAGAGGCAGCAAATGGGCCTGGGTAGCTGGCTTACATTGAGTCTGAGCCTTTGATCAAGGGCAGAGAAACCATGCAAAGTAATTGCAGTACTCCAAGGCCCACCTATAATCAATATAGGATTTTCCAGACAAGGAATCTTCCTACCCTGTACCTCTTTGGTCCCCCACACAATAATATTCTCTTTGGCTGGTTGCAAAAGGGCTTAAAAAACACAAACAAATCACTTTTGAACCTAAGGAATCTGTATTCATCGTGTCTAAATCCAGAAGAAAACAAGTTAATTAAGTAACAAACAAACAAACCCTCAAGGAAGAGCAGAACTACAGATGTACAATATTGTTTTCCCCAACCTGTCCATCCCCCATCCATCGCCATGCAGCTGGGTCAACTCAGAGCAGCCCAGCAGCAGCTTCTAGCTACAGCAAGGCAGTACTAGAAGCACATAAGGAACACATTGCCCACAACTTCCAATCCATTGGAGTGGGGAATCCAAGAATGAGGCTGCTGGACTGTTAAGAGTATGTTCACTTTATGTGGAACACAGAGCATTTTCCAGGCTAATGCAATACAGCCTCACAAATACCTGAGGCAGCAAGGCAGTACAAGTAAGAGAAAATGAAAACTTGTGCATCTGCACCACCTACTGGATAAAAAAAGAAAAACAGCTCTCATCAACTTGCTAAACAGTGAAGTATATATATATATTTTTTACTTCCTTATATCCTTCCCCCTCCACTTTGTCCCTGTCATTTTGTTCCTTGTTTCCATGCCTCTAGAAACCTTATTAAAGAGCAAGTATAAATGGCCCATGGACATGAAACACATGTGGGGATTGACTGTGGGAGTGTGTTGGGGGGAACAGGGTAGAACAATGGGGTGACATTGGGACAATAGTAAGAGGATAACAATAAAAACATATTTTTTTAAAAAAGGAGCTTTTATCCCCACAAATAACCAGGCAGAGAAATAGTCAATCAAGCACAGTGAATAACCAGGACAACAGGGAGATTCAAATTATTTTTTAATTTCCAGAAAGTAAATTTGTAGGCATGAAAGCATTTTATTTAAATGACAGACAATTCATGATTGCAGTTCTGACAAAACTTAACAAGATACAAAAAAACCCGAGAATGGTAATTAAAGAAACTGAGAAATAAAGTCAACAAAAAAGTACTTCCCCAAATAGATTCATACAAAAAAAAAAAAAAAAGAAAGATCCAAACAAAATTTCTTGAACTAAATTACACAATAAAAAAAGATTGCTATGATCTAATCTATTAGGAAATAGAGCACACCAGATGGAGGAGAGAACAAGTGACATAGAATATAGAAATCTAGAAATTAATCAGGTGGAAGAAGAGAGAAAAATTGAAAGATAGAAAAAATTAAAGAGCTCCACAAGGACTATCTGATTTCATTATAAGTAGTAATAATTAATGTACCAGAAAGCAAATGTAGAAGAAGGGAACAGAGAGACTATTCAAATATATAATTGTTAAAAATTCCCAAACTGAGGGAAATAATCGGATTCTCAAATACAAGAAGTTAAGAGAACACCTAATTATACCAATCCAAAAATATATCCAAGGCACATTTCATTAATATTGTCAAAATTTAACATGAATCAATTTTCCAGATGGCTGGAAAAAGATGGTAACTCATAAAAAAAAAACCTTTTAGATCATCACTGTATTTTTCAACAAAATCCAAAAAGTTAGGAGAAAGTAGGAACAAATTATTTAAAGAGATAAATCATTAGCCAAGAATAAGGTACCCCAAGAGTTACTGTTGATACAGAAGCTGAGGGAAATTATCATCATAAGAGCTACATTACAAAAAATACTGAAGGGTGTTCTTCTGCCTGAAACAAAAGGTCAAAAAGATACAAAACTAAGAGAAGATAGCTAATAGACAAAGAGAAGCAGGAAACTTCAACCCTTGTTCCATCTGGGTATTCTTGATACACAAAATAGGGTCTCAAACATTTATATGTAATAGTAAAGTTAAATCAAGTAAAAACATTAAAAAAGAAAGCAATGACTAATGAAATTTGGAAATGAGCTTACATCACAAAAAGGGGAACTTTCACAGAACTAGAATAAATATTTCATAAAGTTATATGGAACCACAAAAGCTGTTCATAGCAACAACAATCCTGAGAAAGAAGAACAAAATTGGAGGAATCTCACTAGCAAATATCAAACTATACTATAAGACCATAGTTCAAAATAGCATGGTACTGAAATAAAAATGGACACATAGACCAATGGAACAGAATAGAGAGCCTAGAAATAAACCCACATCTCTATAGTCAGTTAATGTTTGGCAGAGGAAGCAAGCACATACAATGTGCTAAAGATAGTTTATTCAATAAACAGTGTTGGGAACACTGGACAGATATGTGCAGGAAAATTAAACTAGATCACATTCTTCCACCACACACAAGAATAAATTCAAAATAAATCAAAGACTGAAATGTTAGACCAAAAACCATAAAAATTCTATAAGAAAGCATAGGCAGCACAATCTCAGACATTGCTCATAGCAATATTTTATCAGATATATCTCCCCAGGCAAGGGAAACAAAATAAATAATAAATAAAATGGGACAACACCAAACTAAAAATTTTTGCACAGCAAAGGAAATCATCAATAAAATAAAAAGACAACCCACAGAATGAGAGAATATATCTGTCAATACATCAGCTAAGGGGTTAATATGCAAAATTTTTAAAGAATGTACAAAACTCAACACCAAAAAACACAAACAACCCAATTTAAAAAATGGGCAAAGGACCAGAATAGACATTTCTCCAAAGAGGGTATACAGATGGCCAATAGACACATGAAAAGATGCTTAATATCACCAATCATCATATAAATGCAAATTAAAACCACAATGAGATATCTCACACCTGTCAGAATGGCCATCATCAATCAACAAACAACAAGTGCTAGTGAGGATGTGAAGTAAAGGGAACCCTTTTGCCCTGGTGGGAATGTAGACTGGTGCAGCCACTGTGGAAAGCAGTATGGAGATACCTCAAAAACTTAAGAGTGGACCTGCCTTTTGACCCAGTGATCTCACTTCTGGTAATATATCTGAAGGAATCCAAAACACTAATTTGAAAGAACATAAGCACCCTTATCTTCATTTCAGTGTTATTTATAATCACCAAGATATAGAAGTGATCCAAGTATCCATCAGTAGATGAGTGGATAAAACAACTATGGGACATTTATGCAATGGAATGCTACTCATTCATAAAAAGAAAAAAAGAAAAGCTACCTTTTGCAGCAGCATGGATGAACATTGTGCTAAGTGAAATAAGCCAGTCGAAGACAAATACCATATGATTTTACTCATATGTGGAATCTAATGAAAAAAACAGAACTAACAAGGCAAATGGAGACAGATTCATAGAAAGCAGGATGACAACTTGTGGGGGTGGGTGAGGTGGAGGTATTGAGCAAAAAGGAAAAAGACTCTGGACATGGACAACAGTGTGGTGATGGCTTGGGGGAGAGGGGTATAAGGGGACTAACTGGTAATGAAAAATACAATAAAGTTTAAATTAAAAATAAAAAAGAGAAATTTGTGATATGAAAACAAAGCAGGGAAGAAAGGGAAAGGGACTCAACTTGCACAAGTGACTAGAGATAAGATGCAATCAGAAGAAAAGAAGACTACAGTATATATGAAACTTTCCTTTATATAAACTTAATACCACAAAATACATGTAGAACAAAAAATGTATAACATAAAAAAGAAAAAATAGAAAAAACTTCATAGAATGCCACAAAATTAAATCAACACATAGAGAAACATAATGATAAAGAAACAATGAAGAACACGGTTACTAGAAAACTAGAAATAAAATGGCTATAGGAAATCCTGATATGTCAATAATCACCTTCAATGTTAATGGACTGATCTTACCTACTAAAATGCTGGTAAGTTGGAAGAAAAAAGGAAATTCAATCATATGATGGCTTCAGGAGACACATCTCAGCTGCAAGAATAAACAGAGTCAAAGAAAAGAAGTATTCCAAAAAAGAAAATGATATTCCAAGAAAATGGCATCCAGAGCAAAGTGGGTGTAGCCATACTTATATTTGACAAAAATGATTTCAAGACAAAAATTTAACAAGAGACAAAAAAAATATTTTATAATTATAAAAGGAATAATACATCAATAATACATAATAAATGAGATGGTCCCACACCTACATGTGGTGGTAGAAAATTGGGAGGGATATCTCAACTGCAGAGATCTCCCATTTGGAGTGTGGGCACCCAACTCCACACTGGCCTCCCCAGCTCACAACACTAGTGCCAGGAAAAGAGCACCCATAACATCCAGCTGTGAAAATCATTAGGGATAGCATCTGTTAAGGTAAGACAGAAGGCTGCTAAAAACCCTTAAGGTCTTCTTAAAGGGCCTATGCACAGACTTGCTCACTCACAGGCACTTACCCTAAGGCTTGGCCCGAGGGACAGAGGCTTGGAAGGTAACAGAGATATATAAGAAAAACTGAGTTGTGTGGCTTTAAGGCAAGAACTAGGACAGCTGCCATTCTGTCTGAGTTGTCTTCCTTTCACACAGCCAACAGGTAGGCTCCACCTTTCTTATGTTGGGCTTCCAGTGGGCCAAATCTGAATCTGCGTTAACCTGGTGAGCTCCACTCCCTCCACCCTACCCACCAGAGGCTATTTCATATAGTGGGCAGCCAGTCTTGGTCTGTGTTTCGGTTTTCAAAAAATCTCAAAGATCTCCAGGTCTTGGGCAGATAGGTCCTAGCCTCTGCATGCCCTGTGATTTTTGCTGAATGGATTCATGTTCATTATTGGTGCCAAATGTAAATGAGCATGAACCTAGAGAACAACACTTTTTTCACCCTTCTTAATTCCTGAGACCTCACCTCAGCAAGCTCTCATACTGTTGAAGGATCTTTTAATTGCTGAGCATTATAGGCAGCAAGCAGTGGCAAGCCTTGGGATGCCCTGTGCATTTTGATAAGCTGTTCCAAACATAACACTGGTAATAGCCAGTCTTGATTCAAAGCATGGCTTCTCCAAAACACCTCTAGGTCTGTCACAGAGAACTACCAAAGAAAAATTGCTGTGTGGCTCCTACCAGGTAGCTACAGGTCAGTCACAGGCAGGGATTGAAATTGTCCTGCACTGGAGCCACTCCCAAGAAGCCTCAGACCAAACACCTGGTGGTCAGCTTTAAAACGCAGCATAGCAGTATTCAATTACCTCCACAAGTGGCACGCCCAAAGGTGGTTTCAGCAGGCACCAGAAACCACCAGGGCTATTTTTTTTCCTGTGGAATCAGCCCCTACATAGCAATTCATACACTATATACCATAGCCAATTTTTACAGCCATTCAGCCTTAGGGTCAATCCCAACCACTGATATGCCAAGAGCAATCAGAACTCAACTACAACAGGAGGCATATACAGCCCACACTAGGGATGCTCCTAAAGCCATGGATCTAGTGATCAGATTTTACACTGGATTCCACAGGACACCTATTACATTAGGACAGCTTAAAAAAATGATAGAGCCCTGTCTTGTGTGGCTCGAGGGATTGAGTTCCAGCCTGCAAACCAAAGTGTCACTGGTTCAATTCCCAATCTTGGCATATGCCTGGTTGCAGGCCAGGTGCCCAGTAGGTAGGGGTGCTTGAGAAGCAACCATGCATTTATGTTTTTCTCCCTCACTCTAAAAATAAATAAATAAAATATTTAAAAAAATGATAGACATAGAACTGACATAGCATATCTACAAACTATATAAAAACATACAGAGAGAGCAAAAATGAAGAGACAAAGAAATATATCCCAAATGAAACTACAGGAAAAAAAAACAGAAAAGGAAATAATAAGTGGAAGAAAGCAATCTTTCAGATACAAAATTCAAAACACTCATTATAACAATGCTCAAGGAACATAGTGTGAACATAAATAAAGGCATACTAAGTATACAAAAGACACAGAAACCATAAGAAACAAATGGTAAATAATAAAAATATAATAACTGAAATAAAGAATACATGTTTTCAGAAATAAAGAATAAAAGAAATCAACATAAGATTATGTAAAGTACAAGAACAAATCAGTGATTTGAAGGACAGGATAGCAAAAAAAAAAAAAACAACCCAAAAAACCCAGCCAACGAAAACAAAAAAATATATAAAAATAATTATAACACTTCTGGCAAAGATGGAGGCGTAGTTGGAAACACTGTACCTCCTCGCACAACCAAGTTTAAAGACAACAAAGTTTTAGTAACAAAAATGCAGCCAAAACACAGAATATTGAACTGTACCGAAGTCCGACAACAATGAACCATTCAGCCAGACCAGTAAGAGGGGTGGAGTCAGCGGCAGAGAAGAGTCAGGCAGGAAAGATTGGATGGCAAATCCCAGGCTTGGGGTGGCAATGGGCAGACCCAGTGAGGGCGCAAGGCGGCCAGCTGACCACCGTCACACATTCACATGCAGATAAACCAAGTGAAGGAGCGAGCAGTGAGACAGACCACTCAGGCTAGGGCCCCAGCAATGGGAATTAGAGTCTGAAAGCACCAGTTGGAAAGACTTTCAGGGTTGAGGGGCCGGGAGAAGCTCCCAGGCTCACAGAGTCCCTTGGAGAGACCCAGAGGGTCCTGGAAGGTACACAAGCCCACACACCTGGGAATCAGCACCAGAATGGCCCAATTTGCTTGTGGGAAGTGGCAGAGGGGACATAAATCTGAGAGAGAGTGGAACAAATGCCATTGCCCCTCTCTGACCCCAGGCCCACATACCCAGCAACCTGGGTTGCCCTGCCCTGCTGAACACCTAAGACTCCACCCCTCATACATAACAGGCACGAACAGAGCAAAACTTTATGGCTCAAGAACAGCTCAAAGACCCAGAGCCAATAAATCTAAGCGACCAAGAGATAGCTAACCTTTCAGATGCACAGTTCAAAAAACTGATGATCAGGATGCTCACAGAATTGATTGGTTTTAGTCACAAATTAGAGGAACAAATGAAGGCTAAACTAATTGAAATGAAGGAAAATGCACAGGAAACCAATAGTAATGGAAAGGAAACTGGGACTCAAATCAAGGGAGTCGACCAGAAGGAAGAAAAAAATGACCAAACAGAAAAGAATGAAGAAACAAGAATTCAAAAAAAAAAAATGAGGAGAGGCTTACAAACCTTCAGGACATCTTTAAATGTTCCAACATCCGAATTATAGGGGTACCAGAAGGGGAAGAGGAACAGTCATGAGTGGAAAACTTATTTGAACAAAAAATAAAGGAGAGCTTCCCCAATCTGGCCAAGGAAATAGACTTCCAGGAAATCCAGGAAGCTCAAAGAGTCCCAAAGAAGTTGGACCCAAGAAGAAACGCACCAAGGCACATCATCATTACATTAGCCAAGATTAAAATGAAGGAGAGAATCCTAGAAGCAGCAAGAGATAAGGAGACAGCCACCTATAAAGGAGTTTCCATCAGACTGTCAGCAGATTTCTCAAAAGAGACCTTACAGGCAAAAAGGGGCTGGGAAGAAGTATTCCAAGTCATGAAATCCAAAGACCTACAACCAAGATTGCTGTATCCAGCAAAGCTTTCATTAGAATGGAAGGGCAGATAAAGTGCTTCTCAGATAAGATCAAATTCAAGGAGTTCATCAGCACCAAGCCCTTACTATATGAAATGTTAAAGGGACTTATCTAAGAAAAAGAAGATAAAAAAGATGAACAGTGAAAGGACAGCAAACTCACAGTTATTAAGAACCACACCTAAAACAAAAACAAACTGAGAGAACAGCTAGATCAGAAGCAGAACCATAGAAATGGAGATCACATGGAGGGTTAGGAACAGGGGAGTGGGAGAAGCAGAAGGTGGGAGAAGGTAGAGAGAATAAGTAGCATAGATGGTAGGGGGAAATTGATAGGGGGGAGGGCAAGAATAGTATGGGAAATATAGACTCTAAAGAGCTTGTGACACATGGACATAAATGAAAGGGGAGGAATGGTAGAAGAGGGGTGCGCGGGATGGAGGGGAATGAAGGGGGTGGGAATAGGACAACTGTAATGCCATAATCAGTAAAACATATTTAAAAAGTAATTATAAAAAATGAAAATAGTTTAAGGAAACCATCAAATTTAACATTTGCATCAAGGGGTACCAAGAAAAGAACAGAGGAAGAAAAAATTGTGAAAGTTATTGAAGAAATATTGACTTAAAACTTCACTAATGACAAACTTCGGGCCAAGATGGGGGTATAGGTAGATGCACTGTGCCTCTTTGCACAACCAAAAGAAGGACAACAACAAATTTAAAAAAAAAACAAACAAACAAACCAGGACTACTGGAGTATCAAACTGTACAGAAGTCAGACAACCAAGGAGTTAAAAAAGAAACATTCATCCAGACTGGTATGAGGGCAGAAGATGGGTAGCTGGGCAGAGAGGACTCATAACAATGCAGTGTCTGGAGCCAAGAGCCAAGCTGGCCAAGAGCCAAGCAAGTGGCATTGTTCCCTCGGACATCTTCCCCACATACAGTGCCACAACACAACAACATGGGTTGCCCTGCCCTGGCAAATACTAAGGCCCCCCACACCTGATTATGTAACGGGTGTGCAGAGACAAAAAAATGGCACAAATGGAAGAACAGATAAAAAATCCAGAAAAAGTTCAACTAAATGAGGAACAGATAAACAACCTATCAGATTCACAGTTCAAAACACTGGTAATCAGGGGGAAGATGGCAGCAAGAGAGGTGGAAGCAGAGTTCACCTCCCCGTGCACATGGGTGAAACACCTAACTGATATTCTGAGGAACAGAGCGAACAGCCAGCAGTATCTAGAATGTATGAAAATTGGAGAGCAAAAATTATAGAGGACATTGAAAAATCAGACAGTAAGGAGAGTGCTTCAGGAAAATAAGGTCCCTGAGTCCAGTGCAGGGACCAGGGTGACTGCAGCCCCAGGTTTGGTGCTTACTGGGTTTGCTGCAGCATTTTGGGAAAGAGGCAGGTCAGTGTCTCCCGCCCCTGCCAAACAAGGCTTGAGCAGCATTGGGAGAGACCTGGTTGCTTGAAATTGCAAGGGGAGAATAAGTGGCAAACACACGGGAGCTGTGTGTCCTCACTGAGAGTGTGGATGCAGGCTCCTCAGACTGTGGGAAGAGTTGAGCTGTGACAGGTCCTGACCTGGATAGTTCCTGGTCTGGTTGGACAGTTGGGCTGTGTAAGAGGCTAGGCCTTCGTATGAAGCAGCACGCTTGAGCAGGAGGAATTTTTCAAAAAAAAAAAGTGAAAAAAAGATGCATTTGGCAGCTGTTTGGGGAATTATCCTGCAGCAGCTGCACTGGCCTCCTGCACTCCTACCCCTGCCAATGTGTTCAGCACTCCTGTGGTGGCATGGAAGGCCTTGCACCCACACCAGGAGACCCAGGGAGAGTGTGCAACCAAACATGTGGGACTGGCGGCTGCCAATCCAGCCCCAGTAGTGGATGTTGAATGCTCATGCTTGCAGCAGTGGAGGAAGCATGCCTGACCCTGTGGGATCTGCCACTGACCATCCCTCCACACCCTCAGGCCCAGGATGAAGAATGCCTGACTCTGCCACCAAGAGGCATCACGAACCTAGCCACTGCAACCCGGGGGAAGCAGCAGAGGAGGCACACACTTTCATTCACAGTGGCAGCCATGGCAGCACCCCTACCTTGCAGGGCTGACTGGCACTCTGAAAGGAAGGCAGAGATGCCCCGCAGAGAGAAACTGCAGGGCTCAGGGAGTCTGCAATCCCCAGAAAGACTTAACTCAGTGGGAGAGCTGAATTAGCCTGAAGGGGCACTGAGAGTCCCTAGCATCTAGGACATTAAAGAACGAGAAGGTGGTGTGTGAATTGCCCCTAAGTAGTGCACCTCAAAGACAGCATAACTGGTGGACTGTAGGTGCAGGCTGGGCGCTGAAGGGCAATGGGGGCCTGGCAGTACACTGAGGAACTGGGATAGAGGTTGGGCAACTGTGAAGAGTGTGGCACAGGAAGGGAGAAAAGCACGGTCAATTCCCCCTCAGCCTTTTGCAGCAAGGAAGAAAAGCAGAACTGGCTTGGCTGGTTTGAATCCACCAGGAGGCTTTTTTTTTTTTTTTTTAAGTAGGTGGAAGCTGTGAACACCAGGATATTTGCCGGAAGAGGAGATCCACCAACAAAGAAATCACCAACAGATAACCACAGGAGAAGGTGAAGGAGGGAGGGGAAACCACAGTAACTCAACCCAGGACCTATCTGGAAATACAACTAAATGGTGGAGAAATTACCCAGAACAAACAACTGACCAAGAGCAAGAGAGAATCCTCAAAACTTTGTACACATGAAAGAACCAGCATCAACACAACCTGCACACACCTGCACAACAGAATACAAGACATGGTGGACAAAGTGACCCTCAGTTAACCAACTGCAGAAAAAGACCCACAAAAGAAAGATACAACAACAATCAAAACCCAAAGACATACAGAGAGGCAACATAAATGACATCCCAAGACCAGTGAGCTCAACAGATCAAGGAGACTGCACCACTGAATCTCACAGATCTTCTACTAGAAGTTCATAGAATAAACCCAGAGTCGAAAAAGATCAACTTAAAGAGCAAAGACTGGATGGAACTGGAAAGCATTATGCTGAGTGAAATAGGCCAGGTGCTGAAAGACAAATACCATATGATCTCACCTTTAACAGGAAGCTAAACAACAAAACAAACAAGCAAGCAGAAAAAAAAACCAAAGACACTGAAATAGAGAACAAGGGGATAGTGACCAGAGGGGAGAAGGAAGGGAAGTTAAAGGGAAAAAGGGGGAGGGATTTGGAGGAACAAATAGGAAGGACACAGGGACGAGAACTAAGGGGGGTGAAAATGGGAGGGAGGTGGGGAGCAAGGGGCCAGGGAGGCTGGGATGGGAAAAATAGATTAAAAACTGTACTTGAAAAATAACTAAATAAAATTAATTTTTAAAAAAAGTTTAAATAAAAAAAAAAAGAGCAAAGACTTCCAAGAAGAGTTTCACAAACAAAGGGAAACAAAGAAACAATCCCCAAATGAAAGGAAAGGAGGAAGCCTCAGAAAGAATACTAAATGAAATAGAGGCAACTCAACTATCAAATATTGAATTCAAAGGAATGGTTATAAGGAAGCTCAATAAGCTCACAGAGAATTACAAATAAATACAGGGAAACTACAATGAACTCATTGCAAACTGTACCAACATGAAAAAGGAAATAGAAACTATCAACAAGGGGCAAGAGGAAATGAAGAATACAATTTTTGAACTGAAGAACAAAGTAGAAGGGATCAAAAGTAGGCTCAATGAAGCAGAGGATTGGATCAGCAAGCTGGAGGATAAGGTAGAAAAAAAAACAAAAAAAAAACAAGAAAAGGAGAAGAGGCTCAGGAAGAACAAAGAGCAGTTAAGGGAAATGAAAAACAACATGAAACATAATAATATCCATACAATAGAGATACCAGAAGGAGAAGAAGAAGAGCAAGGAATAGAAAACCTATTTGGAAAAATCTAATGATGGAAAATTTCTCTAATTTGATAAGAGAAAAAGTCACACAAATCCAGCAAACACAGACAATCACAGTCAAGAGAAAACCAAAGAGGCCCACTTCAAGATGCATCATCATCAAAATGGCAAAATTCCAAGACAAAAAAAGAATCTTAAAGGTAGAAGGAAAAAACAGGAAGTAACATACAAGGTAGCAGAGGTAAGACTAGCTTCTGACTTCTCAATGGAAACACACCAAGCTAGAAGGGAATGACAAGAGATATTGCAAGTAATGAGAACCAGAGGTCTGAAACCAAGACTACTTTATCCAGCAAGGCTCTCAATTAAAATGGAAAGCCAAATCAGGAGCTTACCAGAAAAAAAGAAGCCTCAAATGGTATACCACCTTGAAATCAACTCTGCAAGAGAAGCTAAAGTGTTTGCTACAAGAATAGAAAGAAAAACAGTGAAAGAGAGAAGAACACAGGTACAAAAAATGGCAATCAATAAATACCCATCATGAACAACCTGAAACATAAATGGATTAAAGGCTCCATCAAAGATATAGAATAGCTGAATGGATAAGAAAGCATAGCCCACATATATACTGCCTACAAGAGACCCACCTCAGAAAAAAAAAAAAAAACCCACACAGACTGAGAGTGAAGGGCCAGAAACAAATATTCCAAGCAAGTGTACAGGAAACAAATTCCAAGGTAGCAATGCTAATATGGTACAAAATAGACTTCAAAAAAGAACTATAAAGAGTCCAGAAGGTCACTACATAATACTCAACAAAAGAAACCATCAGGAAGATATAAACATTGTAAATATATATGCACACAACATAGGATCCCCCAAATACATAAAGAAAATCTTAGAGCATTTTAAGAAAGACATTGACAGGAACACAATTATACTTAGGGATTTTAACACCCCACTGTCAAAAATGGACAGATATTCCAAACAAAATATCAACAAAGATATTGTGGCATTGAACAATGCTCTAGATGAAGTGCACTTCGCTGATGATATATATAGAAAAACTTTCAACCCAAAGAAGCAAAACACATATCCTTTTCAAATGCATATGGGATATTTTCAAAGATAGACCACATGATAGAACACAAAACAAGCATTAACAAATTTAAGAAAATTGAAATCACACCAAGCATTTTCTCTGACCACAAAAAACAAACTAGAAACCACCCCCCCAAAAAAAAACCCCAAAACACTCAAAATAATGGAGATTGAATAGCATGCTATTAAACCATGAGTGGGTCAAGAGTGAGACGAGAGAAGAAATCAAAAAGTTTCTGGAAACAAATAAAAATTAACTCACTATAATCCAAAACTTATGGGAGATAGCAAAGTCAGTCCTGAGAGGGAAGTTCATAGCAATACAGCCTATAAGAAAATATAAATATAAACATTTGAAAACAGGGGGTTTCAAGATGGTGATGGAGTAGGATGGAGCAGATACCAGTTCCTAATACAAAAAGTAGAGAAACCTGTCCAATTAGAGGAGGAGAAGCCAGCAAGCCAGCAATTGCCAAGCATATATGAAAATAAGGGACAAGAAACCTCCATGGTCACGGAGGAACCAGATGGTAGGGAGACAGCAGTAGTACAGTAGTCTTGGGACGGAGCAAAGAGAAACAGCTGGGATCTCCGCGTGCATGGTTGGGGGACTAGCGCCCAGTGGCGAGTGCCTAATGGCGCCTGGGACAGTGTTCAGCGCCCAGACGGCTCCCTCCCTGGGATTTCTCAACTGGGCCGGCCAAGTGGCCCAGGCAAAGAGGTGTGGAAGGGATTTCAGCCTGCGCACAATCTGGGGGACTAGTTGCCGGACTCGCAGTGTATCTGTAACTGGGCGAGTGCCTGACGGCGCCTGGGCCAACTTTCAGCACCCGGAAAGCTCCCTCCCTAGGATTTTTCAGCTGGGACCTGCCAAGTGGCCCAACCAGAGGAAAGCAGAGGGGATTTCAGCCTGTGCACAGCTAGGGGATCCAGCACCTGGTGCAGTGCTGCTCCATCCCTAGGATTTTTTGGCTGAGGTTGGCCAGGGGACCCAGACAAATACAGGAGCAGAAGGGATACACACCACGCAGCATGCCATGACCTGCGCACAGAGTTTCTAGGTCTGCGCCCAGTCCTCAGATCAGCTCCCGGCTTCCAGTCCATCCCCCTCAGACTATCTGGAAGCCCCAGGAGCTGAGGGGTCCTGGGGAAAGAGCTGAGACCCTCAACCCTCAACCCCACCCCCACTTTCCGGCCAAGCAAGGTGGGGTGCCAGGAGAGACTTGTTCGACAGAGTTTGCGGAGAGGGTGCTGAGGAAAAAGGGCCCCAACCAAGGACTCTGTGGTTGCTATCCCAGGAGAACTGAGAGGTACAGCATGGGGCTCTAAATCCAATAGACATAACAGCCTGGTCTGCTCCACACCCAGCTTGGCAGTGAACCCGAGATTGGGCAGAAAGCCTAGAGCTTTCCCACAGAACAGGGGCAGGTCTGTCCTCAATCCCAAGGGAACCAGGCAACTAAGCCAGCGCAGCAAACACAGCAAACACAGTCCATGGCGGTAACCTCTGGGAGGAAGTCCTAGTTCTCCATCGTAGGGAGCTGGGGAGAGGTGCCAAGTGTCTGGATCCTGAGAGGGGCTGGCAGAAAAAAATCACAACAATCGACCCTCAGCCAACTGCAACCAGAAAAACCGGTTCAGCTAGTTTGAAACCAACAAGTGACCTTTCCTTTTTTGTTGTTGTTTTTGGGGATTTTTTTGTTTGATTTTTGTTTCATGTTTTTTTTTACTTTACTTTACTTTATTATTATTATTTTTTTACCTTTCTTTCTTTTTCTATTTCTTTTCTTTATCTTTTTGCTTTTTTAAAGTAATCTGTTATTTCTTTTAAATTTTATTACTGTTTCATCTTTCGATACTTTTGTCCTCTTTTCTCAGATTTTCTGTTTTATTCCTTCTTCTTTTCTTTCTAAACTTATTGCTCTTTCTTCCATTCCCTTACCCTTTTTTTCCCTTTCTGTCTTTCTTCTTTTTATTTCTTTCCTTGTTTTTTCTTTCTTTTACCCACAAGAGTCACAATCAACTTGAAAATACGAAAAGACCAGAGCTGGACCCATAGAAGAGGCCTCCCAACAGTAGAGTCAGAGAGACATATTGCACTTTGCTGTAGGAGAGAAGCCAAAAGTTGCTGCGTATTTGAGTAGGTGGAAGCATAGAACGACAGGATAAACAAAAGAAACTGCACCACTGAAATTCACAGGCATTCCATCACAGAAGTTCACACCATAAACCCAGGGTATCAAAATATTTTAATCTAAGAAGCTGAGGCTAACAAGAAGAGTCTCACAAACAATGGGAAGACAAAGAAACAATCCCCAAATGAAAAAAAAGGAGGAACCCTCAGAAAGAATGTTAGATGAAATAGAGGCAAGTCAACTATCAGATACTGAATTCAAACCACTGGTTATCAGGAAGTTCAAAGAGCTCACCATGAGCTACCAGAAACCACAGGGGAGCTATAACAATCTCACCGGGAAGTATATCAACATGAAAAAGGAAATGGAAACTACCAGTAAGGGACAAGAGGAAATGAAGAATACAATTTCCGAATTGAAGAACACAGTGGAAAGCATTAAAAATAGGGTAGATGAGACAGAAGATCAGATTAGTGAGTTGGAGGACAAAGTAGAAAGTATCTCACAGAAAGAACAGGAAAGGGAAAAGAGGCTCAGAAAGAATGAAGAGGGATTAAGAGAAATGAAAGACAATATGAAATGTAATAATATCCGAATAATAGGAATACCAGAAGGAGAAGAGAAGAACAAGGGATAGAAAACATATTTGAAAGAGTAGTGAGAGAAAAATTCCCTAATTTGATAAAAGAAAGTCACAGAAATCCAGGAATCACACAGAGTCCCATTCAAGAGGAACACAAGGAGGCCCACTTCAAGACACATCATCATCAAAATGGCAAAATTCCAAGACAAAGAGAGCATCTTAAAGGCAGCAAGGGAGAAAAAAGAAATAACATACAAGGGAGCCCCAATAAGGTTAGCTACTGACTTCTCAAAGGAAACACTCCAAGCAAGAAGAGAATGGCAAGAAATATTCCAAGTAATGAGAAACAGAGGCCTACAACCAAGGTTACTTTACCCAGCAAGGCTCTCAATCAACATAGAAGGCCAAATAAAGAGCTTCCAAGAAAAGAGAAGTCTAAAAGAATTTGCTGCCACCAAGCCAGCTCTACAAGAAATACAAAAAAGACTGCTTTAAGGGAAAGAAGGAAAAGAGACAGACAGAGAGGAACACAGGTACAAAAATGGCAATGAATAAATACTATCAATAATAACCTTAAATGTAAATGGATTAAATGCTCCAATCAAAAGACACAGAATAGCTCAATGGATAAGAAAGCACGACCCACACATATGCTGCCTATAAGAGACCCACCTCAGGACAAAAGACCATCACAGACTAAAAGTGAAAGGCTGGAAACAAGTTTTCCAAGCAAATGGACAAGAAAAAAAGGCTGGGGTAGCAATTCTCATATGAGACAAAATAGACTTCAAAAAAAGAGCCATAAAGAGAGACCCAGAAGGTCACTTCATTATACTCAAGGGAAGAATCCACCAAGAAGACATTAACATCATAAATATATATGAACCCAACATAGGAGCACCAAAATATATCAAGAAAATCTTAGAGGAATTCAAGAAAGATGTAGACAGCAACACAATTATAGTGGGAGATTTTAACACCCCACTATCAAAAATGGACAGATCTTCCAAACAAAATATCAACAAAGACATTGCGGCACTAAAAAACACCCTTGATGAAATGGACCTAACGGATATATACAGAGCTCTTCACCCCAAAGGAGCTAAATACACATTCTTTTCAAATGCACATGGAACATTCTCAAAGATAGACCACATGATAGGACACAAAATGAGTCTCAACAAATTCAAGAAAATTGAAATCATACCAAGCATTTTCTCTGACCACAAGGGACTGAAACTGGAAACCAACCCCAAAGGAAAAAATCCAAAACACCCAAAATCATGGAAACTGAATGGTATGCTATTAAACAATGAATGGGTCAAGAATGAAATTAGGGAAGAAATCAAAAAGTTTCTGGAAACAAATGAAAACGAACTCGCAATAACCCAAAACTTATGGGACACAGCAAGGCAGTCCTGAGAGGGAACTTTATAGCAATACAGGCCTACCTAAAGAAGATAGAAACATCTCAAACAAACAGTCTTACTCTACGCCTGCAAGAACTCAAGGAACAACAACAAAAACAGCCCAAAGCAAGTAGAAGGAAATAACCAAGATCAGAGCAGAATTAAATGACATAGAGACTAAAAGCACAATTCTAAGGATCAATGAATCCAGGAGTTGGTTCTTTGAAAAGATAAACAAAACAGACAAGCTTTTAAGTAGGCTCATCAAGAAAAGAAGGGAACAGACACAAATAAACACAATCAGAAATGAAAGAGGAGAGATTACAACCGATACCACAGAAATAGAAAGGATTGTAAGAAATTACTATGAAGAACTGTATGCCAAGAAATTTGAGAACCTAGGGGAAATGGACACATTTCTACAAAAATATAATCTCCCAAAACTCAATGAAAAAGAATTAGAAAACCTGAATAGACGAATAACAGCAAAAGAAATTGAAGCAATAATAAAAAAAAACTCCCATCACACAAAAGCCCTGGTTCAGATGCATTCACAGGAGTATTCTACAAAGCATTTAAGGAACAGCTAACCCCTATTCTTCACAGAGTATTCCAAAAGTCCAAAATGATGGGAAACTCCCAAGCTCCTTCTATGAAGCCAGCATCATCCTAATTCCAAAACCAGATAGAGGTACAATGAAGAAAGAAAAATTAAGGCCAATATCACTGATGAACATAGACGCTAAAATCCTCAACAAAATAGTGGCAAATCGCATCCAACAATATATCCAAAAGATTATACAGCATGACCAAGTGGGATTAATTCCGGGGATATAAGGATGGTTCAACATTCACAAATCAGTAAATGTAATTCATCACATAAACAAAAGCAAAGACAAAACCCACATGATCATGTCAATAGATGCGAAAAAAGCTTTTGATAAGGTACAACACCCATTTATGATAAAAACACTCAGCAAAGTGAGAATAGAGGGAGCATTCCTCAATATAATAAAGGCCATATATGAGAGACCTACAGCCAACATCATACTCAATGGGAAAAAACTAAAAGTTTTTCCACTAAGATCAAGAACAAGACAAGGATGTCCACTTCCACCACTTCTATTCAATATAGTTTTGGAAGTTTTGGCCACAGTGATTAGGCAGGAAAAGGAAATAAAAGGCATCCAAATAGGAAAGGAGGAAACAAAACTGTCACTGTTTGCAAATGACATGATAGTGTACATGGAAAATCCTATAGACTCTACCCCCAAACTGCTCAAAACTAATTAAATGAATTTGGGAATACAGCAGGATAGAAAGTCAATATCCAGAAATCAAAGGCATTTTTGTATACCAACAATGAAACAGCAGAAGTAGAAATCATGGAAAAAATCCCATTCGATATAGCAAAAAGAAAAATAAAATATCTGGGAATAAACCTAACTAAGGAGGTAAAAGACCTGTATGCAAAAAACTACACAGCACTGAAGAAAGAAATCAAGGAAGACACAAACAAATGGAAACATATACCTTGTTCATGGATTGGAAGAATTAACATCATCAAAATGTCCATACTACCCAAAGCAATATACACATTCAATGCAATACCTATTAAAGTACCAATAGCATATTTCACAGACATAGAACAAACACTTCAAAAATTTATGTGGAACCATAATCAACCCCAAATAGCAGCTGCACTTTTGAGAAAGAAGAACAAAGTAGGAGGGATCACAATACCTGATATCAAACTGCATTAGAAAGCCACTGTAATTAAAACAGCCTGGTACTGGCATAAAAACAGGCTTATATATATAGACCAGTGGAACAGAACAGAGATCCCAGAAGTCAATCCAACTCTCTACAGTCAATTAATATTTGACAAAGGGGGCAGTAACATAAAATGGAGTAAAGATAGCTTCTTCAACAAATGGTGTTGGGAGAACTGGAGAGCTACGTGCAAAAAAATGGAACTTGAGCATACACCAGAATAAATTCAAGGTGGATAAAAGACTTAAATATAAGCCATGACACCATTAAAGTCCTAGAGGAGAACATTGGCAAGATAATCTCAGATATTTCACGCAGCAACATTTTTACCGATGTGTCCCCTAGAGCAAGGAATATAGAGGGAAGCATAAACAAATGGGATCTCATCAAAATAAAAAGCTTCTGCATGGCCAAAGAAAACAGTATTAAATTTAAAAGACAACCAACTGTATGGGAAAACATATTTGCCAATGATACCTCAGACAAAGGTTTAATCTCCAAAATATACAAAGAACTTACATGACTCCACTCTAAGAAGACACCCAACCCAATTAGAAAATGGGAAAAGGACTTGAACAGACACTTCTCCAAGGAGGACATACAGAAGATCCAGAGACACATGAAGAGATGCTCAATATCTTTAGCTATCAGAGAGATGCAAATTAAAACTACAATGAGATACCACTTTACACCAGTCAGGATGGCTATCATAAACAAGGCAACAAACTACAAATGTTGGAGAGGTTGTGGGGAAAACGGGACCCTGGTTTACTGGTGGTGGGATTGCAGACTGGTACAACCATTATGGAAAACAGTATGGAATTTTCTCAGAAAAATAAAAATCGACCTGCCTTTTGACCCAGCAATTCCACTGCTAGGATTATATTCTAAGAATCCTAAAACATCAATATCAAAGAACCTGTGCACCACAATGTTCATAGCAGCACAATTTACAATAGCCAAGAGCTAGAAGCAACCTAGGTGCCCATCAGTAAGTGAATGAATCAAAAAATTGTTGCACAAATACACAATGGAATTCTATGCTGCAGAGAGAAAGAAGGAGCTCCTACCCTTTGCAACAACATGGATGGAACTGGAAAGCATTATGCTGAGTGAAATAGGCCAGGTATTGAAAGACAAATGCCATATGATCTCATCTTTAACAGGAAGCTAAACAACAAAACAAATAAGCAAGCAGAATAAAAACAAAGACACTGAAATAGAGAACAAGTGCGCAGTGACCAGAGGGTGAGGGAAGGGAATTTAAGGGGGAAAAATGGGGAGGGATTTTGAGAAACAAGTATGAAAGACACAGGGATGAGGACTAGGGGGGAAGAAATGGGAGGGAGGTGGGGAGCACGGGTTGGGGTGGCTGGGATGGGAGAAATAGACTAAAAACTGTACTTGAAAATAACTAAATAAAATTTGAAAAAACAAACAACAAAAAAAAAAACCATTTGAAACAAACAACCTAACCCTATGCCTACAAGAAACCAAGAAACAAAAGCAAAGACAGCCCAGAGTAAGTAGAAGGAAGGAAATAACCAAGATTAAAGCAGAATTAGATGATATAGAGACTAAAAGCACAAATTCTTTTTTAGAATAATTTTAAAGATTTTTAGAAATTATTATATTTTTACCTTTAGAGGGGAAGGGAAGGAGAGAGGGAGAGAAATATCAATGTATTCTTGCCTCTCGTGCATCCCCTAACAAGAACTGGCTGGCAACCTATGCATGTGCACTGACTGGGAATCGAATCCTGATCCTTTTATTCGCAGGCCCGGACTTAATCCACTGAGCTACACCAGCCAGTGCATAAAAGCACAATTCTAATGATCAGTGGGTCCAGGAGCTGGTTCTTTGAAAAGATAAACAAAATAGACAAGCCTTTAAGTAGGCTCATCAAGAAAAGAAGAGAGAGGACCCAAATAAATACAATCAGAAATAAAAAAGGAGAGATAACAACTGATACCACAGAAATAGAAAGGATTGTGATAAATTACTACAAAGAACTGTATGCCAAGAAATTTGGAAACCTAGGGGAAATGGACACATTTCTAAGAAATATGATCTTCCAAAACTGAATGAAGAAGAAGCAGAAAGCCCTAACAGAACATGAAATTGAAACAGTAATCAAAAAACTCCTAACACATAAAAGCCCTGGACCAGACAGTTTCACAGGAGAATTTTACAAAGCATTTAAGGAACAGCTTACCGCTATCCTTCACAGACTATTCCAATTAATCTAAAAGGAAGAAAGACTTCCAAACTCTTTTTATGAAGCCAGCATCATCCTAATAGCAAAACCAGATAAAGACAGAACAAAGAAAAAAACTTCAGGACAATATCCCTGATGAACATACACATTAAAATACTCAACAAAATATTGGCAAACCACATCCAGTAATACATCAAAAAGACCACACATCATGACCAAGTGTAATTCATCCCAGGGGTGCAAGGATGGTTCAGTTTTCAGAGTACATTTTGTTGCTAAAACTTTGTTGTTTTTAAACTTGGTTGTGTGAGAAGGCACAGTGCTTCCACCTACGTCTCCATTTTGGCAGAAGTCCCCAATTCCCACCTTCTTTTGTATGGTGTTGTGCACATGTTGGTTAACTAGGCAGTGTACCAGACAGCCAATCCTATGCCAACAAAGGAAAGCCCCTACCACATCAGCATACTTTACCACAATTGAGCAGAGATTAATAAAGGTGGAGAGAGATTATAGATATTTAAAAAATGACAAAAGAACTTGAGATGACTAGAAGAGGGGAGAGTGTTATTGAGTGAGAAGAGAGAATTGATAAGAATAGGGATGGAGCCAAGATGAAGAAAGGGAGAACAAAATTTAAAATGTAAGTAATATGGAGAAGCATGATGGTAACAATGGGGTAAGAATAGGGAAGAGTATCCTGTGAGGTCTGAAGTAAAATTGAAAACATGGTATAAGAGGGACTCCATCCTGCAGAATTCTTCCTGGCCACTGCAGATTAGAAATAAGTCACCCCAGACACAATCTTGTTCTGGCAGGAAAGGGGGTGGCAATTTCCTCTAGTGTCAAATGTTTTGAGCCCTTCTCCCAAAAGGGTTTTATTTCAAATGATACATGCATAGCTCATCAATGTCAAAAGGTTATAGTCATACAAAAACAGGCATTATCTATAGAAAACAATTGAAAGAACACACAGGTTTGTCACAGGTCAGGGTCTGTTAGTCATGCTGATGCCAGAAGGTCTTTAAGATGTGCTACATGAAATAAGGAGTTTGCTCCTTATGCCTTGAACTTAAACATCCTGTTTATATCAACAGAGCCATACCAAGCAAAGCAAGCTTCAAAGGATACAATGTATTTATCAGGCCTGATTCCCATGGGAACCCTTGGTGGTATAGTCAGGTCATGTCTGCCACCTGCATTACCTGGTTTTCCAGGGAGACTTACTGGCCCCTTTCAGAGCCTGCTCTTGCAGGGCTGCAATCTCTGAAACCACACAGAATGGTCCCTAACATCTCCGCCTTTTTTGTTTGTTATGGCAGCATAACCAAAAGCACTGATGCTGTTGCAATCAACAGGGTTATTCTAGGCAGAACAGCCTTCGAAGGAAAAAATTTACATTCTTTCTCAGGCCAGATTTGCCCACAGGGAGCCATTCATTCTAATACAAGGCCATGGCTGCTTCTGGCATTGTTTTAGGCTGAGTCAGGTCCAGGGAGGAAAGCAGCCAAGAGATTAGCAGACTTTTTACAAATAGAATGAGGACTCAGGCTATGACAAAGCTGAGGGGTGGGGGCCTTCCTGCTCCTTCTCTATAGTCCTGTAAGTCCTTCCATGATGCTCCCTTTATGATTGTGCCTGTCTCAGGTTGTTCCTTCCCTGAGGAATCTTACCCTTCATTGGCTAACCAGTCATCTGCCCATGCCAAGCAGGGTCAAGTGAGGGAGGCAGGGGCTGTGCTCCTGCCAGGAGGATAGGTTTTGTCTCCTTACCACTCATGGCCCCAAGGCCTTTTCACTCAGCCCTAGCCATGGGACTCTTGTCCATTAATGAAGCTACAGTCCCTGAAACCAGGCAGGGTGGCTCCCAACATCTCTCCATTTTTTGTTTCTTATGGCAGACGTGGTGGTAAATTCAAGCCTGCTACTTGTTCTTCACATATATGATCCCTGGGAAATAATTTGCACATTCATTTGAAGGCACAAAAGACCACAATGATTAGGAGTCATCCTAAGGCCCCCATGACCCAGACATGTAAATTTAGTCCTTCAAACAAACTCTTTGGATTGAGCTACTGTAAGTTGTCATGCAGGGTCTGAATGACCTCCTGCCCAGTGAGTCACTTACTGTCCTGAACTTGTTGATTGTAGTTCAAGCTGGATTTGATCAATTTGTCCCCTGAGATTGGATTAAAAGGCCCCTTACAGGCAATGTTGGACCTCCTCCCATGAGTGCTGACTGGAGTTCCACTTCAGGGGGGTGACACACACCTTAGAGAAGTGTGGACCACAAGTAAGTTGTTGGCAAGTGACAAGAGCATCCTGCTGTTCTTCCAGCCATATTACCGCAAACTCTATGACTGCAAGCTTGACAAGGATCTCCTGGCAATACGTGTTTGTTGGATCTTTTCTTAAGTTGTACTGGTGAGGAGGGCATCCACAGCATGAGCAGTCTGGATGAACTCAGCCAGAGCAGTGGCATCTGCTGCAGCAGAGGCAGCTACAATTATAGCAGAAACAATACAAGTGATGAGAGTTCCTAAGAAGCTCTACACCCTCACTTGAGAGAAAGCATAGTTGAGGGTGGCCAGGCCTCTTCCCAGGTAACAGGTAACATTAACTGGTGGCCAGATTTGTTTGTCTATAAACCCTACATCCTTCATGGCCTCTTAGCCTTGCTGTTAAGGGTTTTTAAATCTCCCCACATTATCTCCTTGGGTTCAGGTGGTGAAATGGTCCCCGTGGCGAAAATGCAGTGGCCTGCCTTCCCCAATTCTGGCTATGGGCTCAGATCCAACATGGACACTTGGTCATGGCCAACTGGGACAGCTGGTTGGTCAGGTCCTTGAGACATTGTATTCTCTTGGTCTGAGTTATCCACAAGGGTTGGTGGGGTCAGTCTCCCATGGTAGGGTTTCACTCTTCTGGTGGGTAGCCAGAAAGGACCTGTAGGGACTAAAACAGAAGCATATCCTCTTCCCCGTGTTAAAATTTCAACTGGCCCCTTCCATCTCCCTTCTCCCAAGGAATCTCTGTACAATACTAATGGATGGGGCCCTTTGTTATCTATCTTTTATTGATTGAAATGTTTCTCTATCGGTGTGTTAACAGAATTATCACAGTTAAGAAAATTGTAAGTATATATGGCCAGCATTATCAGATTTCTGGGAGAGGTTTCCTGACTCCCTTTTTTGTTTGTTAAGAAGAGTTTTAAAAGTATGATGGGCATATTGAATAATTGATTGGCCTGTGGGGTTATAAGGGATGCCTGTTTTGTGTTGAATTCCCCATCTTTGTAGAAAATCTTAAGAGGGTAAGAATACCCTGCATACCCTGGTCCATTATCAGTTTTAACTCATTGTGGATGGTCCAGATCACTAAAAGCCTCAAGCCAATGGGCCCAAATGTTCTTAGCCGATTCACTATAAGGGCAGAAGTGTGTAATGCTCTGGAGAAAGTGTCAATAGAGACACGAATACATTTAAACTTCCCAAAAGGGAGGTAATGGGTGACATTAGTTTGCCAGATTATTTGTGGCTCTAAGCCTCTGAGATTTATTCCAATAAAGGGCAATGCCTTACCTAAGGCCTGGCAATCTGGACATTCTTTAATAATTTGTTTGGCCTGAGAATGTGGGAGTTTGAACTCCTTGCAAAGTGCATGACTCTTTTGATGAAAAAAAAATGATAGGAGACAATAGCCTTTTGAAAGGTATCTACTATGCTTGCTAGAGCATCAGTTCAGGCATTGCCTTCAGACACAGGACTAGGAAGGCCTGTATAGGAACACATATGAGTATCAAACAGAATATGTTCCCTTTTATCTAACAAAGTTTGCAAGGTTAAAAATAGACTGAGTAGAGGAGTGTCAGTGGACCTCTTAAGGAGAGCCTGGTCCATATGAAGGAGAGTATATATGGTATAACCAGAGTCACAAACAAGATTTAAGGGCTTGTAAGGCCACTGTTGAAGAACCATAATGGTTCCTGAGAGCTCAGCCCATTGAGTGCAAACATGACCATAGGAAATACAGTGTTTCTATTCCTTATTTTCTTGCCAGGTAATGGCGGCTTTCCCTGTTTTCCATGAGCCATTTATAAACTGTCCTTTCTTTGGGGATAGGGGTCTTACTAATTTTTCCTTTAAAACAAATACTGAGAACTGGGATGTTATATAATAATTTGTCTTAGGGTAGGCTAATTTCTATTTCACCAACAAAATCTGTGATAGCACATTGAAATTCTAGAGACTGGCTAGACAGCTGTTGTAAATAAATTTAGGTAAGCAGGACATGAATGATGGCTGGATCATGGCCAAAAGTTGTTTAGTTCTGTCACATCCTTTAATAATAAGCTGGCATAGATCTGTAATATAATTGGTAATAGTATGTTGAAGCTCATGAGAAAGAAATAACCATTCTATCGTGCCTAACAGAGGGAATAGTTGACCAGTTAATCCTGTGGGGGTACCTAGAGTTGGAAAGCAGAATAGCCTGATAGAAAATTAGCAGTCAGCTATTGTGAGCTGTCTTTTAATAACATGTTGATTGACAAGGTCTGATTCTTGGAGAGCCTGGGGGGATAAAGTTCTGGGGCAATTTAGATTGGAGTCTCCTTTTAAGGTATTGAATAAATGAGTAAGGTGATGGGTAGTAATTCCTAGGTTGGGTTGAATCCAGTTAATAACACCCTATTGGGTGTTGGGAGTTACTATTGTTGCTAGAGGTTATTAAGGGTTGGACATTTTGGGGGATTACTTTGGAGTGTTTGGGGCCAAATTGTCCAGTGAAAGAGAATGTGTCCCAGGTAGTTCCAAGGTTCAAATCGTTGGACTTTTTCAGAGGTGATAATTAAGCCTGCATTAGATACAGCTTCCTTTAAGTAAGCATTGGTCCTAGCTAGCATCTCAGAAGATGGGGCTATGATTAGAATACCATCAATATAATGATACATTATAGGGTTAGGGAACCTTTCCTAGACAGGCTATAAGGTGTGGTGGACAAAATGCTGGCAGACACTTGAGCTATTTAACATGCCTTGAGGCAGAACTTTCCAGTGGAATCTCTGCAGTGGTTGAGAGTTGTTAGGAAGCAGGACAGAGAAAGCAAACTGCTCTCTGTTGTCTTCAGCCAAGGAAATTGTAAAAAGGCAATCTTTTAAATCAATGACTAGAACTGGCAAATCCTTAGGGAGGCAGGCTGGACTTGGGACTCCAGGTTGGAGAGGCCCCATTCACTGAAGTATCTCATTGATTTTTCTTTTTTTTTTCTTGATTTTATTATTTTAATTTTCATTTTATTGATTATGCCACTACAGTTGTTCTATTCCCCCCTTCATTTCCCTCCACCCTGCACCCCCCACCTCTCTCACCTCCCCTTTACTTTATAACCATGTGTCTCAAGTTCTTTAGATTCTATATTTCCCATACTATTCTTGCCTTCCGCCTATCTATTTTCTACCTACCGTTTATGTTACTTATTTTCTGTACCTTCTCCCCACTTCTCCTCCCACTCCCCTGTTCCTAACCCTCCACGAGATCTTCATTTCTATGGTTCTGCTCCTGATCTAGCTGTCTTCTTAGTTTGCTTTTGTTTTAGATGTGGTTGTTAATAACTGTGAGTTTGCTGTCCTTTCACTGTTCATCTTTTTTATCTTCTTTTTCTTAGATAAGTCCCTTTAACATTTCATATAATAAGGGCTTGGCGATAATGAACTCCTTGAATTTGATCTTATCTGAGAAGCACTTTACCTGTTCTTCCATTCTAAATGAAAATTTTGCCAGATAGAGCAATCTTGGTTGTAGGTCTTTGGATTTCATGACTTGGAATACCTCTTTCCAGCCCCTTCTTGCCTGGAAGGTCTCTTTTGAGAAATCTGATGACAGTCTGATGGGAACTCCTTTATAGGTGACTGTCCCCTTATCTCTTGCTGCTTCTAGGATTCTCTCCTTCATTTTAATCTTGGCTAATGTAATGATGATGTGCCTTGGTGCGTTTCTTCTTGGGTCCAACTTTTTTGGGACTCTCTGAGCTTCCTGGATTTCCTGGAAGTCTATTTCCTTTGCCAGATTGGGTAAATTCTCCTTTATTATTTGTTCAGATAAGTTTTCCACTGGTGGCTGTTCCTTTTCCACTTTTGGTACTCCTATAATTCGGATGTTGGAGCATTTAAAGATGTCCTGGAGGTTCTTAAGTCTCTCCTGATTTTTTTGAATTCTTGTTTCTTCATTCTGTTCTGGTTGGTCATTTTTGTCCTCCTTCTGGTCCACTCCTTTGATTTTGAGTCCCAGTTTCCTTTCCATTACTATTGGTTTCCTGTGCATTGCCATTCATTTCAATTAGTTTAGCCTTCATATGCTCCTCTAATTTGTGACTAAAGTCAACCAGTTCTGTGAGCATCCTGATCATCAGTGTTTTGAACTTTGCATCTGAAAGTTTTGCTATTTCTTTGTCACTTAGATTTTGGGCTCTGGGGCTTTGAGATCTTCTTGAGCCACTTTTGGTCTGTTTGTGCCCATTAAGTATGAGGAGTGGAGCCTTAGGGGTAAGGCGGGGCCTCCAGGGCGGGGTGGCTGGGTTGTGACGTTGTATGTGGTGGCAGTTTCAGAGTTGGGAAATGGCGTCCCCACTCTCCTGCTTCTTGCCACTGGGTGAGGAGCTAAGCCTGAGGTGTTCACCAGGGTGGGGTCGCTCAGGTCACTGGGTTGTGACGCTGTATGTGGGGGCGGGGTCAGAGCCAGGAAATGGTGGCTGTCTCTGCTGCCTCCCGTCGCTGGGACCCCCTCTGTCCCATCTCACTGCCCACTCCCTTGATGGTCTATCTGCGCAGGAATGCGCCAGCACAGCCAACCCATTGCCCAGCACCCTTGCTGGATCTGCCAGTTGCTCACTGGGTTGTGCTCACTATGTCGCTCACTGGGTCTGCCCGTTGTAACCCCACGCCTGGAATCCACGCTCCTGAGTCCGTCTGACTGAGTTTTCCTGTGCAACCCCGCTCTGCCAGCTGCTGGTTTCGCCCCTCTTATCAGTCAGGCTGAAGCATTCGTTGTTATCGGACTTCCGAAAAGTTCAATTTCCTGTGTTCTGGCTGTGTTTTATGTTGCTAATATTTTGTTGTCTCTAAACTTGGTTGTGTGAGAAAGCATGGCATCTCCACCTATGCCTCCATCTTGGCGGAAGTCTTTGATTTTTCTAAGATCATGTTTAAGCCTCCATTTCCCTGATTTTTTAGGAACTACAAAAATCGAAGTATTCCACACAATGCTAGATGGCCCAATATGCTCTGCCTCTAATTGTTGTTTTACTAATTCATGTTTTTTTTTCCCAACCTCTCCTCTTTTAGTGGCCACTGGTTGACCCACAAAGGTGTATCTGAAAGCTATGTGAGGGGTGGAGGAGATATTTGAATAGTGGCCATTAGTAAAAAGTCAGGAGGGTGATTTTCATTCACCACTGAGCAAAAAGGTCTCTTCCTCAAATATTAAGTGGGGCTGAATTCATCCTACCTGTCCATAGCACCTGAGGGACTAGACACTTTTGTGTGGTTAAGAGTTGCCTCCTATGCTAGTTATGGATATGTTGGCCTCTGTTAGCGGCCAATTTGGAGGCAAATATGGGCTAGAAATTACAAAGACATCTGCACCCATAGATGGCCATGAAAGGTTCTATCTTTGATTGTTATCAAAGGTTAAGTATAAAAGGTTATTTAGATTAAATAAACCTCTTTTAGGTTTATTTAATTTAATGGAGGTGGTCCAAAAAACAGACTAATTATAGTACTGCTGAAGACTCTTTCCCCTCTCTTAATATTTTGAGTATTTTGCACTGTGTAGGGAAGAGGAAGAAGTTGGGCAATACAAGTTTGGGCAGAAATGACGATATCCAAAGGACCTGATCATAATTTTGCTTTCTTCCTGATAATCAGAATGAACTACTCTGGACTAGATTAAATCCCTTCAGCGGTAATCTTAGATCTTCCTAAAATCAATCCAACAGTGCCCTGAGGCAATGGTCCCCATACCCCTGTAGGAACTATAAGGATTTTATCCTGTTCTTTTAAGATGAGTTTTTAATTAGTGAACAAGTCTAATCTTGTCCTCCCCCTTGTGGCGGTGTGGAGATCATTGACTCAGCTTGTTCCTGAGCCCAGGACAATTGATTGCTGCTGTGGGAATAACTCCTTCGACTTCAGGGCATGGGAGAGCATGCCCCTTACTCAGCCCACTTCCCTGAGATGGGAGCAGTTTGACATTTTTATCATATTGGGACATACACGGTCTTGCCCAATGTTTACCCTTGCCACATCATGGGCAGTCTTTACTGAGTGGATTCTTTTTACTGAGTAGTTGTCTGTTCTGGCATTCCTGATGAGTGTGCCCCAGTCTGCTACAATTAAAGCATTTATTTCCCCCTTTTATGGCAGTCACTAGCAACGTGGCTAGATGTTCTATGCCCACATTCTGGCAAGCCTTGATAAATCGACTAATATCAGTGGTGGTTAGTTTGACAGGATTGAGTACAGCCTTAGAATCATTATTTACATTTTCATAAGCCAATTGTAATAAAAGGGTCTCAGCTGCTTCCTGACTCTCAACCTGTTTTTGAATTGCACCTTGTAGTTTATCAATAAAATCTAAATAAGCCTCTGTGGCTCCTTGCCGAATATTAACAAAGGAGTCCAGGACCATCTTTAGGGCATGGAGAGCAGCCAGAGAGCATTGATAGAAAGCTTGGGGGTCCATTTTTACCTGCTCTCCAGTGGATTCATATTTACCAGTTCCAAGAAGCACGTTAAAAAAGAAGTTAAAGAAACATGAACAGTGAAAGGACAACAAACTCACAGTTATTAACAACCACATCTAAAACAAAAGCAAACTAAAAGGACAGCTAGATCAGGAGTGGAAACATAGAAATGAAGATCTCAAGGAGGGTTAGCAACAGGGGAGTGGGAGGAGGAGAAGGGGGGGAGAAGGTACAGAAAATAAGTAGCATAGACGGTAGATAGAAAATAGATGGGGGGGCAAGAATAGCATGGGAAATATAGAATCTAAAGAACTTGAGACACATGGTCATAAACTAAAGGGGGGTAATGGTGGGGATGGGGGGTAGGGAGGAGGGGAATGAAGGGGGAGAATAGAACAACTGTAACAGCATAATCAATAAAAAAATTAAAAAAAAAAGCTGGACTGCATTTCCGGTGCTGTTATTTTCAGCTGCTTGGTGGTGGCAGTGTTCTGCATATTCTGAGTGTTATATGGAAAATCGAGTGAGCGTAAGCACAGTTCGAGCTAAGGCAAGCCAAACACAAGGAGCCATCTGATATTCTTTGGTGATGGCTGTTAAGAGTGCCAGAGTGTAGGGCCACTGAGGGCCATTGTGTTTAATACTCTTTTTTAAGTCTTTGTATATCTCAAAAGCAAAGGTTCATGCATGGCCACCTGTGGTGTTTAGTGATAATGGGGAAAGCAGACAGAGCTTTCCAGTCTCTGGCTTTTGTAGTCTCTCAGAGACATTGTTCCATAGCTGTGGTGGTCTGGCTAGGGGCCAGAAGTGGATTTAATGGAGGAGGAGGGCTGGGGGGAGGGGTGGAACTAAATTCTGGAGATAAATCCTGGAGCAGTCAGGGCAGCTACCTCCTTCCTCTGTTTGCAGTGGATGAAAAGTGGCCTGAGATTTAAAGGTGCCACCTTTTTCCTTTGCTTGGAAAGGCAGGCCTCCTGCTATTTCTGGCCTAGGCTTTTCCTCTGTTTGTAGTGGCAGATTTTTATTATTAGGTTCAGAAACTATGCCTGTCATTATCCTATAGGTCCCTTCCTTGTCTAAGCTTTCCTGACCATGAGGACTTCTAGTATGAATAGGGACGAGAGATGTTCTAACTAGTCTCCAGGTCAACAAATTCTGATGTCCTGTTAAGGTCCTATTCTCCTGGTCCCATTTCAATTTCTGTCATACTTTTTCCCATACTTCTAAATCTAAAGAGCCTTTATCTGGGAACCATGAACAGTAGCTCTTTATTGTTTTTAATAATTTAGTTAAATTCCATTTCTTAACCTGACATCTTGCAGGCTAAAGAAGCTGCTGAAGCAGTCAAGAATATATCTTCTGCTCCTTAGCAAGTCCTGAGCCCATATTGGCTGCTGGGATAGTTTTTTACTTTTGGTTTCATCCTCTCTCACCCTTGCTCTGCCTCGCTGGTTCTGTTAGCCTCTTCTGACTAATTGCTAGGGAATGAGACAAATACGGTGGGTCACAAGTGTTGCTTGTGAAATCCCCCTTCCCTTATTTTACACTAATGTGGGGAGACACCAGGCATGGCACAACCTGTTTCCAGGACTGCAGAAGCTCCTGGGTTTCCAGAAAGAAGATTTAGAATGTTTAAAAGACATATTTTCCCATTGTTTTTCTTCCTGAGCTTTTTATTATCTGAGAGAGGAGAGGGATCCTTTTCTCCCCTTAAACAATCAATTTAAACTCTTTCTGATTAGAATTCTAATGATGTAACAACATTAGAGACCTCATTCCATTTACCAGAGGTTTAGCAAAACATTTTGAGACTGAGACTGGGCTATTCCTTTCAAAACAGAAACAAAAACAAAACCTGAAGCAAAGACAAAATTTAAGAAAAGCAGTATTTTCAGATTAAATCCTCTAAAAGGTGGGAGTGAGACACTACCCTTAGAATCTTATCTCACACCACCTGGTACTACAAATGACCCTGACAAGATCTAAATGGTGTGAAACCCAAATAGCAGAGGCATTATCTGAAATCAACTGGTACCACAAATACACCAAAGTTCAAACAGCAGAGACACTATCACATACCAACCAGTACAGTGAATAACCTTTAAAGACCCAAATGAAACAGCCCAAAGAGCAGAACTAGAAGATTCTAGGGTTATACAAAACAACAAAGATCAAACCAAGTTTCCCAAAAGATAATAAAGAAAGCAGCCCTGGCCTCGCTTATCTAACACAAAACTGCTGCAAGAGAAGTAGCCCTGGAAGAAATCCCCTTTCCTTTATCTTAGACATACTGGCAGCATAACCAAAAATCTCTTGGTGATGCTTTCTCTTACATGAGATGAAAGGCAGCAAATCTTATCTGTCTGTGTGAGCCCATCCACAGCAATGGCTCATAGTCTCTGTCTCTATATGGGAAGCCAGATGTGGGAGGAACTCCATCCAGCAGAGCTCTTCCTGGCCACTGCAGATGAGAAATAAGTCATCCCAGACACAATTTTGTTGTTCTGGTGAGAAAGAGGGTGGTGATTGACTCTAGTAGGGAATGCCCTGAGCCCTTCTCCTAAGTGGCTTTTATTATGGTTGGAATGTACAGGGGATTACAGCACACACACATAGCTTATTAATGTCCAAAAGGTTACAGTTGTAGAAAACAAGTATTATCTTATGGATAACAATTGAAGAAACAGAGATTTGTCACAGGTCAGGGTCTGTGAGACATGCTGACACCAGATGTTTGTAAAGGCATATTTCATGATGCAAGGAGTTCACTCCTTATGCTTTGAACTTAATCATTTGGTTTATATCAACAGGGCAATATCAAGCAAAGCAAGCTTCAAAGGGTACGTTGTATTTATCAGGCCTATTTCCCATAGGAACCCTCGGTGTTTGAGTTGGGTCACCTGTGTTACCTGATTTTCCAGGGAGACTTAGTAGCCCCTTTCAGAGCCTGTTCTTATGGAGCTGCAATCTCTGAGACCACACAGAGTGGTCCTCAACAATATGGGGCCAACAGGAGCAAAATAGCAGAAAAATCACAGTATGGCCAATAGCAATGACCACTGAATGAAGTTTAATAAAGGTGGAATAGGAATAAGAACATTGTACAAAAACAAAGAGTGAATATCGGATATCTACAGTAAAGAAAAATTATTTTGAGAGAATGGGTGAAGCATATTAATAAGAGTAAGAAGTAAAGTCCAGGTTCAGAGAGGGAAAAATGAAATAAAATTCCCCACTGAACTGATCAGGAGCACAGGGAAGGCAAAATAGAGTAAGACAAGGCAAAAGTATTCTATAGGATTTAAAGTACAAATAAATAGTGAACAAATGAGTTCCACTGGAGAAGTACAACATAACCCTGGTGTTCCACCCAACTGGCCACTGTTTACAAAATGTAGAAAGGAAATAAGATGATTATAAGAGGGAAAGAAGAATGTGAGCTGACTTAAGAAAGAAGAGCGCTTATATGACGTTAAATGAATGAGAAATGGTGTGAGTAAGGGATAGGAACATGACGTAATGTGAGAGAAAATGAAGTTTACAACAACATTAAGAAAGCTCAGGAAAATAGTGAAATGGATTAAGACTAGGGACAGGTGCTGTGTGCAATTTGGAATAACAATAATATGAAAAATATGTATATAATCTGAATAAAAATAAAATTTAAAAGACCAAGTGTAGTGAGTTACTTGAAATATGAGTGAAGTGAAAGTAGAAAAATAAAAATGCAGTAGGAAAGGGAGGGAAAAAAAGCAAACTAACAAACAAGTAAAAAAAAAACCAAAATAAAACAAGAAAGAGAAATTAAAAAAAAAACAACACAAGCTTTGGTAAAGATTAAGGTGAAATTTGTCTCAGCTCTTGGTGTTCACCTTCTGACTTCTTTCTGGATCCGTGTCTGGTTTTCTCTCAGCTCCAGGTCACGGGTAGGTCACCCAACTTTTGGCTACACCACACTATTTGTATCTCCTTCCTCTGCTTCTAAAGGGAGCTTTTGTTGTAATTGAGAAGGTGAAGTATTTGTGTCTTGTCTGGGAGGCACTGTTCAGTCTTCCAGGAAAATTGTGGGTGCCCTCCCCTGCCTCTATACCTCCCATCTTAGTTTGTCACAGTTTATTTCCAATAATGCTTAGTTTCTGCTTAAATAGCTATCCATTTCATGGGGAGCAGGGGTAAATCTGTGTAATAGTATTAGCTCTCTCCTGCTTGGTGTAGTCTGTAGCTTTGTATGTGAGCCAAATCTAGGTGGTGCTCTAAATCCCCTTTGTTGTACCCTTTCTTACCTTCTTGTTTTGATAGCCTCAGTAAAATAGTGCCACAGTCCCTACCTAGTGTACTTTGTCTCCCTGTGGGAAGTTCAAAATGGGTCCTTTTAGGCATTATCCTTGCTGTCTTACTCTGCTGGCAGGAGGGAAACCCCTGATGGTTGTAAGTCTGCTCAGCCAGTTTTATAGGTCTTCCAAGCTTCTGCAGGCAATGGAGGGTTGGGGTCAGTTTTCCCTTCTGCCAAGAAGGGAAAGTTGTCCCCTGCCAAGGAAGGGAAAGTTGTCCCCTGCCAAGAAGGGAAAGTTGTCCCCTGCCAAGGAAGGGGACTCAGTCTGGGTTGCAATAATCACAAGGGCCCAGCTTTCAGCCCAGTGCCCTCAGAGTATTCAGTGGCCAACACTCTTCACTCTGCACAGTTGCTCTGGGCTGGCACTGATAAATACCTCACTTTGCTTTCCTTTGCTCAATCTGTGAGGTGTGCTGAGTGGGGGTAAATCATGCCCACAATCCTCCTTTCTTGTTGACTGGGAAATAGTGCACATAAAGTCCCTGCCCAGCATGCCTCAGTTCTTCTTTGGCACCCTCTATGGGTGCCAGTGTAGCTCCAAGCCACTGCCAAGCTTTCCATACACTCCAACTCTCTGGGAAGTCAAGAGTCCATCTCACTCATGGCTGGTTGCTGCCCACTGCTTCTCCTGTCTCAAGGTGTTGCCAGGATCCCCCCTGCAGTCCTGGCTGGTGACTGTCATGCCACCTTGGGTGTGCTGCCAGCTGTGTGTATGTGTGCTGTTTCTCCCTGGGGAATTTACACATTCAAGTCACTCCTGGTGCAGTTCTGTGATTTGCCTGCTGAGGGAGGGGAGGGAGCTTCTAGGATGCTATCACTGACATTGCTCTCCTTCCCTGTTGTCACCACAGCAGACAAGGTTCTGGAGCCATGCCCGGGGACTTTCCCCACATGCATATAAAACCTCCTTACTACTTGTTTTGAAGCGTCCCTTGCACAATTTGGCTTCCAAACTTCAAATCAGCCTAAAATACTGTTGGTTGTTCATTTTGTTTTTTGAGAATCAGCTAGGTGTCCCAGTTTGGTGCATGAGCAAGTGGGCTAAGTTTCCACCTACTTTGCCACCATCTTAAAGATGGATTCTTAAAAGAAAAAAGAAAAAGGCAGTTAGTTGCCTATAACAGAGTGCTCATAAGACTTTCAGCTGATTTCTTGTTGTAGACCGCTCTGTCTGGTTTTAGGAATTGTATCTCTACCCCTTGTGGCTATGGGTGAGGGACGACCTTTGGAATGTGAGCCGCAGGAGACAAAGCTTGTCTCTGGTAGCAAACGTTGCCTCAGTTTCCTCTCCCTGCCCCCAAAGTTTGGTCAGAAGTCAATGACGGGTAAGACCCCTCACAGCTGGGGCAACCTAAGCCAGACCCTATCACTTGGGAGGCCTTCATGGAAGGACTTGGGGGGCTGCAACAAAGAGCAATGGACTCTAGCCCCCAGCTTTGACATAGCCTGAGTCCCCATGTACTCTGGGAGAAGGGCTTCCTAGCTCTAATCCTGATTTCTGGCCTGAATACCTGATGGGGAAGGGCGCAGCTCCTTGCCTCGCTAGAGCATGTCCTGGGGAAAAATGTGGCATCACAAAGACTTGCTGATAAACCTGTGAAATCTGCTCTGCTAAGAGTGCTTTCATTCATATGATAAGGGTCCAAGAGGAAATGATTATGTCTCCCAAAGTTTCTACAACTCTCCTCCTGATAGACTCGGACTCATAGTAAGCCCTCAGATTTCTTTGAAATGTTACCTACTGTTTGATCCTTGCCGCCTTCTATTGCTGTGTATTACAACCCAATGAAAGCCTGGAGCAGGGGGCTCAGGGCCTTTTTCTCCTGAGAGGAACTGGCTGTAGCAGCTGGCCTTTGTCTCCCCTGAGAAACTGGCCACTGCCCACTTCTCCTCCCCAAGCAGATCACAGCATATCTCGGCCATATTCATGTCCGTGGCACTCAGGGGGACTTGCGAGAAAGTCGCTCCCACAATTTCTCAACAGAAACTTTTCAGGAAAAAAGAGTTTGGTGTGAAATACTCAAAGCAATAAAAAGCAAGGACCTACAACCAAGAAACATCTACATAGCAAGGCTGTTATTTTAAATTGATGGAAAGATAAAGAGCTTTCCATACCAAAAGATAAATTATAACAAGAGCTAAAGAAGTTCATTACAAGCAAATAAATTTTTAAAAATTTTTCTGAAAAATACAATTTTTTTCTTTCTGAAAAGAAAGGAAAAATCATAAAGCATATAAATATGAATAATAAAATGACAAAATGTACATGCCTATTAATAACACTTTTTTCCTGATTCAAGATATTATTTTTAAATTTTCTTTTTAATTGCTTTTCAAGTACAGATTTCTGCCTTTCTCCCCCATCCCTCCACACTACCCTAGGCCTCCCCGTCTGTCTTCCCCAATTCCACCCCTGCTTGTTGTCTGTATGTCCTTTATAATTGTTCCTGTAAACCCTTCACCACTTTTCCCCTTTACTCACTTCCCTCTCCCTTCTGATCACTGTCAGCCTATTCTCAATTTCATTGTCTTTGGCTATATTTTTTCTTGCTTCTTCTTTTTCTTGATTAGGTTCCTGTTAATGGTGAGATCATATGGTATTTGTCTTTCACCGCCTGGCTTATTTCACTTAGCATAATGCTCTCCTGTGGTATCAATGCTGTTGCGAAGGGCAGGAGCTCCTTCTTTCTTTCTGCTGCATAGAATTCCATTGTGTAGGTGTACCAGTGTTTTTTGATCCATTCATTTACTGATGGGCACTTGGGTGGCTTCCAGCACTTGGCTCTTGTAAATTGTGCTGCTGTGAACATTGGGGTGCATAGGTCCTTTTGGATTGGTGTTTCAGGGTTCTTAGGATATAATCCCAGCAGTGGAATTGCTGGGTTAAAAGGCAGATCCATTTTTTGTTTCCTGAGGAAACTCCACAGTGTTTTCTATACTGGCTGCCCCAGTCTGCAATCATACCAGCAGTGCACTAGGGTTCCCTTTTCTCCACAACCTCTGCAACATTTGTTGTTTGTTGCTTGTTGCTTTGTTTATGATGGCCCTTTTTATTGGTGTGAATTAATATCTCATTGTGGTTTCAATTTGCATTTCTCTGATGGCTACCAATACTGAGCATCCTTTCATATGTCTCTGGACCCTCTATACGCCCTCTTTGGAGAACTGTTCAAGTCCTTTGCCCATTTTTTAATTGGCAATTTAATTTTAATTCTTAGAGTGGAGTTGTATGAGTTCTTTATATCTTTTAGAGATTAAACCATTGTGCAAGGTATCATTGGCAAATATGTTTTCCCATATAGCTGGTTCCTTTTTCACTTTAATGCTGTTCTCTTTACCTATGCGGAAGCTTTTCATGTTGAGATCCCATTTGTTTATTCTTTCCTTTAAGTCCCTTGCTCTAGGGGACATAACAGTGAAAATATTGCTGCATGGAAATTCTGAGATTTTTTTGTCTATGTTCTCCTCTAGGACTTTAATGGTGTTAAGACTTATATTTAAATATTTATGCACCTTGAATTTATATTGTGTATGGTGTAAGTTGGTGGTCGAGTCTCATTTTTTTTGCATGTAGCTGTCCAGTTCTCCCAATAACATTTGTTGAAGAGGCTATCTTTCCTCCATTTTGTGCTGCTGCCCCCTTTGTCAAATATTAATTGACCACAGAGATTTGGCTTTATTTCTGGGCTCTCTGTTCTGTTCCATTGGTCCATGTGTCTGTTCTTATGCCAGTGCCAGGCCATTTGATTACAGTGGCCTTGTAATCCAGTTTGATATCAGGTATTATGATTCCTCCTACTTTGCGCTGCTTTCTCAAAATTGCTGCAGCTATTTGGGGTTGTTGATGGTTCCACATAAATTTTTGAAGTGTTTGTTTTATATTTGTGAAGTATGCCATTGGTACTTTAATAGGTATTGCATTGAATCTGTATATTGCTTTGGGTAGTATGGACATTTTGATGATGTTAATTCTTCTAATCCATGAACAAGGTATATGTTTCCATTTGTTTGTGTCTTCCCTGATTTCTTTCTTCAGTGTTGTGTAGTTGTCTGCATACAGGTCTTTTACCTACTTGTTTAGGTTTATTCACAATATTTTATTTTCTTGTTGCTGTATCAAATGGAATTTTTTTTCTGATTTCTGTTTCTGATATTTTCTTGTTAGTATACAAAAATAACCTTCGATTTCTGAATATTGCTTACTGTTTGCCAAATTTATTTATTAGGTCGAGCAGTTTTTTGGTGGAGTCTATAGGGTTTTCTATGTACACTATCTGTCATCTGCAAACAATGATAGTCTTGTTTCCTCTTTTCCAATTTAGATACCTTTAATTTCCCTTTCTTTTCAGATTGCTGTACCTAGAACTTCCAATACTATGTTGAATAGGAGTGGTAAAAGTTTACAACCTTGTCTTGTTCCTGACCTTAGTGAGAAAGTTTTAGTTTTTGTCCATTGAGTATGATGTCGGCTGTAGGTATCTCATATATGGCCTTTATTATGTTGAGGAATGGTCCTTCTATTCCCACTTTGCTAAGTGTTTTTGTAATAAATGAGTGCTATACCTTATCAAAAGCTTTTTCTTCATCTATTGATATGGTTTTTGTCTTTGCTTTTGTTTATGTGATGTATTACATTTACTGATTTGCGAATGTTGAACCATCCTTGCATCCCTGGGATGAATCCCACTTGGTCCTGGTGTATGATCTTTTTAATGTACTGCTAGATGAGGTTTGCCAATATTTTGTTGAGGATTTTAGCATGTATGTTCATCAGCAATATTGTTCTCAAGTTTTCTTCCTTGTTGTATCTTTATCTCTTTTTGGAGTTAGCATGATGCTGGCCTCATAAAAAAAGTTTGTGAGTCTTCCATGTTCTTTAACTTTTTTGAATATTCTGTGAAGAATAAAGGTTAGCTGTTCCTAAAATGCTTTGTAGAATTATCCTGTGAAATTACCTGGTCCAGTGATTTTGTGTGTCTGAAGTTTTTTGATTACTGCTTCAATTATGTCAGCTGTTATTGGTCTGTTCAGCTTTCTGCTTCTTCTTCATTCAGTTTAGGAAGATTATATTTTTCTAGAAATTTGTCCATTTCACCTACATTTCCAAATTTCTTTGCATATAGTTCTTTGTAGTAATTTCTTACAATCCTTGGTATTTCTGTGGTATAAGTTGTAATCCCTCCCCTTTCATGTCTGATCATGATTATTTGGGTCCTGTATTTTTTTCTTGATGAGTCTGCTTAAAAAAACAGTTGATTTTGTTTATCTTTTTAAAGAACTAGCCCCTGGCTTCATTGATCTTTAGAATTGTGTTTTCAGTCTCTGTTTCATTTAATTGTGCTCTGGTCTTGTTTATTTTCTTCTATTTGCTCTGGGTTTTCTTTACTGTTGCTCTTTGAATCCCTGTAGGCATAGGGTTATGTTGTTTATTTGAAATATTTCTATTCTTTTTTTAGGTAGGCCTGTATAGCTATTAATTTCCCTGTCAGGACTGCCTTTGCTGTGTCCTATAAATTTGGGGTTCTTTTTAGTTCATTTTTATTTATTTCCAGAAACTTTTTATTTCTTACTTGATCTCCCTCTTAATCCATTTGTTGTTTAATAGCATGCTATTTAATCTCCATGAGTTTGTGTGTTTTTCAGTTTTTTCCTTGAAGTTGGTTTCTAGTTTTAGTCCCTTATGGTCAGAGAAAATGCTTCTTATAATTTTAATTTTCTTGAATTTTTTGGGGCTTGGTTTTTGATGTATCACATGGTCTATCTTTGAAAATGTTCAATGTGCACTTGAAAAGAATGTGTGTTTTGCTTCTTTGGGCTGAAATGCTTTATATACATCAGTTAAGTCCATTTCATCTATGGCATTGTTCAATGCCACAATATATTTGTTGATATTTTGTTTGGAAAATCTGTCCACTTTTGACAGTGAGGTATTGAAATCCCCTACTATAATTGTGTTGCTGTCAGTATCTTTCTTGAAGTCCTCCAAGATTTTCTTTATGTATTTGGTTGCTTCTATGTTGGATGCATATATATTTAAAATGTTTATGTCTTCTTGATGGATTCTTCCCTTGAGTACTATGAAGGAACCTTCTGGACTCTTGTGTGTCTTTTTTTGAAGTCTATTTTGTCTTATATGATTATTGCTATCCCGGCTTTTTTTCCTATTTGTTTGCTTGAAATATTTGTTTTCATCCTGCACTTTCAGTCTGTATAGGTATTTTGTCCTGAGATAGGTCTCTTGTAGGCAGCATTTGTGTGTGTCATGCTTTCTTATCCATTCAGCTATTCTATGTCTTTTATTGGAGCATTTAATCCATTTACACTTAAAGTTATTATTGATAGGTACTTATTCATTGCCATTTTTTGTAACTGCATTCCTCTCACTCTCACTCTCTTCCTTCCTTTCCTTAAAGCAGTCCCTTTAACATTTCTTGCACACCTGGTTTGGTGGGGGTATATTACTTTAGACTTCTTTTGTCTGGGAAGCTCCTTATTTGGCCTTCCATTTTAATTGAGAGCCTTGCTTGGTAATCTTAGTTGCAGGTCTCTGGATTCCATTACTTGGAGTATTTCTTGCCATTCTCTTCTAGCTTGGAGTTTTTTTAATTGAGAAATCAGCTGCTAGCCTTATCGGAGCTCCCTTGTATGTTACTTCCTTTTTCTCCCTTGCTGCCTTTAAGATTCTCTCTGTATCTTAGAATTTGGCCATTTTAATTATGATATGTCTTGCAGAGGGCCTCTTTGGGTTCCTCTTGATTGGGACTCTGTGTGTTTTCTGGATTTGCATAAATTTTTCTCTCATCAAATTACAGAAAATTTTCTATTATTATGTTTTAAAACAGGTTTTCTATCCCTTGGTCTTCTTCTCCTTCTGATATCCCCATTACATGGATATTGTTAAGTTTCATGTTGTCTTGCAGTTCCCGTACCACCTGTTTGTTCTTTCTTTCTGAGTCTCTTTTCTTTCTCTTGCTTTGTCTGGGAGTTTTTTTCTACATTGTCCTCCCACTATCTGATTTGATCCTCTGCTTCATTCAGCCTACTTGTAATTATTTCTAATGTGTTTTTGCTTTCTGAGATTTTATTGTTCATTTCTTCCTGGTTTCTGTTTATAGTTTGTATTTTCTTTTTCATGCCGATATATTTCTTACTCAGTTTCTTGTAGTTGTCTGTGAGCTCCTTGAGCATCTTTATAACGATTAATTTGAATTCTATATCTGATAGTTTGGTTACCTCCATTTCATTTAACTCTTTTAGTGGGGAGTCTTCCATTCCATTTGATTGCAGGTTCTTTTTTTGTCTCATCATTTTAGACTCTTTTTGTTTCTTTCTCTGCTTCCTGATGTTTCACTTTATTAGCTGTCTGTTGTGCACCACTCTGCCTGGTTTCAGGAATTGTAACCCTAACCCTGCCCCCAATGGCTAAGGATGAGTGAGCGACCTTTGGAATGTGAGCCACAGGAGACAAAGTTTGTCTCTGGAAGCAAATGCTGCCTCAGTTTCCCCCCTGCCTCCAAAGCTTAGTTGGAAGTCAATGATGGGTAAGACCCCTCACAGTGGGGGGCAACCTAAGCCAGACATGATCACCTGTGAGGGCATCATGGAAGGATTCAGGGGGGCTGCAACAAAGAGTAAGCAATAGGCCCATGCCTGCAGGCTGTGTGACCTAGCCTGAGTCCCCATGTCCTCTGGGAGAAGTGCTTCCTGGCTCTAATCTCCTTAAGCCTGAATACCTGATGGGAAGAGGTGCAGTTCCTGGCCTTGCTAGAGCATGTCCCGGGGAAAATCTGGCATCACAAAGAATTCCTGAAAAAAATGTGAAATTTGCTCTGCTAAGAGTGCTTTCATTCACATGATAAGGGTCTGAGTAGGAAATGAATATGTCTCCCAAAATTTCTGCAACCCCCTTTCCTGACAGACACTGACTCAGACTAAGCCCTCAGATATCTTTGAAATGTTATGTACTGTTTGATCTTTGCTGCCCTGTATTTCTGCATATTGCAACCCAATAAAAGCCCTTGGAAGAAGGGGCTCAACTCCTTTTTCCCCTGAGAATCTGGCTACTGTTCACAGCCCTTCCCTCTTGAGGGATTGGACACTTTTCTTCCCCAAGCAGATCATGTCATGTCACGTTTACTTTCATCTGTGGCAGATGGGGGGTGACTTGCAGGAAAAGTTGCCCCCACAGTTGTCTTTGTAGAGTGAACTTTCATGGTAAGAATTCTATGAGATTCAATGGTATGGTCTCAGATCTCCTTGACTGGATGCTCTAGGTTTGCCCTTTCTTCTGCTTGTGTGGGCTTTCTTGTTTTACTTGGGTGTGTATTTTTTGGCAGTTCCTTTACTGGTGGTTTTTCTCCTCTAGCAGGTATACCAATGTTTGCAGCTGGCACCTATTCGTGTATTTGCTCAGTGGTAGGGAGTAGGCAAAATGGATTAAAAGAGCAAGAGAGTATTTTATGGGGTTTAAAGTACCAGCAAGTAGAGAAGAGATAGGAGATTCTTTGGATAAGTATAGCATTAATTGTAATATTTCATCCAATTAGTCACTTTTTATAAAAGGTGAAAGACAAGTAAGACTCATGTTAAATGGGAGGATGATTGTGAGCTGAATCCAGAAAAGAAAATGGTTGTCTAAGTTTAGATGATGAGATATGGTGAAATTAAAGTAAAGAAAATAGATGTAGCTTGAGAGAGAATAGAGTTAACCACAACAATAATAATGCTTAGGATTAAAGTGAAGTGGGCTAAGATCATGGAGGGTTGCTGTGTAGTATGTACAATTTTATGCAACAACAATTATTTACAATAGTACAGGAATAACAATAATATGACAAGAAATAAATGACTTGGATAAACAGAATAGAAAGTACCCAATCAAGCATTGGGTGTTATTGGAATGTGGGTAAAGTGAAAAAAGGACAATTAAAATACAATACAGAGAGAGAATAAAGAAAACTAGTCAAGCAATGCAATTAAACAGGGAAATAAATTGAGGAAAATTAAACATAAGGAAGAGAAATAAAAAAACTAATAAAAGTGGTAAAAATTAATTGCACACTAATAATAATATACATACACAATAAAATGCCAGCTCTGTGGAATAAATAGCTAAGTGACATTTGTTTCAGGTTCTCTCAGTTTTGGGGGTAAGCCTCATGCTTTCCCTTCTGGTCTCTCTCTGGACCATTTGTAACTCTGTGTCTTACCATCTCACTTGGAAGAAGAAGAAAAAAATTAAAAAATGGAGGATGAGCTGAAAGATAGTCTCTAAATGGGGGGGGGGGGTAATAATAAGCCTCCCGCTGACTTTAAATTAATCCTGTTCAGCGAATTCTGCCAGTCGTCCTAGATGCTACAGGAAGAGGTCGCTGGGCTTCACTTTTCTTTCTTCCTTTGGTTCTGAGAGGATAGGGACCAGATTTGGGTTACACTATTCACAGTTTCTTGGCCTCTGGCCCAGGTCTTCTGTGAGCAGCCAGACTAAAATCAGCCACTCAGTTGCTCACAGTGTGAATCAATCTCTGGGGCAGAGCCTGAGACAAGTGGGGTGCACAGTTCCTCCTACTACTTGCTGTCTTTGTGCATGCAGTGCCAAGCAGCGGGGTGCATGGTTCCCCTCCTCCATTCACTCTTTGTGCACGCAGGGCAAGACAGGTGGGGTGCAAGGTTCAGCTCAGCTACTGTCTTTGGGAGCACTGTGTGAGACTAGTGGTGCACACAGTTGCCCTCTGCTGCTCACTCTGTGCAAGCACAGCTGAAATCTCTCTTGGGGTGCACTAGCTGCTGCTGGAGAGTTCCTTACAAAGCAGCTGCCCACCATTTTTAACAAGCACACTGCACAGCCCCACTTTTTCTACCAGTACAGAGACTATCCAAGTCAAGGTCCAACAGGGCCCAACTCCTCCCTTCTCCAGGCATTACGGGCACTCCAATTTCTCTAGTGCTAATGTCCATAGCCCCAGTGGGTTTGTACCATCCCTGTGTGTCTCCCACTTTCTCTCTACTTTCCCCAGTGACTTTCAGCCCCCCAATACCTTCCTAGTACTAGTTTGCCCTCCCTGCTCTGGTAGAGGAGGGAGTTGGTGCTCTAACTCTCCTCCTCATATCCTGCAGCAGGTGCTGGGCCATCAGCCACAGAAGCCTTGTTCTCATTGCAGATCCCAGGGACCTTACTGTTCCATGTCACTCTCCTCACTGTCTGTTTTTCAATGTCCTCTGTAATTTTCGGTCTCCAGACTTTATGTAAGCTGGGATTCCATTGGTTGTTCACTCTGTTCCTTGGAAGATCAGCTAGGTGTTCCACTGGTCACAAGAAGAACTGCCACCTCCTTTGCCACCATCTTCAAGACTTCTAATAACTTAAATATAAATGTATTAAATGCTCCAAGCAAAAGACATAGGGCAGCTAAATGACTAAGACATGAATATGTTCTCTGCAAGAGACCCACATAAATCAAAAGACATACAGACTGAAAGTAAAAGAATGAAAAAAGACATGGTATGCAAATGGAAAAAAATAATTGGATAGCAATACTTATGTCGCATGAGATGGTCTTAAATGCAAAGGTTTAAATAAGAAACAAGAAGATAGATAATGATAATGAGACTAATCCAAAAAAAAAGATAGTCCTTGTAATTATTATACATCTAAAAGTTTAAAACAATATTTATAAGGATGCTCAAGGACCTTAGGATCAAAATGGATGATCTCAGTGAAAACTTAAATGAAGAGGTAGTAATCATTAAAAATGATATAGAAATTTTAAACAAGAATCAGTCAGAAATTAATATTATAGTATCTAAAATGAAGATTTTACTTACTACAAGGAAGGAATTGAACACAATCAGGGCATAATTAAATGACATAGAGACAAAAAGCACAATTCTAAGGATCAATAAATTCAGGAGCTCTTCTTTAAAAAGATAAACAAAATTGACAATTTTAAAGCAGATTCAATAAGAAAAAGATAAATGGGACCCATGTAAACACAATCAGAAATGAAAGAGGAGAAATAACTGATTACCACAGAAATACAAAGTATTTGAGAAATTATGAAGAACTATATGCCAAGAAATTTGAAAACCTAGGTGAAATGGAAAAATTTCTAGAAAAATATAATCTTCCAAAACTGAATGATGAAGAAGCAGAAAGTCTGAATAGACCCATAACAGTTGACAAAATTGAAACAGTAATCAAAAAACTCCCAACACACAAAAGCCCAGGACTGGAAGGTTTCACAAGAGAATTCTACAAAGAATTGAAAGAAGAGCTAATCCCTATCCTTTACAGACTATTCCAGAAAAATCTAAGAAGGCTGAAGACTTCCAATCTTTTTATGAATCCAGAATCACCCTAATTCCCAAACCAGATAAAGATATAAGAAAAAAAAAATCTTTAGGTCAATGGCGCTGATGAGCATAGATGGTAAAATCCTCAACAAAATATTGGCAAACCACTTCTAGCAATACATTAAAAAGATCATAAACCATGATCAAATGGGATTCATTGCAAGGATGCAAGGCTGGTGCAATATTCACATATCAATAAATGTAATACATCACATAAACAAAAGCAAAAATAAAAATCACATGATCATATCAATAAATGAGGAAAATCTTTTGATAAGGTACAACAGCCATTTATGATTAAAACAGTCCACAAAGTTAGAGTACAGGGAGAATTCCTCAGTCTAATAAAGGCCAAATATGAGATACCAACTCTAGGTAGGCCAATATCGTACTCAATGTGCAAAAAATAAAAACTTTCCCCCTAAGATCAGGAACAAGAGAAGGGTGCCTGCTTTTACTGCTTCTATTCAACATAGTATTGGAAGTCCTAGTCACAGCAATTAGACAAGAAAAGGAAATAAAATACATTCAGATTGGAAAGAGGAAGCAAAACTGTCATTGTTTGCAGATGACATGATAGTGTACATAGAAAATCCAATAGACTCCACCAAAAAACTGCTCGAACTAATAAATGGATTTGGTAAAACAGGAACATACGAAGTCAATACTCAGAAATGAAATGCATTTTATATACCAATGTGAAATATCAGAAATGTAAATCAGGAAAAATATTCCATTTGATATAGTAACAAGAAAAATAAAATACCTGGGAATAAACCAAACAAAGGAGGTTAAAGACCTATATTCAGAAAACGACACAACACTGAAGAAAGAAATTAAGGAATACACAAACAAGTGGAAGCATGTACCATGCTCATGGATTGCAAAAATTAACATAATCAAAATGTCCATACTGCCCAAAGCAATTTATAGATTCAGTACAATCCTTATTAAAGTACTAATGGCATATTTCACAGATACAGAACAAACACTAAAAAAAATTGATATAGAATCATCAACAACCCCAAATAGCTGCAGCAATTTTGAGAAAGAAGAACCAAGTAGAAGGGATCATAACACCTAACATCAAACTGTATTCAAAGGCCACTCGAATCAAACAGCCTGGTACTGGCATAAGAACAGACACATGGACCAATGGAACAGAACAGAGAGCCCAAAAATAAAGCCCAATCTCTATGGTCAATTAGTATTTGACAAAGAAGGCAGCGGCACAAAATGGAGGAAAGATAGCCTCTTCAACAAATGTTGGGAGAACTGGACAGCTACATGCAAAAATATGAAACTTGATCACCAACTTACACCATACACAAAAATAAATTCAAGATAGTTAAAAGATTTAAATATAAGTCATGACACCATTAAAATTCTAGAGGAGAACATAGGCAGAAAAATCTTCCATGCAGCAATATTTTTACTGATATGTCCCCTAGAGCAAGGGATATAAAGGAAAGAATAAACAAGTGGGATATCATCAAAATAAATACCTACTGCACAGCTAAAGAAAACAGCAGTACAATGAAAAGGCAACCAAACATATGGGAAAACATATTTGCCAATGATACCTCAGAAAAGGGTTTGATCTCCAAAAGATATAAATAACTCACATGACTCCACTCTAAGACAAACGACCCAATTAAAAAATGGGCAAAGCAGTTGAACAGACACTTCTCCAAGGAGAACATACATAGAATCCAGGGACATATGAAAAGATTCTCAGTATCACTAGCCTTCAGAGAGATGCAATTGAAAATGATATAGAGATAACACTTCATACCTGTGAGAATGACTTTCATAAACAAATCAACAAACAACAAGTATTGGAGAGATTGTGGCTAAAAGGAACCCTAGTACACTGTTGGTGGGATTGCAGACTGATGCAACCCCTAAGGAAAACAGTATTGAATTTCCTCAGAAAACTAAAAATGGAACTTCCTTTTGACCTGGTAATTCTACTGCTGGAGTTATATCCTAACAACCCTGAAACACCAATCAAAAAGAACCTACAAACACCCCAATGTTCATAGCAGCATAAATTGTGATAGCTAAGTGGTGGAAGCAACCTAAGTGCCCATCAATAAATGAGTGGATCAAAAATCTATGGTATATTTACACAATGGAATTCTAGGCAGCAGAAAGAAATAAGGAGCTCCTCCCATTTGTGACAGCATGGATGGAACTGGAGAGCCTTATGCTAAGCAAAATAAGCCAGGTGTTGAAAGACAAATACTATATGATCTCACCTTTCACTGGAACCTAATCAACAAAACATATAAGCAACAAAATATAACCAGAGAGATCAAAATTAAGAACAATCTGACAGTAACCAGAATGGAGGTGGGAGGGAATAATGGGGGGAAAAGTTTAGTAGCTCCTATAGTAGTTTATAGGAACTACTATAAAGGACACATTGACAAAAACAAGGGGGGGATGGAAACAGGGGAGGGAAGTGAGAATGGTTGGGGTCAAGCAGAGAGGTGAGGGATAAAGGCAGAAAAATATGCTTGAACAACAATAAAATTTTAAAATATTTAATTTTTTAAAAAGGTTGAAGTTACTGTATCATATATTGCCTTACTGCAACAAAACCTGATGGGAATTTATTATTTTAGTAGGGTTCCTTACTGCCCATACTTTGCACACTTGGAAAGGTGTTGCTGTAATGTTTCATTATCTAGGGGGGAAAAAAAAAAACCTCTGATCTTTTCATGACATTTAAAAAATTCTTAAAAGGATGCTGTGGTATAAAAAAGAAATGTCCTATATGTACTCTATATTACTTTAACTTTTCATATAAGACATTAAAAATATCTCAATTATTTAAAAAAAAAGAATTCACTTGAAAGAATCAACAGCATGTTAGATGAAGCAGAGCATCAAATCAGCAAATTAGAGGACAAAATAACAGTACCACCCAAAGAAAAAAGAAAAATGATTTAAGACTAATAAGAAAAGTGTAAGAGACTGTGTTGCAGCCTCCCAAGGACTTGCAGGTCCACTCTAGATCTGGGCAGGTAGAATAAAATGTGTGGAGCATTGGAAATGCGTGGCATGCCTTTATTGATGGGCATGGTGACCCATGCTACAAGCTGCATGTGTGTCCAGTGGGAAGCCCCTGCCCCTTCATTACTGCAGACAAACATAGGTGGCAGAAAGCCAAGATATTGTATAACATTGTGTGATCTATGCATGTGAGCCCACTTAGTGTTTTGGGAATCATTCATTGTACCCAGTCTCAAGGCTATGAGAACCCTACTAATCAGGCCCATTTAAAGTTATGGGAAACTGCTTCCCTTAGTTACACAGATACTAGGGTGAGAAAGTCAGACTGCCTCTGTTTACTCTTCGGGGACTTTTGGAAAAACGTCAGCATCATAAGTGTGCCAGAAGGAGATGTGCATGAGCAAGAGTTAGAGAACCTGTTTTAAGAAACAATGGGAGAAAACTTACCTAACCTGGTAAAGAAAAATGTCACATAACCTCAGGAAATACAGACAGTCCCAATAAGGATGAACCTAAAGGGACCCAAGACACATTAAAATGGCAAAGAGCCAAAACAAAGAGAAAATATTAAAGGTAACTAGAGACACTTATATTCAAGGGAGTTCTCATAAGGCTGTTAACTCACTTCTCAACAGAAACACTGCAGGCCAGAAGAGACTTGCAGGTATATTCAACAGGATGAGAGCTAATAACATATACCAATATTGTACTATCCACCAAGGCTATTATTTAAAATTGAAGGTCTAATAAAGAGCTTTCAAGAAAAAAAAAAGACTAAAAATATGGGATGTGGACTCTGACCAGTGGTGTCCACAGTGTTGTGGATGTGACGAACAAAATCACATAGACTGCAGAAGTCCTGTGGAGAAAAGGGACAGCATGGCCACTCTCTGAGATAGCACCCCAACCCTTGCCTGGACAGGCTTTTATTGCTTTCTGGGAGCATTACATCAAGAAAGGTCCTCATTTGTTATGCTCGGGTTTGCTTTAGGTGATTACTTTTTACAGATAACAAAGAAAAGAATGTTACAAATGCAAGGGAACTATAAGAGTGATTGGTCTGGTTATACTCCATCCTTGCAATGGTTTAGCACAGACTTTAGGAAGTTACTTCAAAGATGTGCATTAAACATTTTTTGTCTTAACTCAGGGTGAGGGAATCTTAGCAAAAGTAAGCCTCAAAGCAGCCTAGATATAATGTATGCCTGGTCTCCCATGTGAAAGCCAGTTTGTGGGCTTGGCTCCTGTGTGCCATCTCATGCCTGTTGGTTTTCCCAACTAGGGCTGAGCTACATTCACCATTGCCACCTGAATTCCCTATACCTCCCACTTGTTTTCAGTTAGGAATGCTATAGTAGTGAGACCTACAAAGCTTACTACTTGCTGATTTCTTATATAACCCTGGGAAAATAATTTGCAAGTGCAGTGAAATACACAAAGCATTGTTAGAATCAATAAGCAACCAGCAGCTCCAAGGACCTACACTTTCAGGTTATGTCTATTAAACCAATTTTGGGGGGTTAGTCATAAAGATGATTGGAGGGTTTGGAACATTTTCTGTTCAGTAAGGTGTTTGATGTCACTGAGCTTTTGGTGGAGCTCAAGCTGGAGCAGATCAATTTGTCCTCTAAGATTGGTAGAGAATATGCCTTCAGGTGATGAATAATATCTGTCCAGGAATGCTGGCTGAAATTTCATTTCAGGGGGGTGACACACAGCTTACAGAAGTCTGTATTGGGCAAATACAATGGAGTAGGGGTGGGTCACTGCCAGGGAAGCCTTTTCTATGATATGACTTCACCATCTTTGCTGGTAGCTCCAAAGGTCCTTCTAGAGAGGAAACACAAGCATACCCTCATTTCCAAGTTAATAGTTCAACTGGGCCTTCCCATTTTCCTTTTACTAATGGGTCTCTGTATAATACCAAGGGATGTGGGCCTGTAGGACTGTTTTGCACAAAATGTTTGTCTATGGGTGACTTTAGATTATCATCACAATTCAAAAAATTGTACGTATATATTGCCAGCATGGTTAAATTCCTGGGGGTTGTTTCCTGATTCCCCTTTTTAGTTTATTTAATAATGTTTTAAATGTCCAGTGAGTTCTTTCAACAATTGCTTGGCCTGAAGGATTATAGAAAATACCTGTTTTATGCTGAATTATCCATTTTTCTAAGAAAGCCTGAGTGGCTTGTGCAATATATCTGGGGCCATTATCAGTCTCGAATTCTTGTGGATGGCTTAGGTGGTTGAAAGCCTTGAGCCAATAAATTCTAACATTCTTTGTTGATTCCCCAGTAAAAAGAGGGGACTATGGAGCACCTGAGTAAGTGTGTGCTTGGAAAGATAGCCCCCTGCTGTTTCTGCAAGCTGAAATGAGTTTGAGCAGCAAGTTATTTACTCTATTGTTCTCAGGACCTGGTAGTTCATAGGTCTGGGATTAACATCTGTTTACCCAGTCATTGGAGGTTGCAACCTTCTGGGGTTAACTCTGGGAGTAGGGTAATTTGCATTCCCCACTGAGTGAGGAGTTTCCTGTTCCAGATATTAAGCGGGGCAGGAAGGACCTAAGGTTGAATTCATCCAACTTGCCCATTTGGACCAGATGACCTGGCTGGAGCTCCCCTTCCTGACGTGCTGTCTGCACCAGTTCTAAGTGTGCTGCTAGGTGCTATGTGGAATCATGGCCCTGGGAGTGGACCCAGTGGGTGGGGATAGGGCTCGGTTCTGGGCTCAGGGAAATGTTGCTCCCATGTACGCAGGGAGGAGGGGAGAGGAGGGGGACCAACTTCCCCTTCACCACTGCCTGTCTTTGACAGAGAGACTCAGCCCTGCTGTGCTGCAAGCATGCACATGCCAGTGCTCCAGCCATGCTCACAAGGCATGGCTGTGACTCCCACCACAGCTAGGGCAACCCACAGGGAAGGTCCCAGCTGGTGTCCAGAGTCACTGCCACCACCATCCCATAGGTTTCTTCTCTTTTTGTCTAAGCTTTCCTGATTACGAGGGCTTCTCTGCTCTACTTTTTCCCATATTTCACAATCTAAAGATCACTTATCTGGGAGACTTCCAGCAGCCTTGAAAAGCTGCTGAATTAGCCAAAAACATTGCTCGTGTTCAAAGAAACCTTTAAAGAAAATTTTTAACAAATAAAAGACCCTTTTCTGAAATCCCTCCTGCTGAAAGCACAGCGATTACAAAACCAGTTTCAGTTTTGCTTTCACTCTGTCTGCACCTTTAAACCCTACTTCTTGCTAATGAGAAGAATGCAGTGGGTCAAAAGTGTGCTGCTTGTGGAAGACAGTCAGGAAGTGCTGCTGGATATTCTGAGTACCTTAACCCCACTTATGGGTCTCAGTTTCTTCCCTAAGTGTTTGAAACAACAAGGAGGAGCTCAAAGTGGTAGGTGACCAACCTTTATATTGTGCATTCCCAGATGAGCCAAAAATTATATTAAATCATTTTGAAGGTCCCTATAAGGCTGCTGCATATCTTGAGAATTGATCCCAGACACCCTCGAAGGGTTCTGACTCATGTGGGAACACCCAATTTCTTGAGCCCAGGGGAGGAAGTGCTCTTTGTCTTCAGAGCTTGGCAAATGCTAAACACTCTCATATAAAACCTGCAATTAACACTAATTTCTTCTGAAAAGCAATCTTCAGAGTCCAGGGTCTTCAGCTGAGACTGAAACACTCATTCAGTATCTGCTTGCTTTTCCTTATGCAGGCAGACAGAGGGAAAAGGCAAAATTGAAAGGACAAAAGAGGTGGCCTGAAAGAAGGAATCTGCTGAGACCTTTGTAAATGACCCTATAACTAGTTGCTGCTTTCAAACTGATTAATGGGAAAGTCTTTGATTTTTGTCCCAAGCCTAAACCTCGTTGGGGGTTGTGCCATGGGGATGGGCTTGTGAGTGTTTTTACTATGTGCTTCTTATTGCATGGACTTTTGCTTGTGGCTGACAGAAAACCTATATTTCTGACCTGGTCCATGTTCCAGCTTATCATCATCATCTCAAGGGAGTCTTCTAGTGGTGAGTGCCCTTGTGGCTCTTAACAGCTCCACCCATGCCCTTTAGATCTTAGCAAATGCTTGGGAAAGGGAGCAAAGCTCCTGCTTACTAAAGAGGGTGAAGATGCAAAGCAGTCACAAGAGAGGGTGACCTTGGCAGAAATCCCCTTTTCTCTGAAATCCAACACACCCTAGGACCTTACCAAAAAGCACTCAGTGTCGTCTGTCCTTACCTGTGCTGATGTGTGTACTCTGACCAAGTTGATTTGTTGTCTATGTTGCATCCACCGTCATGAGAAACAGAGGTTCAGAGACGTTCAGAATTTAAGATGTTACTTTATTGGCCAAGTTTTACCTGCGCAAGGGCGAGCTCTCTGAGTGTCCGAGAACACTATGCTCAGGAGAGCTGCAGATGAGAGCCGTGCCCCGGCACTTACAGCTATGTCCTTATATAGGGGTATGCAAGCAAGCTTTGAACAGAAGCAGATGTGGCTGTTAGCTATTGGCTAGCTCCAAACAGCTGATTGCCATTGGCTTATTAGGGAAATTCAAAAGGCTCTTTGTGTAGTTGGTGGTTAGCCCTTTTAGGAAGTAAAAATTTCCCTATTCCTGGTCAGCCTAACTTTAGTTCTTGGTCAGCCTAACTTTATCCGGGGCTCATTTGGGATTGTCCCTTTTCAACATCTGTTTTGGACCTCAACAGTCTACAACAGTGACTCACAGCCCTGGGTTCTTCTTTGGGTGAAAAATGTGGGGAAGCTCTGCCTTTAGATCCCCGCCCCCAACTGACACAGATAAGAATAAGTCTACCAAGACGTGATATGCTTGGGGAAAGTGGTCAATCTCTCAAAGGGGAAGGGCCAAGAGCCTTTTCCTCCACATGTTTTTATTAGGTTCCTTTTGCATAGGAACACAGGTAAAGCTCATTAATCATTATCAGGCAGTAAAGATCAAACAATAGATAACATACAAAGAACTCTGCGGACCTATTTTAAGTCAGGGTCAGATAGCTTAAGAGCCATAAAACTTTGAGGAACAAACCCACTTCCTGCTTGGACCCTTATCATTTCTAAACAAAGAATTCTAAACAAAGCAGGTTTCACAGGATTTTACACATTCTTTGTTAGGCCTGATCACCCTAGGGAACCCACCCTTTCCAGCACAGGGCTGCACCCATCACCGGCATTGTTTCAGGCTTAAGTCAGGCAGGGGAAGTAAGGCAGCCAAGAGATTAGGAGACTTCTTGAAGACAGAATGAGGACTCAGGCTATGTCAAAGCTCAGGGGTGAGGGTCCATCATCACCTTTTCTATAGCCCCCCAAGTCCTTCCCTGAGGGACCCTTTGCGACTATGGTCATCCCTCTCTTGAGGAATCTTACCTATCATTGGCTAACCGTTCATCCACTCGGTGCCAAGAAATAAAAGGGGACAAAAATGGCACCTCTTCCAGGAAGATAAGCTTTGTCTCCTTAGTGGCTTATGGTCCCAATGTCTCTTACTCAGCCTCAGCCATTGGGAGTTGCAGCTTCTGAAACCAATAAGGGCAAATCCCAACAAATATGTATTACCACCACAGCAGCAGTGCAAGAAATGTTAAAAGTTTCTTCATATTTAAGATGAAGAAAAATAGCTTGATAGAAATTATGTTGAATTTATAGATCGATTTTGGTAGTAAGTATACTTGAATGATGTTAATTCTTCCTAGTCATAAGCACTGTATGCACTTCCACTTATTTGTGTCTTCTTCAATTTCTTTCTTAAGTATCTTACAATTTTCTGAGTACCTATCTTTTATAGCCTTTGCTATTATTCTTAGGTATTTTATGTTTTCTGAAGCAATTGTGAAGAGGATGTTTTCCTAAGTTTCCTTTCTGTTAGTTTGTTATTTGTATATAAAATACAACTGATTTCTGAATATTAATTTTGTACTCTGCTACTTTGTTGAATTCATTTATCAGTTCTAGTAGTTTGTGGAATATGTGAAGTTCCCTATGTATAGTATCATATCATTTGCAAAAAAGAGACAGTTTTACTTCTTCTTTCCCAATTTGGATACCTTCTCTCATTCTTTTTGTCTGATTGCTATGACTAGGTCTTCCAGTACTATGTTCAATAAAAGAGGGGAAAGTGGACATTCCTACCTTGTCCCTGATATTAAAGAGTATACTTTTAGTTTTTTTCCTATTAAGTCTGATGCTGGCAGTAGGTTTCTCACATATGGTTTTTATTATGTTTTGGTTTATTCCCTCTATTCCCACTTTACTGAGAGTTTTGATCATGAATGGGTGTTAGATTTTATCAAATGCTTTTTCTGCCTCTATTGATATGATATGTCATTTTTATCCTTCATTTTTAAATGCAGTTGATTATATTTATTAATTTACAGATTGTTTATCAACCTTACATTCCTAGAGTAAATCCCACTTGATCATTGTATATAATCATTTTGTTACATTACTGTATTCAGATTGCTAATATTTTGTTGTAGAGAGCAGTTTGGAGATACCTTGAAACGTTAAAAATGGATTTGTCTTTTGAGCCAGTGATATACTTTCTGGGAATATACCGACAAGAATTAAAAACACTAATTTGAAATAACATAAGTATTCCTATGTTTTTTGCAACATTATTTACAATTGCCAAGATGTAGAATCAGCTCAAGTGTCCATCAGTAGATGAGTAGTGAAAACAACTATGGGACATATACACAATGGGATACTGTTTGGCTGTAAAAAGAAAGAAAATTTTTTTTTGAAAATATGGATGGACTTAGAGAACATTATGCTAAGGGAAATAAGCCAGTCAGCAAAAGACAAATACTATTATGATTTTACTCAAATGGGGAAATATAGTAACAAATGGAACTAACAAGCAATATCGACACAATTTCATATATAGAAAGCAGGATAAAGGCTAAGGAGGTGGGGTTAAGGGATGGAGGAATTGAGCAAAAAAAATAATAAAAGTCTTATGAACATGGCCTACAGGGAGTGTTTTCAGGGTTGGGGTGTATAACAAGATTAAATACTACTAGAAAAATACAATAAACATTAAAAAATACACAAAGAGAAAAATGTAGGTAGAATTTAAAATTGGCAAAAATTTAGTCCTTATATATAATAACCTTAAATGTAAATGGATTAAATACTTCAGTCAAAAGACATAAACTAGCCAAGTGGATTAGAAAACAAGACATATATATATGCTGTCTGAAGGAGACCCCACCTCAAAACAAAAGATTTCCACAAACTGAGAATAAAGTGATGGAGGAAAATGTTCCATGGAAATGAAAACAAAACAAGACAGCCTGGGGTATGAATACATATATCTCATAAAGTGGACCTCAAAGCAAAGGTCACAAAAAGGTACAAAGTAGGTTACTATATAATACTAAAGTGATTAATCGAACAAGAGAATATAACCCTTGTAAACATACATGTACCCAAAAGAGGAGCACCTAAATATATAAAGAAAATCTTGGTAAACTTTAAGGAAGAAATTGTAAGAAATGCTGCCATTGTAGAGATTTTTATCAACTTATTGTTATCAATGAATAGATCTTCCAAAACAAAATAAATAAAAAATAGGGACATTAAGCAACACACTAGATCAAATGTATTTAATTTATGTTTACAGAACATTTCGTACAAGAGCAGCAGAATATACATTTTTCTCAAGTGCACGTGCATCATTTTCAAAGGTAGACACAGGTTAGGTCACATAAAAATTTCAATTAATTTAAAAAGATTGAAATTATATCAATCATTTTCTCAGACAAAAAGGCATAAAATTAGCAGCTTTAATGAAATCTCACAAAAACATCAAATTCTTGGAGACTAAATATTATTTTATTAAATAATAAATGGTCTATCAATTAGATCAAAGAGAAGTTCAAAAACTATCTGAAAACAAACAAAAAAATGAACACACACAACTCAAAATCCATGGGACACAACAAACGTAGTTGTGAGATAGAAGTTCAGAGAACTACAGGCTTATCAAGAAGAAAAATTTCTTTCACTGCCTGGCTTATTTCACTTAGCATAATGCTCTTCAGTTTCATGCATACTGCAGAAAAGTGTATGTTTGAACAATAAAATTTTAAAATAAAATAAATGTGTTCTATTAGGAAAAAAAGGAAGAAAAACCTGAAATAAACAATCTATCCGGACTGATGTAGCTCAGAGGATTGAGTGTGGGCCTCCAAATCAAAGGATCATGGTTTGATCCCCAGTCAGGGCACATGCCTGGGTTTCAGGCCAGTTCCGAGCGGGGGATGCATGAGAGGTAACCATACATTGATATTTCTCTCCCTCTCTCCTTCCCTTCCCCTCTAAAGAGAAATAAATAAAATCTTAAAAAAAAAAAGAACAATCTAACAGTATACCTAAAAATAAAATAAGAAAAACAACAACAAAATTCTGATCAAATAGAAGGGAGGACATAATCAAGATCAGAGAGGAAATTAATGACATAGTAGTAAAAAAATCAATAAAACCAGGAGCTGATTCCTTGTAAAGATAAACAAAATTGGTAAACATTTAACCAGAATCATCATAGAAATAAGAGAGGACCCAAATAAATAAAATAAAAAATGAAAGTGGCAAAGTAACAACTAATATAACAGAAATACAAGAAATTGTAAGAAATTACTATTAACAATTATACACCAAGAAGTGGATCAACCTAGATAAAATGGATAATTTTATAGAAACACAATCTTTCCCAACTGAATCAGGAAGAATCTGTAACCTGCATAGAGCAATAACAGCTAACAAAAATTGAATCAGTAATAAAAAAAACTCCCAGTGAATGAAAGACCTGAACCACATAAATGGCTTCACAGGTAAACTTTAACCATCATTTAAAGAAGAACTAACACCTATCCTTCCCAAAAAGTTCTGAAAATATTCAGGAGGAATGAAACTTCCATGCTCCTTTTACATGGTCAGGATTATCCTAATTACAAAAGCAGATGAAGACAAAACAAAGAAAGGAAATTAGAGGCCAATAGTCCTGATGAACATACATGCTAAAATCCTTTAAAAATATTAGCAGGAAAATGGAAGATGGTGATGAGATAGGTGGTAGCTGAATTCACTTGCTCATGCATCCAACTGAAACACCTTGCCAATCTTTTGAACAGAGTGAACAGCCAACAAAATCCCATCTTATATGAAGTTTGGAAACCAAACATTGCAGAGGATGTTTAAAAACAGACAGTAAGATAAAAAAAATAAATAAAAAAAACAAAAAAAAAACCCAGACAGTAAGGAGATTGGGTAGGCTGGCAGGAAGGTCCCTGAGACTTGTGCCTGGATGCAGCTGTCGCAGTCCACCTCCTGCCACTCCTCCACCAGGGACTGCAGCTGTTGCAGGAGCTTTGGAAGAGAGCCACATCAGTTATTGTAACTTTAGAGCTCCCAACCCTCCCAGAGCAGGGAATTCAGTCCCATACCAGAAGGGACTTGGATGCTTGAACCTGCTGGGGGTATAAAGAAACATTGTGAGACACACAAAGGCAGTGTTCCTTAGTGGGACTATGGTTGCTGGCAGGGAGAGTATCAGAGAAATTGGGGATCCGGGTAACATCTGGGGATGCGAGAAGAGTTGGGCTGAGACTGACCCTGGAGACCCAAGTAGTCTCCGGAATCATCAAAGAGTTGGGCTGTGTGAATAGCCAGGCACTTGTTAAGAATGGCCACTGCAGCCATAGGGAAATTAGCTTCAATAAAAGGCTCTTAGCCACTATGCAAGGACCTCTCATGTGGGCCCACTCATTGAAGATAAAGGATGAGGGGTGTGATTTGCTCCAAATAAGGGCTCCTCATGGACCTATCAAAGTGGGGTAACAGAGGCTTAGCTAGAGAGCAGTGCTCAGAGAGACGTTTCAATGGTGGAACTAAATTGCACCAAAGGGACTTTTTGCCTAAGCAACACCCAGGCCAGCAAAGAGGGAAGAGGGGTGTGAGTTGCTCTCACTCAGTGCACATAGTAATCAAAGGGTGGAAAAGAAAGTAGATTAAAGGTGCCAGCCTGGTGCATATGGACAGTAGGGGCTGCTCATCTTTCTGAGGGCCTGGGCTGGTGCCTGGACACCTGTGAACACTGTAGCCCCAATGCAGAACCATAGGAAAGTTTAAAAGCAGAACCCAGTCCCCTTCTGCCTGCAGGATCCAGGAAGACAAGTAGAATACACTTGGTGGATTTAAAGTCAGCTAGAGACTTTTTTTTCTTCCAAGTGTAAGACAATAAGACCTGGAGTTGTAAAAGGACCAAAGACAGATCCAGAGAGAGAGAGAGAGAGATCAGAAGGCTAAAGCCAACAACTGAACAAAATTTACATTGCTATCCTAAAAATCTTGGATTTTATTTTTTACTTTTTATTTTGTTATTATTATTATTTTTATTATTTCACTCCCTTCCATTTTGTTTTCTCTGTTTTGTTTGTTTGATTTCATTGTTTGACTGATTTTCTGTGTTCTCATTTTCATATTGCATTTTGATTTCACTTCACTCATATTCCAATAACACAGTACTCTTGGCCTTTTACTTTTTATTTTTTTATTCATATGATATATATTTCTTGTCATATTATTGTTGTTCCAATTCCCACACAGTACCCTTCTTTGGTCTTGGTTCATTTCACTATCTCCCTGAGCTTTATTACTACTGTGGTTAATATTATTTTCTTGCACACTATTCTACATTTCATTTACTCTCGCTATATCTCATCATCTAACCTTGCATAAGCACTCTGCTTTCTGGAGTCAGATCATATTCTTTTTCCACTCTAAGAAGAGATTTATCTCTTTTTCACCTTTTATAAAGGGTGGATAGTTGGGTGAAATATCATGATTATTGTTGAAAACAGATACAGCGATATCTGTTTTCCATTTGTTGGTATTTTAAACCTCATAAAATACTCTCCCACTGCATTAATCCATTGTGCCTTCACCTAGCCCCTCATCACATAGCAGACAAGGTGGGAGTTGTGAATATCAGTAAATCTGAAGGAGGAGAAAACTCACCAACAAAGGTATAACCCAAGTACAATAAGAGAGCCCAAACAAATGGAACAAAGGGCAACCCTAGTGTATCCAGACAAGGAAATCAAAGAGACCACACCCCCGAGTCTCGTAGAACTCCTACCTTGGAAGTTCACGTTACAGAAACATTTTGCAAAGCAGATAATTGGAAATAGCAGAAACAAAAAGAGTCAGCTAAAATGGGAAGCAAAGAAATAACCTTCAATCAAAAGGAATAAAGGAGTCACCACTAAAAGAGCTAAATGAAATGGAGGCAACAAAACTATCAGATATAGCATTAAAAAGAATAGTGATAAGGATGCTCAAGGAACTCACAGACAAGTAGAAGGAACAAAGTGAAAACTAAATCAGTATGAAAAGGGAAATAGAAACTGTAAACAGGAATCAGGAAGAAGTGAAAAATACAATTTTTGAAATAAAAAAACACACTAGAAGAAATTAAAAGCAGGCTGGATGAAGTAGAGGACCAATTGGTAAGCTGGAAGACAAAGCAGAAATATCCAGGTAGAGCAGCTGCATGAAAAAACACTAAAAAAATATGGAGGCAGCTTAAGGAAACTGCAAGAAAATGGAATGCAACAGCATTCAAATCATCGTAGTACTGAAGGAGAAAAAAGGGTGGAAGGGATAGAAGAAACCTTGTTTGAAAAAATGACAGAAAACTTTCTGAACTTGGAGAGGGGCAAAACTATGCAAGCTTAGGAAGAACAGAGGGTCCAAATTATGGTGAACCCAAAGAGGCCCACTCCAAGATACATCATAATTAAAATACTTAATTTTTAAAACAATGAGAAAATCTTTTTTTTTTAAATTTTAATTTTATTTAGTTATTTTTCAAGTACAGTTTTTTGTCTATTTTTTCCCATCCCAGCCTCCCCCGCCCTTGCTCCCCACCTCCCTCCCATTTCCACCCCCCCCTTAGTTCTCGTCCCTGTGTCCTTCCTATTTGTTCCTCCAAATCCCTCCCCCCCTTTTTCCCCTTAACTTCCCTTCCTTCTCCCCTCTGGTCACTATCCCCTTGTTCTCTATTTCAGTGTCTTTGTTTTTTGGTTTTTTTTTTTTCTGCTTGCTTGTTTGTTTTGTTGTTTAGCTTCCTGTTAAAGGTGAGATCATATGGTATTTGTCTTTCAGCACCTGGCCTATTTCACTCAGCATAATGCTTTCCAGTTCCATCCATGTTGTTGCAAAGGGTAGTAGCTCCTTCTTTCTCTCTGCAGCATAGAATTCCATTGTGTATATGTACCACAATTTTTCGATCCATTCATTTACTGATGGGCACCTAGGTTGCTTCCAACTCTTGGCTATTGTAAATTGTGCTGCTATGAAAATCTTAAAAGCAGCAAAATGGAGAAACAAGAAGTGATATTCAAAGGTGTTTTGATAAGGCTAGCAGCTGAATTTTCAACAAAAACAATAAAAACAGCAAAGAATGGCAAGAATTATTCCAAGTTATGAAAATCAAAAGCCTGTATGCAAGATATTCTACTCAGCAAGGCTCTCAATTAACCTAAAATGTCAAATAAGAAGTTTCTCAGAAAAAAAAAAGGGTGAAGGAATATATTGACACAAACACAGAAGTACAACATATGTGGAAGGTATTGCTGTAAGAAGGGAAAGAAAAAGAGTGAAAGAGAGAGGAACACAGGTACAAAGGGGGGGTAAATGAATAAGTACCTATTAATAATAACCTTAAATGTTAATGGATTAAATGCTCCAATCAAAAGACATATGGCAGCCTAATGCATAAGAAAACATGACCTGCACATATGCTGTGTACAAGAGACCCACCTCAGAACAAAAAACCTACACAGGCTGAAGGTGAAGGGGTAGAAAAAATATTCCAAGCAAATGGACAAGAGAAAAAAGCTAGTGTAACAATTCTTGTATCAGACAAAGTAGACTTCAAAATAAAGGCCATAAAAAGAGGTACAGAAAAACACTGTGTAATACACAAGGGAAAAATCCAGTAAGAGACATAAACATTATTAATATATATGCACCCAACATAGGAGCATCCAAAAATATAAGGAAAAATCTTGGGGAACTTCAAGAAAGAGATAGCACCCACTTATACTAAATTTTAACACCCCACTGTCATCAATGAATAGATCTTCCAAAAAAATATCAACAAGGATATTGCAGTATTGAACAATGCCTTAGAGCAAATGGATTTAACAGATGTATAAAGAACATTTTCGAATATAGACCACATGATAGGACACAAAACATGCCTCAACAAATTTAAGAAAATTGAAATCATGTCAAAATTTTCCTCAGACCACAGGGGCTTGAAACTAGAAAGTAACCTCAAGAAAAAAAAACTCAAAAACACTCAAATTCATTGAGATCGAATAGCGTGCTATTAAACAATAAATGGGTTAATAATGAAATCAAGGAAGAAAAAAAAGTTTCTTCAAGCAAATGAAAATGAACTCATAGCAGTCCAAAACTTATTGGACACAGAAAATGCAGTCCTAAGAGGAAATTTCATAGTGGTACAAGCTTACCTTAAAAAAGATAAAAACATTTCAAATCAACAACCTAACCCTACATCTACAAGAACTGGAGGAACAAGAGCAAAGTCCATAGCAAGTTAAAATAAGAAAATAATGAAGCTATGAGCTGAATTAATTGGCATAGAGACTAAAAGAAAAAATCTAAAAATCAATAAATCCAGGAGCTGATTCTTTGAAAACAAAAGCAAAATCAATGAGCATTTAAGCAGACTCATTAAGACAAAATGAGAGAGGATCCAAATAAACACAATCAGAAATGAAAGAGAACAGATTATAACTGACACCACAGACATACAAAGGATTGTAAAAAAAAATACTATGAAGAACTACATGCCAAAAATATTGAAAACCTGCATGACATGGGCAAATTTCTAGAAAAATATAATCTCCCCAAACTGAATGGAATAGAAGCAGAAAGCCTAACAATACCAACAACAACATATAAAATCAAAACAGTAATAAAAAATTCCCAGCACACCGAAGCCTGGGACTGGAGGTTTTACAGGAGAATTTTACAAAACATTTCAGGAAGAACTAACTCATATGCCTCTCAGATCATTTAGAAAATTTGAAGAAGAGGAAGAATCCCAAAATCCTTTTATGAAATCAGCATCATCCAAATTCCAAAACCACATGGAACAACAAAAAAGAAAACTACTGGCCAATATGGGTGATGAACATAAAAGCTAAAATCCTCAAAAAATTATCTCCAAACCACATTCAGTAATACATTAAAAAGATTATACACCATGATCAAGTGTGATTCTGCTCAGAGATATAAGGATGGTACACTGTTTGCAAATCAGTAAATATAATACACATAAACAAAATGAAAGACAAAAATCACACAATCATATCAATAGATGCAGAAAAGCATTTGATAAGGTACAGCACCCATTTATAATAAAAGCATTCAGCAAAGTGATAATAGAGAGAGCATTCCTCAACATAATAAAGGCCATATATGAGATACCTACAGCCAACATCATACTCAACGGGCAAAAACAAAAAACTTTTCCACTAAAATTAGGAACAAGGCAAAGATGCCTGCTTTTAACACTTCCATTTAACATAGTATTAGAAGTTCTAGCCACAGCAGTCAGACAAGAAAAAGAAATAAAAGGCATCCAAATTGAAAAAAGGAACTAAAATTGTCACTCTTTGCAGATAATGTGATAGTGCACATAAAAAACCCTATAGGTTCTACCAAAAACCTACTCAGCCTAATAAGTGAATTTTGCAAAACAGCAGGAGTAAAAGTCAATATCAGAAATCAAAGTTGTTTTTATACATCAACAACAAAATATCAGAACTGGAAATTAGGAAAAAATCCCATTTGCTATTGTAACAAGAAAAATAAATACTCAGGAATAAACCTTATGAAGGAGATAAAAGACCTGTACTCTAAAAACTACTCAACAATAAGAAAGAAATTAAGGAAGACACAAACAAGTGGAAGCATATACTGTGTTCATGGATTAGAAGAATCAACATCAGCAAAATGCCCATACTACCCGAAGAAATTTACAGATTCAGTGTCATCCCTATTAAAATACCAATGACATATTTCACAGATACAGAACAAACATTTCTAAAATTTATATAAAACCATAAATGATGCTGAATAGCCACAGTAATTTTGAGAGAGAAGTACAAAGTAGGAGGGATCACAATTTCTGATATCAAACTGTATTGCAAGTCCACTGTAATCAAAACAGTATGGTACTGGCCTATGAACAGACACATAAACCGATGGAACAGAATAGAGAGCCCAACAATAAACCCATACCTTTATTGTCAATTAATATTTAACAGAGGAAGTAAGCACATACAATGGGCAAAAGATAATTTATTTAATAAATGATGTTAGCAAAGTTGGATGGATACATGCAGAAAAATGAAACTAGACCACCTTCTTACTTTATGCATGAGAATAAATTCAAGATGGATTGGTTAACTCTTAAGTGTTAGAGCCCAAACAATAAAAATCACAGAAGAAAACATAGGCAGTAAAATCTTGGACACTGCTCGTAACAATGCTTTATCTCATATATCTACCTAGGCAGGGGAAACAAATGAACAAACAAATGGGTCTAAATTAAACTAAAAAGGGTTTTTTCCAGCAAAGGAAAACATCAACAGAATTAAAAGACCACCCAAAAAATGGGAGGACATATTTACCAGTACATTTGATAAGGTGATAACATTCAACATTTAAAGAACTTACAAACCTCAACACCAAAAAACCAAACAACCCAATTAAAAAATGGGCAGAAGACCCAAAGAGACACTTCTCCAAAGAGAACATACAGACAATAGACATAAAAAGATTTTCAACACCATTAATCATTAGATAAGTGCAAATTAAAAATCACATTGAGATTTCATCACATACCTGTCAGACTGATTATTATCAAGAAATTAATAAACAACAAGTTTTGGTAAAGATGTGGAAAAAGTGGAGTCCTTTCTCCCACTTTTTGGTGGGAAAGCATACTGGTTGAGCCACTGCGGAAAGCAACATATACATAACTCAAATTTTAAAAAGAAATCTACCCAAAGTGGGATTGATTCCTAGCAATCCCAATTCTGGGAATCTATCTGAAAGGAACCCAAATCACTAATTTGGAAGAATATAAGCACCTTATGTTCATTGCAGATATTTACAACCACCAAGATATGAAAACAGCCCAAGTGTCCATCAGTAGGTGAGTGGATAAAACAACTATGGGACATTTACACAATGGAATACTACTCAGCTGCAAGAAAAAAAGAAAAAGAAAAACTTACCCTTCATGACAGAATGGGTGTATCTGGAGAATACTATGCTAAGTGAAGTAAGCTAGTCAGAGAAAGAAAAATACCAAATGATTTCACTCAGATGTGGAATCTAATGAGTAAACTGAAATAACAAGAAAACATAGACAGACTGATAGAGTGTGGAATAATAGCTAAGGGTCGGAGGGGAGGGGAGTTCCTGGAGGGATTGAGCAAATATCTAAAAGGACTTAATGGCCTTGGACAACAGTGTGATGTGGGAGAGAAGGTATAAGGGGACTAAATGGTAATGAAAAAATACAACAAAAATTTAAAAAATAATACTCATTTATTTTAGTACATGTAAATCAAGCTAATTCATTCTAACTGCTGTAGAAGTTTCGTAATGTGCATTTTGTATTTTAATGAATATTGTTTTAAAATGATACATAAATCACAATACAGCCCGTAATATTTTAAAATACATAAATAACTTTTCTGCTTTGGTGAAGAATAAAAGCATATTTAGTAACCAGGAAATAAAACAGGTAAGCTACTCTTCAAGATTGTGGTGGAGACTGGAAAAGGAGGTAAGTTAATGGTTGGGAGAGTGATATAAAATGCCATAAGCTGCTATTTAATTTTTCTAATTTAAATAAATGAAAGAGGAAGAGATCTGAAGCAAATAGAAAAAAAATCAGTTTAATCTGGGTGATAGGTGAATAGAATTTTATTATTCTCCATGCTTTTTGGAATGATTATACTCATTCATTTAAAAATTTTACTTAATACCTCCTTCTGACATAGCTTGAAACTATTTGAGTCTATAGTATTGTTTGAAAGCTCTGTAATTCATTGCATTTTAAAAATCACAAACCAAATTACAAAATTTTATTTTGGGGCTGAGGGAAAAGAATTTTGGAGTACCATAAAAGTGGTGGAGGAGAACATGGTCAGGGAAATCTCAGATATTCCACGCAGTAATATTTTCACCAATATATCTCTAGGAGCAAGGAACACAAAGAAAAGAGTAAACACATGGGACCTCATGAAATAAATTAACACTTGTTAAGTGTAACAAAGGGTGCTGAATGGTGAATAGAGGTTCATAAACAGACCATGAGATAAACTGAAATATAAAAATGTATTTCTCATGGGTCCTGGAGGAAGTACACATCACATCTTGAGGAGTCACATAAGGAGGTCCAGGTAACATGCTGACAGGAAATAGACCTGGACACATATTTATTTTATGATTTGTAGGTGGTGTGTTTTGGGGTTTCAGCCCAAGGGAAAATTGGTCAGTTCAACCCAAAAGATCAGGGTTTATGTAAACTCCGGGAAGTCTTATCCAAAGGGATCAGAATTTTTTGCAAGGCAGAGGAGGTTAATGATCACAATGGTTCTCAGGACAATCATATCAATAACCTACATTTGCTTGTGACTTTCAGATTATTTAGATGCCTGTCCAGAAAGTATCCAGTCATGTAATATGTAAAATAGACATTCACTGAAGAAGATACAAGATACAAGAAACATTGTATATAGGACAATGACATCTCAGTCCCCTTCAAAGTAGGTACCTAGAGACCTCACACCGTTCTTCCACTCACCATCAGCTGCCCTGTTGTATTTTTCTGAATCTCAGAGATGGTCTGAAATCTTTTCCTGTTCAAAGGTGATTTTAGTTTGGGGAAAAGCCAGAAGTCACAGGGCACCAAATCTGTGTTGTGTGGGGGCTGAGTCACCTGGGTGATTTGCTGTTTCACCAAAAATTCCTCATGAGACATGATGTATGAGCTAGCGTGTTGCCATGATGAAATTGCCAGTCACTAGTTGCCCATAGCTGTGGCCTTCTGAATCATCCAAATAGTTTCTGCAGAAGAATGTTCGAATTTAATGCAGAATTTGATGTAGATTTGTTGCTCTATTTAGTCATTTTGAATGCGATGGCCACATAGCCCACATCCTCACTCAATGACATCTACTGCTCCCACTTACTAGTACAGTGAAGTCCTCATTGTTCATGCATGCACATACCAGTCCATTTTCCTTGACTGCCAGGTTACATCGATGTCATGCAAACCATTCTCATTATATTAACAAAAGCTGGACTTTCCCCAGACAGAACTCAATTGCTTGGAGTTACTGCCAGTTTAAAGCCCCTGAAGGCATCTAGACAAACAGAATGCATGCCAAGGCACCAATACCACAGAGTAGCTCAACTAATGGATTTTTTTTTTTTTGGTTATAGAAAAATGTCAAGTATGTTTTTATTAACTCAGTTATGATTGCTGTAGGCCCACAGACCTGTGGGTCAGGAAACCTTCCGCCTGCGAGTTCAGACTAGACCATCAGCTGTAGCCATCACATAAATCTGCCCTGTCCTTTCTGTTTTGCTCATGCTGCTTGTTGGCAAAATCTCCCACACAAGATGGCACAAGATCTCTAATGTCCATGCCTCAGATTCTCTGATTCTTCCAGTGTTTACAATCCTTGGGTTCCAAGGACAAACAGAATAAATTGTCTCCTCTCCGATTTCAAGCCATGCTTCCTCAACTAATGGATTTTTTAAAAAGGAATTTGTCCTAATCTCCAGTCCTCCTTGAACCTTAAACTTCACTGCTGAATACAGTCACCTACCTAGTGTTACATTTAAGCTTCCATCTCCTCTCCACTATCAGTTACTTTTCCTGGCTTCCCTGTTTCTGTCCATCACATTGCTTTTAGCACAACAAACCAATCAAGCATTTTATGCTAAATTCTCACTTGCTTTTTGGACTCATGAAGACATTAAAATCTGTTAACAAAAGCCCAAATATAAACACCCACATACACAAATTTCTCATTTTCTCAATGAAAAGATTTAATTGGGTACATTTTGGGATCTATAAGTATATAAATATTTGATTCTGTATATAAAATAGTCAAAAATTTAGTTAAATCTTTTATTAATTTAGTCCTAAGTGCATTTTTAGATGTTAAATACATTGTTGTACATTTAATCTAAAAATGTAATTTATCAGATGTAGAGCTTAACAGTGATTATTTTCAATATCCATTTATATTTTACCATAATAGAATTCAAAAATCTAAACCACAAATGTAACTATAAGAGAGTCAGCTTGAAAGTATTAATCTTGAGAATCCTTGAGGAAAAACTAATTCAAAATCATATTGCTTAAGATTTTTTGACATTGAAAATATAATTTCTCAAGATTAAAAGCATCTGTTATTTATCATTTGCTTCAATGTACTTTCCTGTAAACTTTTGTTTTCATCTCAGCAAAACCTATAGAGCAAAGAATTGCTTGCTTTTTGGGTTTGATTTTGTCAAACACTCATCTCAAGCTTAGACTCTTTGGAAAACACTGTGTATCTTCAACACCAGAGATTAAATATTGACCTTAGGAGGTAGGCAGTGCTGCTTCCTCAGGTCTTTCAAAGTACCTCAGAGTTATTGGTTTAGAAAATGACTTCACTGATTTGCCATTTCTAGAAAAAATACTTTTGTATAAAAAATTTAAATAATTACTTAACCAGTATTTTTTAAAAATAAATTTTGTGCTTAAAGTTCAAGGAAATGTAAAGAATTGGGCTAAGAAGTAGGCTAAATTATTTTTTTTAAATATAAAGCAACAAATACAACAAAAAGGGGAAGAGAGAGAAATTTATTCTTTATTTTTGCAAACATATTTAAGAGTGCGAATGTTGCAATAAGCACACAGAAGGTTAGAAGTTGCAGGAGGCCAGAAATAGCAAAAAACCTTAGTATTTGAAACATTTATATTTTGGCAAAATTTTTAAGAAATAAGTTATATATATTTGTTAAAAACTGATGAGAGACCCATCAATAGTTTTAAAATATATAGCATTTGAATTTTCCTCCTACCTTTATTCTTATGTGCTTCAAAAATACAATACAAAGATATCAATTATTAATCAGTTTTAAATTTATGAAACAAATACCTGGGTTGTCCTTAATAGGACTCTAATGTGGAAGCTGACATTATTACACAGCTTCTGACAAAAGTAATGCCTGTTTGAGTGTGGTGAGTAGGGTAATAATATGGGTGTAAAAAATTTATAGTTTTAATTTGAATGTTTCACCTAAAATGCCATCTGGTATGCTTCAGTGTTATATTGTTATGTTACAGAATAACATGCTTATGATTTTGTAACAAAAAATTTTGAAATAAAAAAGGGGTATTATTTGTGCCAGACCTTGTATACAGCAATGGTCAAAATTTCCCAAATGATTGATATTGACATATTATCTATTATCTTTCAATTCTGTATTTTAGGAAATGAAGAAGAAGCTGTTAGTTATAATCCACATGATTTTCCTTGTAGTATGAAACTGATTTCTTTTTCTTTTTTTTATTATATTATTGTCAATTGCAGTTGTCCCACAGATTTCTTCACATCTCTCCTCTGCCCTGTCCCCTCCACTCCCACAGTCAACCCCACTCCTATTATTGTTCATGCACATGAGTTCTCTTCATATTCCTTGGCTTGAGGTTTCCTCTTCTTTCCCCCATTATTCCCCTCCCCACAACCCTGATGGTCACTGTCAGTTTGTTGTTTATTTCCAAATTTCTGGTTCTATTTTGCCAATTTGCTTGTTTCTAATTAGGTTCCATTTATAGGTGAGACCATAGGGTATTTGTCATTCATTATCTGGCTTTTTTTTTAGTTAGCAAAGTGCTCTGCAGGTTCATCCATGCTGCTGCAAATGTTAGGAGCTCCTTCTTTCTTCTTCCTACATAGCATTCAATTTTGTAAATGTAACTTATTTTCTTTGATCCACTCATTTAATGTTGGGCACTTAGGCTGTTTCCAGCACTTGGCTATTGTAAATAATGCTCCTATGAACATTAGGGTGCATAGATTCTTTTAAATTGCTGATCAGGATTCTTAGAGTATAATCCCAGCTGTGGGATTACTGGGATGAAAGGCAGTTCCATCTTAGTTTTTTTATTCATGTATTTTTTTTTTATTGTTCTTCAAGTAAAATTGTCTCCCTCTTCAACCTACTATGCCCCACCATGTCCCCCCACCCTACCCATCTCCATCTCCCACCCTTGAATCTACCCCCTTTGGCTTTCTCCATGTGTCCCTCATATAATTTCCTTGATGGCCCCTCCCTTATTATTCCTTATTATTCTTTTCCTACTTCCTCTCTGGCTACTGCCAGTTTGTTCTCTATTTCATCTGGGTTGTATTTTGCTTGCTTGTTTGTTTTGTTGATTAGGTTCCATTTATAGGTGAGATCAGTAAGCTAGGTGGTGAAAGACAATGGCAGTTTTTTTTGTTGTTGTTCAAGTACAATTGTCTCCATTTTCCTGACACCACCCTCACCTCCCAACCTTGATCCTACTCCCCTATGGCTTTGTCCATGGGTTCTTTATACATATTCCTTGATAACCATTCCCCTTTTTCTTCCTGTTATCCTCTCCTTCATTCCCTCTGGTTACTCAGTTTGTTCTTTATTTCAATGTCTCTGGTTATATTTTGCTTCCTTGTTTGTTTTGTTGATTAGGTTGCACATAGAGGTGATATTATGTGGTATTTGTCTTTTACCACCTAGTTTATTTCACTTGACATAATGCTCTCCAGTTCCATAAATGCTGCTGCAAAGGGTAGGAGCTCCTTCTTTCTTTATGCTGTGTAGAATTCCATTGTGTAAATGTACAATAGTCTTTTATCTACTCATTTACTGGTGGGCACCTAGGTTGTTTCCAGCTGCTGGCTATTGTAAATTGTGCTGCTATGAACATTGAGATGCATAGGTTCTTTTGAATTGTTTCAGGATTCTTAGGGTATAGTCCCAGGAATGTAATTACTGGATCAAAAGGCAGTTCCATCTTTAGTTTTTTGAGGAAATTCCATACTGTTTTCTATAGTGGTTGCACCAGCCTTCATTTCCACCAGCCTTGTACTACTAGGGTTTCTTCCTTTTCTCCACAACTGCTCCAGGGCTTTTTTTGTGTGTGTGGATTTGTTAATGATGGCCATTTTGACTGGTATGACTTGATCTCTCATTGTGGTTTCAATTTATATCTCTCTAATGACTAGTGATATTGAACATTTTTTCATGCATCAATGTGCCCTCTGTATGATCTCCTTGGAGAAGTGTCTGTTCAGGTCCTTTTCCCATTTATTAATTGGACTATTTGTTTTCCTGGTGTGGAGTCATGTGAGTTGTTTATATATTTAGGAGATCAATGGATCAGAATAGAGAGCCTAGAAATAAACCCATGTCAATATGGTAGGTTTATATTTGACTGAGAGGACAGGAATTAACATCTAGTAAAAATATCCTGTTCAATAAATGGTGTTGGAGGATACAAACAAGTACATGCAAAAGAATGAAACTAGATCATCAACTTATAGCATACACCAAACTAAACTCAAGATGGATAAAAGACTTAAATATAAGTTGCAATACCATAAAAGTCATAGAGGAGACTATAGGCAGGAAAATATCAGACATCCCATGCAGCAATATTTTCACCAATACCTCCCCTAGGGCAAGGGATATAAAGGAAAGAAAGAGCTTTGGTATGACTAAAGAAAACATCAACAAAATGAAGTGGGAAACAACCATATGGGAAAACATATTTGCCAATGATATTGTGGATTAAAGTGATTTCTTATTTTACAATAATTATAAGCCATATTTATAATTAACATAGATGCAAAAACCTCAACAAAATTGAATTAATTTCATTAAAAATATCATATACTGTTTATCAGGTGTGATTTATTCTTTGGATGCAAAGTTGGCTCAGTATCTACAAATGAATTAATGTGATATATAAACTAATTGAAGAATGAAAATCATAAAATTATGTAAATAAATGTAGTAGTAGCATTTGACAAAAATCAAGCATTAGTATGTGATAAAAAAATCTCAGCCACATGTGAATAAAGAGAATATATCTCAATATAATAAAGATCATATATAACAAACCACTGCTAATGTACTTCAAAAGAAAGCTAAAAGACAAGGATTTCTACTTTCATCTCTTTTATTCAACATATTATTGGAAGTCCTAACCACATAAATCAGCCAAGGGAAGGAAAAAAAGAGGTATTCAAATTGGAAAGGAAGAAGTAAGACTCTCATTATTTACAGGTGATATGGTACTATAAAGAGAGCACACTAAAGATTCTGTTGGGGACTGCCCTGCCTTGGTTTCAGAAGCTGTAACCCCCTTGGCTAAGGGTAAGTAAGCGACCTTCAGACCATAAGCCACTAAGTAGACAAAAGTTATCTCCCTAGCAGGGGTGCCCCTTCTGTTCCTTTTACTTCACCCTGCCTGGCCCCCAGTGCTTGATCAGTTAGCCAATGATGGGTAAGATTCCTCAAGAGAAGAACAACCTAAGACAGGCACGATCATGGTGAGGCCCCAGGGAAGGACTTGGGGGGCTATAACAAAAGGGGTGATGGACCCTCATCCCTCAGCATTGACATAGCCTGAGTCCTCATTCTGTCTTCAAGAAGTCTCCTAATCTCTTGGCTGCCTTACTTCCCCTGCCTGACTTAAGCCTGAAACAATACTGGTGGTGGGTGCAGCCCTGAGCTCGAAAGGGTGGGTTCCCTAGGGTGATCAGGCCTAACAAAGAATGTAAAATCCTGTGAAACCTGCTTTGTTTAGAATGCTTTATTTAGAAATGATAAGGGTCCAAGCAGGAAGTGGGTTTGTTCCTCAAAGTTTTATGGCTCTTAAGCTATCTGACCCTGACTTAAAATAGGTCCGCAGAGTTCTTTGTATGTTATCTATTGTTTGATCTTTACTGCTGATAATGATTAATGAGCTTTACCTGTGTTCCTATGCAAAAGGAACCTAATAAAAACGTGTGGAGGAAAAGGCTGTTGGCCCTTCCCCTTTGAGAGACTGGCTACGTTTCCTCCCCAAGCATATCACGTCTTGGTAGACTTATTCTCATCTGTGGCAGCTGGAGGTTGGGGAGGGGGGCCTGCAGGCAGAGCCCCCGCACATCTGACCCCTGGAACAGGGCCTGAGGATTCGGCACCTGCTTTGGCTACAGGCTATGACCCATCTTCATGGACAACAGGCCTAAGAGAAAGGAAATTAGCACTTTCATCCCCCCAGGGACAGGGGCAGCTCCCCATAAGGACCCCAGGTGTGTTATAGATAAGAGGAAAGGTTACTGTCTTGCCACCCCATGAGCGGTTTTCTTCTCGTTTCTTTCCCCTGCACCCTCTCCCATCAATAGGAGTCTTGCTTTCTCTCTCCCAAGTGGTTGCTGCGTTTTGCAGGCATGGGTGGAGCTGTTAAGGGCCACAGGGGTGCTTGCTGCTAGATGGTACCCATGAGAGGATAAGTTGGTCTGTGGGCTGGGTCAGAACACTAGGTTTCCCACCAACTGCAAGTAAAAGCCCAGGCAACGTGAAGCACACTGTGAGAACCTTCAGTCCCATCTCCTGCAGCACGATTGCTGCTTAGGTTTAGGCTTTAGGAGGAGAAAGAAAAGATTTTCCCTTTTATCAGTTTTTGTAGGGAGGTATTTATGAGAGTTTCAGCTTCTTGCTAAACCCAGAAGAAAAGAGGCACTTCCTCCCTCCAGCTTGAGATCTTGGGTGTCCCTATGTGAGTGGGGGCCTTGAGGAGGTGTCTGGAGTCTAATCCCTGAGACGTTTAGGGGCCTCACAAGGAATTCCACCTCACATAATTTAACTTTTGGCTCATCCAGGGAAGTGCGATTTAAGGATTGGTCACCCAGCGCTCCTAGACCTCCCAGCTAGCTGGTCTAGACGACTGAGTAGAGAAACCGAGACCCATAAGTGGGGTTAGGGTACCTGAAATATTCAGTACCCCTCTCCCCGACTGTCCTCCACCAACAACACATTTTTGACTCCATACACTCTGCTCACTAGCAAGAAATAGGATCTGAGGGTGTAGGCGGAGTCAAAATGAAACTGAAACTAGTTTTGTGATCCCTGTGCACGCCCAGTGCGGTGGGAGGAATTTTGAAAAAAGTTCTATTTGTTAAGGAATTTCTTTAAAGGTTTCTACAAATCCTCAACCATGGGGAACGAGCTCTCTAAGGAACAAGAGTAATGTTTCAAACTAATTCAGCAGCTTAGGGCTGCTAAATATTTCCCGATAAAGGATCTTTAGATTTGGAAATATGGGAAAAAGCAGGGCAGAGAAACCTTATAGTCAGGAAAGCTTAGACAAAAAGAGAACTGGCCTATGGGACTGCATCGGCAGAGATTCTAGACACCTGCCAGACCCTTTCCGAGGGTCACCCCAGCTGCAGTGTCACACCCATGCCTGGTGAGCCCAGCTGGGGCACCAGTTTGCATGCCTTTGCAGCAGGGTGGGGCTTGATTTTTTTGCCAAGGACCAGCAGCGGGGAGGGCAGAGTTGGTCCCCCTCAACTCCTCCCCTCCCCCTTCGCTTGGGAGCAACCTTTCCCCACACCCAGCACCGGGTGAGGTCCTGACCCGCTGGATTTGCCCCCCGGGGCCATGGTTCCACAAGAATCCTTGACTTGGCCGGCTCCCAGTAGCAGACTTAGAACTGGCACAGACAGCATACTGTAGATGTAAGTTCCAGCTGGGTCATCTCTGAGGTAAGGGACAGCAGCCCCAGTGCTTTGGGAGGCTGCCAGCATGCTTAATTTCAAAAAAGAGATTCTATTTTGTTTGCATTTCTATACCTGGGATAGGGGGCATTTCTCAGCCCCACAAAAGTATGTGCACTTTTAAATGTTTTGATACGAATGGGCAAGTTGAATGAAGTCAGCCTTACGTCCTTCCTGCCGCACTTAATATCTGGGGCAGGGACCTCCTCAATCATTGGGGAATACAAATCACTCTGCTGCCTTTTCCTTCGGGACCACTGTCTGGATTCAGACTTAAATTCTCTTAGATACTTAAGTGATCAGGCTAGACAGAAATTAGATTTAGTTAACCAATACCTTTCTTCTAGGCCGCTAGAATCTCTAGGGTAAACAAACTTTTTTGCTTCCCCACACTGGGGATGCCTACTAGCTTAATCGGACAGTTATCTGTCACCTAATTTAGACACATCATGATTACATTTGCCAAGATTAAAATGAAGGAGAGAATCCTAGAAGCAGCAAGAGCTAAGGGGACAGTCACCTACAAAGGACTTCCCATCAGACTGTCAGCTGATTTCTCAAAAGAGACCTTACAGGCAAGAAGGGGCTGGAAAGAAGTATTCCAAGTCATGAAATCCAAAGACCTACACCCAAGATTGCTCTATCCAGCAAAACTTTCATTTAGAATGGAAGGACAGATAAAGTGCTTCTCAGATAAGATCAAATTCAAGGAGTTCATCATCACCAAGCCCTTATTATATGAAATGTTAAAGGGACTTATCTAAGAAAAAGAAGTTAAAAAAACATGAACAGTGAAAGGACAGCAAACTCACAGTTATTAACAACCACACCTAAAACAAAAGCAAACTAAAAGGACAGCTAAGACCTACAGCCAATATCATACTCAATGGGAAAAAACTAAAAGCTTTTCCACTAAGATCAGGAACAAGACAAGGATGTCCACTTTCACCACTTCTATTCAATATAGTATTGGAAGTTTTAGCCACAGCAGTCAGGCAAGAAAAGGAAATAAAAGGCATCCAAATAGGAAAGGAGGAAGCAAAACTGTCACTGTTTGCAGATGACATGATAGTGTACATGGAAAATCCTATAGACTCAACCCCAAAACTGCTAGAACTAATTAATGAATTTGGCAAAACAGCTGGTTACAAAGTCAATATCCAGAAATCAAAGGCATTTTTGTATACCAACAGTGAATCAGCAGAAGCAGGAATCAAGGAAAAAATCCCATTCGATATAGCAAAAAGAAAAATAAAATATCTGGGAATAAACCTAACTAAGGAGGTCAAAAACCTGTATGCAGAAAACTACACAGCCCTGAAGAAAGAAATCAAGGAAGACACAAACAAATGGAACATATACCTTGTTCATGGATTGGAAGAATTAACATCATCAAAATGTCCATACTACCCAAAGCAATATACAGATTCAATGCAATACCTATTAAAGTACCAATGGCATATTTCACAGACATAGAACAAACACTTCAAAAATTTATATGGAACCATAAATGAGCCCAAATAGCAGCTGCACTTTTGAGAAAGAAGAACAAAGTAGGGGGGATCACAATACCTGATATCAAACTGTATTACAAGGCCGCTGTAATCAAAACAGCCTGGTGCTGGCATAAAAACAGGCACACAGACCAATGAAACAGAACAGAGAGCCGAGAAATCAACCCAACTCTCTACAGTCAATTAATATTCAACAAAGGGGGCAGTAACATAAAATGGAGTAAAGATAGCCTCTTCAACAAATGGTGTTGGGAGAACTGGACAGCTATGTGCAAAAAAATGAAACTTGAGCACAGACTTACATCATACACCAAAATAAATTCAAGGTGTATAAAAGACTTAAATGTAAGCCGTGACACCATTAAAGTCCTAGAGGAGAACATTGGCAAGAAAATCTCAGATATTTCACACAGCAACTTTTTTTACTGATATGTCCCCTAGAGCAAGGGATATAAAGGAAAGAATAAACAAATGGGATCCCATCAAAATAAAAAGCTTCTGCATGGCTAAAGAAAACAGTATTAAATTAAAAAGACAACCAACTGTACGGGAAAACATATTTGCCAATGATACCTCAGACAAAGATTTAATCTCCAAAATATACAAAGAACTTACACGACTCCACTCTAAGAAGACACGCAACCCAATTAAAAAATGGGAAAAGGACTTGAACAAACACTTCTCCAAGGAGGGCATACAGAACATTCAGAGACACATGAAGAGATGCTCAATATCGTTAGCTATCAGAGAGATGCAAATTAAAACCACAATAAGATACCACTTTACACCGGTCAGGATGGCTATCATAAACAAAGCAACAAACAACAAATGTTGGAGAGGGTGTGGGGAAAAGGGGTCCTTAGTTCACTGTTGGTGGGATTGCAGACTGGTACAACCATTATGGAAAACAGTATGGAATTTTCTCAGAAAAATAAAAATCGACCTGCCTTTTGACCCAGCAATTCCACTGCTGGGATTATATCCTAAGAATCCTAAAACATCAATATCAAAGAACCTATGCACCACAATGTTCACAGCAGCACAATTTACAATAGCCAAGAGTTGGAAGCAACCTAGATGCCCATCAGTAAATGAATGGATCAAAAAATGGTGGTACATATACACAGTGGAATTCTATGCTGCAGAGAGAAAGAAGGAGCTACTACCTTTTGCAACAACATGGATGGAACTGGAAAGCATTATGCTGAACAAAATAGGTCAGGTGCTGAAAGACAAATACCATATGATCTCACCTTTAACAGGAAGCTAAGCAACAAAACAAACAAGCAAGCAGAAAAAAAAAAGAAAAAAAAAACAGACACTGAAATAGAGAACAAGGGGACAGTGACCAGAGGGGAGAAGGAAGGGAAGTTAAGGGGGAAAAGGGGGAGGGATTTGGAGGAACAAATAGGAAAGACACAGGGACGAGAACTAAGGGGGGTGGAAATGGGAGGGAGGTGGGGAGCAAGGGGCAGGGGAGGCTGGGATGGGAAAAATAGACAAAAAACTGTACTTGAAAAATAACTAAATAAAATTAATTAAAATTAAAAAAAATAAAAGGACAGCTAGATCAGGAGTGGAAACATAGAAATGAAGATCTCAAGGACAAGATCTTAGCAACGGGGGAGTGGGAAGAGGAGAAGGGGGGAGAAGGTACAGAAAATAAGTAGCATAGACAGTAGATAGAAAATAGATGGGGGGCAAGAATAGTATGGGAAATATAGAATCTAAAGAACTTGAGACACATGGTCATAAACTAAAGGGGGGGAGAATGGTGGGGGAGGGGTATGCATGGTGGAGGGGAATGAAGGGGGGAATAGAACAACTGTAATGGCATAATCAATAAAAAAAAGAAATGATCAAATGGTTATTTTTATCCCATCAACCCCAGTGCACTGTTACCACTTATATTACTGTGCTATGTTAGCTTATTATTAAAGGCCGTGATAGACTGATTCAGCTTTTTGGCTACCACCCAGCTGTTATACCTGTTCCACTCACCCAAGTGTATCTACAACAACTTTATAGTCAATCTTTAGAATTTCAGTGTGCAGTCACTGATTTTGTAGGGGATCTTAATATTCATTTACCTTCTGATAAACTTCTCCAAAACCTCCCCACTATTATATCCAAATAGAGAAAAAATTCAGCACCACTTCTATTCCTAAAGCTAGAACCATCTTTATTGATGGTTGAGGAAAAACAGGAAAAGCTGCTATCACCTGGAAAAAAGGGAATGAGTGGATACATTTTCTTTCTGGAGGACACTCTTCCACCCAATGGGCAGAAATTTCAGGGGCTATTCTTGCCCCCCCCCCTGCAAATTGGCCCAAAGAGCCTCTTAACTTAGTTTGTGACTCAGGTTATACTGTATATACACTCCTTCATATAGATCAGGCTCTATTTAAAGGGTCTGTTGAGCCTCAGTTACTAAGTCTATTTTTAACCCTGCAAAGTCTTTTAGATAAAAGGAAGCACCCCTTATTTGTTACCCATATCTGATCTTATTCAGGCTTGCCTGGACCTATGGCAGAAGGTAATTCTTCGGCTGATGCCCTTGTCAGCCTAGCAGATACTTTTCAGTCTTCAGTAATGTCTCATCAATTTTTTCACCAAAATAGTCAGGCCCTACATAAAGAATTTAATATTCCGTGGATCCAAGCAAAGCAAATTATTAGAGAATGTCCAGAATGTCAAGCGCTTTCAAAAAATGCCCCCTACTTTTGGCATTAACCCTAGATAGAAGGTTGCAACCTCAAATAATTTGATAAACCTATTATTCACTATCCCCCTCTTCATTTCATAATATACTTCTTAAATAAAACATTTGGCAATATAATTGAGCTTAAGTTTTAAAAGACGTGCTTATTTTGGAATGTTATGTGTCTTATGTATGTTGTAGAAAGTTCAAGTAAGTTGTAAATGGTCTGTAATGAAAGAATTAAGAAAGTGAAGGAAAGTGTAGAATTATGAAGGAAAAGGGTAAGAAGAAATAAAAGAAAAAAATACCACATTCATGTGTGGTATGGAAAGAAAGTACATTAGAGTGAATAGCTGAAGAGGGGAAGTGGAAATGGAAAGAAAGTAAGAGGAATAATAAGCATCTAAGTCTTTGGAACACTGTTAATCCTAGACCTAAGAACTACCAGGTCCTAAGAACAATAGGATAATTAACTCGTTGCTCAAACTCATTGCAGCTTGCAGAAACAGCAGGGGGCCTGTCTTTCAAAGCACACACTTACTCAGGTGTTCTACAGATCACTCCCCTTTCCGGGGAGTCAGCAAGGAATATTAGAGCTCATTGACTGGAGGCCTTCAGCCACCTAGGCCATCAACAAGAGATCAAAACCGATAATGGCCTGGGATATAGTGCACAAACCACTCAGGCTTTCTTAGAAAAATGGGGGATTTGACATAAAACAGATATCCCCTATAACCCTACGGGCCAAGCAATTGTTGAAAGAGCTCACCAGACCTTTAAAACATTATTAAACAAGAAAAGGGGGGGGGGAGCCAAGAAACAATCTCCAGGAATTTAACCATGATAGCAATATGTACCTAACATTAAAACACTTACCTTTTGCAATAGCATGGTTGGATCTGGAGATAATTATGATAGATGAAATAAGTTGGTTAGTAAAAAAAAAATGCCATATGATTTCACTTATATGTGCAATATAATAAGCACAATAAACTGACAAACAACATAGAAAGAGAGGCACAGATACATGGAAGAGACTGACAGCTGTCAGAGGGGAAGAGGATAGACTTCATGAAAGAAGGTGAAGGGATTAGCCAAAAACCATATATACTTAACACAAGGTCACAGACAACAGTATGGTGATGGTCAGGGGAAAGGGAGAGTTAGGGCAAAGGGTAGAGTTGGCAAAGCAGGAGGGAAATAGGGGCATCTTAAATAGTGAAACAATAAATATAAAGTAAAAATAATTAGAACTGATAGAAAATTCAGTAACATAGCAAGATACAAAATTAATATTTAAAAATTATTTGTGGCTTTTTATACATTAATAACAAACTATTAGAATGAGAAATTAAGATTGCATATAAAATTATACCAGAAAATAATACCTCAGAATAAATTTAACCAAGGAGGTAAAAAAATCTGTACTCAAAAATTATAAGACTTTGATTGCTTCTCAGCCTTTTGGCTAAGATCAAGTGTAAAAAATTATAAGGCTTTGTACAAAGAAACTTAAAAAGATACAAATAAATAAAAGCACATAGCATGCTTATGGATAGGAAGAATTAATTGTTAAAATACCTATACTACCCCAAGCAATATATAGATTTAATAAAATCTTTATCAAATACCAATTGCAGTTTTCACATAACTGGAACAAAAAATTCTAAAATTTATATGCAACTAAAAGGACCCTAAATTACTATAGCAATCTGAAGAAAAACAAATTTGGATGTCACATTATCTGACATCAACTATACTACAAGACTGAACTAATCAAAACAGCATGGCATGGGCATAAAAATTTTATGGGCATAAATCAATGGAACAGAATAGAATGTCCTGAAATAAGTCCACACCTATATGGTAAATTACTCTATAACAAGAGGCAAGAATATACAATGGTAAAGACTGTCTATTCATAAATTATGTTGGATAAACTGAACAGATGTATGTGAAAAACTGAAACTAGACTGCTTTCTTACGCTATATATAAGAATAAACTCAAAATGGATTAAAGACTTGAGTGGAAGACCCAAAACCATAAAACTCCTAGAAGAAAATATAGGCAGTAAACTCATTTTTTTGGATATATCTCCTTGGGCAAAGGAAACGAAAGAAAAAATGGAACTACATCAAACTAAAAAGTTTTTACACAGTAAAGAAAACCAACAACAAAATAAAAAGCAAATATACCAATTGGGAGAAGATATTCTCTAGTAATACATCTGATAAGAGGTTAGCATGCAGAATTTATAAAGAACTCATAAATTTCACACAAAACTACAAGTAGTCTGCATAAAAACTGAACAGAGGACCTGAATAGGCATTTCTCCAGAGGATGCTCAGATGGCCAATATACATATGAAAAGATGCTCAATGTCACTAATCATCAGAGAAATACAAATTAAAACAACAATGAGATATCACCTCACACTTGTCAGAACGATTATTAAGAAATCAATAAACAAGTATTGACAAAGATGAGGAGGAAAAGGAAACCTTGTCCAAATATTTGAAATTGGTGCAGTCACTATGGGAAACAGTATGGAGTTTACTAATAAAAACTTAAAAATAGAACTACCTTCTGATCCAGCAATTCCACTTTTGTATATTTATCTGAAGAAATCCAAAACACTAATTTGAAAGGTATGTGTGCCCCTATGTTTATTTCAGCATTATTTACAATAGCCCAGACATGTAAGTAATCTAAGTTCCCATTAGTAGATGACTGCATAAAAATAATACAATAGAATTTTACCTGACTGTAAACAAAAATGAAATATTACCATTTGCAACAACATGGATGGACCAAGCATTGAAATTCTTCTCCTTTTTACTATGTTCTAAGCAAGGTCATTTTATCCATTATAGATTCTGACACAGTGTATTGCACATAAAGGGTTTAGTTGATGCCTAAGGAGTAAATATAGAAAACTAAAATTAATACTGAATTAAAAAAATAATTTTTCATTGTGTCTGAATAAAATAATGAATTTTACTTCCATAATTGACATAATTAAATAATTATGGACTTTTAAATTTATTACAAAAGTAAATAAAATATTATATAAAATTCTTAACATCTTTTTCTAATAGCACACACCTTACAATGTTAAAAATGTTTTCTTGTACAAAACATACTATATGTTAATGACAGTATTTATATACATCAAAAAGGGCCTGATAATATTAAAATTTTAATTATACAGTATTCCCTTATAATAATTATTGTTACATTCCGTTCTCACAAGCAAGAAGGGTTAGAGACGGTCAGGCAGTCAAAGATGTTTTATTGGCCAAAGTTTTAAAGTTTTACCTGAGCAGGGGCGAACTCTCGGGGTGTCCGGAGACATGGTGCCAAAATGGCTGCAAATGAGAGTCGCGCCTAACGCTTACAGGCTAGGGTTTTTATAGAAGCGGGCAAGCAAGTGGGTTTCCAGAAGCAAAGGTGGCAGTTAGCGATAGGCTAAACGAGCTCAGGTGTGAAGCACTTAACAACAACTCCTGACACATGGAAGCCCTCTATACGTTTTGACCAATTCCTAACTCTCTGGAACACCTGCCTGGGGGTGGGTGCGGTTTCTACTCAGGCTTGAGTGAGCAAACAGCTTAGCACAAACAACTTATTTCCTCCTTGACTCTAAAAATTATAATAATAAATTTAGCTTTTATGGAACACCAAATATACTGTGTATAATCAAGACTGTGATGTCTACACATATATTTAAAAAACTGACATTTATCCAAGCAATGTAATTAAATTATCATACTATTTCTCTCTTTCTGAAGGTCCTTAAATATTAAGGGATAACTTGTCATTTACATATTTAAAAGTGTTTTTTTAGTTATTTTTCATAAACTTGCTAATTGTTAAAATATGTATTCAGATATCTAGGCAATTAGTCAACCCATTTGCTGTATGTTATTGTAAGATGTTATTAGATTGTTTCTTACTGAACAAAAGGCTTTATAGCAGTCCTTTTTTTTTTTAATATACTTCCTCATGCTTCAGAATCACCTAATGTTTTTGTGACAAACATGCAAATTTCTAGAACTTCCACTGGACCTAGTGATTCAGAATAAGTAATTTCTAGGAGTTAGAACTTTTCAGTTTCTAACAAGCTCTGTGGGTGAAGCTTGTATTTCCAAAGTGTGATACACTGTATTTTGACATATTGCTCTGATTTGTAACTCTTATTTTGTTTTCCATGTGCAGTATTTATAGGTCATGTTGGATAGTAGGTGACATTGCCTAATTTTAGTTTATTCTGTTGTGGAGACTTTGGAAGTAGTATTTGTAATAAAATCTCACCAATTCCATTTGTAAATCTGTCTAATTTCCTTGTGGCTTCAGAGGATACCAGTATCTTTAAATACCACTCATTTATGTCATTAAGCTTTTAATAAAAATATCGCACCAAAGTTGAAAGCAATATTTCATCAAAATATCATTTTCATCACAGAAATTTCTGAAAAAAAATTAGTTTATTGTATTTTTTTATGACTTAACCACCTTATACGCCCTCCCCAACCCTGAAAATCACATTGTTGTCCATATTCAAGAGTCTTGCTTGATCCCTCTACCCTCTCATCCCCCATAGCTGTCAGCCTGATGTCTAAATATAAGTCTGTCTCTATTTTGCTTGTTAGTTGAGTTAGCTCGTTACATCCTCTTGGTGACTGTAAATAATGGTGCAATGAACACAGGGGTACTCAAGATCTTTGAAGATTAATGCTTTGGGTTTCTTCAAATAGTATTCCAACAAGTGGGATTGCTGGATCAAAAGCCAGATCCATTTTTAATTTTTTGAGGTATTTCTGTACTGCTTTTCACAGTGATTTCATGGGTCTGCATTCCAACCAACAATAAAATAGGATTTCCTTTTCTGAACATCCCTGATGTTTGTTGAGCTACATCACTTGTTTGTTGATTTGTTGATGACACCCATTCTCACAGGTGTGAGGTAATATCTCATTATTGTTTTAATTTTCATTTACACCATGATTAGTGACATTGAGCATTTTTTCATATGTCTATTGGCATCTGTATGTCCTCTTTGAAGAAGTGTCTATTCAGGCCCTTTGCCAATTTTTAAAATTGGATTTTTTGTTCCTTTGGTGTTAAGTTTTGTAAGTTCTTTATAAATTTTGTATATTAACCTCTTATAAGATATATTGAGAAAAAGTTCTTTAATTTTGTGGACTGTACTTTTAGTTTGTTAATGGTCTTCTGTGGGAGAAATCTATCCTATGGAGCTCTCCTAGCCATCTTGGATGAGAATAGGTGTCCCTGGACACAACCTGTTGTTCTGGCAGGAAAGAGGGTGGTGATTTCCTCTAGCGGGGAATGCCCCTAGCCCTTCTCTGAAATGGCTTTTATTACATCCAGAATGTGCAGAGGATTACAGCACACATGCATAGCTTATCAATGTCCAAAATAAAACAAATATCTTACAGATAACAATTGAAGAAACACAGAGATTTGTCATAGGTCAGGGTCTATGAGACATGCTGATGCCAGATGGTTGTAAAGGCATATTTCATGACACAAGGAATTCACTCCACATGCTTTGAACTCAATCATCTGGTTTATATTAACAGGGCTGTGGGGGCAACCTTTCCTCGAGTCCCTCTGGTGCCACAGACATGCGTGAATGAGTAAATATATGGCCGAGACATGCTGGATCTGTTTGGAGAGGAGGAGTGGGCTGTAGCCAGTTTCTCAGGGGAGACAAAGGCCAGCAGCAGCCACTTTCTCTGAGGAGAAAAAGGCCCCGAGTGCCCTCTTCCATAGCCTTTTATTAGGTTGTAATACACAGGAATGCAGGGCGGCAAGGATCAAACAGTAGATAACATTTCAAAGATATCTGAGGGCTTCAGAGTCTGAGTCAGTGTCTGTCAGGAAGAGAGTTGCAGAAACTTTGGGAGAGATACTCATTTCCTCTCGGACCCTTATCATATGAATGAAAGCACTCTTAGCAGAGCAGATTTCACAGGTTTATCAGGAAGTCTTTGTGATGCCAGATTTTCCTTCAGGACTCACTCTAGCAAAGCAAGGAGCTGCACCTCTCCCAACAGGTATTCAGGATTAAGAGGATTAGAGCCAGGAAGTGCTTCTCCCAGAGGACATGGGGACTCAGGCTAGTCAAAGCCGGGGGGGGGGGGCGGCGAGAGCCCATTGCTCTTTGTTGCAGCCCCCCAGAATCCTTCCACGATGGCCTCCCAAGTGATTGAGTCTGGCTTATGTTGCCCCCCGCTGTGAGGGGTCTTACCCATCATTCACTTCCAACCAAGCTTTGGGGGCAGGGAGAGGAACTGAGGCAGCATTTGCTACCAGAGACAGGTTTTGTCTCCTGTGGCTGGCATTCCAAAGGTCATCCCTCGCCTTATCTACAAGGGGTAGAGATACAAGTCCTAAAACTAGGCTAAGCAGTCTACTACACAGGGCTATAGAAAGCAAAGCAAGTTTCAAAGGATATAATGTATTTATCAGGCCTGACTTTCCAAGGAAACCCTTGGTGTTAGCATAGAGTCATGTCTGCCACCTGTGTTTCCTGGTTTTCCAGTGAGACTTACCAGCCTCTTTCAAGGCCTGCTCTTGCAAGGCTACAGTCTCTGAAACCACACTGAGTGGTCCCCAATATCTTTCCCGTTTTTGTTTGTTATGGCAGATATGGTGGTAAGTCCAATGAAGCCTGCTACTTGCTTTTGGCATATACAATCCCTGGAAAATAATTTGCAAATAAATTTCAAGACACAAAAGACCACAATGATTAGGAGGCATCCCATAGTCCCCATGCCCTAGAAATGCAAATTTAGTGTTTCAAACTGAGATTTTGGATTGAGCCATTGTAAATTGTCATGCTGTGTCTGAAAGACCTCCTCCTCAGTGAGTCACTTAATGTCCTGAAGTTGTTGATGTAGCTAAAGCTGGAGTTAATCGATTTGTCCCTTGAGATTGGAGGAAAAGTCCCCTCACAAGCGATGTTGGACTTCCTCTCATGAGTTCTGACTGGAGTTCTACTTCAGGGAGGGTGACACACAGCTCAGAGAAGCTGAGATCACAAGTGAGTTGTTGGCAAGTGACAATAGCGTCTTCATCATCTGTACTATTTCTTCCTGGATCAGGAGAGTCCAGTGGAACAGAGGTGGGTCACAGAGCAGGGTAAACTTTTCTGTGATATGGCTTCACCCTCTTTGCTGGAAGCTCCAAGTGTCCTTCGGTAGATGAGACAGAAGCATACCCCTTTCCCCAAGTTAGTAAATCAACAGTTCCTTTGTGGCTGGTGAAATCATCATTCAATGATTTCAGATTTTGGAGTTAACTGTCTAGTTTGAATTGCTTGATTGACAAAACTTAGCTCACCTTGAGTAAGCTGCAGAGATGCCTTAGTGAGGTTAATTGGGTGTCTCCTCTTAAAGTAGCAAATAAATTAGTAAATTGATGTTACCAAGGTTTTAATTCAAACTTTCCAGTGTCAAGAAGTCATGAGATAGCCATTAGCTATGGCCCCTAGCAGTCCTTTCTCTTTTTCCAGTTTAGCCCCCACAGGTCCGATGCGCTCCTCCAGGGTTCCCCTTCTATCAGCTTTAAGCCCTTAACCCTTGGCTGCCTTGTTTGCAATGGGCAGGGAACAGTATGAATGAGGCTCCAAGTGGCTGCTGAAAAACAGTCTGAGTTTTGAAAGTGTTATATTTTTCCCTCTGTTTGGAAAGATAGGCCCCTGCTGTTTCTCCAAGTTGTAATCAGTTTGAGCAGTGAGTTAATTACCTTATTGTTCTGTGGAGCTGGTAGCTCCTAGGTTTAGAATTTGCAGTGTTTCAAAGACTTAGATGCTTAATTTCCTTCTTATTTCTTTTCTACTTCTACCTCCCTTCTTTAGTTATTCACTCTAATGTCCATCCTTCCCATGCTATACATGAATGTGGTATATATGTTTTTCCTTTATTCCTTCTTACCCTTCTTCTTCACAATCCTACACCTTTCTAAAATTTCTTTATTTTCTTTCACTTTATAAATTTCCTTTTATTTCTTTTCTTCCCCTTTCACAATCCTCCTTCAACTTGCATAGATTCTCTGTGACTTACACAGATCCTCTTCAACTTAGAACCTATGCAACTTACACAATCCTTCTTCAATTCTTCTAGCCCATTTTAGTTTGCCCTTTTAACTCATCCAGACATAACCAACTTTAGAATAACCTACATTCAATTCTATTTTTTCCAGATAAAATGCTGTAATGTATACCTTTCATTACCAAAACCATATGTTTTTCCAATTTAATTAAAATTCTCATCTGTTTGTGACAACTAAAAGTAAGTAATTAGTATGCTTTAGATTGAAAAACTTATGAACATCTTTCATAACTTTTAGAAACAGTTTTTTTCCTACTGGGAAATACATTTAAATTTTTTTTATTCTTGGTGATTACTGCATTCCTTGAGTATACTGAAAACTTAGCTGTCTCATTATCTAGTGCCTTTCACAACTTCAGGGAGGCTGGAGAAGAGGGAGGGAGGAGACACCAGAGATGGCACAGCCTGTTCCCAGGACTGATGCAGTTCCTGGTCCTCCAGAAGGAGGATTCAGAGTGCTTAAAAGACACATTTTCTCATTGTTCTTATTCCTGAGCTTTTCACTGTATGGGAGAGGAGTGAGATCTTTTTCCATCTTTAAGCAATCAATTTAATTATTTCTGAGTAGAATCCTTATGATGTAACATTAGAGATCTCATTCCATTGACCAGAGGTTTAGCAAAACATTTTGAGGCTGAGACTAAGTCATTCTGTTCAAAACAGAAACAAAAACAAAACCTAAAGTAAAGACAAAATTCAAGCAAACTAGTATTCTGTTGTGGACCACTCTGCCTGGTTTCAGGAATTGTAACCCTAACCCTGCCCCCAATGGCTAAGGATGAGTGAGCGACCTTTGGAATGTGAGCCACAGGAGACAAGGCTTGTCTCTGGAAGCAAATGCTGCCTCAGTTTCCTCCCTGCCTCCAAAGCTTGGTTGGAAGTCAGTGACGGGTAAGACCCCTCACAGTGGGGGGCAACCTAAGCCAGACATGATCACCTGTGAGGCCATCGTGGAAGGATTCAGGGGGGCTGCAACAAAGAGTAAGCAATAGGCCCATGCCTGCAGGCTGTGTGACCTAGCCTGAGTCCCCATGTCCTCATGGGGAGAGCTTCCTGGCTCTAATCCCCTTAAGCCTGAACACCTGTTGGGGAGAGGCGCAACTCCTTGCCTTGCTAGAGCATGTCCCGGGGAAAATCTGGCATCACAAAGAATTCCTGAAAAACCTGTGAAATCTGCTCTGCTAAGAGTGCTTTCATTCATATGATAAGAGTCTGAGTAGGAAATGAATATGTCTCCCAAAGTTTCTGTAACCCCCTTTCCTGACAGACTCTGACTCAGACTAAGCCCTCAGAGTTCTTTGAAATGTTATCTACTGTTTGGTACTTGCCATCCTGTATGCCTGTGTATTACAACCCAATAAAAGCCTCTGGAGGAGGGGGCTCCTGGTCTTTTTCCCCTGAGAAACTGGCCACAGCTCAAGACCTTTTTCTTCATAGAAACTGGCCACCTCTCCTCCCCAAACAGATCATGTCATGTCTTGTTTACTTTCATCTATGGCAGACGGGGTGACTTGCAGGAATAGTTGCCCCCACAGTATTCTTAAATTAAATCATCTAAAAGGAAGGAATGAGACACTAGCCTTAGAATCTTACCTCACACCACCTGATACTACAAATGACCCTGCAAAGATCTAAGTGGCATGAAGCCCAAATAGGAGAGGCATTATCTGAAACCAGCTGGTACCATAAGTACACAAAATCCTATACAGCAGAGATACTATCACACATACTTTGGGTTCTCTATGTACAATATCATGTCATCCTGAAAATAAAGACAATTTACTTCTTCCTTTCTAATTTGTATGCATTTTTTTCTTCTTGTCTGATTACTATGTCTAGGACTTTCAGTACTATATTGAATAAAAGAAGTGAAAGCAGATATTTATGTCTTGTTCCTGATCACAAGGGGAAAGTTTGTAGATTTTGTTCATTGAGTATGATGCTGATAGTGGGTTTCTTATATATGACCTTTATTATATTTAGGTATATTTCCCTCTAATTCCACTTTTCTGAGAGTTCTTATCATAAATGTGTGCTGGATTTCATCAAATTATTTTTCTGCCTCTATTGATATGATCATGTGGTTATTATCCTGGGTCACAGGCCAGTTCCCAGCAGGGGACACATGAGAGGCAACCATACATTGATATTTCTCTCCTTATCTCCTTCATTTCCCCTCTAAAGATAAATAAATAAAATTAAAAAAAAATAAAGTATGAACCATAGAGAAGAAATATGAGATCCTTTGGTTATGTGTAGTGTGATCTGTGATATTTTACCCAACTAGCCACCTTTTAGAAAGAGTGGAAAGAAGATAAGACTCTTGTTAGTCATGGTGATGGATGGTGAGTTGGATGTAGAAAGCAGTGAGCTTGTGGGAGGTCAGATTGTGAAGTAAAGTAAGAGTGGAGGATAGAAAGTAGGTGTAATGTGTGAGAGAAGAGTTAACCACAGCAGTAATAATGTTGTGGAAACAGTGAAGTGAGCTCAGGTTGGCGTGGATGCTGTGTAGTATTTACATTTGTATGGAATAGCAATTATTTACAATAGTAACAGAGCAACAATCATATGACAGAATCTATGTGATCTGAAACAAGAATAGGAAATACAGGACCTGGAGTAGTGTGCTGTTGGAACACAAGTGAAGTGAAAGATGGAAAAATAAACATACACTATGAAAGAGCGAACAAGGGAAACCAGTGAAACAATGCAATTTAACAAAGTGAAGAGGACTGAACAGAAAGAACAGAAGTAAAAAAAATATTAATAAAATAAAAAAAGTAAAAATAAAGAAAGTAGTAATACAAATATATAATAACTTGCAATTTCTCTGGAATAGCAAAGTGAAATTGGTCTCACTGTCTCAGTTGTTGAGATGAGTCCTTTTTGGGTCTATGTGTGGTCCTTTTACAGCTCCAGGTTTTATTGTCTTACTTGTGGGAATTTGAAAAAAGGAACAAGAAAAAAAATTAAAAGCCTCCTATTGGCTTCAAACTGTTTAAACCAGTTCTGCTGTTCTTCCTGATTGAAGCAGGCTGACATGGGATTGGTTTCACTTTTCTCCCTTCCTTTGTGTTCTATGGGGATTGGGGCCAGGTCTGAGTTGCCTTCTTTTCAGTTGTCTGACCTCCAGCCCAGTTCCTCAGTTCACTGCTGGGCTCCCAGTCCCCTTCTGTGCCTGGAATATGCCTTCAGTCCACCAGTTGTGCTGTCCTTAAGTTGCACCAGTTAGGGGCAACTCATATATCACCTTCTTGCTCTCTGCTGTCCTAGATTCTAGGGATTCTCAGAGTCTCTTCATGGTAGTTCAGCCCTCTCCCTCCTATACTGAGTTAAGTCTTTCTGGGGATTGCTGACTCCCTGAGCCCTGTTGCTGTCATCTACAGGGAGTGTCTCTCCCTTCCTCTTAGTCCCAGTCACCCTGTTGGGTGAGGGCTCTATCATGGCTGTGGCAGCTAACATGGGCACACCCTCCTCGGCTGCAGTGGCTGGGCCAGTGGGGTAGGGCACCTCAATGGAATTTTTATCAAAATACCAATGATGTATTTCACAGAACAAGAACAAATAATCAAAAAATTCATATGGAACCATAAAAGACCTTAAATAGTCATAGCAATCTTGAGAAAAAAAGAATACTCCTGGTCAGTGTACCTCAGTTGTTTGGAATATCATCCCATGAATATGTACCTATCAATAATAAAAACCCAAAAGATTGTCAGTTCATTTCCTGGTCAGGGAAAATGCTTAGCCCTCAGGTTCAGTCCTCTGCTAGGGCATGTTTGGGAGGCAATTTATTGATGTTTCTTTCACAGTGATATTTTTCTTTCTCTCTATCTCCATTCTTCTCTTTCTGGAATTGATTAATATATCCTTGGGTGAGTATTAAAAATAAATATATAGAGAAACATCTTACACTGGCTCGGTAACTTCATTGGTTACAATGTTGTCCTTATATGCCAAGGTTGTAGGTTCAATCTTCCTTCAGTCAGGGCACATAAAAGAACCAACCAATGAGTGCATAAGTAGAACAACAAATTGATCTCTCTGTTTCTGTCTGTGTGTCTCCTTCCCTTCTTGCTCCTCTCCCTAAAAAAATATAAAAATAAATTAAAAAATAAACAACAAAGTTGGAGGAATCACACTATCTGATATCAAAAAAATACTACAAGGGCATAGTAGTCAAAACAGCATGGTACTGACATAAAAACCACCATATAGACCAATGAAACAGAATAGATGTCCATATAGATGTATACAAAATAATAATAAACCACCTTATTATTACAACATATGCAAGAATAAAATGAAAATTAATAAAAAAATCAAGTGTAAAACTCAATTTCATAAAAATCTTAAGAAAAAAATAGGCAGTAAATCTCAGAAATTTCTCTTAGTAACATTGATTCTGATGTACCTCCTAGGGCATGGGAAACAAAAGATAAACAGGAATACATCAAACTAAAAAGTTTTGGACCAGTAGAGGAAATCAATTTGGACCAGTAGAGGAGAAAACAGAAACTTCTTTGCATTTTTCATGGGAATGCAGACTGGCACAGCCACTGTGGGAAACGGCATGGATTTTCCATAAAAAATTAAAAATGAAACTGGAAAAAAAATAGTTTATTTTTTAGAAAAATAAAACTAATCTCCACTAGGGAAATTGAATTGATTGACATGGAAGATCCATGGGTGGTTTGGGACATTTTCTGGCCAACCTTAGGGGCCAGTGCTGGTGAAACCTGGCCTTGGTCCTGAGCAATTTGGTCCTGTCCAGATGCAGCCAGGTTTTGCAGAGGCAGCCACAAACTGAGTTCCTGGTTCCTGTTGTTTTCATCAACAAAATGAAAACAAAAAACAAAAAACAAAAACAACCCACTAAATGGAAGAGCATATTTGCCAATGATACATCCCATAAGGATTAATATCCAAAACTTCTTCATAAGTTAACAGCTCAACATTTTTTTAAAAATGCAATTTAAAATGAGCAAGAAACCTGAATAGATACTTCTTCAAAGAGAACATTACAGATGCCTAATAGACATATGAAAGGGTATTTAATGTCACTAATCATAGAGTAATGTAAACTAAAACAACAATGAAATATCATCTTACACCTACCAGATAGTTATCATCAATAAATGAACAATAATCTAGTATTGGCAAGAATGTGGAGAAAACAGAAACTTCTTTGCATTTTTCATGGGAATGCAGACTGGCACAGCCACTGTGGGAAACGGCATGGATTTTCCATAAAAAATTAAAAATGAAACTGCCTTATGACTCAGTGATTTCATTTCTGGGAATACAATCTAAGAAAACCAAAACACTGATTCAAAATATATGTTTGTATCCTATGTTCATTGAAGCATTGTTTACAATTGTCAAAATTTGGAAGCAGCCCTGGTGCCCATCAGTAGATTAGTAGATGAAAAATGCTGTGGTACATTTAAATAACAGAATACTTCTCCACCATAAAAAAAAGAGAAGGGAATCTTACTTTTTGTGGTAGTATGGATGGACCCACAGACTATTATGCTAAGTGAAATAACCCAGTCTTAGGAAAATAAATACTATATGATTTCCCCTATATGTGGAATCAAATGAACAAAAATAAACAAATAAAATAGAAACGTGTGTTCCTATTTTCTTCTGTCTGAGTAAATATAGAACATATAAATATAGAGAACAGAATGACAACTATCAGAGTGAAGTGGGGTAGTAAGGGGTGGGTGAAAAAGGTGAAATGACTAAGCAAAAACAAACAAACAAATAAATAAAACTCATAGACGCAGACAAGAGTATGGTGATTACCAGAAGGGAATGGGGTTGGGGACAGTTAGAATAGGATAAAAGAGGTATAATGATGATGAAAGGAGATATAACTTTTGGTGATGAACACATGCTACAATATACAGATGATATATTATGGAATTGTACACCTGAATCTTATAAAATTTCATTAACCAATGTAGCCCTAATACATTCAATACAAATATTTTTAAAAGATTAAAGAGACAAAAAGTAATACTAAAAATAATAATAAGTAAATAAAAATAAAACTAATCTCCACTAGGGAAATTGAATTGATTGACATGGAAGATCCATGGTGGTTTGGGACATTTTCTGGCCAACCTTAGGGGCCAGTGCTGGTGAAACCTGGCCTTGGTCCTGAGCAATTTGGTCCTGTCCAGATGCAGCCAGGTTTTGCAGAGGCAGCCACAAACTGAGTTATCTGTAGCTCCAAGGAGGTTGCCAAGAGCAAAGCTCAGAAAGCATTTCTGACTTTGGTCTAAACAGGAGTCTCTTCCTAGGGGTCAAGAACCAACACACCAACTGGCCAGTAACAGACAACACGGACCAGAATCCAACAAATTTCAAAAACAGCATATCCGAAGGGAGGTGGCAGAAGGCACCAAATTTGCAGAGGAAGTTCCATTTTTCTCTTTTTAAATAATTTTTAATTTTTTGATTTTTAACTTTTTGCTTCTTTCTTTTACATTTTTATTATTATTTTCTTCTTTTCAATTTTTTCTTTCTTTTCTTACTTTCTTATATTTCCTTTTTCTTTTCTTACTTGCTTTTTGTTTTTTCTTTTTTAATATTTTATTATTTATCTTTAGAGGGGAAGGGGGGAAGGAGAGAGGGAGAGAAACATCAATGTATGGTTGCCTTTTGTGCGTCCCCTGCTGGGAACTGGCCTGCAGGGAACCGGCCTGCAACCCAGGCACGTGCCCTGACTGGGAATTGAACCGTGATAGTGTGGTTCGCAGGCCCGCGCTCAATCCACTGAGCTACACCAGCCAGGGCGCTTTTTGTTTTTTCTTTCTGCTTTCCTTATTCTTTTCCCTTTTTACTTTTAATGTTTTTTTTCAATTTTTTATATTTTATTTTTTCATGTATACATTTAAATATATTAATAGTATATATTTTTCTTTCTTTTATTTTTTTTTTAAATTAGCATCCACCATGGCTTGCATGCAGTGATCTCACAGTCCACCAGCCTGAGGGTTAACCTCATGCACAAATATGTCAACAGTAATCAAGACTCAATTACAATAAGAGGGTCCACAAAACCCAAACAGGGGATATTCTTTGAGTACCGAGCTCAGGAGATGAAGGAGACCACACCACTGAGTCCAAAGAGACACTTTCTACATAAAGCCACCTGACAAAAATTGAGAACCATAGCAGATCTATCTGATATCTAAAAACAAACACAAAGATAGAGCCAAATAGGAGGAGACAAAGAAACAGGCCCCAAATGAAAGAACAGGAAGACTACTCAAGAAAAAGTGCTAAATAAAATAAAGGCATGCAATTTGTCAGATATAGAGTTCAAAGTAATGGTTAAGGACATAGTGAAAATTACAACAGCATAAAAAAGACAAAAAACATGAAAAATGACCAGCTGAAAATGAAAAACACCATATCTGTCATTAAGAATATACTGGAAGGAATAAAAGATAGGTTGGATGAAGCAGAGCATTGCAGTAGTGATTAAGAAGATGAGGTAGAAAAAACTCAATCAGAGCAGTAAAAAGAAAAAAATACTTAAAAAGAATGAGGATATTTTCATGGAACTTTGGAACAACATCTATATCATAGGAGTATGAGATGGAGAAGAGAGTGAACAAAAAATAATGACAGAAGACTTCCTTATCACGGTGAAGGAAAAAAAATCACAGATGCTTAGACAGCACAGAGTCCCAATAAAGATCAACACAAAGAGACCTACACTAAGACACATAATAATTAAAATATCAAAGTTTAAAGACAAAGAGAGAATCCAAAAGGCAACAACAGAAAGACAGTCAGTTACCTACAAGGAAATTCCCATTAAGGCTATCAGCTGATTTCTCAACATAAACACTTCAGACCAGACGGGATTGGCATAAAGTATTCAGAGAAATGAAAAGTAATAAATTGTGACCAAGACTACTCAATCCAGCAAGGCTGAAATTTAAAACTGCTGGTGAAGCAAAGAGTTCCACAGACTTAAAAAAGAAGGCCAAAGGAGTCTATTTCCACCAAACGTGCAAGAAATGTGAAAAAGTGTACTTTCAGAAGAAGAAGAAACAGAGAGACAGAACATGGGTATTTAAAAAAATGGCAATAGAGTTCTGGCCAAGATGGAGGAGTAGGTAGAAACTCTTCACTTCCTTGCACAACCAAAAGGAGGATAGTAACCAATATGGAATCCATAAACAACCAGAAGTGTCAGAAAATCAGACTGCATGGAACCACAACAACCAAGAAATTCAAGAAAAAGTCAACCAGAACAACCAGACTGGTGTGCCAAGACAAATAAATATGACCCAAATGAAAGAACAGAGCAAAACTTCAGAAATAGAGCTAAGTGATGAGCAGATAGCTAACATATTTGATGGGGAATTTAAAGCCCTGGTAATCAAAATGCCCACAGAACTGATTGAGCTTGGTCAAAAAAAGAAAACAAAATGAAATAAAGCAAAATATTCAGGGAACCAACAGTGACAAGAAGGAAACCAGGACTCAAAGCAATGATTTGGGACAAAAGGGAAAAATAAACATCCAACCAGAACAGAGTGAAGAAACAAGAATTCAGAAAAGTGAAGAGAGACTTATGAATCTCTGGGACAACATAAAATCTTCCAATATCCAAATTACAGGGATGCCAAATGGAGAACAACAGCAAGAAATTGAAAATTTATTTGAACAAATAATGAAGAAAAACTTACCCAGTCTGACAAAGGAAATAGACTTCCAGGAAGTCAAGGAAGCCCAGAGAGTCTCAAAGAAGTTGGACCCAAGGAGGAAGACACCAAGGCACATCATCACTAAGTTACCCAAGATTAAAGATGAAGAATCTTAAAAGCAATGAGAGGAAAGGAGAAAGTTACCTACAAAGGAGTACCCATAAGACTATCAGCTGGTTTCTCAAAAGAAACCTTGCAGGCAAGTGGGGCTGGGAAGAAGTATTCAAAGTCATGAAAGGCAAGGACCTACATCCAAGATTACACTATCCAGCAAAGCTATCATTTAGAATGGAAGGGCAGATAAAGTACTTTTCAGATAAGGTCAAGTTAAAGCAGTTTATCATCATCAAGCCCTTATTATATGAAATGTTAAAGGGACTTAGCTAAGGAAAAGAAGAAGATCAAAAACTATGAACAGTAAAATGACAAGAAACTCACAAGTATCAACAACTGAACTTAAAAACAACAACAACAGCAAAAACAAGTACTAAGAAAACAACTAGCACAGGAACAGAATCAGAGAAATGAACATCATATGGAAGCTTTTCAGTGGGGAGAGGGAAGGGAGAAATAGGGGGAAAGGTACAGGGGAGAAAGCACATAATTGGTAGGCATAAAATAGAAGGGGAGAGCTAAAAATGGTATAGGAAACAGATAACTCAAAGAACTTTTATGTATAGCTCATGGACATGAACTAAGGGGGGAATGCTGAAGGTTGGTGGTGCAAGGTGAAGGGAGGTTAAAGGGGGGAAAATTGGGAAAACAGTAATAGCATAATCAATAAAAATACTTTAAAAATAAATAAATAAAAATTGGATGTTCTCCTCTTGAAGGAAAATTACTATTTCAAAAAAATGGCAATAAACAGTACCTATCAATAATAACTTTAAATGTACATGAATTAAATGGTCCAAAGAAAAGTCATAGGGTTGCTAAATGGAAAAAAAAAACACATGACTCATATATAGGTTGTCCAAAGGAGAAACACCTTAGTAGAAAAGATTTACACAGAATAAAAGTGAAAGAATGAATAAATATTTCATGCAATGGAAATGGAAAAAAATTGGGGTTTGATATTTATATCTGTCAAAATAGACTTCAAAACAAAAGCAATAATAAGAGACAAAGAAAGCAACTATATAATGCTAGTAGGATTACTCCAACAAGAAAATATAACCCTATAAACATATATATGCACAATATAGCAGGACATAAATATGAGTACATAAAAAAAATCTTGGAGAATTTTAAGAGAGAAAATAATTTCAAAACAATCATTAGAGGAGATTCTAACACTTCATTGTCATCAATGAATAGACCATCCAGACAAAAATCAACAAGGATACTTAAATGACACACTAAATCAGATGAATTTAATTGATATTTATTGACCATTCCATCCCCAAAATAGAATATACATTCTTTTGTATACTCTACAAGTATACAGGGAATATTCTAAGAAATATTGACATTATGACACAAAATAAGTCTTAACAAATTTAAGAAGAGTAAAAGCACATCAAGTATCTCCTCAAATCATAATGGCATGAAACTAGAAATCAATTATAATAAAAGCCCCTCAAAAACACTCAAGCACATGACAACTAATTGTATGTTATTAAAAATGGATTATTAGTGAGATAAAAGAATAAATAAAAATACATAAAAACAGATGAACATAAACACACAGCAACCAAATGTCTATGGGACATAGCAATAGCAGTCCTGAAAGGGAAGATCAAAGCACTACAGGCTTACCTCAACAATCAAGAAAAATCTCAAACACTCTAACCCTATAACTAAAAGAACCAAGAAATCCAAAAGATAATAGAAGAAACAAAATAACAAATATCGAAGCAGAAATAAATGATATAGAGACCAAAAACAATGCAAACCTATAAAACCAATAGCTGATTCTTTGAAAAGATAAACAAGATTCAGGAGCCTTTAAGCAAACTAATCAAGAAAAATAATAAAGGACCCATAAAAATAAAATCAAAATTGAAAGAGGAGAAGTAACAACAGACATCACAGAAATTCAAGATTTGTAAGAAAATGCAATGAACACATACATGCCAACAAACTGGGACAAAAGGCCAATTCCTAGAAACACCAGTTTCTAAAAAAGTATCAGGAGGAACTAGAAAACCTGAATAGACTGGTAACAGCTAATCAAATTGAGCCCTGGATGGTGTGGCTCAGTGGATTGAGTACTAGCCTACAAACCAAAGTGTTGCCAGTTCAATTTCCAGTCCAGGAATGTGCCTGGGTTGCAGTCCAGGTCTCCAGTGGGGGATGCACAAAAGGCAGCCACACATTGATGTTTCTCTCCCTCTCTTTCCCTTTCCCTCTCTAAAAATAAATAAATACAATCTATAAAATACTGAAGCAGTAATTAAAAAACTCCCAGCAAAAATAAAATAAAATAAAATAAAATAAAATAAAATAAAATAAAATAAAATAAAATAAAAAGTCTTGGACCACATTGCTTCACTGGTGAATTTTACCAAACATTCAAAGAAGAAATCACACTTGCTTTTCTCAAACTATTCCAAAAAATTCAAGAGGAGAAAAGGATTCCAAAGTCTTTTTACCAAGACAGCATTAACCTAATTCCAACACCAGATAAAGACACTAAATTGAAAGAAAATTATAGGCCACTATCCCTGATGAACATAGATGCTAAAATCCCCAACAAAATATTAGCAAATCAGATCCAACAATACATTAAAAAGATCATATGCCATGATCAAGGAAGAGTTATTCTAGGAATGCAAGTATGGTACGATATGTTCAAATCAATAAAGGTGATACATCACGTAAAAAATGAAAGTTAAATATAACATTTATATCAATACATGCAGAAAAAGCATTTAATAAAACCCTTTGCACATTTATGATAAAAACTGTCAAAAAATAAAGGCTTAATAAGGAAGATCTATAGCAAACATCATACTCAGTGGGCAAAAACTAAATGTTTCCCTTAAGATCCAGAACAAGACAGGGGTGTGTGCAGAACAGTGAAGGCTGGTGTCAAAGCTAAGGTTGAGTGCTTGGCAAGGCCGCACTTGACTGCTTGCATCTGTAAGGTGGATCAAAGCTGGTGGTGACTACACCAGAGCCCATGGGGAATAAGAAGGGAATAGATAACTGCAAACTTTGGCTGAATGTGACTGTAACTTTTGCAGAAGAAATATTATTTAAATAGTCTGGGTATGGAACAATCTGTGCCTGCAGCATCTCCCTAACTTTGCAAAACCTCCTTGAGTTTTAGGTAACCAACCCCTATAAACTAAACGCAGAGACCATGTTCAGGCTCATTGTTTCTCTCTCAGAGGACAGTGTCCTACCTGGCCCCCACTTTTCTTTAAACTCTTTGTTGTGTGTTTCTTAATCTCCTGTAACCCCCACTCAGGGACCTCCACTCCATGTTGGTCATGGCAAGTCACACTGCAAAGGGACCCTGAGTACCCGGGAACTCATTAATCCAGGAGAGGAGATGCTCCTGAGTACGGCCTAAAGTCTTGAAGTGAACTAAGGAGTGAATTGAGTTTTCAGGCAAGTGTAAAACATGGGGAATGCATGGTCTGCCAAGAGGTGCTTTATCTGCAAATGCTTAAATCTATTCAAGGGGAACCAAGCTGCATAGCTCTCAATTAGAGCAGTTCCCGGACTTTGTCTAACAGACTTGCCCTTGGTTTCCAGTTCTGTTAATGAAGTTACATGGCTAAGGTAGGTGAAAAATTGCACGATTGGAATATTGCCGAGGGGCCAGTGCAAATGCCCATTTTTACTTTCACTTTGTGGCTCTCATCTGTGATGCACTCAATCTGCAGAAAGACGAACTGAAAGTAAAAAAAATCAATAGCAGATACTTTGGCCTCAACAGGGGAAGGGTACACCTCCCTCCTGCCAAAACTGCCAACGGCTCCGGCTCCGCGCCTCAGCCGGCACCCCTAGCTGAGCGAGATGTTGAGCCTCTTCAGCCAGTTTATGCTAGGGAGCTTGAGGAGGAGGCTCGGAGGACAGAGAGGAAGAGAGAGGAGGAGGATTCTGAGGAGGAGGAAAATTATGATTTTCCAGACCTTGAAAATTTTTATATGCAGGGACTGGTGTGCTAACTTTCAGTGCTGTCTGTAGAAGACAGGGCTTTTTTGAGGCTGCCCTCAGGCCACCCCCTATGGGATTGGTGCCCAACCTAAGGGGCCATGGAAAAAGACCAGGTCTGAGGTTCCTATACCTAGGGAAATACTTGCCTTACAAAGGGCATTTTGGAAGGCTCGTGAAGTAGGTGAAGATGTAACAGGCTTTGCTTTTTAAAATCTGGTGATGGAAAGGCCAGATCCAAATAACCCAAATCAGCTTCAGAGAGTCCACGACCCCTTGTTTCTTAAGACCCTTAAAGAGCTAAAAACTGCTTGCAACATGTGTGGACCAACTTCTTCACTTGCCTTAGCATTGTTAGAAAATATTGGAAATATAGAGGCTATGAGCCATCACCTCAGACAGACACACCTAGAAAGATAGGATTTTGTGCCTTTCATCCCATGTAAGGGACCAACAGTACCAAGAGGTTTTTGGTTATGCTGCTGGTGTGTCTATGATAAGGGAAAAGATATTTCTCTCAGGGCCACCTGTCTTGCAGCCATTTTGTGTTGGATATGTGGAACCAGGCTTTTTGCTTTCTCGTCTTTTGGGAAACTTGATTTGAATTTTGTTGTTTTATATAACCCTAGAATCTTTTGCCTCTGCTGTTTTGGCTGTGCTATCTCAGCCTTTAACAGTTATTCACTGTACTGGTTGGCATGTGATAGTGTCTCTGCTGTTTGACCTTTTGTGTATTTGTGGTACCAGTTGATTTCAGATAATGCCTCTGCTATTTGGGCTGCATGCCACTTAGATCTTGTCAGGATCATTTGTAGCACCAGGTGGTGTGAGATTAGATTCTAAGGCTAGTGTCTTTCTCCCTTCTCTTAGAGGATTTAATTTGAAAATACTGGTTTGGTTGAATTTTGTCTTTGTTTTGGGATTTATTTCTGTTTTGAAAGGAACTGCTCAGGCTCAGCCTCAGTCTCAAATGTTTCGGTAAACCTCTGATAAATGGAATGAGATCTCTAATGTTGTTACATCACGAGCATTCTACTCAGAAATAATTTAAATTGATTGTTTAAGGAGGGAAATGATCTCATTCTCCTCTCAGACAGTAAAAAGCTCAGGAGGTTTTTTTTTTTTCTCAATGAGAAAATCTGTCTTTTAAACACTCTGAATCCTCCTTTTGGAAGCCAGAAACTGCTTCGCTACTGGGAACAAACCATGCCAAGCTAAGTACCCTCCCTCCCTCTTCCCCAGGCTCCCTAAAGTTGTGAAGGGCACTAGATAATGAGACAGTTCTCTTTTGAGCACACTCAAGAAATGCAGTATCATCAAGAATAAAAAAAAAAAGTAAATGTATTTGCCAGTAAGGAAAAAACTGTTTCTGAAAGTTAAGAAATGTGTTCATACATTTGTCAATTGAAAGCATGCTAATTATTTACTTTTGATTGTCACTAAAAGTTGAGAACTTTAATTTAATTGAGAAAAATATGGTTGTGGTAATGAAAGGTATAAATTATGGCATTTTATCTTGAAAAAATTGGATCAAATGTGGGTTATTCTAAAGTTGGTTATGTCTGGATGAGTTAAAAGAGCAAACTAAATAGGGCTAGAAGAGTTAAAAAAATTTTGTAAGTCAAAGAGGGTCTGTGTGAGTTGAGATAGTCTGTACAAACTGGAGGAGGATTGCGTAAGGGAAAAAGAAAAAAAGAAAGAATTAAAAAGAAGGAAAGAAAAGAGAAAGAAGGAATTTAGAAAGTGAAGGATAAGATTTAATAAAGGAAAATGATATATGCTATATTCATGTGTAGCACAGAAGAAAGGACATTAGAGTGAATAACTAAAGAAGGAAAGTAGAAGCAGAAAAAAGTAAGATGAAAAATTAAGCATCTAAGTCTTTAAAACACTGCAGATTCTGGACATAGGAGCTACCAGGTCCAGAGAATTATAGGACAACTAATTTGATTCTAAATTCATTACAACTTACAGAAATAGCAGGGGGCCTGTCTTTCCAAGCAGAGAAAAAAGTGACACTTTTAAATCCCAGGCTGTTTTTCAGCCCCCACTTGGAACCTTGTTCATACTGTTCCCTGCCCCTTGCAACCCAGGCAGCCAAGGGTTAAGGGCTTAAGGCTGATGATAAAAGAGGAGCTCTCAGAGGAGGGAAAGGATCAGACCTCAGGCTAAACCAGAAAGAGTGACAGGAAAAAGGGAAAAGACTGCTAGGGGCCATAGGTAATGGTTATCAAATGACTCCTTGGGATTGAAAAGTTCTAATTAAAACCTTGGTAACACCAACTTACTAATTTGTTTACTACTTTAAAAGGAGGGGCTAAATGAGTCTCTCCCACTAGTTAGGGTTGAGCTAAGGCTTGTCAATCAAGCAATTCAATCTAGACAGTTAACCACAAAATTTGAAATCATTGAATAGTTTTTCCTCTCTCACTAGCCATAAAGGAACTGTTGATTTACTAACTTGGGGAAAAGGGTATGCTTGTGTATCCTCTCCTTTGCTTAGAGCTACCAGCAAAGAAGATGAAACCATATCATAGAAAAGACTACCTTGCTCCATGACCCACCTCCATTCTATTGTACTTCCCCAATCCAGGAAGAAATAGTACAGATGATGAAGATGCCCTTGTCACTGCCAAGAACTCACTTATAATCCAGGCTTCTCTAAGCTGTGTGTCACCCCTCTGAAGTGTAACTCCAGGCAGAACTCATGAAAGGAAGTCCAACATCCCATGCAAAGGGTCCTTTCCACCAATCTCAAGGGGTAAATTGATCAGCTCCAGCCTGAGCTATGTCAACAACTTCAGGACATTAATATTTTACTAAATAGGAGGCCTTTCAGAACCTGCATGACAACTTACAATGGCTCAATCTAAGGACTTCATTTGAAGGACTAAATTTTTGTGTCTGGGTTATAGGGACTATAGGATGCCTCCTAATCTTTGTGGTCTTTTGTGCCTTGAAATGTATGTACAAATTGTTTTCTAGGGATTGTATATATGAAAAGCAAGTAGGCTTCATCAGATTTGCATATATAACAAACAAAAAGGGGGGGGAGGGATGATGGGAGCTGTCCTGCCTGGTTCCAGAGACTGTAGCTTCATTAATGGATAAGAGACCCACAGCTAGGGATGAGTGAAAAGCCTTGGGGTCATGAGCCACAGGAGACAGAACATATCCTCCTGGCAGGAGCATAGCTCCTGTCTCCCTCACTTCCCTCTGCTTGGTTCGAGTGGGTAACTGGTTAGCCAATGATGGGTAAGATTCCTCAAGAAAGGGATAACCTAAGACAGGAACAGTCACTACAGGCCATCAAGGAAGGACTTAGGGATTTATAGAGAAGGGGCAGAAAGACCCTCTCCCCTGAAACAAGGCAGGATGGCTCCCATCAGGTATTTCACGTTTACCACTCATTCAATGTAGTACTGAAAGTCCTAACCGCAGTAATCAGATATGAAGAAGAAATAAAACTCATCCACATTACAAAAGAGGAAGTAAAGCTATCATTCACAGATGACATGATAGTGTATATAGAAACCTCAAACACTGAAAATTTACTTGATCTAATCAATGAATTTGGCAAAGTAGCAGAAGACAGAATAAATAGTGAGAAAGTGGTGGCATTTTAATTTATTTTTTCTTCAACTGAGTGCTTTTTCCCCCATTACTTTTATTTTTTTAAAATATTTTATTTATTTATTTTAGAGGGGAAGGAAAGGAGAGATGGAGACAAATATCAATGTATTGCCTCTCGTGCGTCCCCTGCTGGGAACTGGCTTGCAATCCAGGCATGTGCCTGACTGGGAATTGAATCACGATCCTTTGTTTTGCAGGCCCGTGCTAAATCCACTGAGCTACACCAGCCAGGGCTCCCCATTACTTTTAGAAAGAGTAGAAGGGAGAGAGAAAGAAACACAGAGGTTGACAAGGGAAAGAAAAATTTGATTTGCTTTCTTCTCATCCATGCCCAAAGGAGATAGAATCTGCAACCTTTGCATGTGCCATGACTGAGAATCAAACCCATGGCCTTCAGATCCACTGGACAATGCTCTAACCTACTGAGTCACACTGTCCAGGGGTGGGTTGTAATGTTATACACCAATAATGAACTATAAGAAAGAGAAACTAGGGATGCTGGGAAGATGGCAACGGAGTAAGATGGAGCTGATATTAGCTCCTGTACTCATGGGTGAAAATCCTGGCAGATCTATAGAGAAACAGCACAATAAACCATCGGTTACCCAGCATTTATGAAATTAAAAGACCAGAGATTGTGACCGACGCTGAAACACCAGATGGTGGCAGCGTCAGCTACTGGAGCTGGGTCACACGCGGCCCCTGTGCTGCTGCCAGAGCAACAGGCCAGGGAGCCAGGCAGTCAGGTACGGGAGCGGGACACTCCAAGCCCCTGTGATGGTCCTGGGAGACAGAGGAGTCAGGAACTGGAGTGGGGACATTCTCGGCCCCTGTGCCGATGCCATAGCTACTGGCCTGGGCAACGGAAGGGTCAGTTGCAGAGCTGGAACACCAAAGGCCCCTGTGACGCCACCATAGAGACAGGCCTGGGCCCTGAGGAGCCAGCTACGGGAGCCGGGATGTTCACAGATCCTGTGCCGCTGCCATAGCCATGGGACTGGATGCCTGGGAGTTAGGCATGGAAGCCGGGACACTCAAAACCCTTGAGACAGCCCTGGGTGGCAGAGGAACCCTCTACTAGCACTGGGATGTTCTCAGACCTGTGCTGCTGCCATAGCGACGGGACTGGACACTGGGGAATCAGGTACGGGAGTTGGGACATTCTAAGCCTCTGTGCCACTGCCATAGACACAGGACTAGACGCCAGGGAGTCAGAGACAGAAACCGGGACACTCCAAACCCCTGTGACAGCCCTGGGCAGCAGAGAGAGCCAGATACGGGAGCCGGGACATTCCCAGCCTCTGTGCCATTGCCGTAGTAACGGGCCTGGGTGCTTGAGGAGGCGGCTACTAGAGCTGGGACATTCAGCAGTGGTAGGCGACCAACACAGGGACCAGCGTGAGGACCAGCATGAGTGTAGGTAGAGACGAAGAACATCAAGAAACTTCAAGGAGTCTGCACCACTGAACTTCACAAGGATCATACCACAGAACTTTACACCATAAAACCAGTGTTTCAGAACAGATCAATTTTAGAAGCAGAGACTAACAAGAAGAGTCTCAAACAATGGAAAGAAAAAGAAACAATCCCCAAATGAAAGAAAAAGCAGAAACGTCAGAAACAATGTTAGATGAAATAGATGCTGATCAACTATCAGACAGTGAATTCAAAGCACTGGTTATTACAAAGTTCAAAGAGCTCACAGTGAACTACCAGAAACTACAGGGGAACTATAATGATCTCTCTGCAAACTACAGCAACATGAAAAAGGAAATGGAAACTATCAGCAAGAGTCAAGAGGAAATAAAGAACACAATTTCTGAATTGAAGAACACAGTAGAAAGTTTCCAAAGTAGGATAGATGAAGCAGAGGATAGGATTAGTGAGTTGGAGGACAAGGTAGAAAGCATCTCACAGAAAGAGCAAAAAAATGAAAAGAGGCTCAGAAAGAATGAAGAGGGATTAAGAGAAATGCAAGACAATATAAAACGTAATAATATCCGAATAATAGGAATACCAGAAGGAGAAGAAGAAGAACAAGGGATAGAAAATGTATTTGAACGAGTAATGAGAGAAAATTTCCCTAATTTGATAAGAGAAAAAGTCTCACAAATCCAGGAATCACAAAGAGTCCCAATCAAGAGGAACCCAAGGAGGCCCACTTCAAGACACATCATCATCAAAATGGCAAAATTCCAAGACAAAGAGAGCATCTTAAAGGCAGCAAGGGAGAAAAAAGAAATAACATACAAGAGAGCCCCAATAAGGTTAGCTACTGACTTCTCAATGGAAACACTACAAGAAAGAAGAGAATGGCAAGAAATATTCCAAGTAATGAGAAACAGAGGCCTACAAACAAGGTTACTTTACCCAGCAAGGCTCTCAATCAAGATAGATGGCCAAATAAAGAGCTTCCAAGACAAAAGAAGCCTAAAAGAATATGCCTCCACCAAAACAGCTCTACAAGAAACACGAAAAGGATTACTTTAAGGAAAGGAAGGATAAGAGGGAGACAGAGAGGAACAAAGGTACAAAAATGGCAATGAATAAGTACCTATCAATAATAACCTTAAACGTAAATGGATTAAATTCTCCTATCAAAAGACACAGAATAGCTCAAAATGGATAAGAAAGCATGACCCACACATATGCTGCCTACAAGAGACCCACCTCAGGACAAAAGACCATCACAGACTAAAAGTGAAAGGCTGGAAACAAGTTTTCCAAGCAAACGAACAAGAAAAAAAAGCTGGGGTAGCAATTCTCATATCAGACAAAATAGACTTAAAAAAAAAGGCTATAAAGAGAGACCCAGAAGGTCATTTCATTATACTCAAGGGAAGAATCCACCAAGAAGACATTAACATTGTAAACATATATGCACCAAACATAGGGGCACCCAAATATATCAAGAAAATCTTAGAGGACTTCAAGAAAGATATTGACAGCAACACAATCATAGTAGGGGATTTGAACACCCCACTATCAAAAATGGACAGATCTTCCAAACAAATTATCAACAAAGATATTGTGGCATTAAACAACACCCTAGATGAAATGGACTTAACTGACATATATAGAGTCCTTCATCCAAAAGAAGCTAAATACACATTCTTTTCAAATGCACATGGAACATTTTCAAAGATAGACCACATGATAGGACACAAAACGAGCCTCAAAAAATTCAAGAATATTGAAATCATACCAAGCATCTTCTCTGACCACAAGGGACTGAAACTGGAAACCAACCCCAAAGAAAAAACCCAAAGCACCCAAAAACATGGAGACTGAATGGTATGCTATTAAACAACGAATGGGTCAAGAATGAAATTAGGGAAGAAATCAAAACGTTTCTGGAAATAAATGAAAATGATCTCACAACAACCCAAAACTTATGGGACACAGCAAAGGCAGTCCTGAGAGGGGAGTTTATAGCAATACAGGCCTAAATAAAGAAGATAGAAACATTTCAAACAAACAACCTAACCCTATGCCTGCAAGAACTCGAGGAACAACAACAAAGACAGCCCAGAGCAAGCAGAAGGAAGGAAATAACCAAGATTAGAGCAGAATTAAATGACATAGAGAATAAAAGCACAATTCTAAGGATCAATGAATCCAGGAGTTGGTTCTTTGAGGAGATAAACAAAATAGACAAGCCTTTATGTAGGCTCATCAAGAAAAGATGAGAGACAACACAAATAAACACAATCAGAAATGAAAGAGGAGAGATTACAACTGATACCACAGAAATAGAAGAGATTGTAAGAAACTACTATGAAGAACTGTATGCCAAGAAATTTGAAAACCTAGGGGAAATGGACACATTTCTAGAAAAATACATTCTTCCAAAAGTCAGTGAAAAAGAAGCAGAAAATCTAAATACACTAATAACAGCAAAAGAAATTGAAGCAGTAATCAAAAAACTCCCATCACACAAAAGCCCCGGACCAGATGGGTTCACAGGAGAATTCTACAAAGCATTTAAGGAAGAGCTAACCCCTCTTCTCCACAGACTATTCCAAGAAATCCAGAAGGATGGAACACTCCCAAATTCTTTTTATGAAGTCAGGATTATCTTAATTCCAAAACCCGATAGAGACACAACAAAGAAAGAAAACTTCAGGCCAATATCGCTGATGAACATAGATGCTAAAATCCTCAACAAAATATTGGCAAATCACATCCAACAATATATCAAAAAGATCATACACCATGACCAAGTGGGATTCATCCCAGGGATGCAAGGATGGTTCAATATTCGCAAATCAGTAAATATAATACATCACATAAACAAAAGCAAAGACAAAAATCACATGATCATATCAATAGATGCGGAAAAAGCTTTTGATAAGGTACAACACCCATTTATGATAAAAACACTCAGCAAAGTGGGAATACAGGGAGCATTTCTCAAAATAATAAAGGCCATATATGAGAGACCTACAGCCAATATCATACTCAATGGGAAAACACTAAAAGCTTTTCCACTAAGATCAGGAATAAGACAAGGATGTCCACTTTCACCACTTCTATTCAATATAGTATTGGAAGTTTTAGCCACAGCAATCAGGCAAGAAAAGGAAATAAAAGGCATCCAAATAGGAAAGGAGGAAGCAAAACTGTCACTGTTTGCAGATGACATGATAGTGTACATGGAAAATCCTATAGACTCTACCCAAAAACTGCTCGAACTAATTAATGAATTTGGCAAAACAGCTGGTTACAAAGTCAATATCCAGAAATCAAAGGCATTTTTGTATACCAACAGTGAATCAGCACAAGCAGAAATCAAGGAAAAAATCCCATTCGATATAGCAAAAAGAAAAATAAAATATCTGGGAATAAACCTAACTAAGGAGGTCAAAAACCTGTATGCAGAAAACTACACAGCCCTGAAGAAAGAAATCAAGGAAGACACAAACAAATGGAAACATATACCTTGTTCATGGATTGGAAGAATTAACATCATGAAAATGTCCATACTACCCAAAGCAATATACACATTCAATGTAATACCTATTAAAGTACCAATGGCATATTTCACAGACATAGAATAAACACTTCAAAAATTTATATGGAACCGTAAACAAGCCCGAATAGCAGCTGCACTTTTGAGAAAGAAGAACAAAGTAGGGGGGATCACAATACCTGATATCAAACTGTATTACAGAGCCACTGTAATCAAAACAGCCTGGTACTGGCATAAAAACAGGCACATAGACTAATGGAACAGAACAGAGAGCCCAGAAATCAACCCAACTCTCTACAGTCAATTAATATTTGACAAAGGGGGCAGTAACATAAAATGGAGTAAAGATAGCCTCTTCAACAAATGGTGTTGGGAGAACTGGACAGCTACGTGCAAAAAAATGAAACTTGAGCACAGACTTACACCATACACCAAAATAAATTCAAGGTGGATAAAAGACTTAAATGTAAGTCGTGACACCATTAAAGTCCTAGAGGAGAACATTGGCAAGTAAATCTCAGATATTTCACGCAGCAACTTCTTTACTGATATGTCCCCTAGAGGAAGGAATGTAAAGGAAATAATAAACAAATGGGATCTCATCAAAATAAAAAGCTTCTGCATGGCTAAAGAATACAGTATTAAATTAGCAAGACAACCAACTGTATGGGAAAACAGATTTGCCAATGATACCTCAGACAAAGGTTTAATCTCCAAAATATACAAAGAACTTACATGACTCCACTCTAAGAAGACACCCAACCCAGTTAAAAAATGGGAAAAGGACTTGAACAAACACTTCTCCAAGGAGGACATACAGAACATCCAGAGACACATGAAGAGATGCTCAATATCGTTAGCTATCAGAGAGATGCAAATTAAAACCACAATGAGATACCACTTTACACCAGTCAGGATGGCTATCATAAACAAAGCAACAAACAATAAATGTTGGAGAGGTTTTGGGGAAAAGGGGTCCTTAGTTCACTGTTGGTGGGATTGCAGACTGGTACAACCATTATGGAAAACAGTATGGAATTTTCTCAGAAAAATAAAAATCGACCTGCCTTTTGACCCAGCAATTCCACTGCTGGGATTATATCCTAAGAATCCTAAAACATCAATATCAAAGAACCTATGCACCACAATGTTCATAGCAGCCCAATTTACAATAGCCAAGGGTTGTAAGCAACCTAGGTGCCCATCAGTAAATGAATGGATCCAAAAATTGTGGTACAGATACACAATGGAATTCTATGCTGCAGAGAGAAAGAAGGAGCTACTACCTTTTGCAACAACATGGATGGAACTGGAAAGCATTATGCTGAGTGAAATAGGCCAGGTGCTGAAAGACAAATACCATATGATCTCACCTTTAACAGGAAGCTAAGCAACAAAACAAACAAGCAAGCAGAAAAAAAAACACAAAAAACAAAGACACTGAAATAGAGAACAAGGGGATAGTGACCAGAGGGGAGAAGGAAGGGAAGTTAAGGGGAAAAAGGGGGAAGGATTTGGAGAAAAAAATAGGAAGGACACAGGGACGAGAACTAAGGGGGGTGGAAATGGGAGGGAGGTGGGCCAAGGGGTGGGGGAGGCTGGGATGGGAAAAACAGACAAAAAGCTGTACTTGAAAAATAACTAAATAAAATTTTTAAAAAAAGAAAAAAATAACATTTTTCACAAAAAATGGATATAAGAATGCTCAATGAAGTTAGAGAAACAATGGATTAATTCAGTAACAAGTTAAAGAAAAAGCTACTAAACATAAAAAGACATAAAAATAATAAAATACAATGCATAAATTAAAAAAAAAAGAAAGAGAAACTAAGAAAATTATCCCACAATAAGCAAGTGAGCAGTATATGACCAAAGACATGGAAATAAAAAATGAACTGACAGTAACCAGAGGGGAGGTGGGAGGGTAAATGCAGATTAATGGGGGAGGGTTTTCAGGAACATGTATAAAGGACACATGGACAAAACCATATCAGGGGTAAGATCAAGGGTGGGAAGTGGGGATGGGTGAGGTGGGGGCAAATGGTAGAGAGAAAATGGAGAAAACTTGAACAACAATTAAAAAATGTGAAAAAGGGGGCAGGGGGCTGGGATGGGAGAAATAGACAAAAAAAAAAACTGTACTTGAAAAAGAACTAAATAAAATTTTAAAAAAATGTGAAAAACCTGACAGTAACCAGAGGGGAGTAGGGAGGGGGATAATGGGGAAAAAAAGAAGGGTCATCAAGGAACATGTGTAAAAGACCCCTGGACAAAGACAATGAGGGGGAAGGATTGAATGTAGGAGGTGGGTGTGGGTAGGGTGGGGTAGAGTAATAGAGGGAAGAAGGGGACAACTATAATTGCACAATGATAAAAAGAACTATCCTATTATTTCATTATTCTACAAGGGAACCCTAGTGCACTATTGGTGGGATTGTAGACTGGTGCAGCCACTGTGGAATGCAATATGGAGTTTTCTAAAAAATTTTAAAATGGAAGTGCCTTTGACTCTGTGGTCCCACTACTGGAAATATATCCTAAGAATCCTGAAACACTAATCACAAAGACTAATGCTTACTGGTGTGGCTCAGTGGATTGAATGCCAGCCTTCAAACCAAAGGGTCACTTGTTATATTCCCAGACTATGGCGCAGGCCTGGGTTTCAGGCCAGGTCCCCAGTAGGGGGTGGGAGAGAGGCAACCACACATTGATGTTTCTCTTCCTCTCTCCATCCTTTCTCCTCTATAAAAATAAATAAATAAAATATTTGAAGAAAAATAATATATGCACCCTTATGTTCATACAGTATTATTTACAAATGCAAATGTCTGAAAATAGCCCAAGTGCCTATCAGTAGATGAGTGGATAAAAAAGCTGTGGTATATTTACACAATTGCATTCTACCCTGCTATAAAAATAAAGGGACTCTTACCCTTTGCAACTGCATGGACAAACTTGGAGAATATTATACTAAGTTGTTGGGAACCACTCTGCCTGGTTTCAGGAATTGTAACCCTCCCATGGCTAAGTGAGCGACCTCCGGAATGCGGGCCCCAGGAGACAAAGCTTTTCTCTGGCAACAAGCGCTGCTTCTGCTTCTTCCCCTGACCCCAAAGCATTGTTGATGTCCATGGCAGGTACCACCCCTGAGAGAGGGGCAATCTAGGCCAGACATGATCACTTGGGAGGCCATCATGGAAGGACTTGGGGTGGGGGGAGGCTGTGACAAAGAGGGAGCCATGGACCCTCATCCCCCCGGCTGTTGTGATATAGCCTGAGTCCCCATTTCCATCTTGGAGAACTGCTTTCTGGCTCTAATCCACTTAAACCCAAAAACCTATGATGGGGAAGGTGGTGCAGCCCTGTGCTGGAAAGGGCGGGTATCCAGGGTAAATCAGGCATAAGAAAGAATGTGTAAAAATCCTGTGAAACCTGCTTTGTTTAGAATATTCTCGTTTCAGTGATAAGGGTCCAAGCCAGAAGTTTGTTCCTCAAAGTTTTATGGCTCGCTAGCTATCTGACCCTGACTGAGAATAAGCCCTCACAGTTCTTTGAATGCTATCTATTATTTGATCCTTACCTGTATTCTTGTGCAAACGAATCCAATAAAATCCCCTTGAGCAGGAGGCTCTTGGCCCTTCCCCTTTGAGGGATCAGCCACCTTTCCTCCCCAAGCAGATCATGTCTTGGTAGTTTTACTTTCATCTGTGGTGGACTGGGGGACTTTGTGGGCAAAGTTGCCCCCACACTAAGTAAAATAAGCCAGTCAGAGAAAGACAAATACCATATGATCTCATACATATATGGAATCAAATGAACAAACTAAACTGATGAGCAAAATGAAATCAGAAGCATAGATACATTAAATGAACTGACATATCTCAGAGAGGAAGGGTGTGGGAAAGACCAGAATAGATTAGCTGTGGGGGCAACTTTCCTCGCAAATCTCCCCATGTGCCACGAATGAGAATGAATATGACAGTGATATGATGCGATCTGCTTGGGAAGAAGTGAGCAGTGGCCAGTTTCTCCGAGGAGAAAAAGGCCCTGAGCCTCCTCCTCCAGAGCTTTTATTGGGTTGTAATACATAGGAATACAGGGTGGCAAGGACGAAACAGTAGATAACATTTCAAAGAAATCTGAGGGCTTACTATGAGTCAGTCTGTCAGGAACAGAGTTTTAGGGTTTCCTGCTCGAACCCTTAACTTATGAATGAAAGCACTCTTAGCAGAGCAGATTTCACAAGTTTATCAGCAAGTCTTTGTGATGCCAGATTTTCCCCCAGGACACACTCTAGCACGGCAAGGAGCTGCACCCCTCCCCAACAGGTATTCAGGCTTAAGGGGATTAGAGCCAGGAAGCCCTTCTCCCAGAGAACATGGGGACTTGGGCTATGTTAAAGCCAGGGGGTGAGAGTCCATTGCTCTTTGTTGCAGCCTCCCCACCCCAGTCCTTCCATGAACGCCTCCCAAGTGATTGAGTCTGGCTTAGATTGCCTCCCACTGTGAGGGGTCTTACCTGTCATTGACTTCCAACCAAGCTTTGGGGGCAGGGAGAGGAAACTGAGGCAGCATTTGCTACCAGAGACAAGCTTTGTCTCCTGTGGTTCATATTCCAAAGGTTGTCCCTGGCCCTTAGCCACAAGGGGTCGAGATACAATTCCTAGAACCAGGCAGAGTAGTCTGTAACAATTAGCCAAATAACATATATGCATAGTCCATGGACACACAACAATGTGGTGAAGGCTGGGAGGGTGGACCATGGGTGGAGGATGGCAAAAGAGCAGGAAATGTGGGATATCTGTAATAGTATCAAGAATGTAAAAAATAATAAAAATTTAAAATTAAAAAAATTTGTTCATTGAAGAATACTATCAAGAGCAAGAGAACAAATAAGCAATCCACAGAATGGCTGAAATATTTTAAAATAATACATCAGATAAGAAATTAATATCCAGAATATGTATGAAAATTCCTACAACTCAACAACAAAAAGTAACAACCTGATTAAAAAATGGACAAAGAACTTGAATAGATATTTCTTCAAAGGAGTTATACAAATGGTTAATAAGCATATGAAAAGGATGCTCACTAACATTGAGAAAATAAAAATAAGAATCACTAACATTTGGGAAATAAAAATAAAAATCCTAGTAAGATATCACTTTGCACTTATTAAATAACTATTATTTTTTTAAAAAAGTATTGAAAAATACATGGAGAAATTGGAATCCTTGTGTACTGCTGGTAGGAATGTAAAAGGATACAGATACTATTGAGCACTGTGTGCCAATTCTTCAAAAAATTAAACATAGCATTACCATATGATCCAGCAATTGCAATTCTGGGTTTATATCTAAAATAATTCAAAGCATAGACAAACAAACTGTATACTCATGTTCATAGAAATATTATTCACAATAACCAAAATGTGTGAATGAGTAAAGGACATGTAATGAGATGGTTAGTTTCATATGTAAACTTCAAGGATGTTTTTGGATAAAATCCAAAAACCAATGTAAATTGGTGAACTGTGAACCTTATCCACTTAATTACAGTTTTGTAAAATATTTTATGATGTGTTTCTTTTTTTAATTACTTCATTGTTGTTCAATTACAGTTGTCTGCATTTTCTCCCCAGCCCTCCTCTCACCCCAGCCAAGCCCACCTCCCTCCCTTGCTTCCACCTCCTCCTTGGTTTTCTCTGCGTGTCCTTTATAGTAGTTCCTGAAAACCCTTCTCCCCACTGTCCCCTGCCCCCTCTGGCTGTTGTTAGATTGTTCTTAATTTCAGTGTCTCTGATTATATTTTGTTTGCTTTTTTCTTTTGTTATGTTCCAGTAAAAGGTGAGATTATATGGTATTTGTCCCTCACCACCTGGCTTATTTCACTTAGCATAATGCTCTCCAGTCCTGTCCATGCTGTCGCAAAAGGTATAAGCTCCTTCTTTCTCTCTGCTGCATAGAATTCCATTGTGTAAATGTACCATCATTTTCTGATCCACTCATTTGCTGGAACAGTATCATTTTTGCTCTTAGTCTCCAGGCTTCCAGACTTAGGACTAGATCTACATTATTGGTTCCTCAGGGTCTCTCCGCTGGCCCACATTGCAGACCTTGAAGATTCAAGCCTCCATAACTATAGGAACCAATTCCTTACAGTAAATCTCTTTACATAGAGATTGGTCCTGTTTATCTGGAGAACCATGACTCATATACCTACAACTGATAGATGTGTAAGTACCTATATACTTGTCTTACTTATTATCTTTAGCTAAAAAATTTGTCAGTATTAGAGCTCTCAATTGTTATTGCTAGTGTTTTATAATTTGCTCTCAGAGCAAGTTTTCTTTTTGTGTTTTCAATGATGCTATCTCAGGATTCCATGGATTTTTTTAATAGTGCAGTCCTTACTTTTGTAGGCATGAATATTTATTTAAGACACCGGTCAGAAATTTTATTTACCTTTAGTGGTTCACTACAATCTCTTTCTTATATCTCTTTTTTTGCCTCCTTTCATTAATTCCAACATGAGTATTTTGACCACAAAGCACAACATCCTCTGTTTAGCACTCAATTGGCAACTGACACTTGTCAGCCTCTGATGTTCCTCCAGTCTCTTCTAGGGAAGGAAAGGTGTAAGATGTAAAGCTGGACAGGGTATCAGACAGGGAGCTGCTTGTCCCTGCACAGTGTTCCTAGAACCTCTCTCTACTTGGGAGAGCTTAAGAGAACAGGAAGAAACTGTCATCCAACGGTTGCACTCCATAGATAGCCAGCTAGAATATACCCAGACACAGGAGAATGAATAGTGCATGAACACAATCTGGTTGATTCCAGCAGAGAAACTTTTTCTAATGTTCCAAAGTTTTAGTACTTAAAATACCTTAAATTTCAATGATTTCAAAATTTTATTTCTGACCATTATCAATAGTAAAATACTTACATTAATGTCAATTAAATATTGAAAGACTGTCAGTTTGATACAATGTTAAATTCACTAATGTAGATTTTTATCTGACTCCCATCTCAAATCATTCATTGTGTTTTCTGCCCACTGAACACTCTTCCTTATAACACATCTGTCAAAGTTATCAGATAAAAATACAGAATGTCAAGTTGAATTTGAATTTCAGATAAACAAGAAATACTTTTGAGTGTTAGTATGTCCTGATACAATAAAATATTATTTATTATTTATCAGAAATTCAAATTTAAGTGGTTGTCTTGTAGTTTATCTGGCAAACTCACACATTCCCCAGTTTCGACTGGGACCTTCAAGTAGTAAACCATGATCACCAAGTAGACTTCCAACCTTAAATTCACAATTGGCCTTCTTCCATATGAACCTTCTACTTCCTGTTCATTCATCCAGGTCATTGGCAACTATGTCTTAAATGATGACAGCTAGTAAATATTTTATTTGGAACCAAATATAATATTGTACTTAGGATGTGACCTGAGGCAAACAGAATAGGGCTAGCACCCGATTGTAGACTCTACTTCTGTCAAAAAAGGTCTCATGCAACATCAGATTATTGGTCAACTCTATCACACTGATAACTAAAACTAATCTTCACCTAACTAATTTTAATTGTTTTTCATATGTCTAGTTGAATGATATTTTACTCCTAGTTTTCTTTTCAAGCCTTACTTCATCCTATTTTAAAACATCACAGCAACAAATTTTTCTTGTCCTTTTCATTTCTGAAGTCCTCTTAGAGCTAGCCCCTTCTTTATTCCTAATCAGGCTTGTTTGAGATTATGTCATCAGAATTTCATGTTATCTCTTAATTTTTTCTCTAAAAATTAAAAAAACTAATTTTGCAAAATGTGTCAATCTATGTCCATAAATTAGTTGATATTCATACATTAACCTTATAAATTCTCATATAACTATTATAACCAAGTACAATTATTTCTATTTTACAGATCAGGGAAGAGAGACTCAGCAGAACTAAGTGACTTGTCCAAGTGAAGACTTGCAGTGAAAGTGTATATGCTAGAAATGGAAGTGCACGGACAGACATATGCAGAGCCCAGATAGTTGAAAACAATCCCAGCTCCAGAAACAGGTTACTTGGAGAAAAGGGGTAGTCTCGGGGATCTTAAAAAATCCTAAGAAACAGAGGTAGCATTTTGATATCACAGCAACAGCTGCCAAACCATAGTTTATCCTCAGACAAACTTTGAACAGGTCTTTGGCATTAAGAGATAAAATAAGAACTCATAGAACCCAAATATAGGCAAGACTAACCTGGGCTGTGGTTGTCAAATATCTTGAATTTCTAAAAATAAAAATAATTTTTGTGAAACAGTAATTAAAACTTATAAGTAGTACCAGGTTCCTAAAAGTGTTGAATTTAATTTTTTTGTATAGTACTTCAAATGATACAATGAAATGTAGAAACCACCTAGTTCTTTATTTATAGAGCATGGAAGTCAGTGTGATCATATGATTTATCAAAAAATTCCATTATTAGGCTGCAAAAAGCCAGGAGCCTATATTCTCCAGTTCATTCTGTTTTCCTTAAATTACATTGATATTATCATTATACAGTAGTTGTAAACTCTAAGTAGATAACTAATATTTAATTCATATTTATTTTATTGACAGCATATTTCTATTGTCTGTATCTATTTATCTATCCATCTTCCATCATCTATGTGCCTATTACCTATTTAGCTATATACCTTTATCTATCAGCATCATCTTTTAAACAATTGCCTTTTTATGCCTTGTCAAATAGCTCTGGACACTTTCTCTTTGTAAGTAAACAGCGGTCCACCTAGTGGTAGGTATCCTGAATTGCAGTCAGAAATCCCATGCAGAGGAATTCTGTTTTCTTCTAATATTTTCATAATTTTGAGTCTTACAATTATGCCCTTAGTCCATTTTGAGTTTATTCTTGTATGTGGTGTAAGAAAGTGGTCTTGTCTGATTTTTTTATTTGCCTGTTTAATTTTTTCAGTACCCCTAATTGAATGTACTGTCTTTACCCCCATTGTATGTTCTTGCATCCTTTTTCACATATTCATTGACTATATAGGCATAGGATTATTTCTGGACTCTATTCTGTGCCATTAATTCACAATACACTTGTATTTTTATTCCATATCTCTTTGCTACATTTTATATTTATTAAGTGATTTTCTTCAGCTCCATCTTCCTGTTTATCAACATTATTTTAGTTCCCTATCTGTTTAATTATTACATTAAATTATATTTTTCTTTAATTAATTAAACATATTTGTTTTCACATCTCTATATCTACTGTCATGGTGTCCTATCTACTTTGTAAACTACTTTGTAGTTTCTATTCCTTCTTTTATATTTTTAATTATTTTAAAATACTTACTTTATAATATTTTAGATTTCTATTATATTCATATTTGGACAATCTAAGGTTTTTGTGTGCTGCTCCTGCTTACTTATCATGGCTGCTTGATTCTTCTTAAGAATGGGGCTATTTTTATGTTTAAGATTTGTGATTCTTAGAATTGTAAAAATGTACAAAGTTTGCTTTTCCCAGTCTTTAGGATCCTCATGGTTCTCAGCTAATGACTTTTACTTGAGTCTTCATTGTACTGTTGTTCTTCACCCTTCAGTATCCCCTCACCTCACTACCTAGAAAAGCTTGTTTTATTATAAGACTTCATAGAGTACATTTTGTTTGATATCACTTATTCGAATTTGTAAGTATACTTTTATTAATATGATTATTTGATTAAAATCTGTAATTCTCCACCCTCAATAGCTTCTTAGCTCAATGAAAACAGTGAATGTATATGTGTCTAGTTTATTATTTTATCCCTAGCACTTGGCAAAATGCCAGGAAAATAGTAGGCATTTTGTTGACTTAATGAATGAGCAAGTAAATATATCTATCTATCTTGCTTACCACATAAAATTTCCTCCAGGATGTATTTTGTTATGATACTGAATGGGTCAGATTTATTGTAACTTTTATCTTTTCCTCCTGAAATTGCTATTTTTGGTGTGCTATGAAGCATATGAGTATATCCAGTAGATAAGCTGCAAACTCTCCTCCATGTTACAAGTGCTAGTGAGGTTGCGAAGAAAAAAGAACCCCAGTATACTGTTGGTGGGAATGCAGACTGGTGCAGCCACTGATGTGGAAAACAGTATGGAATTTCCTCAGAAAACTAAAAATGGAACTGCATTTTGACAAAGCAATTCCACTGTTGGGACTATACTCTAAGAATCCTAAGAATTATACCAATTCAAAAGCACCTATGCACCCCAATGTTCATAGCAGCACAATTTATAATAGCCAAGCACTGGAAACAGCCTAAGTGCCCATCAGCAAATGAGTGGATCAAAAACCTATGGTACATTTACACAATGGAATACTACACAGCAGGAAGAAAGAAGGAGCTCTTACCATTCTCAACAGCATGGATGGAACTGGAGAGTATTATGCTAAGTGAAATAAGCCAAGCAGTGAAAGAGAAATACCATATGATTTCACCTATAAGTGGAACCTAATCAACAAAACAAACAAACAAGAAAATACAACCAGAGACATTGAAATAAAGAACAATCTGACAGTAATAAGAGAGGAAGAGGGTAAGGGATAATAGGAGATGATGGGGGAGCATCAAGGTACATGTATAAAGGACACATGGACAAAGCCAAAGGGGATGGGTTTGAGGGTAGGAAGCTATGATGGGTGGGGCAGGGGAACGTGGTGGAGGGGGAGTGGAGAAAACTGTGTGTGAACAACACTAAAAAAAGAATTAAAAAAGAGAAATGTTTGACCAGAGTGAATACTATGCAGTTGTTAAAACCCAAATAAGATTCCTAGTTTATGATCATAGGAACATTGATAATTTTTTCAAGTTAGAAAATGGCCACCAAAACTTTCTTAATGAAGGTGAGGTGTTTGGTGCCAGGAAGCTTTTGAGCTTAAAAATTGCTTGAGAAGTTTCCGTGTTTGATTACAGAGCATTCAGATTCTGAATAAAACTTCTGGTACCATAATTCTTCAACACACCCTGCACTACTGCAGTCATTAGCAGTGTCAAATAAAGATTCTCCTTGCTGGATTATTAGTTGTTATCTCATACCAGCTTCAGCTTCACATTGTTAAGGGTATGTTTCAGTCAAATTTGCCTTTAATAATAGCAATTTTTATTGCTTTGGAATCCCTATGAACAATTGGCATTCTTTTTGAATCAGTGATAAAACAACTTAGTTATTCAATATATTAATTTGCATATGTATGAGGTTAGATGGAAAGGTGAGTGGGAAAGCTACCTCTTGCATGATGTATTTGGTTTAATCAATCCATACAAATTTTCACATCGTGGATTCTGAACAGTAAATGAATTTTTTTGTTTTTTGTTTTTTTATTTAAGTAAATGAATTTTTAAAATATTCAAACATTGACATTAAAAAATAACCAGGCCCATAGATCTCTATTATATTGTCTCACTTATAGGAAACTTGAATTAATTTTTATTTGTATATGGCATAGCTGATAGCTTAAATGTTTTAATTTACTATAAGTACAAAAAGTTTGAATCAGAAATGTGTCAGTAATGGTCAGTGGTGCCAATTTAACCTCCACCAGGAATCCTCAATTTAGGGTGCAGTGAAGAAAGAAACTATTCAGTGAAAAGCTCCTCTATTTTTGATACAGCATGGCTGAGAGGATAGCATGGCTGTAGAAAAGTCCAATAGTGATATAGCACAGCTTACTTTTTACAACAACATAGATGGACCTGGACAGTATTATGCTAAGTGAAATAAGCCATTCAGAGAAAGACAAGTACTATATCATTTCACTTATATGTGGAATATAATAAAGAGAATGATCAAACAAAGTAGAAACACATTCATAAATATGGAGAACAGCTCTTAGTGGGGAGAGGGGTAAGAAAGCTGCGTGGAAAAGGTGAAGGGATCATTTAACAACAAAATATTTCAAAAGTAAAATACTTTTCAGGTTAAAATATGGCTCAAAGAGCCCTGGCTGGTGTAGCTCAGTGGGTTGAGCACGGGCCTGTGAAGCAAAGGGTCATTGGTTCAAATCCCAGTCAGGGCACATGCTTGGGTTTCAGGCCAGGTCCCCAGTAGGGGACACATGAGAGGCAACCACACATTGATGTTTCTCTCCCACTCTTTCTCCTTCCCTTCCCCTTTCTCTAAAACTAAATAAATAAAATATTTTAAAAAATGGCTCAGAGACACAGATAACATGGTGATTACCAGAGAGAAAAGTGGGTGGGAGATGTAGAAGATGGTAAAGTGGGGATAAATGGTGATGGAAGGAGAACTCATTCAGCATGATGCACACACAATACAATATACAGATGACATATTATAAAATTATACATTTGAAACTTATACAATTTTATTGGCTAACGTTACCATAATAAATTAAATTTGAAAATAGTGATAAGGCACAGTTGTAAAGACAGCATAGTTAAAAGGTGGTTCTGGAGCCAAGCCCCTCTCCAGCTCTGCTCTGCTACCTACAGGTGTGTTTTACCCTGCATTGGTCTGCCCTGCTCTGCTCCAGTGAGATGTCTTTGGTATTTCAGCTCCAGACAGAGGCAGGCAATTTCCTATGCAGTTCCAGCTGGTGACCAACAATCTTCCATAGAATGGGAAAGTATGTTGTCAGAGTCAGAAGGGAGCTGACTTGTATAAACATAAATCCCTGTCAGTGATCCCTGATTGACCCATTCTCATACAGATGGCAGTTTCATTTGTTGAAGTCAGTATCCTGATTGGTCAGAATGGAGCCACTGATTCATCGATAAGGAAGATGAAGGGGATATAGCTGTACATCTCTGATTGGATGTGGAGAGCTTCAGTCTTATTGGTTGAAATAGGACTCCAGGAACTCCTTTTTAAAGGATGGCTCAGGTGGCAGAAACACAATGCAGAGGCAGGTAGTTCAGTGCAGGGTTCTCTCTCAGGTGCAGTTGTCATGTGAGGACCCTGAGAATAGCTGTTTGACTCTGTTTTTGTTTGTCTGTCTGTCCGTTTGTTTGTTTTAGCCCAGTTAGCCACCAGGAGCTTTTCTTAGTAAGTATCTTCTTTCTCAGGGTTCACAAATGTAATCAAATTACTGTAACTGTAATAGTTGGTCAATTACAAATAGCTAGAAAATCTTTTCTGGTCTTTTAGTTTCACGTAAATAATCACCTGGCATTAAATATTTGTTATTTAGGTCAATAAAATTTTTCAATCACAGGACCTTTTTTAATTAAACTGCATCTTAGTCCCATGTCTATACTTCTGTCACTGATATTTTATATACAAGATATCTTGCTGAAGAAAAGGTCAAGCAGTACAGTTATAAATGGAAAAAATTAAAAGATTTTTCAAGCCATGTTGTGATCTAAAAGTGAGTTAAATATGGAGCAGTAGTTAGCAGACACACTAGTAGACAAGGAGGAATCCTCTGGGTGGAAAAGGTGAAGGGATCATTTAACAACAAAATATTTCAAAAGTAAAATACTTTTGAGGTTAAAAAATGGCTCAAAAGCCCAGGCTGGTGTAGCTCAGTGGATTGAGCATGGGCCTGCGATCCACACAATCGAAGTTCGATTTCCAGTCAGAGCACATGCCTGGGTTGCAGGCCTGTTCCCAGCAGGGGACGCACAAGAGGCAACCATACATTGATGTTTCTCTCCCTCTCTCCTTCCCTTCCCCTCTAAAGATAAATAAATAAAACATTAAAAAAAAAGGCTCAAAGACCCAGATAACATTATGGTGATTACCCGAGAGAAAATTGGGTGGGGGATGTAGAAGATGATAAAGTGGGGATAAATGGTGATGGAAGGAGAACTCATTCAGCATGGTGAACACACAATACAATATACAGATGACATATTATAGAATTAGTGACTGTAGCAGCAAAGCAAATAACATTATTTTTATGGCAAAAGATAATAAAAATACACATTACTTTTTATTGGTTACAATAATTATTGTGAAAGACTACCAGGAGGATTTAACAGGCACATATTTTTTAGAAAAACAATTGAGAAATACAGTCTGTATAATTCTAAACTACAAAGACACTGTTGTTCTGTAAACCTTGCAAATGTCAGTCTAGTTTTAAGGTTAATTAACTCTACAAGTAAAAGAAACTTTGGAACTTACATGCAGCAATGAAGAATATGAAAGGGTTGCAAAAACTAGGTAAGGAAGAGGGAGTAAGCAAATGTCACATTATTGAGAATTCTATTTGAGTACCTATATATTAAAAAGCACTTATAGTGTTTGGAAGATAAATACATTCACAGAAGTGACTTACATTTCTATTAGGCCATTAAGCAGAAATTGAAAATGTACTTTACCCCCTTAATATTCTTCAGATGGCATGTTATGACTAAAACTTGCTGAATCCATGCCATAATGTGGTGCATTTAATGGTATACACAGGTACAAAACAACCAAACAATGCATCACTTCAACGTCTGAAATAACCTAGCAAAACATGGTATTCGAGTGTTGAAATACCACTGTTTCTCAGAGATTGCTTAGTTATAGCTAAGAGGCCATCCTTCTCTAAAAAGCTTTTGTTACCAATTCCTTTCTGTTGCTATTATATAGTCCAGTGATGTATGGATACCCTTGCTTCCCTATGTCATTAGTATGGTGTTGTTTAGATGTTAATACTAGAGACAAAGTAGTTGATATAGGAGTTTTAATCATAGGAATTCATGCCTCTAGGGTTTTAAATATTTGTGTTAATAAACTGTCCGCTTGGTTGCAAATATTCCCCAACTAAAAATATAAGATAAAAAAACAGAACTTAATTTTGACATGAGCTAAATCTGTTTCACTCTCCCAGGTTGTGGGTTCCTGGGCAGAATCTTTGTTGGTGCTAAGTGAGAGTTACTGTTTGCAGTTTCTTTTGGCTATTTATAAGACTGCTGGCGGTGACTGAACCATCAGGTTCCAACAGGCTAGTCCTTTTCCAGAGTAACTGGATGCTGTGTTTGAGAAATGTGATAGTTGATAGGCTGACATCATGAGGCTCATGACCCAGCCTGTGCACCAAGCTTCAAATCAGCTATCAATCCAAACAATAAGAACAGTTGTTTCCATACATAAAAAAACTGTGGGTGGCTTTGTTTACACATTTGCTGAGTGGAAAAATACTTTAACTTAGTGAAGCTGGATATATTTCTAAAATTGAGCAACTCTATTAACTACATTAAATTCTCCTGGTAATTTTCAGCATGTTCTTTTTCTTTCCAAATGACTTGGTCATCTAGACTGAATTTTAGACTCTAGCCAGTTGAAAAAATTAGAAAAGTTTAGTTAATAAGATGGCTACTTTTCAAAAATCAAAACTTTGAACTAATTTCCTGAACTGACAGTCATGACAAATTATATTGCCATATTGGACTATTGGTGTGCAAAATATATTGAATTTTTGAGTTCAGGCAAAATGAGTCAAGACAGTAAATAGAAATTGGGTATTTGGTAAATTACATTTTCAGCTTATTTGATGAACACATTAACTTGTGAAACAATCAAAACAAACCTACTGGAGGATAAATTGTGAAAAAATAATCTATTGAATTTATTCTATACTAAGTACTTTTCAATAATCTTGCTGTTGTTATCAGTGTTAGCATAGTAAAGTTCAAGTTGCCTATGGTCATAAAAGTAGTAGACTTTTCTCTAACCAAATGTTATCCCACTTATGATACTTTCTTCCATATACTAATATGACTGCATTGTCATCAGTAATAGTAATATTTTGAAAATATTTTATTTATGGATTTTCCCATTTTATTATATTGACTAGATATAATAGACACAACTTTGATTTTATTTAGCCTATAGACCACTGAAATAAACAATTGAGAATGTAAAATTTTGGCATATCTTAAAATTATATGAAAAAAGTTTTATTTAAATAAAAGCACATGAATTTTAGTTTAAACCACAAGCATATATATGTGTATATATATAATCAGAAAATTACAATTATGAGCTATAATTTTTGTGAATTTTCTTTGAGGTTTCTTTGTTTTCCCAATTCATAAAAACTGCATTTTTTCAATGACTCTGTAGATATTTAGAAAAAAATATGTTCACTACCAAAAAAAGGTAAAATCCTTGTGATGTGGTAAATATACTAGGAGTTTACTAGATGGCACTGCAACATATGTTTGTAATAATGCACTATAAGTGTTTGAATAGGAAATTTTCTTATAATTAGATATAATTAGATCTATATTGATATATGGAGTCTTCTTATGATTTTTGCATAAGTTTTTAGAATCAAAATTGTGCAACCTCTTCATATCATAACTAGATTTCAACTTTCTTTCTATTTATTGAATTTGGGCTCCATTTAACAAATTGACTTTTTATATTCTAACATACAGATCAAACTCAAGGGGCCATAATAGCACAGTTAATCTCCAATACTATGTTTTTTTGACTACAGATCATTTTTTAAAATAATCCAAGTAGTAGCTGAATATAATTCAATATAAAATGATTTAATTTTAAGTGTGCTAATTCAGAAGAAAGCAAAAAATAGTTTCAAGTGCTCAATACTCTGAAACATAAATTTTCTATTATATGTAACAATTTTTGCTTTTAACATAAATTATAAATGACAGTAAAAGAAGCATTTCATTTTTAAAGCAAAGTAAACTTTTATCAGAGTGTTATTATTTGTGCTATAGCCATTAACCATAATTATGTGTTTGTGCTATCCAGCCTATGTTCTAGGTGATGCTCCCCAAAATTAAGATACAACCATAAAGAAATATTAGCCACATATAAAGAGGAAAATGGGTGACATTAGAAGTTAGCATTAGTTAACCTGAATTCACTGCAGATATTGTAATTATAACATCTTTAGGACTTGAAGACTCTTTAGATCTATATGACCTGAAGAAAAAGGAGGTAAAAACAATAAATTTCCCTTTATCAAGACTGAGGCTTTCAGGGTCAACACTTAGAGAAGATTTTCAAAACAGCTACAATCAAACAATAACCAGATATACCTGGAAATTGACAATTTGATTAATTATTAAAATTAATAATTAACTAGGTATTAAATCAATAGTTTATTGATGAATCAATAAACTATTGTTTTAATTAATTATTAAAATTAACTAAATTTTAATAAATGTCTATATCATCTCATAAAATATACTTATAATGCAATTTTATTAAATGATATGTTAATTAATAAGCAAGGTAATATTTTGTTGAACAAAGTGGGAATGATAACAAGCAGATAAATACTAAGGTCATAAAGTATAATTCAAAAAAATCTTTAAACCCCTGCTGAGATTGAGACAGAAATTTTCACAGGTGAGGAAATCTAAATCACAATTCCAGAATTTTTGTATGGCAAATTAGTTGTAATATTACTTTTTATGAGGATAATCAGAAAATCTAGATAATTTTTAAAGTCTGTTCAAAGTCATTGGAAAGTTCACTAGACTTTAACAAGAGATTTGCAAAGATTTCTAGGGTACAGGAAGGTACAATGATCAGTCTGAGATTTGACTTTTCCTTTTCCTTCAAGGTGATATGCTAATTCTTAAGTAGCTGAGAAACTGAGCAAAGCTTACAGAAGAGTCACAATTACATAGAAACAAAAGCTGAAATATAGATCCTAAGAAAGGCTAGGTAATCAGTCAGTCTAGGTGGAAGCCATCAAGGGTTATTGCAGTGGTAGAATCATCAAAAATAGCCTTCAAGAACAGAAAAGAAATAAAGACCTGGCAAAAAGGGAAAAAATCCTGAGGAATTATCATCAGCAAACTAGAACTAAAGGAAATACTGGAATGTTGGAGACCACTCTGCCTGGTTTTAGAAATTGTATCTCAACCCCTTGTGGCTAAGGGCCAGGGACGACCTCTGGAGTGCCAACCCCAGGAGACAAAGCTTGTCTCTGGTAACAAATGCTGCCTCAGTTCCTCTCCCTGCCCCCAAAGCTCAGTCAGAAGTCAATGATGGGTAAGACCCCTCACGGTGGGAGGCAACCTAAGCCAGACTCGATCACTTGGGAGGCGTTCATGGAAGGACTGGGGGCTGCAACAAAGAGGGAGCAATGAACTCTCCCCCCTCCCCACCCCCGGCTTTGACATAGCCTGAGTCCCCATGTTCTCTGGGAGAAGTGCTTCCTGGCTCTAATCCCCTTAAGCCTGAATACCTGTTGGGGAGAGGTGCAGCTCCCTGACTTGCTACAGCATGTCCTGGGGAAAAATCTGGCATCACAAAGACTTCCTGATAAACCTGTGAAATCTGCTCTGCTAAGAGTGCTTTCATTCATATGTTAAGTGTTCGAGCAGGAAACTCTAAAACTGTTCCTGACAGACTCTGAAGCCCTCAGACTTCTTTGAAATGTTATCTACTGTTTGATCCTTGCCGCCCTTTATTCCTGAATATTACAAGCAGATAAAAGGCTATGGAGGAGGGGGCTTGACATGCATAATGAAAAGACTGAGGGTTATGCATTTGTTGAAATTCTTAGGACAAGGAGTAAAATTTTAATGAATGCAGTTTCAAAAATCAGGATATTTCAGGCTTTAAAACAAAATGTAGACTGTGACAAAATAATATGTGTTAAAATGTATGACATAATTTCACTGAAGGGAGTGGGAAGAAAACTGATCTAAGTAACTGGGTAAATGAGGAGAGAGTTTAAGACTATGGACTAAAGGAACTATATGTAAAAGATGTATGTAGTCTAGTTAATAAAGGTGTTTCCCCATAGGGGTACGGATTAACAATTCTGATACCACTATACATATCTACTGAGATTGAGCAAACAAGCAAATATGTGTTGGATAGTGGGAACCAGTTTTCTACAATTAGAATGAAATTTTAATTACAAAAAAGGTGGAAGGTTAGAATGAACCATGTGGTACTGAATAAAAGAGAACTCAGTATGAATTCATGTTTAGCTTAATATAGATATATGTGGATACATGTATAAATGATTAGACATGTATAGATGCACAGTAAAATACAAGTGTACCACATGTATTTTCTAGTTCTGTCAGTTGGAAAGGTCAGAAGAAACAAGCATACCCTGAATTCACATATTGATTACTAATACCATTTCCAATAAAGGGAACCAGGACTCCTTGAAGAAATGGCTGTTTGTTGGCTGGGGCATGGAATAGACAAAATCCTGAATCAATTTATAGTATTAAAATAAGAAAATTTTCGGACTTCCGCCAAGATGGAGGCATAGGTGGAAACACTTTACCTTCTTGCACAACCAAATCTAAAAACAATAATGTTTTAGCAACAATAAACATAGTTAATCCACAGAAAATCGAACAATACAGAGTCCGACAACAATGAACCACTCAGCTAAACTGGTGAGAGGGGCAGAGCCAGCAGCAGAGTGGGTTGAGCAAAAAAGATATCCCAACCCGGGCACTCAGACAGCCAAGGGCACTGATCCCAGGTGTGGGGTAGTGATGAGCGGGCCCAGTGAAGGCTAGGGGCGGCTGGCTGATCTTGGTCCACATTTGTGAGCAGATAAACCAGTGAAGGGACAAGCATTGAGACAGACCATGCAGGCCCCAGCATAAGGCGGCAGGCTGATCGCAGCCACACATTTGCGCGCAGATAAACCAGCAAAGAAGTGAGCATTGAGACAGATTGTGCAGGCCTCGCTGGCACAGGGTGGCGGGCTGACCACGGTTGCACAGTTGCGTGCAGATAAACAGGCAGAGGGCTAGCTGTGAGGTGAACCAGGCAGGAGGGAGTGGAGAGGACCCCTATTGCTCCCTCTCTGACCCTGCCCCACATACAGCATCACAACCCAATGACCTGGGTGGCCCTGCCCTGGTGAACATTTAAGGCTCCCCTCCTCATAAGTAACAGGCACGAATAGATCAAAACATGGCTCAAGAAGAACTCAGAGCCCCAGAGCCGATAAATCTAAGCGAACAAGAAATTGCCAACCTATCAGAGGCACAGTTCAAAACACTGGTGGTCAGGATGCTCACAGAACTGGTTGATTTTAGCCACAAATTAGAGGAACAAATGAAGGCTAAACTAATTGAAATGAATGGCAATGCACAGGAAACCAATAGTAATGGAAAGGAAACTGGGACTCAAATCAAAGTAGTGGACCAGAAGGAGGATAAAAATGACCAACCAGAAAAGAATGAAGAAACAAGAATTAAAAAAAAATCAGAAGAGACTTAGGAACCTCCAGGACATCTTTAAACGCTCCAACATCTGAATTATAGGGGTACCAGAAGGGGAAAAGGAACAGCCACCAGTGGAAAACTTATCTGAACAAATAATAAAGGAGAACTTCCCCAATCTGGCAAAGGAAATAGACTTCCAGGAAACCCGGGAATCTCAGAGAGTCCCAAAGAAGTTGGACCCAAGAAGGAACACACCAAGGCACATCATAATTACATCAGCCAAGATTCAAATGAAGGAGAGAATCCTAGAAGAAGCAAGAGATAAGGGGACAATCACCTACAAAGGAGTTCTCGTCAGACTGTCAGCAGATTTCTCAAAAGAGACCTTCCAGGCAAGAAGGGCTGGAAAGAATTATTCCAAGTCATGAAATCCAAAGACCTACAACCAAGATTGCTCTATCCAGCAAAGCTTTCATTTAGAATGGAAGGACAGATAAAGTGCTTCTCAGATAAGATCAAGTTCAAGGAGTTCATTATCGCCAAGCCCTTATTATATGAAATGTTAAAGGGACTTATCTAAGAAAAAGAAGATAAAATATATGAATAGTGAAAGGACAGCAAAGTCACAGTTATTAACAACCACACCTAAAACAAAAGCAAACTAAGAGGGCAGCTAGATCAGGAGTGGGAACATAGAAATGAAGATCTCAAGGAGGGTTAGCAACAGGGGAGTGGGAGGAGGAGAAGGGGGGAGAAGGTACAGAAAATAAGTAGCATAGATGGTAGGTAGAAAATAGATAGGGGAAGGCAAGAATAGTATGGGAAATATAGAATCTGAAGAACTTGAGACATGTGGTCATAAACTAAAGGGGGCAAATGGTGGGGATAGGGGTGCAGGGTGGAGGGGAACAGAGGGGAGGAATAGAACAACTGTAATAGCATAACCAATAAAATATATTTTAAAAATTAGTAAGATAATAGTTGGAAACCCAGATACATTAGTGATTATTAGATTTTAATTACATAAAATTGCAGGTAGTCTCTTTGTCTATACAGATGACAATTGCATATAATTTAACTTAATACATTTGAAATTTTTAATAAGTGCTCCAGTTAAAAAGCAGATTGTCATTTTGGATAAAAATGTAAAAATATGCTTCTTTTGAGAGACACATCTTAAACATTGGAATACAGAATGGTTTAAAGTAACAGGGTTGGAAAAGCTGCAGTATATAAACAGCAAACGTTAGGTAGTTGGTAAAGCTAATATAGTGATATCAGAGAAAGAAGCTTTTAAAACAAAAGGAGTTACTAAAAATAAAGTGGTATATTTCTCTGTGTTATCTTCTACCAGAAAAGGGTAACAACACTGAATTTGTATGTGCCTAATTATAGATTTGAAAATATAAAATGAGCAAATAAGGTAGCCCCTATGTTCATTGCAGCATAATTTACAATTGTCAAGATATGGAAGCAGCCCAAGTGTCCATCAACAGATGAGTGGGACATTTACACAATTGAATATTACTTGGCTATGAAAAATAAAACTTTATATTTTGTGACAGTATGGATGGACCTGGAGAGCATTATGCTAAGTTAAATAAACCAATTAGAGAAAGGCAAATACCTTATGATTTCAGTAATATGTGGAATGTAACAAAAACAACAAAAAAACCTGAACTAACAAGCAAAACAGAGACGAACTCAGATGGAGAGCAGATGACAGCTAGGTGAAGAGAGGTGAGGGAGTGGAAGGACTGAGCAAAAAGGAACAAAGATTCATAACCATGGACAATAGTGTGATGACTGCTGAGGGGAGAGGGGTACAAGGGGGCTGGAAAAAATATAATAAAGATTAAATTTAAAAAAGAAAAAGAAAATGATATAAAGGAAAGTAGTCAAATCTACAGTCAAGTTAGGAGAAATTCTATCACTTTCCCTAGTTATTGAAAGAATATGTAAATCAAAAACATAAATTGCAGAATATTTTTGAGTGCGTATAAATAATTTAATAACATTTACCTTATTTTGAAACATATCAAATCTCAAAGTTAGATTAAAATTACATTTAAATAAAGTTGAAAATCAATAACAAAAAAGGACAACTAGAAATAAAGCCAAATGTTTCAACATTTAAACGATTATTTCAGGATAATCACTGAATAAAAGAAGAAACCACTGTGAATGTTACATAACATTTTGACTGACTGATATTATAAATATATATAAAAACTTATGGAATACATCTGAAATGGCAATTTGAATGTGATGTGACTTCTAGCAAATAAAATTATATTACTCCTGAAGTAATACAATTTATGAAAATGACAAAGAAGAAATAGAAAAATGTGAATAGTTTTGTACAGAATTAAGAAAACAAGCATGTAAATAACCTTTTCCTTTGGGCTATGTTGGCTTTAGCAGTAAATATTTTTAACATTTATGATGTAACACCAAACAACTTACAGAACTCTTTTGAAGCATGTAAAAAAAGATAGAAATATGTCCTAACTTGTGTTATAAGGCAAAAAAATTTGATATGAAGACCTGACAATGCATTGCAAGAGAGAATAATTATAGGCTAACTTTTTTCATGAGTCCTAAAGAAATTATTAGCAAATAAAATTCTAAGCAAATTATTTGAAGTAAATAAAACTATACATAAAAATCAAATTGGTTTATTGAGGGATTTTATATATGTATAAAATCCAGGGGAAATTATATACACACACACACACATATTTATAATTGCACATGTATAATAATCTCAACAGTTGCCAAAAACATTTGATAATGTTTAACACTCATTCATAATGAAACTGTGAGTAAACTAATAATGAAAGGGAACTTTCTTAATCTGATAAAAATTATACAATAAATCTTACAGCAGCCATCATGCTTAACTGTAAAATATCAAAAGTTTTCCCTCTGAGTATAGAACTGAGAAGAGAATGCTTCACTACCTATAGTTAACATTGTCCTGGCATTCCTGTCTAATAGATTAAGGCAAGATAAATAAATAAAATTTATAGATTGGAAAGGCAAAAAAATTATTCACAATTATATTCACTATTGTATATTTCAAAGCTTTAAATGTAGTATTTGAATTAAGAGAAAAGTCACTACAGTTGATCTCATTATTTGTGAATTCTTCTATTTGTTAACATTTATTTGTGACATCAAATTCAATACTTATAGCACTTTTATGGTCATTTATAAAATGCACAAAGGGGTGAAAAGTTTGAATTGCCCAACATGTTTCCCAGCTGAGGTAAAACAAGGCAACATTATGTCTTTTGTTTCAGCTCTCATACTATGGGTGTCCTTATCACTACAACATTTTGTGCTCTTTGTTGCTGATTTCTCTTTTTAAAATAGGCCCCAAAACTTGAGCTGAAGTGCTCTTATGTACTCCTACACTCAAGAAGGCTATAATGTGCCTTATAGAGAAAGTATATAAATAAGTAAGGTTCATTCAGGCACGAATTATAGTGCTGTTGACTGGGAATTCAATGTTAATGAATGAACAGTACATACTAAATAATATGTCTCCAAGCAGAAATACACACACACACACACACACACACACACACACACACACACACACAAAACAAGTCTATGCATTGATCTACTGACAAAAATGTGACAGAGAGGCTCACAGGAATAGATATAACTGTATTCTCCCTAGGAGCTATGGTTCAATATTCACAAATTCAGTGCTCAAAATGACTGTTGAGAATTTTATATGCAAGACCTATGTATAAATCTTTAGTGTTTTTACATATTCTAGGTAATAAGCAATTAGAAAATAAAACTGTTTAGATAACATATGCAATCATTTAAAAATAAGGAAACCTACAAATAATTCTAACAACAAATAGATAAGATTTTATAGAAAAAAAAGTCAGGATATTCTTAGGAGAAATTAAGAGTTAAACCTTTCCTTATCCAGACACACATCTATAGTATGCATGGAAATAAAATTCCATAACTTTCTCTGTGTCTTCTTTATTGCCTATAACCCTCAAAATCAGACTTGTCTTAAATAAAAGGGGACAATCTTTTTTATTTAAACTTAAAGAACTTCCTTGGATTCTTGGATAAATATAATATCTTACATTTGTTTTTGGACAGTCATTATAACTATATATTTGCCTCCTGCATTATTTTTATTTTTAAGTTTTTAAAAAATTTTATTTGATTTTATTGAATATGCCATAACAGTTGCTCTATTCCCCCCTTCCTTCTCCTCCAGCCTGTGCCCCCTGCCCCATCATTCCCCCCCTTTAGTTTATGACCACATGTCTCAAGTTCTTTAGATTCTATATTTCCCATACTATTCTTGCCCTCCCCCTATCTATTTTCTACCTACTGTCTATACTACTTATTTTCTGTACCTTCTCCCCCCTTCTCCTTCTCCCACTCCCCTGTTGCTAACCCTCCATGAGATCTTCATTTCTATGGTTCTGCTCCTGCTATAGCTGTCCTCTTAGTTTGCTTTTGTTTTAGGTGTGGTTGTTAATAACTGTGACTTTGCTGTCCTTTCACTGTTCATATTTTATCTTCTTTTTCTTAGATAAGTCCCTTTAACATTTCATATAATAAGGGCTTGGTGATGATGAACTCCTTGAATTTTTTTTAAGTTTTCCACATTAAATGCAAATTCTCTTGAGGTGGTGGAATCTGAAACTACATTTAGGTTAATACCTTTAGTAACAGGAAAATGAAATAAAAATGGGAAGGGGTACAGAATGGGAAGATTACAGGAGGGAGAGACTTTTAAAGACAAGTTGTGCATAATAGTGTTTTCAAACTCTGCTTGTACTCACAAAATATTTTCTTTTATTAAAATTAAATCTCACCTATTACAGTTAAAACCTCTTTCTTTATTCTGAATCACCAGGAGAAATGGAGAAGTGTGGTACTTATTCACTAAGGTAAGTTTCTTAGGGAAAATCTACTATAAAGGCCTTGCTTTCTCTTACATGGTCTTAACCTGTCTCTATTTTCCTCTCTAGCCCCATTTCTGACTCATTAATCAGCTTCATTGTTTAATGAATCTCTTTACTCACTGTTCTTCTGAATTACGAAAAGTATTATCAACATAAAGCAGTTGTTTAACCATTCGGGGTTTTGTATCACTCCTAATTTCACTATTTGTGACACACATTATGTTTTAGGCCATAGATTCTATAGTCCCAAAATGAGAATACATTAATGCTACTCCTAGAGGAATATAATTGTTATAATATGATGATGTTAAGTTCAATATATTAAAAAAGTGCCTTATAGTCATACTCTTGAAACCTTGCAGAGATTTTAATGTGAGAATGTTACAGAAGAAATGGAGTATATACTGAGTCTAACCATATTCCCTAGATCAGAAAACTGGGATTCCTTTCCTAAAAGTACAAAGTTATAATTAAGGACCTAAAATCTTGCCTCATGGACACAATTATGTAAGCCTTACTTTGTGGCAAATAATAATTATTCATTTCCCCTCATCATTGCCAACTAACTGAATGTTTCATTGTTCAGCTGAGCTGAAAGAACAGATAAAGGTTAAATAGGCAATACTTAGAAGCACAGTTACTGATAAATAACTACAATAAGGACATTATAATGATGTAATTAAAATCAGCACACTGAGAGAGACTATGAGTGTTTTAGCCTGCTACCTCTTTTAAATTATACTATTGATTCACCAATTTAGCTGGAGTCCGAGCCTTAATGTCCACTTGTGCCACTTAATCTTTGAAACCTGTGAAGTCAGCAGCAGTGGCTCTATGTCCTGTGTCCTGCTGCTGGGGGCACAGGCACACTCCATGATAGCTTCAGGACACACTTGCATTTTCTGAACTACTCATAATCATTTCATAAACTTTTTCTAGAATTCTGAAAGTGTTCCTTTCAAACATAGTGCTTAGAACCTTTGGTGGCATTTATTCTTATCAGAAACACACTGAAACCTCTGTTAAAGAATAAAAACCTACAGAATACAGGTCCATCTGAAATCTCTCTAAAATTGTTTCTTTTCTAATGCATTGAAAGGATCTGGCTTTAAGAAAGAAGATTCATCTCATGTGCTGGTCCTACCTTGTTGACCCCAAATATAATTCTATAATAAGACTCCAGGGTATCAGTATTTCAATCTCCATATAGAAATTAAAAGTCCTGTTCTTATTACAGAAGAGACTGTTGAGACATAAGAAATAAGGGGCAGAAACATTAATATAAATGTGTTAATGGGGCCTCTTCTCTCTGGGGAGTGGGGAGGGAGCCACAAAAACGAGTTTGGAAGTTCTAGAAGCAGCAGAATTGAAGCCACAGCTGGCAATTGATAGGTTTCTGTACACCCAAGCAAAGGTAAACAAACTAGCATGGCCTGTGACACAGCTGGAGAAGGCTTGCCAGAGTATGCACAGGCTGAATAAGTCACAACACATGTGTGCTGTGGTGATTATCATGGTGTCTGAACGAAGGGCCGAGATGATGCTGCACAGGTGGAGTGCGTGATGGATGCTAGCCTGGGTTGACTGGGTAGTTATTTGGATCCTTACACTGCACATTGAATTTTGGGCCCAGACTTTCAGATGGAGGGCTGGGTATTTTCTGTGTTCTGAGGAAGAGATTGACATGGAGCTGGGGAACCCCAATGGCAACCTTTTAATGAATACCTTTTCCCATCCCCATCAATCTTTATACTATGCCTGTGTTCAGCAGCAAGTGGCCAAATCCCACTTTGTTTGGTAACAGTTTTGGCGAGACCCAGATGGGACAAAGCAGACCTTTGTCAGTCCCTAGCAGCCTGTGGCAGGGTGACCTCAAGAGCACACCTATGAGGATTTCCCAATCTCAGGGAATTTCTATGCACTCCAACTCAAAGCACTAGTTACTAGGAATGCCAGAATGATGGAAGTAAACCAGTCAGGGGAACAAAGGGTTCCCGAAGACTGAGTGAGCTGAACTGGCATGCACACTGGGAGTTGGGCACTTATATGTGGGTACTATGCCAGCCAGGGTGTGTCACTTGGGTACTGTACCATATTAGATGTGTCACATAGGTGCTATGCCATTTTGGTTCCAGGCAACTTGTTTGGACTATGTGCCATATGGGCTATGTGCTACATGAGTACTGTACCAATCAGGTTTTCTGCACAACTGAGATTTAATGGGGGAAGTTCTGATTCTGGAGGCCATGAACTGATCTCTAAGGGGGACCATTCGAGATAGCAACTGGGATCCAGTTGAGACCATTGGAGCTCTGGAGGCCATGAACCGGCATCCAATGGATGAGAACTGTATGAGCTTTGGGGGACATTGGTGAAAGGAAATGTGTCTGGGGAGGAGATAGACTATAAGAGGGGGTGAGAATCATAAAAAATTTTGGAGGAACTGTTCAAGGGCCAATATTTGTTCCTCCAGTCCCACAAACAGGAACTTAGGAGGCCACATGGCTAGGATTAAGGATCACCAGAGTTTAAGGGGCCACAATTTGCAGCACCAGTTGGCAGAAGATGAGACCCCTAAACCTGACTGTGGGATGGAGTAGTAGATTTAGGTTTTGCTTATATGTTCCCAATCTGCCTGCACCCCATTAAGTCCTGGCTTTTGGCCTACATGTCCAGGCCATTAGGAACTGTTCTGTTTCAGCCATTGAAATGAGCCCACTTGGCAGAATTTAAGCAGACTGGATAATGTACAGCCATTATCCAATGTGTAGAAGGAATTGGTTTTCTATTGTAACATTATTTGGTTGGTGTACATTTTGAACTATGGGGGAAAATGGGACATAAATGATTCCATAAATTGCTATACCATCATGAACTGTATTGTCAATGGTTGGGAAAGTGGGATGAGATCCCTTTGTCCAGGCATGCAGATCATTGCATAATAGGATTATTGCAAGACCTATGTTTCAAGAAGATATAGAATGTGTTTGCAAACCTAAGGACTTTCAGCTGCCTGATATAGAGTTAGAATATGTCCTTCCCATTTTTAGAAGAGACAAGGATTGAAAGTGAGATAGGCTAACTGGTTATCTCTGAATAAGAAAGTTTGTGAAAGTGGCAGAAGATTTGTAAATGTTGGTGAAGTCTCTAGAACATCGTGAAAGTTTTAAACTGGAGAAGAAAGAAACCTCAGTTTTTGGATCCAGTTATTCTATTCTTGCTTTCTAATCTTGTGGGAACTTTATTTGATCTTTGCTGTTTTGTGTACAGTGGGAATCCTCTGTCTCTGCCATTGGGTTCTGGTTGGCATACTGGATGGAGTGGGTGAACTCTGCCATTTGACTTTGGAAAGAAGATTTGGGATACTGGTTGGTTTAATGTTTTTGTTCCTGGTTTGTAAGAAAATTGATCCATCTGAAAGTTAAAATTTCACATTAAGTCGGGGAGAAACTGTATGGTTTTAGTAATAAAAGGCATGACATATGGAGATGCAATTCTAGTGGATATTTGAAGGACAAGAATTTTCCCTTGTGTTTAGCATTTTTCTCCCTATCTGATCTCTTCATAATGTGGCATTCTTAAGGAGTGAGTAATGGCATACATTTTCTTTGAGTAAAACCAATAAGGCAAGTTTCCAATTGGTAATTTTAATACTGAGAGATGCGGAGTAGGAAGGGGTCATAGGAAGAGGTTGCCTGAGGCAATGGGAACAGTCTAGGATGGGATTGGCTGAGACGGTGAATGCCACCAAAGCACATAAAATTATGGGTCACAAAATTTAAAATAAAAGGAGGCAGAGATTGGTGCTCTGGCTCTCTCTTTTGGAAGGATGCCTGGATAATCATGCTGCAGCTGCCTGCATTTCCCAAAGGATGGTATTTTGAATGGGAGAAGAAATTCTGAGCAAAGCCTGGATCCAGGCAACCTAGCAGAGGGTGGCAGGGTTATCCTTCTTTAGGTGTTTTAGAGTGGATGTGAACTGAGGCAGAAGCCCGAAATTCTTCCAAAATCGTGTAGTTTCTGTATCTTATGTAATTTTACTTTGTAAACTAATCCTATAGAAATAAGATAATTAAAAGTCAACAGGAGGAGTGCTAGGAGAACTTAGGAGTTAAAGAGTTTAGCCTTAATTGATAGACTTAAGTAACTACCTGTGGAAAGCTGTTGTTCCAAAATTGTGTAGCTTTTGAATAAAAACTTCTTTTCTGTATCACCAAACCTTCACCTTCAGAATTTTGCCCATAGGGTAGCAGTGGCAGTAGAATCTCACTTGTTGTTTGGTAACAGCAATGGCGGCTTTGGTGGGACCCTAGCTCCCTGTGGCTGGTTGACACCAAGAATGGGACTGTAGTGTTTCCCAGTCTCCAGGAACTTTTCTGCATGCCTGCTCAAGATGTGGGCTACCTAAACATGCCTAGGGGGTGAAAATGAGATGGATCTGTGAAAGATTTGGGCAATGAAGTATGGGTGGAGACTGCTGTGGGGAAGCCAGTGTGTGGGGACTATGTTTTTGAATTGGATGGCAGAGTTGCTTGTGAATACTGTGGAATAATGGATTCGTGGATAACAGTTTTGTTTAGATGTTCTCAGGTTTCTTGAATTTTTCTAGTTATAACTTTTTGTATGTATTAACTTTTTAAGTTATAACTAGATTATTATTATAATAATCTAGATTATTATTATTATAACTGGATTTTTCTAGTCATAACTTTTCGTATTTCTGGGTCAATAAGGGTAGTTCTGTGCTGGCTCCTAGAGGGAGCCCACTGGGTAGGATTTTGGCAAACTGGAACATGTACTGCTATTATCCAATGTCCAAAGACATGTTGGTATATTATTGTAATACTGTGTGCCCTACATATATTTTGGGTTATGAGGAAAGGTGGCATGTGCATGGTTCTTTAAGTTACTGTACCATCATACAATTGGAACAGTATTGCCAATGGTTAGACAGATGGGATAATATCTGTTAGGTCAATGCATTCATGTCATTTCATGATAAGATTTTGTCAGGGACAGAGAAACATCTGATGATGCAGAGAAAGGATGAGGTCTGAAAACCTCTCCCTGACAGTGAGGCACAGGAAGAAAAGAAAATGAGGAGATAAGCCTCATCAATGATCTGATCCCAGGGGACTCAGGGTTGGTTGCATGAGGACCTCCTCTTCCACCACACACTCCACTAGCTACTTCTGAATTAGGGCCCATAGAGCCAATAGCTCAACCCTGTATGATGAAGGATGGGCATCTCCCTCAAAGACCGATCATGGTGCCCAATTTGGCCAGGCAGTCTCTGTATCTGAAGCAAGGCAGTTAGTTCCCTTTGAGGCACTATCCTATAGGTGGAGTAACTCAGGAAAGCCATCCCACTGACTACCATTGGACCCATACTCCATTGTCCACTTCAAACTTACAAAATTGGAAGAATTTCAACCCTTCATACAAGGATGGTCCTCAGAGAATGGCAGATCTTATAACCTTCATTTTTGCCACTCATTATTCAAAGGCATATGTATAGGCTCTCCACAATACCTTGTTTACAGAAGATTAGAGATGGCTGGGTATACATAAGCCTATGAAGGATCCAAGCATTTACATCAAGAGAGTCTCAAAAAAAAAAAAACCACCACCAATGCAACTGGGGCAATTCCCTTGACAGAGCCTAATAGGAACCCAAATGGTGGGGGCCTAGTGTTCTTGGAACATTACAGAAAGGGCATAAGAAAGGGGTGACTAAACAAATGAGTCTGAATATAATACAGGCCCTCAGCCAAAGCCAGATGAGAACTCTTTTTGAGTTTTTTTTAATTTATTTATTTTTATTGATTATGCCATTACATTTGCTCTATTCCCCCCTCCCTTCCCCTCCACCCTGCATACCCCTCCCCCACCATTTCCCCCTTTAGTTCATGAACACGTGTCTCAAATTCTTTAGATTCTGTATTTCCCCTACTATTCTTACCCTCCCCCCTATGTATTTTCTATCTACTGTCTATGCTACTTATTTTCTGTACCTTCTCCCCCTTCCCCTCCTCCCACTCCCCTGTTGCTAACCCTCCATGAGATCTTCATTTCTATGGTTCTGCTCCTGATCTAGCTATCCTCTTAGTTTGCTTTTGTTTTAGGTGTGGTTCTTAATAACTGTGAGTTTGCTGTCCTTTCACTGTTCATCTTTTTTATCTTCTTTTTCTTAGGTAAGTCCCTTTAACATTTCATATAATAAGGGCTTGGTGATGATGAACTCCTTGAATTTGGTCTTATCTGAGAAGCACTTTATCTGTCCTTCCATTCTAAATGAAAGTTTTGCTGGGTAGAGCAATCTTGGTTGTAGATCTTTGGTTTTCATGACTTGGAATACCTCTTTCCAGCCCCTTCTTGCCTGTAAGGTCTCTTTTGAGAAATCAGCTGACAGTCTGATGGGAAGTCCTTTGTAGGTGACTGTCCCCTTAGCTCTTGCTGCTTCTAGGATTCTCTCCTTCATTTTAATCTTGGCTAATGTAATTATGATGTGCCTTGGTGTGTTCCTTCTTGAGTCCAACTTCTTTGGGACTCTCTGAGCTTCCTGGATTTCTCGGAAGTCTATTTCCTTTGCCATCTTGGGGAAATTCTCCTTTATTATTTGTTCAAATAATTTTTCAACTGGTGGTTGTGCCTTTCCCCCTTCTGGTACTCCTATAATTCAGATGTTGGAACGTTTAAAGATGTCCTGGAGGTTCCTAAGCTTCTCCTCATTTTTCTGAATTCTTATTTCTTCATTCCTTTCTGTTTGATCATTTTTTTCTTCCTTCTGGTCCTCTCCCTTGATTTGAGTCCCAATTTTCTTTCCATTACTATTGGTATCTTTTGTATCACCATTCATTTCAATTAATTTAGCTTCCATATGTTTCTCTAATTTGTGACTAAAATCAACCAGTTCTGTAAGGATCCTTATAACCAGTGTTTTGAACTGTGCATCTGAAAGACTGGCTATTTCTTCATCACTTAGGTGTATCGATTCTGGGGCTCTGAGTTGTCCTAGAGTCATTTTTGGTCTATTCGTGCTGTTAAGTGAGCAGAGCGAAGCCTTAGTTGTTTACCAGGACGGGGCGACCCAGGTCGCTGGTTTGTGACGCTGTGTGTGGGGGCGGGGTCAGAGAGGGAGCAATGGCGTTCCTCTCCGCTAGCCCAGCGCATTCAGTCACTCACACGCCTCGGGCTTTTTTATCCGATCCTAATTGTGCGAGCCTGCTTCACCTCGCGGGTTTCCCTTCTCACTGGTTTCTCCACACGTAAATGCGCGCGACCGCGACCGACCGACCCACCGTGCCTCTTCCCTGTGCGCTCTGGCAGCCAGCTCGCTGGCGATCAGCGCCCTCGGTTGCCTGTGTGCACCGCGCACCGCCCCGGGAATTTTTTCTTGCTAACCTGCTCCGCTGCTGGCCTCGCTCCTCGTACCGGTCCAGCTGAGTATCTAGTTGTCCTTTGGACTCTGTATTGTCGATTTTCCGTGTGGCTTGGTTGTGACTGCTGTTAAAAATAGTTGTTCTTAGATTTGGTTGTGCACAGAGGCGAGGTGGATCCTCCATCTACGTCTCCATCTTGGCGGAAGTCCCTCTCTTTTTGAGTTTTTTGAGAGGCTCTATCAGGCCTATGGGAAGCACATGGATGTTGATCCATAGGCAACAGATAGTATGCATATGGTGAACTTGACTTTTATTGGGTAAAAGAAAGAAACTCCAGTATTTAGACAGGGCATTGGGATTGAATCCCTCTCAGCTGGTGGATATAGCTTTTAAAATTACAAAGCTTAGAAAGCAAGAATATTAAAATAGGCCATGGTGTTCTTAGAAACAAGGTGGGACAACCATAGGAAGAGGATGGATCATAAAAGAAAGAGGAAAGGCCCCCTTGCTGCTAGTCAGTGTGCCTATTTTAAGGAGGAGGGCTACTGGATAAAGGAATGCCTGAACCTCAAAAGACAAATAAAGAGGATGGATGCCCTTACTGAGACACATTCTTCCCTAAAGATCATGGTATTCAAGTCCTGGATCCACAACACACGCACAAAATAGGCACTGCCTTAGGAGTACTTGAATCCTGCTGCTGTGGTTGACACTGAGAGGCAAAGCTGGACTGGAGCTCTGGAAAGAGATTTGAAATTTCTCTTTTGGAAAAGGACAGTGACCCTTAATGCAATGTGACTATGTTTCTTTCACTTTATGTGCTTGAAAAGCTAAGGACTTTTAGCTGCCAGATACTGAGTTAGTTTGTTCCTTCCCATTGTGAGAAAAAAACAAGGGTTGAAAGTGAGTTATAGTTATTTCTGAATGAGTAATGTAGAAGTTTTGTGAAAGTTGCAAAATGTGTGTGGAAAGTTGTAAAGGCTATAATAGGAGGTCATGGACATTTTATCTGATATGGCAGTGCAATCTCGGTGGTTATTGGAAGGACAAAAATCTCCCTTCATGCTTTGTATTTCTCTCCCTATCTGATCTCTCTAGATTTTGGCATACTGAAAATAGTATAAAGTTTCTTTTCATAAAACTAATCAGACCAGTTTCCAAAGGTGGTTTTGTTAACCAGGAATTTAACTGGAATGCTATCCCAGAAGGAGGCATGCATGAATTCTGGTTGTTAAGAGAAAGCCTTGTGGAACTGAGATTGGCTTTTATAGCTAATAGAAATTCCACTGGAAAAATAGCCTGGTACCTTGTATGCTTGTGTGGTTCATGGCAGTCTTTCCAGAGAAGGAATGAAAGTTGCTTTCTTGAAAGATGGCAAGGAAACTTAACACAAAATGGGAACATCAAGAACTTGATGAATACAGGTACTGCAGGCAAAGCTGGTTGCATCTGTGTGGTTTGTGTTCTGTGTCCTGAAGGGTTGACTAAAGTTCAGTCTGAAGGTTCCTTGTGGGAGTTCTAGCAAAGTAGATGTAAAGATCCTATATAATCAATTGTTGCTTTTGTTGTATTTATGCAAATGAATGGTCAAAATTAAAACAGTATGTAATACAGTTCCTTTAATGAAAATGAGGGTGATCTTAAAGGCATAAATTGTGTTTCAAGGAAAACTGAAATGCTCAGTGGTGGACACTAGACTATAACACAGTTTACTGTCTTCAAGGTTTTGTTTTCACTTAGAAGTTGAACAGGGTTTATGACTTTTATCAGAGATGTTCAATTTATGGGCAGGAAAAACTTGCTGGATTGTCACTATTTAATAGCATTCCAGCAAAAGGCTTGCAACTGAATATATTTTCAAAAGGCAGCCTTGTGTGCTCATAGACTGGTTTGTGGGTATTTTTTAAATTAAGCTGTGTGTTCTTTCTTCTGTTTTTATGGGGCCTATGATCTCATTACTTTGGTAACTCTTTACACAGGATAAGCCTCATATGAGAAGTCCATCTGTGTCATCTACTCCTGAAACTCAATAGTTTTCTTAACTTAGTGGTTGAGTTAGTGAAGTTTGGGGTGGTCTGTCAGCTTCACTTAAAACTGTTTTCTTTTTTGTCCTAAATGTTTGATGGAAAGGCCTCAGAAATGATAAAAGGAGTGGGGGGATATCATAGAATATTTCCCCACCCTGAGTTGACTATAGGGGGTAAAAGGGCTTTAGAAACATGTGACACACTTTATACACCTCCTTTGAAAAAAGCCACTGGTTCTTAATCAAATACATTGTAGAATTGGCCCATACCTTAGTCATTTAGTGGTTATGGTACTGATTGTGTCTTCTAACTCTGTTGCAAATTTTGTCACCTCCATAATACAACAAGGATGCCAACATGTCCAACAATTCTATCTTTTAGACCTTGTGAATGCCACTTTACAGAAACAGCCAAGTGATCTGGACTTTTCAAGATCCTTTTCTCTTGTGGGAAGCCCTCCCTCCATTACAGGCTCCCTTTTTGTTAGATCTCTGGACCCGGGGTAGGTAGAACTATATCCATTGCCAGCAACAGAGAATGAGATCTTCACCCAGTTGCCTTTGTAAGACTATAAAGGACCACAAGTGTTAAAGGGGGGATTGATACAGCGATCTTATCAGGTCACTAGGGAGGAATACGGAAGGCCCATACAAGGAGGTTGCCTGAGGCAATGATAATGAATCTAGAACAGGATTGGATGAGAAGCTGAACACTCCCAGAGTGCATGAAATTATGGCCCAGGAAACTTAAAATAAATAAATAAATAGATAGATAGATGATAGATAGATAGATAGATAGATAGATAGATAGATAGATAGATAAATGTGGGCCCTCTGGTCTGCCAGTTGTTTGGTTCTTGACTTCAGGTAGTGGAGCTTAGTGTCTATTTTGCTCATGATGAGGTTTTATTCTTTTGGCTGGTAGCCAGACAGGACCTGTAGAAATGGAAACACAGACATACTCTCTTTCCCATGTTAAAAGATCTACAGGGAGTTTTTTGATCACTGCTTCAATTTCTTTTGCTATTATTGGTGTATTTAGATTTTCTGCTTCTTTTTCACTGAGTTTTGGAAGACTGTATTTTTCTAGAAATGTGTCCATTTCCCCTAAGTAAATTCAAGGTGGATAAAAGACTTAAATGTAAGTCGTGACACCATTAAAGTCCTAGAGGAGAACATTGGCAAGAAAATCTCAGATATTTCACGCAGCAACTTCTTTACTGATATGTCCCCTAGAGCAAGGAATGTAAAGGAAAGAATAAACAAATGGGATCTCATCAAAATAAAAAGCTGCATGACTAAAGAAAACAGTATTAAATTAGCAAGACAACCAACTGTGTGGGAAAACATATTTGCCAATGATACCTCAGACAAAGGTTTAATCTCCAAAATATACAAAGAATTTACACGACTCCACTCTAAGAAGACATCTAACCCAATTAGAAAATGGGAAAAGGACTTGAACAAACACTTCTCCAAGGAGGACATACAGAACATTCAGAGACACATGAAGAGATGCTCAATATCGTTAGCTATCAGAGAGATGCAAATTAAAACCACAATGAGATACCACTTTACACCAGTCAGGATGGCTATCATAAACAAAGCAACAAACAACAAATGTTGGAGAGGTTGTGGGGAAAAGGGGTCCTTAGTTCACTGTTGGTGGGAGTGTAGACTGGTACAACCATTATGGAAAACAGTATGGAATTTTCTCAGAAAAATAAAAATTGACCTGCCTTTTGACCCAGCAATTCCACTGCTGGGATTATATCCTAAGAATCCTAAAACATCAATATCAAAGAACCTATGCACCACAATGTTCATAGCAGCACAATTTACAATAGCCAAGAGTTGGAAGCAACCTAGGTGCCCATCAGTAAATGAATGGATCAAAAAATGGTGGTACATATACACAATGGAATTCTATGCTGCAGAGAGAAAGAAGGAGCTACTACCCTTTGCAACAACATGGATGGAACTGGAAAGCATTATGCTGAGTGAAATAGGCCAGGGGTTGAAAGACAAATACCATATGATCTCACCTTTAACAGGAAGCTAAACAACAAAACAAACAAGCAAGCAGAAAAAAAAAAGAAACAATAACAAAAAACAAAGACACTGAAATAGAGAACAAGAGGATAGTGACCAGAGGGGAGAAGGAAGGGAAGTTAAGGGGAAAAAGGGGAAGGGACTTGGAGGAACAAATAGGAAGGACACAGGGACGAGAACTAAGGGGGGTAGAAATGGGAGGGAGGTGGGGAGCAAGGGGCAGGGGAGGCTGGGATGGGAGAAATAGACAAAAAACTGTACTTGAAAAATAACTAAATAAAATTAATAAAAAAATATCTACAGGGCCCTGCCAAGAGCCACCTCCCAGTGGATCTCTATATAAAACCTGAGAATAAGATGACTTTGGCTCTTTCTTCTGAAAATGGTTCTCAATTGGAGTACAAAGTGATACATCACAATTTAGGAAAGTATATGTAAGCATGGCTAACATAATCAAATTTGGGGGGAAGAACTCATGACTCCCCTTTTTTGTTTTTTAGGAAGATTTTTAAAAGTATGATGAGCCCATTCTACAATTATCTGACTGATTGGATTGTAAGGTATTCCTGTTTTATGTTGGATATTCCAACACTGAAGAAAAATCTGAGTAGACTGGGCAATGTATCCAGGGCCATTATCAGTTTTAATTTGCTGAGGCCATCCTAAATGGCTAAAGGCCTCAAGCCAATGGGCTTGTATATTTATAGCAGATTCCCCTGTCAAGGCAGTTGCATGTAGGGCACCAGGGTATCAATAGAAATATGGACATATTTGAATTTTCCAAAGGGAGCATAATGAGTGATAACTGTTTGTGAAATTATTTGAGAACTTAGTCCTTGAGGATTAGCTCCTGGAGATTGGGGTGCCTTGATAAGTGCTTGGCAATCAGGATGTACTTTAATAATTTGCGTAGCTTGGGAGCAAGGAATATTAAATTGTTTTCGGAATGCCTGGCTATTTTGATGAAAAAAACTGATTAAAAGCTGTTGCTTGCTGGAAGGCAGTAAGGACACTGACTAAGGCATCTTCCTTATTGTTACCATCTACCAGGGGATCAGGCAAGTCTGAATGAGATTGAATATGAGTAATGAAGGGGGATTGTTCTCACTTGTCAAGGAGGGACTTTAGAGTCAAAAATAGGTTAAGTAGATTGCGCTCAATAGAAGTCTTAATTAATGTCTGATCTAGATGAGGAATAGTATAAACAGTATATCCTGAGTCACAGACTATATTCAGATGTTCCTGGGCTAGTTGCTGCAGGGCCATGATTGCAGCGAAAAGCTCAGCCCTTTGAATAGGGGAATGTCCTGAGGATACAAAACTTTTCCAGTTTTTGCCCTCTTGACACATAGTAGAAGCCTCTCTGGGTTTTCTGGACCCATCAAGAAACAGTTCTTGGCTCAGTTATTGGCATTAGGCTGACCTTTTCTGCTAGCCGTATTTGAAGGAATGGAATGTTTTGATGAAATCTATCTGAGGGCAGGTTTATTTCTAGTCCTCCTACAAAGTCAGCTACAGCACACTAAATTTCTAAAGATTGAACTGCTAATTGTAAATAGACTTGAGTTAAGGAGACATGAATAAAGATAGGATCATATCCAAACAACTGCTGTGTTCGCTCACGTCCTCTTATAATAAGATAGCACAATGCAGTTATATAGGTGGTAATAGTATGTTGTGGTTGATGAGACAGAAAAAGCCACTCTATCATAGCTAAGTGGGGTGAAAGCTGTTTTATAAGACCTGTTCCAGTGCCTAAGGTTGGAAAATAGAAAAGCTGAACAGGAAACTGTGAATTAATTCTAGTTAGTTGTCACTGTTGACTATATTGATTTATTATAGTTAATTCTTGTAGGGCCTCGGAGGATAGTTTTCTGGAGGAATTAATGTCCAGGTCCCCTTTAAGGGCATTAAATGAGTTAATTGTTGGGTAGGTATTCCAAGGCTGGGTCGCACCCAGTTGATTGCTTCCAGAAGTTGTTAAAGGTGATTAAGTGTTAAATCTTTGAGTGGATTAATTTGAAGGATTTGAGGTTGATTTGTTCTATTAAAAAGGATATACCCTACCCTGGATGGTGTAGCTCAGTGGATTGAGCGTGGGCCTGCGAACCACATGATCGAGGTTCAATTCCCAGTCAGGGCACATGCCTGGGTTGCAGGCCAGTTCCCAGCAGGGGACTCACGGGAGGCAGCCATACATTGGTGTTTCTCTCCTCTTCTCCTTCCCTTCCTCTCTAAAGATAAATAAAATAAAATAAAATAAAATAAAATATTAAAAAAGGATATACCCTAAATGTTTCCAAGGTTCTGAATGCTGGATTTTTTTCTGGAGCGATTATTAGCCTAGCAAAGGCTACAGAATTTTTAAGAAAGGAAGCAGTTTTTGCTAAAACATCTTGTGAAGGAGCTGCAATCAGGTTGTCATCCATATAATGATAATTATATAATTATAGTGATATATAATAATAAGTAATATTACTATATTATACAACGACAATTATATAATTACCTATTATATCTATATAATAGGTAATTGAATTAGGAAACTGATCTCTTACTGGCTGAATCGCTGTATGAAGGAAATGCTGGCAGATAGTTGGGCTGTTAAGCATTCCCTGAGGCAAAACTTTGCATTGAAACCTCTGTAAAGGCTGAGAATTGTTAATGAGTGGGAGGGAAAATGCAAAATGTTCCTGATACTTTTCTGCTAAAGGGATTGTAAAGAAACAACCTTTTAAGTCAATAACTAAAAGTGGCCAGTCCTTTGGAATTCAAGCTGGACTTGGGACTCCCAGCTGTAGGGGGCCCATAGGTTGAAGAGATTCACTGATTTTTCTTAGATCATGAAGAAGCCTCCATTTGCCAGATTTCTTTGGTACAACAAAAATAGGCATATTTCAAGGGCTGTTACAAGGTTCAATATAAGCTGCTTTTAATTGTTTAACTGAAAAGGCAGGTCTGTTCAAGTCATTCTTTAAGTGACCACTGATCAACCCATACTGGCATATTGGAAAGTCAAGTAAGTGGTAGGGGAGTTATAAGAGCAGTGGCCATTAGGGAATATGTGGCAGAGAGATTTGCATCCTCCACTTACTGAGGAGATCATGGTCCCAACAATTAAGGGACATAGACAGGATTTATGGTCAAATTCTCCCTACCTGTCCTTCTGGTCCATAACGTTTAAGAGACCATACACTGACTTGTGGTTGAGAAACTCCTCCAACCCCTGTTACTGGCATTTTGCTGTCTGTTAGAGGCCATTCTGGAGGCCAAAACTGATTTGAGATAACAAAGGTGTCAGCTCCTATATCTATGAGGGCACGAAACGTCTTATACTTTATCTTTATTTGCAAGATTGATTTATTTAACTTAATTTATTCTTCCTGAAAAACTGATTGATTGTCTGTACTACTGAAGCCTCCTTCTCCTCTTACTGTATTCTGAGTCTTTGAGATTATGTAGGGTAGTAGGAGCAGCAGAGCAATAAGCATCTGGGCAAAATGATATAACCAGAAGCTTTAGGCATGATTTTAATTTCCCCTTGATAGTCTGAGTCAATGACACCTAGCTGAACAAAAATGCATTTGGTGTTAATACTGGATCTCTCTAAGATTAAACTGACCATTCCTGGGGGTGAATGTTCCTCGACACCAGTGGGAGCTATGATTACTTGATCTTGTTGCTTTAAGATGAACTCATTGGTGGTGACCAAGTCCAGCCCTGTGTTTCTGCAGGTGGCTGAATGAAGGTCAGAACCTGTGCATTCCCCTGCATTCCCTGATATTGATTGCTGTTCTGAAAGCTCCAATTGGGGTTGGGGGTACTGGAGTGGGCACCCCCACAGAAGTTTCCCTGAATAGGTTGGCTGTTTTTGTCAAATTTAGAGTGGCATTATTTTGCCCAATGTCTGCCCTTGTCACAGAGTGGACAGTCCTTTAGGGGAAGCTTGTAATTACCCTTTTCCTTTTCCAGTGTGGATGAATGGTCCTTGTGCAGGTGACTGGGCTTTCTACAATTGTAACATCTGGGATCCCTTAATTGCAGCAGCTAAGAGAGAAGCCTTATGCTACTCTGTGCTGACATCTTGGCAAGCTTTGATAAAATCACTGATGTTTTTGGCAGTAGTGCCCAGAAGTCCTGTAATGGTCCTGCAGTCTTTGTTAGCATTTTCATAAGATAGCTGCCACAAGAGAGATTTGGCTGCTCTGTCATTATCTATTTGCCTTTCAATAGCTTCTTAGATGTGATCAAAAAGTCAATATATGCCTCTGCAGCACTGTGATGGATATTGGTAAAGGAAGAAATTTCCCTGGCCTGAGAATCAGGCACAGCCTTCATGGCTCTGAGAGCAACTTCAGCACTTTGACTAAAAGCCTGAGGATCAAGCTTGGCTTGAGCCATAGTGGTGGCAAAATCACCAGACATGAGTCACATAAGGAGGGTGACAGGATTATTCATTTGTGCATTCTTGGTCGCTTGGTGACTGGCTCATGGAAAGTACCCCAAACGCCAGACTGTAAACTGAGCTGGGGTTAAGACTGTCCTGGCCAGAGCAATGCCATCACAAGGGGCCATTCTATAACTGTCAGTGATGGCTTGAAATAGCCCATTAGTATAAGGAGCCTGAAGCCCATTTTCCCTAATGCTCTTTTTCAGATCTTTATAAAGGGAAAAAGGAAGGGGTTCATGGACATTTCTTTGACACCTGACTATAATGGGAAAGGGTGAAAGGGCATCTAAATCCCCAGCCTCTGCTGCCTGCTGAAGGCATCATTGCATGGCCCTAACAGGATATCTGTCTAAATTTTCTGGCTTCCTTGGTGGTGAGTAATCCTTTGAGGAGGAACTCTCTCAGGGTTGAAGTAAGGAGTGACAGCTATGAAGCAGGTCCTCCAATGGGGGTGTAGGCAGAGCTTCCATAGCTGGTTCTTCCACTACATCACATATGACTTCCTCCTCTGAACTAGATTCTTTATTCTCCTTTGTGACTCCTTCCAGTCTCCCAGCCCATATGGGCGAAAGAGTGGTCCTGACTAGCCCCCAAGTTACTATGTTTTGAGTTCGGATAGAAACACCACTGTCTTGTAAAACACCATTGTCTTAACCTCTCACTTGCATCTTCCCAAAACTTTATATCTAAGTTTGCCTCAGGAAAAGCATGGTAGTATTCCTTTATAGTTTGTAAAAGCTGAATGAGATGCTGTTCTTTCACCTTGCAACCCACTCCCCAGAGGAGCTGCTATAACACCTGTGGATAAACTTTCTGCTTTTTAGATAAATCAGAGCCCATTCTTGTTATTAAAACATTCCTTTTTTACTTGCAGTTGTCTTTTCAGATTCCACCTGTGCTGAACCCTAACTAGTTAGCTATTTAAGGATATAATATGGTGGGTCTAAATGTGCTCTTGGTGAACGGCAGTCGGGAAGAGGGCTACAGGACTTTCTGAGTACTCTCACCTCGTTTATGAATTTTGGGTTCTTCCCCAGCCTTTAGGACTGCAAGGAGGGGCTGGTAGCACTAGGTGACCAACCTTTATATGGTGCTTCCTAGACGAGCCAGAAGTTGTATTAAGCAGCATTGTAGGTCCCTATAAGGCCCCTACACATCTTTGGAATCAATCTCAGACACCCTTACAAGGCTCTGACACAGGAACACCCAATTTCTTGGGTCAACAAATTTCCCTTTTGTCTTCAGAGCTTAGCAAATGTCAACAAGTCTCATACAAAACCTGTGACTACCAAAAAGATGCTGGGAAGATGGCGACGGAGTAAGATGGAGCTGATGCTAGCTCCTGTACTCATGGGTGAAAATCCTGGCAGATCTATAGAGAAACAGCACAATAAACCATCAGTTACCCAGCATTTATGAAATTAAAATACCAGAGATTGTGACCGACGCTGAAACACCAGACGGCAGCAGAGTCAGCTACTGGAGCTGGGTCTCACGTGGCCCCTGTTCTGCCCCCAGAGCAACAGGCCTGGGAGCCGGGGAGTCAGGTACGGGAGCGGGACACTCCAAGCCCCTGTGATGGTCCTGGGAGACAGAGGAGTCAGGAACCGGAGCGGGGACATTATCGGCCCCTGTGCCGATGCCATAGCTACCGGCCTGGGAAATGGAAGGGTCAGTTGCAGGACCTGGGACACCAAAGGCCCCTGTGACGCCGCCATAGAGACAGGCCTGGGCCCTGAGGAGCCAGCTACGGGAGCTGGGACGTTCTCAGCCCCTGTGCTGCTGCCATAGAGACAGGACTGGACGCTGGGGAGTCAGGTACAGAAGCCGGGACACTCCAAACCCCTGAGACGGCCCTGGGAGGCAGAGGAGCCTGCTATGGGAACCGAGATTTTCTCAGCCCCTGAGCCGCTGCCATAGCGACGGGACTGGACACTGGGGAATCAGGTACAGGAGTTGGGACATTCTAAGCCTCTGTGACACTGCCATAGAGACAGGACTAAACGCCTGGGAGTCAGGTACGGAAACTGGGACACTCCAAACCCCTGTGATGGCCCTGGGCGGCAGAGAGAGCCAGATACGGGAGCCGGGATATTCTCAGCCTCTGTGCTGCTGCCTTAGTAATGGGCCTGGGTGCTTGAGGAGGCGGCTACTAGAGCCAGGTCATTCAGCAGTGGTAGGCGACAAACGCAGGGACCAACGCAAGGACCAGAGTGAGTGTAGGTGGAGACGAAGAACAGCAAGAAACTTCAAGGAGTCTGCACCACTGAACTTCACAAGGATCATACCACAGAAGTTTACTCCATAAAACCAGGGTTTCAGAACAGATCAATATTAGAAGCAGAGACTAATAAGAAGAGTCTCAAACAATGGGAAGACAAAGAAACAATCCCCAAATGAAAGAAAAAGCAGAAACTTGCCCTGGCTGGTGTAGCTCAGTGCATTGAGCACAGGTCTGTGAACCAGAGGATCGTGGTTCAATTCCCAGTCAGGGCACATGCCTGGGTTGCAAGCCAGTTCCCTGCAGGCCATTTCCCAGCAGGGGACGCACTAGAGGCAACCATACATTGATGTTTCTCTCCCTCTCTCCTTCCCCTCTAAAGATAAATAAATAAATAAATAAATAAATAAATAAATATTAAAAAAAAAGAAAAAGCAGAAACTTCAGAAAGAATGTTAGATGAAATACAGGCTGATCAACTATCAGATAGTGAATTCAAAGCACTGGTTATTATGAAGTTCAAAGAGCTCACAGTGAACTACCAGAAACTACAGGGGAACTACAATGATCTCTCTGCAAACTACAGCAACATGAAAAAGGAAATGGAAATTATCAGCAAGAGACAAGAGGAAATGAAGAATACAATTTCCGAATTGAAGAACACAGTAGAAAGTTTCCAAAGTAGGATAGATGAAGCGGAGGATAGGATTAGTGAGTTGGAGGACAAGGTAGAAAGCATCTCACAGAAAGAGCAAGAAAATGAAAAGAGGCTCAGAAAGAATGAAGAGGGATTAAGAGAAATGCAAGACAATATAAAACGTAATAATATCCGAATAATAGGAATACCAGAAGGAGAAGAAGAAGAACAAGGGATAGAAAACGTATTTGAATGAGTAATGGGAGAAAATTTCCCTAATTGGATAAGAGAAAAAGTCTCACAAATCCAGGAATCACAGAGAGTCCCAGTCAAGAGGAACCCAAGGAGGCCCACTTCAAGACACATCATCATCAAAATGGCAAAATTCCAAGACAGAGAATCTTAAAGACAGCAAGGGAGAAAAAAGAAATAACATACAAGGGAGCCCCAATAAGGTTAGCTACTGACTTCTCAATGGAAACACTTCAAGCAAGAAGAGAATGGCAAGAAATATTCCAAGTAATGAGAACCAGAGTCCTACAACCAAGGCTACTTTACCCAGCAAGGCTCTCAATCAAGATAGATGGCCAAATAAAGAGCTTCCAAGACAAAAAAAAGCCTAAAAGAAAACGCCTCCACCAAACCAGCTCTATAAGAAATAATAAAAGGACTGCTTTAAAGGAAGGAAGGATAAGAGGGAGACAGAGAGAAACACAGGTACAAAAATGGCAATGAATAAGTACCTATCAATAATAACCTTAAACGTAAATGGATTAAATTCTCCTATCAAAAGACACAGAATAGCTCAATGGATAAGAAAGCATGACCCACACATATGCTGCCTACAAGAGACACACCTCAGGACAAAAGACCATCACAGACTAAAAGTGAAAGGCTGGAAACAGGTTTTCCAAGCAAAAGGACAAGAAAAAAAAAGCTGGGGTTGCAATTCTCATATCGGACAGAATAGACTTCAAAAAAAAAAAAAAAAGGCCATAAGGAGAGACCCAGGAGGTCACTTCATTATACTCAAGGGAAGAATCCACCAAGAAGACATTAACATTGTAACCATACATGCACCAAATATAGGGGCACCCAAATATATCAAGAAAATCTTAGAGGACTTCAAGAAAGATATTGACAGCAACACAATTATAGTAGGGGATTTGAACACCCCACTATCAAAAATGGACAGATCTTCCAAACAAATTATCAACAAAGATATTGTGGCATTAAACAACACCCTAGATGAAATGGACTTAACTGATACATATAGAGCCCTTCATCCCAAAGAAGCTAAATACACATTGTTTTCAAATGCACATGGAACATTTTCAAAGATAGACCACATGATAGGACACAAAACGAGCCTCAAAAAATTCAAGAAAATTAAAATCATTCCAAGCATCTTCTCTGACCACAAGGGACTGAAATTAGAAACCAACCCCAAAGAAAAAAACCAAAGCACCCAAAATCATGGAGACTTAATGGTATGCTATTAAACCACAAATGGGTCAAGAATGAAATTAGGGAAGAAATCAAAATGTTTCTGGAAACAAATGAAAATGATCTCACAACAACCCAAAACTTATGGGACACAGCGAAGGCAGTCCTGAGAGGGAAGTTTATAGCAATACAGGCCTACCTAAAGAAGACAGAAACATTTCAAACAATTTAACCTTACGCCTGCAAGAACTTGAGGAACAACAACAAAGACAGCCCAGAGCAAGCAGAAGGAAGGAAATAACCAAGATTAGAGCAGAATTAAATGACATAGAAACTAAAAGCACAATTTTAAGGATCAGTGAATCCAGGAGTTGGTTCTTTGAGAAGATAAACAAAATAGACAAGCCTTTAAGTAGGCTCATCAAGAAAAGAAGAGAGACAACAGAAATAAACACAATCAGAAATGAAAGAGGAGAGATTACAACTGATACCACAGAAATAGAAGAGATTGTAAGAAACTACTATGAAGAACTGTATGCCAAGAAATTTGAAAACCTAGGGGAAATGGACACATTTTTAGAAAAATGCATTCTTCCAAAATTCAATAAAAAAGAAGCAGAAAATCTAAATACACCAATAACAGCAAAAGAAATTGAAGCAGTAATCAAAAATCTCCCATCACACAAGAGCCCCGGACCAGATGGGTTCACAGGAGAATTCTACAAGGCATTTAAGGAAGAGCTAACCCCTATTCTCCACAGACTATTACAAAAAATCCAGAAGGATGGAAAACTCCCAAATTCTTTTTATGAAGCCAGCATCATCTTAATTGCAAAACCAGATAGAGACACAACAAAGAAAGAAAACTTCAGGCCAATATCGCTGATGAACATAGATGCTAAAATCCTCAACAAAATATTGGCAAATCGCATCCAACAATATATTAAAACGATCATACACCATGACCAAGTGGGATTCATCCCATGGATGCAAGGATAGTTCAATATTCGCAAATCACTAAATGTAATACATCACATAAACAAAAGCAAAGACAAAAATCACATGATCATATTAATAGATGTGGAAAAAGCTTTTGATAAGGTACAACACCCATTTATGATAAAAACACTCAGCAAAGTGGGAATACAGGGAGCATTTCTCAAAATAATAAAGGCCATATATGAGAGACCTACAGCCAATATCATACTCAATGGGAAAAAAACTAAAAGCTTTTCCACTAAGATCAGGAACAAGACAAGGTTGTCCACTTTCACCACTTCTATTCAATATAGTATTGGAAGTTTTAGCCACAGCGATCAGGCAAGAAAAGGAAATAAAAGGCATCCAAATAGGAAAGGAGGAAGCAAAACTGTCACTGTTTGCAGATGACATGATAGTGTACATGGAAAATCCTATAGACTCTACCCCAAAACTGCTCAAACTAATTAATGAATTTGCAAAACAGCTGGTTACAAAGTCAATATACAGAAATCAAAGGCATTTTTGTATACCAACAGTGAATCAGCAGAAGCAGGAATCAAGAAAAAAATCCCTTTCAATATAGCAAAAAGAAAAATAAAATATCTGGGAATAAACCTAACTAAGGAGGTCAAAAACCTGTATGCAGAAAACTACACAGCCCTGAAGAACGAAATCAAGGAAGACACAAACAAATGGAAACATATACCTTGTTCATGGATTAGAAGAATTAACATCATCAAAATGTCCATACTACCCAAAGCAATTTACAGATTCAATGCAATACCTATTAAAGTACCAATGGCATATTTCACAGACATAGAACAAACACTTCGAAAATTTATATGGAACCATAAATGAGCCCAAATAGCAGCTGCACTTTTGAGAAAGAAGAACAAAGCAGGAGGTATCACAATACCTGATACCAAACTGTATTACAAGGCTACTGTAATCAAAACAGCCTGGTACTGGCATAAAAACAGGCACATAGACCAATGGAACAGAACAGAGAGCCCCGAAATCAACCCAACTCTCTACAGTCAATTAATATTCAACAAAGGGGGCAGTAACATAAAATGTAGTAAAGATAGCCTCTTCAACAAATGGTGTTGGGAGAACTGGTCAGCTACGTGCAAAAAAATGAAACTTGAGCACAGGCTTACACCATACACCAAAATAAATTCAAGGTGGATAAAAGACTTAAATGTAAGCTGTGACACCATTAAAATCCTAGAGCAGAACATTGGCAAGAAAATCTCAGATATTTCACACAGCAACTTTTTTACTGATATGTCCCCTAGAGCAAGGAATGTAAAGGAAAGAACAAACAAATGGGATCTCATCAAAATAAAAAGTTTCTGCATGGCTAAAGAAAACAGTATTAAATTAGCAAGACAACCAACTGTATGGGAAAACACATTTGCCGATGATACCTCAGACAAAGGTTTAATCTCCAAAATATACAAAGAACTTACATGACTCCACTCTAAGAAGACACCCAACCCAATTAAAAAATGGGAAAAGGACTTGAACAAACACTTCTCCAAGGAGGACATACAGAACATTCAGAGACACATGAAGAGATGCTCAATATCGTTAGCTATCAGAGAGATGCAAATTAAAACCACAATGAGATACCACTTTACACCAGTCAGGATGGCTATCATAAACGAAGGAACAAACAACAAATGTTGGAGAAGTTGTGGGGAAAAGGGGTCCTTAGTTCACTGTTGGTGGGATTGCAGACTGGTGCAGCCATTATGGAAAACAGTATGGAATTTTCTCAGAAAAATAAAAATCGACCTGCCTTTTGACCCAGCAATTCCACTGCTGGGATTATATCCTAAGAATCCTAAAACATCAATATCAAAGAACCTATGCACCACAATGTTCATAGCAGCACAATTTACAATAGCCAAGAGTTGGAAGCAACCTAGGTGCCCATCAGTAAATAAATGGATCAAAAAATGGTGGTACATATACACAATGGAATTCTATGCTGCAGAGAGAAAGAAGGAGCTACCACCTTTTGCAACAACATGGATGGAACTGGAAAGCATTATGCTGAGTGAAATAGGCCAGGTGCTGAAAGACAAATACCATATGATCTCACCTTTAACAGGAAGCTAAACAACAAAACAAACAAGCAAGCAGAAAAAAAAAACAAAGACACTGAAATAGAGAACAAGGGGATAGTGACCAGAGGGGAGAAGGAAGGGAAGTTAAGGGGAAAAAGGGGGAGGGACTTGGAGGAACAAATAGGAAGGACACAGGGAAGAGAACTAAGGAGGGTGGAAATGGGAGGGAGGTGGGGAGCAAGGGTGGGGGAGGCTGGGATGGGAAAAATAGACAAAAAAAATGTACTTGAAAAATAACTAAATAAAATTAATTAAATAAATAGAACAAAAAGAAATTTTACACTCAAATAAAATGTAATTTGATTAAAAAAAAAAAAACCTGTGACTAAGACTAAATTCTGGAAAGCAATCTTCAGAGTCTGGTTTTAACCAAAATACTCATTCACTATCTGCTTTTCCTCATGCAGATGGACAGGGGGGAAAGGCAAAATTGAAAGGAGCACAAGAGGTGGCTTAAAAAAATTTGCTGAGATGCTTGTAAATTGTCCTGTAACTTGTTAATGTTTTTAAATCCAGTTAAAGGGAAAATCTTTGTGCTTTCTCCCAAGCCTAGACCTATTTTTGAGGTTGTGCCTCGAGGATAGGCTTGTGAGTGTTTTTACAGTGTGCCTCTTGTTGTGTGGACTTTTGCTTGTGGCTGGCAGGAAACCTAGTGTTCTGTCCCAGTCCATGTCTAGCTAATCCTCTCATAGGTGTCTTTATTGTGGTGAGTACCCTTTTGGCTTTTAACTGTTCAACCTATGCCTGTGAGGTTGCAGCAAATACTTTTGAGAGAGAGTAGGGCTCCTGCTTACTAAATAAAGTACGGTTGCAAAGTGATCACAAGAGAGGCCAACCTAGGAAGAAAACCCTTTTCCTCTGAAATCCAACACACCCTATACCTGACCAAAAAGCACTCGGTGTCATCCATCCTTACCTGGGCTAATACATGCACTCCAACCAAGTTGGTGTGCTGTCCACAATGATGGCTCATAGCCCTGGGTCCCTGTTCTAGGGTGCCAGCTGATGTGGACCCCAGCTTGTGGGGTCCATGGCATTGTGACTGAGATGAGACAAATTCACATGGAATACCAAGTCCTGTGGAAGAAAAGGGACAGCACGGCCACTCTCTCAAGGAGAGTCTTAGATACTCTCTCAAGAGAAGAGCGCCCCGACCCTTGCCTTGACAAGCTTTGATGGCTTTTCTGGGCACATTGCATTGAGAATGGTCCTCATTTGCTATGTACAGGTTTGCTTCAGGTGTTTACCTTTCACAGCAAACATAGGAGAGGATGTTGCTAATTACATCAAAAAAGGATATTTGCAAATGTAAAGGTAAAAGTAGTTGAACTGGTTACACTCATCCTTGGAAGGTTTAGCATAGATTTTAGGAAGTTACTTTAAAGATATATAGAAAACTTTTGCTGCCTCAATCAGGGTGAGGGAGTTTTAACAAAAAGCAAGTCTCAAAGTGGCCTAGGTACAATGCATGCCTGATTCCCCACAGGAGAACCTATCCATGGGTGTGGGTCCTGTGCACTGGACCTTGCTCTCCACGGGCCTTTCCAAGTGGGAGTTGGGCCCAGGCCACACAGGATGGTCTTCTATTAAAAAACATTGCTGCTCTTGGTGTATTTATGCAAACAAACAGGGGAAACTAAAATTGGACTCAATATAGTCCTTTTAATGACAATGAGCATGATCTTAAGGAGAAAAATTGTGATTCAAGAAAAATCATAATGCTCAGTGTTGGACAAAAGGCTAGTGCAGCTGTCTTCAGTGTTTGTTTTCATCTGGAAGCTGAAACAAGGTTTGTGACATCATCAGAGTTGCTCAGTTTACAAGCAAGAAGGATCTGCCAAAATTTCATTAGTAAATGACATTTCAGTAAAGGCCTTGCAACTAGATGTCTTCCCAAGAAAGCAGTCTTGCAAACACAGAGACTAGTTTGTGAGTTATGTGAATCAGCATATATGTTCTTCCTTTTATTTTCATAAGATGTAAGAGTATGACCTCATTACCAGAATGATTGGTTGCAATACAGTATTACAGAAAACAACTCAGCCGCTTTCGGGTGTACGGAGTGGAACTTTATTTATGCATAAGGACCCAGAGGAGACAATCGCCAAATTCTGGGCCCTGATCAATGGGGAACAATTGCTTATATGGGGTGAGGGGCTGGTCTGTCACTCGGACTGTTACTTTCTGGCACAAAAGCAAGAAGAAGCTTATAGAAGCCAAAAGCGGAACTGCTGATAGGAGTTAATACAAAATTCTTTGTTCTTACTTCCTAGTTACTTAGTTACTTGCTCTCTCTGATCCTGTTGACTCAGCTGCAAGCCTCCTCCTGGGCAGGCTATTAGCTATTACATTCATCCTATTGATTCAGTGGCTAGCTCCCCTCCTGGGCAGGCCACTAGAATAGGCCTCACTTAAAGAGTCCATCTTCTTCATTGCCCCTGAGATTCAACGGTTTGGCTGAACTAAGTGTTTGGCTTGGCGAAGTTTTGGGGTCATTTGTGGGCTTTACCTCAAAACTGATTTTCCCTTTTCTGCCTTGATGGCTTGGACAGAGAAGGTCCAGAAATATGAAAAGTGAGGGTAGGCATCCTAAAATATTCCTCTCAGCCAAAGCTAAGTTTAGTGGGAAAAAGGTCTTTGAACCAGTGTAGAATGCCGTGCACACTTTCCTCCAGATAAGCCACTCTTTTCCTAATGAGTTACAGTAAAGAATTTGTCTCTGTTTTTGCTGTTTAGTGGTTATGGTTTAAATTGTGTCTTCTAACTCTCTTGCCAAATCTGTTGCCTCTAGAATAAATATGCCAGCATGTCCATTCACAACTGTCTTTGAACACCGAGCATGCCACTCTCCAGGGAGAGACAATTGACCTGAACTCTGCAAGATCCTTCTCCCATTTGTGAAGGCCACATTCTGCTCCACATGGTCCCCACTCTTTTAGGGATCCTTGGGTCCAAGGGTAGGATGGTGGCCATGTCCAGCAGCAAGTAGCTACAAGAAGATAATGAGATCTTTGCCCATTGTACTTTATAAAAATATAAAGGCTCTAAATCTGAAAAGAAGGGCCTGTAACAGGTGTGGAATAAGGTCCAAAATGGGTTATAAACTGAGAAGTTCCCAAACCCCCACTAGCATCACTGGGGAAAAGGGAAGCAGAACAGAGCCATTGAGAGTTACTTTGCGTATCTAAAGAACTTGGTCAATGTTATAGTAATGCTAAAAGTTGTGCCCACCCTCCTCTAAGCCAGGGAGATAGGTGTGACTTTGATTCATGAGGTAGCCAGAGGGGCTTGCTCCACCTGCACAAGAGCAGGAAGTTTGTTCCTATGTTCTAGGGCCATGCTTGCTTGGATTAACAATAGCAACCAAGAAAGGGAAAAGAAACCAGAGTACTGATAGGTGTAACCCTTTGTGAAAGGAGTCAGAAATGGGATCACAGAGGAGGAACAAAGCAGGATTTAAACTTAAGTGTTACAGGAAAATGAAGCAACCAGATGCTGAGGAATTCTGGAGTACAAGGTTTATTAACGTGCACAGGCCCAGAGGAGTCAATCTCCAAATTCTGAGCCCTGAACAAAGGATTCTTGGGGTTTATGTAGTCTACGGGGTCTTCCTGTCTACGTAGCGGGATACAGAAGTGGAATGTGGAAGTTAGTTCTAGCTACGTGGCAGAAGCAGAGTACAAAGGCTAAACATGGAAATTACTTCTAACTGCGGGGGTGCTAGCCCTAGCTGTTGTGAATATCCTGCTGTTTGCTTTTCCCAGATGGCCTTATCACTCTCTCAGGGTGCCTGGGGTTTGGGTGAACAGAGGTTTTCCAAAGCTTCCCACTTCATTCCCCCCTTTTATGCTAAACAACACTAGTGCTTGTTTTAGCATAACAATATTCTTCTTGTAGGGATAAACAAGTCCCCCCTTTTGATGCTTGACTGCTGTTGACTTCTCTAGCATCACTTTATGGTTATTCTTGTATGTCAAGGGGCTGTTGTAATTTTTGATAACGGTATCACTGGAGGGACAGGATCCTGGCAGTTGCCCTGCAGGTAACTGTTGCTTCTAAGTTCTGGACTATGATCCGCAGGATACAGGGGCCAAAGCTTAAACCTAAGAAGATAATAATTAGGGGTCCTAGAAAGGGAAATAGCTACTGGAGCTAGGCTTGAGGATTTATTCCTCAATTTCTCTAATTCTAACTATCTGTTTCTTTAGTGCAGTGGTTTATATTCTCTCTGATTTCTTTAACTTTCTTAGCTATGATCCCTCACTGATTTACATAGTAGCGATATTCCTCTCCTAAGAACGTACAGCCCCCCCCTCCCCTGGATTCAGAGTATTAATGAGGTCTCTTTCCCTTCTGGAATTATATACAGGACAATGGACGAAGGTCTCATCCTCTTGTAACTGCTTTCGGCTGGAAATGGACGCTGTCCTACTTACCCCTGGGTCAGGGGTGCCCTGAAAGGGGGTGCAGCATGGAGGGAGTCCTTCCTGTAAGGGGAAAGACCTTAGAGGGTCCTGGTCAGTTGGCTGTCACCTGGATGTCGCAGGCTTGGTGTCCAAAGGCTGGCATTACTGGACCGTTGGCATTCTGGTCAGGTCATATTCTGGAGGTGACAGATTAGGCAAGAAATTGGAAGCACAATTAAATCATAACCATTAATTGACAAATTCAAACACTTCAGTAAAGAATGGCTTATTTAGTGGGAGGTGTACAAGGCCTGCTACACCTATCTAAAAACTTTTGTGCTTCACTAATTTCACTCAGGCTGAGGGGAATACACTAAGATTTTCCTCCTTTCAGATATCTTGGCCCTTTCTGTCCAAGCCATCAAGACAGAAAAGGGAAAATCAGTTCTAAAGTGAAGCCCACAGACCGCCCTAGCCCTTCACCAACCCAACTACTTAGTTCAACCAAACCGTTGATTCTCAGGGGCGTGATGACGAAGATGGGCTCCTTAATTGAGGCCTATATTACAACTAATCACTCATAGGCATAGGCAGGTCATAGGCATATGCCCTATGAAAACAGAAGAACACACAGGTTATTTCACACAACAATCTCTAAACCAGTCTCTGCACCTGTGAGACTATCTTTTGGGAAGACATTCTATTGCAAGGTCCTTTGCACCTGTAAATTGTACATCTTCAGTGGTATCACAAACTTGGTTTCAACTCTTTAATGAAAACAAACTTTCAAGACAGTTAGTTGCACCATTCTGATGTCCAATACTGAGCATTGTGATTTTCCTTGAACTACAATTTTTCTCCTTAAGATCACCCTCACTGTTATTACAGGGACTACTTTGAGTCCCACTTTTGATTTTGACTGTTTGTTTGCATAAACACACCAAGAGCAGCCTGGATCACTTATGATCCTTAAGTCTGCTTTGCTGGAACTCACATAGGGAACCCTTAGATTGACTTCTCAGTCTGCCCCTCAGGGCACAGAAGCAGAGCGACACATCTGCCATTTGGTTTTGCCTGTACCAGTTGTTTCACTCAAATCCTCAAGCCTCTATTGTGCCTACAGGTTCCTTTTTAACCATCTTTCAGGAAAACAACCTTCGTTCCTTCCCTGGAAAGACTGGCATGAACCACACAACCAGCCAAAGTACCAGGCTTTTCTCGTGGGCTTTTGCTAGCTTCACAGGTCAATCCCAGTTCCTCAGGGCTTTCTGGTAACAACCAGAACACATACATGCCTCCTTCAGGCGTGACATTCCAGTCAAAGTCCTGGTTAACAAAACCACTATTAATGACTGGTCTTATTGGTTTTATGCAAAGAAACCTTATGTCATCATTCATTTAGAGTGTTAAATTCTGGAGGGATCAGGTAGGGAGAAAAACACAAAGCGTGATGGAAAATCCTTTTCCTTCTGATACCCACTAAGATTGCATCTCCATGCCTTATGCCTTCCATTACTAACTCCACATAATTTCTCTCCAAAATTTTCGCAAACTTCTATAACCTCTTACACACCCTCTTCTATCTGCACGGCTTTCCACAGACCTTCAGCAACATCCAAAAAACTTTTACATCCTTTCATATACTTCTTTATTTACATATCTTATACTTTCTATTATTCATTTTCTTACAGAGTATGAAGTTTCAGACTTTTCTGGAATCCTCGATTTCTTTTCTCAGAATAGATGCAAAGCAAAACTCAAAACACAGAGTTCTGAAACAATACACAGGCAGAGGCATTCTCTTGCACCAATGCATCCACTGGTGCCTGGCTCCTTCAGGCCTGGTCTCATGGCAGAGACATGGTGCTTTGCCTCAGGCTGAAATACTTATCAGCCCCAAATGACCCTTCCTGGGTCCCGGGTGGCAAAGGCATCCTCTCCAAACAGCTACAGTGACCTTTCCTGGGTCTTCAGGTACACAGGGTTTCTGATCAGAAACAACCAATGGCAGAGAAATTTGCTCTTTTCCCACAAAACCAGAAAACAAGTAGTTGAGGTTTCCTTTACTCTAGGTTTAAAACTTTCATATCCTTTATATATATAAAATCTAGATTTAATTATTACTCTCTTTTAATCTTGGTTCCTTTCCCACACTGGGAAGGACTATACTTAAACTCAGTATGTGGCAGCTAAAAGTCCCTAGCACTATAGGTATCTTCCACTAAAAGTCCCTAGATTCACAGGGACATTTTGCACCTTTCCGAAGCTTAGATGTTGTAAATACCCTATAAATCAGGTGGTCACTCTTGGACCTCAGTTCATGACCTTCAAAACCAGAGCCATTACTACTAGAACCAGTTACACACAGAACCTGACTGCTGTAGTGCCCACACAGCAGTAGCATGCAGCCCATAAATCAGAAGAGAAGCCTTATCCAGTTCCAAGATGGCAGTGCCCATGCACGTGGGGTCATCCAACATGGTGGCACCCATGCATGAGGGGTTGTCTAAGATGGCGACACCCATGAATGCTCTGTCCTCCATGGTGGGGCACTCACGTGGCTCATCTATTTTACCCAAAATGGCAGCACCCCGACTCTGGTTCCACCCACCTGGGAAGGTCTCAGGACTCTGGTTTAAGGAACCCTGGAAGCCCCCAAGGCCCCTTCCTCCTGTGAGTGTGGAGGCACCACAAAGCCACCATCCACCCATTGGGGTGGTTTCCCAAGGCTGCGGTCACCAGTGAAGGTGGGGCAGAGGTCCCGCCCACCTCTGAAGGTGGGGCCCTGTGGCTCTGTTTTTGGAACTCAAGAAAGACTCTGCCAACCCCTGGTTTGGCGGGTGAGCAGAGCCTTCTTGCAGAGGCTGCAAATCTATGGTGGAGACTTCTACCACTTGCAGGGCAGGAGAGGCTGTAGTGGGTCTCATCTCCCTAGAAGGCAGCATCACCACTGGAGTTCCTACTCACTGGGGTCCCCCACTGTCTATTCTGAGGATGGGAGGAGGTCTCCCAAAGACTAACTTATACGGGGTGTAGCCTGAAGGGTTAGGGGCATTCCTAACTCTAAGTAGTGCCAGTGGCAGCAAATCAGTCCAGCCTCCTGGTGGAACCCAGCCAGAGCTTCCCAGAGAGTCTGGTCCATGCACTCCACCCTTCCCGAGCTCTGGGGTCAGCATGCAGTGTGCCCACCCTGCCCAGACCTGTGCCCCTTCTTCATGGACACCCGGCACCCTGTCTTCATTAGCAGTTCAAACAGCTGGCAAGGGCCCTCCTAGCACCAGTCTCAGGTTGATGTGGCTGAAAGGAGGTTATCTACACACCGATAACACTGGGTCAGTCTCCTTCTCAGTAAATGATTTTAGATCTCTGGCCAGGGCCTCTCCTAGGGGAGTGGGAGAGTTTCTGAAGCCCTGTGGCAGTCTGGTCTGGGTCTAAGCCAGCTAACCTGAGGACTGTAGGTGCTTGTAACCCTGGTCTTTGTCGCACGCCAGTGGGCTTTTTTCTTTTTCCTTTTGGGGGCACTCTCTTTTCTAGTACCACTTCTCTCTGTAGTAAGCACACTGGTCTCATTCCATGCTCCGGGGTGCCGGTCTATTTCCTTCCTTATGTAATCTGGTGGCTCCCTACTCCCGGGAAGTATCTGGTTTCCCAAAGGACCCACTTCCAGGGCTGCCAGCACAGGCCCAGGAGGTCTTCAGCTTGCTCCTGGCTCAACATGAGGACTCAGCTGGGGCATATTTTAGAGAGGCCGACCCCTTTGAAGAGGGTCTCTACTTTGACACCAGAGACCAGCAGGAGCCAGAATCTAGGTCACAGATGAGGGTCTTTGCTTCCCCAGGTCTGGCTGTGAGTTTCCAGAGCATATAGGGGAGGCAGACTGATAGGTGGCTCTTCCTCTGGCTCTCCTTTGAAAATGGGGGCAGCGTGTTCCTCTTGACCGGGTGACTAAAACACTGGATTGCCCACTTTTTGCCTACCACCAGCCTTTCCCACTGTCTTAGGCTTCTGACCTGCACCCTGACAGCATGTCCTGCACTAATTCCTGCCAGCGGTCTATATAAATATACTGATTGGGGTGTCCTGGCTTGCCTGTTACTATGAGGTGGACTGCCTTAATTATACCTAAGTTTAGTGTTCCTTCAGGGGGCCAGCCTACTCCAAATGTTGGCTACTCAGAGGTGCAAAAGACCTCTAACTGACCAGCATCTATGCTTGGTTCCTGGCCCCAGAATCAGTCAGAGTTTTGCAGCATGCAATCTAACACAGTGGAAGGTCCCCCGCCCATGGTGATCCTCCCAGAATGACACAGACAAACAAAGGGAAGGGAGTTTCATTTAGCTCTCCTGGCCTGCTCCCTCGTGGGACAAAGTCGGTCTTGGCTAAGGTTGCCCCAGCAGAATTCGGGGTTAGCTGCCAACCGTTATGCCGTATGATCTGACACAGGAACCGCAGGTTGGGGCCCACTCTTGGTCCGTAGGACCAGCCCGTGGAGCCACAAACACAGTCACTCACACTTTCACTCTCAAGCACTCTAAGTTTAAACAATCCCTCCCCAGGTGAGGGCCTGGTGGCCGGACTAGAACCGACCTAATTCCTGGCTGAACTTGAACCGACCTAATTTCTGGTTTGAGAGGTGATCAATCTCTCTCTTTGGTCTTGGGTCTGGTCCCCGGGGCACTTACCGATTTGGTGCCTTCTGTCAGGTCATAGTCCAAAACCCTCACTTCCCGTCTGGAGTGCGGGCCGGGGGCCAACACCCTAACTGGACGGGGCTTGAGAAATCTCAGGGCACATGCACCCCCACTTCCCCAGTTGGTCCTCCCCACCTATTCAGTCAGCGGCAAGTCACCCCAAATTTGTGTAAGGTCGCTTCCCGGTCAGGGAACCAAATGTTACAGGGAAATGAAGCAACCAGACACTGAGGGATTCTGGAGTACAAGGTTTATTAACGTGCACAGGCCCAGAGGAGTCAATCTCCAAATTCTGAGCCCTGAACAAAGGATTCTTGGGGTTTATATAGTCTACGGGGTCTTCCTGTCTACCTAGCAAAGTGGGATACAGAAGCGGAATGCGGAAGTTAGTTCTAGCTACGTGGCAGAAGCAGAGTACAAAGGCTAAATGTGGAAATAAGTTCTAACAGTGGGGGTGCTAGCCCTAGCTGTTGTGAATATCCTGCTGTTTGCTTTTCCCAGACGGCCTTATCACTCTCCCAGGGTGCTTGGGGTTTGGGTGAACAAAGGTTTTCCAAAGCTTCTCACTTCAAAGCATTGAACAACCATGTGGTCTTAGCCACACAGTTTGAAAGGATGTAGGAGGACCCCCACTAGCCCACCTTTAGGAGGGACATTGTGGTTATAAATTAAGAGTGGGAGCTTGGCTAAACACAGATGACTGGGAGAAGGCAGGATGTTAAAGTGGGAATCTGATCAGCTAAGGTATAGACTTCTATTTCTTTTCCTGAAAGACAGTACCTCTGACTGGCATGGTTTGGCAAGGGGAGGCAGGACTATGTGTGTTTTTGAGTATTTAGTTTTAAGGGACTTTGGAACTTACAAACAGAATTCTGCTATTATCTGAACCTGCATAACTTTTGAATAAATAATTTCTTTCTTTTTTATAAGACTCTGGAATTGGGAGTCATGTATTTTGGTGGCAGGCAATAGAAGCCAGTGGTTCCATTATACTCATTAAGAAAGTATCTGCTACACTTGATAACACTTTTGATTAAAAGAGTTTCTTCTCACTTTTCACATGTAAGTTCTGTGACTTCCAGTGACTTTAATAAGAACAAGGGTGAAGTTGTTCTTTAGGCTGTTACAGAAAGGGAGGTAGACATTTCTCAGAAGCCTCTGCCAATTCCCTTATCAAGTCTCATTGGCTCAAATCCAGGCACATGATGATTGTGTACTGACTCTCCAAGGAAACCTACTGCCTGTGAAACCAGACAAGTCAGTGTTCATGCTGGCTGTCACCACCAGACCCAGTAAGTAGAAAGAGGGATTGAATCTTTATGTGCACTTTATTCAGATGCCTGGTGATCTGAGAAGACAGAAGTTATGTACCCTAAAAGGCCATCTTAGTTTTTCTTTTAAGCTGCCTTTTTTATAAGGAGGAAAAAAAGTATAAGTAAGAGATTTGTAATTGGGGGGGGGGAGAAAGTGTAGGTAAGGGGTTTGGAATTCAGGGAAGAGGTTAATCAGTTAAAAGATGTAGTGTGGCAATATCACTAGCATCCTTTTATCCACTGGCCAGTGATTCTCTCTCTGTGTCTTGGGTCCTATGTCCTGGATAATTCTTGATAGACCTAGATAGGCCTAGGAGGAATGGAAAATCACCACGCAGGAAAACTGTACCATGGGAAACTGTAGCCTAGGAAAATGCCTGCCTGGGAAACTGCCTGCTGACCCTACCCAGGATAAACAGATGCCTGGCTAAGATTGGGGTCTGGGGTCGGCCTATCAGGAATAACAAGATGCAGCTTTAACTTCAGCCTGACAAAGTGTATCAAGAACAATGATCAGCAGAAATAGCACCCAGCAACCAGCTCTAGTCAATCAGACTCTGACACCCCAACCAGTTACCCTTCATGGGTTTTTTTCCTTAAAAACGCTGACTAAGAACAACTGAGAGAGTCTTAACCTCCCTTGATTGGCTCCCCAACCTCCCTTAGCTGGCTCCACTTTCCCCCATGAGTCTTGACCTCCCTTGGTTGACTCCACTTTCTCCACTCCCCCCCACAAGTCCCAACCTCCCTAGGTTGGCTCTACTTTTCTTCTTATTCCCCGTTTATAAACCCTGCTCCTTAGCTCACTGCATTTGTCTGGTTTCTTGAGTGAGTCCGATCCAACAATTCTCCTTTTCTGTGTTCTGGGAAGCAGGATGATTTGCCCTAGAAAACAGTGGCTCAGATACCATCTTGATTGTTTGCAGTCTTCCTGGAATCACTTGTACTGTCCTGGAGACAGGGTGAATTGTATGTTTAGGTCCTGAAACAATAGCTTTTTACATGCATTAACTACTTATTAACAATTACCTAAAACTAAAATTGTCCAACTCTTGAGTTCACCCATCACCTGGAGCTGGCACTGGTCCATCTTGTCTTAAAGTTCAACTGAAAAACAAATGAAAAAAGAGAAACTTACGAGTTCTATTAAAAAGAAGCAAAGTGAATGGATGATAAATTGGCAACTAAAATTTACTTCATGATAATAATTTGGGTATATATTAATTAAGAATATATTTATATTAATTAAGAATTAAGAATGTAACTGAGCCACCTGGTGTATGGCCACCTGCTGCCATTCACAAGCATAACATGAGGATTGGTATAGAAGGATGTGGGGGCGACTTTTCCCATAAGTCCCCCGGTCTGCCACGGATAAAAGTAAACACTACTAAGACATGATCTGCTTGGGGAGGAGGGGTGGCTAGTTTCTCAGAGGAAAAAAGGCCAGGAGCAGTGTCCAGTTTCTCAGATGAAAAAGGTCTTGAGCCCCTTTCTCCAGGGGTTTCTATTGGCTTGTAATACACAGGAATACAGGGTGGCAAGGATCAAACAGTAGATAACATTTCAAAGAAATCTGAGGGCTTACTCTGAGTCAATGTCTGTCAGGAAGAAGGTTTTGCAGAAACTTTTAGGGTTTCCTGCTCGGACCCTTAACATATGACTGAAAGTATTCTTAGCAGAGCAGGTTTCACAGGTTTTTTAGGAATTCTTTCTTATGCCAGATTTTTTTCCCCCAGATCGGCTCTAGCAAGGCGAGGAGCTGCACCCCTTCCCATCAGGTTCTCAGGCTTAAGTGTATTAGATCCAGGAAGCGCTTCTCCCAGAGGACATGGGGACTCAGGCTATGTCACATAGTGGGGGGGGGGAGGGGAAGGGTCCATTGCTCCTTTTTTGTTGCAGCCCCCCAAGTCCTTCCAGGATGGCCTCCTAAGTGATCATGTCTGGCTTGGGTTGCCCCTCCTCTGAGGGGTATTACTGTCTCTGACTTCCAACCACGCTTTGGGGGCAGAGAGGAAACTGAGGCAGCAGAGACAAGCTTTGTTTCTTGTGGTTCTCATTTCAGAGGTCGCTCACTCATCCTTAGCCATGGGGGGTAGTTACAATTCCTGAAACCAGGCAGAGCAGTCCACAAACAAAGAAAAAATGTTTTTATTAATAGTGTACCCAGTGGCAGGGTGGGTTGGGGGGAGCTGGGAGTGTCTCTGCCTCAAGCCAACCTCTTCCACAAAGCAGAAATTTCCTTGTTCCCAGAAAGACAGGAATACAAACCCATGCACAGAAGTTCCCCATCATTCCTTACCTTTCCTTTTTTCAAGTTCAAAGTGGCTACATGAATGGATCTTTGAGGGGTTTTTTTTTTTTTGCCTCTCTCTCTCTCTTGCACAATTGTGGGTTCCAAAGTAATTGTTTCCTCATGCAGCTTCTCTCTCATTCTTGAGGCTGGAACATGTTGCAAGATTACTCCAGCCAGTTATGCAAAGGGCACTTCATCTGTGGGCTTCTGGTACCTAACACTGCTCACATTCTTGAAGACAAGAAATTTCCCAGATTGTGCATCAGCAGTCACAGGGTTGTATTTTCCCACTACCCCACTGCTGGCAAGATATATATTTTTGCATATGTACCTGCTCCAGACCATGCAAGCAGGGCAAGACAAGATCTGTAGGTGTGGTCCAACATTCTACAGGGTCCCACAAATGCTCTGTGTCCTACCCTGACTGAGTGCATTCCATCTTTAAAGCCTCTGCCCAGAAACCCATGCACAATGGAGCATCCATCTTTCCAACCAATGTGGGCTAATATTTGCCATGTTTGTCAACATCCAGTGTCTTTGCCCCTCTTCTTGCTGCCCTTTTGTGGAAGGGAGCAGAAGTTTTGCAACCACATACAAGTGCATGAGCATCTTGTCCCAAGGCAGGGCGCCTGTCCCCCCACAGCTCACACGGACACTGTTTGTAGGCTATGTCATGATCTTCTTAGTGACGGCAATGCATACTGGTTCATGCAGTCCAGTTACCTTTGCTTATAGGAGCCCTAGGGTGTGGAAAGGCTGTAATGCAATTTCAGTTGTGATTTCTTTCAGGGGACCTCTGACACTTCCTGCAACTCTCTTCAATTTGTGGAGAAGTGCTGCCTCTAGTGCTACTTCTGGGGTGCCTTGCCCACTCCCCAGCAATCTGACCTGGCCAATCCTTTTACAATATGACTGTTTACTACTTCTAAGGTATTTTTCTAGAAACTGATGTTATAAATATAAGCAAGAGAGATAGTTTCTGCCCTCATAACTTATATTCTTTATGGCGAATACAGACAATCAAATTGGTAATATAATGTCAATGGTTAGTATATGGGATGAAGAAGCTAAAAACAGTTTAGAACCTGTGTTGGATGCTTTTATTAGAGAGATGGCCCCTCTGAGACAGTGATATTCAGGGGCAGCCAGGTGAAGACCTAGGGAAGAAATGTTTCATTTCAGAGATACTAGTAAGTGCAAAATCCCCCAAACAAGATTGGCCTTTTCAAGTGAGAGAATGAATACTGACAAAACTAGAATATTGAGAGGGAGGTAAGAGATGATATCTAAGATGTTAACAGGAATAGGTCATGAGAGGCTTTCCAGGTCTTAATGAAAAGCTTAGATTTTATTCTACTTGATCTGGAAAGCCACTGGGGTTAGATTTTGGGAGAAAATAAAAAGGCATAAAAGGAAAGTAAAGCTTTCTGAGGTCTGTCTCACAACATCACCTATATTATATATATAAAATCGTTGGTCAATTTTTTCACATGTTACAAAGTAAGTCATTTCATAATTTTAGAGAACTCACACCATTAACTTGAAAACACAATTTTATAGTTGTTTTATATGGAAGTTTGGCTTTATTACATAAATACCAAGGTAGTCAAAACATCCAAAGTAGTTGGGGAGTATAGTAAATGAGCATATTTGTCATGGCATTTACACAATAATACAGATGTATTATTCACTCAACAGTCTAAATTGTCAACTCCAGCTTTTTCCTGCATAAAAATAAACATTGCTTTTCCACAATAAAAATGTTTTATAAAAGTAATAAAACAACCCAAAGGTCATTGTTATCATGAGCTAATCATATCCTTGGGGAGTTAGAGACACTTAGCTGCAACTAATACCTCAGAGCACCTAAGGGCTGTGATTATTTCTTAATAAATCCTCAGTCTGTCAAGACTTGTTGGTTAAATAAATAATATTCAACTTGATAATACTATATTTGAAGATTCTTTTGGAAGTTACACATTTATAAAAAAATTTACATACATCTGGGACTTCCAACAAAATGGAGGCATAGGTAGAAACATTGTGCTTTCTCACACAACCAAGTTTAAAGACAACAAAGTTTTAGTAACAAAAACGCAGCTAAAACACAGAAAATTAAACTATATGGAAGTCCGACAACAACGAACTGTTCAGCCAGATCTGTAAGAGGGGCAGAGCCAGCAGCAGAGCGGAGTCAGGCAGGAAAGATCCCCCAACCCAGGTGCACAGGCAGCCATGGGTGGATCCCAGGTATGGACTAGCAACAGGCAGACCCAGTGAGGGCACAAGGAGTCAGGCTGACCGTGGCCACACATTCATGCACAGATAAACCAGCAAAGAAGCAAGCAGTGAGACAGACCGTGCAGGCCTCAGTGGAGGGAAGTAGCAGAGGGGACCGCTATTGCCCCTCTTTGACCCTGCCCCCACATACAGCATCATAACCCAGCGATCTGGGCGGCCCCACCCTGGTGAACATCTAAGGCTCCCTTCCTCATAAGTAACAGGCATGAACAGATCAAAATGTGGCTCAGGAAGAACTCAAAGCCCCAGAGCTGATAACTCTAAGGGAACAAGAAATAGCCAAACTTTCAGATGCACAGTTCAAAATACTGATGATCAGGATGCTCATAGAACTGGTTGATTTTAGTCACAGATTAGAGGAACAAATGAAGGCTAAACTAATTGAAATGAAGGGACATGCACAGGAAACCAATAGTGATGGAAAGGAAACTGGGACTCAAATAAAGGGAGTGGACCAACAGGAAGAAAAAAATGACCAAATGGAAAAGGATGAAGAAAGAAGAATTCAAAAAAATGAGGAGAGGCTTAGGAACCTCCAGGACATCTTTAAATGCTCCAACATTTGAATTATAGGGGTACCAAAAGGGGAAGAGAAAGAGCAAGTGGAAAACTTATTTGAACAAATAATAAAAGAGAACTTCCCCAATCTGGCAAAGGAAATAGACTTCCAGGAAACCCAAGAAGCTCAGAGAGTCCCAAAGAAGTTGGACCCAAGAAGGAACACACCAAGGCACATCATCATTACATTAGCCAAGATTAAAATGAAGGAGAGAATCCTAGAAGAAGCAAGAGATAAGGGGACACTCACCTACAAAGGACTGCCCATCAGACTGTCAGCAGATTTCTCAAAAGAGACCTTCCAGGCAAGAAGGGGCTGGAAAGAAGTATTCCAAGTCATGAAATCCAAAGACCTACAACCAAGATTGCTCTATCCAGCAAAGCTTTCATTTAGAATGGAAGAACAGATAAAGAGCTTCTCAGGTAAGATCAAATTCAAGGAGTTCATCAGCACCAAGCCCTTATTATATGAAATGTTAAAGGGACTCATCTAAGAAAAAGAAGATAAAATATATGAACAGTGAAAGGACAGCAAAGTCACAGTTATTAACAACCACACCTAAAACAAAAGCAAACTAAGAGGGCAGCTGGATCAGGAGTGGAACCATAGAAATGAAGATCACATGGAGTTAGCAACAGGGCGGTGGGAGGAGGAGAAGGTAGGAGGAGGTAGAGAGAATAAGTAGCATAGACGGTAGGTAGAAAATAGATAGGGGGAGGGCAAGGATAGTATGGGAAATATAGAATCTAAAGAACTTGAGACACATGGTCATAAATTAAAGGGGGGGGAATGGTGGGGGAGGGGGTGTGCAGGGTGGAGGGGAATGAAAGGGGGAAATAGAACAATTGTAATGGCATAATCAATAAAATATATATTTAAAAAATTTTACTTACATTCTATACATACCAACAATATGTCGAGCAATTATTGTTGCTTGAAAAAAAAGTTTTAAATATTAGAGAGAAAAAAATAGAATCCCAAACTAAACTCTTAGGTGCTACTTTAACAATGAGTAACTCTGATGAGTTTAACCCAAAAATCATTGAGAGAAATCACCAAAAATTGCATAATGCAGGTTATTTTTAATCAATAATGGTTGTGACACTTGAAACACCCTAATGAGATTTGGTTGCACATTGTTTAAAATAGGGTTTGGCAGGCTTTTGGTCAAGATGGTGATGTAAGCAGACATGGCTGGCCTTTTTATACAACTGCATCAAAATTAAAACTAAAATATAGAACAACCATTACTCAAGAAAGTAAAAAATTGAGAATAATAAAAGTCTGACAATTACAAAGCCAAGTTGAATGGAAGTCTGACAACTACTGAAGTGAAGAAACTTTATCCACCTAGAGTGGTAGGAAGGGTGCAGATGAGGAACAGGCCAATCGCACACCTGTGTGGATAAAATTTCAGGAGGAATATCTCTGGAGTGAGGAGTCCCCGACCCACAGATGGCCTCCAAGCCCAGGACTCCAGAGTCAAAAAGATAATGCCTACAACTTCTGGCTGTAAAACCAGTGGGGATTGAGTTGGTGGAGGAGGCTGATGGAGCCCTAAGCAGCTCCTGTTGAGGAACCCACACACAGAATCGACTAGTCAGATTCGCTTCTTCTCAGCTCCAGCACCAGAGTGGATGTTTGAAGGTCACCAGTGATATACAGGGGGAGACTGAAGTGTCTGGTATTGGCGTGAGCAGAGGCCGTTGTCCCTTTGCTGAGCCCTCCACCCACAGAGTCAGGAAGGCTGGTGCCACATCTGAGATGCCATCAACCTAGCTAACACCATGTGACCTGCCTCAGAGATCCACAAAGGCTCTACCCCACCCAACTTATAGACCCACCCAAGCTCCTCCTTGGTAAGAATGGTTAGTCTTGGCTCCTAAATCCCATCAAATATAGAATGGCTGGCTTCAGTGATCCTTAGTGGCAGCTGGATTAGAGTCACAGTTTGACATCACCTGGGAATCTCCAAGCCCAGGAAAAGTAGCAGCAATATCAAATTGCTTTATATTTCAGGCTGCCCCAGGCACAACACAAGTGGGGCCTGATCTTGGCCTGCACCACCCGTGAAGTCCCAGGGCCAACACACCCAGTGGACAGCTACAGACCATGTCAAAGTACCACCACCCTGCCCCTGCACACATGATCCTCCATGGAGAGTGGAGGTTGGTGGTCAGTAGTCACAGACAATCCTTACAGCTGACTTGCCTGGGTAAATCCTTCCTGTTGATCTGCCAACAGCAGTCAAGGCTCAACTACAAGAGGAAGATATATTCAATCCACACAAAGGGCACACCTCACATACCCAGCTTGGGTGATAAGGGAGGCTATGCCACTGGACATTACCAGACATCTACTACATTAGGCCACACTACCATGACACAGAGTCAAAACAGCTCTTATACATAGAAAGACAGGGAGGTTGCCAAAATGAGGAGACATAGAAACATGGCCCAAATGAAAGAATAGATAAAAACTCCAGAAAAAAGCTAAACTAAATGGAGATAAGCAACCTATTAGATGCAGAGTTCAAAACATTGTTTATAAGGATGCTCAAGGGACTTAGTGAAGACCTCAGCAGTATAAAAAAGACCCAGTCAGAAATGAAAGTTACACTAATTGAAATAAAGAACAATTTACAGAGAAACAAGAGTATAATGGATGAAGCTGAGGATTAGATCAGTGATTTAGAACACGAGGAAGAAATTAACAACCACTCAGAGCAAGAAGAAAAAAGAATTAAAAAAAATAAGGATAGTGTAAACAGGCTTTGGGACAACCATAAGAGGTCTGACATTCACCTCATAGAGGTACCAGAAGGAGAAGAGAAAGAGCAAGAAATTGGAAATGTATCTGAAAAAATAGTTAAAGAAAACTTCCCTAATTTGGTGAGGAAATAGACATGCAAGTGCAGGAATCACAGAGTCCCAATTATGATAGATGCAAAGAGGCACATTCTAAGATACATCATTATTAAGAAGTCAAAGATTAAAGAGAAAGAGAGACTCTTAAAAACAAGAGAAAAACCCTGGCTGATGTAGTTCAGTGCATTGAGTGCAGGCTGCAAAACAAAGGGTCGCCAGTTTGATTTCCAGTCAAGGCACATGCCTGGGTCTTAGGCCAGGGCCCCAGTGGGGTCCACATGAGAGGCAACCACACATTGATGTTTCTCTCCCTCTTGCTCTCTCTCCCTTCTTCTCTCTCTAAAAATAAATAAATAAAATCTTTAAAAAAAAGAAAGAACAAGAGAAAAGAAGTTAGTTGCTGGAAGGTAGTCAACTTGGGAGGGTGAAGAGAGAGAATAGGTAAAGAGGTGATCAGATTAAGAAGTACAAATAGGTAGTTACAGAATAGCCATATGGATGTAAAGTACAGTGTAAGAAATGGAGTAGCCAAAGAACTTACATGCATGACCCATGGACAGAAACAATGGTGGAGAATTGCCAGAGGGAGTATGGGGGTGCTGGGTGAAGGAGGGGAAAAGGAGAAAAATCAGGACAACTGTAATAGCATAATCAATAAAATATAATTGAAAAAGAATTGGACAGAATTATAAACATAGTGTTTATAATAAATGCAGTCATAAACATATACATTAGTTTAGAAAAATTCATCATAATAAGCTAACTTTTAGTTAGAAAGTTTAAATTTTAGACCACCCTATAGGATTACTTTAAGTCTCTGAGTCTCTGAGTTTGTAAGTCTGCCAAGCAGGCTTCCCCACTCTTGTTGGGTTTTGCATGTTACTCCTTTTTCCCCCCACACACCCCCTTTTAAATCATAAATCAATCCAAAAGAGGCCCTGATGACCAAACTTTTCATTAGATAATGAGGCTTCTTGGTGTTAGGAAGTCTCAGTGTCAACATTTGTTTTGCTGAACAATGGACCATTGGGAATGATGCAAGACTATAACTTCAAGTGGAAGTCCAGGTCATATTTTTTCTCCAAAGTGAGAAGCAGGCAAGTGAAAGACAGTCAGGCCTTATGGGGCTTTATTAAGAAAAACACTCTAGATTATATAGAACCTATGAGCTATCATGATTCAGGTTTTGTTGCCTGTCTTACTTTTCTATATTTTGCACCTAGTAAAACATTTATTTACAGTTTGAGGGCATAGCATACATCTTTTCAGTTTTCATAATCTAACTATAAGATAGGTTTCTATTTATTATGGCTCATTTACTTCCCATTGAAGGCACTCAGGTGCTATTATTATTCATTCCTGTTAGTCGTGCAATTGGAAGTTGTAACCTTAAGTTTTAATCAGGGAAAAAACTGTAAGAACAAATGTTTTAAATTACAATTACCATCTAAAAAAATTCCCGAGGCCAAGAAGACAGAAAAGTTTTATAAGTAAATTTTTCTGTGCCTCAGCAGAAGTTATTGATACCAAGTTTTTATAGTTATTTCAGCTTCTATTTGAATTAATATAGTTAGTAGTCTTTGTTGGGTTAAGGGGTAAGCACATTCAGAATAACTATCTTCTTTTAATTTATAAAAATGTATACATCTTTTTTTGCAATAGTATTTCTTCTAAATTTCAAAATGGAAACGATAGAGTATCATTCATAATACAAGAATTATCTTATGCACTTCTGCAATTATACACTTGGGCAATATATATAAGGTTTGAGAAAAGTCTAAAGAACAAGTACAATTATTATTAATAATGGCAGACAGGAAAAGACAATCAAACAAATAAAATTTACATTAATTTCTAGGTATACAGGCCTTGTTCATGTTTTGGAATAGTTGTCTATCTCTGAGGTCAGTGGCTTCTCATCTACAGGAAATCTTTGATCTCTGCTGTTGAGGCAAGTGTCAGAGACAAGAGCAGATGTGAATTTGTGGTTAGGCACCTGATAAGGTCTTTTCCAACAATGTTAGAGAGAAAGAGTCTTTAATGAATATATTTTCCAATGGACAGAAACCTCATGGTTGTAAGTTGTTGTCTTTGAAGTCTTTGTCTCCCAGGAGCACACTGAAATGTTACTAATTTATCAGTCACTGTAAGATGGTTAACCAGCCACTGATAATAATGCAGAATGTCTTCTTTTAGTAAAGTTGATTCATATGTCTTTTCATCTAAATGCATAGAGTGGCTAGTGACTATTTCATAATGAGAAAGGCTAAGCTTACTACAGATTTCAGGTTGAGGAATACTATAAAAAAAGCTCTTGGCCTACAGACATTAAAAGCTTCTGAAAATTTACCTCTTTGTATTAATTGTATTCTTTGTATGTTCTACCAATTCAAAGAACTGGGGCTAAGAAACACAGTGAAAATACTGTAGAATAGGGCAAATGTTACAAATGGATTATATAATTTGTCTAGTAAAATGAGTCCTTCAGTCAATAACTTAGAGGAAATTCCTCAATTGTGTATTCATAATTAATTTTTTTCTAATAAGCGATCTACCATTAAGGCTGTTTCTCTTCTGCAAGGGACCCTCAACCCATACAAAATTATAACTAACACATATTTGTATTCTTGAGATGGCATTTGGATTAATCCAATTATTATAGTTCAAATGGACTGAAAGAAGTGGGAAATGTCCTTGGGACCCATGGAATGATTTTCCAGGTTTATATTAAGACAAATAGAACATCTGATACACACTTTATGAGGTGCAGTAGCAGTAATATTGTTATTCCTATTTTTAGGACTATAATTTTAGCTCATGTACATGTTAAAGTACAGTATAGGTAATTAGGTTCCTATAGGTAAGATTGGTTTCTGATTATATACAAGCCATATCTGTTTGCCTGGAACAAAGATTCCCCTTTTGTTGCCATATTCTCTTTTCCTTGGCAGTACTATATTGGAGCTATAAATGAGTGGGTTTTTATTAATTTAATAGGAAGTAAGAAACATTCTCAGGTCTGGATAATTTTGCTGTTTCATGGTGCCTGTTTAGCTGCAGCATCAGCTAAATAATTTCTTTTTGTTTCCATGGTGGGAGCTTTAGAAAGCTCTGGGATTTTTATAATCTCCAGTTGTTTCAGTTTCTGTATATCTAATAATTTGCTACCTAGTTTCCATTCTCCATCAGCTGCCCTGAGAAAGTTAAGAAATCTTGTTTCTTCAACAATATTCTAAAGTTGTGAGCTACATCAAAAGCATAGTTATTATCAGAGTAAATATAGAATATTTGATCTTTGGCCAAGTGACAAGTCAGAGTTAAAAATTAATTAGGTTTATTGGGCAAATTTTATTCAGGTAAATAAGAACTTACAGTTAGGTCCACCATGGAAGTTATTGCAGGTCCAGCTCAGTAATATTTCTATTTATCTTTCAAAGATCTGCTTGTAAACCAAATTGTCAGCATTATCAAGGAGTTTCCTATAAATCATTCCTAAGAATAAGAAAGTGGTCAGGTAAATTTGATTTTAATAAGCCATATAGAGGCTGATCCACTAATAAAATTTGGAATCCAACTGTGAAAATATCCAGTGAAAGCCAGGAGTTCTCTAAATTGCTTTATTGATTTTGGAAGAGAAAAAGATATAATTCCTCTGAATATTTCATTGGTAACTTGTAGCCCACCCTTACATATTGTATAACCAAAATATTTTACCTCGGATTTCAGAATCAGAGTTTGATCTTTTCGGAGTTTAGTAATTTTTTAAAGCATCAACTAAATCATCCACACATTGGATTAGAGTGAAATATCTAGGAAATATAACATAATTTAAATCAACTTTTAGTATCTAAGACAATAGGTGAGACGCTTCATATATACTTGGGGTATTACTAGCCAAGCAAAGTTGTATACTCCCAGGTTAAAGCGAAGAAGTATAAAAAGAAAACTTAATTGTTGTTGTTATGCAATATTTTCTATGTAATTTTAAGCATCTCAAATAGGCCTAATAATTTTACAAACTTTTTTTTTCATAAAGCAAGAGAATAAATCTTTGAGGTATTCCAGGATTCAATGGATTAACTCAAGGTCATTTTTCAGTTAAAAAGTCTCATAAAATTTAAACTTTAGGAAGGTTTGTCAAATACACTAACCAAAAAATCATAAGATAAAACTTTTTGTAATTCTGGGTAAAATAAATACACATTTTTTGGTAATAACTCTAAGACATTAATCAAACTTAAACCAACTTTAACATTAAATACTTTGTCCAAACCACAGGACCCTGCTTAATTTATGTAAGAATTAATTTCTTTAAGCCAATAAAATATTACAACCTAGTAATATTATCCAGAGGCAGAAAAAACACTACACATATATACAGATGAATACACATTATATTGAATGAAACAATACATATGGGCATCATAGACATAATCTAAATTATTGATTTTTGTAGAGTGTTGGGAACTGCCTGGCCTGGGTTCAGAAGCTGTAATCTTCCCATGGCTAAGTCTGAGTGAGCGACCTTAAGATCATAAACCACTAAGGAGACAAAGCTTATCTCCCTGGCAGGAGCGCTGATTCTGCTCCTTTTTCAATAACTGGCCCCCAATGCTTGATTTGTTAGCAAATGACAGGAAAGATTTCCCAAGGGGGAAATGACATAAGACAGGCACAATCACATGGAGGCCCCAGGGAAGGACTTGGGGGGCTATAGCAAAAGGGAGTTGTGGACCCTTACACCTTGGCTTTGACATACCCTGAGTCCTCATTCTGTCTGTAAGAAGTCTCTTAATCTCTTGGCTGCCTTACTTCCCCTGGCTGATTTAAACCTGAAACAATTAGAGAAGGTGGTACAGCCCTGTTCTGGAAAGGGTGGGTTACCCAGGTGATCAGGCCTGAGAAAGAATATATAAACTGCTGTGAAGCCTGCTTTGCTAAGAATGCTCTCAATTAAATGATAAGGGTCCAAGCAGAAAATGAGTTTGTTTCCCAAAGTTTTGTAGCACTTTAGCTAACAGACCCTGACTCAGAATAAGCCATCATGGTTCTTTGTATGCTATCTATTGTTTGATCCTTACTGCCTGAAAATGATTTACCTGTGTTCCTGTGAAAATTGAACCCAATAAAGGCCTGTCAAGGCAAGGGCACGTGGTACTCTCCTCTTGAGAGAGTGGCTAGGCCACTCTGAGCCACTCTTCCCTTGAGAGGGTAGCCGTGCTGTCTCTTTTCCTCCACAGGACTCAGTAGTTCATGTGAATTTTTCTCGCATCTCATCTATAACGCCTCAGACACTGCAGGCCAGTGCAGTCATCAGTAGAGAAGGCAAGGACAACTTTAGTCACTTAGGATTTTAGCTAAAGGTTACAAACTTAAAATTTTCAAAAATATTTACATTCTTCACAAACTCCTATAAAATTTTTGTTACTTTCATGTTTTCACAAACCTTCTTAGCTCTTTAGAAATAAACATCTTTAAAACTGCTCACTCTCTCTCTTGTCCTTCAAAATTTATCTCCATACTTTATGCCTTTTATTACCAAAATCACATAATTTCTTCCCAAATTAATTAAAATTTGTAATTCTTTAAAAGCCTCAATTTTCAATAATAACCAAAAAGTAACCAGAATTCCTTTACACATTTCCTGACCTTTACAAATATAGGTTTATCTATTGTCAAGAATACTCTCCCTTTCATAAAATACATTTTCAACAAAACATAAGACATTCATCATCAGCTCCAAACCCAATCTATAGCCTTTCTGCAATAAAAAGCCAAAAGCAGGTGAACTTAATTAAGACTTGTTCTCAAGTTATCATCAATGTTTCAGCATTTCAAAATAACTAGATATCCATTAATTTAAATCAGAATTTACTAATTTAAAAAGGAAAAGCTAAAATAAGTTAAATTGATTTGACCTATTATGGCTGTTTTCAAATCTCTTCATAAGATTTTATCTTCCAAAAATTTGCATTTAAAAAATGGTCTAGATAAGGGTACTTGGAGATGAGGTATTTGCATTTCAAAGATGGAATTTCACTTTTGAAGCCTTCTTTATTTCAGAGACAGTCAGAAAATTTTTTATTAACTTCTTTTTTAAAAGAAGTTATCTGTGCTTCTTTCAGAAGCTTCTAATTTTGAGGACAACATATGCTTACTGTTCATTCAGTTTAATATTAGGGCTGGCATTTTTCTAATTTTGCATGCAAAAATAATAATTTAGGAGCTAAAAAACTGCATTTGGTGATTTAAATTAATATGATTTCTAGTTAAACCTCCCCATTTCTTTTATTTGTTGTTATTGTTGTTGTTATTGTTCAAGTACAGTTACTTCCATTTCCCCCCCAACACTTCCCCACCCTGCCCCATTCTTCTGCACCTCCCAACCTCAAAACTACCCCCTTTGGCTTTGTCCATGTGTCCTTTACATATATTTCTTGATGACCTTTCCCCTATTTTCTCCCATTATCCCTCCCCACCTCTGGTTACTGTCAATTTGTTATTTATTTTAATGCCATTGGTTATATTTTGCTTGCTTCTTTGTTTTGTTGATTAGGTTCTACATACAAGTGAGATCATATAGTATTTGTCTTTTACCTGATGGCTTATTTCACTTAGCACCCAAAATAGCTAGAGCAATTTCGAGAAAGAATAACAAAGTTGGAAGGATCACAACACCTGATATCAAACTATATTACATGGCCACGGTAATCAAAACAGTCTTATACTGGCATAAGAACAGACACATAGATCAATGGAACAGAATTGAGAGCCCAGAAAAAAAATCTCCCCATTTCTATAACATACTTGCAAGTTTAGGCCTCCTACCAGGAGTATTAATGAGGGTTGGGGTCTGGAATTTTCTGTCCTTGGAGAAACAACTTTCCATGTAAATTAGAGTTTTCTTTTGGGATCTGTAGAGTCTGTATTTCAGACTCTCAGAAAGCAATTTCAATTGACAAGTCAAAGTTATTAAAAAATGAGCAAAGGACCTGAACAGACACTTCTCCAAGGAAGATATACAGAGGGCCCAGAGACAAAAGAAAAAAGGCTCAACATCACTAGCCATCAGAGAGATGCGAATTAAAATCACAATGATATATTGCATCACACTAGTCAGAATGACTACCATTAATAAATCAACAAACAGCATGTTCTGGTGAGTGTGGAGAAAAGGGGACCCTAGTACACTGTTGGTGGGAATGCAGACTGGTGCAGCCAACTGTGGAAAACAGTATGGAATTTCCTCAGAAAACTAAAAATGGAACTGCCTTTTGGTCCAGTGATCCAACTGCTGGGATATACCCTAAGAATCCTGAATCACCAATCTTAACAATAAAAAATAAATACACAAATAAATAAAAATAAACATTAAAAAACCCCAAAAGAACCTATGCACCCCAATGCTCATAGCAGCACAATTTATAATAGCCAAGTACTGGAAACAGTTTAAGTGTCCATCAGTAAAAGAGTGGATCAAAAAACTGTATTACATTTACACAATGGAATACTATACAGCAGAAAGAAAGAAGGAACTCCTACCCTTGACAACAGCATGCATGGAACTGGAGAACGTTATGGTAAATGAATAAGTCAGGTGGTGAAATACAAATACCATATGATCTAACCTATAAGTGGAACCTAATCAACAAAACAAACAAGTGAGCAAAATAGAACCAGAGACTTGGAAATAACACATGGACAGTGATCAGAGTGGAGAGGGGAGGGGGATAAGGGGGGAAAGAAGTGGAATGAGCAAACAAAGGAACACAAATAGAGGACTCATGGGTACAGAAAATGTGGGGGATTGGGGATTGACTGTGGGAGTGGGGGGAATGAGGTTGTGGTGAGCACAGAGTAAAAAATGTGGAACTGTAACTGCACAACAATAAATTTCAAAAATAAATTTTAAAAAGAAACAATCATTTTTTCTTCAGTCCTACTTTAATCTGGGTTCTGTCAACACTTAAATTTAGTTCCACTCTGAGGATATAAAAAGACAGCTCACATAATGTCAGGGCTTCACATCTTATAACATGGAGGTCCAGAATTCGAAATGAAACTCACTCAAGTCCACTCTTTCCAAAACTAGGAATCAACAAGGCAGAATGGGCTCCTGTTTGGTACCTAGCATGAGTCCAGATGTGGATGAGCTGGATGATCGTGGTTCTGGATGAGCTTTGTTGGAATGCTGCTACACGACACCAAATAAATATCAACATAGGAAACATTCAAATCTGTAGAGAATTTTTGTGAGTTTATTTGAGCCAAACTGATGAAAATTGGCAGTAATCAAAATCTCAATTAATTGAGAAAGTGTTCAAGGACATGGACGTTTTGAATCTTATTTTATACACTATAATCAAAAGAGGAGGCATAAGAGGGTAATATGAAATCCATTGTTGATAAATCAGGGAAGAAGCAAGGTAGGGAGACCTGTGGGATTGGGTAGACAGTAAAGTGATACACATCTTTTACACAGGTAGTACAGAATAGTTAACAATCAATAATTAACATGATAAAAAATAATGAAGGGATTTGTGGTGCATGTGCTTTGAGGGATCTGGAGGAAGAAAACTTGACATTCCAAAGGTATGTTATCATAGAGGCAAAAGACAACAGATAAGCTCAGCTAAGGTCAAGGTTGACCTTTGGTAGGAAAAAGTATTGGCCTGGGACATGACTCCCCACCATGAATAATTTTTAGTTAGAAACTTTTAATTTCAGACCATCCTATGAGGTCACTTTAGGTCTCTGAGTTTGTAAAGCTTCCACACAGGCCTTCCCTGACATTGACAGGTTTCACATGGAGACACTTTTCTTCCCACAAAAGCTTGTATTAAGGTGAATAAAAACACAACAACTTGGAAACAAACTTGAATATTGACATAGTTATGATAGTCGAATTTGTAAATGTAGGAGAAGGAGTAGAGGTGGGAGGGGGTCCATAGTATTTACAGGAAAAGCTTATAAATAACTTTTAAAGGTATATTTTATTGATTATGCTATTACAGTTGTCCCATTTTTCTCCCCTTTACTCCCCCCCCGTACCTCCTTCCCTCTAGCATTTCACCCCCTTAGTTCATGCCATGGGTTGTACGTATAAGTCCTTTGGCTTCTCCCTTTCATATATTGCTCTTAACCTCCTCCTGTCTATTTTGTATCTGCCAGTCACGGTTCTTATCCTTTGTACCTTTTCCCCTATTCTCCCCCTTCCTCTCCCAGCTGGTAACCCTTCATGTGATCTCCATTTATGTGATTCTGATCCTGTTCTACTTGTTTGCTTAGTTTTATGTTTGTTTTATGTTCAGTTGTTGATACTTGTGAGTTTGTTGTCATTTTAATGTTCATAGTTTTGATCTTCTTTTTCTTAAATAAGTCCCTTTAACATTTCATATAACAACGACTTGGTGATGTTGAACTGCTTTAACTTTACCTTGTCTGGGAAGCACTTTATCTGTCCTTCCATTCTAAATCATACTTTGCTGGAGAGAGTAATCTTGGATGCAGGTCCTTGCTTTTTATGGTTTTGAATACTTCTTTCCAGCCCCTTTTGCCTATGAGGGTTTTTTTTTTAAATAAATCAATTTATAGACTTATGGAAACTCCTTTATAGGGAACTCTCTCCTTTTATCTTGCTGCTTTTAAGATTAACTCTTTATGTTTAATCTTGATTAACTTAATTATGTCTTGGTGTGTCCCTCTTTGAGTCCAACTTCTTTGGGACTCTCTGAGATTCTTGGGCTTGTATGTCTACTTTCTTCACCAGATTTGGAAAGTTCACTTTCATTATTTTTTCAAATAAATTTTCAATTTCTTGTTATGCCTCTTCTCCTTCTGGCACCCCTATGATTAGGATGCTGGAATCTTTAAAGTTGTCCTGGAGATTTCTAAGCCTCTCTTCATTTTTTTTTAATTCTTATTTATTCATTCTGTTCCCACTGAATGTTTATTTCTCCTTTTGTTCCAATTAATTGATTTAAGTTCCAATTTCTTTCCCTTTAGTTTTGGTTCCCTGTATATTTTACTTTGTTTCACTTGTATAGCCTTCACTTCATCCTTTATTTGGCAGCTATACTCAGTTATTTCTGTGAGCATCCTGGTTACCAGTGTTTTGAACTCTGTATCTAATGGATTGGCTATCTCTTCATCTCTTACTTCTTTTTCTGGAGTTTTGATTAGTTCTTTCACTTGGGCTATATTCTTTGTCTTGGCTCACCTGTTATATTGTAAAGGGGGGAGTGTTAGGTAATAACCAAGGTGTGCCAAAAGACCCACTTCACTGTATTGTGATGCTGTATTTGGGGAAGAGTCAAAAAGGAAAAAATACCACTTTCTCACCTCTTGCCCAATTTTCAGTCATTTACCCCATCTCCCACAAGCAAATTGCACCCTTTTGGTGCTGATTCCCAACTGGGTAGGATTTTGTACATTCTAGGGCCCTTTGTAAATAAGACAGATGTAAACAGTAAATTTGAATGAAAAATCACAGTTAAAAGAGAGTTCTGAAAAGGCCAAGAATCTCTGCTGAAGGTTAAAATCTTGTCTTCTCTCAAGAACTAAACTTAAGTTGGGGATATGCCACAAGGGTGGTAGTGTGATTGTTTCTGAGGACAATGAAACAAAGGAAAGCTTTAGGGCAGAGAAAGTAACAGGAGAGAGACTAGGCAGGGCTGCTATTAGTTCACCTGGAAGTCAGAGAAAAAAAAAGAGACCTGGAGAGAGGATCAGTGGGGAAGCAACACCTTCTTGGATATGTCCCCTACAGTAAGGGACATAAAGGAAAAAATAAACAAATGGGACCTCATCAAAGTAAAAAGCTTTTGCATGGCTAAAGAAAATAGCATTAAAATGAAAAGAGAGCCAACCATGTGGGAAAACATAATTGCCAATGACACCTTGGATAAGGGCTTGATCTCCAAATATATGAAGAACTCACATGACTCCACTCCAGGAAGACAAAAACCAAGTTGAAAAATGGGCTAAAGACTTGAACACATGTTTCTCCAAGGAGGACATATAGAGGGCCCAGAAACACATGAAAAGATGCTCAACATCACTAGCCATCAGAGAGATACAAATTAAAACCACAATGAGATACCACCTCAGTTTGGTCAGAATGGCAAACATAAACAAATCAATATACAAGTGTTGGAGAAGATGCAGAGAAAAGGGAACCCTAGTACACTGTTGATGGGAATGCAGACTGGTGCAGCCACTGTGAACAACTGTATGGAATTTCCTCATAAAACTAAAAATGGAACTGCCTTTTGACCCAGCTGTTCCGCTGCTAGGATTATACCCTAAGAGCCCTGAAACACCAATCCGAAAAATCCTATGCACCCCAGAGTTCATAGCAGCACAATTTACAATAGCCAAATGCTGGAAGCAACCTAAGTGCTCATCAGTAAATGAATGGATTAAAAATCTATAGTACAATTACACAATGGAATTCTATGCAGCAGAGAGAATGAAGGAGCTCCTACCCTTTGGGACAGCATGTATGGAACTGGAAAGCATTATGTTAAGTGAAATAAGCCAGGTAGTGAGGGACAAATATCATATGATCTCACCCTTAACTGGAACATAATCAACAAAAGAAAAAAGCAAACAAAATATAACCAGAGTCATTGAAATTAAGAACAATCTAACAATAGCCAGAGTGGAGCAGGGAAGGGTCAGTGGATAGGAGGGTTTTCAGGAACACATGGACAAATCCAAGGGGGAAGGTGGAAATAAGTGAGGGAGGTGGGTTTGAATGGGGTGGTGGGGAGAAAATGCAGACAACTGTAATTAAACAATACAGTAATTAAAAATAATATTGAGTATAAATGGTAACTAAAAATAAAATAAAATAAAATATATGTTCTAGAGATTAAAAGAATAACTCATTGTGAGGGAAAAAAGTATGTGGTAGCAGTAGATAATCTCAAAATACTTTGGAATTTTTCCAAACAATGGACTTAAATCTTCTTTTTTTTGGTGTTTTATTTTTTTTCTAAACTGTGCTCTGATTTATTTATATAAATAAATCTCCCTTAACACCATGTCTAAGAAAAATCATCAATGACAAAATAAATCATAAGCAAAAAATTATTGTCCAAGATAAGAACACATGAATGATCTCAAATGCACAAAGTCTCTGCAAACCAGTACTGGATTCAATATATCGATCAAACTTATTTGTTCCTAAACAAAACTGTAGCCAAAGAAATCTTTCCAACATCCTCCTGAGTGGTTAACATTAAAAATGAGACTGTAGTGTAGACCACACTTCAAAATAGTCAATCAGTTTTTATCGATTTATACATATATGTCTGCTTTATAGTTCCATTTTTACAATTTGCTTTCCTCAAAATTTTGCACTTGATCCACATTCCCAGGTGTGATGTGAAGTCAAAGTTTTTGAGCCTGAATGGAAAAATGCTTGAAGCCTCATTCCAGCTTTTGCTTCACTTGTACTGGTCCTTCACTGCTATTTTCTACAAGAGCTTCCTGTGACACTTACAGGATTACTCCCTCGGGAAATTCATCCTGAAGATAAAAAAATTCCCCAAATGCTTTAAGGAGCTCCAAAACTGTCAGAGCATCATCAAAAATTTTAGTAGGAATGGACTTAAATCTTACTGGCCACTAGATGGCACCTAGTATTTGGCAACCATAACACTCCCTGGTTTGAAATAACTCTAGCACCAGGTCACTTCTGATAGAGTAAAAATTAATCCAGTCACAAACATGTAACACTTCCTTCTCAGAAATCTAAATTTAAAATGCATGTGATTTTCTGGTTACACAAGACAATATATAATACAATTTTATTATTTCCAGGTTTTCTAAATTCTAAAGGAATTATGAGATTCAAATTTTCATACATAGGTAGTTGATTTTTACCATTCTAATTTAGAAATTCAAACAATTCTGCATTAGATGAGCTTCATTCTTTAAGCATTAGTTTTACTCTCCAACGCCAATAGATATTCTAGAGATCAAAAAGCCACTTGCAAGCAACACTACCCTTAACTGTTTTAGAGTAACAGACCCCCTTTTTATTCATTCATTAATTTTTCAATAAATATTTTAAACAATATCAATGCCAAAATCCTGCACTATGCACAGTAATATTTGAGTACATGTATGACTGTATTTTCATAAAACTTCACATGAAACAAGAAAGAAAAAATCTACATATTTCAGTGGATGTTTAATGACTAATAAATTATCTAAGAAAATGGCAACATTCAAGTGATTGTATATTTACCACCATCAATAAATTCAGAAAAATAAGGTATAGATAAAAAACAAATTACCTTAGGGTAATAATAAATATGTAAATAAAATAAAAGTAATTTTAAGTTAATAATAATAAATACACAGATTTTATTTATTTATTTATTTAAAATATTTTATTTATTTATCTTTAGAGGTGAAGGGAAGGAGAGAAGGAGAGAAATATCAATGTATGGTTGCCTCTTATGAGTCCCCTGATGGGAACTGGCCTGCAACCCAGGCGTGTGCCCTGACTGGGAATTGAACCGTGGTTGCTTGGTTCCCAGGCCCACGCTCAATCCAGAACACAGATTTTAAAAGCATTAACAACTGAGATGTTTATTTCTTTTTCACATAGTTTTTTAAAATTACTTTATTGTTGTTCAATTACAGTTGTCTGCAACTCCCACCTGCCTCCCTTATTTCCACCTCGCCCACCCCAGCCAAACCCACCTGCCTCCCTTACTTCCATCCTCCCTTTTGGTTTTGTCCATGTGTCCTCTATAGTAGTTCCTGAAAACCCTTCTCCCCACTGACCCCTTTCTCTTCTCCCCGGCTATATTTAGATTGTTCTTAATTTCAATGTCTCTGGTTATATTTTGTTTGCTTTTTTCTTTTGTTGATTGTGTTCCAGTTAAAGGTGAGATCATATTTTTATATTTTCACACTGAGGGAAAATTTAGTTGTCATAGGTCGAAGGAAAGAGAGATGTCCTCATGCCCTTTGAAACACCATTTTGGCTTGCTTTTTCATTTTGATTTCTTCTGTGTTACTTGTCTTTTCTTGTTGTTCTGTTTTGCTCCCTCACTTTCTTTGCTGTCCTCTTTTCACACTACATATTAACTCAAGGTGTTCTCATCTATTTCTATGGCTTTGGCTAACATGTATATACTAGTAATATTTCTATGTACCTCCCACACAGATTTCTCTACTTGGCTTATATTGGAATATATATTTATTAAGCATACCATCTATATATTTGATAGATACTCAAAGTAACCTTATCTAAAACTTACCCTTTTGCATAATACATCCACTTAGAAACCTAAAATTCCTCAGACTTCTCTCTTTCCTTTACCTTGTATAACAGTAAGTTCTGTGATCCTTATCTTTTAACTATCTCCCACATGGAATCCCTTCTTTATCCCATTCAAACTCAGTATTACAAGTAATGTTTTCCTTTCTTGGTTGGCCATTTATTTGACCCTCAAAATTACTTTTATTCTCTATCTTGGCTCTAAACTTGAAATTGAAATACAGTTCATCTTCTTTTATCTCTTCTGCATGTTTTATCCTCAACTGAGAACATGTTTTCTGATTTTAGATAGAGGGGAAGAGTAGGAGTAAAACATCAGCATGAGCGAGAAATATCAATCAGTTGCCTCCTTCATGTACCTCGACTAGGGACAGAACTCTCAACGCAGGTATATTCCCTGATCAAGAATTGAACCCACAACCTCTTGGTTTACAGGGTTCCACTCCAACAAACTGAACCACATAAGCCAGGGCTCTCCTGCCTCTAGACACTGATTATTCCCTTTGCCTATCCACTGCCTTCATTTTTGGCCTGGTGTACTTAGGTTCTCTTTTCAGGGTTTTGCATGTGAATATCAGATTGAGCTGGCCATAGCACCAAATCAATATGTTGACAGAATGGATATGTGGATTTTAGTTGAGTTATTAATAAAATAGGAAAATAATGCATTTGCATGATTGCATTTTTAAGAGCAATGAAATGAATAAAGTGCTTAGAAAAGTGGCTGGTATATAAGAAGCATTTCATAAATGTCAATAATTAGTAGTAATAGTAGTAATACTTATGGTATTACTACTATTGTTACTATTGCTATTGAAGTACCTATTCCAGATTCTGAATTAGGTGCTAGAAATATATGATGCACATGTATTATTTACATGCCTGTCTTCTAGACTTTAAGTCCCTTGCAATTAGAAACTGCATCCTACTTAACTTTGAATGAAAATGGCTGGTGTAATCCATGATATAAAATAATTTTAAATAAATTAAGAAAGATTAGTGGCATGTCAAATTTCCTTCCATCATCAGTCCCAGGTTATAGTAGATTCTCTAATCCTAATGATGAAGAAAGTGGGAAAAATTATATTTTGCTGTAAAAGAAGTTTAGTATTGATATGCAACCCTTGTTTTATTACATATGTACACTTGTATTATTGTATATTATATGTTGGGTATTATAGTATAACAGGGTCTTACTGTCATGTTTATCTGAGGATTCACACTGAATTAATCCTGTTATTCTCATTTCTTGTCCTGACACTAATGAATTCACTTGAATGTAATATAAACCAACTTTATACATAATTCCATTTTTGCAGGGTATATAGAATGGGTGATGTTATGTAAATCTTCACTATATGTCAATATCCACATTCTGAGTATACCTAAAAAACATGTATTTTTAAGAAATCTGGATAGAAGATATGGGCAATGTTTTAAACTACAGTCCTAAGATTAAAAAAAAAAAGAATTAATGTGAAGGCTAGTTGGATGGTCCTCCTCATCTCCAGATACATTAAGTATAGTGATATGATTACTTTTTTAGTATATTAACCTTGCATCCTCAGATATTGTTATAATTGATTATCTGATCTGAGTGGTTTTGGGGGAACTTATTCTCTGGAAATTTTATATAATCATGTAATCTGGCAAAAAATACTTTTTCTTCTCAATCTGTATACCTTTTATTTGCTTTTTGTCTTTTCTTTTTTAATGATGTGCTCAATTTTTTGAAAAAAATTCTTGTACCACCATGCAGAAACATGCTATATCAAAACAGTCCTAGAATTTATATTTTTATCAATTCCCTAGGTAGATATTAGGATAATCCAAGTTTGGAAATGATTGTCTAAAAAGTAAATGAATAATTAATATGAGCAATTTCTTTTTCAGAAGGGTTAATGAACACTGGTGTGATCAGTTTGTTCTCATCAAGAAAAACTTGAGAAATGTATATCAATTCCCCATTTCAAATTGTATCTACTCTCCTAATCCAGGTCTAAGAAATATCAAGTGGAAAAAGTGGGTATCAAATATATTCATTTTGACAGGGAAACCAAAAAAAAAACAAATAAAAAATATAAGAATAGTTAAAAAACCTGTGAAAAAATATCAAGCATAATGAATTAGCATAATAGAGGTACTAGAAGAAGAAGAAAGCAAAAGATTGAAAATCAACTGAAGAAATGATGACTGAAAGTTTTCTTATCTTGAGGGGTGAAATAGACATACAAGGACAGGAAGCACAGAGTCTCCCAAACAAAATGAAGTAAAAGAGACCCATACCAAGACACATCATAATTAAAATACAAAATGTTAAAGACAGAAAGAATCTCTAAAGCAGCAGAAGAAATTAGTTACATAAAAGAATTCTCCCATAAGACTGTCAGCTGATTTCTCAACAAAAATTTTCTAGGCCAGAATAAATTGGCAGAAAATATTCAATGTGAAGAAAGTCATGAACCTACAACCACGATTACTCTACCCAGCAAAGTTATCATTCAGAATCAAAGAATGGAAACAGCTTCCCAGACAAGAAAAAGTTAAAAGAATAATCACTATCAAACCAGTATTACAGTAAATGTTAAGTCTGGCCAAGATGGAGGTGTAGGTAGATACACTGTGCCTCCTTGCATAACCTACAACACATTTAAAAATAAAAAACAGCCAGAACTGCCAGAAAATTGAACTGCATGGAGGTCTAACAATCAAGGAATTAAAGAAATATTCATCCAGACTGGAAAAATGAGTGAAGACTGGAAGACAGGGCAGAGATGACACATGGCAAGGCAGTGGATGGTAGACTGGGTGGTTCCACATTTGCATTCACATAAACAGGGAGGAAAAACTGGGAAGCAAGACAGACTGTGCAACCCAGGGTTCCAGTGCAAGGAAATAAAGCCTCAAAACCTCTGACTGAAAAAACCTGTGCGGTTGCAGCAGCAGGAAAAACTCCCAACATCACAGAAGAGTTTGCTGGAGAGACCCACAGGGTCTTAGAACATACACACCCACTCACCTGGGAATCATTACCAGAAGGGGCCAATTTGCCTGTGGGCAGTGGAGGAAGTGATTGAAAGCCAGCCCAGAGGAGAGCAAGAGGCACCCTTCCCTCTCAGACACTTCTCCCAAATATAGCACCATAACACAGCAACAGAGGTTGCTCTGCCCTGGTGAACACCTATGGCTCCATCCTTTACTACATAACAGGCACACCAAGAAAAAAAATAGCCAAAATAAAAGAACAGATCAAAGCTCCAGAAAAAATGCAACTAAGTGAATAAGAGATAGCCAATTTATCAGATGCACAGTTCAAAACACTGGTTATCAGGATGCTCACAAAATTGTTGAGTATGGTTGCAAAATGGGGAAAAGTGATTGCTATGAAAACTGAAATGAAGGGAAATGTACAGGGAGCCAACAGGGATGGGAAGGAAACCTGGACTCCAATCAATGATTTGGACCAGAAGGAAGAAAGAAAAATTCACCTAAAACACAATGAAGAAACAAGACTTCAAAATAATGAAGAGGGGTTTAGGAACCTCCAAAACAAGTTTAAACATTCCAACATTTGAATCATAGAGGTGCCAGAAGGAGAATAAGAAGAGCAAGGAATTGAAAACTTATTTGATATATAAAGAACTCACACAATTCCACTCTAAGAAGACAAGCAACCCAATTAAAAAATGGGCAAAGGACTTGAACAGATACTTCTCCAAGGAGGACATACAGAGGGTCCAGAGACATTTGAAAAGATGCTCAGTATTGCTAGTTATCAGAGAGATGCAAATTAAAACCACAATGAGATACCAGCTCACACCAGTCAGAATGTCCATCATTAACAAAGCAACAAACAACAAGTGTTGGAGAGGTTGTGGAGAAAAGGGAACCTCAGTGTACTGTTGGTGGGATTGCAGACTGATGCAACCACTGTGGAAAAACTGTATGGAATTTCCTCCAAAAACTAAAAATGGAATTACCTTTTGACCCAGCAATTCCACTGCTAGGATTATATCCTAAGAACACTGAAACACCAATTGAAAAGAACCTATGCACCCCAATGTTCATAACAGCACAATTTGCAATAGCCAAGTGTTGGAAGCAACCTAGGTGCCCGTCAGTAAATGAATGGATCCAAAAACTATGGTAAATTTACACAATGGAATTCTATGCAGCAGAAAGAAAGAGCTCTTACCCTTTGCTACAGCATGGATGGAACTGGAAAGCATTATGCAAAATGAAATAAGCCATGCAGTGAAAGACAAATACCATATATTCTCACCTTTAACAGTAACATAATCAACAAAATGAACAAGTAAGTAAAATATAACCAAAGAAACTGAAATTGAGAACAGGCTACAGTGTCCAGAAGGAGAGGGGAGGGAATTTTAGGGGAAATGGGTGAAGGGTTTACAGGAACAATTATAAAGAACATATGGACAATAATAAGGAGTAGAGTGGAAACATGGGAGGGAGGTGGGGAAGCTGGGGTGTTGGGCTGGGGTGGGGGGAAAAGGCAGAAAACTGTACTTGAACAACAATAAATAAAAGTAAAATAAAAAAAACTTATTTGAAAACAATGAATGAGAACTCCCCTAATATGGCAAAGGAAATAGAGTTCCAGCAAGTCCAGGAACCTCAGAGTGTCACAAAGAAGTTGGACCCAAGGAAGCACACATCAGCACATCATAATTATGTTACTCAAGATAAAAAATAAGGAGATAATCTTAAAAGCAGCAAGAGGAAAGAAGACAGTTGTCTTCAAATGAGTTTCCATAAGACTATCTGGTGATTTCTCAAAAGAAATTTTTTTAGGCAAGAAGAGCTTGAAAGAAGTACTCAAAGTCATGAAAGGCAAGGACCTACATCTAAGATTACTCTATCCAGCAAACCTATCATTGAGAATGGAAGGACAGATAAAGTGCTTCTTAGATAAGGTCATGTTAAAGGAGTTCATCATCACCAACTCCTTATTATAGGAAATATTAAAGAGACTTATCTAAGAAAAAGAAGATCAAAAACTATGAACAGTAAAATGACAACAAACTTACAACTATCAACAACTGAACCTAAGAAACAAAACCAAAAACTAAACAAATGACTAGAGCAGGAACAGAATCACAGAATTGGAGATTACATGGAGGGTTATCAGTGGGGAGAAGGAGAGAAAGAATGGGGGGGAAGGTACATAAGAAGCATAATTGGTAGGCATAAATATACAGAGGGAGGTTAAGAATAGTATAGAAAATAAAGAAGCCAAAGAATTTACATGTACAACCTATAGACATGAGCTAAGGAGGGGAATGCTGGAGGGTTGGGAGATGCCAGACAGAGTGGGGATAAAGAGGAGACAACTGAAATAACATAATTAATAAAATATATTTAAAAAGTAAAACAATGTTAAAATTTCTCTAAGAAGATAAAATATGAATAATAAAATAGAAATAACACATATTTGTAGATAATTACTTTAGGTGGGAATGGACTAAATTCTTCAATCAAGAGACATAGGGTGGTTGAATGGATAAGAAAAAAGACCTATATATATGTTATTTACAAAGAACTCATTTAAAATTGAAAGACACACATCAGGTGAAAGTAAAGGGAAAGAAAAAGAGATTGCAGGCAAATGGAAACAAACACACAAAAAAGATAGCAATTTCTGTATCACACAAAATAGACTTTAAAACAAGCCCATACCCTTTGCAACAACATGGATGGAACTAGAAAGCATTATGCTGAGTGAAATAGGCCAGGCATTGAAGGACAAATACCATATGATCTCACCTTTGACAGGAAGCTAAACAATAAAACAAACAAGCAAACATAATAAAAACAAAGACACTGAAATAGAGAACAAGTGGGCAGGGACCAGAGGGGAGAGAGAAGGGAATTTAAGGGGAAAAATGGGGAGGGATTTTGAGGAACAAGTATGAAAGACACAGGGATAAGGACTGGGGGAAGGGAATGGGAGAGAGGGGGAAGACAGGGCGGGGGGGGATGGGATGGGAGAAATAGACAAAAAATGTACTTGAAAAAATAACTAAATAAAAATTAAAAAAAAACAAGCTCATAATAAGAGAAAGAAGGGTATTTCATAATGATAAAGGGATCAATCCAACAAGAAGATACAATTCTTTTAAGTATTTATGTACCCAATGAACAAACACCCAAATATATAAAACAAATACTGATAGAAATAAAGAAGAAATTGACAGTAATATAGTGTTGCAGACAACTTCAACACCTCATCTATATTGATTGTCATCCAGATACAAAATGAAACGGAAAACAACATCCTTTTTTAAAATGATTATATTTATTTTATTTTTAGACATAGGGGAAAGGAGGTAGAAAGAAAGGGAGAGAAACATCAATGTGTGGTCACCTCTCAGGTGTCCTCTACTGGGGGGGACCTGGTCCACAACCCAGGTGTGTGCCCTCATTGGGAATTGAACCCATGACCCTGTGGTTCATAGGCTGGTGGTCAGTCCACTGAGACACACCAGCGAGGTCAATGAAAACCTTAGATAACAGATTAGACAAGATAAATTACATATTTTTAGAACACTTTGTTCCACAGGAGCAGAATGTACATTATTTTCAAGTGCACATGGAATATTTTCCAGGATAAACTACATGTTAGGCCACCAATGTCTCAGTAAATCGAAGAAGATTGAAATCATATCAAGCATCTTCTATGATTACAATACTATGAACTTATAAACCATTTCTTTTAAGATCAGGTATAAGAAGATATCCAATTTTATTTAACATGACATTGGAAGTCCAAGCCACTGCAATCAGAAAACAAAAGGGAAGCAGGGCAGGGGCTGGGTGGAGCTGGACAAAGGGGAAATGGGGCCATCTGTGTTAGTGTGGACAATAAAAATAAAATCAATAATAATAATAATGAAGGTAAACTGTGATTTAAAATTAAAATATACACATTTTAAAAGGAAAAAAAGCACCCAAATTAGAAAAAGCTAAAGTGTCAGTATTTGCAAATGACATGATAGTATATATAGAGAACCCTAAAGATGCCACCAAAAAGTATTAAATCTAACAATTTCAGTAAAGTAGTAGGATACAAAATTAATATTCTGAAATTGCTTGTACTTGTATAAATCAATAATGAGCTATCTGAAAGAGAAATTAAGAAAACAATCTAATTTATAATTTCATTAAAAACCCTAGCAATAAATTTAACCAACAGCATAAAATAATTCTACTTAGAAAATTTTGACATTGAAGAAAGAAATTGAAAAAGATACATATAAATGGAAACATACATGCTCATGGACAAGAAGACTTAATATTAAAATATTCATATTACCTAAAACAATCTATAATTCAATGAAGTTTTCATCCAAGTATAAATTGCATTTTCACAGAACTAGAACAAATAATCCTGAAATTTATTTGGAACAATGAAAGACCTCAAATAGAAGAACATAGTTGGAAGCATCATGATGCCTAATATCAAACTATATATGAGGGGGAACTCCCCCAAACCACAATTTATTTATAAAGAATTGTGTATTTATTCTTACATATGTATCTATAATGGGAACCTAATGAACAAAACAAATGAGCAAAATAGAATTGGATGCATGGAAACAAGGGACAGAGTGACAATGACCCAAGGGGAAGGAAGACAATAAGGGAGGAAAGAAGGGAAGGATCTAGTCAAGGAGCATGTATGGATGACCCATGGACATGGACAACAAGCTGGATATTGACTGTAGATTATGGCTGGGTTGGAAAGCAGAGAGCAATGTGGAAAATTGGGGCTACTGTAATAGAATAGCAGTAAAATAAATTTAAAAAATGTTACATGTTTAAACCTCAGTCACCTTTGAAGTACTCTCAATCTGATGCAATACACCTATTGAGACATTTCTTTTTCACTGCTCAAAACAGTTTTTGGACTTATAAGTTTTGATTGTTTTAGTGATTTTGCTATTTTTGTTTTACCTCTTCCACATCAGCAAAATATTTCCCTTTGAGGACATTTTTCATCTGGTGAAACACACAAAAACATCTCTTGTGGTGAAATTGGGTGAATAGTCAGGATGGGGCACAGGTGTCATGCTGTTTTTGTCAAAAACTGCTTAACACTCAGTGCAGTGTGGGCAAGTGTGCTTATAAATCACCCATCATGAAATGGGAAAATGCACTGTGTTTTAAAAATTAACTAAAGCCAAACACAGCCTTTCACAACAATGCCAGCTGGTACACTGATAAGGATGGATTCCTAGAACACTCACCCAGAAGGAAAAGCCAGTACCACAAGGGCCTGTCCCACAGAAGATAATCCATTTTTTGGGGGGCTCCCCTCCTTCTATAAGGCCATAGTAATCAAAATACCATGCTACTGGCATAAAAACAGATATATAAACTAATGAAACAGAGTAGAGCACAAATAAACCCAAACTGACATGGTCAATTAATATATAAAAAAGGAGTCAAGAACATCCAATGGGGTAAAGTCAATCTCTTTAATAAATGGTGCTGGGAATACTGGATAGACACATGCAGAAAAATAAAACTGGATTATTTTGTATGCAATGTACAAGAATAAACTCAAAGGGGATTAAGGACTAAAAATCAAAAATCATAAAATTTCTAGAAGAAAACAGGCAGTAAATTTTCTAACTATACTTTTCGTGATTTTGTTTTTGAATATGTATATTCAGGCAAGGGGAACAAAAGAAAAAATAAACAAGGGGGATTACATAAAATTGAAAAATTTTGCACAGCAAAAAAAATCAATAAAATGAAAAGACAACCCCATCAAAGGGGGAAGGTGTTCATCAATGATGAATTCCATAAAAGCATAATATTCTACATATATAAAACACTCGTACAACACAATTCCAGGAAACCAAACAATCCAATTAAAAAATGGGTAGAAGACCTGAATAGACATTTCTCCAAAAAGGATATACAGACAGCCGATAGACATATGAACTGATGCTCAATGTCACTAATCATAAGGGAAATGCAAATTAAACAATGGTTTGTCACCTCACAGTTGTCAGCATGACTATCATCAAAAAATCAACAAATGTGTTGGCAAGGATGTGGAGAAAAAGGAATCCCTCATGAATTGTTGGTAGAAAGACAGATTTGTGTAGTCAATATGGACAAAAATATGAGTGTTTCTCAAAATATGTAAAAAAGATAACCACTACATGACCCAGCAATCTCCCTTTGGGGTGTTTATCTAAAAAATACAAAAAAAAAACTAGTTCAGAAAGCTATATACAGCCTTATGTTCTTTGCAGTATTATTTGCAGTAGCCAAAATATGGATGCAACCTAAGTGTTTATCCACAGATGATTGAATAAAGAAGAGATGGAACATATATGCAATGGAATATTAGCTATAAAAAAGAGTCAAATCTTTTCATCTGCAACAACATGTATGTACATAAAGGGTAATGCACATTATGCAAAGTAAAATAAGTCAAACAACAACCACATATAACTTCATTTATATGTGAAATCTAAAAAATAAACAAACATGACTCAGAGATGGCTGTGAGGTAGGTAGGAGCTGAACACACTTGCTCATACACCCAACTGGAACACCTAGCCAATATTCTGAGGAAGAGAGTGAGCATCCCATAGAATTCCAGTTGATACAAAGTTTGGAAGCCAAAGGCTGCAGAGGACTTTTGAAAATGGACACCACGGCAGCTCTGGAGGAGAGCCAAGAGAGCAATTATGACTTTATGGCTCTCTCCCCTCCCAAAGCAGCAAATTCACAGACCCATGCCAGGAGACACCTTGATGCTTAAAGTGGCTGGGGTGATAAAGACACAGTAAAAGACACAGGTGACTGCATAGAGACACACAGCTGGCTGTATATCTTGGCTGTTATTACCAGAGAAATTGAGGTGCTGGGTGACACTTGGAGATGGCAGAAAAGAAGGACTGTGACTGGCTGTGACCCAGATAGCCTCTGGATTAGTCAGAGAGGTGGTCTGTGTAGAAAGCTAGGAGCTCATTAGGAATGGCCTGCCACAAACAAGGGGAATTCACTCAAAATAAGGCTTTCAGCTGCTGTGCAAGGACCCCTAGTACAAAGCATCTAGGCCAGTGAAAAGGGGTTGTGCAATGTGTTCCCAGATTAGAGGCACCTGCTTAGCACATATGCACAGTGAACAGTGTGGGCCACACAATGCTCTGAGGACATTGGCCTAAAACTGGGCATCCATGAATAATGTAGCCCAGACTGAGCCACATCCTTATAGAAATACAGGAAATGGAAAGAAAAAAAAGGAGGCCATCCCCACCCCTGCCTGCAGCATCCAGGAAGAATGGCAAAACCCCCTTACCAGGTTTAAGTCAGCAGGAGATTTTTTTTCCCAGTGTAGGACAAAAATTCCAGGAGCTGTGAGAAGAACAAAGATTCAGAAAGAAGTTGGAAGGCTAACACCAACAGCTAAAACAAATTTTACTCTGCTGTCCTTCAGAACTTGCATTTTATTTGTACTTTTCATTATTTTTCCATTAAATTTATTTTTAAATTTTTCTTTCTCATCTTTCTGCATAGCTTTTTAAAATTTTGTTTGATTTCATGGTTTGATTAGTTTTTGTTATTCTTCCTTTCATATTGTATTTTAATTTTTCTTCTGTCACTTCACTCATATTCCAATAACACACTATTCTTGATCTTTTAATTTTTATTGTTTTTATTCAGATTACATATTTCTAATCATATTGTTATTCCAAATCCCACATAGCACTCTTCCCTGGTCTTATTCCATTTTACCATTTTCGTGAGCTGTATTATGGTTGGTATAAACTTTATTTTCCTCTCACACTACACCAAGTTTCTATCTTTTACTCTAACTGTATATCACCATGTAACCTTGCATAAGCACTCTGCTTTCAAAACTGAGGTCACATTCGTTTTCCCTTCTAATGAGAATCTTATTTCATATTTGCCTTACAAAAAGTGGATAGTTAGGTGAAATGTCATTGTTATTGCTATACTTCTCCAAAGGACCTCTGATAAGTCCTCTACTCATGAGAACTTTAAATTCCACAGATTACTCCCTTGATCTCTCACTGCATTTCACTTTAGCCCAAGTTCCTGATCATATATATACAAGACAAGGTGGGAGTTGTGAGTACCAGTAAACCTACTGAGGGAGAGAATGCACCAACCAAGGAACCACCAATAGGTAAAGTACAAGCCAACACAAATGGAGGAAAAGAAAACCTTGGAACATCCATACAAGGAGATTAAAGAGATCACAAGACTGAGTCACACAGAATTACTACCACAGAAGTTCATCCTATGAAGAGAGCTTGCAAAGCAGAGCATTGAGAATTTCAGAAACAAACAAAAAGAGTCACCTAAAATGGAGAGACAAAGAAAGAATCCTCAATAGAAAGGAATGGATGATACCCAGTAAAAAGAGTTAAGTGAAATAGAGGCTAGCAAACTATCAGATATAGAATTTAACAGAATGGTTATCAGGATGATCAAGGAACTCACAAACAACTACAAGGAACAGAGTAGAAAATACAACAGTAATAAAAAGGAAATAGAAACTATAAATAAAAACCAGGAAAGAATGATTATAATATCAAATAAAAAACACACTAGAAAGAATTACAATCAGGCTGGGTGAAGCAGAAGACTGAATTAGTAAGCTGGAAGATAAAGTAGAAACACTCAGGTAGAGCATCTGTAGGAAAAGAGCTTAAAAATATAAAGATAGCTTAAGGGCGCTGCAAGACAAAATGAAACACAACATTCAAATCACAGAAATACTATAAGGAGAAGAAAAGGAGCAATGAATAGAAACCCTGTTTAAAAAATTAATGACAGAAAACTCTCCAAACCTAGAGAGGAAAAAATCCACACAAGCTCAAGAAGCAGAGAGTTCTGATCAAGATGAAGCCTAAGAGGCCCATTCGAAGACACATCATAATTAAAAAGCCAAGTTTAAAGACAGAGAGAATCTTAAAATCAATAAGGCAGAAACAAGAAGTAACACACAAGAGAACCCAATATGACTAGTAGCTGATTTCTTAACAGAAACACCGCAAGCCAGAAGAGAAATATTCCAAGTAATGAAAATCAAAGGCCTGCAACAAAGATTACTTTACCCAGCAAGGCTCTCAACTAAAATGGAAGGTAAAATAAAAAGTTTAAAAGAAAAAAAGAATGCTGAAAGAATACACCTCCATCAAAGCAGCACTGGGAAATATGCTAAAGAAAGTACTTTAAGAAGAGGAAGAAAAAGAGTGAGAGGGGAATGCAGGTGCAAAGAGGGAAAGATGGATAACCTATCACTAATAACCATAAATGTTAATGGCTTAAATCAAGGGTGTCAAGCTCATTTTCAATGGGGACCACATTAGCCTCATGGTTGCCTCCAAATGGCCAGATGTAATTTCAACTTCTTAACAGTTAAAGAGTAGTACATTTGTGCAACCTTAAATTATTTTGGCCCTTTGAAGGCAACAAGGCTGATGTGGCCCCTGGTGAAAATGAGTTTGACATCCCTGGCTTAAATGCTCCAATAAAAAGACATAGGAAAGCTGAATGGATAAGAAAACATGACCTGAACATATGCTGCCTACAAGAGATGCAACTCAGAAAAAAAAAAACCCTACATGAACTCAAAAATTAAGGGTTGGAAGAAAGATATGCCAAGCAAATGGGCAAGAAAAAAAAAGCTGGCGTAGCAATACTTATATTTGACAAAATAGACTTTGAAACAAAGGCCACAAAAAGAGACACAGAGGGACACTTCATAATTCTCAAGGGAAGAATTTATCAAGAAGACATAAATAAAAACATATATGCATCCAACCTATGAGCACCCCTATATATAAGGAATATCTTGGAGGACTTCAAAAAATATGTAGACAGCAACACAATTATAGTAGAGGATTTTAACACCCCACTGCCAACAATGGATAGATATTCCAAACAAATATTAACAAGTATATTGTAGCCCTGAATGATGCATTACATCAAATGAACTTATATGATTATATATATATATATATATATATACACATATTCATAAGGATATATATATTTTCATCCCAAAGAAGAAAAAAATATACATTCTTTTCACATGCACAAGAAGCATATTCTAAGATAGACTGCATGATAACGCACAAAACAAACCTGTACAAATTTTAGAAAACTGAAATCATATCAAGCATTTTCTCAAACCACAAGGGCCTATAACTAGAAACCAACCTCAAAGAAAATCTCAAAAATTCTCAACTTCATGGAGATTGAATAGCATGATATTAAACAAGGAATGGGGTAATAATGAGATTGATGAAGAAATTAAAAAAGTTCTAGAAACAAATGAAAATGAACACACAACAGTCCAAAAGTTATGGGACACAATGAAGGCAGTGAGAGGGAATTCATAGTGATATAGGACTACCTCAAAAAGATAGAAACATGTCAAATAAACAACCTACACCTAAAGCTAGAAAAATTAAAACAACAACAAACAAAGCCTGTAGTAAGTAGAAGGAAACAAATATACAAGATCAGAGCAAAGTTTAATGTCATAGAAACTAAAAGAACAATTCAAGGAACAAATCAAGGAATTCAGGAGCTGGTGCCTTGAAAAAATGAACAAAATTGACCAACATTTAAGCTGATGCATCAAGAAAAAAAGAGAAAGGACCCAAGTAAATAAAATCAGAAATGAAGGAGGAGAGATTACAACTCATACCACAGAGATATAAAGGATTGAAAGAAATTACTATGCAGAAGTATATGCCAAGAAATTTGAAAACTTGGGTAAAATGGACAAATTTCTAGAAAAACCATAACTTTCCAAAACTGAATGAAGAAGAAACACAAAGTCAAACAAATCAATAGCAGACACTGAAAATGAAGCTTTAATGAAAAAAATCCCCAGCACACAAAACCCCTAGAACAGAAAGTTTCACAGGAAATTTTACAAACCAATTATTTATTTGTTTATTTATTTAAATGATTAATTAATTAATTTTTATTGTTTTTCAAGAATAGTTTTCTGCCTTTCCCCCCACCACAACCTACCATGCCAGCCCTCCCTACCTCCTTCCTCTGTTTCCACGCTCCCTTGCTATTGTCCATGAGTCCTTTATAATTGTTCCTGTAAACCCTTCATCTTTTCCCCCATTATCCCCTCTCCTGCTCCCCAGGTAACTGTCAGTTGGTTCTCATTTTCAATATCTGTGCTTGCATTTTGCTTGCTTCTTTAGTTGTTGATTACATTACAGTTAAAGGTAGGATCATATGATATTTGTCTTTCACCTCCTGGCTTATTTCACTTATCATACTGTTCTCCAGTTCCATCCATGCCGTTGCAAAAGATAGGAGCTCCTTCTTTCTCTCTGCTACATAGGATTCTATTGTGTAAATGTACCATGTTTTTTTCTACCCGTTTATTAACTGACAGGTGCTTAGGTTGTTTCTACCACTCGGTAAATTGTGCTGCTATGAACATTGGGGTGTTTAAGTTATTTTGGATCAGTGTTTCAGAAATCTTAGGATATAATCCTAGAAGTGGAATTGGTGGGTCAAGAGGCAATTCCATTTTTAGTTTTATGAGGACATTCCATATTGTTTACATAGTGGTTACAGCAGTCTGCAATCCCAGTAACAGTGCACCAGGGTTCCCTTTTTTCCACAACCTTTCAAGCACTTGCTCCTTGTTGCTTTGCTTATGATGGCCATTCTGACCGGTGTGAAGTGGTATCTCATTATGGTTTCAATTTACATCTCTCTGATACTGAGCAATACTGAGCATTTTTCATATGTCTCTTGACCCTCTGTATGTACTTTTTGGAGAAGTGTCTGTTCAAGTCCTTTGCCCATTTTTAATTGGGTTGCTTGTCTTAGAGTGCAGTCCTCTGAATTCTTTATGTACTTTGGAGATCAAAACCTTGTCTGAGATATCATTGGCAAATATATTTTTCCGTATGGTTACTTCTCTTTTCATTTTAATGCTGTTTCTTTAGCCATACAGATTTTATTTAGATGAAATAAAAATCTAAATCTTTCATGTCCCTTGTTCTAGAGGGCATATCAGTGAAAATGTTGGTATCACTGGAATGTATCACTGGAATGTATGAGATTTTTCTGCCTATGTTCTGCTTCAGGACTTAATGGTGTCACAACTTATATTTAAATCTTTCATTCACCTTGAATTTATTTTTATGTTTGGTATAAGTTTGTACTCCCATTTAATTTTTTAGCATGTAGCTGTCCACCTCTCACAACACCATTTGTTGAAGAGGCTATTTTTACTCCATTTTATGACACTGCCCCCTTTTTCAAATATTAATTGACCATAGAGACTTTGGTTTATTTCTGGGCTCTCTATTTTGTTTCATTGGTCTATGTTCCTGCTTTTTATGCCAGTACCAGGCTGTTTTGATTACAGTGGCCTTGTAATACAGTTTGGTATCAGATATCGTGATCCCTCCTACTTTTCTTTTCTATCTCAGACTTGCAGCAGCTATTCGGGGTCATTTGTGGTTCCATATAAATTATTGAAATGTTTGTTTTATATCTGTGAAATATGCCATTGGTATATTAATTGGTATTGCATTAAAACTATAAGCTGTGGGTAGTATGGGTATTTTGATGATGTTAATTTTACTGATCCATGAACATGGTATATGTTTCCATTTGTTTCTTTCTTCCTTAATTTCTTTCTTCAGTGTTGTGTAGTTTTCTGAGTAGAGGTCTTTTACCTCCTTGGCTAGGTTTATTCCTAGGTATTATATTTTTCTTGTTGCTATATCAAATGCGATTTTTTCCTGGTTTTTGTTTCTGATGTTTCATTGTTGGTATACAAAAATGCCTTTAATTTCTGAATATTTACATTGTTGTGGCTGAAACCAGCCAGCAGAGTCCACCTGTTGTGACTGAAGATGAGAATAAATGCATAGGAGAAATCCTGTGGAGAAAAAGGGAAGGGCATGGCTACTCTCTCAAGGGGAGAGCACCTTGACCCTTGCTTAGACAAGCTTTTATTGTCTTTCTCAGGTCTTACATCAGAGAAAGACATTATCTATTACATAGAATATTATTGTCTACATTTTAGGTGCAATCAAGGAAATGAAAATAACATGCAGAGGGGAATGGCAGCGAGCTGATTAGCTCTGTCCTTGGGAAAATTCACACGGCTTTGGAAATTACCTTGAAGATAGACAATACACATTTGTTGTTTTAGATCAGGGTGATGGAGTTTTAGCAAGAGCAAGCCATAACATTCTGTATGCATTTTCTAGGCCTGATTCCCCTGGGAAACCTCAGTTTGAAGGTCTAGATCCTGCCCACCACTTTGCTTCTGTAGTTTTTCCATACAGAGATGAGTCACATTTGCCAGACTGAAACAACCAGTCCCCTATACATTGTGTCCTGCTGTTTTGCTAAATTCATTTATTAGGCCAAGCAGTTTTTTGGTAGAGTCTGTAGGATTTTCTATGTACTCTATCATGTCATTTGCAAACAATGGCAATTTTGCTTCCTCCATTCAATTTGGATATATTTTATGTCTTTTTCTTATCTGATTGTTGTGGCTAGGACTTCCAATACTTTGTTGAATAGGAGTGGTTAAAGTGAAGATCCTTGTCTTGTTCCTCACTTTTGTGGGAAAGCTTTAAGTTTTTGCCCGTTGAGTATGATGTTGGATGTGGGTTTATCATATATGACCTTTATTATGTTGAGGAATGAATGCTGCTACCTCTAGTCCCACTGTTCTGCTTTAATATAAATGTGTGCTTTACATTATCCAATGCTTTTTCTGCATTTATTTATATGACACATAAATTTTATCTTTTGTTTTGTTTATGTTATGTATTACCTTTATTGATTTGAATACATTGTACCATCCTTGCATCCTTGGAATGAATCCCACTTGGTCATGGTGTATGCTCTTTTTAACGTATTGCTGGATGCAGTGTGCCAATATTTTCATGAGTATTTTAGCATCTATGTTCATCAGTGGTACTGATGTGCAATTTTCTTTCTTTTTTGTGTTTTTATCTGATTTTAAGATTAGGATGATGCTGGCTTCATAAAAAGAGTTTGGGAGTCTTCTGTCCTTCTTCTTGAATTTTAAAAAATAGTCTGTAAAGGATAGGGGTGAGCTCTTCCTTAAACGCTTTTTAGAATTCTCTTGTGAAACCTTCTGGTACAGGGTTTTTCAAGACTGCCTGTCTTGTGTCCCATAAGTTTTGAGTTGTTTTGAGTTAATTTTCATTTGTTTCCAGGAACTTTTTGATTATTTTCCTAATCTCATTCTGGACCCAATTATTGTTTAATAGTATGCTATCCAATCTCCATGATTTTCAGTATTTTGGGATTTTTTTTTCTCTGTTTTGGTTTCTAGTTTCAGTGTTTTGTGATCAGAGAAAGGGCTAAACATGCTGCCAATTTTCTTGAATTTGTTGAGGCTTGTATTGTGTCCCATCATGTGGTCTATCTTTGAAAATATTCCATTTGCATTTGAAAATAATATGTATTTTGTTTCTTTGGAATGAAAGGCTTTATATACAACAGTGAAGTTCATTTGGTCTAGGACATTTTTCAATTCGGCAATATCTTTGTTGATATTTTTTTGTCAGATCTATCTATTTTGACAGTGTGATTTTGAGATTCCCTACTACACTTGTTTGCTGTCAATATCTTTCCTGAAGTCCTCCAAGATTTTCTTTATGTATTTGGTTGTATGTTATGTTGGGTGCCTATATATTTACAATGTTTATGTCTTCTTGATGGATTTTTCCCTTGAATATTATGAAGTGACTTTCTGGGTCTCTTTTTATGGCCCTTTTTTATGTCTATTTTGTCTGACATGAGTATTGCTACCCTGGGTTTTTGTTTTCTTTCCATTTGCTTGGAATATTTTTTCCAGCCCTTCACTTTCAGTCTGTGTAGGTCTTTAGTTCTGAGATGGGTCAATTGTAGGCAACAGATCTGTGGGTCACACTTTCTTATTCATCCAGTTATTGTATATTTTTTGATTGGAGCATTTAATCTGGTTATGTTTAAAGTTATTATTGATAGGTACTTATTAATTGTCATTTTTATTCCTGTGTTCCTCTTCCTTTCACTGTTTTTCTTCCTGTTCTTTTTTTTAATTGCCTACACTATTATCTATAAATTTTAAAATTTAATTTTAATTAAATTTGTTGTTAAAGTACAGTTTCTGCTTTTTACCTTCATCCCAGCCTACCCCCTAAACCCTCCTCATGTCCCTCCCGCACTTGCTATTTCCCATGTGTCCTTTATGCTATTCCTGCATACCCTTCCCCTTTTTCCATGAAATTCCCTGCCCTCTCCCCTCTGGTCACTGTCAGCCTGTTCTCAGTTTCAGTGTCTTTTGTTATATTTTTCTTCTTTGTTTGTTTTGTTGATTAGGTTCCTGTCACAGGTGAGATCATATGGAATTTGTGTTTCACCACCTGTCCTATTTCACTTAATGCTCTCCAGTTCCATACATGCTATAGCAAAGAGTAGAAACTCCTTCTTTCTTTCTGCTGCATAGATTTCCATTGTGTAAATGTGCCATAGTTTTTTGATCCATTCATTTACTGATGGGCACCCAAGTTGCTTCTAGCACTTGGCTATTGTAAATTGTGCTGCTACAAACATTGGGGTGCCTAGGTTCTTTTTGATTGGTGTTTCAGTGTTCTTAGGATATTATCCTAGCAGTGGAATTGCAGGGTAAAAAGGTAGATCCATTTTTATTTTTTTGAGAAAATTCCATAGTGCTTTCCATAGTGGTTGTACCAGCCTTCAATTCTACCAAAAGTGCACCAGGGTTCCCTTTTCTCCACAAGTTCTCCAACATTTGTTGTTTGTTGCTTTGTTTATGATGGCCATTCTGACAGATGTGAGGTGATATGTAATCGTGTTTTTTTTTAAAATTTATTTATCTTTAGAGGGGAAGGGAAGGAGAGAGGGAGAGAAACATCAATGTATGGTTGCCCTTTGCACATCCCCTGCTGGGAACTGGCCTGCAGGGAACTGGCTTGCAACCCAGGCATGTGCCCTGACTGGGAATCGAACCGCGATTGTCTGGTTCGCAGGCCCGAGCTCAATTCACTGAGCTACACCAGCCAGGGACATAATTGTGGTTTTAATTTGCAACTCTCTGATAGCTAGTGATACTGAGTATCATTTCATGTGTCTCTGGATCCTCTGTATGTCCTCCTTAGAGAAGTGCCTGTTCAAGTCCTTTGCCCATTTTTTAATTGGGTTGCATGTCTTCTTAGAGTGGAGTTATGTGAATTCTTTATATATTTTGAAGATTAAACCTTTGTCTGAGGTATGATTGGCAAATATGCTTTCCCATATTGTTAGCTCTCCTTTTATTTTAATGCTGTTTTTTTTTTTTTTTTTGGCCATGCAGAAGCTTTTTATTTTGATGAGATCCTATTTGTTTATTTTTTTCATGTCCCTTGTTCTAGGAGATATATCAGGGAAAATATTGCTGCGTGGAATATCTGAGATTTTCCTGCCTTTATTCTCTTCTAGGACTTCAATGGTGTCACAAATTGTATTTAAATCTTTTATTTACCTTAAATTTATTTTTGTATGTAGTGTAAGTTGGTGCTCAAGTTTCATTCTTTTGCATGTAGCTGACCAGCTCTCACAACACCATTTGTTGAAGAGGCTATCATTACTCCATTTTTGATGCTGTCCCCTTTGTTGAATATTAATTGGCCATAGAGATTTGGGTTTATTTTTTTTTTCTGGGATCTCTGTTCTGTTCCATTGGTCTATGTGCCTGTTTTTATGCCACTACCAGGCTGGTTTGATTACAGTGGACTTGTAATACAGTTTGGTATCAGGTATTGTGATCCCTCCTACTTTGCTTTTTTCCCTCAGAATTGCAGCAGCTATTCAGGGTAATTTATGGTTCCATATAAATTTTTGAACTGTTTGTTCTATGTCTGTGAAATATGCCATTGGTGCTTTAATAGGTATTGCATTGAATCTGTAAGTTGCTTTAGATGGTGTGGACATTTTGATGATGTTAATTCTTCTGATCTATGAACACAGTATGTTTCCATTTGTTTGTGTCTTCCTTCATTTGTTTCTTCAGTGTTATGTAGTTATCTGAGTACAGGTCTTTTACTTTCTTGGTTAGATTTATCTTAGGTATTTTATTTTTCTTGTTTATATATCAAGTGGGATTTTTTATTTGTTTCTGATATAAACAGAAATATTGTCTCTTTTTGGTATACAAAAATGCATTTGATTTCTTGGTATTAATTTGTATCCCACTCTTTTGTCAAAATTATTTATTAGGTCGAACAGCTTTTTGGTGGAGTATGTTGAATTTTCTATGTACACTATCATGTCATCTGCAAATAATAATGTGTTGTTTCCTCCCTTCTGATTTGGATGCCTTTTATTTCCTTCTCTTCTCTGATCACTGCGGCCAAAACTTCCAATACTATGTTGATAGAAGTAGTGAAAGTGGAGATTTTTGTCTTGTTCCTGATTTCAGTGGAAAAGATTTTAATTTTTGCTTGTTGAGTATGATGTTGGCTGTAGGTTTCTCATACAGGGCCTGTATTATATTGAGGAATGGTCCCTCTATTCCCAATTTGCTGAGTGTTTTTATTATAAATGGGTGCCATAGCTTATCCAAAGCTTTTTCCTCATATATTGATATGAACATGTGATTTTTTCTTTGCTTTTGTTTATGTGATGTATTACATTTATTGATTTGTGAATATTGTACCGTCCTGTTGGAGCCCAAGAGGCCTGTGAGGGGTCGAGGATAGGGTCTAGCACTGCGGGTGTGGTGACTGGGCCTGGTTTCCGGCCTCGGGGCTATCTTGGGTTGTAACAGTTCTCTGACCCCTTGAGAAACTAGCCGCTTCTCCCATCAATTCATATCTTTGGCCTGTGCATCATGTACCCAGAAAGTATGTTAGCTTGGGAACGTCAGGACTCTAAGGGAAGAGATAAACTTTGTAGGTCAAGGAAGTGAGCTACGTGCCAGAAGGCTTCTCCTTTGTTCTCCTTTGTATCCAAGATTGTATATAAGCCAGAAGACTGCGCAATAAACTTGCCTTATGCCAGCAGAGCATTTGGTCCTCTCCTTTATTTCAGTCCCTCGCTCAGCCTCACGACCACCCTTGCCGCAGCGGGCTGCGGCAGAGTGGCGCCCGGAACAGGGACCTGAAGAGTCCTTGCACTCTTCAGATGAATTCCACTTGGTCATGGTGTATGATCGTTTTAATGTATTGTTAGATGCAGTATGCTAGTATTTTGCTGAAAATTATAGCATCCATGTTCATCATCAATATTGGCCTGGAGTTTTCTTTCTTTGTGGTGTCTTTATCTGGTTTTGGATTAAGATGATGCTGGCCTGATAAAGAGAGATTGGGAATCTCCTATCATTTTGGATTTGGGAATAGTCTGTGAAGAATAAGGGTTAGCTCTTTCTTAAATGCTTTTTATTATTTTTTAACTTTATTTAGTTATTTTTCTTTTTTTAAAATTTTTTTATTGATTATGCTGTTACAGTTGTTCTATTCCCCCCTTCATTCCCCTCCACCCTACCCCCCTATCCCCACCATTACTCCCCCTTTAGTTTATGACCATGTGTCTCAAGTCCTTTAGATTCTATATTTCCCATGCTATTCTTGCCCCCCATCTCTTTTCTATCTACTGTCTATGCTACTTATTTTCTGTACCTTCTCCCCCCTTCTCCTCCTCCCACTCCCCTGTTGCTAACCCTCCCTGAGATCTTCATTTCTATGTTTCCACTCCTGATCTAGCTGTCCTTTTAGTTTGCTTTCGTTTTAGGTGTGGTTGTTAGTAACTGTGAGTTTGTTGTCCTTTCACTGTTCATGTTTCTTTCACTTCTTTTTCTTCGATAAGTCCCTTTAACATTTCATATAATAAGGGCTTGGTGATGATGAACTCCTTGAATTTGATCTTATCTGAGAAGCACTTTATCTGCCCTTCTATTCTAAATAAAAGTTTTGCTTGATGGAGCAATCTTGGTTGTAGGTCTTTGGATTTCATGACTTGGAATACCTCTTTCCAGCCCCTTCTTGCCTGTAAGGTCTCTTTTGAGAAATCCGCTGACAGTCTGATGGGGACTCCTTTGTAGGTGACTGTGCCCTTGCTCTTGCTGCTTCTAGGATTCTCTCCTTCATTTTAATTTTGGCTAATGTAATTATGATGTGCCTTGGTGTGTTCCTTCTTGGGTCCAACTTCTTTGGTACTCTCTGAGCTTCCTGGATTTCCTGGAAGTCTATATCCTCTGCCAGATTGGGGAAATTCTCCTTTATTATTTGTTCAAATAAGTTTTCCACTGGTGGCTGTGCTGTGCCTTTCCCCCTTCTGGTACCCCTATAATTCGGATGTTGGAGCATTTAAAGGTGTCCTGGAGGTTCCTAAGACTCTCCTCATTTCTTTGAATTCTTGCTTCTTGACTCTTTTCTGTTTGGCCATTATTTGCTTTCTTCTGGTCCACTCCATTGATTTGAGTCCCAGTTTCCTTTTCATTGCTATTGGTGTCCTGTGGAATTCCATTCATTTCAATTAGTTTCACCTTCATATATTTGTCTAATTTGTCGGTATAATCAACCAGTTCTGTGAGGATCCTGATGACCAGTGTTTTAAACTTTGCATCTGAGAGTTTTGCTATTTCTTCATCGCTTAGATCTATGGGCGCTGGGGCTTTTAGAACTTGCGACATTTTTGGTCTGTTCTGGCCCTTTAAGTGTGAGAAGTGGTGCCTTGGACTCCCAGGTCGTTGGGTTTTGATGCTGTATGTGGGGGTGTGGTCAGAGCGGGGAAATGGCGTAGCCCTCTAGTGCCCTTTGCCACAGGGACCGCCGGGCCCGGGTCCAACCGCCCACTCCCTCGCCTGTTGCTTGCACACAAATGGGCGGCCACAATCAACACGCAGCACCGCTTTCCTGCTGTCTCCTTCTCGGTCGCTCACCTGGTGGCTCGTTCGGTCGCTCACTAGATCCAACCCTGCGCGTGGATTCCGCGTGTCTGGATTCAGTGCCTGAGTCCGTCTGACCGAGTCCTTCTGTGCAACCCCTCACCAGCCGCTGGTTTCGCCCCTTACCGGTCAGGCTGAAGAACTTTTTGTTATCGGACTTCCAAAAAGTTCAATTTTCCGTGTTCTGGCTGTGTTTTCTATTGCTAATATTCAGTTGTCTCTAAACTTGGTTGTGTGAGAAGGCACGGCACATCCACCTATGCCTCCATCTTGGCGGAAGTCCTAGTTATTTTTCAAGTACAGTTTTTTTGTCTATTAAACACTTTTTAGGATTCTTCTGTGAAACCATGTTGTCCAGGGATTTTTGTGTGTTGGGAGTTTTTTGATTACTACTTCAATTCCATCTCCTGTTATTGATCTGTTCAGGCTTTCTGCTTCTTCAATGAGTTTTGGAAGATTATATTTTTGTAGAAATTTGTCCATTTCACCTAGCTTTTCAGATTTCTTGGCATACTTTACTTCTCAATAATTTCTTACAATCCTTTGTATTTCTTTGGTATCAGTTGTAGTCTCTTCTCTTCATTTATGATTGTGTTTATTTGAGTTCTTTCTTTTTCTTGATGAGCCTGCTTAAATGCTTGTCAATTCTGTTTATCTTTTCATAGAACCAGCTACTTGATTCATTGATCCTTAGAATTGTGCTTTTAGTCTTTATATCATTTATTTCTGCCCTGATCTTTGTTATTTTCTTCCTTGTACTTGTTCTGGGCTGTCTTTGTTATTGTTTCTTAAGTTCTTGTAAGCATGGGGTTAGGTTGTTTTTTTTTGAAATGTTTCTAGTTTTTTTAGATATGCTTGTATCATTATGAATGTTCCTCTCAGGACTGCCTTCACTTTGTCCTGTAAGTTTTGGATTGTTGTAAGTTCATTTTTGTTTGTTTCCAAAAACTTTTAAATTTTTTCCCTTATTTTATTCTTTTTTTGGGGGGGATGCTGGTCATGTTCTATTTTTTTTTCATTTTTAGTAATTTATTTTTAAACTTTAAAATTATATAATTGCATATTTTGACATATAGCAGACCTTATTTTATTCTTGATCTATTCATTGTTTAATAGCATGCTATTCAATCTCAATGATTTTTAGTGTTTTGGGTTTATTTTTTGGGGTTTGGTTTCTAGTTTCAGTGTCTTGTGGTTATAGAAAATACTTGATATGCTGTCACTTTTCTTGAATGTCTTGAGTTTGTGTTATGTTCTATTATGTGGTCTATCTTTGAAAATATTCCAAGTGGATTTGAAAAAAGTGTGTATTTTGGTTCTTTGGGATGAAAGGCTTTATATATATTAGTGAAGTTCATTTAAGCTTGAGCATTGTTCAATGCGTCAATGTCTTTGTTGCTATTTTGTTGGTAAGATCTGTCCATTTCTAACAGTGGGGTATTAAAATTCCCTATTATAATTGTCTTGCTGTCAATATCTTTCTTGAAGTCCTTCAAGATTTTCTTTTTTCCCCCTCATTTAACATTTTTATTTAATTATTTTTCAACTACAGTGTTCTCTCTTTTACTCCCATTCCAGCCTGCCCCCCATGCCCCCCACCTCCCTCCCATTTCCACTCCCCTTAGTTGTTGTCCATGTGTTCTTTATACTAGTTCCTGTAAACCCTTCCCATTTTCCCCCTGAAATTCCCTCCCCTCTCCCCTCTGGTCGCCGTCCTCCTGTTCTCTATTTCAGTGTCATTGTTTTTATTTTGCTTGCTTGTTTGTTTTGTTGTTTAGCTTCCTGTTAAAGGTGAGATCATGTGGTATTTGTCTTTCAATGTCTGGCTTATTTCACTCAGCATAATGCTTTCCAGTTCCATCCATGTTGTTGCAAAGGGTAGGAGCTCCTTCTTTCTTTCTGCTGCATAGAATTCCATTGTGTATATGTACCACAGTTTTTTGATCCATTCATTTACTGATGGGTACCTAGGTTGCTTCCAGCTCTTGGCTATTGTAAATTGTGCTGCTATGAACATTGGTGTGCATAGGTTCTTTTGGATTGGTGTTTTACTGTTCTTAGGATATAATCCCAGCAGTGGAATTGCTGGGTCATAAGGCAGGTCCATTTTTAGTTTTCTTAGAAAATTCCATACTGTTTTCCATAATGGTTGTACCAGTCTGCAATCCCACCAACAGTGAACTAGGGACCCCTTTTCCCCACAACTTCTCCAACATTTGTTGTTTGTTGCTTTGTTTATGATGGCCATTCTGACTGGTGTAAAGTGGTATCTCATTGTGGTTTTAATTTGCATCTCTCTGATAGCTAGCAATATTGAGCATCTTTTCATGTGTCTCTGGATCCTCTGTATGTCCTCTTTCGAGAAGTGTCTGTTCAAGTCCTTTGCCCATTTTTTAATTGGGTTAGATGTCTTCTTAGAGTGGAGTCATGTAAGTTCTTTGTATATTTTGGAGATTAAACCCTTGTCTGAGGTATCATCGGCAAATATGTTTTCCCATACAGTTGGTTGTCTTTTTATTTTAATACTGTTTTCTTTAGCAATGCAGAAGCTTTTAATTTTGATGAGATCCCATTTGTTTATTCTTTCCTTTATGTCCCTTGCTCTAGGGGACATATCAGTAAAAAAGTTGCTGCAGGAAATATCTGAGATTTCTTGCCAATGTTCTACTCTAGGATTTTAATGGTTTCATGGCTTATATTTAAGGTTTTTTTCCAAGATTTTATTATGTATTATTTTGCTCCTCTGTTGGGTGTATATATAGTTACAATGTTTATGTCCTCGTGGTTTATTCTTTGCTCGAGTATTATGAAGTGACCTCTGGGTCTCTTATTATGGCTTTTTTTAATGTCTGTTTTGTCTGATATGAGTATTGCGACCCGGGATTTTTTTTTCCTGTCCGTTTGGTTGGAAAATTTTTTTCCAGCCCTTCACTTTCAGCATGTGTAGGTCTTTTGTTCTGAGATGGGTCACTTTTCAGCAGCATATGTGTGGGTCAGGCTTTCTTATCCATCCAGCCATTGTATGTCTTTTGATTAGAGCATTTAATCCATTTATGTTTAAGGTTATTATTGATAGGTACTTATTCATCTCCATTTTCTCACACCTATGTTCCTCTTTCTTTCACTCTTCCTCTTCATGTTCTTAAAGCAGACCCTTTAGCATCACTTGCAATGCTGGTTTGGTGGAGGTGTATTCATTCAGACTTCTTTTGTCTGGGAAGCTTCTTATTTCATCTTCCATTTCAAATGAGAGCCTTACTGGATAAAGTAGTCTTGGTTGCAGGCCTCTGGTTTTCATTACTTGTAATAATTCTTGCCATTCTCTTCTGGCTGGAAAGTTTCCATTGAGAAATCAGGTGCTAGTCTTATCAGGGCTCCTTTGTATGCTACTTCCTGTTTCTCCTTTGCTACCATTAACATTCTTTCTTTGTGTTGGAATTTTGCTAGTTTAATTATGATCTGTCTTTAAGTGGGCTCTGTGGCTTCCTCTTGATTGGGGTTCTCTGTGTTTCCTGGATCTGAGTGACTTTTTCTTTCATGAAATTAGGGAAATTTTCCATCATTACTTGTTGAAACAGGTTTTCTATCCTTCTCTCTTCTTTTTCTCCTTATGGTATCTCTATTATACATATATTATTAAGTTTCATGTGTTGCAGCTCACTTACCACCTGTCCATTCTTTCTGAGCCTCTTTTCTTTTCTTTTTTCTTTCTTTTTCTGGGTGTTTTTTTGTGCCTTGTCATCCAGCTTACTGATTCCATCCTCTGGTTCATCTAGCATGCTTGTAATTCCTTCTAGGTTTTTTTTCCCTGAGACTTTATTGTTCATTTCTTCATGGCTTTTATTTATAGTTTCTATTTCCTTTTTCATGCTGATGTAGTTCTTACTCAGTTCCTTCTAGTTTCTTTGTGAGTTCCTATAATGATCTTTATAACCATTATTCTGAATTCTATATCTGATTGGTTACCTTCATTTTGGTCACCTGTTTTAGGGAGGAGTCTTCCATTTCTTTTGATTGCATGTTCTTTTTGTGTTTCCCCATTTTACATAATTGTTTTTGTTGGTTTCTTGTTTTTGTGGCATAATTAATAAAATATATTTAAAAAAATTAATTGTTCAAGTACAGTTGTCTCCATTTTAACCCCACCACTCCCCCGCACCCTGGCCATCCCCACCCTGATTCTACCACTCTTTGGTTTTGTTCATGTGTCCTTTACAGTTTTTCCCCCCATTAACCCCTCCCACCTCCCTTCTGGTTACTGTCTGTTCTTTTTTTTTAAATTAATTTTATTTAGTTATTTTTCAAGTACAGTTTTTTTGTCTATTTCTCCCATCCCAGCCTCCCCCGCCCCTTGCTCCCCACCTGTGCTTCTGGATAGTTGGGTTTGCTAGATGTGTTTGTAGGATGAACATCTATGGTAGGAATTCTATGGGGTTCAGTGGTGTGGTCTCTTTCATGTCCTTGTCTGGATGCTCTAGATTTGCCTTTTCTTCTGTTTGTGTGGGATATCTTGTTGTACTTAGGTTTTTACCTATTCGTATTTCCTTTGTTGGTAGTTTTTCTCCACCAGCTAGTACACCAATATCTGCAAATTCCACCTATTCTTGTATGTGACTATGGCAGGGATAAGTATAGCATTGTCTGTGATATATCACCCAGCTAGACACTTTTTATTAAAGGTGAAGAGAGATAAGACTCTTGTTAGAGTAGAGGAGGTATGTGAGCTCAACTCAGAAAACAATTCACTGTTCAAGGTTGAGATACAATTAGATTAAAAGTTATAAGGTGGGTGTAGTATGAGAGAATAGTGTTAATCAGAAGAATAATAATTCTCAGGATAAAGTGAAATAGGGTAAGATCAAGAAAGGTTGCTGTGTAGTATGTACAATTATATGGAACAACAATTATTTATAGTCGTACTGGAACAACAACAATATGACAAGAAATAAATGGTTTGGATAACCAGAATAGAAAGTACCTGATCAAGAGTTGTGTGTTATTAAAACACGGGTGAAAGAAGACAGGAAATTAAAATACAATAAAGAGAGAATAAGGAAATCCAGTCAAACAATGCAATTAAACAAAGAAATAAAATGAGAAAAACTAAACATAAGAGAAATAAAAAATACTAATAAAATTAAAATGGTAAAAATTGTGAAAATATAATAATACACATTAACAATAAAATTCCAGCTCTATGGGATAGCAAAGTGACATTTATCTCAATTTCTCAGTTTTGGAGGTTAGCCTTTTGCTCTCTCTTTGGATCTGCCTCTGGACAATGCATATCAACATGTGTTTTTGTCTTACTTCAGGAAAGACAAAAAAATGTAAAAGAAAGAGAGAGGATCCAAAAAGAAAAAAAAGCCCCCTGTTGAATTTAAACCTGTTCAGGGAGTTCTGCTGTTCTTCCTAGATTCCAAAGGAAGAGGAGGCCTGGGTTTCACTTTTCTCTCTTCCTATCATTTTGAGAGAATTGGGATCAGGTCTGGGCCATAATATTCAGTTTCCCAGTCTCCATCTGAGGTCCTCTGTGAGGTGCCAGGCTCATATCAGCCACTCAGCCTCTGAGCACAGAGTGTGAATCACTCTTAGGCATGCTGTTTCAATCAACCACTCAGTGTCAGGTATGCAGTTCCAATCAGACTCTGGGCGCATAACTTTAGATAATCTTGGGTGTGTGGTTTCACTCAGCCACTTAGCCTCTGGGCGTACAGTGCTTGACAAGCTCAGGTGTGAGGTTCCACTTAGCCGCTCAGTCTCTGGGTACACACAGCTCAAATCATTTTTGGGGTAAGCAAACTGCTGCTGGAGAGTTCCTTACAAAGCAGCTGTCTGCTGTTCTTAAGAAGAACATGGCTTTTCACAGAGCCCGACTTTCCAACCAGTTCAGAGTCTTTCTGGGTCAGGGTTTGACATGGCTCAACTCCTCCCTTATCCAGGTATTTCCTGGAATCTCAAATTCTCTGGTGCTGGTGTCCACAGTCTCAGTGGATATGTACCACATCTGTGTGTTTCCCACTTCTCTTTCCCCACCAGTGACTTCCAGCATCCAGGTCCCTCTGGGTGCCAGGCTGCCCTCCCTGCTCTTGTAGGGGAGGGAGCTTGTGATATAACTCTCATCCAAGTATCCGGTGCCTTCCACAGGCACTGGGCTTGGGGCCACAGCAGCCTTGGTCCCCACGCAGAACCCAGAGACCTTATAGTCCCAGTGCAGTCTTCTCACCATCTGTTTTTCAATGTCCTCTGCAATTTTCAACCTCCAAACTTCATATAAGCTGAGATTCCATTGACTGTTCACTCTGTTACTCAGAAGATTGGGTAGGTGTTCCAACTGGGCACAGTGAGAACTTGGCTCTGCTCTCACCGACCTAGTTGCCATCTTCCAGATAGGATATTAAAAAAATCACAAATCATTTAAAGAAGAGATAATGTCTATAATTTTTAGAAAATTTAAAAAAAATCCAAGAAGATGGAAGACTCCCAAACTTCTTTTATGAAGCCAAGATCATCCTAATCCCCAAAACAGATAAAAACAAAACAAAAAAAGAAAACTTCAGGCCAAGATGGCTGATGAACATGGACACTAAAATCCTCAACAAAATATCTGCAAACTGCATCCAGCAATACATTTAAACAATCATTCATCATGATCAAGTGACATTCATTCCATGCGTGCAAAGATGGTAAAATATTCACAAATCAATAAATGTAATACATCACATAAACAAAAGTAAAGACAAAAATCACATAATTTGCTAACACAGAAGACCCATTGATGGTAAAAACACTGCAAAGTGGGAGTACAGGAAGCATACTTCAACATGATAAATGCCATATATGAGAAACTTACAGGCAACATCATACTCAATGGGAAAAAATGAAAAGCTTTCCCACTAAGATTAGGAACAAGACAAGGATGCCCACTTTCACCACTTCTATCCCACATATTATTGGAAGTCCTAGCCACAGTGATCAGATAAGAAAACAAATAAAAGGCATCCACATTGGAAGGGAGATAGTAAAACTGTCACTGTTTGCATATGATATGATAGTGAACATAGTAAACTGTATAGACTCCACCAAAAACTACTCAACCTAATGAATGAATTTGACAAAACATCAGGATATAGTGTCAATGTACAGAAATCAAAGCCTTTTTTGTATACCAACAATGGAATATCAGAAACAGATATCAGGAAATAAACCAATTTGCTTTAACAACAGGAAAAATAAAGTACATAGGAAAAACCTAACCAAGGGAGCAAACAACCTTTACTCAGAAAACTACACAACACTAAAAGAAGAATTTATGGAAGACACAAATAAATGTAGACATATACTGTGTTTATTGATTAGAAGATTGAACATTATCAAAATGTCCAAACTACCCAAAGAAATTTACAGATATAATGCATTTCCCACTAAACCAATGATATATTTTACAGATACAGAATAATCATTTCAAAAATGCATATGAAACTATCAATGACTTGGAATAGTGGCAGATATTTTTAGAAAAAGAACAAAGATAGAAGGAAGCACAATACCTGATATCAAATTATCTTATAATGCCACTGTAATAGAAACAGACTGGTAATGGCATAAGAACAGACACACAGATAGTTGGAAGAGAATAGATAGGTCAGAAATAAACCCAAACCTCTATGTTCAATTAATATTTGACAAAGGGAGCAGAAGAATACAACAAATTAAAGATAGCCTCTTGGACAAATGATATCAGGAGATCTGGATAGCTACATGCAAAAAATAAAACTTTACCACCAACTCAAATTACATACAAAAATAAACTCAAGATGGATAAAATACTTAAATAGAAGTCAGGATACCATGTAAATCATACAGGAGAACAGAGTCTGGAAAGTGTGAGATATTCCATGCAGCAATATTTTCACCAATATATCCATTAGAGCAAGGAACATAAAGGAAATAATGAACAATTGAGTTTCATCAAAATAAAAAACCTTCTGCATGGCTAAAGAAAAAATCAGGAAATGAGAAGAGAACCAACTATATGGGAAAATGTATTTGCCAATGATACTTCAGACAATGGTTTGAACTCCAAAATACATAAAGAACTCATATGATTCCACTCCAGGAAGACAAACAACTGAATAAAAAAAAACTGACAAAGAAACTGAACAGACACTTTTTCAAGGAGAGGGCCCAGAGACTTATGAAAGGATGCTCAGGGTCACAAGTTATCAGAGAGATGCAAAATAAAGCCACAATGAGATACCACTTCACACCAGTCATGATGGCATTCATAACCAAATCAACAAACAACAGTGGTGGCAAGGTTGTGGAGAAAATAGATCCCTTGTACACTGCTGGTGGGAATGCAGACTGGTGCAGTTGCTATGGAAAACGTATGAAATTTTCTCAGAAAACTAAAAATAAAACTGCCTTTTGACCTGGCAATTTCACAGCTGGTTTTATACCCTACACACTGTACAACATCAATTAAAAAGATATTATGTACTCCAATATCATAGCAGCACAATTTATAATAGTTAAGGGATGGAAACAATCTAAGTGCCCATCAGTAAATGAGTGGATCTAAAAATGATAGTACATTTACACAATGGAATACTAAGCCAGAGAGATAAAGGAGTATCTTCTACTCTGTAACAGAACAGGTGACTTTGAAGAGCATTTTGTTAAGTGAAATAAGTCATGCACTAAAAGAGAAAGAAATACCATATGAACTCACCTTTAAGTGTAACCTCATTAACAAAACAAAGAAGAAAGCTATATATAACCAGAGACATTGAAACAAAGACAGAACGAGTAGCATCAAGGGTGAGAGATGGGATTGGTGGGTCGGGGTGGAATGGAAGGGGGAAAATGTAGACTATAAAAATAAATAAAAATAGCTGGCCAAGATGGAGGCATAGGTGGAAACACTATGCCTTCTCAGACAACCAAGTTTAAAAACAACAAAGTTTTAGCAACAAAAACGCAGCCAAACCACAGAAAATTGAACTATATGGAAGTCTGACAACAATGAACCCATCAGCCAAACCAATAAAAGGGGCAGAGCCAGCAGCAGAGTGGGGTCAGGCAGGAAAGACCCACCAGATCTACCCAGGCCCGACACCCAGGCGTGCTTGCAGCCGTGGGTGGATCCCAGGTGTGGAGTAGCGGGTGGACCCACTGAGGGCTGACCGAGGTCACACATTCCTGTGCGGATAAACCATAAACCAGTGAAGAAGCGAGCAGTGACACAGACTTCTCAGGCCCCAGCGATGGGAAGCAGCAGAGGGGACCACTATTGTCCCTCTCTGACCCCACCCCCACACACAGCATCACAAACCAGCGACCTGGGTGGCCCCACCCTGATGAACACTTAAGGCTCCACTCCTCATACCTAACAGGCACAAACAGATCAAAACATGGCTCAAGAACAACTCAGAGCCCCAGAGCTGATAAATCTAAGTGACAAAGAAATAGCCAAACTTTCAGATGCACAGTTCAAAACACTGGGACTCAAAACTGGGACTCAAATCAAAGGAGTGGACCAGAAAGAAGAAAAAAAATGACCAAACAGAAAAGGATGAAGAAACAAAAACTCAAAAAAAAAATGAGGAGAGGCTTAGGAACCTCCAGGACATCTTTAAATGTTCCAACATCCAAATTATAGGCGTACCAGAAGGGGGAAAGGCACAGCCACCAGTGGAAAACTTATTTGAACAAATAATAAAGGAGAATTTCCCCAATCTGGCAAAGGCAATAGATTCCAGGAAATCCAGGAAGCTCAGAGAGTCCCAAAGAAGTTGGACCCAAGAAGGAACACACCAAGGCACATCATCATTACATTAGCCAAAATTAAAATGAAGGAGAGAATCCTAGAAGCAGCAAGAGCTAAGGGGACAGTCACCTACAAAGGAGTCCCCATCAGACTGTCAGTGGATTTCTCAAAAGAGACCTTACAGGCAAGAAGGGGCTGTAAAGAGGTATTCCAAGTCATGAAATCCAAAGACCTACAACCAAGATTGCTCTATCCAGCAAAACTTTCATTTAGAATGGAAGGGCAGATAAAGTGCTTCTCAAATAAGATCAAATTCAAGGAGTTTATCATCACCAAGTTCTTATTATATAAAATGTTAAAGAGACTTATCTAAGAAAAAGAAGATAAAAAAGATGAACAGTGAAAGGACAGAAAACTCAGTTATTAACAACCACACCTAAAACAAAAGCAAACTAAGATCAGGAGTGGAACCATAGAAATGAAGATCACATGGAGGGTTAGCAACAGGGCGGTGGGAGAAGGAGAAGGGGGAGAAGGTACAGAAAATAAGTAGCATAGATGGTAGGTAGAAAATAGATGGGGGAGGGCAAGAATAGTATGGGAAATATAGAATCTAAAGAACTTGAGACACATGGTCATAAACTAAAGGGGGGAATGGTGGGGGAGGGGGTATGTAGGGTGGAGAGGAATGAAAGGGGGAAATAGAACTACTGTAATGGCATAATCAATAAAATATATTAAAGAATAAAAATAAAGAAAATAAAAATAAATAAATAGGGCTTCTGGCCAAGATGGAGGAATATGTATATACACTTTGCTTTCTCAAATAACCAAAAGACAGACAACTAATTTTAAAACAAAAAATAACATGGCTAGAAAATTAAACTGTATGGAAGTCCCACAACCAAGGAGTTAACAAAATTGTCATTCAGGCAGATAGGAGGGGCAGAGATAGGCAGCCAGTGTGGAAAGGACAGGGAAAAAGTCTTTGGCTGACAGACAGGAATGGGCAAGGCAGTGACTGGCAAACTGTGTGTTTCCACATTTGCGTGTGGATAACCACGAAGAACAACTGGGGAGTGAGACAGACTTTTCAACCCAGGACTAGAGCAGGGAAATAAAGCCTCAAATAGTTCTACTGTAAAATCATGTGGGGGTTGCTGCAGGAAAAAAAAATCTCTCAGCCTAACAGAGGAGTTTATTAGAGAGACCATTAAGGTCCTAGAATGTATACAAACCCACTCACCCAGGAATCAGCACCAGAATGGACCAATTTGCTTGTGTGTAGTGGGGGGAATGAAAGCTGGCTGAAAGCTGAGCAAGAGTAATTTTTCACTCTGGGACCATTCCCTCAAATACAGTGCCACAAAGCAGTGACATAGGTTGCTCTACTCTGGCAGATACCTAAGAGTCCACAATTTACAACTTAACAGGTACACACAGAGAGAAAAAAATGACAGTAGTGAAAGAATAAATCAAAGCTCCAAAAATAGAACTAAGCAATGAAGAGCTAGTGAACCTATTAGATGCAGAGTTCAAAATACTGCTAATCAGGATGTTCACAGAAATGATTGAATATGGTCTCAATAGAGGGAGAAGTGAAGACTATGCAAGGTGAAATAAAGAAAAATGTACAGAGAAACAATAGTGAAGGAAAGAAAAATAGGACTTAAACGAAAGATTTGGAGCAGAGGGAAGAAATGAACATTCACCCAGAACACAATGAATAAATAAGAATTCAAAAAAGTGAGGAGAGGCTTAGGGAACTCTGGGACAACTTTAAACAGTCCAACATTTGAATCATAGGGGTACCAGAAGGAGAAGAGGAAAAGCCAGAAATTGAAAAATTATTTGAAAACATAATGAAGGAGACTCCCAGGAAGCCCAGGAAGCTCAGAGAGTCCCCCAAAAGTTGGATGCAAGGAAGCACACCCTAAGGCACATCATAATTACATTCTTCAAAATTAAAGATAAGGAAAGAATCTTAAAAATAGCAAGAGAAAAGGATACAGTTACCTATGGAAGACTTCTCATAGTACTATCAACCGATTTCTCAAAAGAAACCTTTCAGGCAAGAGGGGGCTCAACAGAAATATTCAAAGTCATGTAAGGCAAGGACTTACTTCCAAGATTATTCTACCCAGCAAAGCTGTTATTTAGAATGGAGGGGCAAATAAAGTGCTACCCAGATAAGGTCGAGTTAAAGGAGTTCATCATTACCAAGACCTCATTATATAAAATGCTAAGGGGACTTTAACTAAGAAAAATAATATGATAAAAAATATGAACAGTAAAATGACAATAAACTCACAACTATCAACAACTGATCTTAGAAGAAGAAAACAAACAAACAAACAAACAAAAAACCCAAAAAGTAAACAAACATCTAGAACAGAAATGGAATCACAGAATTGGAAATCACATGGAGGGTTATCAGCAAGGGACAGATCAGGTGGAAGATAGGGGGAAACATAGAGGGAATTAGGAGCATAAATGGTTGGTACACAATAGACAAGGAGAGGTTAAGAATAATACAGGAAACAGAGAAGCTAAAGAACTTCTATGTGTGACAAGGACATTAACTAAGTGGGGGAATTGTGGGTGGGAGGGGTGTGCAGGGCACAGGGTAATAAAGGGGGAAAATGGGGCAACTGTAATAGTAATATCAATAAAATATATTTTAAAATAAATATATAGAGACTTCTGGCCAAGATGAAGGAGTAGGTAGATTAACTATACCTCCTTGTACAACCAAAAGGAGGACAACAACAAACTTAAAAACAAAAAACAACCAGAACTGTCAGAAAAATTGAACTGTACAAAAGTCTGACAATGAAGGAGTTAAAGAAGAAACATTCATCCAGCTAGGTAGGAAGGGTGGAGATGGGTCAGCAGGCAGAGAAGACTCCCTTCAACATGGTGGCTGGCAGACTGGGTGGTCCCACATTTGCATGCACATGGGGGCGACTTTTCCTGCAAGTCCACCTGTCTGCCATGGATGAAAGTAAACACTACCAAGACATGATCTGCTTGAGAAAGAGAGGTGGCCAGTTTCTCAGGAAAAAAGTCCTGGAGCAGCCAGTTTCTCAGAGGAAAAAGGACTGAGCCCCTTCCTCCAGAGGCTTTTATTGGGTTGTAATACACAGGAATACAGGGTGGCAAGGATCAAACAGTAGATAACATTTCAAAAAAATATGAGGGCTCAGTCTGAGTCAGAGTCTGTCAAGAAGGGAGTTTTGCAGAAACTTTTAGGGTTTCCTGCTTGGACCTTTAACATGAATGAAAGCACTCTTAGCAAAGCAGGTTTCACAGAATTTTGAGGAATTCTTTGTAATGCCAGATTTTTCCCTGGGATCTGCTCTAGCAAGGCAAGGAGCTGCACCCCTCCCCATCAGGTTTTCAGGCTTAAGTGGATTAGATCCAAAAAGCACTTCTCCCAGAGGACATGGGAACTCTGGCTATGTCACATAGCCAGGGGGCAAGGATCCATAGGTCACTCTTTGTTGCAGCCCCCTAAGTCCTTTCATGATGGCCCCCCAAGTGATCATGTCTTGCTTAGGTTGCTCCTCGCTGTGAGGAGACTTACCCGTCATCGACATAGACCATGCTTTGGGGGCAGGGAAAGGAAACTGAGGCAGTATTTGCTACCAGAGACAAGCTTTGTCTCCTGTGGCTTGCATTCTAGAGGTTACTTGCTCATCCTTAGCCACAGGGGGTAGAGTTACAATTCCTGAAACCAGGCAGAGCAGTCCACAACACATGCAGAGAAACTGGGAGGAACAGCTGGGGAGCAAGACAGACCACGAAACCCAGGGTTCCAGTGCAGGGAAATGAAGCCTCAAAACCTCTGACTGAAAAAACCTGTGTGGTTTGAGGTAATGCAAGAAATTCCCAGTATCACAGGAGAGATTGTTGGAGAGATCCACAGGGTCCTAGAATTTACACAAAACCACCCACAGAGGAATCAACACCAGAAAGACACACTTTGCTTAGAGGAAGAAGTGACTGAAAGCTGGCTGAGAGCTCAACAAGCAGCATTGTTCCCCCTCAGGCCCCTCGCCACATACATTTCCACAACACAGTGACATGGGTTGCCTCACCTTGGCGAATACTGAAGGCTCCATCTTTTACTACATAAGAGGAGTGCTAAAACAAAAAAAAATTGTCCCAAATGAAAGAATAGATCAAAGCTCCAGAAAAAAAAAATACAACTAAGCAACCAAGAGATAGCCACCTTATCAGATGCACAGTTCAAAACACTGGTAGTCAGGATGCTCATAGAATTGCTTGAGTATGGTCACAAAATAGAGGAAAAAGTGAAGGCTACAAAAAGTGGAATAAAGGAAAATGTACAGGGAACCAACCGTGATGGGAAGGAAACCAGGACTCAAACAATTTGGACCAGACAGAAGAAATAAACATTCACCCAGAACGTAATGAATAAATAAGAATTCAAAAAAAATGAGAAGAGGCTTAGGAATCTCCAGGACAACTTTAAACATTCCAACATCCAAATCATAACGGTGCCAGAAAGAGAAGAGGAAGAGCAAGAAATTTGAAAACATAATGAAGGAGGACTTCCCCAATCTGGCAAAGGAAATAGTCTTCCAGGAAGTTCAGGAAGCTCAGGGAGTCCCAAAAAGTTGGACCCAGGAAGCACACGTCAAGGCACATTATAAATACACTACCCAAGATGAAAGAGAAGAAGAGAACCTGTAAAGCAGCAAGAGAAAAGGAGACAGTACTTACAGAAGACTTCCCATAATACTATCAGCTGATTTCTCAAAAGAAATCTTTCAGTAAAGAAGGGGCTAGAAAAAAGTACTCAAAGTCATGAAAGGTAAGGACCTATTTCCAAGGTTATTCTATCCAGCAAAAAATATAAAGGGCTTCCCAGATAAGGCCTTCCCAAGTTAAAGGAATTTATTATCATCAAGCCATTATTACATGAAATGGTAAAGATATTTTAACTAAGAACAATAACATGATATAAAATTTGAACAGTAAAATGAGAACAAGCACAACTATCAAAAACTGAACCTAAAAAAAATCAACTAAGGAAATAACTAGAACAGGAACAGAATCAGAAACATGGAGATCACATGGAGGGTTATGAGTAGGAAAAGCGAGGGAGGGAATGGGGGAAAAGTACAGGGAGTAAGTAGCATAATGGTAGATATAAAATAGGGAGAGGTTATGAATAGTATAAGAAATGTAGAAGCCAAAGAACTATATGTACAACCCATGGACATGAAATAAGGTTGGAGGGGTATAAGAGTGAGGGTGTGTGCATGGGTGGAGTACACATAAAGGGAAGAAATGGGACAAGTGTAATAACATATTAATAAAATATATTTTAAAAAAGAAAATAAATAAGTAAATAATAAAATAAGACAGAAACTCATAGATACAGAAAACAAACTCACAGTTGCCATATTGGAGGGTGGTTGGGGGGCTAGGTGAAAAGGTGAATGTATTAAGAAATACACAATGGGACTTCCGCCAAGATGGAGGCATAGGTGGATGTGCCGTGCCTTCTCACACAGCCAAGTTTAGAGACAACTAAATATTAGCAATAGAAAACACAGCCAGAACATGGAAAATTGAACTTTTTGGAAGTCCGTTAACAACAAATTCTTCAGCCTGACTGGTAAGGGGCAAAACCAGCGGCTGGTGAAGTGGGGTTGCACAGGAGGTCTCCGTCAGATGGACTCAGGTGCGCGGAATCCAGGCTCAGGGTTGGACCTAGTGAGCGGTGCTGCGTGTTGACTGTGGTCGCGCATTTGTGCGCGGGTGGACAGGTGATGGAGTGGGCGGTTGGACCTGGGCCCGGCGGGTCCCCGCAGCAAGCGGCAGTGGAGAACACTGCCATTTCCCTGCTATGACCACACCTCCACATACAGTGTCATAACCCAGCGACTCTGAGTGGCCCGGCCCTGGGGAACCACCTAAGGCGCTGCTCCTCACCCAGCTGTGAGAAACAGCAGAGGGGGTCGCCATTTCCCCACTCGGATCACGCCCCCACATACAGCATCACAACCCAGAGACCTGGAATCCAAGGCGCCGGTTCTCACACTTAAAGGGCGCGAACAGACCAAAAATGGCGAAGAAGATCTCAACGCCCCAGAGCCTATAGATCTAAGCGATGAAGAAATAGCAAAACTCTCAGATGCAAAGTTTAAAACACTGGTCATCAGGATCCGCACAGAACTGGTTGATTATAGCCACAAATTAGACAAATATATGAAGGCGAAACTAATTGAAATGAATGGAATTCCACAGGACACCAATAGCAATGAAAAGGAAACTGGGACTCAAATCAATGGAGTGGACCAGAAGAAAGCAAATAATGGCCAAACAGAAAAGAGTCAGGAAGCAAGAATTCAAAGAAATGAGGAGAGTCTTAGGAACCTCCAGGACATCTTTAAATGCTCCAACATCCAAATTATAGGGGTACCAGAATGGGGAAAGGCACAGCCACCAGTGGAAAACTTATTTGAACAAATAATAAAGGAGAATTTCCCCAATCTGGCAGAGGATATAGACTTCCAGGAAATCCAGGAAGCTCAGAGAGTCCCAAAGAAGTTGGACCCAAGAAGGAACACACCAAGGCACATCATAATTATATTAGCCAAAATTAAAATGAAGGAGAGAATCCTAGAAGCAGCAAGAGCAAGGGGACAGTCACCTACAAAGGAGTCCCCATCAGACTGTCAGCGGATTTCTCAAAAGAGACCTTACAGGCAAGAAGGGGCTGGAAAGAGGTATTCCAAGTCATGAAATCCAAAGACCTACAACCAAGATTGCTCTATCCAGAAAAACTTTCATTTAGAATGGAAGGGCAGATAAAGTGCTTCTCAAATAAGATCAAATTCAAGGAGTTTATCACCACCAAGCCCTTATTATATGAAATGTTAAAGGGACTTATCGAAGAAAAAGAAGTGAAAGAAACATGAACAGTGAAAGGATAGCAAACTCACAGTTATTAACAACCACACCTAAAACGAAAGCAAACTAAAAGGACAGCTAGATCAGGAGTGGAAACATAGAAATGAAGATCTCAAGGAGGGTTAGCAACAGGGGAGTGGGAGAAGGAGAAGGGGGGAGAAGGTACAGAAAATAAGTAGCATAGACAGTAGATAGAAAAGAGATGGGGGGGCATGAATAGCATGGGAAATATAGAATCTAAAGGACTTGAGACACATGGTCATAAACTAAAGGGGGGTAATGGTGGGGATAGGGGTGTAGGGTGGAGGGGAATGAAAGGGGGAATAGAACAACTGTAACAGCATAATCAATAAAAAAATTAAAAAAAAGAAATACACAATGGCTTATGTCACTTAGCATAATGTTCTCCAGTATATCCATGCTGTTGCTGAGGGTAGGAGCTCCTTCTTTCTTTCTTCTGTATGACATTCCATTGTGTAAATGCACCACAGTTTTTTGATCCACTCATTTACCGATGAGCACTTAGGTTGCTTCTAGCACTTGGCTATTGTCAATTTTGCTACTATTAACATGGGGGTACATAGCATAGGTTCTTTTGAATTGGTGTTCCAAGGTTCTTAGGATATAATTCCGGCAATGACAGCATGGATAGAACAGGAGATCATTATGATGAGTAAAATTAGCCAGACGGTGAAAGACAAATATTTTGTGATCTCATCTATAAGTGGAAACTAATCAACAAAACCAACTGACAGTAATCAGAGAGGAGAAGGGAGATGGATAATAGGGGAAAAAAGATGAAGGGCCATCAAGTAACATATGTAAATGACAAAAGAATAAAGTGAAAGAGGGTAGTTTGGAGGGTGGGAGGCCAGAATGGGTGGGGCGGAGAGTGTGGTGGGGTGAAAATATAGACAACTGTACTTGAACAATAATAAAAACGCTATGCAGATGGGCAGTATGTAATAGTCACAGGAATGTAAAATCCATTATGGGGAATATAGTCAACAATGTTGTGATAACTTTTTATGGTGTCAGGTGAGTACTACAATTACTGGGAGTGTTATAACTTTTTAAGTTCTATAAATGTCTACCCAGTATGCTGTGTTCCTGAAAGCAATATAATGTTGAATGCTAACTGTAATTTAAAAATTAAAATTTTTAGACAGTTAAAGAAGCCACTTAATATTTAAAAATTAGAAAAAAATACAAATTAGAAGTTAATACCATTTTATATTTTTTATATAAAATATTGTATATATTTTAAGAAAATGTCTCTTAACTGATAACAAATATTGTCCTGAATTAAGATGTAATATTATGTTTTTTTCTCTTTTACTCCTTTCTACTTTTTCAAAAACCAATTTCAGCTTTGCAGATTGTGAAATATAGAGGAGAGATTATAGTGTAGTACATACTATGGAATACCGGTGCAATTCCAACTGTCTGAGGTTAACAATGACAAAATTAAAACTAAGAGTAAGCCATTTGTTCAATGTCACATAATTTTCTGTAGGGAGCAAGTGTTGAGAAGGAAAGCAGAAAAGAAATGAACTAAGTTAAAGTAGTAGGAAATGCCAATTTTTTTCCTTTCTACCATCTCAGCCCAAGTTTCTAAAACTAAAAGGGAATTATTTCTATAATTCTTAAGTAGGCTGAGTTCCACTTGAGGAAAGAATGCAATTTTCAACTAAGAAAAATAGTCTTATCTTTGTTAGGTGATGGCTAAGCACCACTAATATTGAATTCAGTGACTAGTTCCCTATCACTACTTTAATTTTTCCCAGTGTCTTTTATCAAAACCTTTGCAGTGTACATGAAGGTGTACATAGAAAATCTGAGGCAGTAAAAGTTTCATCATTGTTAAGCCTATCTGTTAAGGATATCCTTAAACTTCACTTTGCCTTTTCCCCTTGACAGATAAGAAATGATATATTCAAAGCCATATTCATAATAAAGGTCTACAGCTTGCAATTTTGAACCAGAGAAGATCAGCTTATATTTGAAGTGCCACCTTATATAGTGCCACCTCAGGGTTGTAAATAATTATGAGGTCAAAACAAATAGGCCAAAACTATGCTTAACTTATGTCTAATTCCTTTTCTCTGTGATATACAAGTGTCATTCTTTTCAATTATTTACACAGCATTTATGTAACATATCTGCTTGTAAAAGCAAACAACAATAATTTGTTTTCAACTTGTCCAATAATTTATTGGCTTCCAAAATCTATAATAGCTTTTATGACAAATTATAAACACTTTTTTCATTACAGTTTCAAATATATTTAGGAATTTGGGTTTTATTAAACCTGGTTCATCATCTTCACAGCCAATAGAGAGAACCTTCCATTTGCATCTTGTATAAGGCCAGGAGAAAACAATAAGCAAAGGCATGAGTAATTGGTAATGTAAGGCATTCTTGGTCCTGAGAGATTTTACAAAACTTGGTAGTTTACATCTTAGTTTTTTTAGACAGCAAAATTGGATCTTTCATTTATATACCCATAATGATCTTGACCAACCCACTTTAATTTTCTAAGCCTAGGTCACATAATTTGCAAAGTTGGCATAATGATAATACTACATACTATATAGTAGGTTCTTAAGGTTTAAGATAATGTATGTGCCAAACTGAGCAAAGTTCCTAACTCACAGAAGGAACTTTATCAAAATTAGATGCTATATAACCATTACTATCACTATATTTTCCTTTACCTAATGTGATCCCTTCTAGGTATAAGATTGTGGAGTTTTTTTAAACCCTCTCCTTGGCAGCCATAACAAACTCTGAAGAAATGTGTGCTCTTCTTAGTCTACTTAACAGCCTCATCAACTCATCTATCTTTCCATGACATTTGCTTTTAACACTGGACTTCATGAGTGTGCCAACTGCCACAAGTGGAGCCTGCCAATGTCACTGAGGTTACTGTTCAGAGGTGTCCAACGTTGCTTACATTTCTCTTGGAAGACTTCCTCCAAGCCTCCACCAATGGGACTCTTTTGACTAAGTTGCTCTCAGAGAAGTCTTGCTCTCTTGTTTTTATTTTCAAGAGTGTTAGAGCCCTTCCATTAGAGCCTGTCTTCCTCCACCTCCCATAACAATGATAAATGAGAAAATATCTTTGTAAGTGTATTGCTCAAAATTTAGCAAAGGAGATGGACATAATAACAAGTTACAAAAAATTGTGATGTTTCATTTGCTGTACACTTACTAGCTTCTCTTTTCCTTCTTGCATGATGTTCATTTCTGTTTTTTCAATCCCTTGATCACACCTAGTCTTTGTTGTCTAATTGACCTTCCAGTCTCTAGATTCTCCTTCCCCCTTTTCATCCAAAATCTCACTGCTAGATTAATCTTCCCGCAAGACTACTTGAGATCTTAAGCAAGAGATCTTGTCCAAGTTCCTCAAGAAAAGGAGCCTTTAAGAAACAAATCAAGCAGATACAAGTAATTTTTAAAAAGTAGTTGATATGATTAAACAACCCCTGGTACTTGAGAGAATTCATTTCCTACCCTTACCCCCTTCCTATGTTTGTTTATTTGTTTGTTTGTTTATAAATTTACAGAAGCAGTGAGGAAGTGGACACCTTCATCTGCTGAATTGCCTCTCAGCTATCCTCCAGACCTCTTGGCTCATTTGGAATGGTTGCTCAATGTCCAATCAAAACTTAGGCTCATGGGAAAATTCAAGTCACTGAAAACTTAAATTAGAAGGTTACTTTCTCTGGCAAGCCCAAGACTTTTTAATTTTCATTTGTGTTGCTTATCAAGCTATTGTTTCTTTGCTCCAACTCCACTATTTCATACATGGTTTTGTGATGCTAGTGCTAAGACTCTGCAAAGTGCATTTCTGCATTTTACTTCCATGGTGAAGTTTATTGAATTCTTCTAATAGGAGATACTTGAGAGGTTATGCTAAGATAAGGGGAGGGGGAAGAGACTTGTTCTCTCCTGAATTTTTTTTCCTGTCTCCTTTTTTGTCTCAGCATCATCCTGGCAGTGCTTCTTCATCCTGGCAGTGGTGATTCTTTCTTGTAGAGGCAGCTGAACCTGGTTTGTAGATTGTTGCACACTTTCAAAAACAGATTCACCATGACACTACCTCTCCTACCATGAAACAATATCAGCGGTATGACACCTTCTCTTCAGAAGTTTTGGTCTTTGGCTCATAGGGATCCTCTTCTGTAGTCTGAGCTCACAACTACATGTAACTTCTTTTCTAAGTTTTAGTGATTTAGACTACTACCTTCCTTCCCTTATATCAACTCACCCAGCAATTGTTAGCTCAGTGACACCCTTGAATTCTCTCTTACCATACAGATTACCTAGTTAACAAATTTCTACCATTAGCAAACTTTTAATTTATTTTTTAGTTCTTGAATTACACTTGACATAATATATTTGTTTCAGGTGTACAACATAGTTATTAGACATTTATATAACTTATGAAGTCTGATAAGTCTAGTACCTATCTGACACCATGCATGGTTATTACAATATTATTGACAAGGTTCCTTATGCTTTACTTCATATCCTTATAACTGTTTTTGTAACTAGCAATCTCAATCCCTTCTCCTTTTTTACCCATCCTCACAACAGTTATCCCATCTGGCAATTATTAATTTGTTCTCTGTATCTATGAGTTAGTTTCTGTTTTATTTGTTTCTTTTTTGGGGGGGGGATTTCACATTTAAATGAAGTAGTGTGGCATTTTTCTTTCTCTGGCATTTCTCATAGCATAACAGCTTCTGTGTTCATTCATGCTGTCACAAATGGCAATATTTCATTTTTTATGGTGACCAATATTCCATTGCATATGTATATATATATACCACTTATTCTTTATCCATTTGTCTATCAATGGACACTCAGGTTGATTTAGTAGTTCTTGATATTAACCTCTGTTCCATAATATATAGTTTGTTTTTATTGCTTAAATGGAGCCTGACTGATGCATCATTATTAGGCTGCCTGTCTGATAATTATTTTTACTTCCTCCCAATTTCTCTACAAATTCAGAGTTAAGTGTATATAAGATAGGAGTAGACATGGTAATAGCGGTTTGGGAGTATATCCAGCCACACTATGCTCAAAGACAAGCCTCTGTTAATGAAACTAGGAAGACTACATGTGTTTTTCTGCCCCTCTGCCTATAAATTTCACCATGGTTCACACATTTACCATGTTTTATTTGTGGAGTTGTTTTCATGTCTGTCCTAACAAGCAGAAGCAGGTCAGAGAAATCAGACCTGCTACAAGAGTGAGAGAAGATATCCAGAAAGTATTCAATAAATGAGTAAATTAAAATCCTTTAGTTGTTTTAAGATGATTTATTAAGATGTTACATTGTCAGAAATGTTTAAGACAAATAATGCAGGTATCTGTTACTGATTATACCAGATCCTTCTGAGAATTTTGACAGAAGTAGTCTCAAATGTAGAGGCACCTTCTAATAAGTTGCACACATAAGTCAACTTACTGTTGGTTATTAAGCTATTGTTTCTTGACTCAAAATACACCTTTCTATACTATACTTTGGGGTGCCAGGTTTGCTACCAGCAGTATTTCAATAATATCTCCCTCTTGGTAGTTTGAGTCCCAGCTCTGCAAGATCCTTCCTACAAGTAGATCAGTAAACCTAATCTCTTATTATTTTGTCTGAAAATGTGTATTCTTTCCCATCAAGCTTCCTGTCATGTTCTTCCAACTGAAGATACCACAGAGAAACCAGAAGGAACTATTTTATTCCTCTTTACTTGTCCCTATCAGCATCTCCACAAGAACAGTTCTTCACCTTGGCAGCTGCAGTAGGTTCTTGTTTCTCTCACATTCCCTGAAACAGACTCATGGAAATGCTCTGAAATCACAGCAATTGACAGTCACTCCTCCTCAGAAGTCTGAATACTAGTTCCTTGGGCAATCTCTTTTTATCATCTTAAGATAACAGTACCAGGTATGCAACTCTCCTTCTTCAACGCTCTGAATTTTACCTCTATAGGATCTTTCCTCAATGTTGTTGTGATACTATCACCAGCTGAGTATCACACCCTCTTCAGAAGTTTAGCTCCAAGTTCTGCTGAGTACTTCCTTTGAGCTCCTGAGGTACTAGCCTAACTGGGCAAGTCAGCATTTTCAGTCCGGGCTCTTTAGGGTAACTTCTGTAAAATTTTAAGTTCTAATAACTAAAATTTGTAATTTTTGTCATGGCTCTTGCAGTAAAAGCTACTTCCTGTGATTACTACTTCCACATAACCTTTATATTTCCCTTTGTTGGTGGTGGAATTAGGATTCTTTCATAGAGTTGAAAGAAAAAGCATTTGAGAGACTCATACATAGGAGGATCTGAGCAATTGTCCCAATATTTATTGGAGCAAAACCAAAGAACTCTCCTCTCTGGGGACCTAATGCCACATCCACGTATCTCAATTCCATCTGGCTATGTAAGAAGTTCAGCCTCTGGGGCTACAGTCCTGCACCCATGCATATAAGGCCCAGGAATGCTAAGACTCAGAGGTACAGAAATTCTTTGTATCTCATTTCTCCATCTGCATGTTAACCTCCAAGGCTGCACTTAGGTCTATGCAGCTGCTAAAGAGAGGGAGCATGAACAAATGAACCTCAGGCCTTTGTTAAGCTTTCCCTATATTTCCTTGGGTTTGGACAGGAGTAAGATTTTTTTTTCAAACTGTACAATCTCTATTCTAATTCTTCATGGGCTTGAGCTGGGCTCTTCTTTTATCCAAACCCTTTCCTGGATTTTCTGGGGTTCTGTGATCTTATCTTTTCTGTTTTTTCCCCCCAGATATTTCCAGGCTATTCTTCCCTTTCTGGTTGCCATTTTGGCTCCTACTGTGCATGCCTCATTGTGGAAGGACCTCACTCTGTGCCATCTTGGTATCTACTGCACATTCTTCAGGAAAGGAATTTCCCTTACAGTTTATTCCTCCCCAAAGCAATCTATTGCAAGGTGGACAGTTGTTCCCTGGGAAGGTTGGAAAGGCAATCCTTCCTCCTTAGTCAGGGAGATATAGGAATGTAAATTCCCTCGGTGGGGTAATGTTTTTAGCCCTGGGGTGTCTGTGGAGCTGCCCATTCATAGTTAGCCAGGCAGTTACAGTTATTAAGTAACTAATTGCCTACACTAACACTTTTTGCCTTTTTTTTTTGCTCCTCTAATACTATTTAACCAACAGTCTATATTAAAATTTCTGTTAAAAATACATTAAGTAATGTCTGTTTTCCTAGCTGTATACAGACAGATATAATCACATTTTTGGTACTTTAGGGAAGGAAACATTTTTCTGTACACTTTGAGGTTCTTTGGCTCATTTAATAAAGTTGACATACAATATATTTACAGGAGAAAAACAAATTTAATTTCTTAAGTTTGGTATACTCATAAAAATATGACTACCCAAAGGCAGTCACACAATTGAGTTATCTGTGTCAACCTGAGCTAAGGAATAGTATAAGGGCCCCAGGCTTCAAGAGGGAGAAGGGTAATTCACAGGATGATAAGAACAGATGTTTGGTAATTAGAAGTTTGCCTACCATACATATAGTATTCTCTTGTGTGAAAATACCATACAGTTTTTATCCACTGATGGGCACTAGGACTGTGTCCAAATCTTGGCTATTGTAAATAACACTGCAATAAACATAGGGACATATATATATTCTTTCACATTAATTTTGGGTTTCATTGAATATGTTCCCAGAGTCACTGAGTCATGATGCCATTCCATTTTAAATTTTTTGAGGTAACTATATACTGCTTTCCATAGTGAAAGAGTGTACAAGCATTCTCTTTTCTACACACCCTCACCAACATTTGATGTTTGTTGATTTATTAATAATCATTTTCACAGATGTGAGATGATATCTCATTGTGGTTTTGACTTGCATTTCTCTGATGATTAGTGACATTGAGCATCTGTTCATATGTCTATTGGCCATTAGTATATCTTTTTTGGAGAAGTGTCTATTTAGATAATTTGCCCATTTGTTAACTAGATTGCTTGTTTGCTTGTTTTGGGTGTTCAGTTTTATAAATTATTGTTAAAGTTTAGATATTAGTCCCAAATCAGCTATATAATAGGTGAATATGTTCTTTCATTTAGTGGGTTGTCTTTTTATTTTGTTGAGGGCTTCTTTACTGTGTAAAAATATTTTAGTTTGATGTAGTCCATTTGTTACATTTTTGTTTGCTTCCCATTCCCAAAGATTTATATCAAAAAATTTGCTACAAGAAATGTCCTATATTTTAGTTCCTATGTTTTCTTCTAGGACTTTAGGGTTTTGACTTTTACATTTAAGTCTTTAATCAATTTTGAGTTTACTTTCATGTGTGGTGTAAGGAGGTGCTGTGGTTTCACTTTTTTTGCAGTTATCTTTATTATTTTCAACCATTTAAAAAATTGTTTTTCAAGTAAAGTTGTCTCCATCTTACCACCACTACTCCCCTGATTCCAGCTATCCCCACCTCCCACCCTTGCTCCTACCTCCCTAATTTTTCCAACACCATATACTGAATAGATTATCTTCACTCCATTATATATTTTTGGCTCCTTTGTCAAATATCAAATGACCATAATGATGTGGGTTTATTTCTGGGTTCTTTATTCTTTTCCATTGACCAATATATCTATTTTTATGTCAGTACCATTTCATTTTGATTACTATAGCTTTGCAATCAAGTTCGATATCAGGGAGCATAATTCTCCCAACTCTGTTTACCTTTTTCAGTATTGCTTGTGGCTGTTCAGGGTGTTTGTGGCTCTATATAAATATTTGTAATACTTGTTTTAGTTCTGTGAAATATACCATTGGTATTTTGACAGAAATTGCATTGAATCTATAGGTTTCATTGAGTAGTATCAACATTTTAATCATACTAATCTTTCATATCCATGAGCGTTGTATATGCTTTTACTTACTTATATCTCCTTCAATTCTGTTTCTTCAGTGTCTCATAATTTTTCAAGTGCAGGTCATTTATATCCTTCTGAATTTATTCCTACATAATTTATTTATTTTTGAAGCAATTATACATGTAACAGTTTTCATAGTTTTTATGAAGTTTGTTATTGATATATAAAAATGCTGCCAATTCTGAATACTAGTTTTGTATTGTTACTTTGCTGAATTCTTTTTAGTGAAGACACTATAAACTGATGTTCTAGTGTTTTTTTTTTTTGTGGAGTCTTTAGGATTTTTTATATACTGTATCATGTCATCTGCAAATTATGACAGTTTCATTTTTTACTTTTTGATTTGGATACCTTTAATTTATCTTTTCTTGTCTGATTGCTGTTCTTAGGACTTCTAGTACTATGTTAAATATGACTGATGAAACTGGACATTATTGTCTGATTCCTGATCTTAAGGAAAATGATTTTAGTTTTTATACACTGAGTATAATTTTGACTGTGGGTTTATCATATATGGTCTTTATGATATTGAACTATATTCCCTCTATTCTCACATTGCTGAGAGATTTTATTATAGACAGGTTCTGAATTTTATCAAGTGCTTTTTCTATTTCTGTTTATATGATGTGATTTTTGTCCTTCATTTTGTTTATATGATATATCACATTTATTTATTTACGGATACTGTACCAACTTTACATTGACAAAATAAATCTCACTAGATCACGGTGCATAATCTTTTTAATGTATTGCTGGATTCATTTGGCTAATATTTTGTTCAGAATATTAGCATCCATGTTCATCTGAGGTATTGGACTATAATTTTTATTCTTTGTACTGTGTTTATCTGATTTTGGAATTAAGATAATGCTGGCCTCATAAATAAGCTTTGGGGTCTTACCTCCTCTTGGATTTTTGGAATAGTTTTAGAAGTATAGGTGTTAGTTCTTCTCAAAACGTTTGGTAAAATTCACCTGTAAAGCCATCCAGTCCAGGAATTGATTACTGTTTCAATTTCATTAGTTGTAATCTGTCTATTGACATTTTATAGTTCTGACTTATTCAGTTTTGCAGGACTATATGTTTATAAGAATTTATCAATTTTGTCTATTTGTTGGCATATAGTATTTTATAATATATTCTTATAATCCTTTTTACCTATTTGGTGTCTGTTGTTATCTTTCTTTCATTTCTGATTTTATATGTTTGAGTTCTTTATATATTTTTCTTAATCAGTGTAGTTAAAGGTTTGTCAATCTTTCTTATCTTTTCAAAGGACCACTTATTGGTTTTAATGACCTTTTGTATTACTATTTTTAGACTTTATGTTATTTCTGCTTTAATATTTCTCATTTTCTTTTTCTACTCACTTTGTGCTTTGTTGGTTTGTTTATTTTTAGTTCCTTTAAGTATAAAATTGTCTATTTGAGACTTTCTTGGTTCTTGACATAGGTTTGTGATGATATGAGTTTTCTTCTTAGGACTGCTTTTGCTGTGTTACATAGCTTTGGATTGTTGTTTTCTCATTTTCATTTGTTTCCAGCTATCTTTCATCTTTTTACTTCTTGTTCTACTACAGTTGTCCCAATTTCCTCCCCATTATTCTCTCCCACTGCCTTCCTCTCACATTTAATTCTCCCCCACCCACTGTCTTTGTCCATGGGTCCTTTATACATTTTCCTTGATGACCATTTTCTTGTTATCCCCCTCCCTCATCCCATCTGGTTACTGTCAGTTTGTTCTCTATTTCCGTGGCTCTGGTTATATTTTGCTCACTTGTTTGTTTTGTTGATTGGGTCCCACTTACAGGTGAGATCTTGTGGTATTTTTTATTTCTTCTTTGATCTCACTGTTAATCCATTTATTGTTTAGTAACATATTATTTAGCCTCCATATATTTGTTAATTTTTACTATATTTCTTATTATTAATTTCTATTTTCATATAATTATGCACAGAAGAGATGTTTGATATAATTTCAATCTTCTTGAGTTTATCAAGATTTGTATTGTGTCCTAATGTGGCCTATCCTAACAAATGTTTCATGTGCACTTAAAAAACTTTACATATATTCTGTTGCTTTGGGGTGCAATGCTCTGAAGATATCAATTAAGTTCATTTGATCCAGTGTGTCATTTAAAGCCACTGTTTCCTTACTGAGTTTTCTTCCAGAAGACCTATCCATTGACATTAATGAGGTGTTAACATCCTCTGCTATGACTGTAATATCCATCCTCTAAGACTTTATATTGTCTATCTCTCCTTTTATGCCCATCAAGACTTGCTTTATATATTTAGGTGCTCCTATTTGGGGTACATGAATGTTTACAATGGTTATGTTTTCTTGTTGGATTGCTCATATTATATTATATAGTGACATTCTTTATTTCTTATTATAACCTATTACAGTCAATTTTTTGAGATGTAAGCATTGCTACAACAGCTTTTTATGTTTCCAATGAAATGAAACACTTCTTTCTATCCCTTTGCTTTTAGTCTGTGTGTATGTTTCATTCTGATTTGTCCTCTTTTAGGCAACACACGGGTCTTATATTTTTATCCATTCAGCTACCCTATGTCTTTTGCTTGGAACATTTGAGCTATTTACTTTATAGTGATTATTGATATGTACATATTTATTGTCATTTTACACTTTTTTGTTGAATTTTTAAAAATTATTGTTGCATTTCTTATTATTGTTTAAGTACAATTTTCTCCATTTTTCCACCACCATTTTCCCCTGCCCCACATGCCCTCACTTCTCACCCTCAATTCTTCCACCCCTTGGCTTTGTCCATGGGTCCTTCATATGTATTAGTTAATGACCTTTTTCCTTCATTCCCCTGTTATTGCCCTCCAACCATCCCTCTGGTTACTGCCAACTTGTTCTTTATTTCAATGTCTCTGGTTATGTTTTACTTGCTTATTTCTTTTGTTGATTGAGTTTCACTTATAGGTGAGATCATATGGGATTTGTCTTTACTGCATGCCTTAATCCATTTAGCATAATGCTCTCCAGTTACATCCATGCTGTCCTGAAGGGTAGGAGGTCCTTCTCTCTTTCTTCTGCATAGTATTCCATTTTGTAAATGTACCATCGTTTTTTGAGTCAATCATTTACTGATGGGCAATCAGGCTGCTTCCAGCACTTGGCTATTGTAAATTGTGCTGCTGTGAACATTGGGGTGCAGAGGTTCTTTTGGAAGAGTGTTTCAGGATTCTTAAAATATAATAACAGCAGTGGAACCTCTGGGTCAAAAGGCAGTTGCATTTTTCATTTTTTTGAGGATATTCCATACTGTTTTCCACAATGGCTGTACCAGTCTGCATTCCAATCAACAGAGCACTAAGGTTCCCTTTTCTCTACATCCTCTCCAAAACTTGTTTGTTAATTTTTTTTATGATGGCCATTCCCACCAGCGTGAACTGGTACTTCACTGGGGTTTAATTTGCATCTCTCTGATGGCTAGTGATGCTGAACATCTTTTCATATGTCTCTGTACCCTCTGTATGTCCTCCTTGGAGACAAGCCCTTTTCTGAGGTATTGCTGGCAAGTATATTTTCCCATACATGTGGTTCTCTTTTCATCTTAATGCTGTTTTCATTATGCATGCAGAAGCTTTTTCATTTGATGTAGTCACATTTGTTTATTCTTTCTTGTATGTCCCTTGTTGTAGGTGGTGTGTCAGTGAAAATATTGCTGAATGGAATTTCTGAGATTTTCCTGCCTATGTTTTCCTTTAGGGCTTTTATGGTGCCAGGACTTACATTTAACTCTTTTATCTACCTTGAATTTATTTTTGTGTATTGTGTAAGTTGGTGATCAAGTTTCATTATTTTCACATGTAGCTTTCCAGATCTACTAACACCATTTTTTTGAAGAGGCTATTTTTACTGCATTTTATGCTTCTACCTTCCCTTTGTCAAATATTAATTGAACATATAGATGTGGGTTTCAGAGCTCTCTATTCTGTTCCACTGGTCCACATGTCTCTTCTTATGCCAGTACCAGGCTGTTGGGATTACAATAACCATGTTATACAGTTTAACATCAGGTATTGTGATTCCTCCTACTTTATTCTTTTTTTCTCAAAATTGCAGCAGCTATTTGGGGTTGTTTATGGTTCCATATAAATTGTTGAAATGTTTGTTCTATATCTTTGAAATATGTCATGGTACTTTACTAGCAGTTGCATTGAATCTGTAACTTGCTTTGGGTTGTATGGACAGTTTGATGGCGTTAATCCTTCCAATCCATGAGCATGGTACATGCTTCAATCTGTTTGTGTCTTCCTCAATTTATTTCTTTATAGTTGTGTAGTTTTCTGTATACGGCCTTTTACCTCCTTGGTTAGGTTTATTCCTAGGTACTTTATTTTTCTTGTTGCTACATCAAATGTGATTTTTTTCCTGGTTTCTGTTTATGATATTTCATTGTTCTTGTACAAAAAAACCCCTTTGATTTATGGATTGATTTTTTATCCAGCTTTTTTTCTCCAAATTCTCTTAATGCTTAGAATAGTTTCTTGGTGGAGTCTATAAAATTTTCTGTGTACAATATTATGTCATCTGCAAACAATGACAGTTTTGATTCCTCCATTCCAATTTGGATACCTTTTATGTCTTTTTCTTATCTGATAGTTGTGGCTAGGACTTCCAATACTTTGTTGAATAGGAGTGGTTAAAGTGGAGGTCCTTGTCTTGCTCCTGAATTTAGTGGGAAAGCTTTTGTCCACTGAGTATGATGTTGGCTGTAGATCTCTCATATATGGCCTTTGTTATGTTGAGAAATGGTCCTTCTATTCCCACTTTACTGAGTATTTTTATCATAAATGGGTGCTGTACCTTATCAAATGCTTTTTCTGCATCTATTGATATGATCATGTGATTTTTGTATTTGCTTTTGTTTATATGATGTGTTACAGTTATTGATTTGTGAATATTGTAGCAGCCTTGCACTCCTGCATTAAATCCCAGTTGATCATGGTGTGTGATCTTTTAAAAATAATGCTGGGTGTAGTTTGCCAAAATTTTATTGAGGATTTTAGTGTGTATGTTCATCAGCAATGTTGGCCTGAAGTTTTCTTTCTATGTTGTTTCTTTATCTGGTTTTGGGATTAGGATGATGCTGGCTTCATAAAAGAAGTTTGGGACTCTTCATCTTCTTGGATTTTTTGGAATAATCTCTGAAGGGTAGTGGTTAGCTCTTCCTTAAATGCTTTGTAGAGTTCTCCTGTGATACTGTCCTGTCAAGGGCTTTTGTGTGTCAGTAGTTTTTTTTGTATTACTGCTTCAATTTCATCTGCTGTTATTGGTCTGTTCAGGCTTCCTGCTTTTTCTTAAGTGAGTTTTGGAACATTATATTTTTCTAGAAATTTGTCCATTTCACCTAGATTTTCAAATTTCTTGGTGCATAGTTCTTCATAGTAATTTCTTACAATTGTTTGTATTTCTGTGGTATCAGCTATAATCTCTCCTCTCTCATTTCTTATTGTGTTTAGTTGGGTCCTCTCTCTTTTTTTGTTGATGAGTCTGCTCAAAGTCTTGTTGAGTTTGTTTATCTTTTCACAGAACCAGCTCTAAGATTTATTGATCCTTAAAATTGTGCTTTTAATCTCTATGTCACTGAATTCTGCTCTGATCTTGGTTATTTCCTTCCTTTAACTTACTCTGGGATGTCTTTGCTGTTGTTTCTTCTGTTCTTGTGTTCTTAGTGGTACATCGTTTATTTGAAATGTTTTATCCTGTTTCTTAGGTAGGCCTGTGTCACCATGACCTTCTCTCTCAGGACTGCCTTAGCTGTGTCCCATAAACTTTGGATTGTTTTGAGTTCATTTTTATTTTTTTAGAAAGTTTTTTATTTCTTCTTTAATCCCATTCTTAACCTATTCATTGCTTAATGGCATGCTATTCAATCTCCATGAATTTTAGCGTTTTTGAGTTTTTTCCTTGAGTGTGGTTTCTAGTTTCAATTTCTTGTGGTCAGATAAATTGCTTGATGTGATTCCAATTTTCTTGAATTCGTTGAGCCTTATTTTGTGTCCCATCATATAGTCTATCATTGAAAATGTTCCATGTGCATTTGAAGAGAGTGTGTATTTTGCCTCTTTGGGATTAAAGTCTCTCTCTATCCATTAAGTCCATTTAATCTAGGACAGTGTTCAGTGCTGCAATATTTTTGTTGATATTTTGTTTGGAAGATTTATCTGTTTTTTACAGTGGGTTGTAAAAATCCTCTAGTGTAATTGTGTTGCTGTCAATATCTTTCTTGAAGTCCTCCAAGAATTTCTTTATGTATTTGGGTGCTCCTATGTTGGGTGGATATACATTTATAATCTTTATATCTTCTCAATGGATTCTTCCCTTGATTATTATGACTGGTGTTTCTGTGTCATTTTTTTATTGCCTTGATTTGAAATCTTGTTTTTGTGTGACATAAGTATGGCTACCCCAACTTTTTTCTCTGTACATTTGCTTGCAATATTTTCCCCCAACCTATCACTTTTAGTCTTTTATGTGTTTTGTTCAGATGTGGGTCTCCTATAAGCAGCATATGTGCGGGTCATGTTTTCTTATCTATTCAGCTACCTTATGTCTTTTCACTGGAGCACTTAATCCATTCACATTTAAGATCATTATTAATAAGTACTTATTTATTGACACTTTGTACCCTTAATACCTGTGTTCCTCTCTCTCTCATTTTCTTCATCTTCATAAAACATTTTCTTTAGCACATCTCACAGTCCTTGTTTGGATGTGATATATATTTTTAACCTTTTTTTCTAGGAAACTACTTATTTTGCCTTCCCTTTGAAATGACAGCTTTGCTGGATAAAGTAGTCTTGGTTGAAGGCCTTTGTTTTTCATTAATTGGAATATTTTTTGTTATTTTCTTCTGGGTTGTAGTATTTTTGTTGAAAAGTTAAATGCTATGCTTATTGAGGCTCCTTTGTATATTATTATCTGTTTCTCCCTTGCTGCTTTTATGATTCTCTCTTTGTCTTGAAAATGTGGCATTTTAATTGTGATGTGTTGGAATGAGCCTCTTTGAGTTCATTTTGATTGGGTCCCTCTGTGCTTCCTGAACTTGCATATCTTTTCTTCTCTCCAGGTTAGAAAAATTTTTTGTCATAATTTTTTCAAACATGTGTTGTATCGCTTGCTCCTTTTCTTCTCCTTCTCATATTGCTAGGATTCAAATGTTGTTGTGCTACATGTTGTCCCAAAGTTTCCTTAAGCTGTGCTAATGCTATTTGAGTTATTTTTTGTGCTGCTCCTTTACCTGGGTATTTTTTCTTCCTTGTGCTCCAGTCTTCTTCAACCAGCCATCTTGTGATTCCTTCTAGTATATATTTTTTGTTTCAGATATTGTATTGTTCATTTCTTCCTGGTTTTTGTTTATAGTTTCTAATTCCTTTTTTTGTACTGTTGTGATTCTCACTTAGTTCCTTGTATTTTTCTCTATGTTCCTTGAGCAACCTTATCACTATTCTTTTGAATTCCATACTATTAGTTTGCTTGCTTCCATTTCATTTAGGTCTTTAACTGGAGATTCTTCTATTCCTTTTGTTTGGAACTTATTTCTTTGTCTCCCCATTTTAGGTGACTTTTTCTCCCCTTGTTTCTTCCTTTCCAGATGTTCTATTTTGCATGCTGTCTTTGAAGGGTGAATTTCTGTGTTAGGGTTTCTCTGGGACTCAGTGGTGCTGTTTTCTTGAACTCCTTGTGTAGATGCTGCGGGTTCCTTCTTTCTTCCATTTGTATGGGCTCTCTTACTGTACTCAGTATTTACTTGTTTTTGGCTTCTTTGGTGGTGGATTCTCCCCTCCAGTAGGCTTACTGGTAGTCACAACTCCCACCTTGTCTTATGTGCTGGTATTCAGGTTTTGGTTAACAAAGCAGTATCACTAGGCTACCAAACCTACACCAGGAAAATGAACCCCCTATCACTTCAGCAACCTTAACCACAATGGAACTAAGATTAATAAAGGTGAAGAGAGATTACAAATATTACAGAATATGACTAAGGTACTATGAAATGACTATAAGGGAGAAAAAATTGTGTGGTAAGCTGGGCAAGAATTGCTGAGAGTTAAAATAGAACCAAGGAAAAGAAAGGGAGAGATCAAAATTTAAAACATAAGTAAAACATAAAAGGGTGATTGGAACAATGGGGTAAGAAAAGGGAAGCATATACTCTGAGGATTGAAATAAAAATTGAAAATGTACTGGATCAACTGGAACAAAATTTTAGAAAAATCACAGCTTGTCAATAGCAATGACAACTGAATAAAGTTTAATAAAGGTGAAATGGGAATATGGATATTGTAGAGAAATAAAAAGTGAATATGAGTTGTCTATAGCAAAGAAAAGTGTTTTTCTGAGGTTGGGGGAAGCAAATTAATATGAGTTAGGAGTAGAACCCAGGTGGAGAGTGGGGGGGGATGAGAGAGAGAAAGAAAGAGAGAGCAATGAAATAAAATTTCTCACTCAACTGATCAGAGGCACAGGGAAGGCAAAATGGAGTGAGATATAGGGAGACTATTCTATGTGATTTAAAGTACAAATAGTGAACAAATGGGAGCTTCATTAGAGAAGTACAGAAATAACCATGGTATTTCACTCAATTAGCCATTGTTTATATAAGGTGAAAAAAAATAAGACTCTTATAAAGAAGGGAAAGAATGTAAGTTGACCTAAGAAAGAAAAGAACTTATGTGAGGATAGGTGGAGGAAAGATAGTGAGAGTAAGGGATAGAAATGTGGTGTAGTGTGAGAGAAAATAATGTTTACCCCAACAGTAACACTGCCCAGGATGTTGGTGAAGTGGATTAACTAGGGAAGGGTGGTGTGTGGGATTTGGAATACCAATATTATGATTAGAAATATATAATCTGAATAAAAGAATAAAAAGTAAAACACCAAGAATAGTGAGTTATTTGGAATACAAGTGAAGTGAAAGAAATGCAATATGGAAAATTAAAATGCAATATGGAAAGGAGAATAAAAAAACAATAAAAACAAAAAATAAACCAAATAACTGGGCAGAAGAAAGAAATAAAAAAAGAAACATGCAAGTACTGATAAAACACAAAGTGAAATTTGTCTCAACTGCTGGTATTTATCTTTATTACTATTTATTTATTTATTTATTTATTTATTTATTTAAATTGTTGTTCAAGTACAGTTTTCTGTCTTTTTTATTTTTATTTTTTATAATTAATTTTATTTAGTTATTTTTCAAGTACTGCTTTTTGTCTATTTTTCCCATCCCAGCCTCCCCCGCCCCTTGCTCCCCACCTCCCTCCCATTTCCGTTTTTTGCCCATGTGTCCTTTATACTTGTTCCTGTAAACCCTTCTTCCCCTTTTTCCCTGAAATTCCCTCCCCTCTCCCTTGTGCTCACTGTCAGCCTATTCTCTATTTCAGGGTCTTTGGTTATATTTTGCTTGCTTGCTTGTTTTGTTGTTTAGGTTCCTGTTAAAGGTGAGATCATATGGTATTTGTCTTTCACCTCCTGGCTTATTTCACTCAGCATAATGCTTGCCAGTTCCATCCATGCTGTTGCAAAGGGTAGTAGCTCCTTCTTTCTTTCTGCTCTATAGAATTCCACTATGTAAATGTACCATAGTTTTTGGATCCATTCATTTACTGATGGGCACCTAGGTTGCTTCCAACACTTGGCTATTGTAAATTGTGCTGCTATGAATATTGGTGTGCATAGGTTCTTTTGGATTGGTGTTTCAGGGTTCTTAGGACATAATCCTAGCAGTGGAATTTCTGGGTCAAAAGGCAGATCCATTTTCAGTTTCCTTAGAAAATTCCATACTGTTTTCCATAATGGTTGTACCAGACTGCAATCCCACCAACAGTGAACTAGGGTCCCCTTTTCCCCACAACCTCTTCAACATTTGTTGTTCGTTGCTTTGTTTATTATGGCCATTCTGACTGGTGTAAAGTGGTATCTCATTGTGGTTTTAATTTGCATCTCTCTGATAGCTAGCAATATTGAACATCTTTGCATGTATCTCTGGATCCTCTGTATGTCCTCAGAGAAGTGTCTGTTCAAGACCTTTGCCTACCTTTTAATTGGGTTGCTTGTCTTCTTAGAGTGAAGTCATGTGATTTCTTTGTACATTTTGGAGACTAAACCTTTGTCTGAGGTATCATTGGCAAATATGTTTTCCCATACAGTTGGTTGTCTTTTTATTTTAATACTGTTTTCTTTATACATGCAGAAGCTTTTAATTTTGATGAGATCCCATTTGTTTATTTTTTCCTTTATGTCCCTTGCTGTAGAGGACATATCAATTAAGTCCATTTCATGTAGGGTGTTGTTCAATGCCACAATATCTTTGTTGATATTTTGTTTGGAGGATCTGTTCATTTTTGACAGTGGGGTGTTAAAATCCCCTGCTACAATTGTGTTGCTATCAATATCTTTCTTGAAGTCCTCTAAGATTTTATTTATATATTGGGGTGCTCCTATGTTGGGTGCATCATCTGCTGACTTCTTCCTGGATCTGTCTTTGGTTTTCTCTCAGCCCAGGTCTTACTGTCTTACTCTTGGGTGGGGAAGGGGAAACACCTGCTGATTGTTAAGCCTGCCCAGCCAGTTTTGCCATCTTCCTGGTTCCTATAGGTTGTTGAAAGTTAGGCTCTGTTTTTTCTTTCCTGTTGTTCCACAGGAATAGGGGCTCAGTCTGGGCTACAGTAATAATGGGTGCCCAGTTGCCAACCCATACCCTCAGAGCACTGTGCAGCCTGCACTCTATTCTGTGCAATTCCAGTAGGCTGGCACCAATAGCCAATAATCTACTTTGTTTTGCACCCCTTTGATCAATCCTTGAGGTACACCGTGTGGGAGCAAATCACACCCACAGTCTTCCTTCTTTGTTGGCCAGGCTGCTGTGTGCACACAAGGCCACTGCATGGTGCACCTCTTTTCCCCTTTTGAAAAAAAGACTCTTTGGGTTCTGCTGTTGCTCTGAGGTCTCTGCCTGGCTTTTCACACACTCTAACTCTCTGACAAGTCCAATCTATGTGGGTCATGGCCAGTCATAGTCTACCTCTTTTTTCAGCTTGATGTGCCACCAGGATCCCCCAAATTATTTGGCACTGTCCTGGCTGGTGACTAGCGACCTATCTTGGCTATGCCAGCAACTGTGTGTGTGCTTGCTGCCTCTTCCCGCTCCCTACTGACTTTATGCATTTAGGTCTCTCCTGGTGTGGGTCTGGGATTTCCTTGCCCTGGAAAGGGAGGGAGCTTCTAGGTGCTATCACTGACCTGGCTGTCCTCCAATGTCCCTGTTGCAGCTGTGGTTTCTGGTGCCTGACCCAGATGTTCCCCATTGACCTATACAGTCTCCTTATTGTCCATTTTGAAGCATCCTCTGTACATTTTTGCTTTCAAATTTCATATCGGCTGAGATTCTGTTGGCTGTTCACTTTGTTTTTCTGAAGATTGGCTAAGTGCCCCAGTTGGGTGTACTAGCAAGTAGGCTCAGCTCCTGCTTTGCCGCCATCTTTCCTCTATCACATTTTGAATATTTTATGCCAACTTTCTTTGGCCTGAAATGTTTCTTTTGAGAAGTCATCTGACAGTCTAATCAGAATCCCCTTTATGTAACTAAATGTTTTCTCTTTTGATACTTTTAAGATTCTCTTTTTGACTTTGATATTTGCTATTTAATTATGAAGTGTCTTGGTATGGACTTATTTGGGTTCATCTGTCTGGGTCTTTCTCCACTCCCAAGACTTTTGTGTCTTTTTACTCACCAAGTTAGAAAAGTTTTCAGTCATTATTTCTTCACATAGATTCTCAATCCTTTGCTTTTTCTCTTCTCTTTCTGATACATCTGTGATGAGGATATTGTTATACTTCATGTTGTCCCAAAGGTCTCATAAGCTATCATTATTTTTAATTTTTTAAATTTTTGTTGCTCTGATTCATTTTTCTGCTATCTTGTTTTTCATATTATTGATTCAATCATCTGTTTCATTCAACTTAATGTTTATTCATTCTAGTGTACTATTAATTCAGATGTATTATTAATTTATGACTGGTTATTTTTATGGTTTCTGTGTCATTTTTATGCTGATCTAGTTCTAAGTTCCTTGAGCATTCTTTTAACCATTCTTTTTGAACTCCTAAATTGTTTGTCTCCATTTCATTTAGCTTGTCTGTATATTTCTTCTGTTCTTTTATTTGGGTTCTGTTTCTTTGTCTCCCCATTTTGGCTGCCTCTTTGTGTTTGTTACTATGTATTAGGTATATCTGCTATGACTCCCTGCCTTGCTAGGTAATTTTATGTAATCAGTATCCTGTGGGATCTAATAGCCTATTCTCCTTGATTACCTGAGCTGGGTGCTCCAGGAATGTCCCTGTGTGGGTTATGTGGGCCCTCCTATGGTCATTGATTTTTTAAAAATTACTATTAGCCTTTTATGCATGGGTTTGATCCTCAGGCTGGCTGACTGTGAAAATTAACCCCAACCACCATGTATGAACTGTTGTGCAGGTGCTGACCACAGGAAGTTGGATTTGTCTCAGTAGAGTTTGCTTAGTGAGATGACTCATTGGAGATGCCCCTTGTGAAGCTCATTGGATTCTTTGATGTCTGAATCTAGATACTGGGAATATTAGTTCTGAGGTTTGAAAAGGGACTCTGGTGTCAGCCAATGTAAGATACTGCCTTTTGCTCTAGGAAACCTGTTTGGAGCTACAAAACCATCCAGTTTTTGGCTGCCTGTGATAGGCATGGATGTGCATATGTAGGACCCAGCATAGGTCCCAGGGTCAAATCAGCAAAATTTCCAAGACAATCTAAGATATGCCTCCACCTGCCTTTGCCTACTGGCTGCCTCATAGGCTCAGTCACTGAAAAAGCCTCTGGCAGTAGTTGAATTGCATGAGGTAGGTTCTCAGTGAGTCACCAAGTAGGGGCAAGTGGTGTTCTCCAGCTTGATACAGGTACAAACCCCATACGAATACTGGGTCTATGGCCATTCAACAAATGTTCCAAGGTATACTGTATCTAGATGTCACCAATTAGGTGCTCTCACAACTTGTGGTAGGGTGGGTCTCAAGAAGTCATCAGGGTGTGTACAACAGAGTTTATGAGGTAAAAGCAGACCAAGATTTGATCAAGTGAATGGAAGGCTCTTTATTTGTTGTGTATGTGATAAAAAAAATTATCCCCTGTCCGAGAGTCATAAAAATCAGTCTGTCTGAGATTATGTTGGTGCCCAGTGTAAGCAGGGTGGGGCCACCAAGAACTAGAAGGGTGGGTCTCATGGATCTCTTTTTAGGTCAGGTGCTATTCATGTTTGTAAAAAGGTTGGGGAGTGGTTCCATCCCAGAGCCATACAACTTAGTCAGTCCTAGATTCTGCCCACACCTTGGCAGGGTAGAGCTGCCACATGTTGGAAGGGTAGGCTCACTGGGAGCTCCAGGAGTTGAGCTAGCAGACCTTCCATGAGAGGGAGAAGCCAGTCAGTTTCATGGATAATTTAGGGGAATGTCACCTACCACAAAGCTGTACAATTCAATCCCATGTGTATGCTCAGTCCTCTTCACCTGAGGCCAGGAAGCTGACTTCTCAGCAAGATGTAAGCTCCATGGAATGGGGCAACAGGGAGTCCAAAGAGTGGGGTTGTTGCATTTGTTTAGGGTGATACTGCATGAACAGGAGTGTGCCAACCAGGGAAGTTGTAGTCTGCATTGTGAAAGAGGGACTAAGTGCAAAGAACCTGGTGGCTGCCTCTTCAGCTCTCTCCACAAAGCAACAAATCACATTCTCTCCTCTCACTGTTTCAGTTTGATCTACTCTCCCTTTGCCAAAGCCCAGGATGAGTAACTGTGAACACAATTTTGTACTTTGGCTTTTTCAGTGTCTCTAGCAGACTCTTATCTCTCCCTGGTGGACAGAATCCCTACTGATTTTCACAGTCAGATGTTATGTGGCTGCCTCTTTCCAACTCTGATATTCCAGGATAGGGAAACTGGTGTGGGGTTGACATTTTTGCTCTTCAAGGGGGAAGCTTTGAAGCTGAGATATCTCTCTGGAATCTCAGCCACTGCCCATGAGAGTGGTGCCAGGACTTTCATGTCTTTGTCATTCCTACCAGTCTGGATGTAGCTTCTTCAGTAAATCCTTGATTTTATTACTTTGACTCAGCTAGTCTTCAGTTTGCTATTCTAGTTGATTGCTCTATATTTTAGTTGCAATTGGAGTTTGTTCCTTAGAGGAGGTAAATGAAATATCTACCTATTCTTCCATCATTTTGGATTTTCAATTAACACATTACTGAGATTAAATATTTATCTTGGCTTCTATTATTCTTTCATGCACAGTGTTTAGAATTCAATAATTAAACAAAACAAAATTGATTCACAAAAGCACAGAGAAATAATATGAAAAATTTTAAGGCAAATAAATTAACAGAACAAGACCTAGATGTTGGAAAAATAGCTAAACTGAGATTATAGTAAACCCACTGGGATAATCCAGGATGATTTCTCCATTTGAAAATCTTTAATTATATCAACTAAGTTTCCTTTGTTAAGTAAATTAACATACTTATAGATTTTAGAAATTAATATAAAAGACTTTGGGGCAGAGAAGGGAGGCATTATTCTGCTTAATATATCTAGATTCCGGGGATGCTGGGAAGATGGCCATGGAGTAGGACGGAGCAGATTCTAGCTCCCATACTCGTGGGTGAAAATACTGGCAGATCTACAGAGAAACAGCACAATGAACCATTGGTTACCCAGCATTTATGAAATTAAAAGACCAGAGGTTGTAACAGAAGCTGAAACACCAGACAGCGGAAGGTCAGTGGAGTCTCAGGGACCAGAGTAAAGATAAAAGCGGCAGTAGGGGCCGGTGCCCCTGGCCAGGCGGCCCTGGTGCTGCTTCTGTGGTCAGGGTCCAGAGGCATTGGTCTGAGACCGGTACCAGAGGTGTCTGCCACAGGAGCCTGGGCACCCAGCAGCCTTGGTAGGCAACCAGCACTAGCCAGCAGCTCCCCTGCTCCCTGTCTAAACAAGACTGGACAACACCGGGCAGAGACCTGTCTGCTTGAGTTTACAGGGAGGGTTACAAAGACAAAGGGTTGTGTTCAACTGCAGACTCTGGTCGCCAACCCGGGAGAACTGAGAGGTGCATTGTTGTCACTGGTCTGGCTGGGGATTGGGCTGGGCTGAGAGGCAGGCTGTCTGAGAGGGTTTTTTTTTTTTTTTTTTTTTTTGAAAGTGGACTGAAGTGTTTTCCTGCCAAGGCAGCTTGGATTGTGTCCCACCCAGCCTGGCGGCGATTCAGGGGGGGAAACGAGACATTTGAACCTCACCACAGGACTGGGAAGGACTCTGCCCATTCCACGAGACCCAGGCAGCCTGGGGGGTGTTCACAGAGGCAGAAGATGTTGAGTCCTGCCCCAGGTCTGGGAAGGACTCTGCCAGAACCCGTGGGACCCAAGCAGCCTGGCATGTGTGTGGGCGCCCACACCCCAGTTGGTAGCCTGGCTGGTGCATACGCTTGCGCTGGCACCCAGCCCACAGAGAGATCCTGCTGCAACCAGAAAAACCGGTCTGGACAGTTTGAAACCAACAACGGAAGGTTTTTTGTTATTGTTGTTGTTTTTTTCTTTCTTTAGTCCCTTCTTCCTTTCCTCTCAAACTTATCGCTTTTGCCTCCCTTCTCCTGCCCTTTTTTTGTTTGTATGTTTGTTGCTTTATTTTCTTTTACCCACAAGAGACACAAACAACTGGGAACTGTGAATAGACCAGAGTGGGACCTAAAGAGGGGGCATCTCAACAGTAGAGACAGAGAGACAAATTTCACTTTGCTATAGCAGAGAAACCACGAGTTGCTGCATATTCTTTTTCATTATTCTCACTTCTTTTATATTTTGATAGTATCTTTGTATTCCTCCTCTTTCTGTATAGGCTTCTTACTCTTGGCTGGTTATATTGTATTATTTGACAGCTTTCCCCTGTTCTTTCTTCCACAGTGTTTTGCTAATCCTCTATACTTCACACCACTTATTTTCCTTTAGCACACTACCCAAAGCTCTATACCCCCTACTCAGACAGATCACATAAAGTTTGTTATATGATTGCTGCTCAAATATTATTGTAAATAATAGCTGTTCTATACAACTGTAAATACTTCACAAGCCATCTCCCAGATCTTAGTTCATTATACAGGTTCCTGAATTCTATTACTGTATTGATTAACTCTATTTGCTCACACACTACACCTATTTACTATTCTTTACTCTCACCTTACCTCAAATCTGACCACCCCACAACCTCACTGCTTTCTAGATCCACCTCAAAAGCCTTCCCTCCCCAACAAGAGGCTTATCTTTTGTCCACTCTTTCTTAAAAGTGGCAGGTTGGGTTGAAGAGTACGGTTAACACCATATATAGCCTAAAAATCTTCTATCTCTTCTCTAGTGACTTTGACTGTAAATATCATAAAATACTCTTCTGCTGTCATAAACCATTTTGCCTCCCCCACCAACTGATCACACACACACACACACACACACACACACACACACACAAAGGAGTAGGTGGAAGCAGAAAACACCAGGATACCTGAAGGAGACTGCACCACTGAATTTCACAGGTATTCTACCACAGAAGTTCACACCATAAACCCAGGGAGTCATAATGGATCAGTTTTAGAAGCTGAGGCCAACAAGAAGAGTATCAAAAACAATGGGAAGACAAAGAAACAATTCCTAAATGAAAGAAAAGGAGGAAGTTTCAGAAAGAATGTTAGATGAAATAGAGGCAAGTCCACAATCAGATATTGAATTCAAAGCACTGGTTGTCAAAAAGTTCAAAGAGCTCACAATGAGCTACCAGAAACTACAGGGGAGCTATAGTGATCTCACCGCAAACTATATCAACATGAAAATGGAAATAGAAACTATCAGCAAGGGACAAGAGGAAATGAAGAATACAATTTCTGAACTGAAGAACACAGTAGAGGTATCAAAAGCAGGATCGATGAAGCAGAGGATCAGATTAGTGAGCTGGAGGACAAGGTAGAAAACATCTCATAGAAAGAGCAAGAAAAGGAAAAGAGGCTCAGAAAGAATGAAGAGAGATTAAGAGAAATTCAAGACAATATAAAGCATAATAATATCTGAATAATAGGAATACCAGAAGGAGAAGAAGAAGGACAAGGGATAGAAAACCTAGTTGAAAGAGTAATGATGGAAAATTTCCCTAATTTGATGAGACAAAAAGTCACACAAATCCAGGAATCACAGACAGTCCCAATCAAGAGGAAGCCAAAGAGGCCTACTTCAAGACACATAATCATTAAAAAGGCAAAATTTCAAGACAAAGAGAGAACCTTAAAGGCACCAAGAGAGAAAAAAGGAAGTAACACACAAGGGAGCTCCAATAAGGTTAGCTACTGACTTCTCAATGGAAACATTCTAAGCAAGAAGAGAATGGCAAGAAATATTCCAAGTAATGTGAACCAGAGGCCAACAGCCAAGGCTACTTTACTCAGCAAGTCTCTCAATCAAGATAGAAGGCCAAATAGCTTCCAAGACAAAAGAAGCCTAAAAGAATTTGCCTCCACCAAACCAGTCCTACAAAAAATACTAAGAGGACTGCTTTAAGGAAAGGAAGGAAAAGAGAGAGACAGATAGGAACACAGGTACAAAAGTGGCAATGAATAAATATTTATTAATAATAACCCTAAGCGTAAATGGATTAAGTGCTCAATCAAAAGACATAGAATAGCCAAATGGATAGGAAAGCATGACCCACACATATGCTGCCTACAAGAGACCCACCTCAGGACAAAAGACCATCATAGACTAAAAGTGAAGGGCTGGAAGCTAATTTTCCAAGCAAATGGACAAGAAAAATAAAGTTGGGATAGCAATTCTCATATCAGACAAAATAGACTTCAAGAAAAGGGCCATAAAGAGAGACCCAGAAGGTCACTTCATTATACTCAAGGGAAGAATCCACCAAGAAGACATTAACATTGTAAATATATATGCACCCAATATAGGAGCACCAAAATATATCAAGAAAATCTTAGAGGACTTCAAGAAAGATATCGACAGCAACACATTTATAGTAGGGGATTTTAACACCCCACTGTCAACAATGAACAGATCTTCCAAACAAAATATCAACAAAGATATTGTGGCATTAAACAACACCCTAGATGAAATGGACTTAACTGATATATATAGAGCCCTTCATCCCAAAGAAGCTAAATACACATCCTTTTCAAATGCACATGGAACAGTTTCAAAGTTAGACCCACATGGTAGGACATAAAACAAGCCTCAACAAATTCAAGCAAATTGAAATCATACCAAGCATTTTTTTCTGACCATAAGGAACTGAAATTGGAAACCAACCCCAAGGGAAAAAACCCCAAACAATCAAAATCATGGAGACCGAATGGTATGCTACTAAACAACGAACGGGTCAAGAATGAAATGAGAAAAGAAATAAAAAAGTTTCTGGAAACAAATGAAAATGAACTCACAACAACCCAAAACTTATGGGACGCAGTAAAGGCAGTCCTGAGAGGGAAGTTCATAGCAATACAGGCTTACCTAAAGATGACAGAAACATTTTAAACAAACAACCTAACCCTACACCTGCAAGAGCTCGAGAAACAACAACAAAGACAGCCCAGAGCAAGTAGAAGGAAGGAAATAACCAAGATTAGAGCAGAATTAAATGACATAGAGACTAAAAGCACAATTCTAAGGATCAATGAATCCAGGAATTGGTTCTTTGAAAAGATAAACAAAATGGACAAGCCTTTAAGTAGGTTCATCAAGAAAAGAAGAGAGTGGACTCAAATAAACACAATCAGAAATGAAACAGGAGAGATTACAACTGATACCACAGAAATAGAAGGGATTGTAAGAAATTATTATGAAGAACTGTATGCCAAGAAATTAGAAAACATAGGTGAAATGGACAAATTTCTAGGAAAATATAATCTTTCAAAACTCAGTGAAAAAGAAGCAGAAGAACTGAACAGACCAATAACAGCAGATGAAATTGAAGCGGTAATCAAAAAACTGCCGTTACACAAAAGCCCTGGACCAGATGGTTTCGCAGGAGAATTCTACAAAGCATTTAAGGAGGAGCTAACCCCTGTAATTCACAGACAATTCCAAAAAATCCAAAGGATGGAAAACTCCCAAACTCTTTTTATGAAGCTAGCATCATCTTAATTTAAAACCAGATAGAAATACAACAAAGAATGAAACCTTCAGACCAATATCGCTGATCAACATAGACGCCAAAATCCTCAACAAAATATTGGCAAATTGCATCCAACAACACATCAAAAAGATCATACACCATGACCAAGTGGGATTCATCCCAGGGATGCAAGGATGGTTCAATATTTGCAAATCAGTAAATGTAATACATCACATAAACAAAAGCAAAGATAAAAACCATATAATCATATCAATAGATTCGGGAAAAGCTTTTGATAAGGTACAACACCCATTTATGATATAGACACTCAGCAAAGTGGGACTAGATGGAGCATTCCTCAATATAATAGACCATATATGAGAGACCTATAGCCAACATCATACTCAATGGGCAAAAACTAAGATCTTTTCCACTAAGACCAGGAAAAAGACAAGGTTGTCTACTTTTACCACTTCTATTCATTATAGTATGGGAAGTTTTAGCCACAACAATTAGACAAGAAAAGGAAATAAAAGGCATCCAAATCAAAACAGAGGAAACAAAACTGTCACTGTTTGCAGATGACATGATAGTGTACATGGAAAATCCTATAGACTCTACAAAAAACTGCTCAAACTAATAAATAAATTTGACAGAACAGTGGATTACAAAGTCAATATCCAGAAATCAAAGGCATTCTTGTATACTAACAATGAAGCAGCAGAAGCAGAAATCAAGGAAAAAAATCCCATTCAATATAGCAAAAAGAAAAAGAAAATGCCTGGGAATAAACCTAACCAAGGAGGTAAAAGACCTATATGCAGAAAACTACACAACACTGAAGAAAGAAATCAAGGAAGACACAATTAGAAACATATACCACGTTCATGGATTGGAAGAATTAATATCATCAAAATGTCCATACTACCCAAAGCAATATACAGATTCAATGCAATACCTATTAAAGTACCAATGACATACTTCACAGAAATAGAACAAACACTTCAAAAATTTATATGGAACCATAAATGACCCCAAATAGTAGCTGCAATTTTGAGAAAGAAGAACAAGGTAGGAGGAATCACAATACCTGATATCAAGCTATATTACAAGGCCACTGTAATTAAAACAGCCTGGTACTGGTATAAAAACATGCACATAGACCAATGGAACAGAACAGAGAGCCCAGAAATAAGCCTAACTCTCTACAGTCAATTAATATTTGACAAAGGAGGCAGTAACATAAAATGAAGTAATGATAGCCTCTTCAGCAAATGGTGTTGGGTGAACTGGACAGCTACATGCAAAAAAATGAAACTTAAGCACCAACTTACACCATACACAAAAATAAATTCAAGGTGGATAAAGGACTTAAATATAAGCTGTGACACCATTAAAGTCCTAGAGGAGAACATTGGCAAAAAAATTTCAGATATTTTACTCAGCAACTTTTTTACGGATATGTCCCCTAGAGCAAGGAATGTAAAGGAAAGAGTAAACAAATGAGATCTCATCAAAATAAAAAGCTTCTGCATGGCTAAAGAAAACAGTATTAAATTAAAAATACAACCAACTGTATGGAAAAACATATTTGCCAATGATACCTCAGACAAAGGTTTAGTCTCCAAAATATACAAAGAACGCACATGACTGCACTCTAAGAAGACAACTAACCCAATTAAAAAATGGGAAAAGGACTTGAACAGACACTTCTCCAAGGAGAACATACAGAGGATCCAGAGACACATGAAAAGATGCTCAATATTGCTAGCTATCAGAGAGATGCAAATTAAAACCACAATGAGATACCACTTTACACCAGTCAGGATGGCCATCATAAACAAAGCAAGACAGAACAAATGTTGGAGAGGTTGTGGGGAAAAGGGGACCCTAGTTTACTGTTGGTGGGATCGAAGTCTGGTACAACCATTATGGAAAACAGTATGGAATTTTTTTCAGAAAACTAAAAATGTACCTGCCTTTTGACCCAGCAATTCCACTGCTGGGTTTATATCCTAAGAATCTTAAAACACCAATCCAAAAGAACCTATACACCCCAATGTTCATAGCGGCACAATTTATAATAGCCAAGAGCTGGAAGCAACCTAGGTGCACATCAGTAAAGGAATGGATCAAAAAATTGTGGTACATATATACAATGGAATTCTATGCAGCAGAAAGAAAGAAGGAGCTCCTTCAGTTTGCAACAGCATGGATGGAACTGGAGAGCATTATGCTGAGTGTAGTAAGCCAGGTGTTGAGTGACAAATACTATATGATTTCACCTTTAACAAAAAGCTAAACAACAAAACAAATAAGCGGAGAAAATAAAAACAAAGACACTGAAATGGAGAATGGGGGGACGGTGACCAAAGGGGAGAGGGGAAGGAATTTCATGGGGAAAAGGGGAGGAATTTAGAGGAGCTAGTATAAAGGACACATGGACGACAGCTAAGGGGGGTGGAAATGGGAGGGAGGGGAGGAGGACAGAGGGGGCTGGGAAGTGAGTAAAAGGTAGAAAACTGTACTTGAAAAATAATTAAATAAAAAATAAAAGAAATATATCTAGATTCCAAAATTTCAAGCAAATTATTTTTAATTATGTTATAATTTATTTGTGCCTCTTTCTCTTTCTCCTTTCCACTTTTCTTTCTTTCTTTCCTCTGTCTTTCTGAGTACTCTACCTTTAAAATATCTTTCTTACTTTTTCCTCTCCTCTCTCTACTTCTATCTCTGGGAATTTAGTTTCTTTCTGTTAGTAATTTCTCTTACCTCCTACTTTGTGTCTTATTTTGCATCAAGCAAATTATTGTAAATCACTGATCTACTCATCTGTCACTGGAATAAAATCCCTGGCTGATTTCCCATTGGTTTGAAGATAAAGTTTCTTTTATCGCCTGACACTTTTCTCACATAATAACCCTAATTATTCCTATCAACATGTATTCAATGTTCTATACTCTATAGGAGATGATAAGCAGTATCATCTCAATATCTTAAAGGAAGTAAACTATGAATAAAATGAACATCAATAACATTATTGAATGAGGAAATAGCTCAAGAACTGCAGCAGAAGTAAGCAGAGAATGTGTTATAAAGTAAAAAGAAAAAGTCCTGTTTTGGTGGAAGCTTAGAGTTAATTAACATAAGCATTGCAGCCTTTCAAAACAAACAAAAATAAAACAAATAGTAAAAATTTTTAACTGTTTTCTTATTCAAATTCTTTCTTCATGATTTATGTCCCAGTGATAGGTATAGGGTAAGAAAGAAAAAAACTTCATTTCATGCCTATGCAAATCCATTATGTAGGGTTATTTTCTCACTGAGCAGATAAAATCTAGAGAAAATCTCATAATTTTTGCCCACTCAAAAGTAATAAAATGTCCTCTGATCATATTTAGTCACAAAAGAAAATCTTGTTTCAGCAATTAAAATATCCAGTCCAATTAAAATGTCTTTGGGAAGGAAAAATACTTTAGAAATATAATTTTTAACTCATTTCAAAGAAAGTTGGTCCTTCAGGAGAGCCAAGCTATAAGTAGCACTAAATTGAGAGTACTGCACTTACAGATTCATTTTATACCAGGTGTTCTGTTATACCTGTTGTGGATTCATTTACCCATTAGAGATTATATATAAGGTTTGTTAACTCTAACTCTAAATATAACAGGAATAAGAGAACTCCTTGCACATCTTTATAAGACAAGAAGTGATATGTTGCTGAGACAGTTGCTCAAAAATAAATGAAACTATTTAGCTCTATTTTAGTTCAAAAAGCTAGTCTCTGCCACTCCAAGATAAAAATTCCTGCAGTTATTGAAATTAATATCACACTGAGAAGTAGAAATGTGTGCAACCTAGTCTCAGAAGTAGACAGCATCATAAGGAACATAAGAATACACTAATTACCTGATTTTCAATTTTTAAAAAAAATTCTCAAAATTCAAGAGATTAAACTTGGAACTCAGGATATTTTTAGTTATCCTTTCACTGTAGTTTGGCACAGTAAAAAGTGAAATCAAAGTCTAGAACAGTATTTTCAATTTTAAATCCCAAGACTTTCTGCATCAGAAATACAGGTTTGGGGGGAATTCTAAGATGGCTGTAGAGTAGATAGAAGCTACATTCACCAGTTCCCTCCACTAAACCAGATATACAACTAAATTATAGAGGAATCAACCTGAATAGCCAACTGAAGATTAGCTGAATAGAAATATTATAACAAATGATTTAAAGAAGAAGCCACAGAGAAACTGATAAGAAGGACAGAGATGTGGAAAGCACTGGACTTTGCACTCATGTGCAGTGGCTGATAATCAAGAGGGATATCTTGGCTGCAAAAGTCCCTCCCCCCAAGAGCATCGGGTCTTAACCTCATGCAGGGGTCCCCAACCCAGAGAAATACATACAGAAAGAGGAGCATGCATACCAGCTTGTGCTGAAAAATAAATGGCAATTCAGTCTGTGTGGGAAAGAAGGGAGTCTGCTACAGATGCACACATAACTTTTCCATAGTCATCACTCTTATTGTTATAGCATTTATCAGTAGGGTATTTCCAGCTCCTTGAACTATTGGTGACATATAGCACCTGTTGTGCTCAGGTGCATAGAGGTCCATTGGCTGCACCCAATAGGGACTTTTGGGACACTGTTTTTTCTATAGAAACTCTTGATGGAATCTCAGACAGTGATTGTGTAGCTTTAGAAAAGGAATCATTATCCCCCACTTTGAGTGCGTACTCAGCATCACCCTTCTGTTGAATCACTTGACCTGCCTTTCACTTCCCAGGACCCTAACCTGTTAAGTCCCACAGGGAAATTAGAGTGCCATGCAGGACTGAGACTTTTGTAACACATCCACCATGGAATATTTTATCTGGGAATTAAGTGGGCAGGTTCTAGGTTACATGGTTAATTTCTGGAGGCCTACTTGTATCTCCCCTGTGAGCTCAGCTTATGCTATTTCTCCAATAGGAAACATTTGACTTGTCTTTCTGGCATCTAGGTGCCACAGCTCACTTAGTTCAGTCCCATGTCAGGGATCTGATTGTTGCTCGGACATGGATCTTTAGGTGCATGTCTCCATTGAAGGCTCTTGACCAAGAAAAGGAAGAAGTTCCCACTGCCCTCCTACAGCTCAATGTAAGACTTTCTGGATCAGCCCTCCCAAGTCCTGGTGGCTCCACCTAGCTGAGTTCAGCTTTGCAAGGAAAAGGGAGTGATTTTTGGACTTGGAACTTTCAGAGAACATCTCCACCAGAGGCTTTTGTCTTGGACTTAACAATGTTCTTGCCCCCATCCTCCAAGCTTGGGTGGTACCAGCCAAAACAGAAAACATTTTTGATCTGGTTTCCAAAGCCATGGTGGCTCCACCTTGCTGAGCTTTCTCCTACATAGAAAGTGGTTGGCTGTACCCAATCAGAACCTGTAGTATGGCCCACCGGGGAGAACTAGAGTTGGAGGCTCTGGAAGTGACAGAGTGGTATTGCTCTAGAGTAGTGACCATTACCTTCATTAAATGCCTGACTGTTTGGCTCCCACATAGTGAACTCATTAACACCAGTCACCCTGCATAACCAAGCTCACATTCTGTGGAAGGTTATGTTGGTGATGGCCAGATTGAGTTTTTTTCTATAGTCTTTATGAAGAAGGTTTTGGAGGAAGATAGGCAAACTCAGGGTGAGGCAAGACTGACATGTGGAGCTGGATCTCAGGGAATCACAGACCTTTTATAGATATGCCTCTAGCTCCAACCTGGAAGAAGCCAAAATTGGTACACAGATTGGCACCTTACACACATTCAGACTCAGTGCACACAGGCACAAACAGTGACTAATAGGAAGCCCAAGGCTGTTTGCACCTAATGTCTGACAATAACCTGTACATGAACTTACCCAAGGGGACCCAGAACCAACACAATGAGTTGTGGGCTTCAGACCACACCAGAGTTTGACCCAACTAGCCACACAATCAACACAACTAGAGCAGGGATTTGATAGTCACCAACTTTACCTCAGGGAGGAGCTCCTGCACAGCTATTAATACACAGTGATGAAGGTTTATCCTTTTAGTTAGCCACTATGAATGGTTAACTCCACCCACAAAAAGGCAAAAGCATTCAATACTCAGTTACAAGAGCAGGATGCACATAAATCACAAGAAACATTCCTGTGAGCTAAGATGATCTGGAAGATGGTGCCACTGTGCCCCCCAAAATATCTACACCATAAAGCCATTAAACAAGTTTAGAGTAATAGCAGATCCACTTAATACACAGGGATAATTAAGGAGAAAAAATATAGAAAAAAGTAATTCTCCAAAACAGAGTTAAATGAAATAGAACCAGCCCAGACACCAGATGCAGAGTTTAAAAGAATGGGTATAAGAATACTCAAAGGCATTGGGAAAACAATGGATGATCTCGGTGAAACCTTAAATAAAAAGATAATAAGCATTAGGACTTCTGGTCAAGGTGTAGGTGTAGGTAGACACACTTTTGCCTCCTCACACAATGATAGGAAGAATTACAACTAGATCTCCAAATTAATAACACCCAGAACTTTCAGAAAATCAAGCTGTATGGAAGTCCAATACAAGGATTTAAATAAGAAACATTTATGCAGATAAGGAGGAGAGGAGGAGTTGTGGAGACAGGCAAAGAGGCAGTGCGACAAGGAAAGGAAGTGATGGTGGTGGTAGTGAAATGAATGGGAGGGATACCTTGGAAGTGAACTATCCCAGCCCCAGGCCAGAGAGCATAGCCTAGGGCTCCAGCACCTGGAAGATAGACCCCTGTTACCTCTGGCTGCAAAAACCTATAGGGGTTGTGGCACTGAAAGAAACTGCTGGATTTTCACCACTTAAAGAGCCAGCACAGTCTTAATATGCACACCTTCCAAATCCATGATTCACTACCATAGCAGCAGCTGGAAGGGCATCAGTTGCACATGGCAAGGGGGCAAAGTGACTGGAAATGGGGTGAACACTGGACAAACTACCAGAAACCAAGTGGCAACATTGCCCACTCTCAGAACCCTCCCTTCACAACCACAAAGTGGTGAAACTGTTGTCCTGTCATGGCAATTAACTAAGGCTCCAATCCACACAATTTATAGGTTACACTTTTACGTAGGACACACTACTAAGACAGGGAGTAAAAGTAGCTCTTCCTAATACACAGAAAGAAAACATAGGGAGGCTATGATATTAAAGAGACAAAGAAAAATGGCCCGAATGAAAGAACAGAACAAAATCCCAGAAAAAGAACCAAGCAAAATGGAAATAGCCAATGTATCTAGAGTTCAAGACACTAGTTATAAGAATGCTCAGAGAACTCCTTGAATATGGCAAAAAAATAAAAGAAGAAATAAAAGTCACATTAAATGAAATAAATAATAACTCACAGGAAACTGACAGAGAAGAGAAAAAAGCTGGGATTCAAACCAACAATTTGTAATATAAGAAAGACATAAACAATCAACAAGAAGAAAAAAAACAATTAAAAAACATGAAGATATGCTGAGGAATCTCTGGGACATTTCCAAATGTGCCAACATCCAAATCATACAGGTGCCATAAAGAGAAGAGGAAGAGCAAGAAATTTAAAATTTATTTGAAAAATAATGAAATAAAACTTTTCTAATTTGGCAAAAGAAATAGATGTACAAATCCTGGAAGCATGGAGAGACCCAAAAATGTTGGACCCAAAGAGAACTACAAGAAGACACATCATAATTAAAATGACAAAGGTTAAAAAATAAAGAGATAATCTTAAAAGCAGCAAGAGAAAAACAGAGTTAACTACAGAGGAGTTCCCATAAGATTATCAGATGATTTCTCAATGGAAGCTTTTCAGGCAAGAAGGGACTGGCAAGAAGTATTCAAAATTGATGAAAAGCAAGGACCTACAACCTAGATTACTCTACCTAGCAAAGCAATCATTTAGAATGGAAGGACAGATAAAGTACTTCCCAGACAAGGTAAAACTGAAGGAGATAATCATCACTAATCCCTTATTACAGGAAATATTAAAGGATTTATTTAAGAAAAAGATCAACTATGAACATTAAAAGGCAACAAGTTCACAACTATCAAGAGCTGAATCTAAAACAAAAACAAAAACTGAACAAATAACTAGAACAGGAAGAGAATCACAGATACACAGGTCATTTTCAGGGTTATCAGCTGGGAGGAAAAAGGGGGAAATGGAAAAATGGTGCATGGATTAAGAAGTATAATTGGTAGAAACAAAATAGATGGGGGAATTAAGAATAGCATAAAAATGGAGAAGTCAAATAAGTTATATGCATGACCCATGGACCTGAACTAAGAATGATTGCTGGTGGGAAGGGGGTGACCAGGCAGAAGGTTGCAAAGGGGAAAATATTGGGATAACTGTAATAGCATAATGAATAAAACATACTTTGAAAAGGGTAATAAGCATTAAGAAGGACATAGGTGTCATATAAATAACAATCATGAATAAAAAATAAAATATCTAACATTAAGAATAAACTAGAAAAAAATCAACAGCAGGTTAGATGAAGCAGAGTAATAGGTCAGCAATTTAGGAAATAAGATAACAGTAAGCATGCAGGCAGATAATTAGAAAGAAGAATTAAAAGAAATGTGAAAAGTCTAAAATACCTCTGGGACAACATCAAGCATAACAACATTCACATAATAAGGGTGCCAGGAAGAGAAAAAAGTGAGCAAAGGATCAAAAGCCTGTGTGAAGAAATAATGGCTGAAACCTTCTCTAACCTAGTGAAGAAAAAAGTCATGCAAGTTCAGGAAGCACAGAGTCTCAATCAAGATGAACCCAAGGAAGCCCACACCAAGACACATCATGATTAAAATGGCAGAGGTTAAAGACAGAGAGAATCTTAAAAGCAGCAAGAAAGAGACAGTTACCTACAAGGGAGATCCCGTAAAGCTGTCAGCTGATTTCAAAACAAAAAAATGGTTCATGCAAGAAGTTATCAGCATTAAATATTTAATGTGATGAAAAGCAAGGAAGTACAAACAATACTACTTTGTCTAAAATGGCTATTGATTAAATTTGAGGGTAAGCTAAAGAGATCTCAGGCAAAAAAAAAAATCTAAAGTAGTTCATTACCACCAAAGTCATATTACAAGAAATGTTAACTAACATTTAAGCAGAAAACAAAAAGAGACAGAGACAGGAACATATGTATAAACAATAAAATGTCAATAAACAAGTACTTATCAATAATAATGTTAAGTATAAACATATTAATTACCCATATAAAAAACAGACTAGCAGAATGGATGAGTAAACATGCCCCATATATATATGTTGTCTACAAGAGATCTACCTTGGAAATACAAGATGGACACAGAATGAAAGTGAAGACATGGAAGAAAATAGTTAATGTAAATAGAAACATAAAACAAAGCTGGAGTAGCAATAATTATATCACACAAAATAGACTTCAAAACAAAGTCCATGACAAGAGACAATATAAAAGCCTTGCCAACATATATATGCACCCATCAAAGGAACACCTAAATATATAAAGAAAATTTTTGTGAAAATTAATGAGAGATTCACAGCAAAATAATAATAGTAGGGGATTTTAACACCTCACTGACATTGATGGATAGTTCTTTCAGACCAAAAAAAAAAACCCAACAAGACAACACAGACCTTAAATGACATAATAGACTGGATAAATTTAATTGATTTTTATAGAACATTTCATCCCAAAGCACCAAAGTATAAATTATTCTTAAGTTTACAAGAATAATAAAAATAAACATTATCAAAAATAGACATACCTCAGAACAAAAAATAAGTCTCAGTAAGTTCAAGAAGACTGAAATTATATCAAGCATCCTCTCTTACCACAATGCTATGAAACTAGAGGTTAAACGCAATATAATAAACTGAAAAACATTCAAACACATGGAAGCTAAATAGCATATTATTAAACAATGAAAGGATTAACAATAAGAACAAGGAGGTAAAATTTACCTGAAAAGCAATAAAAATTAATACACAGCAATCCAAAATATATGGGGAATAGCAAAAATAGTCTTGAAAAGCATTATGCTGAGTGAAATAAGCCAGGCAGTAAAACACAAATACCATATGATCTCACCTTTAACAGGAACCTAAACAATAAAACAAACAAGCAAAATATAACCAAAAACACTGAAATAGGGAATAGGCTGACAGTGACCAGAGGGGAGAGGGGAGGGAATTTCAGGGAAAAAGGGCTTTGAAGGGTTTACAGGAACAAGTATAAAGGACACATGGACAAAAACTAAGGGGGGTAGAAATGGGAGGGAGGTGGGGAGCACTGGGGAAGTGGGCTAGGATGGGAATAAAAGACAGAAAACTGTACTAGAACAACAATTATATAAATTAAAAAAAAAAAGAATGTGCATAGGATTACAGACCTACCTCAAGAAGCAAGAAAAGTATCTAGTAAACAATTTAATCTTACACCTAAAAGAACTAAAAGTTGTGCACAAAACAGAGCCCAGGGTAAGTAGAAGAAAGAAAATTATAAGAATTAGCATGGAAACAAATGACATACAGAGTAAAACAACAACAAATGATCAGTGAAACCAAGTGCTGTTTTTTCTGAGAAAATAATCAAGATCGGCAAATGTTCAACCAGGCTCTTCAAGAAAAAAGAAGAGAACCCAAATAAATAAAATCAGAAATGAAAAAGAAGTAACAACTGACACCACAGAAATAAAGAATTGTAAGAAAATACTATGAACAATTATATGCCAACAACTGGACAACCTGGGCAAAATGGATATATTTTTAGAAACACAATTTTCAAAATCTGATTCACAAAGAATCTGCAAATCTGAATGGACCAATTACAACTAATAAAATTAGAACAGTAACAAAATTAGTTCCTAAAATGCACACGTCCTTGCCTAGATGGCTTCACAGATGAATTTTATCAAACCTTCAAGGAAGTACTAACATCTACCCTCCTGAAACATTTCCAAAAAATTCAAGAGGAAGGAAGACTTTTAAGCTCATTTTAGGAGACTAGCATCACCCTAATTCCAAAACATTATAAAGACCTTTAAAAAAAGAGATAATTTTAGTCCATCATCCATAATGAATATAGATACTATAATCCTGAAAAAAAAAGTATTAGAGAACTGGATACAGCAAAACATTAATAAGATTGTATGTATACCATGATCAAGTTGGGTTTATTCCAGGAATGCAAAGTTGATATGATATTAAAAAAAAACAATAAGCATTATATATCATATAAACAAAGTGAAGGTTAAAATCACATGATCATATCAATAGATGGGAGAAAATAATTTGATAAAATGTGTCACCTATTATTATATAAACTCTCAGTAAAGTGGGAATAGATGGATCATACATAAAGATAATAAAAGCTGTATATGAAAAAACCAGAGCTAACATCATACTTAGTGGAAAAACCTATATGTTTCCTTTAAGATTTTGAACAAACTGGATGTCTGCATTAATTGGTTATTCAGTACATTACTGAAAATACTAGCCACAGAAGAAATAAAAGGACTCCAAATTGAAAAGAAAGGAGTTAAACTGTCATTCACAGATGACATGATGATATCTTACACAAAAAACCTTAAAAACATCACTAAATAGCTACTAGATCTAATAAATGAATTCAGCAAAGTGACAGGATACAAAATTAATATACAGAAATTAGTGGCACTATTATGCACCAATAAAAAAGTATCAGAATGAGAAATTAAGAAAACAATTTCATTTACTATTGCAACAAAAAATAAGATGCCTAAGAATAAATATTCTCAAGGAGGTAAAAAATCTATACTCTCAAAATTGTATCATAATAAAAATTGAGGGAGATACATATAAATGGAAGCATATAACATATCCATGGATAAGGGGATCATTAAAATGTTCATATTATCCAAAGAAATATACAGATTTAATGTAATTTCAATTAAATTATCAATGGGATAACTCACAGATATAGAACAAATATTCCAAAAATTTATATAGCACCAGAAAAGACACCAGATTGCCTCAGCAATCTGGAGAAAGAAAACAAAGTTGGAGGTATCATTTTACCTGATAGCTAACTATACTGTAAGGCTATAGTAATAAAAATATCATGATATCGGCACAACACTAAGCATATACATCAGAGAACAGAATAGAGAGCACAAAAATAAATCAACATCTCTATTGTCAATTAATATTTGATAAAAGTAGAAGAATATACAGTGAGGTAAAGGCAGTCTCTTCAATTAATAGTGTTGGAGAAATTGTACAGATACATGTAAAAATAGAACTAGAGCACTAGCTTACATCATACAGAAGAATAAACTCAAAATGAATTAGACTTAAATGTAAGTCATGAAGCTAAAAAAATCCTAGAAGAAACAGGAAGTAAAATAACAGACATATCTCATAGCAATAGTTTTGCTGATATAGCTCCTCAGGCATGAGAAAAAAATAAACATACAGGACTACATCAAACTAAAAAAGCTTTCCATGCAAAACAGACCATCAACAAAATGAAAAGGGAACACATTGAATAGGAACCCATATTTCCAATGTTACATCTGATAAGGTTTTAATGTCCAAAATAAAAAAAAAAACCTTCTACAACTCAACTGCAAGAAGACAAAAATCTGAACTAAAAAATTAGAAAAGGACCTGAATAGGCACCAAAAGTACATACAGATGCCCAATAGACATATTAAAATGATCAATGTCCCTAACCATCAGAGAAAAGCAAACTAAAAACACAATGAGGTGCCTATTTGTAATGGCTGTCTTCAATAAATCTATTGTACATAGAACAAGTGCTGGTAAGGATGTGGAGAAAAGGGAACTCTATTCACTCTTGGTGAGAGTGAAGACTGGGATAACCCCTGTGGAAAATATTATGGAGTTTCCTCATTAAATTTAAAAAATGAAACTGTCTTTTGGCCCAGTGATCTCAGTTCTGGAAATATATCTAAAGAAACCAGAAGTACTGATCCAAAAGAATATATGTACCCCTTTGTTCACCATAACATTATTTACAATAGCAAAGATCTGAAAAGAATCCAATTGCTTATCAATAGATGAGTATAAAAAAGTTGTGGTACATGTAAACAATGGAATATTACTCTGCTATACAAAAAAAATCTTACATTTGAATCATAAAGAGGGACCTGGGGATTATTATTCTAATTGAAATAAGTGAATCAGAGAAAGATAAATACCTTATGATGCCACTTATTTAGGGAACCTAATGAACAAATAAATAAATGAACAAAAGAGAAACAGAGGCATGGATAGATGAAAGACATTGACAGCTGTCAGGGGAAAAGGTTTTGGAGAGATGGATAAAAAAAAGTGAAGATATTAAGTGTATATATATATATATATGTACTTATAGATAATATATTAAGTTGTAATTACCACACTTAATTCATAAATACAATTAATAAATATATTAATTAATGAAGACAATTAATATATATTAAGTGTATATACAATGTGTAAATGTAAATATGTAAAGGTTATATATATATATATATATATATAAATTAAATATATATACATACTGACAACAATGTAGTGATAGCCAGGGGAATGTGGGTGGCTATGTGGTGAGCAAAGGTGTGGTAAATGAGTAAAGAAAGAGACTTTGCTTTGGGTGATGGACACATGATGCATTGTGCAGATGATGTTTCATTGAGTCGTGCATTTGAAACCTGCAAGGTTTTGTGATCCAAATCACCCCTATAAATTTTATTTAAAAAATCACAGATGAGGGTATGGTGAACAGCTTGTTTAAAATCCAGATTCCCAAGCCTTCCACTAGATTGAATAAAATTATAGAATTAACACTGCCTCCAGAAGATAAAAAATGTAAGGGGAAGGAAATTATGAATCACAGTAAAGCCATTACTAGTAGGACAAAAAGTAGATAAGTTTACACTTCTGAAATCCATACAGCTAAAAACCAAAAACCATTTTCTTATATGCTATTTAGAGAAAATGCTCAATCTGATCTAGATTTATATGTTGATGAATAAAAACAGTAAGCTATATTTACATGAGATCATGCACAGCCTCCACTGATTTTAGTTTGTACTTGTGTGTGTATATGTATTTCACTGCATAATCACTGAGGAACATCTCAAATGAGGGTACTATAATATAAAGCAGAGGCACCACGTTCTGGATTCGGAAACACATTGTGCTTATAGGGTTTCAGATGAGAAAAATCAATATTTGCAGTTGTTTAAAGACTATTCAATTTTAAGAAAATAACGCACAGGCATGAGCCTTAACCTGCAACAACTATTGAGGGGAATATTTGTGAAAATAGGGAGAAAGACAAGAAGAGATGATGAGGGCCTTTGCACTGAAATGCAGTCCTAAAATCTATAAAAACACAGCATAAGGCAGGAGGATAGAAGAAGGTTAGCTCTAAAGTGCAGACAATGTCTGAGAAGCATTAACAAGGCAAAGTGAACTCCCTGAACAGTTTCTCATGAGAGGATCTTGCATTTGGCAGAAATGGTATGGCTCAGCACCTCTGTCAATCTTTTGCATTGCTTAGGAATAGCCAAGGGACTAGAATGGCCTCAACATGAACATTTTGGCAAATCTGAAAGTACAGCTAGTCTTATAGTAGGTTTTCTTAAAAAGAAAATATGTAGGGATCCAAGATGGTGGTGAAGGAAGTAGAGAGTACACTAACCTCCTCCTAGGACCAATATGGAATTAAAACTAAACTGTAGAGAAATCATCTGGAACAACCAACTGAACAATAGTTGGAGAGGTCTTATAACCACTGACATACAGAAGAAACTGCTTTACCAAAACATGACTGGCACAAAGTGCAGAGAAGATGTGAGAGGGCTGGCTGTGGGAGAGGGCTCCCACAGGTAGCAGCTGAAGTGCTGAAGGGAAATCTCAGTGGCAGGGGTATTCCCTCCACGAAGTGTGGGGCCAAAGCCCCAAGCTGGGCTCCCCAACAAACAGCACCAGAGCCTAAACGAAACCCAGTTAAAATACAGCTGTGAAAAGTGGGGTTTCTATCTGCCAGGAAGATATGAATGGAGTTACAGAAAGCCTCTTAAAGGGAAAATTTATAAAATTGCATTTTCAGTCACTTACCCTGTGCTTTGGAAAATGGAGGCAGAGTGGACTAGATATGCTTGGAGAGAGTTTGGGTCAGTGTTTTTGGGTAGAGAAGTGAGGGAGTAGCCACCAGAATCCCTGTACTGAGTCATCTCCCATACTGCAAAAGCCATCTTACTCAGGCAGAGCAGTCTCTTCCAAGTGGCATCAGCCTGAGGGGAAGTAATAGTGCCCCAATGGGGGAATTATTCTGCTGCACCCTGTGGTACTTAAGCCTGACAGATGATTATATATATAAATTGACTAGGATAACAACTGAAGAAGACAGATGCAGACTGTGGGTGCAGTCTAGACTGCAGGCTAGAAGTCTCTAATTGGACTGCCTAGGGCCAGACTGGGATACCACCAGGAGCAGATCCGGAAAGAAAACAGTAGTAAAAGCTAGGTGCAACTGAGGTGAGTTCCAACATGGTCTTCTTCATGATTTCCATTATATTCTTTCCTGCATAGCTTTTTAACAGTCATTTATTGTCCTTCAATTTGTGCATGTTGTCATTAGTTTTTATAATATATTTTATTCCAAATCTTATATTTTGTTCCTCCTTTCTTCTACTCCAAGGTAAACTTCTTTTTTCTCCTTACTTTCATTTTAAATTGTATTATTTCTCTAGCACCAACTTGTTTCCATTCTGCACTTTTAATATTTCTCCCAGTTCCAGCCTCTAAAACCCATTTTCCTTGTCATTAGTCATCTCAAATACATTTCCCAGTTCTTAAAATACCCTTATTCCCTCCCCACTTTAATCAATCTTTGCAAATTGGTGATGAATATGGTAGTTGTTGTTGTATTTCTTGAATTTTATTTTTAGATCCTCACAATTTTTTGTATTTCTTCTTTTATAATGTTTTTAAATTTGTTCAAAGTAGATAAAATATTTATTTGTTTGTTTGTTTATTTGTTAATTAATGTTCAAGTACAGATGTCTCCATTTTCATCCCACCATGGCCCCCCCACTCCAACCATTTCCACATCCCACCCTCAAACCTACCCCCATTGGCTTTGTCCATGTGTCCTTTGTACATGTTCTTTGATGGCCTTTCCCGTATTTTCCATTACCCTGCTCCCCCTGCCCCTCTGGTTACAGTCAGTTTGTTCTTTGTTTCAGTGTTTCAGTCAGTTTGTTCTTTGTTTCAGTGTTTCTGGTTATATTTTGCCTGCTTGTTTGTTTTTTTAATTAGGTTCCACTTATAGGTGAGATAATATGGTATTTGTCTTTCAATACCTGGCTTATTTCACTTATCATAATGCTCTCCAGTATAATCCATGTTGTCATGAGGGGAGGAGCTCTTCTTTCATTCTTATGCATACTATTCCATTGTGGAAAAATACCATATGTTTTAATCCATTCATTTACTGGTGGGCACTTAGGTTGCTTCCAACATCTGGCTATTGTAAATTATGCTGCTATTAACATTGAGATGCATATGTTTCTTTGAATTGGTGTTTCAGGATACTTAGGGTATAATCCCAGCAGTAGTATTGCTGGGTAAAAGGCAGTTCCATCTTTAATTTTCTGAGCAAATTCCATACTGTTTTCCACAGTGGCTGCACCAGTCTGCATTTCCACCAACAGTGCTGTAGGGTTCACCGTTCCCCATAACCTCTGCAGCAAGTGTTGTTTGTTGATTTGTTTATGATGGCCATTTGGAGTGGTGTAAAATTGTATCTTATTGAGGTCTTAATTTGCATTATCTGGTGGCTAATGATGTTGAGCATTTTTTCATATGTCTCTGGGATCTCTGTACATCCTGGAAAAAGTGTCTGCTCAAGTCCTTTGCTCATTTTTTTAATTGGGTTGTTTGTCTTCCTGGAGTGGAGTTGTGTGAGTTCTTTACATATTTTTGAGATCAAACCCTTTTCTCAGGTATCATTTGAAAATATATTTTTCCATATGGTTAGTTCCATTTTCATTTTACTGCTGTTTTCTTTTGCAATTTAAATTATTTTTATTTTGATGATGTCCCATTTGTATTTTCTTTCCTTTATGTCATTTGCTTTATGGGACATATCAGTGAAAATATGGCTGTGTGGAATATCTGAGATTTTTCTGCCTATTGTTCTCTAGGATTCTTATGGTGTCACAATTTATATTTATGTATAAAGGCACCCAAATTGGAAAGGAGTATGTAAAACTGTAATTGTTTGCAGATGACATGATAGTTTATATAGAAAATCCTATAAACTCCACTAAAAACTACTCAGTCTAATAAGTTAATTTGGCAAGAGTGGAATACAAAGTCAATATTCAGAAATCTAAAAAAAAAGAAAAAGAAAAAAGAAATCTAAGGCATTTTTGTACACCAACAATGAATTACCAGAAGCAGAAATCAGGGGAAAAATCCCATTTCATAGAGCAACAAGAAAAATAAAGTACCTAGGAATAAACCTAATCAGGAGGTAAAAAACCTGTACTCATAAAACTACATAATAATGAAGAAAAAAATTAAAGAAGACACAAACAAATGGAAGCATATACCATGTTCATGGATTGGAAGAATTAACATCATCAAAATGTCTCTGTCACCGAAAGTAATTTAGTTTTGTACTTCAAAGTTCAAATTTCACTGTTTCTAGTACCTACTTCATTTTGCCTTTCTCCTATCCGTTCTTTATTTCTTTTGTTTTAAATTTTAATTTTCTGATTTTAATAACTTACTCTTAGTATTTTCTCCCTCTATCATCTCAAAATCACTTCACTTTCCTGTAACCATCTGTTAAGCATTTTTTTACTTTCTCTTTCCCCTCTATTCTCATTCACCTACATTAATCTATTCTCATTTGTTGTTCATAGTGTTGTGGTAGATGTTTTTCTTTAACTTGGTTCCTCTTTTTTTCTTTCTCACACTATATTTATTTCTTTTAATGTGTATTTAAACTTAATACTATATGATTCCTTTTCTTACTCTATCTGCGTTATTATCTCCCTTTTTATTTGCCATGTAAATATTACTTTTTTCTTTCTTTGACACTACTGTTTACTCTTTTCTTTTCCTCCCTCTATCTTCTCAAAATCATTTTTGTTTTAGTTAGCCATCTTATATTTATTTTTTCTATTAGAACTGTCTTAATCTCTTTAACCATTTTTGATATTGGCTCATTTGATATTGATAGTGTGATAGTGGGTGGGGCTTACTTTCATGAGTGTGGGTATGTTACTTGGGCTGTTCGCTTTTGTTCTGGCAGAACCTCTACAATAACATAGAATTGGAGGGTGGAATGAGTCTTACTCATCTAATGTATGGAAGGACCCACCAAAGAATGGCCCAACAACCAAATCACAATTACAATCAGGTAGTTGACATAAACAGTCTAAAATGCATCCCAAGGGCATCGAGTTCAGGTGATCAAGGAGATCATATGACTGAATTTCACAGGGCACCTACCACAGGTGGTCACACCACAAACACATGGAGTGAAAACAGATGAATCTAAGAAACAGAAACAAACAAATAGAGTCATCTAAAATGGGGCAACAAAGAAACAAATTCCAATCAAAAGGAAAGAAGGAACCCCAGAAAGAGGGTTAAATTAAATAAAGGTAAGCAAACTATCAGACACTGAGTTTAAATTAAGGGTCATAAGAATGCTCAATGTTCTTAGTAAGAACTACAAAGAACTCCAGTGAACTTACTGTGTACTACACCAGCATACAAAAGAACATAGAAACTATCAATAAGAGCCAGAAGAAAATGAAGAACAAAAGATCAGAAATTGTTACAGAACAGAGGTCTGAGAGGGGGGGAATATTTGGCCCACTCAGGGATGACAAAAACTGTTACAGAACAACAGGGGCCCCTCCCAAGGACAGTATACTAATACAGTCCTGATCACCTACTGGGCTCATCTGTCCACCACCAGAGGAAAGACGTCTCTCAATGCCAGAGATTTGTGAAAAGGAAAGGAGAGGTTTATTTAAAGCTATATAGACTTAAAATAGTGACTCAATGTCCCCATTAAAATATCAAAGTCTCTTAGGATAACCACAGATGCCCACAGCACTCCCTTCTCCCCCTGCTCTAATTCAGGGTACCATATCTCTGGAAAAGAAGCAGATGTCTATGTTTCAGGCCACTGGCACCATCATCTGTGTTGCCATCCAGGCAGGATCTCCAATTAATCCAAAGTCATGTGGCACCTTCTCATTGTCTACTGACAGAGTTCTTTCACGCTTCTTCCAGGCAAAGTCCCTCCTGCTTCTCAGGCCATGTGGCCAAAGGGAGCTCCCCAAACCCACGTGGACCTCTTTTACCAAAGCTGCAAGGGTCTGCATTCTGCCAAAATCCGTGGGTTTCTTCTTCAACTGGCTGCAGGTGTCCCCACTCTGGCAACGCCACATGGTTTTCCCTTCTCACATGACCAAGAGGGGGTCGTCACTCTGCCAAAACCAAGTGGCTCTCCCTTCAATGGCTGCCATGTCTGCATTTAAATCCTCATGCCCATCTTCCTCTGCAGCCCCATTTCCAACTCCTCCCACAATTTGCTACACCTGCCGGGACTTGCATATCTGTCCAGCTTTACTGGGCTGCCATAGTGAGTCTGGGCAGGCATGGCCCCATGGCATTGAGTCAATCAACTCCAAGCTCTCATGCAGGCACTGTAATGGGGACTGGGAGTTGCCTCCCAGTTACATCTTGGGTGGAAGTCACTCCCTTCTCCCTGGCTCAAAGCATGGCCAGAGCTATTTAACATATCTATGAAACCAGTTAAAGGTTATAGATATGTTAAATGACCACACCAGAGGTTAGCTGGGAAACTGTTGCTATGCAAAACAACTCTCAATGGTCCTGCTCTATTTGTTCCTTTTCCCAACTGACACCTGTGGTGGGGGAGTAAGGGGTGAGGACATCTTATATGTCTTTCTAATATTTCCTGGACACCTTGAGTTCTGGACCCCATTCCAAATCTCTTTTTTGCACCCCTCCTCTTGGCTGTGCCCTGTTACAAAATTAAGAACACAGTAGAGGGAGTAGAAAGACTTAAAACCAGGCTAGGTGAGCAAGAAGATTGAGTCAGCGAGCCAGAGGACAAGGTAGAAAAAATTCCAACACCAAATAACAAAACTAAAAAAGACTCAGAAAGAATGAAGAGAGATTAAGGGAAATTCAGGACAAAATGAAAGGTAATACTATCCATATCATAGGGATACCAGAAGGAAAATAAGAGAAGCAAGGGATAAAAAACTTGTTTGAAACAGTAATGACAGAAAATTTCCATACTTGATGAGAAAAAAGTCACATAAGTCCAGGTAACACAGGATCCCAATAAAGATGAACCCAAAGAAGCTGACTCCAAGATACAACATAATTAAAATGACAAAACTGAAACACAGTATAGAATCTAAAAGGAAGCAGGGAGAAACAGCTAGCAACATAGAAGGAGCTCTTATAAGGCTATCAACTGATTGCGCAACAGAAACACTAAAAGCCAAAAAAGAATTACAAGAACTATTACAGATACAAAAAGCAAAGTTCTACAACTAAGACTATTCTACCCAACAAGGCCCTCATTTAAAATGGAAGGTGAAAAATAAGTTTCCCAGGAAAAAGTCTAAAAGAATACATTTCCACAAAATTTAGAATGACAAGAGGTGCTAAAGAAACTGCTTTAAGAAGATGAAGAAAAACAGAGAGAGTGAGAGACAGGAACAAAGTTATAAAGTGGGTAAAAGGACACCGTTTAAATACCTATCAATAATAACCTTAAAAGTAAATGGATTAAATGCTTCACTCGAAAGAAATTGAGAAGCTGAATGGATAAGAAAATATGACAGCATGCACTAACTATAAGAAATGTACTTCAGAAAAAAATAGTTACACAAACTAAAAACAAAGGGATGGGAATATATTCCAAGCAAACTGACATGAAAAAAGAAAAGCTAGGAACCAATTCTTTATTCAGACAAAATAGATTGCAAAACACAGGCCATAAAAAAGACAAAGAAGGACACTGCCTAATGTTTAAGGGAATAATCTGTCAAGAAGATGTAACCCTTCTAAATATATGTATACTCAACATAGGAGTACGCAAATATATATTGAAAATCTTGGAGAACTTCAAGAAAGATATCAACAGCAACACACTTATAGTAGGGGAACTTCAACAATGTAAAGGTCTTCCAAGAAAAGTATCAAATGAATATTGTGGCATTGAAGAACACTCTAGATCATATATCAATTGATCTTAATTGATATATACAGAAACTTCTATCCCAAAGAAGCAAAATATGCATTCTTTTCTAATGCACTTGGAACATTTTCAAAGTTTGGTCACATGATATGACACAAAAAAAGGCTCGAAAATTAAAATCATACTGAGCATCTTCCTGGATGACAATGACTTGAGACTAGAAAACAAACTCGAGGGGAAAAAAACAAAAAAAAAACCACATTCAAATTCATAGAGACTGAATGGCATGCTATTAAACAGTGAACAGCTAACAATGAGATCAAGGGAGAAATCAAGAAGCTTCTAGAAAAAAATGAAAATAAACATACAATAACCCAAATCCTATAGAACATTGTGGAGGCAGTCCTGAGAGGGAAGTTCATAGCAATACAGGTCTACCTAAAAAAGATAAAAAAACATTTCAAAGAAACAACCTAAGCCTATACCTACAAGAATTTGAGGAACAACAACAAAGATAGCCCAGAGCAAGTAGAAGGAAGGAAACAAAAAAGGTCAGAGCAGAATTAAATGACAAAGACTAAAAGAACAACTAAAAACTTCAAAAACTCCAGGAGCTGATTCTTTGAAAAGATAAACCAAATTGACAAGCATTTAACCAGGCTGACCAAGAAAAATGAGAGAAGACTCAAATACTCAAAATCAGAAATGAAGGATGAAAAATTATAACCAATATCACATAATTAAAAAGGATTTTAAGAAATTACTACAAACAACTGTATTACAAGGGGCAAAATGGACACATTTCTGGAAACATATAATTTTCTAAAACAAAATCAAGAAGAAGCAGAAAGCCTTAATAGAACCATAACACCTAGTGGAATTAAAACAGTAATAAAAAAATTTCCTGAACACAAAAGTCCTCAATTAGATGGCTTCACAGTCAATTTTAAGCAAACATTTAGGGAAGAGATAACTCCTATTCTTCTCAAAATATTTTTAAAAAACTCAACAAGAGGGAAGACTCCCAAACTCTACTGAGGCCAGTATGTGGCAGACACTGGCCAATCAGAGTCCACCTGTTGTGACTGAAGATGATAACAAATGCACAGGCTAAGCTATCCTGTGGAGAAAAAGGGTATGGCATAGCCACTCTCAAGAGGAGAGTGCCTCTGAGTGCTTCAGCCACTCTCCCAAGAGGAAAGTGTCCTGACCCTTGCTTATACAGGCTTTTGTTTTTCTTCAGTCTTACATCAAAGAATGATTTATATCTATTACATAGAATATTATCGTCTACATTTTAGGTACAATCAAGGAAATGAAAATAACACATGCAGAAGGGAAAGACAATGAGCTGATTAGCTCCATCCTTGGGAATATTTACACAGGCTTTGAAAATTACCTTGAAGACAGGCGATAAACATCTACTGTTTCCAACCAGGGTGAAGGAGTTTTAGCAAGAGCAAGTCTGTGTGCATTTTGTAGGTATGATTCCCATGGGAACACTTGGTTTGAAGGTCTGGATCCTACCCACCACCTCACTTCCGTAGGTTTTCTATGCAAAGCTGAGTCACATTTGCCAGATCAAAGCAAACTGGTCCCCTACACCAGTATTATTTATCTCCAAAGTCAAGTAAAGGCAAAACAAAGAAAGAAAACTATAGGCCAATATTATTGGTGAATACAAATGCTAAAATCCTCAACAAAATATTGGCAAAACGGATTTAGCATTACGTTAAAAAGAGAATAATCATGACCAAGTGGTATGCATCCCAGGCATGGAAGGATGGTCCAATATTCACAAATCAATAAACATAATACATCACATATGCAAAATGTAAGACAAAAATACATAATCATATCAAAAGATGCTGTCAGCGGATTTCTCAAAAGAGACCTTACAGGCAAGAAGGGGCTGGAAAGAGGTATTCCAAATCATGAAATCCAAAGACCTACAACCAAGATTGCTCTATCCAGCAAAACTTTCATTTAGAATGGAAGGACAGATAAAGTGCTTCTCAGATAAGATCAAATTCAAGGAGTTCATCATCACCAAGCCCTTATTATATGAAATGTTAAAGGGACTTATCTAAGAAAAAGAAGTTAAAGAAACATGAACAGTGAAAGGACAACAAACTCACAGTTATTATGTTAAGCTAAATGGGAATGGAGGCAACCACACATAAAACAAAAGCAACCTAAGAGGACAGCTAGATCAGGAGTGGAAATATAGAAATGAAGATCTCAAGGAGGGTTAGCAACAGGGGAGTGGGAGGAGGAGAAGGGGGGAGAAGGTACAGAAAATAAGTAGCATAGACAGCAGATAGAAAATAGATGGGGGGGGCAAGAATAGCATGGGAAATATAGAATCTAAAGGACTTGAGACACATGGTCATAAACTAAAGGGGGGGTAAAGGTGGGAACGGGGGGGTAGGGTGGAGGGGAATGAAGGGGGGAATAGAACAACTGTAACAGCATAATCAATTAAAAATTAATATTAAAAAAAGATGCTGAAAAACATTTGATAAAGTACAGTACTCATTTATGGCAAAAAATGTTAAGCTAAATGGGAATGGAGGCAGCATACCTCAACATAATAAATGTTATATAGAATAAAACTACAGCCAATATCATACTGAAAGGTCAAAAACTAAAATCGTTCCCCCCTAAGACCCTGAAGAAAACAAGGGTGTATGCTTTTGCCACTTTTATTTAATGTAGTATTAGAAGTTCCAGCCACAGTAATCAGACAAGAAAAATAAATAAATGGATCCAAATTGGAAAGTTGGGCTGAAAAGTGTATTTTTTGGCAGAATACATGATAGCGTATATAGATAACCCTATATACTGCACCCAAAACTACTCAACCTAATAAGTGAATATGGCAAAACAGTGAGCTACAAAGTCAATATTCCAAAATCAAAGACACTTTTGTATACCAACAGAGAAATGTCAAAAACAGAATCTAGGAATACATCTCATTTGCCATGACAACATAAAAAATGATTACTTATGAATAAACTTAACCAAGGGAGTAAAAGACCTATATTCAGAAAAACATAGAACACTGAAGAAAGAAAGGAAGGAAGACACAAATGGAAACATATACTATGTTTATGGATTGGAAAAATTAACATCATTAAAATGTCTATTGTACCCAAAAGTAATCTATAGATTCAACATAAACTCTATTAAAATATCAATGACGTATTTCAGAGATTTAAAACAAATATTTCAGAAATTTATGAATGGAGCCAAAAATGACCCAAATGGACTCATAAATCTTGAGAAAGGTGATAAAAGTAGGATGGATGACAATATCTGATATCAAAGTCTATTACAAGGCCGCTGTCATCAAAACAGTCTGGTAGTGACATAAGAACAGACACATAGATCAATGGAACAAAATAGAGAGCTCAGAAATAAATACACTCTCTATGAATGATTAATATTTGACAAAGGGGACAGGAACATAAAATGGAGTCAAAGTATGCTCTTCAATAAATGGTATTGGAAGAACTGTAATGTTATATGCAAAAAAAAAGTGAAACTAGACCCACGTTCAGCATACACCCTAATAAACTCAAAATGGACAAAAGTTTTAAACATAAGTCATGACACCATAAATGTTCTAGAGGAAAACATAGGCAACACAAATTTGGGTATCCCACAGTCAGTTTTTTTAATCTATATATTTATGATGTCAAAGGAAATAAAGGAAAGAATAAAGAAATGAGATTACATCAAATTAAAACGTTTCTGCATGGCTAAAGAAAACATCAATAAAATGAAAAGAGAAACAAACATGTGGGAAAACATATTTGCCAATTATACCTGAGACAAGGGTTTAATCTTATATATAAAGAATTCCCATGAGTTCCTATAGACCAGGAAGACAAACAATCTAATTAAAAAGTGGGCAAAGGACCTGGACAGATAATTCTCCAAGGAGGACATACAAAGGGCCCATTGGCATATGAAAAGATGCTCAACATCACCAGCAATCAGAAAGTTGCAAGTTAAAACCACAATGAGATACCATTTCATACTGGTCCAAAAGGCCATCATTGACAAATCAGCAAATAAGTGCTGTCAAGGATGTGGAGAACAGGAAACCCTATTGCACTGTTGGTAGAAATGTAGACTGATGCAGCCACTGTGGAAAACTGTATGGAATTTACTGAAAAATAAAAAGACTGAAAAAGGAACTGCCTTTTGACACAGTGTTTCTACTGCTTGGATTATATATGAAGAATCCAGAAACACCAATTGAAAAGAACCTATGTTCATAGAAGCATTATTTACAATAGGCAATTGCTGTAAACAGCCTAAGTGCCCATCAGTAAATGAGTTGTTAAAAAACTGTGGTTTATTTTTATTTTTTAAGTATATTTTATTGATTATGCCATTACAGTTGTCCCATTTACCCCTTCATTCCCTTCCACCCTGCCCACCCCTCCCCCACCATTCCCCCCTTTAGTTTATGTCCATGTATCACAAGTTCTTTAGATTATATATTTCCCCTAATATTCTTGCCCTTCCCCTGTCTATTTTCTACCTACCGTCTATACTACTGATTCTCTCTACCTTATCCCTCCTTCTCTTCCTCCCACTCCCCTGTTGCTAACCCTCCATGTGATCTCCATTTCTATGGTTCCACTCCTGATCTAGCTGTCCTCTTAGTTTGCTTTTGTTTTAGGTGTGGTTATTGATAACTGTGAGTTTGCTGCCCTTTCCTTTCACTGTTCATATTTTTTATCTTCTTTTTCTCAGATTTAACATTTACATATAATAAGGGCTTGGTGATGATGAACTTCTTGAGCATGACCTTATCTGAAAAGCACTTATCTGTCCTTCCATTCTAAATGAAAGCTTTGCTGGATAGAGCAATCTTGGTTGTAGATCTTCGGATTTCATGACTTGGAATACTTCTTTCCAGCCCCTTGTTGCGTGTAAGGTCTCCTTTGAGAAATCAGCTGACAGTCTGATGGGAAGTCCTTTGTAGGTGACTGTCCCCTTATCTCTTGCTGCTTCTAGGATTCTCGCCTTCATTTTAATCTTAGCTAATATAATTATGATGTGCCTTGGTGTGTTCTTCCTTGGGTCTACCTTCTTCAGGACTCTCTGAGCTTCCTGGATTTCCTGGGAGCCTATTGCCTTTGCCAGATTGGGGAAATTCTCCTTTATTATTTGTTCAAATAAGTTTTCTACTTTTTCTTCCTCTTCCCCTTCTGCTACCCTTATAATTCGGATGTTGGAACATTTAAAGATGTCCTGGAGGTTCTTAAGCCTCTTCTCATTTTTTTGAGTTCTTGTTTCTTCATTCTTTTCTGTTTGGTCATTTTTTCCTTCCTTCTGGCCCACTCCATTGATTTTAGTCCCAGTTTCCTTCCTATCATTATTGATTCCCTGAGCATTTCTCTTCATTTCTGTTAGTGCATCCTTCATTTGTTTCTGTAATTTGTGACTAAAATCAACCAGTTCTGTGAGCTTCCTCATCACCAGTGTTTTGAACTGTGCATCTAATAGGTTGGCTATCTCTTGGTTGCTTAGAAGTATTGGCTCTGGGGCTTTGAGCTGTTCTTCTTGAGCCATAATGTTTTGGTCTGTTCACACCTGTTACATATGAGGTGCAGAGCCTTAGGTGTTCACCAGAATGGGTCAACCCAGGTCTCTGGGTTGTGATGCTGTATGTGGGGGCAGGGTCAGAGAGGGCAATGGCATTTGCTCTGCTCTCTCTCGGACCTTGGTCCCCTCTGCTGCTTCCCACAAGCAAATTGAGCCCTTCTGGTGCTGGTTCCTGGGTGTGTGGGCTTGTGCACCCTCCAGCACCCTGTGGGTCTCTCCAATAAACTCTCTGTGAGCCTGGGAGCCTCTCTCAGCACCTTGACCCCCAAAAGTTTTTCCAATTGGTGCTTTTAAGCTTTAATTCCCAGCACTGGGGCCCTGGTTTGCGTGGTCTGTCTCACTGCTCCCTCCTTTCCCTGGTTTATCTGAGTGTGAATGTGTGACCGCAGTCAGCCAGCTGCCTTTTGCCTCACTGGGTCTGCTGTTCTCACCCCATGCCTGGGATCTGCCAACTGCTGTCTGTGCACCTGGGTCAGTCTGGCCACTTTTTCCTGCAGGACCCCTCTCCACCAGCTAGTGACTCCGCCTCTCTTACCGGTCTGGCTGAATGGTTCCTTGTTGTCAGACTTCCGTACAGTTCAATTTTCTGTGCTTTGGTTGCATTTTTGTTACTAAATCTTTGTTGTCTTTAAACTTGGTTGTGCAAGAAGGCACATTGTTTCTACCTACGCCTCCATCTTGGCCAGAAGTAAAAAAAACTGGTTTATTTACACCATGGACTACCACACAGCTGAAAGAAGAGGGAACTACTAACTTTCAGGACAGAATAAATGGAACTGGAAAGTATTATGCTAAGTGAAATAAGCCAGGTGGCATTGGGAACCACTCTGCCTGGTTTCAGGAATTTTAACTACCCCCATGGCTAAGGATGAGTGAGCAATCTCCGGAATGCGAGCTACAAAAGACAAAAGCTTGTCTCTGGTAACAAATGCTTCCTCAGCTTAATCCCCTGCCCCCAAAGCGTGGTCAGCTAGTTGATGATGGGTAAGTCTCCTCACAGCAAGGGGCAACCTAAGCCAGACACCATCACTTGAGAGGCCATCATGGAAGGACTCGAAGGGCTGCAACAAAGAGGGAGCAATGGATCCTTGCTCCCCAGCTATTCTGACATAGCCTGAGTCCCCATGTCCTCTTGGAGAAGCATTTCCTGGTTCTGATCCACTTAAGCCTGAAAACATGTGATGGAGAGGCAGTGTAGCTCCTTGCCTTGCTAGAGTAGTATCTGGGGGTAAATCGGGTATAAGAAAGGATTCCTAAAAATCCTGTGAAACCTGCTTTGCTAAGATTGTTTTCATTTATATGTTAAGGGTCCAAGTAGGAAATGAGTATGTCTCCCAAAGTTTCTGCAAACCCCGTTTCTAACAGACACTGACTCAGACTAAGCCCTCATATTCCTTTGAAATACTCTCTACTGTTTGATCCTTGCCGCCCTGTATTCCTGTGTATTATAACCCAATAAAAGCCCCTGGAGGAAGGGGCTCCTGGCCTTTTTCCTCTGAGAAAGTGGGCACCTCTCCTCCCAAAGCAGACCATGTCTTGGTAGTGTTACTTTCATCCATGGAGGCCCGGGGGACTTGAGGGCAAAGTCGAGGCAAAAGACAAATACCATATGATCTCACCTATAAGTAGAACCTAATAAACAAAACAAACAAATGAGCAAAATAGAACTATGGAAAAAGGAACAGACTGACATTGAGCAGAGTGGAGAGTGGTGGGAGATAAAGGGGGAAAGAAGGGGAAGGATCTAGTCAAGGAACAGGTATAAATAACCAATGGAAATGAATAACAGGTTGGGGATTGTCTGTGGGAGCCCAGAGTGAGTAGAGAAAGTGAGAGCAATGGAGAAAATTATGACATCTCTAATAGAACAACAATAAAAAAGAAAAAAATCTGGGTGGTGCATCTCCACAGCCCTAATAATCTGTTTTACCACATGGAGCCAACCAGCCTAGTAGTAGGAAACTTCATTTAGAATTGAAATATAACAGCAAAATGTACTTCCCTGTTCTTCAAAATTTTATGTTGGGGTTTCCTTGTCACAGCAGTCTAATTGTATTTTAGACAATAGAGTTCACCTTTCTAATTGTCTCTCCATATTTATTTGTCAAAGCATATGTCTTTATTTTTTATTTGGAAAATATGATCACTATAGGTAAAAATTGAACAAACTTTTGACCTATTGTAGTCATTTTAATCTGACGTGGGGGGAAAGCTATTACAGTAATTAGTGGGCCATAGATCTTTTGGAAAAGCTCAAAATATTTGTTATCTGCTCTAATTCGTATTCTAATCAGCCCATTGTGGTTGATAAAAAAGACTGAAGTCAAAATTGCCCTGGTTGACAAAGACCAGATCTAAATGGCTGGTCTTTGTCCTGCTTGGGTGCCATAGTTTCTGCCTCTCTCAATTTCTCCTGGAGGGTGACTGAGCTGAAATAACTTAATATGGCTGTTACAAGTCAAGATTAGTAAACAAAAATGGATCTTATAATGTTTGTTACCAAATCCTATCATTGTGGACACATTGCATATCCTCAGAACCCCATGTGGTCTTTTTCTTTATACCTAGATAACACTGAGTTTTCCAGAGAAGAATAAGGTACTAATAAAAGTCATTGCTTGACATGAAAAGAGAATAAATTGGGACTTTGTGCTCTTTTACTAAGACATATAGAAAATCTGATGTTTTCATAAAATAGACATTTATAGGGCCAATCTTTTTTTTTTTTTTTTTTTTGGTAAACTGTCTTACTAATGATGTTTATCTTCAGTTTTGTTTTTCCTGATTTCTTTGATTTTTCCAAATAATGTCACATTGAAAATCAAATATTTAAAAATCTCTTAAGAACTTAAATGATTATACTTATTCTTATTCCTATAGGGGCTCTGTGGGGTTTAAGAAAGGATGAGAAAACAATTCACTAGTCAGTGCCCTTTCCTCAGAGTTCAATTTAGTTATTCTCAGATTATTTAGCAATGTGATAATTACTTATTTATATCTTCCTTTTTTTCCACTTTGCAGATAACTGCTACTAAACTGTTACTCTTATATGCATACCTAATCATGATATTCATTGTTAAATAGAGGAATCATTAACCTGTGTGTGTTGCAGATTTCCTTAAAATAGTGTCTGGAATAAGCAAAGTGTTTAGCAGTTTACTTGTAACTGCATTGATGGAAGAAAGCTCTGTGAAAACACATCAACAGTCTATATGTAACTGAGCAATTAATACAGGACTTACATATCTTGGGGTATTAGCATAGGAGTAAACAGACAGTTATGAAGTGTCAGTGCTGTTAGCATGCAGTCTATTCTGACATGTAAATATCACTCATGCTTACAGAACCTACATCCATTTTTGTTCCTGACCTTACTGACAAAGCTCTGTTACAGAACTGCTTATTTCACAGAGTGCTATACTACATTTTCTTGTTATTAAAGCTTTGCAGAAGGCCAAGTGAGTAAACATCATCAACAAGGTTACAACACTGGTTCCCAGCTTGCCTTGGCTGATCCTCTCTTGTCAGAAGACTTCCTGAAAATAGAAAGCAAGGTCAGAGAGGACAAGAAGAGCCTCAAAAGACTGACAGATAGAATCACCTGTGCAATTTAAACATGATTTTCTTTGAGTAGTTTTATTCCTGGGATTCAGGTAAACTCTGTGATGATATAGTGGTTTCTAGATGAAGGCAGTAGAATTCTGATCCTGGGATGAATTTGCACATAAGAACTCAATTTATCATTTTTACTTATTTGACAAGGAGTTAGAGATTAATTTTCACTAAAACAATTAAAATGAGAAGCAAAGTGTGGGGGCGACTCTTTCTGCAAGTTCCCCTGTCCACCACAGATGAAAGTAAACAAGACAAGACATGATCTGCTTGGGGAGGAGAGGTGTCTGATTGATTCCTCAAAAAGGGAGGGCCTTGAGCCCCTTCCTCCAGAGGATTTTATTGGGTTGTAATACACAGAAATACAGGGCAGCAAGGATCAAACAGTAGATAACATTTCAAAGAAGTCTGAGGGCTTAGTATGAGTCAGAGTCTGTCAGAAAGGGGGATTTGCAGTAACTTTTAGGGTTTCCTGCTTGGACCCTTAACATATGAATGAAAGCACTCTTAGCAGAGCAGATTCCACAGGCTTTTCAGGAATGCTTTGTGATGCCAGATTTTCCCCCGGGGATCTGCTCTGGCAGGGCAAGGAGCTGCACCCCTTCCTATCAGGTATTCAGGTTTAAGGGGATTAGAGCCAGGAAGAGCTTCTCGCAGAGGGCATGGGGACTTGAGCTATTTCACATAGCCATGGGGCACAGGTATATCGCTCGCTCTTTGTTGCAGCCCCCTGAGTCCTTCCGTGATGGCCTCCCAAGTGGTCAAATCTGGCTTAGGTTGCTCCCCAATGTGAGGAGACTTACTCATCATGGACTTCCTACCACACTTTGGGGGCAGGGAGGAAATTGAGGCAGCATTTGCTATCAGAGACAAGCTTTATCTCCTGTGGCTTGCATTCTGGAGGTCACTCCCTCATCCTTAGCCACAGGGGATAGTGTTACAGTCCCTGAAACCAGGCAGAGCGGCCCACAACAGCAAAGGGCATGACTTTCAGTTCTTGTATCTTTAAAGAATATGTCATAGGTATCATCTTTCATATCATTTGTATTCTGAAAGAGAAAGCAACTTTTATGGTGCAAAATGTAATTCACTGCCAGTAAATGCTGAGATTTCTCTTTGTTAAAATATTATTTAAGTATTTCTAAAGTCATATATGCACTCAGATATGGAAACACTTTGTTAAAAGAAACTTGTAACAGCTCTGGCTGGTGTGGCTCAGTGGATTGAGTGCTGGCCTATGGACCAAGTGACACCACTCTCATGTCCAGTCAGGGCACATGCATGGATTGTGGGACAAGCACCCAGTGTGGAGCATATGAGAAGCGAACACACATTGATATTTCTTTTCCTGTCTTTCTCCTTCCCTTCCCTTCTGTCTAAAAATAAATAAATAAAAATATTTAAAATAAAGACAAAGATTACTCTAGAGCCTTTTTACTCTGTAAATGGGCAACATATTCATGAGTTGTTTGACAAAAGGCAAGTGATTGACATTAATGAGCTAGCATTTTAAAAAATTCTTTAAGTTAGACAAAAATCAAAAGGTCTTATCAGTAGTTGTCCAAAGAGCATTTGACAAGGTACAACACCAATTTATGATAAGAACCATTCTCAGAGTGGGAGTAGAGAAAACATACTTCAACATAATAAAGGCCATGTATAAAAATCTTACAACCAACATCATATTCAATGGGCAGATACTAAAAGCTTTCCCACTAAGATCAGGAACAAGAGAAGGATGTCCTCTTTCACCATTTGTAATCAATATAGTATTGGAAGTCCTAGCTACAGCAACCAGACAAGAAAGAAAGAGCATCCAAATTATTAAAAATGAAATAAAATTGTCATTGTTTGCAAATGACATGATAGTGTACATAGAAAACCCTATAGACCCCACCAAAAATTATTAGACCTAATAAGTGAATTTGCAAAGCACTGGGATACAAAGTCAATATTCAGAAATTGAAGGCATTTTGCACACCTATAACAAAATATTAGAAACAGAAATCAAGAAAAATTCTATTTGCAATAGCAACAAGAAAAATTAAGTACCTAGGCATAAACATAACCAAGGAGGTTAAAGATCTGTACTCTAAAAACTACTCAACACTGAAGAAATTAAAGAAGGCACAAATATATGGAAGCATTTATCATGTTCATGGATTGGAGGAATTAACATAATCATAATGTCCATACAACTCAAAGCAATTTAGATTCAATGCAATCCTTATTAAAATACCAATGATATATTTCACAGATATAGAACAAACATTTCAAAAATTTATATGGAACCATAAACAACACTCAATAGCCACAGAAACTTTGATAAAAAAGAACAAAGTAGGAGGGATCAATATACCTGTCATCAAACTATATTTACATGACCAAGGTAATCAAATTAGTCTGGTGTGGCATAAGAATGGACACAAAAATCAAATAAACAAATAAGATGTCATCAAAATTAAAGAAAAAGCAACTTTTTTCATGGCTAAAGAAAGCATCAGAAAAGGCAAAAGGGAACCAACTGTGTGGGAAAATACATTTGCAAATGGTATCTCAGACAAAAGTTTGATCTACAAAATATATAAAGAACTCATGACTCCACTTCAGGAAGACAACCCAATTAAAAAATGGACAAAGGAATGAAACATATATTTCTCCAAGGAGTACACAGAGAAGACCCATAGACATATGAAAACATGCTCAATATCGCTAGCCTTCAGAGAGATGAAAATTAAAACCACAATGAGATACCACTTCACATAGGTCAGAATCGCCATCATAAACAAATCAACAAACAAGAAGTGCTAGAGAGATTGTGGAGAAAAGGGAACACTGGTGCACTGTTGGTAGGAATGCAAACTGGTGCAGTCACTGTGGAAAACAGTATGGAATTTTCTTAGAAAACTAAAAATAGAACTGCATTTTGATACAGCAAATCCACTGCTGGGATTATACTATTAGTACCCTGAAACACCAATTCAAAAGAACCCAGGCAACCCAATGTTCATAGCAGCACAGTTTACAAGAGCTAAGTGCTTAAAGCAGCCTGGGTACTCATCAGTAAATGAGTGGATCAAAAAGCTATGGTAGCTTTAGACAGTGGAATACTACACAGCAGAAAGGAAGAAGGAGCTCCTACCCTTTACAACAGCATGGATGGAAATGATGAGCATTATGCTAACTTAACTAAGCCAGGCGGAGATAGACAAATATCATATGATCTCACCTATAAGTGAAACCTAGTCAATGAAACATATAAACAAGCAAAATATAACCAGAGACATTGCAATAAAGAACAAAATGATAGTAACTAGAAGGGAGAGTAATAACAAGAGGATGAAGGGAGAAGACCATCAAGGAACTGTACAAAGGACACATGGGCAAAGCCAAGGAGGGGAAGGATTGAGGGTGAGAGGGTGAGGTGGATGGGTGAGAGAAGTGGTGGTGGGAAATAAAGACAAGTGTTTATAAACAGTAGAAAAGATTTTAAAAGAATAAAATATAAAAATAAATAGAAAAAATTTAAAAAATGAAAAATAAAAATTATTTAAATTACATTACAATGCACCTTTAGGAAAATGAAATGTGATTTGCCCCAGAAAAAATTGAGGCAAATGTAAATGAACAACAAATAAATAAAGAGAGAAAAAAGAGCAAAACAATTTTTGTGATTATGCTTTACTGAGTGTATGCATATATTTCAGACTTAGGTTTTTCTATGACTGAGCTAAACCTAGTTTAAGTGCATCCATTCGAATTAACTAATTCAAACCATTAGTAAGTTTGGCTCTAGATTTTCAGACATTTACTCTGACTTTATACAAAAACCCTGGTTTTCCATTATCTTTTTGTAGAAACATCATATAAACAACCTGACTGAAGCTATTAAGGTAAGGTGCCAAAACAGCATATCTGAGTTACTGAACATTATTCCCATTTCTTCTGTGAAAACATAATCAAATAAATGAAGATGGGAGAAATATTACTCCTCAACTTCATTCTATTATGCAATTCTCAGATTGGAGGAGAAATAGAAAATACTAAATCTTGTAAAGAGTGTAAATCTTCATTTGCTTGTAATGTTATAGCAATATTGTCTCCATTTTTATTTAATTTGAGTACAGCCTACATTTTCTAGGCTTTCAAACTGTCCAAAATAAAGTTGACTTTTCCAAGTCACATTCTAAATATAGTGATATAATATTTATTAAAATGGAATCTATGTCATTTATTAAAATAATACAGAAATTTTATAAATGTAGTCTATCAAGAAAGAAACATTTTTCATAAAAAGGGTATCAACTGATGATCATTGGTGCACATTCAGACACCATTTGGAATCCCTAATTTAGGGTGCATGAAGAAGGAAACTTTAGCTCAAACAGCTTGACAGTAATATAGCATGGCTGTGAAAATAGAAGTGCTGTAGAACAGCTCAACAGGGCTACAGTGCAGTTGAAGTGAAAACAGCACAGGTGTGAGGCTGCCCTGGAGTCCAGGCAGTCCTGGGGTGAGGCAACTCTGAGGTGATTTGCCCTACTCTGCTCTGCTCTATTCTGCCTCTGCCCTGCGCTGGTCTGCACAGATCTGCTCTGCTGTGGGGAAGACAACTTTAGTGTTTCAACTCCAGCTGCAGAAAGCAGTCTTTCACCTGTAGTGGAAAGTGAGCTGTCCTAGCCAGAGCAGAGCTGGCTTGTATAGATAGAAGCCTCTGTCCCATATCCCTGTTTGGTCAGAATAGAGCTGCTCTAATTAGTCAAAAATGGGAAGCTCTGATTGTTTGGGGAAAGTCTCTGTCCTATTGATCGACATAGGACTCCAGGAATGCAAAGGCAGTGCAGAGACTTCTCCTGAAGTGCAGTCTGAATGAGAGGCCTCTGTGAAGAAATGGCTGCTAGGCTAATTTTTTTTCCATTTGTTATTTTGAGCCTGGTTAGCTCCCAGGAGTCCTTCTGAGTAGGTGTCTTTTCCTCCTCCCACCTCAGGGTTCACCAGGGTAAGAGAAGAGTGAGGAGAAGTAGGAGAAATGGAAAAGTGAATAAAGATTTATATTGTACAATATAACTTTCCTTTGAAAGCTTTGATTTTTTAACTGCATATGTCCCAATATGACAGGAATTCTGTATAGGGAATCAGTCTGCATGGCAATGGTGAATGTAACTCAGCCCTAGCTCAGAAAATCAACAGGAGTGAGGTGGCACACAGGAGCCAGGCCCACAGATCGGAACCAGTCCTGTATTATATCTAGGCTGATTCGAGACTTGCTTTTGCTAAAACTCACCCTGAGAGTTAAGACAGCAGACATTTAATGTATATCTCTGAAGCAACTCCATAATGTCTGTGCTAAGCTGTCCTGAGGACGGAGCGTAACCAGATGAATTACTTTTATCACTCCCTTGCATTTGCAACATTCTTTTCTTTGTTAACTGTAGGAAGTAATCACTTAAAGTAAATCTGAGCATAATGAATGAAACCTTCTTTGATGTAATGCTACTAGAAAGCAATAAAAGCCTGTCCAGGCAGTCAGGGCAGTGGCTATGCTGCCTTTTTATCCACAGGACTTTGCAGTTCATGCAAATTTGTTCCTCACATCCACAACACTGTGGACACTTCAGCTGCGGACTGAAGTCCACATCAGTTCTGAAAAGAAATGTGTGTATCTAACTATTATGTTAACTGTGGTTTAATGAGGTATATCCAAACCTTCAGAATCCTAGAATCAGGCACCTGGTTCCTGGTATGTGGTATAATGTGTAGAGAAGTGGTGTGAGAAATTCTCTGTGGGTCATACTCGTTTTAAGATGACTGATTAGGAGCTGTCTGAGGACTCTAATGAATAGTACTTTAAACTGGAGGAGAAATTCAGTACACTGCCTTTTATTTTGGCCTTGCTAAGGATGGTTAGATTTTTGTGTGAATTTTGTAGAGGAGATGATCTTTAAGACAGGGAGTCTGTCATTCTCCCAGATTGCACAGCACCTGATTAACATCTCTTTTTTCCTTACCAGCCTCTGCCTCTTGAGTTTGGCTTTTGTGGTGGCAAGCAGACAAACTCCTTTCTTTTTGCTAGCAAGTATGGAGTACGTCTATATAAAAATTTTAAATACAACAGGTTTCTTTTGTAATAAAATGCTGAAAACAAAGCTATATTATTTTTTTTTGGCCAGAACAAAGGTGCAGGAGACAGTGATTTTCAAGATAAGTGACTAAAGAGAGCTGAGGGAAGATGGAAATGAAGTGGGTGGGCTTATCCCACTTGCTCATGCACCCAACTGGGACACTTAGCTCATCTTCTGAGGAACAAAGTGAACAGCTCACATAATTCTAGCTGATATGAAGTCTGGAAACCAAAGGTTACAGAGGACATTTAAAAATGGAGAGGAAGGAGATTTTGTAGGCTGATAGGAGGGGCCCTGGGCCCTGTGTCAGAGACTATGGCTGCTGTGGCAGCTTTGGAGGACAGCTGGGTCAGTGATTGTGATTTGGAGGCTCATCACCTCCCAAGCAGCGAATTCACAAATCCACAAGAGACCTGGTTGCTTAAAGTGGCTGGGAGGATAAAAATGTAGTTAGAGACACACGGCTGGCAGCATACCCCATCTGGAAATGTGGCCTTTGGCTGGGTCAATACCAGGGACATTGGGGAGTCTAGTGACACTTGGTGATGGGATAAGAAATGGTCCATAATGGGTCGTGACCCAGATAGTCTCTGGTCTGGTCAGAGAGTTGGTCTGTGTGGAAAGCTGGGTGCTGGTTAAGAACAGCCTGCCACAAACAAAGGGAATTCCCTAATGAAATCTCTCAGTCACTGTGTAAGAACCTCTTTAGTGCAGTGGCCAGGCCAAGGAAGATGGAGGAGGGGGCATGCAATTTGCTCTCACTCAGCAAACACAGATTGATGAAAGAGGGGCAACAGGGGCTCAGGGATGTAGCAGCACCCAAAGAGAATTAAATCATTAAGGGAATTAATCTCCCATGAAGGGATTTTGTGCATGTGCAGGCCCAGGCCACAAAAGAAGGAGCAGTACACTCTTCTCCCACTTAGTGTACCTCATGGACTAATCAAAAGGTTGCACAATGAGGTGGATTAAAGGCTCAAGCCTGGCACAATTATGCAGTGGACAGTGTGGACTGCACAGTGCTCTGAGGGTGTGAACTGAAAAATGGGCACCCGTGAATAAATATTGTAACACAGACTGAGTCCCCATCCCTGTGGAACCACGTAAAGAAAAATAAAAGGACCCCAGCCTCCCTCTGACTGTAGCATCCAGGAAAACCAGAAGAACCATTTGGAAGTTAAAAGTCAAGAGGAGAATTTTTTTTAAGTGTGGTTCCACTGGAGAATGTTACAAAACATTTCAGGAACAGCTAACCCCTGTTCTTCTCAGACTATTCCAAAATATCCAAGAAGAGGAAAGACTCCCAAATTCTTTTTATAAAGCCTGAATATCCCTAGTCACCAAACCAGATAAGGATACAACAAAGAAAGAAAACCAGGCCCATTAGCTGATGCATATAAATTCTAAAATCCTCAACAAAATTCAGTTGGCAAACTGAATCCAGCAATACATTAAAAGATCTTACATCATGACCAAGTTAGATTCACCCCAGGGATGCAAGGATAGTAAAATATTTGCAATTTGATAAACATAATATATCACATATACAAAAGGAAAGAGAAAAATCGCATGATTATATCAATAGACGCTAAAAAGCATTTGATAAGGTCTTATACCTATTTATGATTAAAAAAAACACTCAGAAAAGTGGGAGTATACCTCAATACAATAAAGGCTAATGCAAGAAAACTACAGCCAACATCGTACTCAATGGGCAAATACTAAAAGCTTTCCAGCTAAGACTAGGAATAAGATGAGGGTATCCACTTTCATCAATTCTATTCAACATTGCATTGGAAGTCCTAACTACAGCAATCTGACCAAAAATAAAAAGGCATCCATACTGGAAAAGAGGAATGAAAATTGTCACTGTTGACAGAAGACATGATAGTGTACATAAGAAACCCTATAGACTCCACCAAAAACTAGTTGACTTAATAAGTGAACTTGACAAAACAGCAGGATACAAATTCAATATTCAGAAACCAAACACATTTTTCTATATCAACAACAAAATATCAGAAACATAAACCTGGAAATAATCACATCGCCACAGCAACCAAAAAATAAAGTACCTAGGAATAAACTTAGCTTAGGAGGTAGAAGACCTATGCTCAGAAAACTACAAAACTCTCAAGAAACTAATGAAGACAGAAACAAATGGAAGCATAATTGGAAGAACATCATTAAAATGTTTATACTACCCATAGCAATTTATACATTTAATGTAATCCTTTTTAATATACCAATGACATATTTGATAGATAAAGAACAAACATTTCAAAAACTTATCTTGAATCATAAATGAACCCAAATGGCCTCAGCAATTTTGAGAAAGAACAAAGTATGAAGGATCACAATACCTAATATCGAACTATATTCCATGATCATGGTAATCGAGATTTTGATACTGACATAAGAACAGACACGTAGATCAATGAATCAGAATAAAGATCCCAGAAATAAATCAATGTCTTCATAGTTAATTAATATTTGAAGAGGGGGGCAGAAGCATATAATGGAGTAAAAGTAATTTCTTCAACAAATAGTGGTGGGAGAGCTGGACAGTTACATGCAAAAGAAATGAAACTGGACCACCAATTTACACCATACATAAAAATAAACTCAAGAAGGATAAAAGACTTAAATATAAGTCATGGAAACCATAAAATTCCTAGAGAAAAGCACAGGCGGGAAAATCTCAGATGTTCCATGCACCAATATTTCACCAATATGTCTCTTAGTGCAAGGGACATAAAAAAAAGAATAAATAAGTGGGACCTCATCCAAATAAAAATCTTCTGCACGACTAAAGAAAACAACAGCAAAAGGAAAATGGAACTAATTATATGGGAAAGTATATTTGCAAATGATACCTCAGACAAGGGTTTGATCTCCAAAATATATAAAACTCACACAACTCCACTCCAGGAAGACAGACAACCCAATTAATAAATGTGCAAAAGATCTGAACAGCTATTAATTCATGGAGGACATACAGAGGACCCAGAGACGTGTGAAAAGATGCTCAGCATCATTAGCCATCAGAGAGATGAAATTTAAAACTACAATGAGATTCCACTTCACACCAGTCAGAATGGCCATCATAACCAAATCAACAAACTAGTGTTGGTGGGGTTGTGGCAAAAAGGGAACCCTAGCACACTGTTGGTGGGAATGAAGACTGATGAAAACACTGTGGAAATCAATATGAAATTTCCTCAGAAAGGTAAAAATTAAACTGCCTTTAAAATTTTTTTAAAGATTTTATTTATTTTTAGATACATGGGGAAGGGAGGGAGAAAGAGAGGGAGTGAAACATAAATGTATGGCTGCCTCTAGCACACCCCATACTGGGGATATGGCCTGCAACTCAGGCATGTGCCCTGACTGGGAATAAAACCAGCGATGCTATGGTTTACAGGTCTGCTCTCAATCCACTGACCTACACCAGCCAGGGCTTGAGTTGCCTTTTGATCCAGCACTTTTGCTGCTGGAATTATATCCCAAGAATACTGAAACACCAAATCAAAAGAAATCTATGCTCCCCAATGTTCATTGCAGCACAATTTATAGTAGCCCAGTGTTGGAAGAAACCTAAGTGCCCATCAGTAAATGTATGAATCAAAAAACTATTGTACATTTATACAATAGAGTATTTCACAGCAGAAAGAAAAGAGCTGCCATGCTTTCTTGACAGCATGGTTGGAAATGGAGAGCATTGTGCTAAATGAAGTAAGCCAGTGGTGAAAGATAAATGTCATATGATCTCACCCAGAAGCTGAACCTAATCAACAAAACTAACAAGTAAGCAATATATAACCAGAGACATTGGAATAAAGAACAAACTTACATTAACCAGAGGGTAGGGAAAAGAGGAATAATAGGGGAAAGTAGGAGAAGAATCACCAAGGAACTTGAATAAAGCACACATGGACAAAACTAAAGTGGTTAGGTTTGAGGATGGGAAGTAGGAATGTGTGGGGTGGGGGAGTGGGGGGAGGGAAATGGAGATAACTGTACTTGAACAATAATTTTTAAAAAGGCAAACAACTAAAGAAGTGATATATTTATCTTCCAAAAGGAAATAGCATAGATTTTTAAATCCTTATATCTGATTTAAATCTTTATATTTGAGACAGCCTTCATATCTTTTTGACATACGGGGAAATCTATTTGATGCTGGGCAGCATTGAGGTAGGCTGTGGGGGACTTAATCCCACAGAGCTCACCCAGATGCTGAAGATGAGAATAAGTCTACCGAGATATTACCTGCTTGGGGAGAAAAGGCTGACAAATCTCTCAGAGTAGAAACATGTCAAGTCTCTCTCTCAGTGGACTTTTATTGAGTTTTGCTTGCATAGAGATGCACATCAAAGGAAGGAGTTATGGTATACAGATAACATTTCTGGCATCCTGGGGTCCTTTTGAGTCAAGGTCTGGTAGATGGGGTGATGTCAATTGGCTGTAAAACCTTGGGAAAACAAATTATTTTGTGCTCGGACCCTTAATATTTAAACTGAGGACATTCTTAGCAAAGCAGGTTTCATAGGACTTTATGCATTCTTTCTTAGGCCTGATGTGCCCCCTCCAGGAACCCCCAGTTCCAGCACAGGGCTGCACCCCACTTTGGCCTTGTTTCAGGCCTGAATCAGGCATGGGAAGCAAGGCAGCCAAGAGATTAGGAGACTTTTTACAGATAGAATGAGGACTCAGGCTATGACAAGGCTGAAGGGTGAGGATCTTTTGTCCCTCTTCCACAATTCCCTAATTCCTTCCCTGATGGCCCCTTCATGACTGTGCCCGTCTTAGGTTGTTCCTTCCTTGAGGACTCTTACCTGTCATTGACTATCCAGCCATTCTCCAGGGGCCACGCAGGGTGAAGCAAAGGGGGCAGATGTTGTTTCCCTGCCAGGAGGATACGTTTTGTCTCCTTAGTGGCTTATGGTCCCAAGGTCCCCTAACCACGGGGCCTTTTCACCTGTTGGAGGGGTTATAGCTCCTGAAACCAGGCAGGAAGATTCCCAACAGTAGGCCAAATGAAGCCTCAAACCAACAGCAGGTTCTATGTTCTTGTCATGGCCCAAGAAAAGATTCCAAAGTATAATAGAAAGAGTTAGGAGGCATAATAATTTTACTAAATCAATAACATGCACTCAAGAAGTTAAAGCAGGTAACCTCGACAAACAAGACATCTGATGAGGTCTAGCTGGAAAGCTTTTATTAAACTTAGGCAAGGGGGTGGGTAGAGTAATCCTCAGCTTTTGACACTGATGGGGTGAATGACAATTTGTCTCGCCCTTGCCCATCCTCTTTACATAGTGATTTCTCCTTGGGTCTTCCCAGAACTGTCATGATGCTTATGGGGGCAGGGAAAGGAGGTGTCTCAAAACCATAATGCATATTTATTATAAAGATATTATAATGGCCCTGCTGGTCATCTTTTGGTCAGTATGGCTACTGAATATAGTTGAAACAGGTTTTATTTGATCTCAATTATACGAAATTGGGGAGAGGGGAGTGGGAGAACAGATATTCAATGAAGGTCATGTCTGTGATGTTCCAGCAAAGACAGAAAAGAGGAGGACTAGAGCTTGAGGACTTTGTTCTCTAGTCTAAATTTCCTGCTGCACATTGACCATGCTAATCAAACTGTATATGAAGGTTTTATTTTAATAAGCCACACAGGTTCTCCTGGCCAGATGGAAAGAAATGACTAAGAATGCAGATTTGTACAATGCATATTTATCTCAAGGGGTCTCAAGATCTATTATAATTCTTCTTTAAAATAAGGTTGTTGGTTTTTTTTTTTAGAAAAAGGCATAATGCCTAGTAATAAAGAATATTCTGAAGAAGTGCCAACTGTCATGATGGTTACATTTACCAACTATTAGCCATGCTGAATAAAACAGGAATAAAGTATTATATATTATATTTGGTATAGGATTTGAAAGACTGTTTCTCCAATATAAGTGTTTTGAAATACTATGGAGTCATTAAAAGTACAACAAAATTTACCAAAGAATTAATTATGAGATTTCTGCCTCCTGACAATCTCTGCTTTTCAGTCCTCAGCCTCTTTTCATTACCACTAGCATCTTACAGAATTGAAAATTAGAAAAGATTTTACCCTTCACAACAGCATGGATAGAACTGGAGAGTACTATGCTAAGTGAAATAAGCTAGACAGTGAAAGACAAATATAACATGAGCTCATCTAAAAGTAGAACCGTGTGGGCCTGTGAACCAGTTGGATTGCCAGTCAGGGTACATGCCTGGGTTGCAGGCCACTTCCCAGTAGGGGACACATGAGAGGCAACCATACATTGATATTTCTCTATCTTCTTCCCTTCCCCTCTAAAGATAAATAAATAAAAAATCTTTAAAAGTTTAACCTAATCAACAAAACAAACAAGAGAGCAAAATAGACCAGATGCTTGGAAATAGACCAGATGGGAGAGGGAGAGTACAGGGAAAAAAAGGGGAAGGATCAAGTGAAGGAACATGTATAAAAGACCCAAGGACAAAGACAATGTGGGGTGAGGGGGAGTGAATGTGGGAGGTGAGATTGGGTAGGGCAGGAGAGAGTAATAGGAAAATGGGGATGACTGTAATTAAACAACAAGAAAAATAAAAAATATATAAACATTATTACAAGTATAAAACAAAAAATAAAAGAAAAATTTAAAAAGGGCTGAGAAGAGACAAAGAGAGCATAAGCCCGGACACATTTAAAGGATGACAGATAAAGGGGTCTCCATTGTTATTTAGAGGGAGGTTCATTATAGAATGATAATTAAATTTGTCCCTCTCACTTTTAAGTTTGAAGAAGCAAGACATACTATTTCCTCAAGTTATTTTGTAATCTACTGAGACTTATTCCTTCTGTGCCCTCTTGACAATTTATCCGTTGTTCCCAGATTCTCTCCTTGTCCATTTTCCTCTTGGTTTTTGAAAGAGAGAAACCCAAGTCATTGGCCAGAACTGATTCTTTGTGCTTACTATTTCAAATTGCTTTAAACAGAAAACTGTACTTGAACAATAATTAAATAAATTTTAAAAAATTTAAAAAAATATAAAAAGAAATTATTGATCTAAACTAATCAAAGCTTCTAAACAACAAAACAAACAAGCAAGCAGAATAAAAACAAAGACACTGAAATAGAGAACAGGGGGACAGTGACCAGAAGGGAGAGGGAAGGGAATTTAAGGGGAAAAAAGGGGAGGGATTTGGAGGAACAAATAGGAAGGACACAGGGATGAGAACTAAGGGGGGCGGAAATGGGAGGGAGGTGGGGAGCACGGGGTGGGGGGGGAGGCTGGAATAGGAGAAATAGACAAGAAACTGTACTTGAAAAATAACTAAATAAAAATTTTTTAAAAAGTATAACAGTATTGAGCCAGAAAAAAAGAATCTTGTAAATATGAAAAAGATAAAAAATAAACTTTTATACACATAAAACTTAAAAAATGTATTATAAGCCACAATGAAATACTACTTTACACCAGTTAGAATGAGCATCATAAATAAAGCAACAAACAACAAATGTTGGAGAGGTTGTGGGGAAAAGGGAACTCTAGTGCACTGTTGGTGGGATTGAATACTGGTACAACCAGTATGGGAAACAGTATGGAATTTTCTAAGAAAACTAAAAATGAACATGCCTTTTGACCCAGCAAGTCCACTGCTAGGATTATATCCTAAGAATCCTAAAACATCAATTTTGAAGAATCTATGCACCACAATGTTCATAGCAGCACAATTTACAATAGCCAAGAGTTGGAACCAACCTAGGTGCCCATCAGTAAATGAATGGATCCAAAAACAATGGTACATTTACACAATGGAATTCTATGCAGCAGAAAGAAAGAAGGAGCTCCTACCCTTTGCAATAGCATGGATGGAACTGGAAAGCATTATGCTAAGCGAAATATGCCAGGTGGTGAAAGACAAATACTGTATGATCTCATCTTTAACAGGAACCTAAACAACAAAACAATCAAACAAGCAAAATATAACCAAAGACACTGAAATAGAGAACAGGCTGACAGAGTCTAGAGGGGAGAGGAGAGGAACTTTCCGGGGAAAGGGTTTACAGGAACGAGTATAAAAGACACATGGACAAAAACTGGAAGGGGGGTGGAAATGGGAGGGAGGGGGCAGGGCTGGGTGAGTGAGCTGGGATGGGAGTAAAAGACAGAAAACTGTACTTGAACAACAATTTAAAAAATAAAAATTAAATTAAAAATAAATAAAAATAAAAATAAAATAAAAAATAAATAATAAAGCATAATATGCCAAAAATGTGTATTTTCTCCCATCTTCAATATTAAAATAGCTGCACAAAAACTAAAAAAATAAAATGTATGTTCCACAAGACTGTGCATATTAAGTATTAAGGAGGCTCACTGTGTAATCTATTGCATAACATAAAGGATTTATAATATAAAAAGCTATTTATAGTTTATGATCTAAACTTTCATGTCCTTTTCCTTCCTAGAGACTCCCACATGGATATTTTTTCAATTTCTTGCTAATTAAAACTTCCATTTTAACTGTTTCTTTCCATTGCCTTTGTTTTGTTTTCTTTGAAGAGAAAGTTTGATTTTTATTCTCATTTATCTCTTTTTCTAAAAAAAAAAAAGATTTTATTTATTTATCTTTAGAGGGGAAGGGAAGGAGAGAAGGAGAGAAATATCAATGTATGGTTGCTTCTCTTGAGTCCCCTGCTGGGACCTGGCCTGCAACCCAGGCATGTGCCCTGACTGGGAATCGAACCACAATTGTGTGGCCTGTAGGCCCACACTCAATCCACTGAGCTACACCAGCCAGGGCTCATTTATCTCTTTTCATCTTCTTTTCTATTGAATAGGTGGCCTTTTATTTTATATCTCACTGCTAAGTTGGGAAATTCTTCACATCATTTATTTGATGAACTAATATGATTATTCTAATTTTAATTTGGTCAACTACAATATATGTTTGGTTACTTCAAGTCCCTAGACTGACAGCAAGTGTGTCACTTCTAGCAGCTACAAATGCCATGGAAAATTAAAATTTTGTGTTGCTTCAATCAGTCATCTTTCCCTTCTCCTTTTTAATTATGTATTTTATTTTTAAGGCTCAACTTATGTAACTATGAAGAGGGTTATTCATTATTCCAGAAACTGCTAAGAACAGGACCACTATCCAATCAGAAGAGGATCTGTTTTAAGTGGTGAGGCATTTGGGTTGATTGTGGAAGAAAAAGTTGTTTCATATTTTTCCTTCACTAGTAGAAATGTTTTATTTTAGAATTCTCAGACCTGGTCCTTATTCACATTATTCTCAAAATATAATGTAGTGACATTTATACAAGGAGGAATGGATTCTACTTTTTTTGTAGCTAAGTGCTTTATAATTTAAACACTTCATGAGGAAAGATTAACAAAGTGTATCTATTAACACTAATAACTAAGTAAATTCAAGTCTGTAGAATGTTAAAATAACATGATTAAATGTTGAAAGAGTTATTCAAAATATTTATTTAGCTCCACCTATCTACATTACTGTAATTGATGTTTCTTGGAAATATAAAGAAAGCAGAATTTAATTGGATTCAATAAATATTTATTATTCTACCATTATAGTCAAGACAATGTGCAAGATACAACGTGGAATTGAAATATAAGAAATGTAATCTAACAAAGACTTGAGATAGGTTCTGTTTATTTCAAACTATATGTATTGAGCAGGTAGGTATGGTATTATGTATTTAAAAATGCAACACATTTTTTGTAATCAAAGAAACTTACAGTCTGGTGAGTTGTGGTTGATGAATCCTTTAAACTACATACAAAATTGTGCATACAGGTGGTGTGTGTGAGAGACTATGTGGGTATGTGTATATATTCATTTTTTTTTCTAAGAAGAGGGGTACTATAATCTGGATTCTCAAAATGTTCAGTGATTCCCTCCCTACAAAATGTTAAAACTCATGTGTGCAATACAGGGTAAACTGTCAGAACTACATAAGAGTTCCAAATGACTATTACTCCTCTGGGTAATTCAATTGCCTACATGGTGCTAGGAGTTGGGACTATGTGATGTTATGAGAAGACCACTAACAAAATACCTTACAAGGTAAAGGAAGATAGATCTTAGAATCAGAAGAAAGTTAAAAAGTTAGTGGTAGACAATGGGATATAAATGTTACAAAAGAGAACCTTGGATTGGGGGGATAACTTTTGGATCCCTGAAGGAAGTCCACTCTGAATGGAGCCTTAAAGGACATGTAGGGTTTGGGTAATTGGACACAGAAGACTGTGCACACCTGATATTAGAAGATAGCCTTACCAAAGCTACAGAGGAGGGAGTGAGCAGCAAATGGACAGGAATTATTTCTTAATTCTTCTGTATATATCTTGAAATGCTGGAGTTTTGGACTCAAACTCTTTGAAGTCCAACTGTCCTTAAACCCCAACTCAGAAGTTGTCAGATGTGTTATAGCACTGTTGGCTGAGCTAGAAAACAAAGATTTTGCATGCACAAATGTGTGCAGGTACACATACACACATTAATGCCACATATATGTATATGCCACATATATGTGTGCATATATATGTTATCAACTTTCACATAGCTCTTTTTATTACATTTTATTAATTTATTTATGAACACATACTCTTTGCTAAGCCTTGTGTAAGAGCTAAAGATGGAAAATTGTTCCTGTTATTAAGCAGTAAATAGCATGAAGAGAAGAGGAAGAAGATAAGTATTACAAAGAAATTAGAATAAATAAAAGCAGGGAGATAGGAATCCTTATGCCTCTTCATGGATGTGATAAGTATATAATTGGAATACTTGTTGAAAAAGAAGTCCATCCAGGAATGAATTTGATAAAGTAAGAATCCATGGAAGCAAATTACATTATCTTCAGAAGCTTGGGTTTTAGGTATCAGGAAAATTTTAAAGATTTTAAGCACAAAAAAATACAATTAGATTTAGATTTTAGACCATCACTCTGGCAATGATGTGGATTTTAAGACTAGAGATCAGGGCAAATTTGGACAGTTTTACAATAGATAAAATAAAAAATGTCAAATAGACAAGGAAATATTAAGTAAAATTAGTAAGATTTGCTGCCTTATTATATATATAAGAAATGAAGTCCAAGAGGAATCTAGGATAAATACTGGGTTTAAAATGTGAGTGACTAAGTGGATGATGATTCTACTCAACACAGCACAGAAGTAGATAGAAGATGTAAACCAAATTATAATAAAATTTCTAGGAACAGTTTGCATTTGAGAGATTTGAGGAAATAAAAACATGGAATAATTTTAGATGATGAAGCCTGAAAAATACTGCTAGATCAGCGGTCAACAAATGAGGGTAAATAGGTTGAATCTGGCCTATCACCTACTTTTGTACAGACTGTGATGTGAGCTTAGAGTAATATTTCCTTTTTCAAATGGTGGAAAAAATCAGAAGAAGAATATATTGTGTTGGTTTCCAAGAGCTTCTATAACAAAGTTTCACAGACTGGGCGGCTTAAACAACGGAAGCTAGAAGCTAGAAGTCCAAGGTGTCCATATGGTATAGGTAGGCTAGAATCTTCAAAGACATCTGTCAAAATATTCTCTTCTTATAAATCCAATTATAATGGATTAGGGCCCACAATAATGAACTAATTTTTAATTTAATTACTTTTTAAAGATTTTATTTCCAAATACAATCACTTTCTAAGGAGTTAGGGCTCCAACATGTGAATTTGGGGGAGAAACAATTCATAACATACATTATTACATCCAAAAGTTGTATGAAATTCAAATTCCAGTGTTTTATTTGAACACAGGCATGCTATTTTGTTCATATGTTTTCTATGCCTGCTTTATTTATTTATTTTTTTGCTACAACAACAAAGGTGATTAGTTGTGCCAGAGACCATAGGCTTGCAAAACCTAAATTATCCACTATAAGCTCCTTTTTAAAAAAGTGTGCTGTTCTCTACTGTAAGAAAAAGATGTATTGGTAGTTACAAGTTTAAGACTGTTAATATAAGCAATGAAATTACTAAGGAAGAGTGTGTTGTGTGGAAGGAAAGAAGAGAGACTTGCGTGGTTACAATACAAACACATAAGAGTAGGAACAGGAAAAGGGACTACCAAGGTAATGAAGTCAGAATGAGCAGAGCAGTTAGAGAAAAAGAAGAGTTGAAATGTTTATGCTGTGTTCCACAAAGAGGGTATAATGAACAGTGACAAGAAAACAGGAGGCTTCTAATGTCACAAGGCCAGTATTTAACATAGGAAGAGCTGGTAAATTAAAGCAAACACTATAAAGAATTGAGCATAGTAAGCATTAAAATGTATTTTAGATTTATTAATTATATATTTTCTTTTGAAATTTAATATAAATTTAATATTAAATAAGTTATATATTTCAATCATGCATAAATTTAATTAATATATGTTACTTTAATGAATGTTTAATATATGAACATTTAATTTAATATGCTATATATAATACGCATCATTGTGGTTATCCTTTCATAGGGCTTGCAGAATGTTGCTCAAGAGAATAATCATCTGTGTGTACTATAAATACTTATATTCCGAAAACACTTCCTGTGTAATGGTCTCTGAAATACTATTTTAACCAGTGAATAAAATAAGATAAAAATGACAATTTACAATACATTCTAAAGCCAGTTGTTGGATACATATTTTAAATCGTGATAGTAGCAAATATGTATGCCTATGTATGTCAAATTCACCAGGAAAATACCAATTTTCTATTTTACTTTTTAAAAAATATTTCATTTATTTATTTTTAGAGAGAGGGAAAGGGAAGGAGACAGAGTGGGAGAGAAACGTAAATGTGTGGTTGCCTCTCATGTGTCCCCTACTGGCGACCTGGCCCGCAACCCAGGCATGTTCCCTGACTGGGAATCAAACCAGCGACCCTTTGCTTCACAGGCCTGTCCTCAAGCGACTGAGCTACACCAGCCAGGGTAATTTTCTATTTTACTTTATTTTGAGAAAATAATTTTATAACTTATTTAATGTTACTATTAAATTCTTAATTATTTCTCCTTAAAGCAAATTATGTTCACAGTGAAACTTTAATTTTTTGTCCTACTTCATATTTATGCCTTGAATAAAGTTATTCAAGAGGTATGGCATTGAGAACTTTATCACAAATTTTCTTTCAAAAGGGCATTTTGATGGAAAAGTGAGCCATAATCATAAGCTAGTGGTTTCAAAATGGTGATTACATCAAAACCAATGCACCCTTTCTATGCATTTATTAATGAGACCATCACAGAAGACCAATATATGCTTACAAGAATTACTTTGCTATCAATAAGAAATTAACTTAAACATTTAGGTTCATTATGTAGGAGCATAAGCATATTGCAAAAGTACTAAAGAAAGAACTATTATTAAAATTCAATAAATTAAAGACAAATATGTGATGAACACAGAGAGTGATAATTCTTTTATAAGAGTAATCTCATTACTATTTAATTCTCTTAGGCCTCATATTTACTTTTGAAAATTATCTTTCTCTGTTATTATTATAATTTTTATTTAGTTATTATCTTTTTTCTATTTAATTGTTGTTCAAGTACAGGTTTATGTCTTTTACTCCCATCCCAGCCCACTGCTCTAGTGCTCCCCGTAGGGGACCGGTTTATCTTGGCCTGGCAAATGTGACTCAGCTCTATATGGAAAACCTACAGATGCTATGTGGTGGGCAGGAGCCAGATCTTCAAACCGAGTTTTCCCATGGGAATCAGGCCTAGAAAATACTTACAAACTGTTATGGCTTGCTCTTGCTAAAACCCCCTCACCCTAGTCTAAAGCAACAGATGTGTATTGTTTATCCTCAAGGTAACTCCCAAAACCTGTGTGACCTCTTCCAAGAACAGAGCTAATTAGCTCATTGACATCCCTCTCCGCATGCTATTTCTATTTCCTTGATTGTACCTAGAATGTAGATAATAATGCTCTGTGTGATAGATAATAAATATTTCTTTGATGTAAAACCCAAGGAAGACAATAAAAGCCTGTCTAGGCAGGGGTCAGGGTGCTCCCCTCTTGAGGGAGTGGCCGAGGCACCATAGGCACTCTCCCCTTGAGAGAGTAGTCATGCCTATTCCCTTTTTCCACACAGGGTTGTTGTCACCTGTGCATGTATACCACAACAGGCGGACTCTGCTGGCCTGGGTCTGCAACAGCTCCCCACCTCCTTCCCATTTACACCCTCCTTAGTTGTTGTCCATGTGTCCTTTATACTAGTTCCTGTAAATCCTTCCCCTTTTCCCCCTGAAATTCCCTCCCCTTTCTCCTCTGGTCACTGTCCCCCTGTTCTCTATTTCAGTGTCTTGGGTTATATTTTGCTCGCTTGTTTGTTTTATTGTTTAGCTTCCTGTTAAAGGTGAGATCATGTGGTATTTGTCTTTCAATGCCTGGCTTATTTCACTAAGCATAATACTTTCCAGTTCCATCCATGCTGTTGCAAAGGGTAGGAGCTCCTTCTTTCGTTCTGCTGCATAGAATTCCATTGTGTATATGTTCCATAATTTTTTGATCCATTCATTTACTGATGGGCACCTAGGTTGCTTCCAACTCTTGGCTATTGTAAATTGTGCTGCTATGAACATTGTGGTGCATAGATTCTTTTGGATTGGTGTTTTAGGGTTCTTAGGATATAATCCCAGCAGTGGAATTGCTGGATCAAAAGGCAGGTGGATTTTTATTTTTCTGAGAAAATTCCATACTGTTTTTCACAGTGGTTGTACCAGTCTGCAATCCCACCAACAGTGAACCAGGGTCCCCTCTTCTCCACAACCTCTCTAACACTTGTTGTTTGTTGCTTTGTTTATGATGGCCATTCTGACTGGTGTAAAGTGGTATCTCATTGTGGTTTTAATTTGCATCTCTCTGATAGCTAGCGATATTTAACATCTTTTCATGTGTCTCTGGATCCTCTGTATGTCCTCCTTGGAGAAGTGTCTGTTCAAGTCCTTTGCCCACTTTTTAATTGGGTTATTTGTCATCCTAGAGTGGAGTCATGTAAGTTCTTTGTATATTTTGGAGATTAAACCCTTGTCTGAGGTATCATTAGCAAATATGTTTTCCCATATAGTTGGTTCTCTTTTTATTTTATTACTGTTTTCTTTAGCCGTGCAAAAGCTTTTAATTGTGATGAGATCCCATTTGTTTATTCTTTCCTTTATATTTCTTGCTCTGGGGGACATATCAGTAAAAATGTTGCTGTGTGAAATATCTGACATTTTCTTGCCAATGTTCTCCTCTAGGACTTTAATGGTGTCATGGCTTATATTTGAGTCTTTTATCCACCTTGAATTTATTTTGGTGTATGGTGTAAGTTGGTGCTCAAGTTTCATTTTTTTTTGCATGTAGCTGTCCAGTTCTCCCAACACCATTTGTTGAAGAGGCTATTTTTAGTCCATTTTATGTTACTGCCCCCTTTGTTGAATATTAATTGCCTGTAGAGAGTTGGGTTTATATCTGGGCTCTCTGTTCTGTTCCATTGGTCTATGTGACTGTTTTTATGCCAGTACCAGGCTGTTTTGATTACAGTGGCCTTGTAATACAGTTTGGTATCAGGTATTGTGATCCCTCCTACATTGTTCTTCTTTCTCAAAATTGCAGCTGCTATTCGGAGTCATTTGTGGTTTCATATAAATTTTTGAAGTGTTTGTTCTATGTCTGTGAAGTACATCATTGGTATTACATTGAATTTATAAATTGCTTTGCATAGTAAGGACATTTTGATGATGTTAACTCCTCCAGTCCCTGAACATGGTATATGTTTCTATTTGTTTGTGTATTCCTTGATTTCTTTCTTTAGTGTTGTGTAGTTTTCTGCATACAGGTCTTTTAGCTCCTTGGTTAGGTTTATTCCTAGGTATTTTATTTTTCTATTTGCTATATCGAATGGGATTTTTTTTCTTAATTTCTGCTTCTGTTGTTTGGTATACAAAAAGGCCTTTCATTTTTGGATATTGACTTTGTATCCTGCTGTTTTGTCAAATTCATTTATTAGGTTTAGCAGTGTTTGGTAGTCTATAGGATTTTCCATGATCACTATCATGTCATCTGCAAACTGACAGTTTTGTTTCCTCCTTTCCAATTTGGATGCCTTTTATTTTCTTTTCTTGTCTGATTGGTGTGGCTAAAACTTCCAATACTATATTGAATAGAAGTGATGAAAGTGGACAACCTTTTCTTTTTCCTGAACTTAGTGGAAAATATTTTAGTTTTTGCCCATTGAGTATGATGTTGGCTGTAGGTCTCTCATATATGGCCTTTATTATATTGAGGAATGCTCCCTCTATTCCCACTTTGCTGAGTGTTTTATCATAAATGGGTGTTGTACCTTATCAAAAGCTTTTTCCGCATCTATTGATATGATCATATGATTTTTGTCTTTGCTTTTGTTTATGTAATGTCTTACATTTACCGATTTGTGAATGTTGAACCATCCTTGCATTCCTGGGATGAATCCCACTTGGTCATGGTGAATGATCTTTTTAATGTATTGTTAGTTATGGCTTGCCAATATTTTGTTGAAGATTTTAGCATCTATGTTCATCAGTGATATTGGCCTGAAGTTTTTTCTTTGTTGTATCTTTATCTGGTTTTGGAATTAGGATAATACTGGATTCATAAAGAGTTTGGGAGTCTTCCGTCATTTTAGATTTTTTGGAATAGTCTGTGAAGAATAGGGGTTAGCTCTCTTTAAATGCTTTGTAGAATTCTCCTGTGAAACCAACTGGTCCTGGGCTTTTGTGTGACGGAAGTTTTTTGATTATTGCTTCAATTTCATCTTTTCTTATTGGTCTGTTCAGGCTTTCTGCTTCTTCTTCAATGAGTTTTGGAAGATTATATTTTTGTAGAAATTTGTCCACTTCACCTAGGTTTTCTTTTCTTTTTTTTAAAATTTTATTTAGTTATTTTTCAAGTACAGTTTTTTGTCTATTTTTCCCATCCCAGCCTCCCCCGCCCCTTGCTCCCCCACCTAGGTTTTCTAATTTCGCGGCATACAGTTCTTCATAGTAATTCCTTACAATCCTTTGTATTTCTGTGGTGTCAGTTATAATCTCTCCTCTTTCATTTCTGATTGTGTTTATTTGTGTCCTCTCTCTTCTTTTCTTTCTTTTTTTTTTAAAGATTTTATTTATTTATCTTTAGAGGGGAAGGGAAGGAGAGAGGGAGAGAAACATCAATGTATGGTTGCCTTTCATGCGTCCCCTGCTGGGAACTGGCCTGCAGGGAACCTGCCTGCAACCCCAGTATGTGCCCTGACTGGGAATCGAACCACGATTGTCTGGTTCGCAGGCCCGCGCTCAATCCACTGAGCTACACCAGCCAGGGCTTCTCTTCTTTTCTTGATGAGTCTGCTTAGAAGCTTGTGGATTTTGGTTATCTTTTCAAAAAAAAACAGCTCCTGGATTCATTTATCCTTAGAATTGTGCCTTTAGTCTCTATGTCTTTTAATTCTGCTCTGATTTTGGTTATTTCCATTTCCTACTTGCTCTGGGCTATCTGCTGTTGTTCCTTGAGTTCTTGTAGGTGTAGGGTTAGGTTGTTTGTTTGAAATGTTCCTATCTTTTTTAGGATTGTATAGGCCTGTATTGCTATGATCTTCCCTCTCAGGACTGCCTTCGCTGTGTGGCATAAGTTTTGGGTATTCATGAGTTCATTTTCATTTGTTTCCAGAAACTTTTTGATTTCTTCCCTAATTTTATTCTTGACCCATTTGTTGTTTAATAGCATGCTATTCAATCTCCATGATTTTTAATGTTTGGGGTCTTGTCTCTTGGAGTTGGTTTCCAGTTTCAGTCCTTTGTGGTAGGAGAAAATGCTCGGGATGATTTCAATTTTCTTAAATTTGTTGAGGCTCATTTTGTGTCCTATCATGTGGTCTATCTTTGAAGATGTTCCATGCACACTTGAAAAGAATATGTAGCCCTGGCTGGTGTAGCTCAGTGGATTGAGCACAGGCCTGCGAACCAGACAATCGCGGTTCGATACCCAGTCAGGGCACATGCCGGGGTTGCAGGCTGGTTCCCTGCAGGCCACTTCCCAGCAGGGAATGCACGAAAGGCAACCATACATTGATGTTTCTCTGCCTCTCTTTCTCCCGCCCTTTCCCTCTGTTCAAAAATAAATAAATAAAATCTCTAAAAAAAAAAAAAGAAAAGAATATGTATTTAGCTTCTTTGGAGTGAACGGGTCTATATGTATCAGTTAAGTACATTCCATCTAGGGCATTTTTCAATGCCACAATATCTTTGTTGATATTTTGTTTGGAAGATCTGTCCATTTCTGACAGTGGGGTGTTAAAATACACTACTATAATTGTGTTCCTGTCAATATCTTTCTTGAAGTCCTCTAAGATTTTCTTGATATATTTGGGTGCTCCTATGTTGGGTGCATATGTATATTTACAATGTTTATGTCTTCTTGGTGGATTCTTCCCTTGAGTATTATGAAGTAACCTTCTGGGTCTCTTTTTATGGCCCTTTTTTTTGAAGGCTATTTTGTCTGTTATGAGTCTTGCTACCCAGACTTTTTTTCCTCTTATCTGTTTGCTTGGAAAATTAGTTTCCAGCCCTTCACTTTTAGTCTGTGTAGGTCTTTTGTCCTGAAGTGCATCTCTTGTAACAAGCATATGTGTGAGTCATGCTTTCTTATCCATTGAGCTATTCTATGTGTTTTGATTGAACATTTAATCCATTTATGTTTAAGGTTATTATTAATAGGCACTTACTTATTCATTGTCCTTTGTTCATACCTTCGTTCCTCTCTCTCACTTTTTTTCCCTTTCCTTAAAGCAGTCCCTTTAGCATCTCCTGCAGAGCTAGTTTTGTGGAGGTATAGTATTTTAGACTTCTTTTGTCCTGAGCCCTTATTTGGACTTCTGTCTTGACTGGGAGCCTTGCTGGGTAAAGTAGCCTTGGTTGCAGGCCTTTGGTTCTCATTACTTAGAATTTTTCTTGCCATTCTCTTCTTGCTTGGAGTGTTTCCATTGGAGCGGATAACCTTATTGGGGCTCCCTTGTATGTTACTTCCTTTTTCTCCCTTGCTGCCTTTAATATTCTCTCTTTGTCTTTGAATTTTGCCATTTTAATGATGATGTGTCTTGAAGTGGGCCTCTTTGGGTTCCTCTTGATTGGGACTCTCTGTGATTCCTGGATTTGTGTGACTTTTTCTGTCATCAATTTAGGAAAGTTTTCCATCATTACTCTTTCAAATAGATTTTCTATGCCTTGTTCTTCTTCTTCTCCTTCTGGTATTCCTATTATTCGGATATTATTATGCTTCATATTCTCTTGCATTTCTTTTAATCACTCTTCATTGTTTCTGAACCTTTTTTTCTTTTTCTTGCTCCTTATGGGAGTTTTTTTTCCTATTTTGTCCTCCAACTCGCTGATCCAATATTGTGCTTTATCGATTCTGCTTTTGATTCCTTCCACTGTGTTCTTCAGTTCAGAAATTGTATTCTTCATTTCCTCTTGGCCCTTGCTGATAGTTTCTATTTCCTTTTTCATGTTGATATAATTTGCAGTGAGTTCATTGTAATTCCTCTGTAGTTTCTGGTATCTTATTGTGAGCTCTTTGAACTTCCTGATTACCAGTGCTTTGAATTGAATATCTGATAGCTGACTTGCCTTTATTTCATCTTAACATTCTTTCTGAGACTTCCTCCTTTCCTTTCATTGGGGGGTTGTTTTTTGTCTTCCCATTGTTTGTGAGACTCTTCTTGTGAGCTTCAACTTCTTAAGTTGATTTGTTCTGGCCTCCTGGGTTTATGGTGTGAACTCTGTGGTATAATACCTGTGAGATTCAGTGATGTAGACTCCTTGCTCTCCCAGGCTCACTGGTCTTGAGCTCTGCTTTATGTTGGCTCTGCATTTTGGGGTTTTTTTTGTTATTTTGGGGTTATTCTTTGGTGGGTCCTTCCCGCCAGCTGGTGAACTGATGGTCCCTCTGTCCACTTCCCATTTTAATTTGTTGTGCCGGTGAGGGTGGGTGGTGTTGAAGCTAGTTCTTCTGTGTGTACAGGGTTTTGAGGATTCTCTTTTGCTCTTTTTCAGTTGTTTGTATTTGGTAGTTTCCCCACTGTTTAGTTGTATTCCAGATAGGTCTTGGGTTGAGGTTTGTGTGGTTTCCACTTTCTCCTTCACCTTCTTTTGTTGTTATCTGTTGGTGGTTGCTTTTTTTGGGGGGGTTCCTCTTCCAGTGGGTATCCTGGTGTTCACCACTTCCGCCTGCTCTTTTTTTTTTTTTTTGTGATCAGTTGGAGGGGTAGGCAAAATGGTTTATGACAGCAGAAGAGTATTCTATGATATTTACAGTAGCAGCTAGTAGAGAAGAGATAGGAGATCCCCTCGCTATGTACAGCAATAACCGTAATCTTCAACCCAACTAGTCACTTTTTAGAAAGGATGGAGAAAATATAAGACTCTTGTTGGGGAGGGAAGGTTTGTGAGTTGGATCTAGAAAGCCATAAGGTTGAAGGAGGTCTAATTCTGAGATAAAGTGAGAATAAAAGATGGTAAATAGGTGGAGTGTGAGAGAGAATAGAGCTAACCACTACAGTATTATAGTTCATGCAAAAAATGAAGTGGGCTAAGATCTGGGGGGGGCGCTGTTGTGTAGTATTTACAATAGTGTGCAACTGCTATTATTTACAATAATATTAGAGCAACAATCATATGACAGAATCTATGAGGTACCAAGATTAGGGAGTATTGGACCTTCAATAGTGTGCGGATGGGGCAAGGGGAAGTAAAGGACATTAAATTAGCAATACAGTATGAATGAGGAGACAGGGGAAACCTGTTAAGTGATAAAATATATCCAGCCAAGGTGAAGAAGACTATACAGAAAGAGGAGGACTACAAAGATACTATTAAAATAAAAAATGTAAGGATAATGAAAAATAATAAGATAAATATGCAGTAACTTGTAGTTTTTCTGCTATAGCAAAGTGAAATTTGTCTCTTCGTCTTTACTGTTGGAATGCCCCCTCTTTGGGTCCAACTCTGGTCTTTTTGCAGTTCCAAGTTGTTTGTCTCACTTGTGGGTAAAAAGAAGACAGGAGAAGGGACAAAGAAGAGATAAGTTTGGAAAGAAAGAAGGAATAAAACAAGAAAGAAGGAAAGAGAGGAAAACAATATTGAAAGATAAAATAATAATAAAATAAAAAATAAAAGATTACTTTAAAAAATTTCTCTTTGGTTTCAAACTGGCCAAACTGTTTTTTTTCTGGTCTCTCTGGTTGTAGCAGGCTGAGGGGTGATTGGTGTGGCCTTTCTCCCTTCTTGATGTGCACTCAGCCACCCCTGTGAGCACTCTCCCAAGAGCTAGTCTGACACCTCTCCCCAGCATTCCACACAGGGGATCCAGGTCCTCTTCAGAGCACTGTTTCCCTGGGGGTCATCGCTGTGGGCTGGGGTGCAGGTGCCCGTGCTTGACCACGCTGCCTGGGTCCTGTGGGTTTGGGCACAAACCCTTCCCAGTGCTATGGGGGAATGCAAGGCCTTCTGCCCAACCTCAGGATAGCTGCTAGGCTGTGTGGGGAGTAGGCCAAGTGGCTGTTTCAGGAGAATCCTTCAAATAATTTACTTTTTGTGAAATTCCTCCTAATCAAGCCTGCTGCTCAGTACAGCCCAATTCTCCAGCCAGATGGGTCACTCTTGGGGTCAGAGCCTGACACTGTGCCTCTCAACTCTCCCAAGCCTGTGACCACAGACTTCGTGGGTGATCATGGCTTTTGTATTTGCCTCTTTGTTCTTATTCCTTTCTCTGAAACCTCAAGCAACCAGATCCCTCCTGATGTTGCCCAAACCCTGCTTGGCTGGGGAGGGAGGAAGCTGGTGCCCTGGCTCTCTTCCAAGGATCTTGTGACAGACCTCTAGCTCCCAAAGAGTGCGTGGTAGATCCAGTGCTGGGTGCTGGGTGCTAGCCAAGGCTGCCACTGCCTCTGTCCCTGCGCTGGTCCCCAGGACCTTATTTTCCTGCAGCCATCTCCTTACCATCTGTTTTTTCAGTGTCTGCTACAATTTCTGGTCTCTTATTTTCATATCTGCCAGGGTACTGTTGGCTGTTTGCTCTGTTCCTCCATAGATTAGCCAGGTTTTTCTCCCATGTTTAGGGGGAAGTGGAATCTGCTTTGTCCTACTCTGTTGCCATCTTCCTCTCCATCCAAAAATTATTCTGTAAAACATACACACACAAGATGATATTTTAAGAACTTAAATATTACTCTCAATTAACACTGAATTAGTTTCATTGTGTAACTATAAACAGCTTCCTATAAGAAATACAATTTACATTCCATTAGTTCATATTTTTACAATGCTTCAAGTGTATATGTCTTTGAATGTGAAGTATTTAGCCTCCTGGGGCATTCTATTTTTCATAAATGCTTCATCAAGAAATAGCTTTTTAAAATAACCCAGTTTTAGAATTCTGTCAATAAGTACAAAGCTTCATAAAAGGTCCTTGGACCTTAATTCTCAATAACAAGTGACTTTTATCTCTTTGTTTTATACATGCTATACACCACAATTAGATCCCCCTATAGAGACATTAGATTAGAAATTGTAAAATAAATATGGCATGCAGTCATTGCCCCACTATTTTCAAACCATCAGCAAATAATAGTAAAAGGGGCAACTTGACTCTGCCATGTGGGACCATGTTATGCAGCAGAGTATATCTATAAGATGCAATAACTAGACTGCCTGTGTAAAGTTAGATAAGTGGTAGGCTTAATGATGAGAAAAGCTATAAAAATTATTCACTTCACCAAGCAAAGTAACCTTGCACTCAGAAGAGTCTGAATCAGATTATTCAGTATGTGAAGAAAAATATTTGTATGTAACTGGAATTTAATTTAGTTTCACATCCTCACTATAGGTAATTGTCCTTAAAAATAGGTAGCAATTTGAGATGTGAATTTCTTTTATCATGTTTTTCATGTACAACAAGTTTTGAAGTTTGTAATATAAATTTACATGGATCCAGACTAATTTGATTCAATGGTGATAGATGAAATTGCTGAACTAAAGACTACTGTTTCTTAACAAAAGAGTTTGAGTACAGGTTCTTCAAACTTAATTTAATGAGAAGGGATTCATTTGTAATTAACTTCATCATTTCTAAATCTGTGCTAATAACTATCTCTAAATACTCTATGAAGTTTCAATTTATTAATAAATTAGTGGTTTTTCATATTATAAGAAATCTTCATAGCAACTCAGATCTAATATTTTAAAAGCCATGAATGGCTTTTGAGCACATGGTAGTTGGTGGGCACATATATTTTGCTTTTCCAAGCAGACATTGACATGCAGAAACAACCAAAACTTCCTACATCCTTGAAAGAAACATCAGAAAAAAAAAGATGGCGTTTAGGTGGGTGGGAGTGGAGCCCACTTATCCCCATGCCCAGCTGGAACACATAGCCAATCTTATGAAGAACAGAATGAGCAGCCAATGGAATCCCAGCTTATATGAAGTTTGGAGGCCAGAAATTGTACAGGGCATTGAAAGATAGATGGTGAGGAGATTGCGCTGGGACACTAAAGTCTCAGGGGTCTGTGCAGAGAACTAGGCTGCTGTGGCACCTGGCCAGGTGCAAATTGGAAAAGAGAATACAAACCTGTAATTGTTTGCAGATTACATAATACTGTACATAGAAAATCCTATAAACTGCAGCAAAGAACAACACTGCCTATTAAATGAATTTGGCAAAACAGTGGGATACAAAGTCAATATTCAGAAATAGTAGGCATTTTTGTACACCAACAGTGAAATATCAGAAACAGAAATAAGGGAAAAACCCATTTGAAATAGTAACAAGAAAAATACATACCTAGGAATAACCCTAACTGAGGAGGTAAAAGACCTGTACTCAGAAAGCTACACTACACTGAAGAAAGAAATTAAGGAAGGCACAAACAAATGGAAGCATACTGTTCATGGATTGGAAGAATTAACAACATTCATTTGTCCATACTACCCAAAGGAATGTACTGATTTAAAGCAATCCTTACTAATGTACCTATACCATATTTCACAGATATAGAGCAAACATTTCCCTTTACTCCACATCCTCTAGAACACTTGTTGTTTGTTGATTTGTTTATGATGACCATTTTCACATGTATGAAATGTATGTCATTGTGGATTTAATTTGCGTGTCTCTGATGGATAGTGATGTTGAGCATCATTTAGTATATCTCTGGGCTCTTTTTAGGTCCCTCTTGGAGAAGTGTCTGTTCAACTCCTTTTCCCATTTTTTAATTGGGTTTCTCTGTCTTCCTACAGTGGAGTTGTGTTAGTTCTTTATATGTTTTGGAAATCGACACTTGTCTGAGGTATCATTGGCAAATAAGTTTTCCTATATGGTTCATTTATTTTCATTTTAATGCTGTTTTCTTTTGCTGTGCAGAAGCTTTTTATTTTGATGAGATCCAATTTGTATTTTTCTTCTTATGTCCTTTGTTCTAGGAGATGTATCAGTGAAAATATCGCTGCATAGAATATGTGAGATTTTTCTGTCTGCATTCTGCTCTAGGGAATTTATGGTGTTATGATTTATATTTAACTCTTTTTTCTATCTTGACATTTTTGTGTGTATGGTGAAATTTGGAGGTTCAGTTTCATTTTTTTAATGTAGCTGTCTAGTTCTTCCAACACCTTTTGTTGAAGAGGCTATTTTTACTCCATTTTATGCTTCTGCCCCCTCTGTCAAATATTACTTGATCATAGAGACTTAGTTTTATTCTGAGCTCTCTATTCTGTTTCATTGGTTCATGTGTCTGTTCATATGTCAGTACCAGGCTGTTTTGATTACAGTGGCCTTGTAATACAGTTTAATATCAGCTATGTGAGACCAGCAACTTTGTCCTTTCTCAAAATTGCTGAAGCTATTTGTGGTCATTTATGATTCCATATAAATTTTTGAAGTGTTTGTTCAATATCTGTGTACTATGACATTGGTAATTTAATTGGGATTGAGTCAAATCTATAAATTGCTTTGACTAATATGGAAATTTTGATGATGTTAATTCTTTCAATACATAAAGAGGGTACCTGCTTTCATTTGTTTGTGTCTTCATTAAATTCTTTCTTCAGCGTTGTCTTGTTTTCTGAGTACAGGTCTTTTACCTCCTTGGTTAGGTATTTTATTTTTCTTGTTGCTATAGCAAATGGAGTTTTTTCCTGATTTCTGTTTCTGATATTTCATTGTTATTATACAAATGTGCCTTTAATTTCTGAATATTAACTTTGTATCCTGTGGGGGCGACTTCCTTGCAAGTCCCCCTGTGTGCCATGGATGAAAAGCGAATATGTATGACATATGATGTGATCTGCTTGGGGAGAAGTGAGCTGTGGCCAGTTTCTCAGGGGAGACAAAGGCCAGCAGCAGCCAGTTTCTCCAAGGAGAAAAAGGCCTGAGCCCCCTCCTCCAGAGCTTTTATTGGGTTCTAATACACAGGAACAAGGGAGGCAAGAATCAAACAGTAGATAACATTTCAAAGAAATCTGAGGACTTACTATGAGTCTGTCAGGAACAGAGTTTTATAGTTTCCTGCTCAAACCTTAATATATGAATGAAAGCACTCTTAGCAGAGCAGATTTCACAGGTTTATCAGGAAGTCTTTGTAATGCCAGATTTTCCTGCAGGACACATTCTAGCAAGGCAAGAAGCTGCACCTCTCCCCAACAGGTATTCAGGCTTAAGTGGATTAGAACCAGGAAGCACTTCTCCCAGAGAACATGGGACTCGGGCTTTGTCAAAGCCGGGGGATGAGAGTCCATTGCTCTTTGTTGCAGCCCCCAGAGTCCTTCCATGAACGCCTCCCAAGTGATCAAGTCTGGCTTAGGTTGCCCCCCGCTGTGAGAGGTCTTACCCATTATTGACTTCTGACCAAGCTTTGGGGGCGGGGAGAGGAACTGAGGCAGTGTTTGCTACCAGAGACAAGCTTTGTCTCCTGTGGCTCACATTTCAAAGGTCGTCCCTGGCCCTTAGCCACAAGGGGTCGAGATAGAATTTCTAAAACCAGGCAAATCGGTCTACAACAGTATCCTGCTGTTTTGCCGAATTTATTAATTAGGTTGTGCAGGTTTTTGGTGGAGTATATAGGATTTTCTATGTACACTATCATGTCATCTGCAAACCATGAAAGTTTTGCTTTCTTTTTTCCAATTTGACTGCCTTTTATTTCTTTTTCTTGTCTGATTGCTGTGGCTAGAATCTCCAATTGTATGTTGAATGGATGTTGTGAGGGTGGACATCCTTGTCTTGTCCTAATCTTAATAGGAAAGCTTTTAATTTTTGCCCCTTGAGTATGTTGTTGGCTGTAGGTCTTTCATATATGGCCTTCATTATGTTGAGGTATGCCTCCTCTATTCCCACTTTGTTGAGTGTTTTAATTATAAATGGTCACTTTACCTTATCAAATAATTTTGAGCACCTATTGATATGATCATGTGTTTTTTATCCTTGCTTCTTTTTATGTGATTTATTACATTTATTGATTTGCAAATACTGTAACATCCTTGCATTTCTGTGATGAATCCCACTTGTTCATTGTGTATGATATTTTTAATGTATTGGTGCATTAAGTTTGCCAACATTTTTGTTGAGAATTTTAGTGTCTATGTTCACCAGAAATATTGGCTTGTCATTTTCTTTTTTTGTTGTGTCTTTATCTGGTTTTGGGATTAGGATGATGCTGGCTTTATGAAAGAGTTTGGGAATCTTTCATCTTCTTGGAATGTTTTTTAATAGTCTGTGAAAGATAGGGATTAGCTCTCCCTTAAATACTTTGTAGAATTCTTCTGTGAAACTGTCCAGTCCAGGGCTTTTGTGTGTTGGGAGATTTTTGACTACTGCGTCAATTTATCAGGTGTTATTCCTCTGTTTAGGCTTTTTGCTTCTTCTTCATTGAGTTTTGGAATATTATATTTTTCTAGAAATTTATCCATTTCATCTACATTTTCAAATTTTGTGGCATATACTTCTTCGTAGTAATTTCTTACAATCCTTGGTATTTCTGTGGTATCAGTTTTAATCTCTCTTCTTTCATTTCTGATTGTGTTTATTTGGGTCCTCTGCTTGTTTTTCTTGATGAGCATGCTTAAAGGTTTCTCAATTTTGTTTATCTTTTCAGAGAACCAGCTTCTGGATTTATTAATACTTAGAATTGTGCTTTTAGTCTCTATGTCATTTATTTCTTCTCTAATCTTGGTTATTTCATTCCTTCTACTTGCTTTAGGCTGTCTTTGTTGTTGTTCTTCAAGTTATTGTATGTGCAGAGTTAAGTTTTTTACTTAAAATGTTACCATTTTTTTTAGGTAGGCTTGTATCAGTTGAACTTCCACCTCAGGACTGCCTTTGTTGTTTCCCATAATCTTGGGTTGTTGGGATTTCATTTTGATTTGTTTCCAGAAATATTTTGATGTCTTCCTTGATCAGATTCTTGACCCATTCATTGTTTAATAGTATGCTATTCAAACTCCATCACTTGGTGTGTTTTGGAATTTTTTCCTTGAGGTTGGTTTCTGGTTTCAGTCTCATGCAGTCAGAGAAAATATTTGATATAATTTCAATTTTTTAAAACTAGCTGAGGCTTATTTTTTGTCCTACCATGTGGTCTATCTGTGTAAATGTTCCATATGCATTCGAAAAGAATGTGTATTTAGCTTCCATGGGTGAAAGGCTCTATATATATCAGTTCAGTTAATTTGATCTAGGACATTTACAGTTAAATACTGTAATATCTTTATTGATATTTTATTTGGAAGATCTATCCATTTTTTACCTTGGGATTTTTTAAAATTTATTTATTTATCTTTAGAAGGGAAGGGAAGGAGAAAGGGAGAGAAACATCAATGTATGGTTGCCCTTTGCGCAACCCCTGATGGGAACTGGCCCACAGGAAACTGGCCTGCAACCCAGGCATGTTCCCTGACTGGGAATCGAACTGCGATTGTCTGGTTCGCAGGCCCGAGCTCAGTCCACTGAGCTACACCAGTCAGGGCTACCTTGGGATTTTTAAATACCCTACTATAATTGTGTTGCTGTCAATATCTTCCTTGATGTCCTCTAAGATTTTATTTATGTAGTAGGGTGCTCCTATGTTGGGTGCATATATATTTACAATGTTTTGTCTTCTTGATGGATTCTTCCTTTGAGTATTACAAAGTGGCCTTCTGGGTCTATTTATGGTCATTTTTTTGAAGTCTATTTTGTCTGATGTGAGTATTGCAAACTGCTTATTTTCTTGTCCATTTGCTTGGAATATTTGTTTGCAGAACTTCACTTTCAGTCTTGTAGGTCTTCTGTCCTGAGATGGGCATATGTGTGGGTCATGCTTTCTTATCTGTTCACCTATTCTATGTCTTTTGATTAGAGCATTTGCTCCATTTACATTTAGGTTATTATTGATATTTACTTATTCTTTGCCATTTTTCATATCTGCATTCTTTTCTCTCTAACTCCTTTTTCTTTTCTCAAAGCAAGGCCTTTAGCATATCTTGCAGACTGGGCTTGGTGGAATTGTATTCTTTTACATTTTTTTTTTGTCTGCAAAACTCCTTATTTGGCCTTTCACCTTAGTTTATAACCTTGGTAGGTACAGTAGCTATGGTTGCAGGCCTCTGGTTTCATTACTTGGAATATTTCTTGTCATTCTCTTCTGGCTTGGAGTTCTTTTATTGAGAAGTCAGCAGCTACTCTTATTGGGGCTCCCTTGTATATTACTTCCTGTTTTTCCCTTGCTGCCTTTAAGATTCTCTGTTTGCCTTGTAATTTTGTCATTTTAACTATGATGTGTCTTGAAGTGGGCCTTTTGGGTTCATCTTGACTGGGACTGTCTGTGTTTCCTGGATCTGTGTGACTTTTTGTCTCATCAAATTAGGGAAGTTTTCCATTATTACTTTTTGCAACTTACACCTTGTTCTTCTTCTCCTTCTCCTTCTCATACCTCTATTACATAGATGGTATTACATTTCATGTTGTCCTGTATTTCTCTTAACCTCTGTATGTTCTTTCTGAGTCTGCTTTTTTCCTTGATCTTTCTGATTGCTTTTTTCCCTAATTTGTCCTGCCCCTCACTGATCTGATCCCCTGCTTCTTCTAGCCTACTTTTGATTTCTTCTAGTGTGTTCTTCAATTCAGAAATTGTATTCTTCATTTCCTCTTGGCCCTTGTTGCTAGATTTTATTTTCTTTTTCATGTTGATATAGTTTACAATGAGTTCATTGTAGTTTCCTTGTTCTTTTCAGTAATTCTCTGTGAGCTCATTGAGCTTCCTAATAGCCACTGCTTTGAACTCAATACCTAATAGTACACTTGTGTCTATTTCATTTACCATTCTTTCTGAAGACCCCTTCTTTTCTTTCGTTTGGAGATTGTTTCTTTGTCTTCCCATTGTTTGTGAGACCCTTTTTGTCAGCCTCTGCTTCTTCAATTGATCTGCTCTAACTCCCTGGGTTTCTGGTGTGAACTTCTATGAAGATCTGTGAGATTCAATGGTGCAGCCTTCTGAATTTTCTGAGTTTGCTGGTCTTGGGCTGTCATTTATGTTGGTTCTCTGTATGTTTGGGGGTTTTGATTGTTGTTTAGTCTTTCTTTGGTGGGTTCTTCCCTCCAGCTGTTTAACTGAGGGTCACTCCTTCCACCACTTCCTGTATCTGTTGTGCAGCTGTGGACAGGTTGTGTTGAAGCTGATTCTTCTGTTTGTACAAGGTTTTGAGACTTCCCTCTCACTGTTGTTTAGTTGTTTCTTGTGGGTAATTTCTGCACCACTTAGTTGTATATCTAGATTGGTCCTGGATTGAGGTTAGTGTGGCTTCCACTCCTTCCTTCACCTTCTTCCATTGTTATCTCTTTGTGGTTTCTTTGTTGGTGTGTTTCATTTTCCAGCAGGTATCCTGATGTTCATACCTCTCACCTACTCTTTTTGATGATAGTTGTAGTGGGGAGGCAAAATGGTTTAAGACAGTATGAGTAAATTCTATGGTATTTAAAGTACCAACCCAGAGAAAAAAGATAGGAGATCTTTTGGGTATGCATGGTGTTAACTGTGGTAGTTCACTCAAATAGTCACTTTTTGGATATGGTGGGAAAAAATAAGACTCTTGTTAGGGGCAGGGAAGGATTGTGATTTGGGTGTAGAAAGCAGTGAGCTTGTGGGGGATCAGATTATAAGGTAAAGTAAGAGTAAAGGATAGAAAATAGGCGCAGTGTGTGAGCAAATAGAGTTAACCACCACACTAATAAAGTTCAGGAAACAGTGAAGTGGGCTAAGATTCTGGAGGGGTGCTGTGTAGTATTTACAATTGTATGGAACCACAATTATTTACCATAGTAATGGATCTACAATCATAAAAGTCAAACAATGCAATTTATGAGACCAAGTGAAGAATACTAATAACAGACAAATAACAGTAAGTGAATAGGAAACAGTGATCTGAAAATTCCCAGTACACAAAAGTTCTGGACCAAATGGTTTCACAGAGTTTAAAAAAAAGACATTTAAGCAAACTAAGAGGATAGCTAGATCAGGAGCAGAACCATAGAAATGAAGATCACATGGAGGGTTAGCAACTGGGGAGTGGGAGGAGGAGAAGGGGGAGAAGGTGCAGAAAATAAGTAGCATAGATGGTAGGTAGAAAATAGATGGGGGAGGGCAAGAATAGTAGGGGAGATATAGAATCTAAAGAACTTGAAACACATGGTCATAAACTAAAGGGGGGAACGGTGGGGGGAGGGGGTGTGCAGGGTGGAGGGGAATGAAGGGGGGAATAGAAGAACTGTAGTGGCATAATCAATAAAATATATTTAAAAAAAAGGATGAGGTAGCTCCTATTCATCTCAGACTATTCCAAAAAGTCCAAGAAGAGGGATGCAACAAAAACTTTTTTCCTTCTATTTGGCATGTGACTCTTATTTATTTGTTTTGTTTTTTTTTTTTGCTTTTTTTTTATTGTTGTTCGGGTACTGTTGTTTCTATTTTCCCTCCACCACTCTCCACCCCATTCCAAGCCATTCCTACTTCCCACCCCTGATCCCACCCCCCTTGGCTTTGTCCATAAGTCCTTTATAAATGTCCCTGAAAACACTTGACTCTTTTCCCTCATTATCCCCTCCCATCTCTTCTCTAGTTACTGTCAGTTTGTTCTTAATTTCAATGTCTCTTGTTATATTTTGCCTATGAGGCCAGAATCATCCTAACTTCAAAACAAGATAAAGCCACAAAAAAGAAAAAGAACCACAGGCCAGTATCACTGATGAAAATAGACAATAAAATTCTTAAGAAAATATTAGCATACCAGATCCAGTAATACAGTAAAAAGATCATAAATCTTGATCAAACAGAATTTATCCCCAAAATTCAAGGATGATACAATTATCACAAATCAATAAACAATACATTACATAAACAAAATATATTTATATATATAACTATAACTATAACTAACTATAACTATAACTATAACTATAACAACTATATATATATATATATATATATATATATATATATATATCTTCTGGCCAAGATGGAGGCATAGGTAGAAACATTGTGCCTCCTCACACAACCAAGTTTAAAGACAACAAAGTTTTATTAACAAAAAATGGAACCAAAACACACAGAAAATTGAACTGTATGGAAGTCCGACAACAAGGAATCACTCAGCCAGACTGGTAAGAGAAGGGGAGTCAGCGACTACTGGAGAGGGGTCCTGCAGGATAAAGTGGCCAGACTGAGCTAGGCATGCAGGCAGAGGCTGGCAGATCCCAGGAATGGGATGGCAACAGGCAGACCCAGTGAGGGCACAAGGCAGCCAGCTGACTGTGGTCACACATTCACACTCAGATAAACCAGGGAAAGGAGGGAGCAGTGAGACAGACCACACAAACCAGGGCCCCAGTGCTGGGAATTAAAGCTTAAAATCACTAATTGGAGAAACTCGCAGGGGTTGAGGTGCCAGGAGAGGCTCCCAGGCTCACAGAGAGTTCATTGGAGAGACTCACAGGGTCCTGGAGGATGCATAAGCCCACACACCCAGGAACCAGCACCATAAGGGCCCAATTTGCTTCTGGGAAGCAGCAGAGGGGATCAAAATCTGAGAGAGAGAGCTTGGAACAAGAGCTATTGCCCCTCTCTGACCCTGCCCCAACATACAGCATCACAACCCAGAGACCTGGGTTGACCCACCCTGGTGAACACCTAAGGCTGTGCACCTCATATGTAACAAGTGTGAATAGACCAAAACATTATGGCTTAAGAAGAAGAACAGCTCAAAGCCCCAGAGCCAATACTTCTAAGCAACCAAGAGATAGCCAACCTATCAGATGCATAGTTCAAAACACTGGTGATGAGCAAGCTCACAGAACTGGTTGATTTCAGTCAAAATTTAGAGGAACAAAAGAAGGATACACTAAGGGAAATGAAAGGAAATGCTCAGGGAACCAATAATGATGGGAAGGAAACTGAGACTAAAATCAATGGAGTGGACCAGAAGGAAGGAAAAAATGACCAAACAGAAAAGAATGAAGAAACAAGAACTCAAAAAAATGAGAAGAGGCTTAAGAACCTCCAGGACATCTTTAAACGTTCCAACATCCAAATTATAGGGGTAACAGAAGGGGAAGAGGAAGAGCAACACATGGAAAATGTATTTGAACAAATAATAAATGAGAACTCCCCCAATCTGGCAAAAGAAATAGACTTCCAGGAAATCCAGAAAGCTCAGAGTCCCAAAGAAGGTAGACCCAAGGAAGAACACACCAAGGCACATCATAATTATATTAGCTAAGATTAAAATGAAGGCGAGAATCCTAGAAGCAGCAAGAGATAAGGGGACAGTCACCTACAAAGGACTTCCCATCAGACTGTCAGCTGATTTCTCAAAGGAGACCTTACACGCAACAAGGGGCTGGAAAGAAGTATTCCAAGTCATGAAATCCGAAGATCTACAACCAAGATTGCTCTATCCAGCAAAGCTTTCATTTAGAATGGAAGGACAGATAAGTGCTTTTCAGATGAGGTCAAGTTCAAGAAGTTCATCATCACCAAGCCCTTATTATATGTAAATTTCAAATCTGAGAAAAAGAAGATAAAAAATATGAACAGTGAAAGGAAAGGGCAGCAAACTCACAGTTATTAACAACCACACCTAAAACAAAAACAAACTAAGAGGACAGCTAGATCAGGAGTGGAACCATAGAAATGGAGATCACATGGAGGGTTAGCAACAGAGGAGTGGGAGGAGGAGAAGGAGAGATAAGGTAGAGAGAATAAGTAGCATAGATGGTAGATAGAAAATAGGGGGAAGGGCAAGAATAGTAGGGGAAATATATAATCTAATGAACTTGTGACAGACACATGGTCATAAACTAAAGGGGGAAAATGGTGGGGGAGGGGTTATGCAGGGTGGAGGGGAATGAAGGGGGATGAAATGGGACAACTTTAATGGCATAATCAATAAAATATTAAAAAATTATATATATACCCACACATATATAATTATTGCTGAACATTCAGTTCTGTTCCATTTGTCTATTTTTCTGCCAGTACTTGGGTGTTTTGTTATTGTCATTTTGTATTATAATTTTAAATCAAGGGGTGTGATATGTCTGGCTTTGTTCTTTTTTTCTTCTTTTTCTCAGTATCAGTGTCTCTATTTGGTGTCTTTTGTGGTTTCTCAGAAAACTGATAATTTTGTTCTATTTAAAAAATCTCCATTGGGATTTTGATTAGGTTTACATTAAATCTCATATTTGGTAATATAAACATTTTAACTATGTTGATTCTTCCCACCCATGAACACAAAATGTCTTCTCTTTCTGTCTTTAATTACTTTAAATAATGCTTTATAGTTTTCAGTGTATAAGTTCTTCAAATACCTTGTTAAGTTTTTCCCCCCAGGTACTTTTTTGTTGTTGTTGCAGTTACAAATGAAATTGGTTTTTTTTATTAATTTTTCTGAAATATCATTTTTAATATATAGGGTCACAATAAATTTTTGTACATTGATTTTGTGTCCTACAACTTTACTGTATTTGCTTATTATTTCTAATTGTTTTTGTTTGTTTGCTAGACTATTTAGAGTTTGAAATATAAAGAATCATGTCATATGTAAAAGTCAAAATTGTACTTTATCCTTCCCAATTTAGATGCTTCTTTCTTTCTCTTGCCTGATTGTTCTGGCTAAGATTTTTTCATATTATGCTGAATAACAGTCTGAGAGTGGCCATCCTTGTCTTATTTCTGCTCTCAGAAATAAAGATTCCAGTTTTTCACCATTGCATATGATGTTAGCTGAGGGCTTATAGATTGAGGTACTTTCCTTCCCTACGCATTTTAATGAGAGTTTTCTGCATCTGCTGATAGGATCATATGATTTTTATCCTTTATTTTGTTAATATGGTGTATCATATTGATCAATTAATATATGCTTTAACTATCCCTGTGCTCCTGAAATGAAGCTCATTTGATCATTATGTATTATCTTTTTAATGTATCATTCTACTCAATTTGCTAGTACATTGTTTATGATTAAGTATTTGTATTCATCAGATATATTGGTCTGTAGTTTCCTTACTTGGTGTCATTTGTACCAGGTTGTAGTATCAGAGTTACATATCCTCATAAAATGTTTTAGAAACTATAGCTTCTTCTTCAAATTTTTGGAAGAATTTAGGAAGGCTAAGTACCAAATCCCCTTTGAATGTTTGGCAGAATTTAATAGTGAAGATACCTGGTCCTGGGCATTTACTTTTTTTGAGATTTGATGGTTGCTTAAATTTCCTAACTATTGACCAGTACATTTGGATTTTCCAGTTCTTCATGTTCCATGCTAGAAAGGTTATATATTTTTAAGAACTTGTCAATTATTTTAGGTTATTTAATGTGCTGTCATATAGTATTTCATGGCATTCTTGTATGACCCTTTCTATTTCTGTGGTTTCCATCATAATTTCTCTTTTAATTTGATTGTGTATATTTGTGCCATTTCTCTTTTTTCTTGTTTCTTATAAGAAGTTGTCATTTTATTTCTTTTCAAATAAATGACTGTTGCATTAATTTTTGTATTGTATTTTTTGTTCTCTATTTCATTCAATTCTGATGTAGTATTTAATTTTTTTCTTCTGTAACTCTGGGCTGCATTTTTTCTTCTTTTTATACTGCTTTATGATGTAATGTTGGTTTTTAGGTATGCTTGCCAAATGCTTGCCAGTTCCATCCATGCTATTGCAAAGGGTAGTAGCTCCTTCTTTCTTTCTGCTGCATAGAATTCCATTATGTAAATGTACCATTGTGTTTGGATCCATTCATTTGCTGATGGGCACCTAGGTTGCTTCCAACTCTTGGCTATTGTAAATTGTGCTACTATGAACATTTTGGTGCATAGGTTCTTTTGGATTGGTGTTTTAGGGTTCTTAGGATATACTCCTAACAGTGGAATTCCTGGGTCAAAAGGTAGATCCATTTTTATTTTTCTGAGAAAATTCCATACTGTTTTCCATAATGGTTGTACCAGTCTGCAATCTCACCAACAATGAACTAAGGTCCCCTTTTCCCCACAACTTCTCCAACACTTGTTGTTTGTTGCTTTGTTTATGATGGCCATTCTGACTGGTGTAAAGTGGTATCTCATTGTGGCTTTAATTTGCATCTCTCTGATAGCTAGCGATATTGAGCATCTTTTCATGTGTCTCTGGATCCTCTGTATGTCCTCTTTCGAGAAGTGTCTGTTCAAGTCCTTTGCCCACTTTTTAATTGGGTTGCTTGTCTTCTTAGAGTGGAGTCCTGTAAGTTCTTTGTATATTTTGGAGATTAAACCCTTGTCTGTGGTATCATTAGCAAATATGTTTTCCCATACAGTTGGTTCTTTTTTTACCTTAATACTGTTTTCTTTAGCCACACAGAAGCTTTCTTATTTTGATGAGATCCCATTTGTTTATTCTTTCCTTTATCTCCCTTACTCTAGGGGACATATCAGTAAAAATGTTGCTGTGTGAAATATCTGAGATTTTTCTGCCAATGTTCTCCTCTAGGACTTTAATGGTGTCATGGCTTATATTTAAGTCTTTTATCCACCTTGAATTTATTTTGGTGTATGGTGCTCAAGTTTCATTTTTTTGCACGTAGCTGTCCAGTTCTCCCAACACCATTTGTCGAAGAGGCTATCTTTACTTGATTTTATGTTGCTGCCCCCTTTGTCAAATATTGAGTGTAGAGACTTGGGTTCAGTGTTCTGTTCCATTGGTCCATGTGCCTGTTTTTATGCCAGTTCCAGGCTGTTTTGATTACAGTGGCCTTGTAATACAGTTTGATATCAGGTATTGTGATTTCTCCTACTTTGTTCTTCTTTCTCAAAATTGCAGCTGCTATTCAGGGTCATTTATGGTTCCATATAAATTTTTGAAGTGTTTGTTCTATGTCTGTGAAATATGCCATTGGTACTTTAGTAGGTATTGCACTGAATCTGTATATTGCTTTGGGTATTATGGACATTTTGATAATGTTAATCCTTCCAATCCATGAACACGGTATATGTTTCCATTTGTTTGTGTCTTCTTTAATATCTTTTTTCCATTTTTTATAGTTTTTTGAGTACAGGTCTTTTCCTTCCTTGGTTAGGTTTCTTTCCTAGGTATTTTATCAAGTGGGCTTTTTTTCTTGATTTTTACTTCTGATGTTTATTGTTCATATAAAAATGCCATTGATTTCTGAATATTGACATTGTACCATGCTGTTTCACCAAATCATTTATTATGTTAAGTAGTTTTTTGTCCAGATAGCAATTATTTATAATAGTAATGGAACACTAATCATATGACAGAATCTATGTGATCTGAATAACAAGAATAGGAAGTACAGGAACTAGAGTAGTGTATTATTGGAACACAAGTGAAGTGAAAGATGGAAAATTAAAAATACACTATGAAAGAGAGAACAAGGGAAACCAGTCAGATAATGTTATTTATCAAATGAAATGAAGAAAAATAAACAGGAAAAAGAGCAATACAAAAATGCTAATAAAATAAAAGATCTAAGAATAATGAAAAATAATAATAATACAAATATACAATAACTTGCAAGTTCTCTGGAGTAGCAAAGTGAAATTTGTCTCACTGTCTCAGTTGTTGGGATGACCCCTCTGGGTATAACTCCAGTCTTTTCATAGGTCCAGGTTTTATTGTCTCATCTGTGGGAATTAAAAAAAAAAAAACGAAGGAAGGAAGAAGTAATAAAAAAAGAAGGGAGGAAAGAAAGGAAGAGAGGATTGAAAAAAAAGCATTCTGCTGACTTCGTTAAAGTGGCCAAGCCAGTTCTTCTGATCTTCTTTACTGTAGCCAGCTGAGGAGGGTTTGGTTTCCTTTTTCTCCCTTCCTGATCTGCACTCTTCCACTCTTTGCAGTTGCCCAGCTTCCAGCCCATTTCCACAGTTCACTGTGGGGCCCCCAGAGCCCTTCTGCATCCAGCCTATGGGTGCAGAGTCCACCAGTTGTGCTGCCCCTAATGGTACAACTCACATACCACCTTCTTGCTCTTTGCTCTCCTAGATGCTAGGCATTCTCAATGCCCCTTCAGGGTAGTTCAGGCCTCCACTGAGTTAAGTCTTTCTGGGGATTACTGACTCCCTGAGCCCTGCAGTTCTCTGCCTTTGTCTCAGAGAGCCAGTTGACCCTGCAGGGCCCTGGACTGAGGGGCTTGATGGGAGGTGCCTCTTGGCAGCAGTGTCAGGCACCCTCTGTGCCAGGGCTACAGGCTGGTACTGAACACTTGGACTCACTGCTGGGGTGGGATGGGCCACCGTTGCGCCTCCAGATCAGGTGCACACTGTCCCTGGGGCTTCAGGTATGAGCTCAAGACCAGGTGGGGAGTAGGGGTACAGGAGGTGGGGGCAGCTGCTGCAGGAGAATTTTCTAAACAGCCTGAGTGACTCTTTTCTCTCTTTTGCTTTGTGAAAAAGTTTTTCTGTTCAAGCCTGCCACTCCAAACCAGCGCCTGGCCTGTCACACAGCCCCACTCTCCAACCAGACCAGGGGCTGACCAGGTTAGGGTTCATGATTGCCCAACTCTTCCCAGCCTGCGTCCATAGTCTCAGTGGTTGAATACCTCTGCTGTGTGTTTGCCACTTTGTCCTTATGCCAGTCCTGCAACTTCAAGCATCCAGGTTTTTCCTGGTGCTGCTCAAACCTTGTTTGGCAGGGGAGGGAACTGCTGACCTGGATCTCTCCCAAGAATCCTGGGGCAGAACTGGCAGACTCTGGGCCTGGGGCTGCAGACTCCCTGGTTCCCACTCTGGTTCCGGGGACCTTATTGTCCTGAAGCACCCTCCTTACCATCTGATTTTTCAATGTCCTCTATAATTTTTGGTCTCCAATGTTCATATATGCTGGGATAACATTGGCTGTTCACTCTGTTCCTCAGAAGATCAGTTAAATGTTTCACCCATGCGCTGGGGGAAGTGGACTCTACTCCCACCTACCTATATCACTGCCATCTTCTTTTCTCTTGTTATTTTTTATCTTTAAATTAATTTTGTTAGATATGAGGACTCTTGTACCTGTTTTCTCTGGGTGCCATTTGTTTTGAGAATTACTTCCTATCCTTTCACTTTGTGTCTATATTTGCCTTTATAGCTGACACATGTCTCCTGAAGGCATCACATGGTTGTGTTTTGTTTTTTGTACCATTCTGCTACTCTGTGCCTTCTTATTAGCGAATTCATTCCTTTATATTTACAGTGATTATTGACATATGAGGATTTCTATAGCTATTTTATATTTCATTTTCTGGTGGCTCTGTATCTCCATTGCTTCATTTTTCCTGTATTTTGTCTGTTGATTTCATTTGGTGGTATTTGATTACTTTTTCCCCTTTTTTCTCTGCTTTCATATTATGTTTCTAGGCTGGAAAATTTCTATATGGTTTTCACTAAGTTATGCAAAAGAAAATTACATACATACAGTGGCCCATTTTCTCCTGAATGCATTTTATCTCTATTTCCCTTTGCAAGTTTAGACCTTCACCCCTCCCCATTCTGTTTTTGTCAGACTTGAGGTTTGTGTAGTTAGTTATCAAGTCAGAGTAACATTTGTTATTAAATTAACTATACAAATTGCTTTATCAAATTGCTTTAGAACAGTCATGTGCCACCACCTGTAGAATTGAGAAAGACCTAATAACTTCTCCATCCTGCCTGTGTCCTATTACTATATCTTTTGTACTAGAAATGTAACCATGCATCTCATTTAATTGTTAATATTGCATGCTTACAATTAGAGAAACAGATATAATTTGAGCAATATTATGAAAATAACTCAGCTAGTAAGTGGTAGAGCCAGGATACAAACTCGGGGGCCTTTATCTCTACGTCTCTGCTTATAATCCTTAAATAGTTAAATTACTTTGATATATATCATATCTATAATTTATTACCTATTTACATAACTGTATGGATTAATTAACATTAATATATTAATTATTAAGAAGTATTTTATTACTAATTTTCTTGAATACCTAACAATATATTTTGGGTATTTTGGAATAACTATTCATGGCTCATGTTCGTTAAATTTGCAAGGGAGATTTTATAGCCATTTACCATTTTTTTTGTATCTATAAATTTATTTCAGCTTTATTATTTTTTTATTTTATTTTTTTAAAAGATTTTATTTATTTATCTTTAGAAGGGAAGGGAAGGCGAGAGGGAGAGAAACATCAATGTATGGTTGCCTTTTTCTGTATGTCCCCTGCTGGGAACTGGCCTGCAGGGAACCGGCCTGCAACCCAGGCATGTGCCCTGACTGGGAATCGAACCGCGATTGTCTGGTTCGCAGTATTTTTTTATTTTTAACTTTTTAAAAATAGATTATGCCATTACATTTGTTCTATTTCCCCTCCTCCATTCCCTTCCACCCTGCACACCCCTCCTCCACCATTCTCCCCCCTTTAGTTCATGAACACGTGTCTCAAATTCTTTCGATTCTATATTTCCCCTACTATTCTTACCCTCCCCCCTATCTATTTTCTATCTACTGTCTATACTATATGAAATGTTAAAGGGATTTACCTAAGAAAAAGAAGATAAAAAAGATGAACAGTGAAAGGACAGCAAACTCACAGTTATTAACAACCACACCTAAAACAAAAGCAAATTAAGAGGACAGCTAGATCAGGAGTGGAACCATAGAAATGGAGATCACATGGAGGGTTAGCAACAGAGGAGTGGGAGGAGGAGAAGGGGGAGAAGATACAGAAAATAAGTAGCATTTACCATTCTTGAACAGCACATGGGATCACCACCCACTCTAGCTATATGAAAGTTTTAAAGCCTAAATAATTTTTTCTTATTTTAATGACTACTCAGTTTTAATTTTGAAAAATAATTTCTTGATTCCTTATTGTACACAATTTGAATTGTCCAATAAGTTGTAATATGTTTATAAAGTTATAATTTTTTAAAAAAATATGTGCTATGGGTTTCTCTTTTTATCGATTTATTTTTTACTTTATTTTGCTGACACTATTACAGATGTCCCCATCCCCCCACTCCCCTCTTCATCCATTTCCATCCTGCCCTCATCCCCCTTTCCCTCTGGCCATCACCACACTGTTAATATTTTTTCTTTGGCTAATTTCTTCACCTTCCTTCATTCAATTCCCCCTCCCTTCTGACAGATGTTAGTCTGCTCCATGTATCCATGTCTGTGTTGTTTTTTTTTTTTTTAACTAATCACCTCTCTAACACATTTTGATTTGAGTTGAAGATAAATTTTAAAAAATATCTTGATCATGGTTAATATTTCAAACAGTACAGAAGACTTTAAACTGAAATGAATGAGTCCCTTTTCCCCTACAACTATCAACCTCTGTTTTTAGAGATTAACTGCTGCTAATAGTATCTTTGGTCTTTCCAGGAATTTTCTATGTGCATATATGTGCACACTGTTTTTAAGTTAGCCACTTATCTTGGTTTTCTTTTCATTTCAACACATACAATGAAACTTTAACCTATTTAATGTCTATAAAAACATTCTAATACATGTACCATTATTTATCCAGTTTCCTATTGATGGATATTTCTAGAATTTAAAAAAAAATTATCTTATATCCTTTGGTCAGGTGGCTAAGTTGGTTGCAACCATCATCTCATAAACCAAAAGGATGTTGGTTCAATTTCCAGTCAGGGCACATGCCAGGATTGTAGGTTTGATCCCTGGTTGGAGCATGTATGGGAGGCAATAGATTAATGTTTCTCTCTCACATTACTGTTTCTCTTTTTTCTCTCCCTTCCTTTCTTTCTAAAATCAATAAACATATCCTTAGATAAGAATTAAAAAAATAAATACAAGAAGTTAAATTAGTAATAAAAATTATGAATATATCTACATTTATCTGCATACCTATTCCTTACCAATAGGGCATATTTGTAGCTGGGGTGTTCTGGTTGAAAGCATATATATGTTTAAATGTTTTTATGGGTTTTTACTCAATTGTTGTCCCCAAAGCCTTTTTATATAAATACACAAAATAGAATCTAAACAGGCTGTGCACATTTTAAAACTCACATTAAACTGCAAGATGTGAATAGCTTCAATTTTGTGAGTACAAAATGGAAATTTTCCAAGCATAAATATTTTATTCTACGTAAATATTTCACTCCTGGGCAAGTCTTCCCATGGCTCACATATTCAAATCAATAACACATTTCTTGTGTGTATTTCCCATGGCTTAATTAAAAAACATGCTAATGTTTAACATATTTGGCTATTTGCTATAGGTCTTGACTCACACTATTTCTTCCACTTTGACAAATATAACCAGAAACATTGAAATAAAGAACAAGCTGACAGTAACCAGAGGAGATGGTGGAGAGGGATAATGGAGACAAATAGGGAAAGGACTATCAAGGAACATGTATAAAAGACATGTGGACAAAGGCAAAGGCAAAGGTAAGTTCAAGGGTGGAAGGCGAGAACAGGTTGGGAGTGGGGCATGGTGGGGGAAAATGGAGACAACCATACTTGAACAACAATAATAATAAATAAAATTAAATAAATACATAAATAAAAATAAAATTTTTACACACACAAAAAGAATATCCACCTCTCTTCAACCCTTCATGTTGATGTCTTACTTGCCCCTACTGGTTTACTTAAAAAAATACCTTTCTCATCTAAATAATGTTTTCCTCTGAGCTCCCAGAACTGCTAGTTAACATTATATGTTCCTGATAAATGGTAGCTACTACTATTATTAGGCACTGGATATTTCATTTCTATAAGTGTTCTTTTTCTCTTCTGTTGTTCTGGTCTGCTCCAATGGATTGGTTTAGCTGACACTACATATTTAACACTACTTTTATTTTGTTTTAAAATAAATGGTCTGAGATTTTACTTTTAACAACTGAACAAAATATTTTTATTCTTAAGTTTCAGATTTTCTAACACAGAAAAATGTCTCTGGAACTCAGTTCACAAACTTCCACATGCAACTTTGAAAAATAAGAGTTAAATCTGAAACATACTGGTGAGAGTAACATGAGTGTTATCATATTAAAGGTCTTTAGAGGCAAACTGGCATAGTTTACATTCCAACAAACCTATTTATAGAGCTGACTCCTTCTTGTAATGTCAATTGTAACATTATACTTATTTTAGCCTTCGCATCTCAAATATCTGCCTGTACTAGTTATACAGTTCTCCCTTACTTGCTATCAGAGAGTCCAGAGGAGACTTCCATGGAGCCTTCCGAAGAACCTAGTCAAATTAACAAAGACAACTTTTTAGGAGTTCCTAACTTATCTGATTCTCTTTCTGAAGATGAAGAAGTTAAAGCTACCTTCAAACCTGGTTTCTCCCCTCAACCTAGTAGACGAGGTTCTGATTCTTCTGAAGATATGTACCTGGACATTCCATCTTCAGGTACTAGACGAGTTTCATTTGCTGACACCTTTGGATTAAATCTGGTATCTGTCAAAGAATTTGATTGCTGGGATTTACCAAGTTTTTTAATCAATTCTGACTTAAGGAAAGACATTTTCCACCCAGAAGAATATGTTTTATCTCCACTATTTGACTTACCTTCTTCAAAAGAGCTTATGCAACAACTTCAAGAACAGAAAGCAATACTGGAGTCAGCTGAGTATCTTCCTGGATCTACAAGTATGAAAGGCATTATTCGAGTTTTAAATATTTCTTTTGAGAAGTTAGTATATGTGAGAATGTCCTTAGATGATTGGCAGACACATTATGACATATTAGCAGAATATGTCCCAAATTCATGTGATGGTGAAACAGATCAGTTCTCCTTTAAGATTTCGTTGGTCCCTCCTTATCAAAAAGATGGCAGTAAAGTTCAGTTTTGCATACGTTATGAAACTTCTGTTGGTACATTTTGGTCAAATAATAATGGCACAAATTATATATTGGTTTGTCAAAAGAAAGAACAAGAGCCGAAGCCTGTAAAACCTTGGGAAGACCTTGCTAGTAGACAAATAAAAGGCTGTTTAAAGGTAAAATCAAGGTGAGAATATATCTTACATTCTTTATTCTATAATCTTAAAGTTTTCTTTCGTCATTGTTTATTTCATGTAGTGTTAAGAGATAGCCATTCTGTTTAAAATAACAAGGTAAATGCTATTCAAATAGCACTGTTATCCCTTCTCCAAATATAAGAAACAATTTCATATGATGTCAGATGAAAGAGAGTGTAATATATATATGTTATATTATATATTAATATATAAAAAATTATATATATATTGCTTGCCTAATGAGATATAAATTACTTAAATTCATGGAATCTAGATTTTTAACATGTTAGATGATTTATCTTGTCATTTAAATCATATTTTTGAGCATTTAAAAATCTTTACTATATTTCAAAACATTTCTGAAAAATATAACATTGTGTTTCAATGTACCTACAACTCAGAAACTTCTAGACTTCCCCTAAAATCTGCAACAAATTTTTGTTTGGAGAGATATATGTTAAGTTAAATCATAAAAGCTATGACTTTAATGATAACCTAAGAGACAGATATAACAATATGAGTGATGTATGAATTACACATAAAGTTTCATAATGCAATTATAACCAAATGTAACATTAAGCACAAAGGTATATGATTTAGTAAAAGTAAATGGAGCAGAATAAAAGAGATACCTAACTAGAAATAAAAATATTCAGCCTTATAGATTAGAGATTTGAGCTATAACCTGTTATTAGTAACCTTGTTCTTCTGTTAATATGCAAAAAAATAGAAACCTGGCATTCAGTTCTCTTTATTGTGGAGTTGACTAATTTTCATGACACTTGGTTAGTAGAAAATACATCTACTGCAGAGTGTCCCAATAGAAAAGTTCATAGCACTCCACCTGTCACAAGTCAAATGTTTGTTTATTCTAGGTTGTTCAAACTGTCATTAGACCCAAAGATTGTAGTAATTGAATCAGAAACAGTATAATATAATGAAAAGGGAACTGTATTAGGGATCAAGATACTCAAATTCTAACACAATTAAATAAATACCTAACAAATGATATTGGGAAATTCAAACTTTTATATGCCTGCTCTAAATATTTAATTTTAATGCATTAATAAATTACATATAATATAGATGGAAGAAATTTAACCATATAAAATATTTCTACTTCTGTTATTCTTCAAAGTCATTTGAAGGATCAGCTTACTCAACTTTGTGAATTTTTCCAACTTTGTTAGTCCTAAGAAAACTTTCTCAGATTTTAACTGATACTATTAAGGGAGCAAATATGATCATAATCTCTACATGTGCTAAAATAATACTTTAGACATTTATGTAATTACTCAGCAACATGATAGTTATACAGATAAAATAAGTTTAACAGTATCTAGGTGCCCATCAGTAAATGAATGGATCCAAAAACTATGATACATTTACACAGTGGAATTCTATGCAGCAGAAAGAAAGAAGGAGCTCCTACCCTTTGCAACAGCATGGATGAAACTGAGTGAAATAAGCTAGACAGTGAAAAACAAATACCATATGATCTCACCTTTAACAGGAACCTGAACAACAAAACAAACGAGCAAGCAAAATACAACCAAAGACACTGAAATACAGAGCAGGCTGACAGGGACCAGAGGGGAGAGGGGAGAGAATTTCAGGGGAAAAGGGGAAGGATTCACAGGAACAGGTATAAAGGACCCATGGACAAAAACTAACAGGGGTGGAAATGGGAGGGAGGTGGGGAATACTGGGCAGGGGGTAGGCTGGGATGGGAGTAAAAGACAGAAAACTGTACTTGAACAATAATTTAAAAAACAGTATTTAACAAAATAATTTATTTACATACATATATGTGTATTTTATTCCAAATGAGTTTATCATCATGATAGCTATTAAACAGCTGCAAATTGTTTTATATGTTAGAGGAAAGGGAAATTTGGAAAAGGCACAACCTTATTATAAAAAATCTCATAAAAGAAGGATTGTTTGATTTAGGATTTTTGTGCAAATTAAATATGCTGTTTTATTTTATTTTTAAAGCATATTTTATTGATTATGCTATTACAGTTTTCCTAATTTTTTTCTCCCTTTTATCCCACTCCTCCCCTCATCCCCTCATTCTTTAACATTCCCTGCCTTTTAATTCATGTCCATGAGTTGTACATATAAGTTCTTTGGGTTCTCCCTTTTATATAAAGTTCTTAACCTCCCCCTGTCTATTTTGTGATTCCCTATTATGCTTCTTATTCCCTGTACCTTTCCCCCCATTACCCCCTTGCCTCTCAAGCTGATAACACTCCATGTGATCTCCACTTCTGTGGTTCTGTTTGCGTTCAAGTTGTTTGGTTGTTTTTTTGTTTTTTAGGTTCAGTTGTTGATTGTGAGTTTATTGTCATTTTACTATTCATAGTTTTTGATCTTCTCTATCTTATATAAGTCCCTTTAACATTTCATATTATAAGGGCTTGGTGATGATGAACTCCTTTACTTTGACCTTATCTGGGAAGCACTTTATCTCCCCTTCCATCCTAAATGATAGCTTTGCTGGGTAGATTAGTCTCAGATGTAGGTCCTTGCCTATCATGACTGAATACTTCCTGCCAGCCTTTTCTTGCCTGTAAGGTGTCTTTTGAGGAAACAGCTGAAGGTCTTATGAGCACTCCTTTGGAAGTAATTGTGTTCTTTTCTTTTGCTGCTTTTAAGATTCTATCCTTATCTTTAATCTTGGTTAATTTAATTATGATATGTCTTGGGGTGTTCCTCCTTGGGTCCAAATTCTCTGGGACTGTGAGCTTTCTGGACTTCCTGGAAGTTTATTTCTTTGGAAAGACTGGGGAAGTTTTTCTTCATTATTTGTTCAGAAACATTTTCAATTTCTTGCTCTTCCTCTACTCCTTCTGGCACTTCTGTGATTTGGGTGTTGGAGAATTTAAAGTTATCCTAGAGGTTCCTCACAGACTGTCCTCATTTTTTTTGAATTCTTATTTCTTTATTTTGTTCTTGTTGGATGCTTATTTCTTCCCTTTGTTCCACATCATTGATTTGAGTCCCAGTTTCCATTATTTCACTGTTGGTTCCCTGTATATATTTTTTTTAATTCGGAAGGGAACTTAAGGGGAAAAAGGGGGAGGGATTTTGAGGAACAAGTATGAAAGACACAGAGATGAGGACTGGGGGGGGGGGGGATGGGAGGGAGAGGGGAGACCGGGCGGGGGGGTGGGGTGGGATGGGAGAAATAGATAAAAAAAAAATGTACTTGAAAAGTAACTAAATAAAATTTAATATTTAAAAAAAATAAAAATAAAATTCACTTTGTACAGCCTTCATTTCTTCCTTTATTTTGTGACCAACCTAAACCATTTCTATGAGCATCCTGATTACCAGTGTTTTGAACTCTGCATCACATAGGTTTTCTATCTCTTTGTTGCTTAGTTCATTTTCTGGAGTTTTAATCTGTACTTTTATTTGGGCCATATTTGTTTATCTCAGCATATTTTTTACACTGTAAAGGGTGGAGCCTTAGGCATTCACCAGGACAGGGCAACCTTCTTTCCTTCATTGTGTTGTTGTCTTTGGGGGAGGGGTCAGAGAGGGAACAATGCCATGTGCTTGGCTCTTGACCCACTCCATCACTTCCCTCACTTCCCACAAGATGATTGTGACTTTTCAGGTGCTGTTTCCCAGGTGAGTAGGTTTCTGTACATTCTAGGACTACATGAGCCTCTTCATCAGACTCTTCTGTAAGATTGGGAGTTTCTCCTACTGCCACAACCCCTGGAGATTTTTATAGCCATAGATTTTGGATCTTTAGTTACCCACACTGAATCCCTGTGTTTCTGTCTCACTCCCCATTTCTTCCAACTGGCCTATCCATATGTGAGTGTAGGATAGTCTGCTCTGCCAGCTTCCACCTCACCTGCTGGTCCACAGCCTTGCTATGCATCCTCTCTGCCCTCTTTCCTGTCTTTACCCCTTTTATCAGTCTGGATGAATGTCTTTAACTCCATGATTGTTGTACTTCCATGTAGTTTGATTTTCTGGCAGTTCTGGTTGTTTTTAAATTGGTAGTTATCCTTCTTTTGTTTGTTCAAGGAAAATAAGTGTTTCTATCTAATCTTCCATCTTGGCAGGAATCCTACTAGGTCATGTCTTCAGGGACCCTACTGCAGAAGATCAGACAGCAGACTAGGTTGTTGTTTTGACTGTAGAGGGGAAAATGTAGGTTGTAGGTTTGATGTCCTGGTTGGGGCACCTGTGAGAGGCAGCAAATCATTGCTTCTCTCTTGTGTCAATGTCTCTCTCTCAACCAGAAATCTTAATCCTCTTGTCTATGTAGCTACAGTGGCCTCCTAGCAGGACCATTTTCAAGTTCAGCTGGCCATCCTCCAACTCTCAACACCTGCAACTGGACCTGATTTCTCTGATGGCTACCACAGCTAAATAGTCAATTTTAAAATTACAAGCAGTACATGCTGAACTATGTTATAGATAGGGGATTCCTTTGATAAACCAAACTTTTGTTTGATATTAAGAACCAAGTGTGCAACTGATAGCCTAATCTACCTCAGTCACTATATTATAGAATTTTCTAGTCTAAGATATGTATAGCTATATACAAGGTAGGTCAAGAGTAGTTGTTTGTATGGAAAATAATAAAATAATAAATAAGAGAACTGTGCTCTGCATGCTCACTACTGTAAACTGACTTTTGTCTCACCCTGTGTATATATATCCATAACCCATTTTTATACAGAACAGTAAACATTGGATTCATAGCAGACATCATTCAAGTTTTAATATTGCTTTGGGTAATAATCTGAGAAGAATTAAACTACAAAATAGTCTAAAGGTCTATGTCTCTCCTTCAAAACTACGAATATACTTTCTGTACTTCTATAACTTAAAAATCACTAACATAATTCAAACCACATTTTGAAGAAAAAAAAAAAGCATTTGCCTCTGGAGGAGGCCTTTTGTGCTGAGTTTCAGTCCAACATGAATTTACATCTGATTTATATACCACTCAAAATGGAGTGTGTAAAGGAAATCCTGACAGCTACTTAGAGTAAAGCAGCATGTGCTCTTATAGAATATTTATACAACTTTTCCATGATATAATTTATACATAGTGGAATTACAAATATTCCCAAAACCCACATAAGAGAGCATTGTCAAATTTATAAATGAATATTACAGTTGGATTTCACTGTGAAGAATTTGTTTAGGGAAAAATTACACACCTTACTAGTGCTATTTTACAAAACATGTACTCGGCTAAAATAAATATGAACTAATACTTATTTGATAAAAGTTGTCTCCTTTAAAATATCTTAATCCTCCTAAAGAGTTATAAAATCTAAATTGGTCTTTTTTTGAGCATTTCCACACTTAATTTGGAGGTCAATTATTTCCAAAGATAATAAAAAGGGAAATGTAGGTGAATTTTAGCTTTATACATGCAAGCAGATTGATATTAGTGTATATTAGAAGTCAGAGTTAAAATAAAAATAAAGTTGTTCCAATGTACATCTAACATGAATTCTTCTTAATACCAAAGTTAATTTGCTATTGAGGTCTTGGAGATTGCATCTTCTGTGAATGTCAATAATTTCTTCTAATAAGTTCAGAATAAAATGTGGGAACACATTTAGTAAGGTAGGATTTCAGTTAAGTCAGCCACCTTAGGCAACATGGCTTTTTCTATGAAGGTTTTTTTTTAGATCAGAGATTGCAAATCTCTACATTAATGCAGTTGCCTATTTTTTGATGTTTGTTAATCTATCTACTTTGGATTAAAAGAAAATCTAGAGGGAGAGTTAAGTTTGTTGCTCTTAGATGTGTGACTGAAAGCAAACCAAAGGTATTTAATTGCACCAATAAGGCATGCATCATGAGATATTTGGTGTTATCACATATATGGCACGGGGGTATGTACTAGCAAACTAAGGAGATTTCTGATCTGCACCCATGGGCTTTATTTCAAAAGAAATAAATGACATGATATAATTTACATGAAATATATATAGATAAATAGGCTAAAAGTGGCATAGAAAAGCAATATAACCTCTAAGTTAAAATTATGGGTTTCTGAGTCAAACATTTGTGGTTTGGAGTCCAAGTTTCATCACATGTTAGCTGTGTGATCTTGAGCAAGTTAAATTTTGTTTCCTCATTTGTTAATTAGGAATAATAATAGTACTATCTCATAGGAGTTTTTGTCTGGGCATATACATGAGATAATACATATAAATTTTTGACATGAAACCTGGCACATGGTAAGTTATCAGTAAACATTAACTGCTGTAAAAAAGAAAAAAAACAAGAGTGAATCCAGCTTTAAGTGGATGTGAAAAACCCTAAAAAGGCTTAAGCCTCCCCAAAGTTCCTCACTTCTTTCCTTTCAGAGTTTCTAAATTTTGAGATTATGAGAGCCATTTCTTTGTCTCTTGCAGGAGTTTAATAAATAAGCACAACTAATTAAACTGCAAATTTTCTGAGATATGTGTCATAGCTGGAACATCTTAAAGTTGGAAGAGATCTTAATGCCTATTAATATTTCCATATTTAATAGATGAAACAGTGGATGACCAGATTGGAAAGGTAAAAAAGGCATTAACCTTGCCATTGAAAAGACATGTGCATTAATTTTAGTAAGTGTATATTTAATAGCGATGTGGCCATGGACATATCACTTAATTTCTCAGAGTGGTATTTCCTCTTAATTTTCACTTATTTTACAGATATTGCACCATCTGTAAATGGTGTAACAGTGCTTGATATTGTGATGGTTAAAGTAAAATGAGATTATATTTTTAAAGTTTTCAGTACAGTGTTGGGCATATACAGGGAAAAGGCCTCACGGAGGATGAAAGTTGAGAAGAGGAGAGAGAGAACACCAAAACCAAGCTCAAATTCTTTGGGTGTATGATTGAAGCCATGTATAAAAAAGACATAAGAAACACATTACATTTAGAGCTTTCTGAAATATGTGGTCTGTAACTGATTTCATGTATTGGGTAAGGGAATATACCTTTTCAATACCTTTTTTCCCCACCAGCTGCTAAATGTATGTTCCCAACAATTGAGAATATTCACCTGGTTTTGTATTTCAGTAAGTGCGACCAATATATTATTTTAAATAAAGAATCAACATGACATAGATGTTGGATGGTATTTCTAACTTAGCCAGGTGACTTCTGAAAACTTTTAATGCCAAAGGAGAAAATTAACTAGTGGTCAATTTTTGCACCTGAGGAATAGAACTGGGCACATTCAAGAATTGGCAAGAGAGAAATGTTTTCTAAGGTATGATTTTAAGATTACAGAGTGTTTACCTTTCAGGGTGGTGAAATCATTAACATGATGCCAAGAAAAGCATTGGAAATGGAGCATAAGATATGGTCATGTCATTTTCCAGTCAGTGCTATTGGATTGTGAGACTTCCTTAATTTATACTCACAGCATAATCTGGGATCCTGGAAATAGTCCAAATATGAGTAAATAGCTCCAGGAGGCCATAAGAATGTAATGTATTTCATAGCTAACTTGTTTTGAGTCCACACTAATTGTGGAGGGACTTCTGTCAAGATCATATGGAAACATAAAACACAGCTGTAAATGAACTGTCATGAGGACTATTTGGAGCCAAACAGATTAGAGTTTCCTTGAAGACCTACCAAGGCTTTGTGGTTTCCCAGCTTAGTGAAAATTTGGAAATTTGTGCCATTTGGCCTAGACTTTCCTTAGAGTAGTTCTGAACCTTTTCTAGGTGAAGAAGAAGGCCTCATCATTAACAGTTTCTCTCAAGCTCTAGCTGAAGAGAAACACTATGGATAGCATCTCTCACATGGATCCTCTGGGATCTCTCTGGACCTAACTCACCACCCAGAGCCCATCTGCAGCCTGTAAAAAAAAATGGAACAGGGCTCAAGAACTCTCAACTAATAAAGCTCCAGACAAAAAAAATTGTGAAGTAGGACAAGTGGGACATAGATTTTTCATTCTCTTCTCTTTCTGCTGACTGTGGCTCTTCTCTGTTCCAAGTTTTTATTCCAACACCTCAATGGGAATAACATAAGTGAAGTGACCTAAAGTACACACAGTTGAGGTGGGCCTAATTACCCAGTGCTGTGTCAGACTTAAAAGATCTTCACTTCTATGACACCTCACATTGAAACTGTGCCTGAAATATGTGTGTGTTTTTATATGTGGATGCACACAGATATGTATGACACACACACATGCACACATAAAATCCCCCCTCTTTAAATTCAGACAACTTAGGATGTAAGGGATGTCAGGTGCTATCATCATCTTACACCCGATTAAGGTCAGTTGCTCAAATGCACTTTGACTTTTTATTGAGACCACAGAAATGAATAATTTTAGAGCACAGAGCACTATAAAGTTTCAGGAAGATTTGAGTGCTCAGTTATGTTAATGAATCTATAGAAGTCTGAGAGTGAGGAGTGTGTGTGTGCTTGTGTTTCTCTAAGGGGAAAGTGGACTCAAAAGCAATGAAACATAATAGAAATAGCCCAGGCTTTAAAGAGGGGCAGATTTGGACTTTTATTCTAATTAATTTTTGTATAAACTTGGATAAATTATATTTTATATCCATTTTATTCAGAAGTGAAATAGAGACGATAATTTCTACTTACAAGAATTGGGAAAGAAGGAGAAGAGTCATCAAAGAACAGATATAAAAGACAAGTGGACAAAACTAAAGGTGGATAGGATCAAGTGTGAAAGGTGGAGGTGGGTGGGGGGATTGGAGAGGAGAAAATGGAGACAACTGTACTTGAACAAAAATTTAAAAAAGAATTGCTATAAGAAGTACATTCACTAACATGCATCTTTCAAATATCGGCACTTTGTAGATACTCATAATGATATAAGTGATACATTATACATTAAAAATCTTGTGTCTGGTGAGATTAATGCCCCAAATTAATGGAGAAATGCCCAAAATGGAGAAATTCTTGTTTTAATATCATCTCTGCTACCATGGCCCAGGATGAAATTAATAGTTTTTAAATTAGTTATGTTATGGGTTCAATAAGTTTTTAGTCACTAACCAGGAAATCTAAATACTATTTATGATGTTGTTTCCATAAGGAGAATTATTTCCAAAATCTAGCAACTTTTGGGTTACAAAATATTTTGATATATCACTTGTTCATAAGTGTGACACTAGCTACTTTTAAAAAATGAAATACACATATTTTTCTTAAAGTAGTTATTCTTAAGATGGTTCTTTTGCACTAAATAGCTGAGCTGGTTGTATACAATTTCACTTTTTCATACCAGTATATCTATGAATAGAAGAAAAAGTTGAATTCTATACAATATTTTCCTCCAAGAAAATATACACTATTATATTTTGGCAATTCCTTTGTTTTAAAGCATTCTTTGTACCTGACCACTATATAAAAAAGAAAAAAAAACTTTTGAAATCATCTCTCAAATCTTTTCACATTATAATTCTGCTTCTCTAAGTTTCACTTGGTAACTGGTATGATAGAGTTATTAACTGGTTTTGAAACTTTTTGACCTGCTGTTTAAAGATTTTATGACAAATAGAAATAAATTGCTAAATTGTTCTACTGCAGTGCTTAGTGAGAGACTAATTGTACTTTAAACAGAGCTGCCTTATAAAATTTTGCTATTCCTTCCCCCATTAAGTTACTCTGAAAATGATCTGAGTGTATTGTACAGTAGTGCTATTCAAGTTACAATTAGAAGTGTAACTCTACCATCATAAGCAATGATCGTCCTATGTGTAGTTATGGATTTTTTAAACTAAATTTCATACTTTATTCAGATTTCTTTAGTTTTTAAATAATGTCTCTTTTCTGTTCCAGGATTTCAGCCAAGATACCACATTACTAAAACTTACCATTTCTCCTTAGGTTACTCTTGGCTATGACAGTTTATTTTTTATTTTCTTAAACTTTTAATTGTTATTTTATTAGAGTTGTCCCAATATTACCCTTTTGCCCTCCTCTGCCCAGCCCATCCCACACTCCCCCAGTCAATTCCCACATTTGACCACATCCATGGGTTATTTATGCATGTTCTTTGACCACTCCCTTCTTCTTTCTCCCTTTATTACCCTCCTCTCTGGTCACTGCTAGTCTGCTCCATATTTCCATGCCTCTGGTTTTATTTTTCTCATTAGTTTACTTTTTTATTAGATTACTCCTAATAGGTGAGATCATGTGGTATTTGTCTTTCAATGCCTGGCTTATTTCACTTAGGATAATATTCTCCAGTACCATCCATGCTGTCACAAAATGTAGGAGTTCCTTCTTTCTTTCTGTTGTGTAGTATTCCATCGTGTAAATGTACCATAGTTTTTTGATCCACTCACTAATTTAGTGATGGTCACTTAGGCTGTTTCCAGTACTTGGATATTGTAAATAGCACTGTTATGAACACAGGGGAGCATAAAGTCATTTGGATTGGTATTTCAGGATTCTTAGGGTAAATTTCCAGCAGTGGAATCCTTGGGTCAGAAAAAACTTCCATTTCTAGTTTTTAATAGAAATTCCATACTGTTTTCCACTGTGACTGCACCAGTCTGCATTCCCACCAACAGTGCGTCAGGGTTCTACTGTCTCCACATTTTTGCCAGAACTTGTTGCTTGTTGATTTATTAATGATGGTCATTCCTCATTGTGGTTTTAATTTGCATCTCTCTGATGGCTAGTAATGTTGAGCACCATTTCATATATCTATGAGCCATCTATATGTCCCCTTGGAGAGGTTCCTTTGCCAAATTTTTAATTGGATTGTTTGTCTTCATGGTATTGAGTCATATGATTTCTTTATATGTTTTGGAAATCAAACCTGTGTCTGATATGTCATTGGCAAATATGTTCTCCTTTATGGTCAGTTCCCTTTTCATTTTGATGATAGTTTCTTTAGCCATACAGAAGCTTTTTAATTTGATGTAGTTCCATTTTTTCCTTCATTCCCTTGGAGTATATGGACAAACATATTGCTACATGAGATTATTGAGATTTTACTGCCTAGAGTTTTCCTCTAGGACTTTTATGATGTTATGACTTATATTTGTTTTTAAATCCATTTTGAATTTATTCTGGTATATGGTGTAAGATGGTGGTCTAGTTTAAATTTTTGGCATATACCAGTCCAGTTCTCTCAATGCCATTTATTGAAGAGGCTATTTTTACTCCATGTATGCTCATACCCCCTTTGTCAAATAAAAATTGACCATAGAGACATAAGTTTAATTGTGGGCCTCTATTCTGTTCCTTTGATCTATGTGTCGGTTCTTATGCCAGCATAAGACTGTTTTGATTACAGAGGCCTTGTTGGATAGTTTGATATCTGGTATTGTGATCCCTCTTACTTTGTTCTTTTTCTATCAATAGTGCTGAGGCTATATGGAGTCTTTTTTGATTAAATATAAATTTTTGAAATATTTGTTCTAGGTCTGTGAAATATGACATTGACATTTCGATAGAAATTATGTTTACTCTATACATTGTTTTGGGTACTGTGGACATTTTAGTGATTTTAATTCTTCCAATCCATGAACATGGTATATGCTTCCATTTATTTGTACTTTCCTTAATTTCTTTCTTCAGTGTTTTATAGTTTCCTGAATACAGATCTTTTATTTATTTGGTTACATTTACCCCTAGGTACTTTATTTTTCTTGTTGCTATAGTAAATGGGATCTTTTTCCTAGTTTCTCTTTCTGCTATTTTATTGTTGGTACAATGATTTGCAAATCAATAAACATAATACACCACATAAACAAAATTAAAAAAAACATAACATGATCATATCAATAGATACTGAAAAGCATTTGAAAAAATCTAGCACCCATTTATGATAAAAACACTCAGCTAAGTGGGTATAGAGGGAGCATATCTTAACATAATATGGCCATATACAAGAAAACTACAGCTAATATCATATTCAATGGGAAAACACTAAAAGCTTTCTGCTCAAGATCAGGAATAAAACAAAGGTATCTGCTTTCACCACTTTTATTGAACATAGTACTGGAAGTTCTAGCCATGTCAATTAGGCAAGAAAAAATATAAAGGGTATCCAAATTGGAAATGGGGAAGTAAAATTGTCATTCTTAGATATATGATAGTGTACATAGAAAACTCTATAGTTTCCAAAAAATCTCCCTATTCAACCTAATAAGAGAATTTGAAAAATTAGTTGGATACAAAGTCAATGTTCAGAAATCAAAACTAATTTTGAAGCTGTGCATTTAAATTTTACTTATCCCTTTTAAAATATGTAGTAGTCAAAATTATCAAATTATTTGCAAAATTTTATTTGCAGAGCATGCCAAGTAGTAGATGCTTTTCCTAATTATCTGAAACAGATTTTAGAACCTATTTAATTATTTGGTTCATTTACTTTTTATCTTAACAAGTTTGATTAAAAGTTTGTCAATTTTGCTTATCTTTTAAAAGAACCAGCTCTTGGATGCATTGGCCTTTTGTATTTTTTTAAAACTATACTTCATTTATTTTTGCTCTTAATTATTAACTTCCTTCTACTCACATCAGACTTGTTTCTTTTCAAGTTCATTTTTTAAGCGTGAAATTAGATAATTTATTTGAGCTTTTTCTGGTTTATGAGATAGGGCTATAGGGCTATGAATTTTCCTCTTAGGACTGTTTTCCATGTGTCCTATCTTAATTTGTGTATTTTTCAGTGTGCTTCTCCTGATTGATTTCTAGTTTTACAACATTGTGGACAAAGAAGATGCTTGATATCTTCTACTGAGACTTGTTTAGTGTCCTAGCATGTGGTGTGTTCTAGAAAATGTTCCATGTGCAGTTATAAAGTATGTATATTCCGCTGTTTGGGGGTGAAATGCTCAGAAGATATCAATTAAATCCATTGATCTAATGTGTTGTTTAAGGCCACTATCTCCTTGCTGATTTTCTACCTGAAAAATCTATCCATTGAAGTCAACGGAGTTTTAAAATCCCCAACTATGACTGCATTTCTTTGGATCTCTTCCTTTTTGTCCATCAAGATTTGCTTTGTTGCCCTGGCTGGTGTGTCTCAGTGGATTGAGTGCTGGCCTGCTAATCAAAGGGTCACTGGATTGACTCCCAGTCAGGGCACACACCTGGGTTGCTGGCCAGGCCCCAGTTAGGGGCGCATGAGAGGCAACCATACATTGATGTTTCTCTCCAACTCTTTCTCCCTCCTCTCCCCTCTCTCAAAAAAATAAATAAATAAAGTCTTTAAATTTTTAAAAAACTATATTTGCTTTGCATATTTAAGTGCTACTATGTTGGATGTGTAAGTGTTTACTAGGGTTATATGCTCTTATTGGATTGTTCCCTTTATCCTTTTGTAGTGTTCTTCTTTTTCTCTTACTATTGCCTTGCTTTTAAAGTCTGTTTTTTCAGATATAAGTACTTCTACCTCAGCATTTTTTCTTTTCCATTTTTATCAACTATCGTTTTCATTCCTTTTATTTTAGTCTGTGTGTATCTTTTCATATGAGATGGGCTTCATGGAAGCAACATACATATGGATCATAATTTTTTTAACCCATTAAGTTACTCTTTAACTTTAGGTTGGAGTATTTAAACCATTTACATTTCAGGTGATCATTGATAGACACATATGTAGTGCTATTTTATTGTTATACTGTTTTCCTCTTTTTTTTTTTCCTTTCTCTTTTACTTCTTCAAGTAAGCACTTCAACATTTGTTGCAGTATTGGTTTGGTGTTAGGATGGCAACCAGAGGGGAGAGGGGAAGGAATTTTAGGAGAAAGGGGTGAAGGGGTCTCAGGAGCAATTATAGAGGACACATAGACAATAACAAGGGGGTGTAGAGGTGGGAGGGAGGTGGTGAGGGCTGGGAGATTGGGTTGGGTTGGGAGAAAAGGCAGAAAAGTGTACTTGAACAATTAAAATGTGAAAAGAATAATTAATTATTTTAAAAATGAATAAAGAAACCATGAAGAAAAATCTAAAATAATTTTTCTTTTGCTTTTTCTTGTCTGGGAAGCTCCTTATTTATCCCTCAGTTATAAATTATAGCCTTGCTGGGAAAAGTAGCCTTGGTTGTAGGTTCTTGCTTTTTATCACCTTGAATATTTCATGCCACTCCCTTCTGGCCTGAAATGTTTCTGTTGAGTAATTGGATGACAGTCTAATTGGTGCTCCTTTGTAGGTAAAAACCTGCTCTTCTCTTGTAGCAATTAGGATTCTCTACTTATCTTTAAGCCTTGTCACTTTAATTATGATGAGTCTCGGTGTAGGTTTCTTTGGGTCCAACTTGTTTGGCACTCCCTGAGGTTTTCTGGACTGGTACAACATTTTCATTCACAAGATTAGAGAAATTTTCAGTTATTGTTTCTTCAAATAAGTTCTTAACTCCTTGCTCACTCTCTTCTCCTTCTGGTATTCCCATGATGTGGATATTGTTATGCTTCTTGCTTTCCAAGATGTTTCTCAAGCTCTTCTCATTTTTTTAAATTCTTTTTTTCTTTTTGCTGCTCTGTCTGTTTTTTTTCTACCTTATCTTCCAAGACACTAATTCAATCCTCTGCTTCATCTGACCTACTGTTTTTTCCTTCCAGTGCATTATTTATCTCAGATATAGCATTCTTTATTTCTGACTGATCCCCGTTTATGGTTTCTATGTCTTTTTACATGATTTGAATATCATTATAATCATTACTCTAAACTTTATCTGATGAATTGCTTACTTTCATTTCACCTAGTTCTTCTGGAAAATTCTCTTGTTCTTTCATCTTCCCTTTGTTTCTTTGTCTTCTTATTTTGGCTACTTCTTTGAATTTTCCCTCTTAGATGTTAAACTGATCAGGTGTTAATCTAGTCAATTTGTAACCATCAGTCAGGCTTAAAGAGCACAGGATAAGGCAGAGTAATTCCTATGGGTGGAGCTTCTTCTTCCCCTCAGGCTGCTGCCATTCAGAGTGGAGTGTTCTGCATGAGAGAGATGGCTCCTGCAGTACGGAGAATGTTCTAGCACAAGGATCCTAATGGCTATTCTTTTAGTTTTCTCCTCAGAGAAAACAACACTAGACTCTCCTCAAGCTTCTCTTGCCCACTCTGCCCTCTCTTTTTTGGTATACAGGGCTACAAATGAAATTTTGTACTTCTCCAGATGTCTCTCCCTGGTGGACAGAACCTCTGCTGCTTTTCACAGTTGGATGTTCTCTAGGTTCCTTTCTCACTCTGTTGCTGTAGGCTGGGGAGTCAAGCTTGGTGTTTAGACCTAACCCTTCCTAGAGGGAATCCCTAGACTGGTAAAATATCCCTATGGGACTTTAGCTGCCATCTATGGGAACCCAGCCTGCCCTCTCACATCTCTTCCACATCACCAGTCACACTGGGCTGAAATATTTTCTGTTGTCTGTGGTTGTAAGACTTCTTCATTCTCTCTAGTGTGCAGTTGTTTATTCAAGATGATTTTTCTACAATTTACTTGTAATTCCATATTGGTCCTGGGAAGAGGTTAGTGTAGCTTTCACTTACTCCTCCACAATCTTGGATCCTTGCTATGTTTTCCAAAGATTTCTTAACAATTTTTATTGAACTATATTGTTATATATCTAATATACACCTAATATACATCTAATTTTATTCTTTGCTTTCAGAAAAAAATGATTCTTAAAACTACTTATTTGTTCTTTGTTTACTCTGATTTTTACTTGAATTAAATGTTAGAGTTCATTATCTCTACATTTTAAAAATTAGCAGAATTATATTGTTTCTGTTACTGATTATTATTTTCTGTGTCAAATAGCCACAATAGATTTACTTTTAGATCTTTACTTTGAGGTACTAACTAGTAAACTAATAAATTAGTTTGTGGTATTTTAATGAAAACTTCAGAAAAGAAAAAAACTGATAAGCAACTAGATTCTCTTGAGGAATGAATTTTATCATTACAAGAACTTTGCTTTACCAGTGTTAATGTATCAAGGAGCAGTCAGTAAGTTAATAACAGACTACCTATAAAGCTCTCTCTCTTTGGCTTTAGGACTGAATATTAAAGGTATTAATATTATTACTGTACCTATTATGAAAATCAGAGAAAAACTATTTTTTACAAAATTATGAAAGTAAATGATTTAAAATGTCCACTCAGTTTATATCTCAACTTTACATAAAAAACAATAGCTCTATTAGAATTTTTAAAAGCCTCTTAGACATATAAGATAATTAAAATATTAGTAACACTATTTTCTAGATATAAAATTTTTAAATAAATTGTTTTTAGGAGTGTTATTGTATAAGTAAGGCACTGAAAATAAATCTTGGTTATATTTGTAAAAATCAATAAATCAGCTGAAATTAAAAAAATTTTAAGTGTATTCTTTTTTTTAAATTAAATTTATTTTTTTTAATTGATTATGCTGTTACAGTTGTTCTATTCCCCCCTTCATTCCCCTCCACCCTGCCCCCCCATCCCCACCATTACCCCCCTTTAGTTTATGTCCATGTGTCTCAAGTCCTTTAGGTTCTATATTTCCCATGCTATTCTTGCCCCCCCCATCTATTTTCTATCTACTGTCTATGCTACTTATTTTCTGTGCCTTCTCCCCCCATCTCCTCCTCCCACTCCCCTGTTGCTAACCCTCCTTGAGATCTTCATTTCTATGTTTCCACACCTGATCTAGCTGTTCTTTTAGTTTGCTTTCATTTTAGGTGTGGTTGTTAATAACTGTGAGCTTGTTGTTCTTTCACTGTTCATGTTTCATTAACTTCTTTTTCTTAGATAAGTCCCTTTAACATTTCATATAATAAGGGCTTGGTGATGATGAACTCCTTGAATTTGATCTTATCTGAGAAGCACCTTATCTGTCCTTCCATTCTAAATGAAAGTTTTGCTGGATAGAGCAATCTTGGTTGTAGGTCTTTGGATTTCATGACTTGGAATATTTCTTTCCAGCCCCTTCTTGCCTGTAAGGTCTCTTTTGAGAAATCTGCTGACAGTCTGATGGGGACTCCTTTGTAGGTGATTGTCCCCTTAGCTCTTGCTGCTTCTAGGATTCTCTCCTTCATTTTAATTTTGGCTAATGTAATTATGATATGCCTTGGTGTGTTTCTTCTTGAGTCCAACTTTTTTGGTACTCTCTGAGCTTCTTGGATTTCTTGGAAGTCTATTTCCTTTGCCAGATTGGGGAAATTTTCTTTTATTATTTGTTCAAATAATTTTTCCACTGGTGGTTGTGTCTTTCCCCCTTCTGGTATCCCTATAATTCGGATATTGGAGCGTTTAAAGATGTCCTGGAGGTTCCTAAGACTCTCCTCATTTCTTTGAATTCTTGCTCCTTGACTCTTTTCTGTTTGGCCATTATTTGCTTTCTTCTGGTCCACTCCATTGATTTGAGTCCCAGTTTCCTTTTCATCTCTATGGGTTTCCTGTGGAATTCCATTAATTTCCCTTAGTTTAGCCTTCATATGTTTCTCTAGTTTGTGGCTATAGTCAACCAGATCTGTTAGGATCCTGATGACCAGTGTTTTAAACTGTGCGTCTGTGAGTTTTGCTATTTCTTCGTCGCTTAGATTTATCTCTGGGGCTTTGAGGTCTTCCTGCGACATTTTTGGTCTGTTCTGGCCCTTTAAATGTGAGAAGCAGCTCCTTGGACTCCCAGGTCGCTGGGTTGTGACGCTGTACGTGGGGGCGTGGTCAGAGTGGGAAATGGCAGCGCCCTTTACCCGCCGTGGCTGGTCCAACCGCCCACTCCCTCACCCGTCCGCTCGCCCTCAGACAGGCAACCGCAGTCAACACGCAGCATCGCCTCCCCACCGTCTCCTCAGCAGTCGCTCACCCGGTGGGTCGCTCGGTCGCTCACTAGGTCCAACACTGGGCCTGGAACCCGTGCATCTGGATTCGCGCGTCTGGACTCCGCACCTGGGTCCGTCCGACCGGAGCCCTCCCGTGCAACTTCTCACCAGACGCCGGTTTCGCCCCTTACCGGTCGGGCTGAAGAATTTGTTGTTAACGGACTTCCGAAAAGTTCAATTTTCCGTGTTCTGGTTGTGTTTTCTGGTGCTAATATTTAGTTGTCCCTAAACTTGGTTGTGTGAGAAGGTACGGCACATCCACCTATACCTCCATCTTGGCGGAAGTCCTCTAAGTGTATTCTTTTGTAGAAAGGTTAATACTTTGTTTATAGGCAAAATTCATTTGAATATATGTTAAATTTCTTGATGTGTGTGTATGTGTGTAAAATTTTAACTAACAGCTATTTGTTCTGGTCAATGAATATGTGCAGAAGGCTGGAATCACAAATCCACTTGATAATTTATTTAGTAAATTGAACATAGATGGCAGTATACATTTAAATTATAGGGAGCAGTATACATTAAAAACATCTACATTTAAATTATCCTCGATGCATTGCTTTTTTAGTGGAAAAATACACACATGTATATGCATTAGCTTTGTTTAAGCCTTATGTCTATGTGTTTAATAAATATAAAGGCACTCTTCAGTTCATTTTTTCTAGTATGTTACATTTTCTGTGTTAGTCATATTGAAAGCTAACTTCAACAACGTTTTTAGACAATGCTGGTTATATGAACACACGATATTTGTTTCTAAACCTTACAGAACTCTTGTCATTCAACAGAACCCCTACTCCAATTGTTGGATTTATCTATATTATAGGACTTGCTTTTGCCCTTTCATTTCTTTGTCAGACTCTTTTATATTAACAGTATTTCTGGGAATATTTTTCCATAAAGTAGCTACCTTGAGGGAGCAAAATAATCTTTAAATGAAAGGACTGCTATTTGCCACATTTGCATACAGTACAATTTATTTATAGGCAACAAAATTAATATTTGGCAAAAGACCTAATGTTTATCAGAGGATCAGATTTTTTTTCTGTATGGAAGGAAGATTACTTTTGCTTTATAGCCCTCTATATCTCTTTAGTCAGAATGTTTACATTGGTGGAATTTACAAAATGGTGACCTTTTCTTATATTGCTATTTTTTCATACAATTTCCTTTTTATTGAATTTATTGGGGTGACACTGGTTAACAAAATTTAACAGATTCCTCAACTTCTAAATATCTTACATGTGTGTTATCTTCCCAAGTAGATTTTCAAGTTTTTGAGGTCACTTATGATATTTTAATCTAAAAATTATTCCCCTCACTAGGCAGCAAAAGACAAATACCATATGATCTCACTTATCAGTGGAACCTAATTAACAAAACAAACAAATAAATGAGTAAAATAGGACCAGGGAAATGGAAATAAGGAACAAACTAATAGTGACCAGAGGGGAGAGGAGAGAGTGATAACAGTGGAAAAAAAGGGAAGGGTCTATTCAAGGAACATGTTTAAAGACCCATGGTAATGGACAACAATGTGGGGATTGACTGAGGGGGGGAGGTGGGCAGGGCAGGGGAGAGCAATGGGGAAATAATTGGGACAACTCTAATTGAACAACAATTTAAAAAAATCATTCCCCTCAGTGACCAACACAGTGTATTGCACATAAAAAGCTCTGGAAAATATTAAAGGCAATTGGTTTTCTCACTGATAATTTTTAGGCCTGGTAAAATACAAAAGTACCTCTGAATTTATCAGAGAATGGCTTATGCTTATTATAGGTTTTTGAAGTTAACTTTTATTTATTTTAATTTGAATTTTCTATTGTCAGCATTATTGTAGATATCTGTTTTCCCACACTTTCCCCCCTCCACCAAGCTCCCCCTTTCCTGGCCTTCACCACACTGTTGTCTATGTCCATGGGCTTTGCATATATGAATATCTGTTCCTTGGCTAATCTCTTCCATTCACCCCAATACCCTCTGAGGTCTATTAGTCTTTTTCATGTGTCCATACCTCTGGTTTTATTCTGTTCATCACTTTACTTTGTTCATTAAATTCCACATATGAATGAGATCATATGGTATGTATCTTTCTCTGACTGGCTTATTTCACTCAGAATAATGTTCTCCAGGCTCATCCATGTTGCTGCAAAAGCTAAAAGTTCCTTTTTTCACAGATATATAGTATTCCATTGTGTAAATGTATAGCATCTTTTTTATCCATTCATGTACTAATAGGCACTTGGGCTGTTTCCAGACCTTGGTTATTGTAAATAATGCTGCTATGAACACAGGAGTGCATGTATTATTTCTGATTAGAGTTTTGGGATTCTTAGGATATATTCCCAAAAGTAGGATCACCTAATAATGAGTGCTTTGGTTGTTTTCACAATCTAAAAATAAGATGTTTTCTGGACATCTTCATCTGGATATCCAGGAAGCAAATTAATTCCCCTAAGTCCCAAAGGAAAGTTACATTTCTCTTCCAATGTTAATTCTACTTCTTATGCTCTCTATATAGTTTAGAATCAGTCATCTTTGTTGTCATAAAAATAAGAAACTTCAACATAATAACTGATTTACCTTTTGCCAATTCATTAATTTTACACTCCTATTCTATGAATATAGAAGTAATGGCTGTTCATGTGATGTAAAATGAAAATTACTTAAAAGTTAGGAATAGAATAGAATATACAAGACTGTATTATATAAGAAGAGCAGATAGACAAGCAAAGTTCCAGCCAAGATAAAAGCATAGGTAGAAACCCTTTGCTTCCTCTCACAATGAAAAGGAAGATGACAACCAATCTAAAATCAATAAACAACCAGAAGCACCAGAAAATCAAACTGCATGGAATTCTGACAACCAGGGAATTAAAGAAAAAATGAACCAGAACAACCAGACCAGTAAGGTGGACCCTGTAGAGTGAGCTACTCAGAGAAACCACTGTAAGGCAGTTTAGGGGTTGGGATGACTGCCAAGCTCAGGGGAGTTGCATGGGAGGGACTGACTTAAGGGGTAAACTGAGACTCAGAGCTGACTGAGCTATGGCTGGGGTTGCTATAGTGGGAGATACTTACAGTCTGACTCAAGAGTCTGTTGGAAAGTGCTCTAGAGATGAGCAGGTGAGCTGCATTGCTCCCTCTCTGGCTCGTCCCCCACAGACACCGCAGCAAAGAGGGTTGCCATGCCTGGGTGAATACCTAAGGCCCCACCCCTTAAAACTTATCAGGTGCAACAAGACAAAGAAATATGGCCCAAATGAAAGAACACAGCAAAACCTCAGAGCTAAGTGATGAGGACATTGCCAACCTAACTGATGGAGAATTAAAGCCCTGGAAATCAAAATGCTCACAGAACTGATTGAACTTGGCTGAAAAATGCAAGAACAAATGAAAGATACCCAAAATGAAAGAGTGCCATGAAGGAAACCAGGATCCAAAGCAATTATTTGGAACAAAAGGAAGAAATAAACATCCAACTGATCGGAACAAAGAAACAAGAATTTTTTAAAAAAAGAAGAGAGGCTGAGGACTCTCTGCGACAACCTGAAACATCCCAAGATCTGAATTATAGGAGTGGCAAAAGGAGAAGTGCAACAAAAAGAAATTTAAAATTTATTTGAACAAATAATGAAGGAAAACTTCCCTAATATGGCAAAGGAAATAGACTTCCAGGAAGTCTAGGAAGCACAGAGAGTTCCAAAGAATTTGGACCCAAAAAGGAACACACTAAGGCACATCATCATTAAGTTACCCAAGATTAAAGACAAAGAGAAAATCTTAAGAGCAGCAAGAGAAAAAGAGACATTTACCTACAACGAAATTCCCATAAGGTTATCAGCTGCTTTCTCAAAAGAAACCTTACAGGCAAGAAGGGGCTGGAAAGAAGTATTTGGAGTCATGAAAGGCAAGGATGTACATTCAAGATTACTCTGTCCAGCAAAGCTTTTATTTAGAATGAAAGGGCAGATAAAGCGCTTCCCAGATAAGGCCAAGTTAAAGGAGTTCATCATCACTAAGCCCTCATTATGTGAAACATTAAAGGGACTTATCTATAAAAAAAGAAGATAAAAATATGAATAGTAAAATGACAACAAACTCATAACTATCAACAAATGAACCTAAAAGATAGGAAAAACAATGAAAACAAAAACTAAGCAAATAGCCATAATAGGAACAGAATCAGAGAAATGGACATCACGCAGAGGGAGTTCAGTGGTGATGGGGAAGGGAGGAATAGGGGGGAAAATGTATAGGTAAGAAGCATAATTAGTAGGCATAAAATAGACAGGGATAGAAAAAATGGTATACGAAACAGAGGACTCAAATAACATATATACAATGTGGACATGAACTAAGTGGGGGGATGCTGGAAGGTTGGGGGGCCAGGGTGGAGGAGGGATAAAGGGAAAAAATGGGAAAACTGTAATAGCATAATCAATAAAAATACTTTAGAAAAAGAGCAGACAAAAAGGCAATCTATTTCTGGAGTCATCATACATTTGTCATCTAAACTGACTCAAAATTAAATAAAAAGTTGAAAATATTAACCATGTTAACATCTTGCAGACAGTCTAATTTAGATGTTGCTTTCAATGACCAACATATCAATCAAAGAGGGGGTAGCTAGGGAAAGAAGGGAAAGGGCCAAGTCAAGGAACATGTATGAAGGACCCATGGGCATGGATAACAGGGTGAGGGGTTGGCTGTGGGAGCTCTGGGTAGGGGTTGGGGTGGGGCTGGAGTAAACAACAGGGGAAAATTTGGGACAACTGAATAATTAGCAATAAAAATTAACATAAATTAATATAGTCTACTATAAGATACTTTTATTATTGTATTTCCTTCTTTTCTGTGTCTTCTAAGGAGATGATTCATTGAGTTGCTAAAATTTTACTTTCAGTAATGTCAGGCAATCTTAATATCTCATGTAAAATAAATATTTATTGCTTGGCCTTTGGTATCTTTTATGCTATAATCCAGACTAGTGGGACTAGAACCAGAAAAAAATTCAATATGCTGCATAAAGAAGACCAAAGGCAGATACGGCATATCTACTACTTAGAACAGAGTCATTCATTCTTTGTTCTTTCTGGGACCAGGACGAGGGCCAGCGATCCTGTTAGTCCAGCAGCTCATGCAAGGTTCACAAATTCTGGCACCAGTGGATCTGGACCTGGTTGTCCTGTGACTGCTTTTTTCACTTTATGACTTCCCTGTTACCTCTACCAGATTCCTTCTTTGTACCTAAACACTGTTAAGTTGCGTACTACTGTTATCTCTGTCTTTACTTTGCAGACTTGGTCTTACCATACCTGAAACCTAACAAAAAAATCAAAGGAGAGCAATGCAATACATCTAAAGGTTTAACCTTAAAACTTTTAGAAAGGTAGTGTGATCAATCTGCAACACTCTATTGAATACTATTTAAAACTTTTTGATAGAGTTTTATATTTAAAGAAAACAACAAGAACATGAAGATTACCCATATTCCTGTATACAAATGTTTTGAAATTAGATAAAAGAGGGGTCCGGTTGCATCGATTCTTGTAGGCAACATCTTTTACTATGGAAAACTTTAAGCAGTGACTAACTTTGTAGTTTGTAGCTTATTGCCTATTTTGCATATATAAAGTACATTTAAAATGTTTTGTAAAAATATTAAAAACTTCAAATAGAAAAAGCACTAATATAAAAATATTATAATTCTTTAAAAAATTTTAAAGTTATATTATTTTATGACACATATTTTAGGAAATAAAGTAAATTATTATAGACTTTATATGGTAAAAACAATAATGTATTATTTAATATAACTTTTAAATTATCACTATCAACTAATATCTTATAGTTCTCATTAATACTTTTACTATAATTTTTTAATATCCTAAATAAGTTTATTGAACAAAACTAAAGTGTCTACCCAAAGTATGTGTGTATTAAGAGGTATATAATGCATGACATTCACAAATAATTGTATTTCACTTTTTCAGAAAATTTTCAATGAAATTAATTGAAAAATATGGTTTTTGAAAAAAATCATTTATGTTTTTTTCCAATTAATTTCAATATGTGGATAGGTTCTCACTGGAAATGACACTTGGGAGACTGAATTAAATATTTTCTGGGGAAAGCTTAGCTGTTGGTTAAGCAATCTAGAGAATTTTTTCATTTGTTTGTTTAGTATAGTTTACTAGTCTAATAAATTGTTATCTCTGAGTAAATTAATTTTTGGAAACCATTTTCAAAATTATGTTGGCCTGATTTTGAGGACCAACTGTGTGTCTGTGTGTATTTCTCTAATTCTTGGTAAATTCATTGGCCACTTATGGCATTTTGGACCAAAATCTCTTTTATTCTCCTAATTTAATATCTAAGGATCTGTTACACTTATGAGAATTTGCTTGCAAAACCAGGTAAGAATTTCATCCCATATATGGACTGTAGCCTATTGATAACTTTGATTCATGTTCTTTATTGAGTTAGTTTGGTTTCTTTTATTTAGAAATGTGTAATTATATAAACTTATAGAATGCATGTTTAATTATTTTTACTATTTCCTAAGTGATATGAAATTATCTTTCATTAGATTAATTTTATATATTATAGTAAGCAAAGCCAGCTCAGTTTCATGTAAGAAGAAATTTTGGCAAAAGGGATTTATTTGACTGAGTGCAGGCAATGTGAAGAGAAGCTGAATTTGTGACTTAAGGTCTCTATTACCTGTGGATCTAACCAACAGCAGCTTAAAAAGCCAGTTATTCATAAAGAACATACAGAGTTCTTATTTTATGTAGAACTGTTCTAGGTAGTTTCTATCTTCAAGAATTAATTTGGTTGAGACAATATTTATACAGATGAGAAGTTTGTGTAGACTTAGGATGTGCCAAATGGAATGGCATATACTCAGAGGAAAACATAGTAGTTAAAGAACAATAGACACTGTAGAAATTATTGTACTGCGAGCTACCTTGATTAGGAGCAGCAACAAAAGTAATTGAACTTGACCTTGAAATGGTAAAACTTGGGTAGGTGTAGAAGATGACAGGAAAGCATTAATGTAAAGTAAAAAATACTTTTGGAAATGGCAGCAAAAGGACAAATTGGAGCTTTTGTTAGTCAATCAGAGTACCTTGAATGAAAAGAAAGGTGGAACACAAACTTAAAAAACAAAGCTGAAAACAGTTGTACTGTCTTGCCAGGCTAAGAATTTTAAACTTTAGTTTCTATGTTCAAGGGCATAACAGTATTTTAGTTGTACTAATCCACAAACAGTATGCAGTGTAAATTAGAGTGAAGAAAAAATTGTGAATCAGGTTGAATGTAATTGTATATGTTGAATATAACTTCCCTAATATTTTTCTCTTTAGATGTTTTCCATTATAGATTAAATGATCTTGTCTATGTTCATAACCATTTTTAAAAATTATTGTCTCTACATGTTGAAATGTTTAAAACACAGATTTTATCATTTTCTCATTATCAATATTAATTATTGAGTTTTTCTATAGGTCATTTTAACATAAATCAATAGTTATGAATTTGCCACATAATGTGTATATATTTAATTTACAAATACATACCTACTCCATGGGTGATTCATTTGACTAATTTTATCATGTTTAGAAGAATTTATTTTTGAAATTAGTTTTGACCTCAATTTTTCCTTAAACGTATTATGGTTTATATTTTAACTTAGTAAAAAATGTTGCCCCAAGTATTTGAACCTTTATCCTCTTGGATGTATAGAAATTACACAAATATGTTTTTCTCTATAACAATTTTGACCTCAAGATTGAGGGTCATGGATCTTGTTTAACATGAAAAATAATCATAACAGTTACCAAGCTCTTATAATCTCTTTAGTTTGTCCATTGATGGGGAGTAAAAAAATCAATAAATGGAAGAAATAAGATGTAATCTTTATACCTTCAACAAATATTTATTGAACACATACTATGTGCCAGACAGTCTTTGTCCTTATGTAGTGTGGATTCTAATGGGAAAACTAATAAGTAATAAACATAAAGAATACATATGTAAGAAGATAATACATGCAGTTGAAAAATAAAGTGCAGAGCAGCATAATAAGAATAGAGTAAATATTATACTTCACTGAGAAACCTATAATTGAATAGATATTCAAAGACAGTCAGTCATGAAGAATCTGGGGGACAAGAGTTTCATGCTGATGAAGAAACTAGTACAAATACACTAAGCAAGTTCAAGTGATAGACTTCCAATTCTGTTTGCATTGGGTTCTCCTGCTCTTTAGGTCTCTTATGGACTCATGGGCTTATTTTCTGCAGGACAAGTCACTACAATCAGGGTCTCTGAGAGAAAGAGAGAGTTCAGGAGAAACATAGATGAAACATGCAATTACCAGTTTGTCTTTGGCATCAATCTTTTTTAGACTCCCTTTCTCTTTTCTCTGGCTGTTTTCTGGCTGCACAGATCCCCATATCCTATCTTTTATATTCATCTCTTCTATCGAAGGATCCGGTTGCAATGTTGTTTCAGTGAGGGTAGAGTTGTGTTTCAGTTAATCTAATCAAAGAAAATAATCCATATTTGAGTAATCATAAAAAGTGCTAAATGTATCTATCTTTATTTTTATTTTCAAAATGTTTGATTATCTCAAATATAGACTAATAGTATACACATCAGGTAAGTTTATGTACATTAATACTTGTGGTGGGACTGAGACTTCTGGTCAAGATGGCAGCATAGGTAAACACAATTCACCTCCTTTTACAACCACATCAAAATTCCAACTAAACTACAGAACAACCATCACTCAGAACCATCATAAATCTAGTTAAATGGAAGTCTGACAACTATCAGTTCATCTGGACTGATAGGAGGGACAGAGTTGGAGAATATACCAGTCCCACATCCACATGTGGTGGATAAAAATTATGGACAGATACCTTGGGAGCAAAGAGTCCTAGTGCTATAGCAGGGTTTCAGTGCCAGAAAGATAAGCTATAACTTCTGGCTGCAAAAAACAACAGGAATTGAGTTTGTAGAAGAAACTGTTGGAGTCTCAAGCATTTCCTCTTAAAAAACTAACACACAGTTGTCTCCATTTCCCTCCACCACTCCCCTCCACCAACCCCAGCTGTCCCCACTTCCCACCCCTGATCCTACCCCTCTTTGGTTTTGTCCATGCGTCCTTTGTACATGTTCCTGAAAACTCTTCCCTCCTTTCCACTTATCATCCCCTTCCACCTCTTCTCTGGTTACTGTTAGTTTGTTCTTTATTTCAATCTCTCTTGCTATATTTTGTTTTTTTGTTTGTTTTATTGATTAGGTTCTACTTATAGGTGAGATCATATGGCATTTGTCTTTAACCACCTAGCTTATTTTATTTAGCATAATGCTATCCAGATCCATCCACACTTAAATAACAATTAAAAATAAAAATAAATAGATAAATAAAAAAGCAAGAAAAACAAGCCTCACTTTAAAGTCACCGTGGACTCCCTAAAATGAAATTTGAAATATTTAAATATTACTGCTTAAAAATTAATAAAGATATATAATTTGAAAAAAACTCAGACACACACACTTACTCAGACTTACTCTGCCTTAGCTCCAGCACTAGAGTAGCAGCTTCAAAGGCACTGGTAGCATACAGGGCAGAGCTGAAGTGTCTGGCATCAGGGCAAGAGGTGGGGACAGCTTTTTCTTGGGCAGAAAGGTAGGCACAGTCCATTGTCCCTTTTTTGAATCCCCCCCCCCCGAACAGAGCTACAGAACTGGCAGGTGGGTGCCATATCTAAGACTCCATCAACATGGCTGATATTGTTTGCCCCATTCTGGAGATCACCTGAGACTTTATCCTACCCAACTTACAGGCCCACCCAAGTTGTTAATTCAATGACTGGTCTTGGCTCATACTTCACAACTTCTTAAATACTTACAAATAAGGAACAGCCAGCCTCAGTGAGCCCCTAGCTCCTGTACCTATTGCTAAGTGGACTCAAGCTTGGCAGTAGCAGCAGTCTGTCTAGATTCCCAGCTTGTCTTTGCCTGGGAATCTCTAAGCCAAGGACAAGTAACAGCCATCTCAGATTGCTTTATAGCTCAGGCAGAGTGGCAATGAGCAGAATGGGTTCTGAAATTGGCCTGTACCACCCAGAAATACTAGAGCCCAGCTACAGACTACACTAGAGCACCACCACCTTGCCACTGCACAGCTGGTCCTCCACAGAGGATGGAAGTTGGTGGTCAGTGCTCAGAGCCACTTCTTATAGCTGACTGGCCTGGATAAATTCCTCCCATTGACCTGCCAACAACAACCAAAGCTCAACTATGAGAGAAAAGTGTACTCAGTTCACAGGAAGGGCATACCTCAAGTATCCAGGTGGCTGATAGCAGAGGCTGTGCCACTGGACCCTACAGGAAACCTACTATATTATGCCACATTACCAAGACAGGGAGTAATAGCAGTTCCACCTAATAAACAGAAACAAAGACAGAGAGACTGCAAAAATGAGGACACAAGGAAACATGGATCAAGTGAAAGATCAGATGAAAACTCCAGAAAAAGATCTAAACAAAATGGAGATGAACAATCTATTAGATGCAGAGTTCAAAACACTGGTTTTGATGATGCTCAAGGAATTTAGTGAAGACCTCAAAAGCATTTAAAAAATGATACACCCAGAAACAAAGGATACACTAATTGAAATAAAGAACAATTTACAGGGAAATAACAGTAGAGTGGATGTAGCCAAGAATCAAATATATGATTTGGAACATAAGGAAGCAAAAAGAAAAAAGCAATCAGAACAAAAGAAAGAAAGAATAGGAAAAATGGGTATAGTGTAAGCAGCCCTTTGGACATATGCAGAGGATAGCATATGCATTGTAGTGGTGTCAGAAGGAGAAGAGAAAAAGCAAAAACTTGGAAATCTGTTTGAAAAAATAGTGAAAATTTCACTGATTTGGCAGAGGAACTAGGCATGCAAGTCTAGTAAGCATAAGAAAGTATCCAATATAATGGATGCAAAGAACCACTCCAAGAGTCAGGGGGGGTCAGCTGATTTCTCAATAGAAAGTCTGCATGATTAGAAGGGATTAGCAGTACATATTCAAAATTATGAAAAGCAGAGACCTACATCCAACGTTGCTGTATCCAACAAAGATATTATTTAGAATAAAATGGCAGATAGCTTCTCAGACAAGAAAAAAGCTAAATGAGTTCATTATCATCAAACCATTATTATATGAAATGATAAAGGGACTTAAGAGAAAGAAGATGCTCAAAACTATGAAAAATAAAATGGGAAAAATATATATCTATCAATAATTGAATCTAAAAAACAAATTAAGCAAACATAAAGAACAGAGACAGAATTGTGGATACATTTGTTTATTCTTTCCTTTATGTCCCTTGGTCTAGGGGACATATCAGTGAAAATATTGCTGCATGGAATATCTGAGATTTTCTTGCCTATATTATTCTCTAGGACTTTTACAGTGTCACAACTTATATTTAAGTCTTTTATCCAACTTGAATTTATTCTTATGTGTGGTGTAAGTTGGTGATCCACTTTCATTTTTTTGCATGTAACTGTCCATATCTCCCAACACCATTTGTTGAAGAGGCTATTTTTACTCCATTTTATGCTTCTACCCCCTTTGTCAAATATTTATTGACCATAGAGACTTCAGTTTATTTCCAGGCTCTTTAATCTGTTCCATTGATCTATGGGTCTGTTTTTATGCAAGTACCATACTGTTTTGATTATAGTGACCTTGTAATACAGTGTGATATCACGTATCATAATTCCTCCTACTTTGTTCTTTTTTCTCAAAATTGCCATGGCTATTCTGTGTTGTTTACAGTTCCATAAAATTTTGGAAATTTTTATCTTATATTTGTGAAATATTCATTGGTATTTTTAAAAGGTTTGCATTGGCCCTGGCTGGTGTAGCTCAGTGGATTGAGAATGGGCCTGTGAAGCAAAGGATTGCATTGAATCTGTAAATTGCTTTGGGTAGTATAGACATTTTGATAATGTTCATTCTTCCAGTCCATGAACAGTATATGTGCTTCCATATATTAGTGTCTCCCATAATTTCTTCCTTCAGTGTTTTTTCAGTACAGACCTTTTACCTTCTTGGTAAGGTTTTTCCCTATGTACTTTATTTTCCTCATTGATATAGCAAGTTGGATTTTTTCTGATTTATGATTCTGATCTTTCATTGTTGGTATATAAAAATACCTTTGATTTATGAATATGGAACATGAATTCTGCTGTTTTTGCCAAATTCATCTATTAGGTCAATTAGTTTTTTGGTGGAGTCTGTAGGGTCTTCTATGTACACTGTTGTGTTATCTGCAAACTGTGACAGTTTCACTGCCACCTTTCCAATTTGGATGCCTGATTGCCATGGCTAGGACTTCCAATACTGTGTTGAGTAGAAGTGGTGAAACAAATAGGATCTCATAAAAATAAAACTTAGCAGTAGAAAGTTTTCTGCACAGCTAAAGAAAACAACGTTAAAATGAAAAGAGAGCCAACCCTATAGGAAAACGTATTTACAAATGAGACCTCAGACAAGGGTTTGGTATCCAAAATATATATAAAAATCACCTGAATCCATTTCAGGAAGACAAACAACCCAATTAAAAAATGGGCAAAGGACCTACACAGACACTTTCCTAAGAAAGACATACAGAGGGCCCAGAGACATATGACAAGATGCTCAGCATCACTAGCCATTGGAGAGATGGAAATTTAAAACACAGTGAGATACCACTTCACATCAGGGTGGTGAGAATAGCTATCAAAAACAAATCAACAAACAAGTGTTGGAGAGGTTGTGGAGAACAGGGATCCCTAGTAAACTATTGGTGGAAATTCAAACTGGTGCAACCATTGTGGAAAACAATAGGGAATTCCCTAAAAAAAATTAAAAGTGGAACTGCCTTTTGACCTAGCAATTCCATTGCTGAGATTATACCCTAAGAATCCTGAAACACCAATTCAAAAGAAGATCTGTGCCCCATTGTTAATAGAAGCACAATTTACAATAGGCAAGTGCCATAAGCAACCTAAGTGCCTGTCAGTAAATGAGTGGATCAAAAACTGTGGTATATTTACACAATAGGATGCTACATAGCAGAAAGAAAGAAGGAGCTCCTACCTTTTGCAACAGCGTGGATGGAACTGGAGAGCATTATGCTAAGTGAAATAAGACAAATACCACATGATCTCACTGATAAATGGAATCTAATCAACAAATCAAACAAACAAACAAACAAGATACAAGCAAAGTCATTGAAATAAATAACAAACTGACAGTAACCAGAGGGTAGGGGGGAGAATGGGGGAAGGGCCATCAAGGAACATTTGCAAGGGACACATGGACAAAGTCAAGGGGGGTGGGTTTGAGAGTGGGAGGCGGGTATAGTTTGGGCACTGGGGTGAAAATGGAGACACTTGTATTTGAACAACAATAAAAAATGAATCATGGTTACAGAGAGTGTTTTGATGGTTGCCAGATGGGAAGAGGATGTGTGGGAAAGGGTGAAGAGGTATGGATATTAAGTACAAAAGGTAGTTAAAGAATAGCCATGGGGATGAAAAGTACTGTACCATGTAGTAAATGGAGTAGTCAAAGAACTTATATGCATGACCCATGGACATGAAAATAGTTGAGGGGGGCATTGCCTGAAGGAGTGGGGGTGCTAGCTGGATGGACAACTGTAATAGCATAATCAATATAATATAATTAAAAAATTATTACTTGTGGGAGGTAAATTTTTAATAAAATCTATATCACATAAATAAATAAATTAATTAATAACATTAACACCCTAAACAATAAATATAAATCAAACAAACCATTGTAAAATGGTGATTCTGAAAGTTTAATTTTTCAAGCTCCTTCACTATCAACAAATCAGGAAAAAAAAGACCACAATATGTGTTGTTACTGTATTTTTATATAAGACATCTCTTAAATATGATAAACTTCTGACACAATTAAACTCTCAGTATTACAAATTTGTATGTAAACCATTAAATTGAGTCTAGATTTTTTTCAGTAACTGTCACCTCATTTCTATTATTTTTACTTCAGTACTGTAATTGTTTCTTTTATGAGATATAATCTCTGAGTGGCTTTGGCAATATACTTTATGTTGCTTGCATTTACAATGATTGGGCAATTTGCTGCATAGAACACCTGGAAATCATTTTATTAGCTCAGGTCTAAATCTTACAAACATGCTCATTTTTATGATGAGCAATATAGTTGTTCACATAGAAGTGATGAATGCCTATTACCCCAAAGATCAGCACTAGGTTTCCTTTAAGCTAAAACATAATAACTTTAAATTCACTGAAGTATAGACATGTAATACCAATGATGACTAGAAATTAATTGTTTTATAGAGCTAACAGTAGCAGAAGTACAATCCATATTTAATTTACATTAATGCAGATCTGTTTGATTTTATGCACCCTCTCCTCTCCACATTTTTGGAATACCTCATTAGAAGAGTATTTTTACCGAAAGACTTAATTTCATACTAACATATAGCCTCCATATCTGTTATGGAGGCTATAACAAAATCCATATAGCAAAATCTGGCATAGACTATTATTGTAACCAGGGTTTCTCAAACTTGGCTGCTCATAGGAAAAGAAAAATAAAGCACCCTTACTTAGATCCCATTACAAAGATTCTAATTTAATTGGTCTAAGGGAGGTCTCAGATATATAAAATTTTTTTGAAAGCTTCCAACATGATACAGATATGCCCAAGGTTTGAGAATGGTACAAACAAAAAATAAACACAGGTGTTCTGAGTTATAATTATTTTTGAAATTGAAAGTCACCTTTCTCACTATTCACCAGAAAAATAATACTAAATACAGGAAAATCAGTAAATCTAAACAAAACAATTCTTTTGCAAATATGGAATGAGAGCTTTTTAAGCAATAATAGCAACATTAAGAACTGTGGAATACTGAGATTAAAAAGGTGAACATTACAAATCGGCATTCATTAAAATTCTTTGCTCCTGTACAAACTTGAGGAAGAGGAAAATAGCACATTAAGTAGCATGGTAAAATTAATTTTTATTTAGAATGAAGTAAGCTTTTAGAAAGTAATTATTTTTTCTTTTTGAAATGTGTATTTTATGATTCAGAAAATCAAACTTTTTAATCTGATTTCTACACACACAATTGCTATTGTTTTTTTCTGAGCTTGAGTCAGCATTTTTATTATTTTCTGTTATAGGACCCCAGATTCTCCAATCACAAAGATACAACTGTGATTTTAAAATGCTAATTAGCTTTTATCCTTCATTATATTGTAAACTTTATAAAGGAAGAGTTTATTTATTTACTTTTACTTAAGCTTTATTGCATTTTTCATTACCATTTGATCCCCTTATACCTTGTTCACACCAGGAATCACTGCACAGTTGTCCGTGTCCATGAGTCCTTTTTCCTTTTGCTCAATCATTCCATGCCCTGAGTCCCACAAGCACTACGTGTCATCTGCTCTTCATCTGAGTCTGTCTCTGTTTTGTTTATTAGTTCAATTTGTTCATTAGATTCCACAGATGAGTAAAATCATGTGGTATTTGTTTTTCTCTAATTAGCTTATTTCACTTAGCATAATTTTCTCCATGTCCATCCATGCTGCTGCAAAGGCCATGTCCATCTTTCTTTCTTTCTTTCTTTCTTTCTTTCTTTCTTTCTTTCTTTCTTTCTTTCTTTCTTTCTTTCTTTCTTTCTTTCTTTCTTTCTTTCTTTCTTTCTTTCTTCCTTCCTTCCTTCCTTCCTTCCTTCCTTCCTTCCTTCCTTCCTTCCTTCCTTCCTTCCTTCCTTCCTTCCTTCCTTCCTTCCTTTTTTCTTTCTTTCTTTCTTTCTTTCTTTCTTTCTTTCTTTCTTTCTTTCTTTCTTTCTTTCTTTCTTTCTTTCTTTCTTTCTTTCTTTCTTTCTTTCTCTCTCTCTCTCTCTCTCTCTCTCTTCCTTCCTTCCTTCCTTCCTTCCTTCCTTCCTTCCTTCCTTCCTTCCTTTCTTTCTTTCTTTCTTTCTTTCTTTCTTTCTTTCTTTCTTTCTTTCTTTCTTTCTTTCTTACAAATTCCATTTGTGAGTGGAATTCCATTGTGTAAGTATCCAATAGTTATTTTATACATTTATCTATTGATGGACATTAGGCTGTTTTCATATCTTGGTGATTGTAAATAATGCTGCAGTGAAATAGTAGTGCTTGTGTTCTTTCAGATTAGTATTTTGGTTCCTTCAATATATTCCCAGAAGTGGGATCCCTGGGTCAAAAGGCAGATCCATTAAAAATTTTTTTTTGTGGTATTTACATTCTCCTTTCCATACTGGCTGTATAATCAGCATTCCATCAACAATGCAAAAGGATTTTCCTTTCTCCACATCCTCACCACCATTTATTCTTTGTTGATTTACTGATGGTAGCCATACTGATGAGTGAGAGATGGTACCTGGTTGTGGTTTTAATTTGTGTTTCTCTGATGATTAGTGACATTGATAATCTTTTCATATGTGTATTGGCCCTCTGTATGTCTTCACTGGAGAAGTGCCTATTCAGGTCTTTTGTCCATTTTTAAATTGGGTTATTTCTGTTTTTGGTGAATTAAAATAAATCTTGAATATTAACCACTTGTCCGATGCATCAGCAAATATGTTCTCTCATTCTGTGAGTTCTCTTTTTATTTTGTTGATGATTTCCTTTGCTGTGAAAAAACCTTTTAGCTTGATGTAGTCTCATTTTTTTGTTTGTGTGTTTTTCTTTTGGCTCCCTTGCTGTGGAGATATATCCATTAAAAATCTTCTAGGAGCAATGTCTGACATTTTGCTGTATATATTTCCTTCTAAGATTTTTATAGTTTGGGGTCTAACATTTAAGTCTTTGATCCATTTTGAGTTTATTCGTGGTGTGTTGTAAGAAGGTGGTCTAATTTCATTTTTCTGCACATTTTGATCCAATTTTCTCAATGCCATTTATTAAGTAGACTATATTTAGACCATGGGGTGTCCTAGCATCCTCTGCTGAGTATTAATTGATTAAAAAGGTGAGTATTTATTTCTGGGCTCTCTATTCTGTTCTGTGATCTGAGTATCTGTTTTTATGCTAGTACCATCTTGTTTTGATAACTATGGCCTTGTAGTATAGGTTGATATTAGGTAGTGTGATTTCTCCAAATTTGTTCTTTTTCAGGATTGCTGTTGCTATGGGAGGCCTTTTGTGATTCCATATACATTTTTAGTTATTTGTCTGTGAAATACGTCATTGGAATCTCGATTAGAATTGTGTTGAATCTATAGATTGTTTTTGGTAGTAGGGACACTTTAATAATATTAATTTAACTTATCCATGAACATGGTATGTGTTTCCACTTATTTGTCTCTTCTTCAATTTTCTTCTTCAGTATCTAATAATTTTGTGAATACAGGTCACTTACATCCTTCATTAGGTTTATTCTTAGGAATTTTATTTTTTTAAGAGATTTTGATAGGAAATGTCTTCTTCTTTCCCTTTCTGTTGATTTGTTATTGACATATAAAATGCAACTGATTTCTGAATATTAATTTTGTGTCCTATTACTTTGCTGAATTAATTTACCTGTTCTAAGAGTTTCTTGGTGGAATCTTTGGCATTCTCTATGTACAGAAACAAGTCATCAACAAATACTGACACTTTTACTTCTTTCTTTCCAATTTGGATGCCTTTTATTTCTTCTTCTCCTCTGATTGCTGTGGCTAGGACATCCAGTACTATGTTGAATAAGGGAGGTAAAAGAAGACATACTTGTCTTGTTCATGATCTTAAGGGAAATGCTTGTAGTTTTTGTCTATTGAGTATGATGCTGGGCATGGGTTTGAGTTATACAGTCTTTATTATGTTTAGTTATATTTCCTCTATTCCCACATTGGTAAGAGTTTTTATTATATATATATATATGTATATATATATATATATATATACACACACACACATATACACACATATACACATATATATATATTTGCTGGATTTTATTTACTGATTTTTCTGCATCTATTAATATGATCATGTGGATTTTATCCTTCATTTTGTTTATGTGATGAATCATATTTATTGATTTGTGAATGTAGTACCAACCTTGCACTCCCAGAATAAATCCCAGTTGATCATGCTATGTGATCTTTTTGATACATTGTTAAAATCTGTCTGATAATATTTTGTTTAGGATTATAGAAGCTATATTCTTCAGGGATATTGGCCTGTAATTTTCTTTATTTGTAATATCTTTATGTGGCTTTGGAATTAGGATAATGCTGGCTTCATAAAATGAGTTTGGAAACCTTTCTGCTTTTGAATTTTATGAAATAATTTGAAAAGGAGTGGTGTTACTTCTTCCTAAAATGTTCGGTAAAATTCACCTGTGAAGCCATCTAGTCCAGGGCTTTTGTTTGTTGGAAGTTTCTGATAGTAATCAGAAACTGCTTGAATCTCATTAGGTGTAATTTTTCTATCCAGATTCTCTGAATCATCCTGATTTATTTCTGGAAGATTGTATGTTTCTGGAAATTTATCTATTTCATCCAGTTTGTCTAGTTTTTTGGCATATTATTGTGCATAATAGTTTCTTACAAACCTTTGTATTTCTTTGGTTTTAATGCTTATTTCTCCCCCTTCATATCTGATTTTATTTATTTTTTTCTTCTTTTTTTATTGTTGTTCAAGTCCATTTGTCTCCATTTACCCACAACCACTTTCTGATGAGTCTGATTAAAGATTTGTCAATGTTGTTTATTTTTTTCAGGGAACTAGCTCTTGGATTCTTTAACCTTTGTGTAATTTTTTTTCAGACTTTACTCTTTTTACATTTCTGCTCTGATCTTTATTATTTACTTCCTTATACCCACTTTAAGCTTTGTTGTTCTTTTTCAAATTCCTTTAGATATAGTGTTTTATTGTTTTTTAGCTTTTTCTTATTTATTTAAATATTTTGATTGATTATGCTATTACAGTTACCCCAATTTCCCCCCTCTGTCCCCCCTCTGCCCTGCCCCCCAAACCCTTCAGCATTCTCCTCCCTTAGTTCACATCCATGGGTTGTACATATAAGTTTTTTGAGTCCTCTGTTTCCCATACCATTTTAACTCTCCCTGTTTACCTTATGCCTACTAACCATGCTTCTTCTTCCCTGTACCTTTTCCCCCCTATTCCTTCCTGACCCTCCTCACTGGACTCCCTCTGTGTGATGTCCATTCATCTGATTCTGTTCCTATTCTGGTAGTTTGCTTAGTTTTTGTTTCCATTCTTTTTCTTTTCTTTTAGATTCATTTGTCCATAGTTGTGTGTTTCTTTTCATTTTACTGTTCATATTTTTATCTTCTTTTTTCTTAGATAAGTCCCTTTAACATTTCATATAATAATGGCTTGGTAATGATGAACTCTTTTAACTTGACTTTATCTGGGACGCACTTTATCTGCCCTTCCATTCTAAATGAAAGCTTTGCTGGAAAGCTAAATGAAAGAATCTTTTTGGATATAGGATTTTGTCTTTCATGACTTCAAATACTTCTTTCCAGCCACTTCTGGCCTGTAAGGTTTGTTTTGATAGTCTAATGGGAACTCCTCTGTAGGTAACTCTTTCCTTTTCTCTTGCAGCTTTTAAGATTCTCTCCTTGTCTTTAATCTTGAGTAACTTAATGATGATGTTCTTTGGTATGTTATTGTTTGGGTCCAACTTCCTTGGGACTCTCTGGGCTTTCTGGAATTCTTGGAAGTCTATTTCCTTTGCCAGATTGGGGAAGTTTTTCTTCATTATTTGTTCAAATAAGTTTTCAATTTTTTGCTGATGTTCTCCTTCTGGCACCCTTATAATCCAGATATTGGAATATATCAAGTTGTCCCAGAGGATTGTAAGAGTCTCTTCACTTTTTTCAAATTCTTGTTTCTTTATTTTGATCTAGATGGATATTTATTTTTCCCTTCTGTTCCAAATCATTGCTTTGTGTGTCCTGGTTCCTTACCATCACTGTTCTCTGAACATTCTGTTTTGTTTCACTTTGGCTATCTTTCATTTGTTTTTTTCATTTTTCAATGAAGCTCAATCAGATCTATGAGCATTTTGATTACCGGGACTTTAAATTCTCCATCAGATAGGTGGGCAATCTTCTCCTTGCTTAGCTCTCTTTCTGAAGCTTTACTCTGTTCTTTCACTGGGGCAATATTTATTTATCTTGGTGCAGCTGATAGGTTGTAAGGGGTTGGGGCCTTAGGTATTCACCCAGGCAGGGCAACTCTCTTTTGTGCAGCTGCACTGCCTGTCAGGGAGGGGCCAGAGAGGGAACGTGTGGCTCACCTGCTCATCTCTAGTGCACTTTTGAATGGACTCTTAGACTGGCCTGTGATACTTGTTGTATCACCCACTGCAGCAACCCCAGACCTAGCCAACAGCTACCTCTGAGTCCCGTTAAGTCATCCCCTCCTGGGCAGCCCTTCAAGCTGGGCAACCAGCCCTGTCACCAATGTCTGCACATTGCTGCAGTTTTTCTGAGTCTGCAGGCCCAGGCTGCAGCCTTACTGGTCTGGTTGTTTTGGCTGACTTGTTCTTTGATTTCTTGGTTGTTGGAATTCCATGTTGCTTGATTTTTTGGTGCTTTTGGTTGTTTATTGATTTCAGATTGGTTGTTGTCCTCCTTCTGGTTGTGTGAGAAAGTGAAGAGTCTCTACCTACTTCTCCATCTTGGCTGGACTTTTTGTTGGTTTTGAGGTAAGCCTGTAATGCTATGAATTTTCCCTTTATGATTATTTTCTCACTGTCTCACATATTTTTTATTATTGTGTCCTCATTTTTCTTTGTTTTAAGGTAACTTGTAATTTTTTTCCTTTTTCTTGTTGTTAACCCATTCATTGTTTAATAACATGTTATTTAGCTTCCATGTCCCTTTGTGTTTTGAAGTATTCTTGTGATTAATTTCTACTTGCATAGCATTGTGGTCTGAGAAGATAGTTGATATGATTTCAATATTCTTAAATTGGGGGGGCTTGTTTTGTCTCCTAACATGTGGTCTATATTATAAAACATTTCATGTGCACTTAAAAAGTATGATAACCACTAATAAATCGATAAACAACAACTGCTGGTGAGGCTGTGGAGAAAATGAAACCCTACTACACTGTTAGTGGGAATGCAGACTGGTCAGCCAGCTGTGGAAAACAGTATGAAATTTCCTTAAAATATTAAAAACGGAACTGCCTTTTGACCCAGAAATTCCACTGCTGGGATTATACCCTAAGAATCCTGAAACATCAATTCAAAAGAACCCATGCACTGCAATGTTCATAGTAGCACAATTTACAATGGCCAAGTGCTAGAAACAGCCTAAGTGCCCATCAGTAAATAAATAGATCAAAAATCTGTGGTACATTTATGCAATGGAATACTATGAAGCAGAAAGAAAGAAGGGATTCCTACTTTTCACAACAGCTTGAATCAAACTGGAAAGCATTATGCTAAGTGAAATAAGCCAGGCCGTGAGAAACAAATACTACATGATTTTGCCTGTAAGTCAAATAATCAACAAAAGAAACAAGTGAGCCAAACAGCACCAGAGACTTGGAAATAAAAAACAAACTGAGAGTGACCAAAGGGGCAAGGGATAATAGGGAAAAGAAGGGGAAGGGGCACACAAAGGAACATAAATAGAGGACTCATGGGCACTGACAATGGAGGCCAATAAACTGTGGAAATGCAGGGGGTATAGTGTAGGGATGAGCAATGAGGAAAAGGCAAGGCAACAGTAGCTGTACCAAAAAAAGAAAAGAAAAGAAAATATGCATATTCTATTGCTTGGGGTGAAATGCTCTGAAGCTGTCAATTAAATACATTTGATATAGTGTATCATTTAAGGCTGCTGTCTCCCTGTTGACTTTCTACCTTGAAGATTTATACATGGAAGTCAATGGGGTGTTAAAATCTCCAACTCTAACTGTATTTCTGTGGATCTCTTTCTTTACATCCATCAATATTTGCTTTACTCATTTATGTGCTCCTATGTAGCATGCATAAATGTTTACTAGAGTTGTATCCTCTTGTTGGATTTTTCCTTTAATAATTATGTAATGTCCTTCTTTGTCTCTTAGTACAGCCTTGGTTTTAAAGTCTTTGTGTCAGATGTAAGTACTGATACCTCAGATATTTTTATTTTTTATTTTCAGGAAGTATGTTATTTCAACCCTTTACTTTTAGTCTGCATGTATCTTTTTATCTGGGATGAGTATCTTTTAGGCAATATATATATGGGTGTTGTTTTCTTATCCATTCAACTACCGTATGTCTTTTGGTTGGAACATTTAAGTCATTTACATTAAAGCTGATTATAGATATGTATGCAGTGTCATTTTATTGTTAGACTTTTTCCTCTGTGTTTTTTTCATTCTCATTTTCTCCTTTGTCTCAAAGCAAGCTCTTTAATATTTGGTGCAGTAGTATTTTGGTGTTAACAAACACCTTTAGCTTTTACTTGTCTGGGAAACTCCTAATTTTTTCTATTCTTAATGATAGGTTTTCTGGGTAAAGTAATCTTGGTTGCAGGTCCTGACTTTTCATCACCTTGAATATTTCACTCCACTGCCTTGTGGCCTGAAATGTTTCTGTTGAGTAATTAGCTGCCAGTCTAATCAGTACTCCCTTGTAGGGTACTTCCTGCTTTTCTCTTGCAGCTTTTAGGATTCTCTCCTTGTCTTTAAGACCTGTCATTTTAGTTATGATGTGTCTGAGTGTAGGCCTCATTGGGTCCAACTAGTTTGGGACTGTCTGAGTTTAGACTTGTGTGTCTTTTTTCTTCACAAGATTAGGAAAGTTTTGGTCTTCATTTCTTCAAATACATTCTTAATCCTTTGCTTCCTCCCTTCTGGTATTTCCATGACACAGATGTTCGTATGCCTCATGTCTTTGAAAATGTTTCTTAAGCTCTCATTTTTTAAAATTATTATTATTTTTTTTTGTGCTGCTCTTTCTGGGTGTTTTGTCTACCTTGTCTTCCAAATTATTGATTTGACCTTCTGCTTCCTCTGACCTACTATTTACCCATCCAGTGTATATTTTATCTCAGATATTGCATTCTTTATTTCTGACTAACACTTTTTATGGTTTCCATATGTTTTTCATGCTGTTAATATCCTTATACTCATTAAACTCTTTACCTGATAAATTGCTTGCCTTTATTTCATCTAGTTTTTCTGGAGAAATCTATTGTTCTTTCATTTGGAGTCTGTTTCTTTGTCCTTCCCTTTTTGGCTGCTTCTTTGTATATTCTTCTTTAGGTGCTATGGTAATCAATTGCCAAAAATTATCAATTGCTATCTAAGCAAAATTTGATCAGCAGCCAAATTCAAGCATCACATGCTGAGGCAGAATAATTTCTGCAGGTGGAGCTATTGCTTCCCCTCAGGCTGATGCCATTCAGAGAGAAGTATTCTGCCCAAGAATGATGGCTTCTGCAGTATTGGGAATGAACCAGCACAGGGATCCTGACATTTGTTCCTTCAGATATCTCCCTAAATCCACCAGACTCAGACTCTCCTCTAGCATTTCTAGTTCACTCTGCCCTTCCTCCACCAGAGCCGAGGGTAAATGGCTACAAATAAAATTTTGTGTGTTAGGCCTTTAAGAGGCTCCCAGAACCTCCCACCATCTCTCTAGGACAGACATAAATCCTGTGGCTTTTCACAGCTGGGTGTTATCTGGGTTCCTTTCTGGCTCTGTTGCTGTAGGTAGGGGAGCCCGGCTTGTGGTTTAGACCCTGCACATTTCAGGAGAAGCCTCTTGTCTGCTGAAATATCCCTCCAGAACTTCAGCTGCCACCTGTAGGAGCCCAGCTAGCTCTCTTATGCCAACTCCTCATGCCTACCAGTTTTTTTGTGGTGAAGTTGTTTCTTCCATCTCACCTTCGTTATAAATGTTCTCTCCAGGTAGTGTTCAGTTGGTTATTCTGGATGATTTCTCTATAATTAATTGTAATTCCAGATTGGTTCTGGTAGGGCACTAGTGTAGCTTTCACTTATTCCTCCTCCATCTTGGATCTGATTGTGATCACTTCCTAGTCAAATTAAAGAATTATCTGCTCCCTGAATACCTGCTCTTGAGAGTACTTTGAGACTTTTCAAGGTAAAATTTTTATAGTCTCAGAGCTGGGTTCCTAGGTCAGGTAGATGCTGCCTCACTGCTCAGTACTAGTGGCTAGAGGTGCCAGAGAGCAGGAGTACTTTGGGAAAAGAGTGCCGTGCACACTTGATTGAATACATGGAGGAGTAAGACCACCCTGAACTTGAGTTGTCTGATTCCAACTTCAAACTCATCTTCAACTCCTGATGATTTAGGAAGTTCATTTGCAATAATAATTCAAACCCAAGGCAACCTTTGGGGTTTGGCACCCAGAGGCCTGTCAGATTGAAGAGCTCAATTTCTCCATCTCCTAGACCTGTTAAAACTTTTCAGTAAGTCCAGGTTCAGCACATTATTAGGGCCTATGGGGCTCCTGTCCCTACTGTGCTGGATTTGTGCAAGGCAGAGTTTATTTAATCTTACCTTCTACTATGGTTTAACTTCTTGCATGATGCTTAGCACCCTAAATATCTGTTGAATGAGTGCACACTGAATTTTGTACCCTGTGCAACAGCATGGATGGAACTAGAAAGCATTATGCTAAGTGAAATTAGCCAGGCAATGAAAAAGAAATACCATATGATCTCACGTAGAAGTGGAGCCTAATCAACAGAACAAACAAGCAAGCAAGCAAGCAAGCAAAATATAACCAGACATTGAAATAAAGAACAAACTGACAGTAATTAGAGAGGAAGTGGGAGAGGGATAATAGGGGATAATAGAAGAAGGACCATCAAGGAACATATATAAAGGACACATGGACAAAACCAAAGGGGGTAGGTTCAAGGGTGGGTGGCAAGGATGGATGGGGCAAGGGCTGTGGTGGGGTGAAAATGGAGACAATTGTACTTGAACCACAATTTTAAAAAATGAAGCAGTAGCTAAATAAAATTTAGTTTTAAAAAACATTACTCTGAATTAGTATGATATCCACTAGAAGGTCTGAGTTCTTTTATACTTGACTATAAAATCTTATGCTGCTTTGTTAAAAGTGTGGTAGAGATCACCATCTTCAGCAATGTACCTTCATCTCAGAATTTGGCTCCTGTACCTGACACCTTCTGAAACCTCAGTCTGTCCAACCTTCTTCAGTCACTTGCTCCTTGCTTTTTGGTTCTCAACTTATCCTTCCAAGCACCATATTGCTCTTGCACTAATCTCCAAATGTATCCTATCTTAGTGAGCCCTTCGTACTTTATTTTCTTAGGGTTTCTTGGTAATAAACTTTGTTCTATTTAATCAGAGATCAAAAAGCCTTCAACCACAAGAGCCATCTTGATTCTGATAAGCTTCTCCTTGCCTATTCCACCTCTCCCAGTGGTAGGCTCAAGAGAAAATAAGATAATGTTTGTACTCTAAGCTTCCTAAATCAGTTGGGCTGCTTTCCTTGAATATATATTTACATTTGCATCATCTCTGAGTCTACTTACTACAGTCTAGTACTTGGGTAGGACAAATAACTGGTGGATGTTTTTCAGCATTTAGTATTTAAAGAAAAATGAGCAAATATGTAAAATTAATTAGCTGCTTGTGATAATAATAACAATCAAGTTAATTTATATTAAAATAACCTAATTTATTATTTAAAGAGTTTTTGTCAAATCTACGAAGAATAATTTCAAGATAGCAAAGACCTTAAAGGTAATTTTAAAATTGTGTTAGTTGGGTATCATCCAAATTTAAAAACTTTGGCCTTTTCAAAGACACAGTCAAGAAATTGGAAAAAAACCATAGAAAATATTTTCAAATTTATATCTCATAGGTGGAAGAAAACATAGAAAATATTTTTGAATTATATATCTAATAGGTGACTTGTATCCAGATGAACTCTCACAACTCAATAATAAAAAGACAACCCAATGTAAACATTGGCAAATGGTTTGAATAGACTTTTCTCCAAATAAGATATATTAATGACTAATAAGCCCAATAAAAAGTATTCATCTTCATTAGTAACTAGGAAAATGCAAATCAAAACTTTGCAAATATACCATATATACTAAATAGTATATATACAGAAATATAGATGTATTATTTATGTATGTAATATGTATGTATACATATACTAAAAATAAATAAAAATTAAAATTGGCAAATTTTGTGATATGTAAATTTACCTCAATAAAGCTACTAAATTAAATAATTATGTTATTGATTTTTTAAATGAGGATACAAATATTTTATGACACATAGATATAGACTTCTACAAACTCACTATAGTTCAGAGTCCATAGAATTTATAAGTTTAGAAATAAGGGTCTGTTTCTTCTGAAATTTGGGGAAAAATAGTATTGAAAGATTGTATTGTATTTTAGATGAGGCTAGAGTAATAAAGTCACAAAAAATAAATATAGGTAGCATATAAAGTTCCATATAAAGAGATGTATTATAGCATATTTTACATACATGATATTTGAATAAAATTAAAAAATATTTAAGTAACCTTATTAACTGCATAACTAATTCTACTGTAAGAATAAGTAGTATGTTTGATTCAATAATCTTTTATTCAATAATCTTTTATTATTTCAATATGTGATATGGATACTAACTTCACCTCTTTGCACAAGTGCAAAAGGTAACTTATAAAAATAGCTAATACTTACTGATTACTTGCTGTATGCCAGGTATTTAATGTTTTGAATCCATTTCCTCATTTAATGTGTTATACTGATATAAATATTTACTCTTCTAACTTGGTTTAACTTCACTTCTTTTGGGCCTGTCTCTTCTCTTTTTTCTCTACTTTACTACTCTTTTCCCACTCACTTTGCATCCATATTATTGAGGTGATGGTCATACTATTCATGTTTCAGTCTCATTTTAAAAAAAGCACTCTGTTCACAATGCTCTGCTTTTAGCTAAAAACCACTTAATACAGAAAAAATGCATCACATCACATTTTGTACTGAATTTTGACTTATTTAGTAAACATGTTCAAGTGGTTTTTATATGTAAACCTGCTTTAACAAATGTGGCCTGAAGAGAAGGGGTCTTTAATTTGAAGTGGTAGATTCCATCTTTGTAAATCATCTTTGTGAATAAATGTGTAACAGATAATAAAAGAAAAAATTTTACAAAAGATGTGGGTGAAGGGTAACAAGGAAAATATATTACACAAAACGTGAACATTTTTGAGGTATGCCTCAGTGCCTTGCAATAATAATTTGCATGTTAAGAAGACCCACTCTTCGAGTTAATGAATCCATAACTAGTTTATGACACAATAGACTAAACCTTTTCTGGGGAAATATTATGCCCTGTCTCATCAATGATATGCATATTAATGACTCTCCTAAATGCTTTCATCAACAGGTACCCTAATAGGCTTCCACTCATTTCTTTTTCATTTGCTTTTTAAATATATTCTCTTCTACTTTTACAGCACTATTGTGAAGACTTGGTAAAAAGGTGTAGTAAGATTATTTCAATGTGTTAGGCAAATTAATAAATGCATATCATTTAGAAATAATGCCTTAAGACTTACTGAGTCTGCCTAGAAAACTTTCCAAACACAGTTAAGAACTAATCCAGTTAGATAATAGGGTTGTTATTTGGATTTTAACACAAATCATTCAACCCAATTTACCATATTTCTTTTTACCCTGATATATCAAGTTATTCTGTGATTAGCATAAACAGAATAGCAAGTATGAAAATATGTTTGTAAAACTAAATTGCTTAAAATAGAAATGAATTACAGCACATTTTATATAATAGAGGTTTTTAAAGCCTTATTAAAAATAAAAGACAGCAGCTAATTGCATAATTCATTTAAAAATGTATAGGAGAACTAGACATATATTGATTGCACAGAAGTAAAGAAATGAAAAAAAATCATAAAGAAAGAAATGGTTCCAGGATCTAAAAATATGACTTTATAACTTTTAAATGTAACATTTAATTAAAAGTAGTTACATGATGATATCAAGTATCTTAACATTTCTAATATGCTTTGGCATTCTTTGACTTTTACTGGTCCCAATTATTGTATTTAAGATATCTGATGATTTTTTACAAACATAAAATCTATGATCTCCTATAAGAAATACAGAATAATTGCTTTTTTGGTATTTGTATAGAGTTATACACTATTTTACCTGATTTACTCTCCAGTTAAATGGAGGAGTATTGATAGATGCTTAACATTCTTTGTCAAGAAACAAGAATGGAACATAAGCTAAAGAAAAAGTTGGAAACATTTAGCACTTTGTTCCCTATACAATTTTTTTATTAAAATAAATAAGCAACCAAATGTAAATATTACTTTGCTGAGGAACAATGGAGGACACAGATACTCAGGTGAGTGACTGCAAACTGGGGCCCTGGCCTCAAAACTAGTCAATTGACTCTACAGACTTCTATTTATTTCTGAACTTTCTAATCCATTCCATTGGTCTATGTGTCTGTTCTTATGCCAGTACCAGGCTATTCTGATTACAGTAGCTTTGTGATACTGTGTGATATCAGGTATTGTGATCCCTCCTACTTTGTTCTTCTTTCTCAAAATTGCTGCAGCCATTTGGGGTCACTTATAGTTAAATATAAATTTTTGAAATGTTTCTTCTATATATGTAAAATATGTCATTGCTACTCTAATTGGGATTGCACTGCATCTATAAATTGCTTTGGATGGTTTGAACATTTTAATGATGTTAATTCTTGCAATCAATGAACAGGGTACATGCTTGCATTTGTTTGTGTTTTTCTTAATTTTTTTCTTCAGTGTTGTATAGTTCTCTGAGTACAGGTCTTTTACTTCCTTGGCTAGATTTATTCCTATGTACTTTATTTTTCTTGTTGAGACATCAAATGGGATTTTTTTCCTGATTAAGAATCAGGTATTTCTGGTATTTAATTATTGGTGTACAAAACTGCTTTCAGATTTTGAATATTGACTTTGCGTTATGCTGTTTTCCAGATTCACTTATTAGCTTGAGTAGTTTTTTTAGTTGAGTCTATAGGATTTTCTATGCACACTATTATGTTATCTGCAAATAATGAGTTTTCCTTCCTGCTTTCCAATTTGGATGCCTTCTATTTCCTTTTCTTGTCTGATTGCTGTGGCTAGGACTGCCAATACTATGTTGAATAGGAGTGATGAAAGTGAACAACCTTGTTTCATTTCTGATCTTAGTGGGAAAGCTTTTAGTTTTGCCCATTGAACATGATGTTGGCTGTAGTTCTCTCATATATGGCCTTTATTATGTTAAAGAATGTTCCCTCGATTCCCACTTTGACTTATGTTTTTATCATAAATGGGTGGTGAACCTTATCAAATGCTTTTTCTGCATCTACTGAATGATCAAGTGATTTTTGTCTTTGCTTTTGTTTATTTGATGTATTATGTTTATTAATTTGCCTATATTGTACCATCCTTGCATTCCTGGGATAAATCCCATCCAATCATGGTGTATGATCTTTTATAATGTATTGCTGGATGCAGTTTGCCAATATTTTGTTGCTATTTTTGCATCTATATTCATCAGCAATATTGCCTGAAGTTTTCTTTCTTTGTTGTATCATTATCTGGTTTGGGGATTTGGATGATGCTGGCATCACAAAAAAATGTTTGGGAATCTTCCATCTTCTTTTATTTTTTTGAATAGTCTGTGGAGGATAGAGGTTAGTTCTTCCTTAAATGGTTTGTAAAAGGCAAAGGATTTATTTGATCTGAAGAGAAACAAAAATACTCCTTAAATTTGTTTTAAAATTCTCCTGTGAAACTGTCTGGTCCCATGCTTCCATGTGCCAGGAGTTTTTTGATTACTGGTTTGATTTTGTCAGCTGATATTGACGTGTTCAGGCTTTCTGCTTTTTCTTCATTGAGTTTTGGAAGATTATATTTTTCTAGAAATTTTTCCATTTCACCTAGGTTTTCAAATTTCTTGGCATACTGTTCTTTGCAGTAACTTCTTACAGTTCTTTGTATTTCTGTGGTATCAGTTGTAAGCTCTCCTTTTACATTTATGATTGTGTTTATTTGGGTCCTCTTTTTTTTTTTTTCTTGATGAGCCTTCTTAAAGGTTTGTTGATTTTGTTTCTCTAGTCAAAGAACCAGCTACTGGATCCTTAAAATTGTGCTGTTAGTCTTTATGTCATTTAATTGTGCTCTGATCTTGGTTATTTCCTTCCTTTAAGTTGCTCTGGGCTGTCTTTGTTGTTGTTTTTCGATTTCTTGTAGATGTAGGGTTAGGTTGTTCATTTGAAATGTTGCTTTTTTTAAGATATGTGTTTATCCTTATACCTTTCCTTCTCAGGACTGCCTTCAATCTGTCCCATAAGTTTTGTATTCTTGTGAAGTAATTTTCATTTGTTTCCAGAAACTTTTTTATTTCTTTCTTGATCTCATTTTTAACCCACTCATTGTTTAATAGCATATTATTCAATCTCCATGCATTTGAGTGTTTTTGAGTTTTTTCTTGTGTTTCATTTTTAGTTTCAGTCACTTATGATTGGAGAATATGTTTGATATGATTTGTTTTCTTGAATTTGTTCAGACTTGTTTGGTGTCCTATCATGTGACCTATCTTTGAAAATGTTCCATGTGCATTTGAAAATAATGTGTATTTTGCTTCTTTGGAATGAAAGGTTTCTGTTGAGAAATCAGCTGATAGTTTTTTAAGATCTCCCTTGTAGGTAACTGCTTTTTGCTTGCTCCTTTTAAGATTCTCTCTTTGTATTTAACCTTTGGCATTTTAATTACAATGTGCCTTGATATGAGTCTCTTTGAGACTTATGAGACTCTTTGGGATTTATCTTTTTTGAGACTGTCTGTACTTTCTGGTTTTGTACGTCTATTTCTTTCTCCAAGTAATTTTCTCGTTATTATTTCTTCAAATAGGTTTTCAATCCCTTTACCCCTCTTCTGCCAGCACTTCTGTCTTAGAGAAAGCTACCATTCCAGGCCACATCCTGAAGCCAGGCAATTCAATTCTTTCACATATCTCCCTGGTGTCTCTTGAGTTGCTGCTTCAGCACTGGATCTCAGGGTGAGTGAGTCCATTAGCAAGTAAGTCTGCCAGGAAGTAAAAATCCATGTGTGTGTCCTTTAAGGGGAACTACTAGGAGTCCAGTAGCCCTTCATCTCACTCAGTCATGGTCTAAACTTTTTTACAGACAGAAGTTATGGGGACTTCTGTTTTTAGCACTGGTACCCTAGACTGTGAAACCTGGTGTAGGTCTGGAACTCCTTGGTCTACACAGGAACCTCTGCATCTGAGATATTCCTCCAGATTTTTACCTACAACATGTAGGTTGAAACCAACTCATTTTGCATCTTTGTCTCTACCAGTCTCAATTTGGCTTCTTCTGTATGTCTTTAGTTATAGGACTTCTGCTTAGCTAGGCTTCGGACAGTTTTCAACCATTGTTGTTCAGTAGTTCAGTTGTAATTTTGATGTGGTAGTGGGCAGAAGCTAGTACAGAATTTATGTATTCTACCATATTGACTAAAAGCTCTTTAATTAAGACTCAGTTTGGAAATGATACTTTGTAATGTTAACATTTTTATCCTTCTTCATGTAGAGTTATAATGTTGCTGCTTACAAAATAATGATGCTTACTCTGACTTTTGGGTTATTCCATCACATCAGACTTAGATGGTATAGAACAAGTCTTTCAGAGGTCCATTCATATTTTAAGAGGATTTTTGGGCTTTTAGCACAATATTACAGAACTTTAGGGAAGACATATTATTATTTATAGTAAATTACTACATTTTTTATTTACTAAATTTTGACCATTTAAAAATCAACATAAAGAAGCAGATGTGCCACACTTCAAGGAACTACAATAATAGTAATATGCTTCTTAATTCTGATACTTAATAAATCAGTTGTGGAGTAACAAAAAGTGGGAATTAATATTCCCATGTAAACAGCATTCAGAGAAGGTACTTTAAAAATTATTTTCACTAAAAATCTAGTAATTTTTCTTTGAATATATTTAAAAAAATAAGCCCAGAAGTAAACCCAGGACTCTATGGTCAATTAATATTCAACTAAGGGGTCAGGGGAATAAAATGGAGTAAAAATTACCTCTTCAACTTTGGTGTTAGGAGTCCTGGACAGCTCATGCAAAAAAATTGAACCTACACCACCAATTTACACTATACACAAAAATAAATCCAAGGTGGATAAAATACTTAAATATAAGTGATGGCACCATAAAAGTCCTAGAGGAGAACATAGGCAGGAACATCTCAGATATTCCATGCAGCGATATTTCTACTAATAAGTCCCCTAAAGCAAGGGACATAAGGGAAATAATAAACAAATGGGATCTGGCAAAAAATAAAAATTTTATGCATGGCTAAAAATAACAGCATTAAAATGAAAAGAGAACCAACTGTACGGGAATACATATTTGTCAATGATACCTCAGACAAGTGTTTGATCTCCAAAATATATAAGAAACTAATATGACTCCATTCCAGAAAGCCAATTAAAATATGGGCAAGGGACCAGAATAGACACTTCCCAAGAAGGACATACAGAGGGCACAGAAATATTTGAAAGGATGGTCATCAACACTAGGCATCAGAAAGATGCAAATTGAAACCACAGTGAACTATCACTTCACACCAGTGAGAATTGCCATCATAAACAACTCAAGAAACTTCAAGTGTTCGCCAGATTGTGGAGAAAAGGGAATTCTAGTACACTGTTGCTGGGAATGAAGACTGGTGCATCCACTGTGGAAAACAGTATGGAATTTACTCAAAAGTCGAAATATGGAAATGCCTTTTGACCCAACAATCCCACTGCTGGGATTATACCCTAAGAGTCTTGAAACGCAATCCAAAAGAACCTATGCACCTCAGTGCATAATTGCAGCAAAATTTACAACAGCTAAGTGCTAGAAGCAACATAAGTGCCCATCAGTAAATGAGTAGATCAAAAAACTATGGTACAATTAGACAATAGAATATTACTCAACTGAAAGAAAGAAGGAGCCCCTACCCTTTGAACAGCATGGATGGAACTTGGAAGCATTATGCTGAGTGAAATGAGCCAGATGGTAAAAGACAGATACCATATGGTCTCACCTATAAGTGGAACCTAATCAACAAAATGACAAGGAAGCAAAATATAACTGGAGACATTAAAATAAAGAACAAACTGACAGTGAGCAGAGTGGATGGGAGAAAGTTTAACAATGGGGCAAATAAGAGGAAGGGTCATCAGGGAAATACATAAAGGACCTATGGACAAACCAAAAGGATATAGGATTGAGTAGGGGAGGTGAGGGGTCAGTGGGATAGGGGAAGATAGTGGGAATGAAATGTAGAAAACTGTACTTGAACAATAATTGAAAAAAACTAAACAAATATGCTATTATGGGTTACAAATTTTACTTTATGCACAAGTAGCTTGTGCATTAAAGATAAATGAGAATGGAATAAACATTAAAAATATAGATAATTCCAATAAAAATGTAGCACTGGAATTGTGTACTTCTGTAGCATAGAACTAATAATCAGTTTGATATTTACCACATGGAATTAATAATGATAATTAATAGTAGCAACATAGTAATACATTTATTAAACACTCCACATACTGAGAACTATGCTAAATAAATGCCCTTTGTAAGGAGCAAGAAATAGTTTGGAGAAAAAAATGAGACATGTAAATGTTAAGTACCTTGTCTTTGGTCACATGGACAATAAGGGGCTTAGTAAATGGCAAATAACAGGAAAGATTGAGATGTGCATCATTATAGATTGACCCTCTACTAAAAAAATACACTGACATGATAACTTGAATCTAATTCTAGTATAATTACTAGTTAGCTTCTGTGACTTCTGCCATATCAACTAGGCTTTAGTTTCTTTCTCTATAATATTATAGAATGGGCCTTGTGGGCCTTCATATGAGTTCCCTTACAGATCTGAGATTTTATGAATTGGAGAAATTTGACATAAAAAGTAAAATAAACTATTTGTAAGTTGCATAAGGCTCAAAGGTAAAGCCTCAAAGACTCAATTTTTGGGTGATTAACAGCTGACTCAGAAACAAAAATATTGTCCTCTTATTAATTTATTTGACAGTTTACAAATACATTTCAATACCGACCTCATCAATGTTTCATTATTTCTTTTGGTAAGGTACCTAGAGTGGTCTAATCTTCAATGTGTTTCTTCTTTCATGGATATATATGTGATACATAAACAATTTTCTTTTATGCATAGAACTGCAGTTGTTCTTACACAGTTGGATGTGAAGAGCTAGAACATCTGAGATAGCAAGAGGCACTTCCTGCATCACTTCCCAGAGTCTTAGAGTATTTGCTTGTTGCCCTTTTGTATGTGAAGTTAAACCCATGTGTTCCAAAACATTAGTGCCCTTATATATACCTGATTTTCTAGTTAAAAAAAAAGATTACCGATTCCCCACTCCAGAGATGCTATTTCAGTAGATTTGAATTTTGCCTCCTGAAGCACTGTTTGTTAACAGGTACCAGGTGATTTTCACAGAGTAGGTCTGTGAACCACAGTTTAAGATGTGCTGTTACAGAATTGCTGGGTCAAAAAGCAGATCCATTTTTAGTGTTCTTAGAAAATTCCGTACTCTTATCCATAGTGGTTGTACCAGTCAGCAATCCCACCAACAGTGAACTAGGGTCCCTTTTCCTCACAACCTCTCCAACACTTGTTGTTTGTTGCTTTGTTTATGATGGCCATTCTTACCAGTGTAAAGTGGTATTTCATTGTGGTTGTAATTTGCATAGCTCTGATAGCAAGCGATATTGAGCATCTTTTCATGTGTCTCTGGATCCTCTGTATGTCCTCCTTGGAGAAGTGTCTGTTCAACTTCTTTGCCCACTTTTTAACTGGGTTGGTTGTCTTCTTAGAGTGGAGTAATGTAAGTTCTTTGTATATTTTGGAGATTAAACCTTTGAGGTATCATTGGCAAATATGTTTTCCCATACAGTTGATTCTCTTTTTATTTTAATACTGTTTTCTTTAGCCATGCAGAAGCTTTTTATTTTGATGAGATTGCATTTGTTTATTCTTTCCTTTACATCCCTTGCTCTAGGGGACATATCAGTAAAGATGTTGCTGCCTGAAATATCTGAGATTTTCCTGCCTATGTTCTTCTCTAAAACTTTAATGGTGTCATGGCTTGTATTTAAATCTTTTGTTCACCTTGAATTTATTTTTGTGTATGGTGTAAGTTGGTGCTTGAGTTTTATTTTTTATTATACTCTAAGAACCCTGAAACACCAATCCAAAAGAACCTATGCACCCCAATGTTCACAGCAGCACAATTTACACTAGCCAAGTGTTGGAAGCAACCTAGGTTTATAAGCATCAGTAAATGAATGGAATTCTATGCAGCAGAAAGAAAGAAGGAGCTACTACCCTTTGCAACAGCATGAATTGAACTGGAAAGCATTATGCTGAGTGAAATAAGCCAGGCGGGGAAAGACAAATACCATATGACCTCACCTTTAACAGGAACCTAAACAACAAAACAAACAAGCAAGCAAAATATAACCAAAGACACTGAAATAGAGAACAGGGGGACAGGGACCAGAGGGGAGAAGGGAGGTAATTTCAGGGGAAAAGGGGAAGGGTTTACAAAAACAAGTATAAAGGACGCATGGACAAAAACTAAGGGGGGTAGAAATGGGAGGCAGGTAGGGAGCATTGGGGGCAGTAGGCTGGGATGGGATTGAAAGACAGAAAACTGTACTTGAACAACAATTATAATAAAAATTTAAAAAAATCCCTCCCAGAAAAAGATGTGCCATTAGTATTTAAGTTTGTGTCTTTTGAGCCAATTGACTATTGATTGGTGCCCTAACTTTTGTAATTTTATTATTGAATTACTTGCCATGTTAAAAAATAATTATTTTTATTGATAAGTCCTTTGCACATGATGCCTTAGGCTTATAATTGCTGCTCCCTTCTTCTCTAATACGACTTTTTGTTTAGTTTAGTGTCCATATCTTCCTTGAAGTCTTCCCTGCCTCACCCTCCACCTCATTGAGCACACATTTATTACATTATGCAGTCACAGTAGTCTTGGCTTTTCTGAAAGTGATAGTTCCAAGACCTCAGTGGATGCCTGAAACCATGGATAATACCAACCCCTTTTATATATGTTTTCTCTTCATGTCTTCTACCCCCAAATTTAATGACTTTTTCACCTTAACTGAGAACTTACCTTATGACTGTAACTTTTGCAGTATGAGATGCAAGGAAAACCTAGCCTCAATTCCTTTTTTCTTCTTCACAACTTTAGAGGGTTCATTCTTACCAAAGATTTTAGTAACTTCAGCATCTGCATTTTTTCATTAGTTATTAAATGAAAAACTTTATCTCTTAAAGGAAGCACTTTCTGGTTTGTCTTTGGCATATCTGAATGGCCAGCATCACTAATCTTGCACTTTGGGACCTTTATTAAGTAAAATAAGGGTTACTTGAGCACAGGCACTGTGTGAGTGTAACAGCCTGTCTATCTGATACCCCAGAGGCTATGAAGTGACTAATGGGAAGGAAGCATTAGAGTATAGATATGCAAACAAAGCCATTCACATCCTGCAGGGGAGGGATGAGACAGCACAGCTCAAGATTTCATCATGATACTCAGAACCATGTGCTATTTGAAATTTGTGAAATGTTTATTTCAGGAATTTTTATTTAATATTTTGAGATCATGGTTGACTATAGGTAACTAAAACCCTGGAAAGCAAAACTTTAGATGATGGGGGATGACTGTATTACTTTACATAATTGTCCACCTTCCCCATTTTCCTGTGAGCCTTGTGATAGCAGGGTACTCTGTCTTATTTATTGTGATCTAGTACAATATGTAAAAATTTGTGTGCACTCAATATATGTATGTTAAATGATGAGTGACTGATGACTTAATGAATATTAATTTCTATTTATTTAAATAACTATTGCATTTTCATCAGGATCACTATTAGGTAAAAACATTCACTTCTTCATATATTCAATACACATTTGCTTAATATTTAGTTAATGACATCATATAAATTTCAATTTTATGACCCATTTCTTTCAAGTGAGGACATTTTTTCTTCAAATCCTAAAGATGGTGCCAGCCATTCTGTAATGATATTGGAGGAGATAAAAGAAGAACAACAAAAACTGGGCATTTTTTTATTCAACAAGCACTAATTTTCATTTCCCACTTGATCAAAAGCTCATATCATCAAGACCTTCTAAATATAATTTCTTTCCTTCAATAGAAGTCACCCTTTTTCCTTCACTTTTGTTTACCCTGCTGAATTCTCCATCTTAGGTTTTGTGAGTTGCATCTTTAAATCTCAAACTAGAAGCCTCTGCCTCACCCTTTATTTCTTTCTACTCATACATGTTGCTTAGATTGTAGTAAAGTGTGCTGTACTCATATAAAACTAATACAATGTAGAACTAGGTTTGGGGCCCAGAGATCCAACTAAAGAGGAGGGATGACCTCCCAACTCTCTAGGAAAGGGGGGGAATCTAAACGGCCAAGTCCATGGGCTTGTGTTCTAAGGTACATTTTTGTGTGCATCAGGAGTTTTCAATTCTGGCCCCACATCAAGAATAGTATGGGAAATACAGAATCCAAAGAACTTGAGACACATGATCATAAACTAAAGGGGGGGGGGTATGGTAGGGGTGGGGGGGTGCAGGGTGGAGAGGAATAAAGGGGGGAATAGAACAACTGTAATGGCATAATCAATAAAATAAAAAATGTTTAAAAAAGAAAAAAATATCATCTTAGGAGATTCCCAGTACCATCATTTTCCATTCCCTCTCCCAACCTTCATGTGCATGTCTTTTAATTTAGAATTCATAGACATAGGATCTGGTGTTTCTGATATGAAAGGTAACATGGGGAATTATTGTTATATTTAAAAGCTACGGTATTCATGGGAGAAGGGAGGCCAAAGTAGTAGGGCCCCTGAACAACTGAAATGCTTATAGTTCCTTTATGAGCTTAATTTCTAGTTTCCTAGAAATTCCTCTCAGTAGAATGCCTAAATCTAGCAAAGAAGATTGATTGGTTACCATTTCCAGGATGGTTAAGAACTACTGAGAATAGTATGGATTCAGGTGGACAGAATATGACTGAAATCATATTTTATTTTTCCCCAGTGAAGTGCTAGAATAAAAGCCATGAACCTAAGCATAACTTGCTTGTCCACGATTCAGAAATATATACCAGATATTAAGGAAGAAGGTACTTCTCATGGCCCTATGAGAAGTGAATCACACAGACTATAAGACAAAAGAAACCAGACTTCAGATTAATTTAAGACATTCCTCATTTTTAGTGCAGGAGCCCCAGTTAACCACCTGACTTAATTTTTCCTTGCCAAGATTTTAGAAGGGAAAATACCAGATTTCTTTTTTAAGGTTTTATTTATTTATTTATTTATTTATTTTTATTGTTGTTCAAGTATAGTTGTCTTCATCCCCACCCCACTCCCCTCACCCCAGCCATTCCAAGTCTCCACCCTTCATTCTACCTTCCTTCAGTTTTGTCCATATGATCTTTATACAAATTCTTTGAAGACTCTTCCCCTTTTCCATCCATTATCCCCTCCCATGTCCCCACTGGTTGTTGTCAGTTTGTTCTTAATTTCAATGTCTCTGGTTATATTTTGCTTGCTTGTTTGTTTTTTGGCTTAGGTTACATTTATAGGTGAAATCATACAGTATCTGTCTCTCATGGTCTGACTTATTTCACTTAACATAATGGTCTCCAGCTCTATCTATGATGTCTCAAATAGTAGGAGCTTCTTCTTTCTTTCTGCTGCATAATATTCCATAGTCTGGTTGTACCACAGTTTTTTGATCCACTCATTTACTGATGGACACTTAGGTTGCTTCCAGGTATTGTAAATTGTGCTGCTATTAACATTGGGGTGCATAAGTCCTTTGGAATTGTTGTTTCAGAAGTCTTAGGGTATAATCCCAGCAGTGGAATTGCTGAGTCAAAAGGGAGCTCTATTTTCAGTTTTTTGAGGAAATTCCATATTTTTTTTTCACAGTGGCTGCACCTGCCTGCATTCCCACCAACAGTGTACTTGGGTTCCCTTTCCTCCACAACCATGACAGCACTTGTTTGTTGATTTATCTATGATAGTCATTCTGACTGGTGTGAAATGAATCTCATTGTGCTTTTAATTTGCATCTCTCTTAGAGCTTGTAATGATGAGAATCCTTTCATATGTCTCTGGGCCCTCTGTATGTCCTAAAGCTCATGAATGCAACCACTTTCAAGCAGAGGGAGGCATTTTAAAAATCTGTTTATGAGAAATTGATCAACAAATAATCTTGATGCTACATCAATTGATGTAACTCAAATTTTATTTCTTTTCCTTTTTCTCGTTGCTGTTACCTTTAATCTCCACCATTTTGTGCTTGAAATATTGCTGGAACCTTATAACTAGACTTCTTGCTATATTGTGGCTCATTCCATCCAGGCTCTCTAGATGTATCTTCAGAGATTAATCCCTAAGTGTAAATCTAAACATGTCTCTTTCTCATTTAACTCTCTCTCCCCTACCACCACATCTCCACACTATTTAAATAGTGTATGGAAATTCAGCCTTACTTCATGTGGCATGCTAAGACTTTTAAACCTGGCTGAATCAAACCCTGGTTCTGTTCATTTGAATTTTTTCCCTGATACACTGTCTGAATGCTGAACATTTCACTGATTTTAGATGTGTATCTTTCTTTGGAGTTTTCTTTCCCTCAACTCTTTGTCCATTTGTTATTCCCTCTGACTGAAATTATCTTACCATTTTGTTCTTATTGGGGAACTTCTACTTTCCCTAAAATTTAACTCAGAATGTTGATCTCTGTGAAAAATTCTATGATTTCTCCCAACAAAGTCTTGCCTCAATTCTGTCCTTTCTTTCTACCTAAGAGAATATCTATCAAATAACACTATTTATTACAATATTTATCATTTATTACAGCAATTGATATTCATGTTTTTTCTTCATTACATTATAGCTTTCCTGAGGTAAGAAACTATAGATTATTCATGTGTGATTCCCAGTACTTATAATAATTTATGGCACATACTATGTACTCAAAATATCTATTAGAAGAATAAACTACCCCTCTTATGATTAAATAATATGACATTATATGATTTAAGTTTCTCTATAAATTAACTGTTTTTCCACAAAATATATACTTTTTGACTTTTAATTTTAAAATTTATATTAGCTTTTAAAAATTTTGTATAATTATTTGAACCCATAATTAAAAATATTGTCCTGAACTTTGAAAGGAGTAAAACTTGAAGCTTTATGAGATGTACAAAATATGCATAATTTAATTTATTGGGCAGAACTTTTTCTGAAATTAAATTTTAATGAGGAAGGGAAAAGAGAAAAATATTAGATAATATGACAAGAGGTAGAGAGAAGGGAAGTGAAGAAAGGATGCTGTGCATTTACTCAATAGAATTTATTATGCCACAATTATGTGTAGGCTATGTGTTAGCCACTGGGAATACAGATAAGAAATTCAAAAAGAACTCAGGAAACATAAAGGGGAACATAGAAACATTTAATAGTACATTTCATTTATCACAATTGTATGTAAATCCAGGCCTTATCATCGAACATTAAATCTGTCTTTTGCCTGAAATTTTCTAAATTTGTTTAATTATATCTTTTAGATGTAATTGGTTATATGATGGCTGTTTTGAATTTCAGAGAGGGATTTTATTTATAGATATCCCCCAGTGCTGGGCAGAGAGAAACCCATTTGTTTTAGTTAATTATCTGAAATGAGGATTTAATTAGTCAGATATTATTAAAAATGTAATGAGCACCTACAAAACTATCACTCAAAACAGTAATTGACTCTAAACATTGCCTTTCCTAACATCTATTACCTAACTTGTCCCACCTGATGAAAGCCATATCTTAAAAATCAAGCTTTCTTGTTTATGTAATTTTTTATAGTCTATATATTCCTTGACATACATTTAAATTATTTTAGTTTTATTTAGTTTAATAAAAAAGAACATCCTCAGTTGTAATATTTTGGAACTGTTCATTTAATATTATTTAGGTAAAATTTTTTTATATTGTTGCAGGTCTCTGTGGTTTACATATATTTTTGTGAAATGAGATGGTTTTGCATCTAATCATGATGGACATTTGGTTTGGTTCAAGTTTATGTACTCAATAGCAATTTTGATCAATTACTAGTAAGTGGTACAAGGGTTCTTTAGGTTCTTGATTTGTATTTCTCTGTTTTTTTAATAATGCTGACCATCTATTTATGTACTTACTAGCAAAGTGTATTTTGTCTTCTGTGAAATGTCTCACACCCTCCCCTGATTCTATTGAAATCTCTGTGCTTTTTTATTGATTTGTTAGAGTTCTTTATAATATTTTAGTAATTATTTGTGATGATTTTGTGTAATGCAAGCATGTTTTTCCAGTATGTCCAGTTTGTAATTTATATTAGTTTATTATAAAGATGTCTTTTAATGGGCACATTTTAAATATTGGTAAAGGTACACAGACCATCTTTTTTACAGTCCCTGTTTTTTTCTTATTAAAGAAAACATTTCCTACTTTTAGATCTGACAGACTTATATATACTTTCTACTAACAATATCAATGGTTTTTGTTTTTGTTTTTTTACATTTAAGGTCTAATCAATCTGGAGTTCATTTGTGAATATACGTTATGCTAATTTCATCTTTCCTAATAAGAGTTGCCATATTTCTGTCTCCATTTACCAGAAAGTTCCTTAGATCCCTGCTGTTTGACATGCTATGTTTGTCATATACCAAAGTTTAATATCACTAGATGTGTTAGTAAGTTGTTCAATTCTCATCTGTCTCTGTGCCAGTCATTGTCTTAATTAAATCTTCATAAGAACTCTTAAAGTCAGGTACAGCAGGTTCCTCTTTCATGCAATTTCTTGGAGATATTTCAGATACCTTTAGCTTTTTATACATTTTTTATAATCATATTGCCAAATATTGTGAAAAACTGAACTGGAATTGTGATTAAAATGTAGTAGATTAATTTGGGAGAGAATTAGTGTCTTCGCAATATCTTCTTTATATCTATAAATATGTTATATTTTTAAATTTTTCTAGTTTTTGATACAATTTTATTCTTTTTTGAGTCTTATTACATATCTTCTATTAATTTTATAGACACTCAATATATTTAAACTTCATCTATTTCAACTTCTCTTATTTATGTTTATTACTGAATTTACTATTTCCCTCTACATTTCTGTATTTATATGTTTTTACAAGACACAAATATAATAATACATTGTTTGTTAACTAATTATTTGTCTCTAAAATGAGTTAAAAGCAGGTTTCTTTTTTTTGAAAAAAGGAACAATCTCTTTAAAATAATTATTTTATTGTTCAAGTACAATTGTCTGCCTTTCACCTCCCCACCTCACCCCACAACCCTATCTATACCCACCTTCCTCCCCTGATTCCATGCCCCCCTTGGTTTTGTCCATGTGTACTTTATAGTTGTTCCTAAAAACCCTCCCCCCCCCATTATTCTCTCTACCTCCCTTCTGGGTACTGTCAGATTGTTCTTAATTTTAATGTCTCTGGTTATATTTTGCTTGCTTGTTTGTTTTATTGATTAGGTTCCACTTAAAGATGAAATCATATGGTATTTGTCTTTCACTGACTGGCTTATTTCACTTAGCATAATGCTCTGCAGTTCCCTCCATGCTGCTGCAAAGGGTAGGGGCTTCTTCCTTCTTTCTGCTACGTAGTATTTCACTGTGACAGAATCTTTTTTAAATTGAGGTATTTTAGAGAATTGAATTTAAAAAACAATTAATAGCATTTTGGTTAGGTGAAAATAAAAGGATTTAAATGGCTATTTTCCTTCTACAAATGAATTTTCTGCATTGTTATGGAAATGAAGAGGAAGCTGGAACAATTAAGTGATGTTTAGTGCTTTATATATTTTTAAGCCCATAAATATTACATACATGGAGAATGAAAAATGTGACAGCTTGCAAATATCACAAAAAATGTAACTTAACATAATTATTGTTCTCATTAAACAATATAGATTTATGGATTAAATCAGTATCAATTATGCAAGTACTATTTTTTTAGTGAAAATTTTTATGTAGAAATATTATTTTCATTCATAGACCCACTGAAAGGTACTAAATATTTTGGGTTAACTTAAATTTAAGCATAATGAGTATAATAAATACTAAATTATCTTAGTATGAAATAATTTGCAATTATCTCAGAATTTGTTGAAATAAGATTAGGCTTCCTGGGATTTGGATCACATTTCCCACTGAAAAATAAACTCTATTACATAAATTTATCAGCCATTGCCAATTCCCTAGGTTTCTTTTATTACATATTCAACTGAAATAGAACAAGAAAATCTGATGGATTGACTTGTATTATAACTATACACAAAGTGGGTTTCTTCACTAACATTTTTGTTTTTGGCTGAGTGTCACAGGCAAATCTAAATATAAAGATTCAACAAATACACCTATAAACAGATTACATTAGAAAGTAAAAGGTATTTATCTTTCTCAATCAGTATGCAGGATACAATTGCAAAGAAATTGTAACTTGAAAATGTATGGATTCCTATGAGCAATCTGAAGTCTTGGTTTTAAAACTGGCTTGTGGAAATACACATGTAAATTCTTTTAACTGAATATAAATTTAGCTTCCTTTCAGTTTTTAGTAGGTTTTAGTACCTTCTTTCTTGGAGAGATAGAGCTAATGTTATATCAGTCCAACTAAATTTTAGTTAAGATAGAACACAAAAAACTTAATAACTGTGATATTAGAAAACAATTTCCATGACCACAAATGAACTGTCAGTTCATAAAACTTTATTATTTAAATGAAGACAAAAATGTTCTCACTTGAAAATATTATATTCATGAATAGTGAAATAATTCCCCATGTATAAAAATACTTAGAAGATATAATCCCAGAAAAAATGTATAACATTTTGTTTTAAATTTAACAGTAAAGAAGAATCATCAGTAACTACATATAAGAATAACTTTGAGAATTCAAAGATTACAGGTAATCTTACTTAATTTTTAAACAAAATCTGTAGTTTTTGTTAAAGTTTATGATTATAATAATCTTACATATATACAATTATATTAACTTTTCAGATACCAATATCCCAACAATTGTTTGTTCGCATGAGGAGAAGGAGGACTTGGAAATTGGTAATCAAAATGTAAAAGATGTAAACAGGGAACATGATGAACTTAATGCAAAAGAATTAAAGCTGATGGTAAGTGTTCTGTTTGCCACAGTATTAGAGAAGATGAATCATTTTATGCTTCAAAGAGGCTACAATGCTGGCCTTTCAATAGCTTCAACTAATGTAATTTGCAAATGTGAAAGTACAGCCTATTCTGTTCTAGCTTGATCAACAAGGCACTTTGATTTCAGTATGTTGCTTCTGCTTTCTGCTGTAATAAATTAACACTTATCCTTTACCTTTTTACCAGAAGCTCTGAATAATAATTTGTAGGAGTTACAGAAGAGGTAGCACTATTCTAATGTACATTTCTAATCTCTGTGACAAGTGTCCACTTACTCTAAATTTATCTGTAACAGTAGAGAGCTAAGGTAGATGATTGTTAAGGCTCTGTTCAGTACTACAAACATTGCATTTAGCAACATTTTGTTTTACTTTCATTTTGTGAGAATCTCAAAGTTCTATATCACTGGAAAGTATTAAATTATAAAATGAGAAATTATTCAGTGCTATATTTTGAAAACAGGAACCAACCACAGTACTATACAATTTAGTATTAAGTTTGTTATAAATTTCACACTTGGTGAACAATCAATCTATTTGGAATTTGGAAGGGGTGGTTTACATATTTTTATTAAAAAGAAAAAATAAGGATAAATGAATCACATAATTTATCCTTTAATGTGCATTTGGTTAGAGTGCTTGTCATTAGAATACATAGATTCATAAATATCTAAGATTAAAATAATACTTACCTCTTCAAGTGTCAGGTCTGAAACAGAAAATAAATATAGGTCATCTTTTTCACACATATTTTTTTTTCTATACTGATGGGGAGCTGCATCACTAAAGTGGGCAATATACTTTGTTCTAACTTTAAGAAACTACAAAGTTGTCACCATTATGAGAATTCTTACCAGCAGAAAGTTAACATAGCCATTTTTTCAAACCACAGAATATAATGAAAGGTAACTGAAAAATTACATACTTCACCAATATACATCATTAAAATGCAGGCTCAAATATAAGTTTATTTAGAAGTTACTGAGATTGTATGTCCAATAAATGAACAGGGAGCTGTAATTTAGAAGCTAATTTGCTCCATGGTGACATTAATGCATAAAACAATGAAGCTCTATAATAGATGGAAATACAACCAAATTTGTAGAACCCACAGGCATAGGCTTACAAGACAGCTGTGCAGTTGACAAGTAACATGAGCCTTATGTGAGAAGAAGGGGAAAACGTAAGATTTGCATATAATTATTGAGATCATGCAAATGTCAGTTATCAGGAGAAAAAATACACAGGCATCTCACTGTTAAATCCTGACAGTTGGCATCACTGAAGAACTCAAATACATTTGAGTACCCGTTGGCAGAGGGTCATTAAAACAGAATTTGCAGAGACATTAACTCCTTCACTTTTCTTTGAGTGACGTTTTGCTATTAATAGTTTGCAGAGGCTTTGCAGAAAACATATTAATAAAAGAACTTGTAATAAGGGCACCTACAGCAAATGTGAATGCAGAAAGCTACTCTTTAATTGATTAGCCTGGTGCAATCAATGTTTATATTCTAAGTGGTGAGAAAGTGCAATGACAAGCAAGAACAGTTGAATAATATAATGTGTTATTTGTAAGCTGGGAAGGAAAATTATTAATTTTGGTCTCTTTCTTATTACTCTCATTCCCAAGTCATAGCCTACAAGTGCCGCCCAAAAAAACATCTAGCTTCTACAATGTGTACTAAATCCACAACTGAAATGAGTCAAGAAAGTCTACCAAATAATTAGTAGCCAAGTTAATAAAACCTATCTAATTTATTTTGTATATTTAAAATCATTTAGTCATTATTTCTTGTTTTTTTTTTTATTTCTTAAGGTAAGTCAACACTTAATCAGAAGCCCTGCTTCTAAAGATGAAAAAAATACATTTTCAACATACACAGTCAATTTTCCAAATAAAGCTGAAGGGTTCGAGAAGAAGCATATTTGTGATGAAGTATACACTGACTTCCTTAAAAAGACTTTGTCATCAAGTTCATCACCAGGAAGCAACTTAAAGAGAGATTTTTACCACGATGAAAATTTTTTCTCAGGAAATGATTGTAGTCATCAACCTTCAGAAAACATTACTTCAGATATGAGAAAAATCAAGCTGCCATTGAGAAATACTGGCAGTGATGAATTAGTGAAATCACATATCAATATCAAAGAAGTATTAGATGATAAGGCTAATCCAGATCAAAAAAGAGGCAAAGTGCAAATATCTTGTTCCTCTTCAGATCAACTAATGGCAGACAAACTTAATAAAAAACATGAAGTAGAAGCTATGAAAATTAATATAAAAGATTGGGAATGTTTAAGCAGAGATTTACCTTCAGATTTTCATTTGGAAGAATCCATAGAAAAAGCATCTTCCACGAAAGATTATGGGACAGGTATAAGTGAGAAAGAGAAACATTTAAGTATTAATAAACAACAAAGCAAAAATCTTCAATCAGTATTACACAACCAAGAAATGATGAGCCACTCCAAAATGAATGTGAAAAGAATTGGAGCTAGTAGCAGAGAAGTAACTGTTCTTCTGAGTGAAGATACTACAGCTTCTGACCAGGCAATCAGGACAGATTTGTTTCAGTCACCAACAGGAAATCTAAGTTTGGAAGAAGCTGTGGTAACAACCTCAGAGTGTGATCCCTTGCCTAGTAAAGGCACTACTTTAGGAGAGATGCCTGGTCAAGTTTGTTCAAGAAATAGAAGTGTTTTGAAGAATTCTCATCTTTACCAAGCTGAAGAAGAAACTTCATATTGGGCTAATACTGAAGATCAGAATAAGAAAAAACAACATAAACAAATACAGAATATTTTGGGAGGTCAGGAAAAAGCAAGAAAGAGTAAGACAAATACAATAGAGCAGATCAAAGAACAAGCAGATTGTGAAGATATGTGGGGAAAAAGAGATAATACAAAGAGTTTGAATGCTACTCCTACAGAATTATTTACCTGCCAAGAAACAGTGAGCTGTGGACTGTCTTCTCTAGCTGATCATGATATTAATGAGAAAGTGGGAGCAGGTACATCTTATATAATTAAGACAACATCAGAAAGTACTCTAGAAAGCATCTCTGCTACAGAAAAAGCAGTAATTGCTAAGCTACCTCAAGAGACAGCACAAAGTTACAGGGCCATTGAGGTAAAGGAAACAATGTTTGATCCACATGAAGGGAGAAAAGATAATTCACATTATACCTTTTGTCAAGGAGATAAAGTAGGTATAATCTATGACAATGACTTTGAAAAAAAAACATGTTTAGATATTTACAATGTACATGTAGATAAAGTGGAAAGTGAAGAAATGCTACCTATGTACAATCCTCCAAAGAAATGTGGCATTGGAAATATAACATCTGTAGAAGAATCCTTACAGGTCATTAGTGGCAATCAGGGAGCAGATTCAAAACTGAATTTGCATTTGGGACTGTTACCAACAACCAAAAAAATATTTCCAAAAAATACAGATCATCGACAGGTCCAAGAATTATCAAAGAAAATGGATGTAGCTGCCATTATTAATCCTGCTGTAAACTCACACCCTGATAGACTGTTTGAGAATGGCTCTCACATTTCCAATCACCATGCTAAAACTTCAGTGTCATCTGATGAACAGGCAGTTACTATAGAGAATACAGTTACTACCATGACTCTCCAATCTATTCCTTCTAAATCAGAATATAATTGTAATCCATCAGGTATGATCCAAGGTATTGAAAAACACCTGCATTCGCATTCTTGGGATATATCTGAAGAAGTTTCCAAAAGTTCAGGCATAATGACAGTTAGTAGAAATGAAAAACCTATAGGTCAGATTTCCCAACAAAAAGAATGTAGTGTGAAAAAATACTTAAGGCCTACGGCTTCAATCACTGAAGATATTGAAAACATAAAAGATGCAAGGCATAAAAATGAAGGATTATTAAACTCTGGACAATCTCTGTGTTTTTCAAGTGACAAGGAATCTAAGAGCTCTGGTTCTGCTAATCTCCATGCCCAAGAATGTCAAGCTCAAAGCAGTGGATCTCTGCTTTTGAAATACATCAACTCAAAAATATTTCATTTCCTTTTGTTTCTGATATTTCTTGTAACCATTTACCAATATGACTTAATGATCAGCTTGGCGTTCTACCTTTTTTTATTGTATTGCCTATCTCGGGAAGGGGGGAGACAAAAAAAGTCTGTCAGAAAAAAGTAAGTTCAAGAGTACTATTATTTTTCTTCAAAGATAAGCTATTTAGCCCCAAATATTTGGATTGGTGAAAAAGACTGTTTATTGTTCAAAGAACCAGTACAAGTTTTTCTCTTAAAGAATGATTTAAAAAGAATGCATATGAAATTTGCGCATTCAATAAGTAGTTATTTTATATAGGACCATTATGCTTGGATCATTAAATGCCTATATGAATATGAGATCTGAAGCACATGAAGTTGAAATTAGGTACAGCTGTTGCTCCTTAGCAGGCTATGAAGTTGCAGTGCTTCATGTCTCTTTGCTACTTAAAGTTTCATTTCTTGCATTCATTTCTTTTATAGTAAAGCTTTATTTTTCCCTGAGTATTTTTTCCTCTGTGGTTTTTAAAAATAGCTAAAACATTCAATACTGACCATGAATTTTGCATTTACTACTGTATGATTTATCAACACATTTTGATAGATTAAATCTTTCAACTTCAATTTAATAACTTTAGAAACAACATACATGTATATTAAAATATGTAAACTTAAATTGAAGAAATGCATTACTTGCTTGAATTGAATAATACTTTATATACACACATAATTTTCACCTCCTTTATGCCTACAAAGTCAGGGCATTTATAAGTCAAATCTGACAAAGACCTGAAACAGTTGGTAAATGATCTTTCAATTCTATAAAATTTTGTTGATGGTCTGTCTTTAAGCAATTTTTCTCTATTATAAAGGGAGGCTATGTAACATAGGTGAACAATTTCAATGTCAACTATTATTCAACGTTGAAAAATTTAAAGAACTACAAACATTGTTTTAAATAATAACAATTTTAAAATAGTTCCAAATGAACCATTCTACTCAGTAGTATTTTTGTTCTCACACAAATTTTTAATCTTTTCTCACTATAAGAAAATGAATTATTCCTTAAGGTGCATTTAGATAACAAGTAATTATTAGTGATATTTATTATATAACTCAGGTTGCTAGATGATAACTCAAATTTTACACTAGAAACATAAGTAGATATGGAAATCTACTAAAGGAGAAATGAATATTAAATGTAGCACTAATTTTGACTGTTGTTATTATCTATAGCTAAGTCTGTGAAATAAACAAACTAGTAATTTTAGTCACATGAGAATAATGCAAAGATTTTATACAATTGATTTTACTGAATGACTACTACAATTTCAAGTCCCATAGAAATTAAATGCTTGAATTTAACCATATAGTTAAACAAATACAGACATCTTGAAGTAGAACTTAGGGAAAATATTTTATTGAGAAAGCATATTTTTAGTAAATATAAGTGAAATACTATAGGCATACCTACAATGTTATCTCTAAAATTGCTGTTCTATTAACTTTGTTGACAGATATAAATTACAGTAATGTTAAGGTTAGCATTTCTTCAGTTCTTAATAGGTTGGGTTTTTCTTTCTGCCTTTAAGATTTTCACTCAAAATACTATATCTTATTAATGCAAATAATACTACATTACTTTATGAACAGGTGGGTGGACTGTAATTATTCCCTTATTCAAAAAAGAATGCAAATTCTTTTATCTCTTTTATTTGACTTTTGGTAACATTAACTTACTAAACATTCTCATGCATGTTAGTAATATGACAACCCAAGGATTTAAATACCCACTGTGTATTTCTCTCCCCGCAATGAAAACAATGTGATTTAATTGACTTTCTAAATGTTACTTATGAAACATTTGAAATAGTCATAACCTTATAAAACTATTGCTAGGTGGAGAAGTAGATTTTTGAAACATGACTTAGTCACATTACCACATTGAACAAGAAAAGTAGATCTCAGGAAGACCTGGCAAAGCCCAGTTAATAAAAAATTTGATTGTGAGTCATCATGGCAAGAATAATCTCTGTAAGCACAACTGCCTTCACTGTGTCTTCCAAGGATTAGTTAAGAGTCAATAGAGGATATGTCATGAGAATAAGCTAAAATGCATTGCACATATGCTTCATATAGGGGGTAAAAATGTGATATATTAATAATTGCTTTTTATTTTTCTGGGCATCTAACTATTAGAGAAATAATTACAAAAATTAATTGGCAAGTCTAGCAATGTAGGTAGTAAAATCATTTTAAAAATTCACATTTGTATAAGCCAAATATATTTTTTGCTGTAGGAATAAAAAGTCACTGAAATGACATTCATCCCTCAACATTTAAGAAAGTTGAATTAATACAGTTGTGTTTCCCTGGTAAGCTGCACTATTTTGATAGTAAATTATTTCATGAAAAATATATATGTGTATATATGTATGTATACATATATATTCTGTCACAATTTTGTGAGAAGAACAGAAGTATGTTTTGTTTTCATCTTAAATAGGTCTTCTGGTTAAATATACACATTCAATTTGGGAAATGTATACACCAAATTTTGGGAAAAATAAAATACTTAATTTTTTCCAAATAGCATTTATGTGATGTTCTTAATAATTTATTTTAGTCATGAATCTTATTTTATATCACCAGACTTGTCTTCTTTATTAGGCTCACATTTTTGCATATAAATAAATCAAAACTGAAAACAAAGCAAAACAAAAACTAGCAGGAGAACTAATACAGATGCAGACAGGAGGGGTGTGTCATCTCTAGGACAATTTCATCTATGTATTTCTCTTATCAAGATCTTTGACTTTCCTTTTAACTTTCATTGAGTGAATATAGAAGTCAAACTACTCAATAAGGCTCAATTTTGGTTAGTAGTCCTGTCTTAGCTAGTTCCTATACAATTGAAGAATAGAATCTACTTTAATTATGAAGCAAGGTACAAAAGAAATATGATAGGCCATGCTCTTCCAGCATCACTAGAGTTGTATATTTATATGAAGAGAACAGCTACAAAAGCTCCTTTCATTGATTTGATTTAAATAATTTTCTGTTTTCAGAAATAATTTATAATAATTTATAGCAACATTAATTCTCATTTTTAATAAGAAATCCTGCCATTAATCAAATATGTTTCCATAACTTTACCAAAACCTCTTTAAAACAACAAATTAAATTTTCACTAGATTTTCAGCCTAGCTTTGAATGACCATGTTTTATGAGAAATGTCATTATTGTTGTGTGTTAAAACCTCATTAAATAACTCTTCAAAAAGTTGAGCATATTTATTTTGTGTCATTTCTATATTTGTTAAATACATATATATTATCTTCATTTTTCAAATATAAAACTATATAAATATGTGGAAATTCCCTGTGCTTTTCTAATATATCCAAAATTTTTAGGATAATTTATTTGGTTTTAGAGAGAGGAGAAGGGAGAGAGAAACATCAATGTGTGGTTGCCACTCACGCGCTCCTCCTGGGGACCTGGTCTACAACCCAGGCATGTGCCCTGACTGGAATTCAAGACAATAACCCTTCGGTTCATAGGCTGACACTCAATCCACTGAGCCACACCAGCCAGGACTGATATATCCAATTTTCTTTTTTTTTTAAAATATTTTATTTATTTATCTTTATAGGGGAAGGGAAGGAGAGAGGGAGAGAAACATCAATGTGTGGTTGCCTTTCGTGCATCCCCTGCGGGGAATTGGCCTGCAGGGAACCTGCCTGCAACTCCGGTATGTGCCCTGACTGGGATCGAACCGCGATTGTCTGGTTCGCAGGCCCGCGCTCAATCCACTGAGCTACACCAGCCAGGCCAATTTTCTAATATTCATGATATAGTAAAGAAGGAAAGGGGCAAATCAATAATGGATTACAGAGGAATTCTTTTTATTTGCCTTAGATGATTCCAAGAACTGATTTTGCAACATATTTCAATGCCTAATTAAGTTACTGGTTTTGGTTGGAATTAGTGAATCTACTTTGTACTTCACATCATTCTCCCTGCAACATGCAGCTTTTTTTCTACTTCTCTCTGTGCCAAGTACTCTTATCAGTCAAACCAATCAGTTTGTACCTAGAACATGCTTATCTGGTTTATCTGTGACTGGTCATGTTGTCACCCTAGAGGTCACTTTTATTTGTCTCTACATCTTTCTTCCCACTCAACTCTGCACATTTTCTGTGTACAGCTCAAATCTGTACCCTTTCTAGGTCTCTAACTATTTCATATGGTAGATCACTCTGTTTTCACATCTCTAATGACATTTTTCTTCTTTTCTTTTATTTTTTTCTTTATTTCTTCTTCTTCTTCTTCTTCTTCTTCTTCTTCTTCTTCTTCTTCTTCTTCTTCTTCTTCTTCTTCTTCTTCTTCTTCCTCTTCTTCCTCTTCTTCCTCTTCCTCTTCTTCTTCTTCTTCTTCTTCTTCTTCTTCTTCTTCTTCTTCTTCTTCTCCTTCTCCTTCTCCTTCTCCTTCTCCTTCTCCTTCTCCTTCTCCTTCTCCTTCTCCTCCTTCTCCTTCTCCTTCTTTTTCCTCCTTTTGCATGCACTGGGCATTTGACTAATTACCATAACTGGACTACCTGCTTGTTCAGGAAATGGACAAAGTTTTATTGTTTTTTTTCCTGTACTTCACAAAGCCTAGTTAATTTTGTAGGAATTCTCAGTCAATACTGGTGGTTAGAATTGAATTGCAGTGCTGTCTCCTTCCTATCCTATTCCTGAAATGTGAACAGGATATTGTGAGGTCTGATTTTAAAATACATAGACTTTTAATCAAAACAAAGCTAGAATGTTTTATTAAAATGCCAAAGACAAGATAGAGTAAAAGAGCATGTGGAGATAAAACACATTCCACCAAGTAGTATGGTGCATTTGGGTTGTAGAAAGAGACAATCATTTCTCTCCATTCCTCTTAATAATTAAACTGATTTCTACATTTATTAGTTCTTGATATCATAAAACATTTTCTGTTAATTTGATTTCATAGGAAATGTACACAGATTATACACTAAAAGAATAATAATTTATATCTTTGATCACTGGTTTGTGTGATAACTAATAGAACAAAACATGCGTTCGGATAAAGTAGCTTAGTAGCTTAAAAATCAACAAACATCACAAGGTATAAAGTGTAAGAAACTCAATCTTCCCAGCTGCTGCCATGCCCTTTGAAAACGACTGACCTCTCAATTTCACACCTGTTCTGCATGTCAAATTTAATTTTTTATTTTATTTTATTTTATTTATTTATTTACTTTATTTTTTAAACTTTATTGATTATGCTATTACAGTTGTTCTATTCCCCCATTCATTCCCCTCCACCCTGCACACCCCCTCCCCTACCATTCCCCCCTGTAGTTTATGACCACATGTCTCAAGTTCTTTAGATTCTATATTTCCCTTTCTATTCTGCCCCCTATTTTCTACCTACTATCTATGCTTCTTATTTTCTGTACCTTCTCCCTCCTTCTCCTCCTCCTACTCCCCTGTTGCTAACTCTCCATGAGATCTTCATTTCTATGGTTCTGCTCCTGATCTAGCTGTCCTTTTAGGTTGCTTTTGTTTAAGGTGTGGTTGTTAATAACTGTGAGTTTGCTGTCCTTTCACTGTTCATATTTTTCATCTTCTTTTTCCTAGATAAGTCCCTTTAACATTTCATATAATAAGGGCTTGGTGATGATGAACTCCTTGAATTTGATCTTATCTGAGAAGCACTTTATCTGCCTTTCCATTCTAAATGAAAGTTTTGCTGGATAGAGCAATCTTGGTTGTAGGTCTTTGGATTTCATGACTTGGAATACTTCTTTCCAGCCCCTTCTTGCCTGTGAGGTCTCTTTTGAGAAATCAGCTGACAGTCTGATGGGAAGTCCTTTGTAGGTGACTGTTCCCTTATCTCTTGCTGCTTCTAGGATTCTCTCCTTCATTTTAATCTTGGCTAATGTAATGATGATGTGCCTTGGTGTGTTTCTTCTTGGGTCCAACTTCTTTGGGACTCTCTGAGCTTCCTGGATTTCCTGGAAGTCTATTTCCTTTGCCAGATTGGGGAAATTCTCCTTTATTATTTGTTCAAATAAGCTTTCCACTCATGGCTGTTCCTCTTCCCCTTCGAGTACCCCTATAGTGTGGATGTTGGAGTGTTTAAAGATGTCCTGGAGGTTCCTAAGCCTCTCCTCATTTTTTGAATTCTTGTTTATTCATATTTTTCTGTTTGGTCATTTTTTCTTCCTTCTGGTCCACTCCCTTGATGCAGGTCAAATTTTAAAGTAAGCAAGTAGAACTTGCAAGAATAGTATTTTTTTCCAAAAATGTTTACTTGTTAAACATAGCATTATATGTGTATATATATATATATATATATATATATATATATATATACAAAAAAAACCATGTACATAATTCAGACATAAATATATATGTATAGACACAGTATTCCAACATTTGACAACAGTAATGACAGTAGTCTATTAACACAATGTGTAGTGATGTATATAACACATAAGAGGTTTATCTCTTTCTTGAAGAAACTCATACTATCCTATTTTAGATATAAAATTAAAGCAATAATGCAAAGACATGGCTATTTTTAAGTCAGAATCTAAAGCAAATCCCTATATGTCCTGGAAATGTAGTAGCATGTCATAAAACAGCTTATGACCACCAGTAATTATTCTCCAGAGACTTGAATCAAAATCAGACACATGTCTGCTATATTGTAGAATTCATTAGTATCTTGTATCTGTTGACTTGGCTCTGAGTGGAAAGATTTAGAATTTTCTAAAGACATACTTTATTAAATTTAATATTAAACAGCAGAGGAATAGTGTTTAAAAACCACTATAAGAAGTTATAAATTATCGCTGTAAACACTTAAATAACCCATAATCTACTTTTAATAATTTTATGTAGAAAGCTTTCAATGTAGTGTTTATAAAATATTTTCATGTAAAGCATTTACAAAAATATTACACATTTAAATCATTTTAATGTGTATACTCTAGAGTAATATGAATATTTTATTTCTAAACATTAAGTGACTTTCCCCATTAATTCATAAATCCTCAGAAAGTGCAATTGTCATTTTTATTATTCAAATAAACTTTTCCCATGTTTAAGTAAAACCATCTGCATTAAATAAAAGATAATTTATTTCTATATTCAAAAATATAAGTGGAGAGGAGGCAGAAGATGGCGGCAAGGTAGATGGGAGCTGAACCTACTTGCTCATGCACTCAACTGGGACACCTAACCAATCTTTTGAGGAACAGGGTGAACAGCCAACAGAATCTCTAAGAATCCTGAAAAACCAATTCAAAACAACATATGCACCCCAATATTCACAGCAGCACAATTCACAATAGCCAACTGCTGGAAGCAAACTAAATGCCCACCAGTAAGTGAGTGGATCAAAAAATAATGGTACACTTACACAATGGAATACTATGCAGTAAGAAGAAAGAAGAAGCTACCACTCTTTGTGACAGCATGGATGGAAATAGAGATCTTCATGCTAAGTGAAATAAGCCAGGCAGCGAAAGACAAATACCATATGATCAAATCTATAAGTGGAACCTAATCAAAAAAACAAGAGAGCACAATATAATCAGATAAATTGAAACAGAGAACAAACTGACAGTAACCAGAGCAGAGGGAGGAGAGAGATAATGGAGGAAAATAGTGAAAGGGCCATTAGAGAACATGTATAAAGGACACATGTAGCCCTAGCTGGTATGTCTCAGTGGATTGAGTGTCAACCTGCTAAACAAAGGATCACTGGTTTGATTCCTAATCAGAGCATATGCCTGAGTTGCAAGCTGGGTTCCAGGTGGAGACATGCGAGAGGCAACCACATGTTGGTGTTTTTCTCCTCTCAGTTCATTTCCCTTTGTTTAAAAATAAATAAATAAATAAATAATCTTTTAAAAAAGGGACACATGGACAAAGCCAAAAGGGGTAGATTTTGATGGGTGGGGCAGGGAGGCATGGTGGGGTGAGAATGGAGATGACTGTACTTGAACAATAATAAAAAAAATTTAAAAAATAATCTCTTTACCAAAAAAACAAGTGGAAATATTTTTAATGTATTTACAGTCTGAAAGTTGGATAAGAGATTATAAATGCCCTCCATATTTATTTCACAGTATTTAAGTATTTGGGGTCAGGCCTATAGATTTATTTATTTATTTATTTATTTATCCTTTTTATTAATTTATTAGAATGACACTGGTTAACAAAATTATACAAGTTTCAAGTACACAATTACACAACACATCATTTGTACACAGTATTATGTGTTTATTACTCCAAGTCAAGTCTCTGTTTATCACCACTTATCCCCCTGTATCCTGCTCTTCCTCCCACTTCTCTCTCTCCCCCGGCAATAAACAGTCTGTTATTTGCATCCACGAGTTTTATTTTTCTTTATTTTTTTCTTAATACGTCAACCCCCTAGCCAATCTCCCATTCGCAACACCTGTCAAACTGCTCCCTGTGTATGAATCTGACTCTGTTTCACTTGTTAATTTATTTTGTTCCACATATAAGTGAAGTTATATAGTACTTTTTTGACTCTCTTATTTCAGTTAGCATAATGCTCTTGAGATCCAACATGTTATCACAGTGAGTAAGATTTCCTTCTTTTTATGGCCAAGTGGTATTTCATTGTGTAAATAAATCACAAAGTTTTATCCCCACTCATCCATTGATAAACATTTGCAATGTTTCCAAATTTTGGCTATTGTAAATAATGCCACAATAAACATAGGGGTGCATATATTGTTTTGAATTAGTGCTTCAAGTTTCTTCAGATATATTCCCAGAAATGAAGTCACTGGGTCATAAGATATAGAAGACCATTCTGCATAGTGTAGGCCCAGCTCCCACTCAAAAAGGCCAGTGGAAAGTGAGGTCTGATGCACAGAACTCACACCCATGGATAGGTTATCCTGTGGAGAATCAGACCTACATTGTACCTAGACCATTATGAGCCTTGCTTTTGCTAAAACTCCCTCATCCTGAGTTGAAGCAAAAGTGCTTACTGTAACTTCCTAAAGTCTGTGCTAAACCTCCCAGTATGGAGTGTAACTGGTTCAACCACTTTTCCCTTTAGTCTGCAACATCCTTCTCTTTGAAATAATTAGCAACATTCTTTCCTTTGTTTTCCGTAAAAAGGTAACCACCTAAAGTGAACCTGTGCATAGTAAATGAGGACTATCTTCCACGTAATGTGCCCAGAAAAGCAATGAAAGCTTGTCAAGTCAAGGGTCAGTGTGCTCTCCTCTTGAGAGAGTGGCTGAGGTGCCCAGAGGCACTCTCCCGTTGAGAGAGTGGCCATACTGTCCCTTTTCTTCCACAGGACTTGGTAGTCCATGAGAATTTTTCTCGTGTCAATGCTGTGAACACAGCTTGTCAGTGACCACCTGAATAAGGCATATTAGTTTTTTTTTGTTTTTTTTTGAGGAAACTCCACACTATTTTATACAGTAGCTGCACCAGCCTGCATTTTCACCAACAGTGACGAAGCGTTCTCTTTTCTTTACATTTTATCAACCAATGCTTGTTGATTTATTGATAATAGTCATTCTGACAAGCATGAGGTGATATCTTACTATAGTTTTAATTTGTAATTCTCTGCTGATTAGTGACATTGAGCATCTTTTCATATGCCTATTTTCCATCTTATTGTTCTCTTTGGAGAATTGTCTATTCAGGTCCTTTAACCATTTTTATTATTTGGTGTTGGATTTTTGGCGTTTAGTTAGATAAGTTCTTTATTACCAGGTGAGTAATTGGCACATACGTTCTCACATTCAGTTGATTATCTTTTCATTTTGTTGATAATTTCCTTTTCTGTGCAAATCCTTTTTAGTATGATGTAGTCCCATTTGTTTATTTTGTTTCCCTTAACCAAGAAGATAAAACAAAAAATATTGATACAAGAAATGTCCAAGACTTCACTTCCTATACTTTCTTCTAGGATTTGTATAGTTTTGAGTCTGACATTTAAATCTTTAATCCATGTTGAGTTTATTCTTTTGTATGGTATAAGAAAGTTTTACTTTTTTCATTCATTTGACCGATGTTTCCAACACCATTCATTGAATAGAATGTCTTTACCCTATTGAGTGTTTTTGCCTCTTTTGTCATATATTAATTGACTATAAAGTTGTAGGTTTGGCTATGGCTACTGTGGCTCAGTAAATTGAGCATTGGCTGAGAACCGAAAGTTCATCAATTTGATTCCCAGTCAGGGCACATGCCTGGGTTGAAGGCCAGGTCCCCATTATGGGGCACATGAGAGGCAACCACACATTGATATTTCTCTCTTTCTCTTCCCCTCTCTCTGAACAGAATAAATAAAATCTTTAATAAAAAATAAAGTTGTAGGTTTATTCCTGTTCTTATAATCTTATGAACACAGGTCTTTTACATTCTTTGTTAAATTTATTTCTAGGTATTTTATTATTTTAAAGCAATTACAAATGGAATTTTTTTTTAGTTTCTCTTTCTGATACTTCATTATAGAATTCAATTTAAGTCAATTGTCTATTCCCATGTGAATTCGTTGACTTACCTGGTTTTATTCCAGTCCTTAAATTAGTATTTAATTTGGATGCAACATGTTTTTTTTTTAATTAAATGAATAAGCAAGGAATGCAATGTAGTCTTGATCTTTGAGTACAACATCTATATCTGTATCTCTATCGATTTGTATATGTGAGCTTCAATCTTAAACAATAATAGCAATTATAATTGTTATAATTATTATTATAATAACACCATAGCTGACTCTTGTGTTTTTTTAAATCATCAGATGCTATTTTCGGCTCTTTGGTGAAACCACCCATTTATATTTTATAACTCCATGAGAGAAGTACTATTACTTTCCTATTTTACAGATAGCATCAAGTGCATAGAAGGCTAGCTTTTCTGAAAAACACACGGCCCCTAAGTGGCTAAGTCTAGATTCATATTACAGCAGTTTTTTTTCCAGATTTGATCCTCTTAACCATTATAGCATGCTGCTCATCCAGATATATCAAGTTATCTTATGAATTGTGTAGTAATATATTAGCATGCTTCATGGACCTATATTAATATATAAGTAAATTATATGTAATACACTATATCTTCTGCACAGATAATCCTATCTTTGCTTTTATTTTTTTATCCTCACTGGAGGATAATTTTTTCATTGCTTTTAGGGAGAGGAAGGGGTAAAGTGTTTAGAAACAGAAGAAGGGAGGGAGAAAAAAAGGGAGAGAAATATCAATGCAAGAGAGAAACATCCATTGGTTGGCTTTTGTATGGGCTGTGAATGTGGAACAAACTCAAAACCTAGGCATGTGCCCTGACTTGAACCAAACCCAAAACCTTTCAATTTGCAGGATCATGCCCAACCAACTGAGACAAATTGGCCGGGGTAATCCTATCTTTATTTATATACCTAAAAATGAAAGTTTCTAAAATATTCCGTTACTTTTCTATTTATTTATGTAACCTCAATTCAAAAAGTACACATTGAATCCCTTCCAGGTCACAAACAAGGTGCTAGTCCCAAGAGATGAAGACATAAATCAATAATTGAAATATTTTGTGACCATATCAATAATAGAGGTAAGATTTAGGAACAGAAATGGCATGAATGAAAGTTTGGTCTTATAAGCACTGTGCTACACTTACATTTCAGAGATTTGTCATATTTTAACACTAGAATTTTAGGTATAAAGAAAATCACAACAAAGCCCACCAAATATCTCCTTACTATTCTTTTATAAATATAGTAACTACAGTGAAGAAACATCTTGATAAAATTGGTGTAGTGCTTATTCATGTCTGCTGTCCCAATGTAATTATTAATAACACTTTTTTTGTTTTCAAAATTAACATGATTTGGCCCTGGCTGGTATAGTTCAGTGAATTGAGTGCAGCCCTGTGAACCAAAAGATCGAGGTTCAATTCCCAGTCAGGGCACACGCCTGGGTTGCAGGTCAGTTCCCAGCATGGAATGTATGAGAGGCAACCATACATTGATGTTTCTCTCCCTCTCTCCTTCCCTTCCCCCCCTAAAGATACATAAATAAAATCTTAATAAAATTAACATGATTTGGATGAAAAATTATAAGGTCAACATAAAATACAGTTAAATATCCTCACCAGTAGGTGTAAGTCACTCTGTTAAATGAATAAAAGAGGCAGCTTTTTAAAAACATCCTCATCCAATATTTTTATTAATTTGAGAGACAGAAAGAAAGAGAGATTGATGTAAGAAACATTGATTGGTTTCCTCCTGTATGTTTTCTAGAGGACTGAACTCACAACCTGGGTATGTATCTTGACTGGATGAAAACCACAACCTTTTGGTGAACAAGGCAATGCTCCAACCAACTAAAATAGTGTCCAGAACAAAGAGGCAGCTTTCAATATTAATATTATCTATAACTTACAGACAGAATTCTTGTCCTTAGGGCCATAGCACATAATTCAGATGTACCAACCCCTAGGTCAGCCTAGGTAGAGTAAAGCAACATTTTCTGCAGATCCAATATGCAGAGGGCAATGATAAAAATAATAAAATAAAACAACAACAACCAGTAGGGATATTTTACAAAGAATACCCTGGCCAAAATCCATTAAAAGAAGTAATTTATATTACTGATACAATATAATCATATCACTGTGGAACCACATGCTACATCTTATATCCTACTCAAAGGGCTCAAGATATGATAATTCTGTCATCCAAGGTGGCCAAAGTGAAAAAATATAAAAGAAACTTCTGCAAATTTGTAGAAGCCACTGTATGTCACTAAAAATTATAGTAGTATATATTGCTGGAAGCCATATTATGAGTATACTTTAAGCTAATCATCTGAACAAAAAATTGGAAAGAAACTAGATTGTATTACTAGAATGTATTAATCATAAAGTAAGCCACTAGTATTGCAGTAGAAAAAAAAATTAAAACAAATGGCCCAGGATGTTCAATAAAACAAGAAATTTTAAGGTGGTACTAGTGTTATTCCACTTGGGTTTGGCCTTTGCAATGCTTCACATTTGGCCCCACTTCATATAGGTGTGTGATTCTGAGATTGCATTTTTTCACTTCTATGTCGGGAATATGTGCATTGGAAACTTCCCCCAAAGAATTACATAATTTAACACCATAGAACATTGTCATGCTAAATGAATGGCAAAAAGTTAGCTTAGTTGCTCTAAAAGCCTTTATAGATGTGCCTCTGCTACCTTCCACCCAACCTTAATCACATAAGACATAGAGATAGAGTTTCTAAATATCTATGTTTCTTCTTTGTGCCTTTAAAAATATGTCAGTGGGGTCAGTTTTATGTTTCTATAAACTGTTCAGTCATTGAAAGTGTAGAGATTATGATAGTTCATAAAGCTGGCATTGCCATTTTTAATTGCTAAGGCCAAAGGAACTTTGACAATAGTCAATCCATATCACTCAAAGCTCTTTGGCTGGAAATGACCAAACCTCCTCAAAGTAGTTTAAGTAAGGAAAAACAACAACAGCATATCATAAGAAAATATGGTGCTCTAGTGCTGGAAGTGAAAATAGGCATTTCTGGGGACCTAAGCCAGGGCATGAGAAAACATCAGAATCTCCTGTCTTTCATATTCCCCCCCCCCCATTTATCTGCATTCACTTAATTTTTCTGTTTTTGTCAGTGAGCTATCTCTTCAAGATACATGGTTCCTATAGTAGAATTCTCCAATGGTAGCGTCACATACTGTTTATATATATCTAAAAGTTAAGTAGTTTGAGTGGTCTGGATGACAGCTTTAAACTCCCAGAAAAGAGAAATTCACTGGTTTGGTATGAATCAGATGTTCATTCTAGATGCCAGACATTATATCCCAGTAACTGGAGGCAGAGAATTTGCCATTTTCTCATAATGGATGTGATAGAGGACTCACTGTAAAAGACATTATTTCCAGGTTCTCAAAGAGTAGACATGAATAGAGGACTTATGATGTGTATTTATAATGTGCCAAATCTCAAATTTTTATGGGTATGTTTCAGCCTCTTTTTGTTTTGAAGATCTATATGACCTTGATTTCTATAGATTTATAGAAGATCCTGATATCATGTGGAGCAAGTTCCTCTACTTTGTTCGTTAAAATTCTGTAATTCTTGATCCTTTGCCCTTTCATTTGAATTATAGTATCAGCTTAAAAAGTTTTACAAAAATATTGTTTTCATTGGAATTTTACTGAAAGTAAACAATTTAAGGCTAATTGATATTTGAAACTATGTAATCTTTCCATCCATGAGAATAGTGTATTTCATATATATTTTTGTTCTTTCAATTATAATTTATAATATTCTATTTGAATATATTGCACATTTATTGATAGATTTATTCATAAGTACCTTATGTATTTTGTTACTATAGGAAATAAAATATTTTTAAGACTGAATTTATTTTTTTATGAAATTTTTATTATTGTTCAAGTACAATTGTCTCCATTTACCTCCACCACTCTGTCCCACCTCAGCCATCCACATTTCCCACCCTCTATACTACCCCCAATTTGTGTTGTCCATGTGTTCTTTATACATTTTTCTTAAAAATCCCTCCCTCTTTTCCCACACTTCTCCCATCCAACCTCCCCTCTGGTTACTGTCAGTTTGTTCTTTATTTCAATGTCTCTGGTTATATTTTGATTGCTTGTTTGTTTTTGTTGATTAGGTTCCACTTATAGGTGAGATCATATGGTATTTGTCTTTTACCACCTGGCTTATTTCACTTAGCATAATGCTCTCCAGTTCCACCCATGCTGTCACAAAGGGTAGGAGCTCCTTTTTCTGCTGTATAGTATTCCAGCAAGTAAATGTACTATACATTTTAGATCCATTAATTTGGTGGTGGCCACTTAAGTTTCTTCCAACACTTGGCTATTATGAATTGTGCTGCTATGAACATTCTTGTGCATATGCTCTTTGGGTGGGTGTTTCAGGATTCTTAGGAGATAATCCTAGCAGTGGAAGTGACAAGTCAAAAGTCAGCTCCATTTTTAGTTGTTTTTTTTAAAATTTTTTTATTGATTATGCTGTTACGGTTGTTCTATTCCCCCCCTTCATTCCCCTCCACCCTATCCCCCCATCCCCACCATTACCCCCCTTTAGTTTATGTCCATGTGTCTCAAGTTCTTTAGATTCTATATTTCCCATGCTATTCTTGCCTCCCCCATCTATTTTCTATCTACTGTCTATGCTACTTATTTTCTATACCTTCTCCCCTCTTCTCCTCCTCCCACTCCCCTGTTGCTAACCCTCCTTGAGATCTTCATGTCTATGTTTCCACTCCTGATCTAGCTGTCCTTTTAGTTTGCTTTTGTTTTAGGTGTGGTTGTTAATAACTGTGAGTTTGTTGTCCTTTCACTGTTCATGTTTCTTTAACTTCTTTTTCTTAGATAAGTCCATTTAACATTTCATATAATAAGGGCTTGGTGATGATGAACTCCTTGAATTTGATCTTATCTGAGAAGCACTTTATCTGTCCTTCCATTCTAAATGAAAGTTTTTCTGGATAGAGCAATCTTGGTTGTAGGTCTTTGGATTTCATGACTTGGAATACCTCTTTCCAGCCCCTTCTTGCCTGTAAGGTCTCTTTTGAGAAATCTGCTGACAGTCTGATGGGGACTCCTTTGTAGGTGACTGTCCCCTTAGCTCTTGCTGCTTCTAGGATTCTCTCCTTCATTTTAATCTTGGCTAATGTAATGATGATGTGCCTTGGTGTGTTCCTTCTTGGGTCCAACTTCTTTGGTACTCTCTGGGCTTCCTGGATTTCCTGGAAGTCTATTTCCTTTGCCAGATTGGGGAAATTCTCTTTTATTATTTGTTCAAATAAGTTTTCCACTGGTGGCTGTGCCTTTCCCCCTTCTGGTACCCCTATAATTTGGATGTTGGAGCGTTTAAAGATGTCCTGGAGGTTCCTAAGACTCTCCTCATTTCTTTGAATTCTTGCTTCTTGACTCTTTTCTGTTTGGCCATTATTTGCTTTCTTCTGGTCCACTCCATTGATTTGAGTCCCAGTTTCCTTTTCATTGCTATTGGTGTCCTGTGCAATTCCATTCATTTCAATTAGTTTTGCCTTCATATATTTGTCTAATTTGTGGCTATAATCAACCAGTTCTGTGAGGATTCTGATCACCAGTGTTTTAAACTTTGCATCTGAGAGTTTTGCTATTTCTTCATCACTTAGATGTATAGGCTCTGGGGCTTTGAGATCTTCTTGAGCCATTTTTGGTCTTTCACGCCCTTTAAGCGTGAGGAGTGGAGCCTTGGGCTACCAGCTTGCTGGGTTGTGAAGCTGCATGTGGGGGCGTGGTCCGAGCGGAGAAATGGCGGCACCCTCTGCTGTTTCCTGCCGCTGGGTGAGGAGCAGAGGCTTAGGTGGTTCACCTGGGCTGGGCCACTCAGAGTTGCTGGGTTATGATGCTGTAAGTGGAGGTGGGATCAAAGCAGGGAAATGGCGGCGCCCTCCCTGCTTGCCGCGGGGACCCCCCTAGGTCCCAGTCCAATTTCCCACTCCCTCACTTGTCTATCCGCGCACCAATGCGTGACCACAGTCAACCCGCAGCCCTGCTCCCTCGTTGTTTCCCCACGGTTGCTCGCTTGGTCGCTCGCTGGGTCTCTCACTAGGTCCAACCCTGAGCCTGGATTCCACGCGCCTGAGTCCATCTGACCGAGTCCTCCTGTGCAATCCCGCTCCACCAGCTGCTGGTTTCGCCCCTTACCGGTCAGGCTGAAGAATTTGTTGTTTACAGACTTCCGAAAAGTTCAATTTTCTGTGTTCTGGCTGTGTTTTCTGTTGCTAATATTCAGTTCTCTCTAAACTTGGTTGTGTGAGAAGGCATGGCTTATCCACCTATGCCTCCATCTTGGCACCCATTTTTAGTTTTTTGAGGAAATTCCACACTGCTTTCCATAGTAGCTTTACCGGTCTGCAATCCCAACAGTTCGCTAGGGCTTCATTTTCTCCAAATAGTGTTTAAAACTTGTTTGTTGATTTGTTTATGAATAGCCATTCTGACCAATGTGAAGTGGTATTTCATTGTGGTTTTAATTTGCATCTCTCTGATGGATAGTGATGCTGAGCCTCTTTTCATATGTCTGTGGGCCCTTGGTATGCTCTCCTTGGAGAACTGTTGGTTAAAGTCTTCTTCCCAGTTTTTAATTGGGTTGTTAGTCTTCCTGGAGTTGACTCGAGTGAGTTCTTACACTTTCGGAGATTAAAAGCTTCTCTGATGTATTATTGGCAAACATATTTTCCTATATGGTTAATTTCTTTTCATTTTAATGTTGTTTTCTATGGCTGAGCACTACTTTTTATTTTGATGAGATTCAATTTGTTTATTCTCTCCCTTGCTCTAGGAGACATATTGGTGAAAATATTGCTGCTTGGAATATTTGAGATTTTACCACCTATGTTCTTCTGTAGGACTTTTATGGTGTCATGACTTATATTTAAGTCTTTTATCCACCATGAATTGATTCTTGTGTATGGTGTGAGTTGGTGGTTGTTTTATTTTTTTAGATGTAGCTGTCCAGATCTCCCAACACCATTCATTGAAGAGATTATTTTTACTCCACTTTATGCTTCTTCCTCATTTGTTGAATATTAATTGATCATAGAGACTTGGGTTTATTTCTGAACTCTCTATTCTGTTCCGTTGGTCTCAGTTTCTGTCCTTATGCCAGTACCAAGCTACTGTGATTACAGTGGCCTTGAAATACAATTTGATATCAGGCATTGTGGTACCTCCTACTTTGCTCTTCTTTCTCAAAATTGCTGTGGCTATTCTGTGTCCTTCATGGTTCCACCTAAATTTTTAAATTTTTGTTATATATCTGTGAAATAAGTCATTAGTACTTTAATAAGAATTGCTTTGAATCTGTAAATTTCTTTAAGTAGTATAAACATATCGATGATGTTCTTTCAATTAATGAGTACAGTATATGTATTCATTTGTTCGTGTCTTCCTTAATTTTTTTTTTTTAGTGTTGCGTACTTTTCTGAGTATAGGTCATTTACCTCCTTGGTTAGGTTTATTCCTAGGTATTATATTTTTCTCATTGCTATGTCAAATGGGATTTTTTTCCCCTGAAAAAATCCTACTTGTAATTCTTTCTAGTGTCTTTCTTATTGCAGACATTTTATTTTTTATTTCTTCCAGGTTTTTTTTTATAGTTACTATTTTCTTTTCATACTGTTGCAGTTCTCTCTCAGTGCCTTGTAGTTGTCTGTGAGTTCCTTTGGAATCCTTATAATCATTATTTTCAATTATATATGTTAGTTTGCTTACCTCCATTTCATTTAACTCTTAGTGGAGAGTTTTTCATTCCTTTTGACTGCATGTTCTTTTTTTGTCTCCCCATTTTAGGTGACTATTTTTTTGTTTCTGCACTTCCTAATGTTTCCCTTTGTAGGCTGTCTTTGTAGGGTGAACTTCTATGGTAGGAGTTGTATGGGATTCAATGTGGTCTCTTTGATCTCCTTCCCTGGATGCTCTAGAGTTGCCCTTTCTTCTGTAGGTCCTCTTGTTGTACTTGGGTTTTTACCCATTGTTGGTTCCTTTTTTGGTGGTTTCTCTCCTCCAGTAGGTATACTGTTATTTGCAATTCCCACCTAATCTTGTATGTGATCCACATACAAGTGGCAAGGGGGAGGCAAAATGGATTGAGACACAAGAATCTTATTCCATGGAATTTAAAGTACCAACTGGTGGAAAACAGGTGGGAGATCCTTTGGAGAAGTACAATGTTAACTATAATATTTCCCCCAACTTGCCACTTTTTATAAAATTTGAAAAAGATATAAAAATCTTGTTAGATGGGAGAAGGAATATAAACTGAATCCAGAAAATAGAGCATTTGTGCAGGTTAGATGGTGAGATATAGTGAAAGTAAAAGATAGAAAGTAGCCATAGTGTGCCAAAGAATAGAGCTAACCACAACAGTAATAGAGCTCAAGAATATAGTGAAATGAGGTATGATCAGGGAGGGGTGCTGTGTTGTATTTATAATAATAGTGGAACAACAGGACTTCCACCAAGATGGAGGCATAGGTGGATGTGCCATGCCTTCTCACACGACGAAGTTTAGAGACAACAAAATATTAGCAATAGAAAAAACAGCCAGAACACGGAAAATTGAACTTTTCAGAAGTCCGTTAACAACAAATTCTTCAGCCTGACCAGTAAGGGGCGAAACCAGTGGCTGGTGAAGCGGGGTTGCACAGGAAAACTCGGTCAGACAGGCTCAGGCTCGAGGAATCCAGAAGCGTGGAATCCAGGCGCAGGGTTGGACCTAGTGAGCGACGGAGCAAGCAACCAGGCGAGCGACTCGGAGGAGACAGTGGGGAACCGGGGCTGCGGTTGACTGTGGCCGCGCATTGGTGTGCAGATAGATGAGCAAGGGAGTGGGTGATTGGACGGGGACCCAGCGGGTCCCCGCTGCAAGCGGCAGTGGAGGGTGCCGCCATTTCCCTGCTCTGACCCGACCTCAACATACAGCATCATAACCCAGCGACTCTGAGTGGCCTGGCCCGGGTGAACCACCTAAGCCTCTGCTCCTCACCCAGCGGCAGGAAACAGCAGAGGGGGTCGCCATTTCCCCGCTCGGACCACACCCCTACATACAGCATCACAACCCAGCAACCTGGTAGCCCAAGGTGCAGCTTCTCACACTTAAAGGGCGAGAACAGAACAAAAATGGCTCAAGAAGATCTCAAAGCCCCAGAGCCTATAGATCTAAGTGATGAAGAAATAGCAAAACTCTCAGACGCAAAGTTTAAAACACTGGTGATCAGGATCCTCACAGAACTGGTTGATTATAGCCACAAATTAGACAAATATATGAAGGTGAAACTAATGGAAATGAATGGAAATGCACAAGACACCAATAGCAATGAAAAGGAAACTGGGACTCAAATCAATGGAGTGGACCAGAAGAAAGCAAATAATGGCCAAACAGAAAAGAGTCAAGAAGCAAGAATTCAAAGAAATGAGGAGAGTCTTAGGAACCTCCAGGACATCTTTAAACACTCCAACATCTGAATTATAGGGGTACCAGAAGGGGGAAAGGCACAGCCACCAGTGGAAAACTTATTTGAACAAATAATAAAGGAGAATTTCCCCAATCTGGCAAAGGAAATAGACTTCCAGGAAATCCAGGAAGCTCAGAGAGTCCCAAAGAGGTTGGACCCAAGAAGGAACACACCAAGGCACATCATCATTACATTAGCCAAAATTAAAATGAAGGAGAGAATCCTAGAAGCAGCAAGAGCTAAGGGGACAGTCACCTACAAAGGAGTCCCCATCAGACTGTCAGCAGATTTCTCAAAAGAGACCTTACAGGCAAGAAGGGGCTGGAAAGAGGTATTCCAAGTCATGAAATCCAAAGACCTACAACCAAGATTGCTCTATCCAGCAAAGTTTTCATTTAGAATGGAAGGACAGATAAAGTGCTTCTTAGATAAGATCAAATTCAAGGAGTTCATCATCACCAAGCCCTTATTATATGAAATGTTAAAGGGACTTATCTAAGAAAAAGAAGTTAAAGAAACATGAACAGTGAAAGGACAACAAACTCACAGTTATTAACAACCACACCTAAAACAAAAGCAAACTAAAAGGACAGCTAGATCAGGAGTGGAAACATAGACATGAAGATCTCAAGGAGGGTTAGCAACAGAGGAGTGGGAGGAGGAGAAGGGGGGAGAAGGTACAGAAAATAAGTAGCATAGAAAGTAGATAGAAAATAGATGGGGGAGGCAAGAATAGCATGGGAAATATAGAATCTAAAGAACTTGAGACACATGGTCATAAACTAAAGGGGGGGTAATGGTGGGGATGGGGGGGTAGGGTGGAGGGGAATGAAAGGGGGAATAGAACAACTGTAACAGCATAATCAATAAAAAAATTAAAAAAATAATAGTGGAATAACAATAAAATGACAAGAAATATATGATCTGAATAAGAAGAATAGGAAATACATTATCAGCAGTAGTGAGATATTGGAACATTGGAAAAAAAGGAAAATTAAAGTACATTATGAAAGAAAGAACAAGGAAGACCAGTCAAACAATGCAATTAAACAAATAACATGAAGAAAACTAAACAGAAAGAAAAAATAAAAATACAAATAAAATAAAATTAAAAATAATGAAAATAATAATACAAATAAACTATAACATGCAAGTTCTCTGGAATAGCAAAGTGAAATTTGTCTCCGTTTTTCAGTTGTTGGGGTTAGCCTTGTGTCCCCTCTTTGGTTCTGGCTCTGGACCTTTCACAGCTCCAGGTCTTATTTTCTTACTTGGTCAGGGAGAAAAAGAAAAGAAGCCTCTTGCTGACTGTAAGCCCTTCTGGTCTTCCTGAACACAGCAAGCTGATGTGGGGTTTGGGCTTCACTTTTCTCTATTCCTATGGTTTTGTGAGGAGGGGGCCAGTACTGGGCTGAAATATTCACAGTTGCCCAGCCTCCAGCTCTTGTTCTCATGTGCTGCCAGGTCATCACAGTCCATCTGCAGCAGGCCGGCGCCTTTAATTCATTAGTTTTGCCATCTGCGAGGTACACTAATTAGGGGAAACTCATACACCACCTTCTGCCTCTTTACTGGCCTAGGTGCTGGGCACCCTCAAAGTCTCTTTAGGGTAGTTCAACTTCCCCACTGAGTTAAATATTTCTGGGAACTTTTAACTCCCTGAGCCTTGATGCCCTCCTCTGAACGATCTGTGTGGGGAGCCTGGTCTTTCCTCTTTGCAGCCAGCAGCAAGAGGCACAGACACATTGAGAATTCCTCAAACAGTGACTGAGAGCTTTTTTTTTTTTTTTTTAATAAAATGCTCTATTTTAAGTCCACTGTTCTTAACAAGTGTCTGGCTTTTCACTCAGTGCAACTTTCTAACCAGACCAGAGACTATCTTGGTCAGGGTCCAACATGGCCCAACTCTTCTCCCTTGTCCAGGGTTTCCTGGCTCCCCAATTTCTCTTTTAATGACCTAGCCAGTGTCCATAGTCCCCGAAGGTGAATACCACTTCTATGTGTCTCCAACTTTATCTTTATTCCCCCAGCAATTTCAAGGAACCAGGTCCCTCCTGGTGCTGCTATGTCCTCCTGGCTTTGGTAGGGGAGGGAGCTGTTGATTTGGCTCTCCTCCAAGGATCCTGTGGCTGGTACTGGGATGGGGTCTGCAGCAGCTTTGGTCCCTACACTGGTCCCAGGAAACTTACCATCATAATGCAATCCCCTTATTGTCTGTTTTTCAATGTGTTTTACAATTTTGGCCTCCAAAGCTCATATAAGCTGGGTTCCCGTTGGCTGTTCACTCTGTTCCTCAGAAGATCAGCTAGGTATTCTACCTGTGCACAGGGGGAAATGGGCTTGCTCCCACCTACCTCACCGCCATCTTCCTCCATTCATGAATAAAATATTTTTTAGAATATATTCTTAGTTTTTTATTTGTAAGTATTTTTCTTGATTATTCTATTACACTTTTCCCATTTTTTCCTCTTTAACTCCTTTCCACCCAACTGTCCTCCATTCACCCCCCTTAGTTCATGTCCATGGGTTGTGCATATAAATTCTTTGAGTCCTCTGTTTCCTGTACCGTTTTTATCTCTCCCCATCTATTGTATGCCTACTAATTATGCTTCTTCTTCCATGTACCTTTCCCCCTCTATTCCTCCCTTCTCCCCACTGAAATTCCTCCATGTGATGTCTATTTCTCTGACTCTGTTCCAGTTCTGGTTGGTTGCTTAATTTTTGTTTTCATTGTTTCTCTTTTAGGTTAATTTATTGATAGTCATGAGATTGTTGTCATTTTACTGTTCATATTTTTTATCTTATTTTTCTTAACTAAGTCCCTTTAATATTTTCATATAATAATGGCTTGGTGATGATGAACTCTTAACTTGACCTTATCTGGGAATTACTTTATCTGCCCTTCCATTCTAACTGAAAAATTTGCTGGATAAAGTAATCTTGAATGGAGTTCTTTGCCTTTTATGACTTCAAACACCTCTTTCCAGCCCCTTCTTGCCTGCAAGGCTTCTTTTGAGAAATTAGCTGCAAGGAGTGTCTTATGGACACTCCTTTGTAGATAACTCTCTCCTTTCCCCTTGCTTCTTTTAGGATTTTTCTCTTTGTCTTTAATCTTGGGTAACTTAATGATATTGTGCCTTGGTGTGTTCCTCTTTTGTTCCAACTTCTTTGGGACTCTCTGGGCTTCCTGTACTTCCTGGAAGACTATTTCCTTTGCCATATTTGAAAAGTTCTTCTTCATTATTGTTCCAATAGGTTTTCAATTTTTTGCTGTTGCTCTTCTCTTTTTCCAGCACCCCTATAATTCAGATATTGGAACATTTCAGGTTGTCCCAAAGATTCCTCAACTTTTCTTCATTTTTTCAGATTCTTATTTCTTCATTCTGATCTGGTTGGGTGTTTGTTTCTTTGTTTTGCTTCAAATTGTTGCTTTGAGTCCTGGTTTCCTTCACGGCACTGTTGGTTACCTGAATATCTTGCTTTATTTCATTTTGGATATCTTTCATTTGTTCTTTCATATTTTGACCAAACTCAATCAGTTCTGTGAGCATTTTGATTACCAGGGCTATAAATTCTCCAGCAGATAGGTTGGCAATCTCCTCCTTGCTAAGCTCTCTTTCAGGAGTATTTCACTTGGGCCATATTTCTCTGTCTTGGCACAGCTGATAAGTTGTAAGGGGTTGGGGCCTTAGGTATTCACCAAGGCAGGGCAACCCTCTTTGCTGCACTAAGAGGCACTGCCTGTGGGGAGTAGTGAGAAAGAGAACAGTGTGGTTAGCCTGCTCATCTTTAGCACACTTTTCAACAAACTCTGGTGTAAGACTGGGAGAAACTCCCACTGTTGTAGACCGCTCTGCCTGGTTCCAGGAATTGTATCTCGACCCTTTGTGGCTAAAGGCAAGGGACTACCTCTGGAATGCTAGCTGCAGGAGACAAAGCTTGTCTCTGGTAGCAAATGTTGCCTCAGTTCCCTCTCCCTGCCCCCAAAGCTTGGTCAGAAGTCAATGACAGGCTGTTGTAGCCCCCTCACAGAGGGGGTAACCTAAGCCAGACTTGATCACTTGGGAGGCCTTCTTGAAAGGACTAGGGGAGCTGCAACAAAGAGCAATGGACTTTCCCCCAGGCTTTGACAAAGCCAGAGTCCCCATGTTCTCTGGGAGAAGCGCTTCCTGGCTCTAATCCTCTTAAGCCTAAATACCTGTTGGGGAGAGGTGCAGCTCCTTGCCTTGCTAGAGCATGTTCTGGGGAAAAATCTATCATCACAAAGACTTCTTGATAAACCTGTGAAATCTGCTCTGCTAAGAGTGCTTTCATTCATATGTTATGGGTTCAAGCAGGAAACCCTAAAACTCTGTTTCAGACAGACTGACTCATAGTAAGCCCTCAGATTTCTTTGAAATGTTATCTATTGTTTGATCCTTGCTGCCCTGTATTCCTATATATTACAACCCAATAAAATCCCCTGGAGGAGGGGGCTCAATGCCTTTTTCTCCTCGGAGAAACTGGCTGCTGCTGGCCTTTTTCCCTGAGAAACTGGTCACTGCCCATGGCCTTTTCTCTCTGGGAAAATGGCCACTTCTCCTCCCTAAGCAGATCACATCATGTTTCAGTCATATTCACTTTCATCTGTGGCAACTGGGGGGACTTGTGAGGAAAGTCACCCCCACATCCCACTCCAGTAACCCCAGCAACCCCAGCCTTAGCCCACAGTCAGCTCCGAGTCTCAGTTTTTCCCTTAAGTTAATCCCTCTCGGGCAGTCCTCCAAGGTCACTAGCCAGCCCCACTCCCAAGGTCTACCACATAGCTGCAGTTTTTCTGAGTCTGTCGCTAGGCTGGCTGCCTTACTGGTCTGGTTGTTCTGGTTGACTTTTTCTTTAATTCCTTGCTTGTTGGAGTTCCATGCAGTTTGATTTTTCTGGTGCTTTTGGTTGTTTATTGATTTCAGGTTGGTTTTTTATCTTCCTCTTGGTTGTTCAAAGAAGCAAAGGATTTCAACCTATTCCTCCATCTTGGCCTGAACTCTGAATAAATAATTTTTGTATTATATCTTCTGGGGGGAAATTGTTATATTGCAATATTTGAATTTTATGTCACTTTTTCAATTACTTTTTTGAACTTCCTCATTATTTCTACTTGATATTAGTTAGGTAATTATGCTAATAGTGTATAAAAACACTTTATTTTCATATGATTTGTTACACAGGTGAATAAAGTCTCTCAATAGTATAACTATGTAGTTTATTGTATTTTATTAATTTTTTCTCATATTGATTATAGATAGAGGGAAAGGAAGCAAGAAAGAGAGGGAAAGAATCTTCAATGTGAGAGAGAAACGTCGATCCATTGCCTCTTGCATGATCCCTGACCAGGAACCAAACCCACAACACAGGCATGTGCCCTGAGCAGAAATCAAACCTGTGACCTTTCATTTTGCTGAATGAGGCCCAACCAACTGAATCACACAGGCCAGGGCATTTATAGTATATTTACTTCAATTACCTCTACTTTCTTTTTTTTTTGTTTTTCTTTCTTTCTTTCTTTTTTTGGCTTCTTAGAGTAAATGTGTTCAGCTCATTGACTTTTAATCCTTCTCCTAAAAAAATTCATATAATACTATAAAATAAACCTAATATTTTAACTCTATTTACTTGGTTTTAAATAATTCTCTATATCTCAAAACATATGTAATAATGTTTAATTTTATTAACTTCAAGTAGTTTTCTATTTACCATTAAAAATACTGTAATTTAACACATGAGTTGTTTAAAGAAACATTTAATTGTTTTAATTATCTTTTATTATTGGTGTCAAATTACATTAGTGTATTGTGAAATATGACCCATTATTAATATTTTAAATACAACATTTTGTGATCAACTACATTGTCAATTTATTATTTGATATACACATATTATTCAGGGGGTACAGTGTTTTATATATGTTTATTAGTTTAAGCTTCTTAAGTTTGTTGTTCAAAATCATATTCTAAATAATATTTAGTCAGCTTTAACTATCATTACTCTAAATCTCCTACTTATATTTTGGTGGTATGTATTTCTCCTTGAAATTGTTTCTCACAACTGCCTTTCTTGCCTCAGTAAGACCCTCACCAGCAAAAAGATTACAACACACTGATGGTCATATATATTATTTACATAAAGTTCATACTGTTTTTTGGAAATAGTGTTATTGCACATAATAGACTGAAGTATAGTGTAAACATAACTTTTATATGCACTGGGTAATCAAAAATTGACTTGCTTTATTGTGATATTTGCTTTATTTTGGTGCTCTAGAAATGAATCCATGATATCTTACAAGTATACCAGTATGTGGCATTTGCTTTCTTCATGTGTTTTTAGAATTTTTGTGTACAAGTTCATTGTCTTTCTTTTTCTCTGAATTTATTTTTTTCTGTTTCAACCTTGTTTTGTGGTTGTTTTCTCCTGGCTTCTCAATTCTCATATGCACATGGCCATATCATCAGATATGGGGCTTCTGTGCTATGGGGATGATAGAAATATTGCAGATTCTGTCAATTATAAAGTCAATTGGTTGTTTTTGTGCTATTCTTAGTAGATTAGATATGTCTGAATTCTCTTTAGGGCTGGAGCTGGTTAAAGTTAAATTGTAGGTTTTAGTTTGTGTTTTCTCATGAGAAGTGAAGCCTCACTCAATACTTGTCTTCAAATTGTAAACATGCCTTACATCATATTATCAAATGTTTGTTTGTTTAGTTATCCTCATGTTGTCATGTCCTAGGAAATGGCAGGGGTAGGAGTTAGAAGAGAAAAATCCAGTCCTGCATATTAGATAAAAATGGTGTTAAATGGAATAAAAAAACATTATGTGTACTTTTATCTCTGTTTTAATATTGTGTATTTAGCTCAGTTTACTCCAAAAAAAGGCTTTGTTTAGAAGGTTTAATTGATCAATGCTAATTTTAACAATAGCAAGATATATTATTTGTGTATCTTGTCTCTTCATTCTCTTCCAGGTGTGCTAAGAGTATCTTAAAATTTAAAAAAATTTAGAACCTCGGTCAAACAGAGATACTGTGTGAAATTAATTTTCTCAAATACTTATGAAGTAATCATAAATTACACTATCCCATACTCTTTTACAGAATTCAACACAAGTGGAGCTTATGTTTGAAAATCATTATGCTTGAAAGTGAAAGCACTGAGGTACTTGATACAATGCTTATTTCATTGTAATTCATGGATTCCTTAAGTTTTGAATGATCTATGTTTAAATGACTTGCAATCAAGTCTCCTTTGTCATGAATTCCAGAAACTTGCATTGGAAGAAGTATTATTTTTATCATATTCTTCACACTTATAGTAGGGAAATTGAAAGTGATTTATACAAGAGCGTTCCATCAAGAAACATGAAAAAATGTAGCTTTTAGATTTCTAGGCTTTTCTTCTCCACTTTCATTTTATATCCCACTCTCTACTTCTTTTCTTCCTAATCTTTGCCACTATGAGTTTCTTACTATTACCTTGAGATTGCATCAGCCACTCTAAAACTATATAGTATATATATTATATATACATATATATAATCTTAGAAGGTTTTAGAACTAAGTCATGGCAAATTAGTGTTTTATGGTTCCATTAAAGTATGAAAATGCCTAATATTATATAGTTTTTCCCATTAAATAACTGAGGAAAAGCGATAAAAAATTATTGTGTAAATGCTTCATCTTTGGTATTTTAACACTACTTAGGGACATTGAGAAATTTTCTATTTCATTTTATAAATCAGAATTCCACTGTAGTTGTTACAAAGTATAGTTTATACCCTCATGAAGGTCTTTCAAAATATCCTGTCTACAAGAAAAGTTTTTACATGTTTAGGCAAATCAGTGGAATGCTTAGATTCAAAGCACAAAAGTTTAGACAATCATTTTTTGTTGTTGTCATCAAAAAGAAAATTGGTCATTCATTATAGTTATTTACATTATTGTTAACTATAGTTGACCCTAACTATTTCCAAAAGTTAATAGATGTTATAGTTAACAACTGTGTAAGGTGAGTAGTATACAACACTGAAAAAATAATTCTGGTGGTGTTGGGGATGAATTCCCAAAGAAGTTGTTTCATGCTCAGGACCCTAAACTAACATAAGATTTTCATAGGAGGTGAGAAAATAAGAAAAGTTTTACCCAAAAAGGTTGGTGTCATTTAACTCAACAAATACTTACAATAAACTATAATGGAGTATAATGCCTAATCAGCACTGCTATGTGTTAGGCACTACTCTAAATATTTAACATGAATTATCTAACATAATCTATTTAAAAACCTATAAGACACTATTAATACTTTTTATTTTATAAGTGAAGCTGTGGGGGCGACTTCCTCTCCCGAGTCCCCCTGGTGCCATATGGTCCAGACAAGAAGAGATCTGTTTGGAGAGGAGGAGAAGTGGGCTGTGGCCAGTTTCACAGGGGAGACAAAGGCCCCGAGCACCTTTCTCCATAGCCTTTTATTGGGTTGTAATACACAGGAATAGAAGGCGGCAAGGATCAAACAGTAGATAACATTACAAAGAAATCTGGGGGCTTCAGAGTCTGAGTCAGTGTCTGTCAGGAAGAGAGTTGCAAAAACTTTGGGAGACATACTCATTTCCTCTTGGACCCTTATATGAATGAAAGCACTCTTAGCAGAGCAGATTTCACAGGTTAATCAGCAAGTCTTTGTGGTGCCAGATTTTTCCCCAGAACATGCTCTAGCCAGGCAAGGAGCTGCACCTCTCCCCAACAGGTATTCAGGCTTAGGAGGATTAGAGCCAGGAAGCACTTCTCCTAGAGAACATGGGGACTCGGGCTGTCAAAGCCGGGGGAGGGGGGTGAGAGTCCATTGCTCCATCTTTGTTGTAGCCCCCCAGAGTCCTTCCATGAAGGCCTCCCAAGTGATTGAGTCTGGCTTAGGTTGCCCCCCGCTGTGAGGGGTCTTACCCGTCATTGACTTCTGACCAAGCTCTGGGGGCAGAGAGAGGAACTGAGGCAGTGTTTGCTGTCAGAGACAGGCTTTGTATCCTGCAGCTCACATTCCAAAGTTTGTCTCTTGCCCTTAGCCACAAGGGGTCGAGATACAATTCTTAAAATCAGGCAGAGCAGTCTACAACATGAAGCCCTGAGAAACAAAGAGATCACTAAGCTATCATCAGGTAGAATCAGATCAGTTGACTCCTAGCCCACCCTGATAAAAACGCGGATCCTGAAGTCTACAGTCTGGCTTCAAATCTTGACTTTCCATACAACACTTAGATTAGATCTTGCCACCTGATAAGTAACCAATGATGTTAACTATTTTAATTATGTTTATTATTGGTACAACTAGTAAACTGCCTTGAGATTGCTGATTCTCTGTGGCTATATGTAAATTATTCAATATGTTGCAGATGATAAATATGATAAGTAGGTCTCAGTCCTTGATGACCTATCAGATTTTTAGAAACAATAGATCTATACCTCAGAGGTATAATAGATTAAGTATGAGAGATTAATTTTAACTGAAAGAGATTTAAGAAAGAGTTCATGGATAGTTTTTTAGTAGAACAATGAATGGATAATCTTTCAGTTGAAGAGATAAAAGAGAAGCCATTATGGGATACAAAGACAGTGTGCACAAAGGTATGGTGTTTTAAACATTCAGAACATGTTTGGAGAATAGCTTGCCTTGCATTTATTTTGCATGAGGAGAAAGAAGGTAAGTGAGGGAAAAGCCAGGGTAGAAGCCTTAAATTCAGATCTCAAGAGGTCTTTAAACAAATAAGTGACAGATCAAAAACATTCTTTGAAGATCATTTTGGCAACAGGACATAAATGGAGGAAGATATATTACTATAGATATAAAAACAAATTCAGACATGCTGGCATAGTTTCATTTGTGCATGGCAAAAGATGGTTCTACAGAAAGTAAACTCACAGTGTGGTCTGATCATAAATTCCTTACTGGATAGGTCACAGCGTATATATAAATTCTTTACTAAAAGGCTTATCATTGCTCTAAGCAAGCCCTGAACATTGTTTCTGTGCATCTAGGTTAATGCAGTCTCCTCTTTCTAATACCTGACTACTCTTTCAGACCCCTCAAGTGAGCACATAATCTTAACTATGTTGTAATCCAATCTCCACATGACTACCCTCAGAAAGCACATAATTTTAACTATCCTATTGTAACAGAGAAGTTTGTCCCAATTGCTTAGTAGAGGGGAGGGATGTCTGAGAGGAGTTAGGAAGTGCCAAAAGTGATATATTTAAATTGCAAATTAAACCACATTACACGACTTGCACAGAGCATGCATGGGCTGCCCATCCTCAGAAAGAGAGGCAGTGCCCTGCCTGGCACTGGCCAAAAATCCTCTTACCCTCTTCTGTGTCATGGCAGCAAGTAGAGGGGTAGAGATGCTGTACAGGCTGTCACACACAGTGGACATCAGCCTAGATTGGCTGGGAATTTGAATACTTCTGCCAAGTGTAGGATGTGGGGGTGAAATATTTAAACAGAGAATGAAGAGACTCATCTCTTTTTTAGTGTTCTCCTTGCCTGCCCAACTGGGCAGAGATAAATAAAGTGATACAGGGTGCAGCCAAGGTGGGGGGCCCCCAAAAAAGATTTGGGATGGTGTCCAGAATTCAAAGTGTATAGAAATATTGGAGAGACATATAAGATGTCCTCACCACCCCCACCCCCTCAGGGGAAGGGACAAATAGAGCCAGGGCCTTTGAGAGCTGTTTTGCATAGCAACAGTTTTGCAGCTAACCTCTGGAATGATTATTTAACATATCTATAACCTTTAATTGGTTTCATAGATATGTTAAATAGCTGTGGCCAAGTTTTGAGCCAGGGAGAAGGGAGTGGCTTCTACCCAAGATGGAACCAGGGGCTGTGCTCCTGAGTGGGAGCGCCTGTGCGAGAGCTTGGAAAAGATTGGCTCTAAGACATGGGATGATAACCGCCCAGACTAACAATGGCAGCCCAGTAAACTTGTAATAATACAGAAATACTGGCAGGTGTAACTGATCTTGGGAAGTGTCGGAAATAGGGGTACAGAGGAAGATGGATGTGAGGATTTAAAAGCCGGACACAGCAGCCATTAGGAAAGCCACGCAGTTTCAGCAGAATGAGGACCCCCTCTTGGTGAGGTGAAAGAGTGAGCCACGTGGTTTTGGCAGAGTGCGGACCCCCTCTTTCCCAGGTGAAAGGGAAAACCATGCAGCTTTGCCAGAATGGAGATCCCTGCAGCCAGGTGAAGAAGAAAGCCATATGCTTTTGGTGGAGTGCGAACCTCTGCAACTTTGGTAGAAGAGGCCCACGTGGTTTTGGGGTGCCCCTTTTGGCTGCATGGCCTGGAAGCAGGAGAGACTTTGACTAGAACTTGGTACAGAAGAACTCTTGCCAGTGGACTGTGAGAGAGTGCCACGTAACTTTGGATTAACTCGAGAGCCTGCACAGTGACACAGCAGACAGTGCCAGCAGCCTGAAACACAGACGTGTGCTCGTTTCCTGATTTATAGTACCCAGAGTTGGGACAGTGGGAGAAGGGAGCACTGTGTGGGTGTAGGTGTATACCCTAAAGGACTTTGATATTTTAGTGGAGGCATTAAGCCTAAATAGCATTAAATAAACATTTTGTTTCCTTTTCACAAATCTCTGGCATTGAGAGATGTCTTTCCAATTGGCAGTGGACAGAAGAGCCCAGTAGATACTAGTATTCTGTTCTTGGGAGGAGCCCCTTGTTCTATAGCGGTTTTTGGCATCCCTAGGTGGACCAAATATTCCTCCCCGCCCCGTGTTCGGTAACAGTCTGGCAGTGTGGGCAGGCCCCAGGAGGGAGGAAGCTGCAGAAAGGCAATGAAGATGCTAGCTCCACAAAAGCACACTCCAAAGAAAGTGGAAACCAGAAAGCCATTTCATGCAGAAGCCTTGGGACCAAGGAGGTCAGATAAAAATGGAGCTTGGTGTTTGGACACTGACTCTGGTCCTGGGGGTGGCTAGATTTTTTCTGTATCTTGGAGAAAAGAATGACTTGGAGCCAGGGGCCCCCAGATACTCCAAACTGGGCAACTGTTTAATAAAACCCTTTTTCCTTTGCACTGATTATTTTTTATGCTTTGTACAGTGGCAGCATCCAAATGCCATTTTGTTCAGCAACACTATGATTCAAGCCACCTTCTAATATTTTCTTCTCCTTCATGTAATCTTCCTTACATTCTATCCTTAATATCAACTACATAGAAGAAACTGAGAACTATTATTTTCCAACGCACTTATCTTAGTCTATTGAGATCGCGCTTCCAAGTATGTATAAACTCTGTTTGGTGCACATAAATTATCAAAATTCTTTATAGATATGAACCTTCTTACAGAGACAAATTCTACCTCCATAATCCTAACAGCACACTCTATCAATATTTTGTGTGTGTGTCACTGGACTAGCCATTTACTATTTTCATCTTCTGTTTCCTCACTACCAAATAAGGGAGTTAAATTTCATAAGTATGTGATCATCAGCTTCCAGAAGACATGAACTCCATATACTTGACTTTGTGCTTAAATACTTTCACAAATAAGTTTTGTTCGTGATAGTATTTCACAGATATAAATATCTTCCTTTCTTTAGAAAATTACTATTTTTATTTAGTATTTACATTCATTTGTCTCATTATACTATATTATCATTATTTTTACTTCTTAATTAACTATAAACTAAAAGAAAAATCACATTTTGCATTTATATCTGAACAGAAATTAGCATATCACATAGGCTCATAATAATATTCATTTATTAAATTTATTAATGGCAATATTAAATTCTACACTTTGATTATGGTTGAAAATTTAGCAGGTTTTAGAACAAATTTGATATATACAATTTTTTAAAAGACTCATTTTACTATTACTGCTTTTGCAAAATAAAAATATGCATTAATTTTATTCTGTGTGTTTTTATATCTTACCTCCACAAGAAAGCTAAAAAGAATGCTTTCCTTCAAAATACATATACAAATCCATAGAGTAAGAGACAATTATACAAAGATTATTTTTAAGATTATGAAGAGTCTAAATATGTTATATATTCCAAGTAAGGTTGTAACAGGGTGCAGCCAAGAGGGGGCCACAAAAAGGGATTTGGAATGGGATCCAGAACTTAAGGTGTCCAGGAAATATTAAGATGTCCTCCCTCCTTCCTTCACAGGTATGAGTTGGGGAAAGGATAAATCGAGCAGGGCCATTGAGAACTGTTTTATACATCAAAGGCTTTGCAGCTAACCTCTGACATGGTCATTTAACATATCTATAACCTTTAACTGGCTGCATAGATATGTTAAATAGCTGTGGCCATGCTCTGAGCCAGGGGGATGAAAGTGACTTCCACCCAAGATGTAACTGGGAGAAGGTCCCCTGAGTTACAGTGCCTGCGTGAGAGCTTGGGGATGATAGGCTCCACGCCATGGGGCCACACCTGCCCAGACTCATGATGGCAGCCCAGTGAACTTGGAATAATACAGGAACACTGGCAAGTATAGCCTATTATAGGAGGAGTTGGAAATGGGGCTGCAAAGGAGGACTGGCCCGGTGATTTAAACCTAGACACCATAGCAATTTAAGAAGAGGGAACCACGTGGCTGTGGCAGTGCAGAGAGAGAGAGAGAGCCACATGATTTTGGACAAAGTGGGGACCCCCACAGCTGGGGGTAGAGAGAATAACCATGCAGCTTTAGCAGAGAATTGCCATTTGACTTTGCCAAAGTGGCAACCCAACCCTCTCAACAGCTTTGCGGGGAAATCCACACAGTTTTGTCCAGAGTGCAGACCCCTGCACCTCTGGTAGAAGAGGACCATGCGGCTTTGGGGTGCTCCCTTTGGCCACGTGGCCTGGGAAGCAGGAGACACTTTGTCTGGAAAATGGGTACAAAGAACTCTTGCCAGTAGACTGTGAGAAGGTAGCACATAGCTTTGGATTAATTAGAGATCCTGCCTAAACGACAACCCACTGGATGGTGGCAGGAGCCTGGATCCTGGACTCATGATTCTTTTCCTGAGTTCCGGTACCTTGAATTAGGGCAGGGAGAGAAGGAAGCGCTGTGGGTGTCTGTGGGTATCCAGAAGGGCTTTGATATTTTAGTGGGGACATTGGGTCACTACTTTAAGTCTGTATAGCTTTAAATAAACTTTCCTTTCTGTGGGGGCAACCTCTCTGCGAGGGCCCCCTGGTGCCACGGACACGTGTGAATGAGTAAATATGGCCAAGAAGTGATGAGATCTGTTTGGGGATGGAGGCCTGGGCTGTGGCCAGTTCCTCTGGGGAGAAAGAGGCCAGCAGTGGCCAGTTTCTCCAAGGAGAAAAAGGCCCTGAGTGCCTTTCTCCATAGCCTTTTATTGGGTTGTAATACAGAGGAATACAGGGCAGCAAGGATCAAACACTAGATAATATTTCAAAGAAATCTGAGTCAGTGTGTGTCAGGAAGAGAGTTGCAGAAACTTTGGGAGACATACTCATTTCCTCTCGGACCCTTATCATAGGAATGAAAGCACTTTTAGCAGATTTCGCAGGTTAATCAGCAAGTCTTTGTGATGCCAGATTTTTCCCCAGAGCACGCTCTGGCCAGGCTAGGAGCTGCACCTCTCCCTATCAGATATTCAGGCTTAAGCAAGGGGATTAGAGCCAGGAAGTGCTTCTCCCAGAGTACATGGGGACTCAGGCTTTGACAAAGCTGGTGGGCGAGAGTCCATTGCTCTCTGTTGCAGCCCCCCAGAGTCCTTCCATGAAGGCCTCCCAGGTGATTGAGTCTGGCTTAGGTTGCCCCCCCGGTGTGAGGGGTCATTGACTTCCGACCAAGCTCTGGGGGCAGGGAGAGGAACTGAGGCAGCGTTTGGTACCAGAGACAGGCTTTGTCTCCTGCGACTGGCATTCCAAACGTCATCTCTCGACCTTAGCCACAAGGGGTAGAGATACAATTCCTAAAACTAGGCAGAGCGGTCTACAACAACGCCTTTCCTTTTCACAAATCTCTGGCATTGAGAGATGTCTTCTGATCGATGGTGGACAAGTGAGCTCAGTAGGTGATTCGGACGGTATTAGTATGCCATCCTTGGGGGAGGCTGTTGTTCTGTAACAGTTTTTGGCATCCCTGGGTGAGCCAAACACTGCCCCTCCCTTGGACCTCTGTTCTGTAACAAGGAGAGCTGATCTCATGTTAAATGGCTTCTATTTGAGAACTTTTTGTGTGACTTTTGCATTCTATTTTCACATTGCTTTTGGGACTGCAGTAAAATATATATGCCTTGATATTTGAAGCTTGAATGTGCCCTTGATACTTTGAGTTGCTATAGCAAACAAAGTCCTGTTGGTCTGAGAATCCACTCAAAGTTAATCTTAAAATTAATTTGCTTCTTCTGCTGAGAGTTTCTTTAAAAATCACTTTCCAATTTCTGTTAAACATTTCCAGTTATAGTACAATTACATTTTTTCAGAATTAATTCACTTGTCTTTCAACTTCAAGATAGTGTTTACCTTTCACTGTGATGCAGAGGAAGGTTATGGTGAAATTTTCAAAGGATTAAAACATTAAATCTTAAAATTCTATTTTACTTTTGCAAAAGTCTAGTGGGCCCAGTCCTAGCTATCGCAGAGATAAGCAATTATTGTAAATATTTAAGATGCTGTCTTGCTAATTTGGGCTTTGTAGGAAAAAAATTAGGTTCTTAAAAATAAAGTATTCAAATTGTTGTATTGCCAACCTAAACTCAGTAAAAAATCACCTAGCATCCTTTTATTTTTTAAGAATATTTATAGATGTTTCATTCACAAAAAAATAAATAACAATGAATTCCATGTATTGTTCTCTGACAAACACAGCCAAAGTACAACTGGCTGTGGATGATACATTCTACTCAGACAGGAGTTGCATCAAGACCTTTCAACATTTACAGTTTCTCCCTAACTGATCATTTTTCATCTAGACAAGAAAGTTGATTTGTTTTAGTCCAACTTGTCTCTAACTTTCATATTTTAACATTTTTTCAAAGAAAAGAATCAGAGTCAACAGTAAGTCTAATCAGACCATTTTCACCAATTAGAAATTAGTTATTTAAAAGTCAACATTTCAATAGCTTCTCAGCCTTTTGGCTAAGATCAAGTGTAGTATTTGTTCTTATCAGTTTAAAAGTCAACATTTTATACTTTGGTAAATACCATATATACAAATAATTATTTATATGAATACAAAAATTGGATTTGCATTAGATTGTAAAATGCTAAGGTTTATTATTACCATTTTATTTTTTATTTTTATTATTTTCTTATTGTTCAGTTTACAGTTGCCCCACATTTTCCCCCATTGCTTTCCCTTGCCTCTCCCATACACCCCACCCCCATAGTCAATCTCTAACCTGTTGTCCATGTTCATGGGTCCTCTATGCATATTTCTTGAATTGTCCCCTCCCCTTACATCCATTATCCTCCTTTCTCCTCCCCTTTGGTTATTGTCAGTTTGTTCTTTATTTCCATGTCTCTGCTTCTATTTTTAACTAAATAATTCATGGAAAGCACCTTTTATAGCCTCTATTATATTAACAACCTAAATGGAATGAAGGTTACCATTTAGAATTTACTAACATCTCTTATAAAATAATCCCATTAAATAGGTTATGGGATAAATTTTTCTTATGACAATCATTCCTCTTGTGACATTCAAGGATATATCAGTTTAATAAATTTTAAATGAGTGACTCTTGTTTATTATCATTTGACTGGACTCCAGTTATATACAAGAAGTATGAAGTTATCTTATTGAATAACTTCTTATCCAATAAGAAATTAAAAATGAGTTTTTGTCAACTATTTTTCACTAGCAAATATAATGACTCACCTTCCAAATAAAAGCATATCAACATGAAATTTTCCCAAGGGTATATTCTAGGCTATAATTTTTATGTTAATGAATTCCTTACTGAGTAGTAAATTGTAAGAATATATTACTTTATTCTTGTGATATATTACCTGTTAGCAGATAATTACCAATCAAAGCCTAAATAAAGGGAAAGATTGCCCTGTGACACCAATTACCTCTACAGTAAAAATTTTTAAAAGGTTCACTGTAATTGGACAAATATAAGTAGTATTTTCCACACATTAAAGAAAAAGATAGTTATGTGGCAGTAAGTGGCAAAGCTGAGAAACAGGCCCCAAAGCCTCTGCTTCTGAGTGTTATACTTAGAAAATAAGTGATATTTAGGAAAGGTCACAAAAACAATACATATACTCCAATTCTTAACTTAAAGACATATATTTAATGACCATTCACTTATTTAACATATATGGAGTGCTTACTCAATATATCATTATGGGTTGAGCCTTGACAAAACATGAAAAATAGTGAACAGTTAGCATGGGGAAATTTTAAAAGGACAATATATCACATGAATGATTTAAACCAATGTAGTTTGGGTACTCTGACAGTACTAAATACAGTAGCCACTAATTTAACTGTTTTATATATTTAAATCAGTGTTGTCACTCAAAAAACCACTTTACGGGAGAGCAAAAATAAGAACAAAACATTTAATACCTTGGTATTTTTTCTCATAAAGTAGTAAGCAGATCATTAAAAAATGATAATATAGCACCCTGGCTGGTGTAGCTCAGTGGATTGAGTACAGGCGTGAGAACCAAAGGATTGTGGTTTGATTCCTAGTTGGGGCACACACCTGGGTTGCAGCCAATTCCCAGCAGGGGACGCACGTGAGGCAACCATACATTGATATTTCTCTCCCTCTCTTTTTCTCTTACCCTCTAAAGATAAATAAATAAAATCTTTAAAAAATAATAATATAGCAGCATTATTTACAATACCCAAGTGCTGGAAACAGCCTAAGTGCCTATCAGTAAATGAATGGATCAAAACACTGTGGTACACAATTTTTTTCCATTTATACAATGGAATACTACATAGCAGGAAGAAAGAAGAAATTCCTTTGTGACAGGATGAAACTGGAGAGCATTATGCTAAATGAAATATGGCAGGTGGTAAAAGGTAAATACCATATGATCTAACCAACAAAACAAACAAATGAACAAAACAGAACCAGAAACTTGGCAATAAAGAACAAACTTAGAGTGACCAGAGGAAAAGAAGGAGAAGGATAATGAGAGAAAGAAGGGAAAGGAGCAAGCCAAGGAACACAGAAAGAGGACTCATGGGCGTGAGCGATGCAGGAGGCTTGTCTGTTAGAGTGGTGGAGGATGGGGCAGGGAAGAGCAATGGGGAAAAAGGCAGTACAACTCTTACTGAACAACAATAAAAAAACAAAAAAAAATAAAAATGTACCAAGAGTTAACAAGGAAACCAAATATTAATTAAATGCCTATTCATTTCTTTTATAAGCAGTTAATAAAGACCTAATATTGTAACAAGGTGCAGCCAAGAGGGAGGCCCCTAAAAGGGATTTGGAATGGGGTCCAGAGCTCAGGGTGTCTAAGAAATATTAGAAAGACACATAAGATGTTCTTACCCCTTACCACCCCTCTTCACAGCTGTCAGTTGGGGGAAGGAACAAATGGAGAGGGGCCAATGAAAGCTGTTTTCCATAACAAGAGTTTCGAAGATAACCTCTAGAATGGTCTTATCTATAAAAGCTTATAGATCTTATAGGTCTTATCTATAAAAGCTTATCTATAACCTTTAACTGGCTGCATAGATATATTAAAAAGCTGTGGCCATGCTCTGAGCCAGGGGAATGGAAGTGACTTCCACCCAAGATGTAACTGGGGGCAGGTCCCTTGAGTTATAGCACCTGCATGAGAGCTTGGAGATAATTGGCTCCACACCATAGGGCCATGCCTGCCCAGACTCACTATGGTAGGCCAGAAAACTTGGAATATACAGGAATGCCGGCAGGTATAGCCAATTGTAGAAGGAGTCAAAAATGGGGCTGCAAGGAGGACTGTCCCGGGGATTTAAAACCCAGACATGGCAGCCATTGGAGGAGTACCATGCGGCTTTGCTGAAGTGGGGACCCCCACAGCCATGTGAGAAGGAGTACCACGTGGCTTCTGTCAGAGTGGTGACCCTACCCTCTCTGCAGCTCTGGTAGAGAGAAAAACCATGCAGTTTTGGCCAAAGTGCAACCCCTGCAGCTTTGGTAGAAGAAGCCCATGCAGCTTTGGAGTGCTCCCTTTGGCCACATGGCCTGGGAAGCAGAAGAGACTTTGCCTGGAAGAAGGGTGAAAGAACTCTTTGCCAGTAGACTGTGAGAAGGTGCCACCTGACTTTTGATTAATTAGAGAACCTGCTTGGATGGTGACCCATCAGATGATGACAGTGGCCTGAAACATGGATGTGTGCTTCTTTTTCTAAGATATGGTACCCCAAATTAGGAAAGGGGGGGAAGGGAATGCTGTGGGCATCTGTGGGTATCCAAAAGGACTTTGATATTTTAATGGGGACATTGGGTTACTACTTCAAGTCTGTATAGCTTTAAATAAACCTTTCCTATCCTTTTCACAAATCTCTGGCATTGAGAGACCTCTTCTGATTAGCAGCAGACAATTGAGCCCAGTAGGTGGTCTGGGTGGTGTTAGTATACCATTCTTGGAGGGGGCCCCTGTTGTTCCGTAACAGTTTTTGGCATCCCTGGGTGGGCCTAATATTGCCCCCCTTGGACCTCTGTTCTGTAACAATAGGTGCCAAGCAATAAGATAGAAATTGGATGTATTGCAGTCAACAAAACAGACACACTCTTTGCATTCACAGACCTTACAGTCTATAGGGGGAACAGGTAATAAGTAAACAATGAAGGTTGTTAAATGCTCTTAAGGAAATGAACAGTGCAGGAAGTTGGAGAATAATATGGGAGGAACCTATTCAAATAGAGTAAGTAAGAAAGACATCCATAAAAAGAGTTCCAGATATAAGCTAAAGCCTATAAATATAAGGAACAACCCTGAAAGTACACAGGGAACAAGCTGAGCTGAGGTGCCAGAGAGGGAAAGAACAGTTTCTGATTGAGAAACTAGCTGAGAAGAGGCCAATGTGGTGGTGTGGAGTATGGTCAACAGCAAGAAAAAGAAACTGAGTTTAGACCAGGGACCATCCTCTGAACCATGTTGGGAAATTTGAATCTCATTTCATGTGTAAAGGATTTCAGACAGTAGCTAATGGGGTCTGCTTGTACTGCTATACAGAGATAAGTCACAGATGAGAATGATGAGATAGGAAAGGAGAATATTATAATAGAAAAAGCTAAGTTTTAGCACTGGAACAAAGTTAATAATTTCCTCAGTTTTTTTGTAAATGGACTAGGTCTAGGGACAGTGTCTTTAAAATATAAAACAATCACATTAATGTTAAAATAAAAGGTTTTTATAGATTGAATTGAATTCAATATTAGTTTTACTAGGTAGATAAATACATTGTCATATTTTAAAGAATTAAAGTTCTGGCTGTGTTTTATATAAATAAAATAAAATAAAACTATATTCCTTTTCATTTAAAAAAGAAAATTATTTTTATGTCTTCAAAATAACTGATAGAGAAACAAATCTTCCAAAAGGTAAAATAAGGGTGATTTTATCTCCATACAGCCCAGTATAAAACATTGTTAGTCTGTATATAATACCAAAACAACAGTTCAACTCAATGAGAAAAAAATTCACCAAGCCAGTGATTTAATATAAGGGAGAATTTAAAAGAATAGGTATTTTACATTTAAAAATGTGTAAAAAGTAGTTGGCCCCATTTAACTATAATTACTTTCTTTACATATATGTAAAACTGGTAGAAAAAATGCTGACATAATAAGATTTTAGGGAGATATGTATGCAAATCTTCTCGCTCAGAGCGTTGCACAAGGTAGGCATTTATTTATAACCATAGTTTTGGGTCTATCTAAGGAGAATCTGAATCACAGTTAGAATTAGGAGTTTAAGGAAGTTATGCTAATTCATTAGCAGTTATTTGGTAAACAGAATAATTAATTTATGATTATTCTTAAAAGTCCATCAAACAAATTTAAACTAGGAAACTGTTCTTCAAGCATGGTTTCTGCAGCTTTCTATTTATACCAAAGTGAGAAGAATGGTGTAATTATATTGAGAACATAAGACAGTAAGAGGAATTCAAACACGACTTTACAATTTTGTTGCTTGCTAAGATGGGCTTCTTACATGTCAATATACCATCCAAAATATATTAGGGCAAGAAAAAAATAATTGAGGTTTTCAGGAACAACTACAAAGGACAGATGGACAAAACTAAGGCAGGGTGGAATCAGGGGAGGGAGGTAGGGTTGGCTGGGATGGGGGAGTGGGTGGGTGGGGTGAATGCAGACAACTGTACTTGAACAACAATAAAATTTTAAAAAAGAAAAAAATAATTGAGAATTACATGGAATTAAAGTTACCTTTCAAAACAATATGTTAAAGTCTTAACCTTTAGTGCCTCAGATTGTGAACTTATTTGAAAATACAGTCTTTTAAGATGGAATTACTTAATTTAAGATGAGCTCCTCCTGTAGTAGAATAAACCCTTAATGCAAAGTAACTGGTGTCCCTTTAAGAAGAAGAGGGTGCAATGACAAAGAGACTCAGGGAAAACAACAGAGGCAAAACCTAGAGTGATGTATTTACAAACCAAGGAATGCCAAGGAGCACTGTGGCAAATAATGGCAGCTAAAGGAGGCAAGGAAGGGTTCTTCACAACAAATTTTAGTGAAATTAAAGCCCTGGTGACATCTTGATTTTGTACATGGTGCCTCTAGAACTGTCAAACAATAAATTTCTCTTGTGTTAAGCCAGTCAGTTTGTGGTATTATTAAGGCAGACCTAGGAAATTGATACATGAGTTTAGATGCATAGAAAGCTGGTCTTCAATCTAAAGCTGGTTTTTATTGTTGTTGTTGTCATTGTTTTTTACCTCAACAAAATAGGAGAAGCTAAAGACTAAATGAAATGATAAAATACCAATATAGCATTTCATTATTAATCTTAATTTTGGTCTGGTGTAACAACATGCATTAGTAAAACAAAAGAAAGCCAAACAAAAAAGGAAACAGGCAAATATCCCCAACATTAATTGTACCATCTTTTCTGACTATTTTTTTGTCCCATTTAATTAACAAAGATAGGTTTATCACTGCCAAATCTCCAGAGCCGCCCCCTACAGCTGTAAAAAAATAAGGTCTATTCATTGACTTCAAGCATCTTTAACAAAAGTGCCATTGAACAGCAGAAACCTATTTTATTGGTGATGACATGTGAAACTAAAAGAACACAATCTGATTTTTTTTCGGACTCAAGTACATAAAATTGAACTTACAGTGCTGCAATTTAGAAAAAAACTTGTTTTTAAGGCTGCATATAATTGCATATAACTTTTTGAATACATTCATATGCATGATATTAGAATAGCTTATGTGCACCTAAATTTGATATTATAAAAATAGCATTTGGCTAAAACTGCATATCTGAGTCAATATTCTCTCTTTCTGTGACCATTATAGTTTTCTGAATCTTGTCTTCCCTGCACAGTCTTACTTGCCATCAGTCTTAATCCATTTTCGAAAGCAAATTAAGGCAGAGAGACATATGGGATATGCAACTCTACTCTCTATTTTCATTTCCCTATTCCTCTGTCAGAGTCAATAAGTACACATTCAAAGAAGTGGGGCTAAGCAACTCATTAATCCTCTAGCTCACTGCTTCCAAAATATGGGTGGTTCGTTAGGTGCTTTCTGAAAGCTGCAGTGCAAAGTGTAGTTCATGAGTACCGTTAAAGACCCAGGAATACAGAGGTGTAGGGCATGGGTAGAGAGACTTATCAGTGATAATTACACTGCTATATGTATGTTCTGTAATTGATCCACTCACAGCATTTTACAAATAATATTTTGTATTCATAAGGGATATAAGATGTCTATTTTTAGAGCTTCTTCCAAGCCTGAAGTCTCCTCATTTAAATCTGACTCATCTCATCACTGGTTTCCTCCTCCCAAGTACCACTGTCTTAAGAATAAGAGTAGAAAAAGATTTTGAGCTTATAAAAATCTGTTCAGAAGGTAAGAAAGTCAAGGAACTTTAAAAAGCAGAATAATTTAGAAATCTAATCCTGGTGATACCTGTATACATGGTGTTTCCAAGTCACCTTATTATAATTCAGGTCACTTTATTAAAGTTATGAGGCCTCAAAATTACAACTGAACTATAGAACAACCATAATTCAGAACCATCAGAAATCAAGCTGAATGGAAGTCCTACAACTATAGAATTAAGGAAGAAACCAGCTATGGAAATAAAGAAGAAACCATATAGAGACTGGTAGGAGGGGCAGAGATGTAGAATGGGTTGGCCCCACACCCATGTGTGGCAGATAAAAATCAGGAGATATATCAGGAGTGAGGGGACCCAGCCCTATACTAGGATCCCCAGCCCAGGGATCCCGTGTCAGCAAGCCAGGAGGATAAATCTCCATAACTTCCAGGAATTGGGACTGAAGAAGACAGAAACTACTGGAGTCTCAGGCAGTTCTACTTAAAGGGCCCATGCACAGACTTACTTGGACTCATTCCCTCTGAGATCTGGCATGAAGGTAACAGATTCAAAGACATCAGAGACATATTGGGAATGTAACTGATGTCCAGCTCAGGATGAGCACTGAGGAAAGCTTTCTTCCAGACAGCAGTGCTGGCAGAGACCATTGTTCCCTTGTTGAGCCCTACTCCCACAGAGCCACAAAGCTGTCTGTGCCACTAGAATCTGTAGGATAACTACTACATTAGGCTACTCTACTAAAGCTGAGAGACATAGAAGCTCTACCTAATACATATAAACAAATACAGAGAGGCTGCCCAAATGAGGAGAGAAAGAAACATGGCTCAAGTGAAAGAGCAGAACAAAACTCCAAAAAAAAAAAAAAAAAGAACTAAACAAAATGGAGACAGGCAAACTACAAGCAAAGTTCAAAACACTGGTTAAAAGGATGCTCTAATTCACTGAGGACCTCAAGAGCATTAAAGAAATCTAATCAGCAATGAAGGATACACTAATTTAAATTTTAAAAATTTACATGAAATCAATAGTAGAATGGGTAATACCAAGAGTCAAATCAGTGATTTGGAATATAAAGAAGCAAAAAAACAAACAATTAGAACTGAAAGAATAAAATAACCCCCCAAATGAGGATAGTGTAAGGAGTCTTTGAGACCACTTCAAAAGTACCAACATCAGCATCATGGGGGTCCCAGAGGGAGAAGAGAGAGATCAAGAATTGGGAACCTATTTGAAAAGTAATGACAGATAACTTCCCTGACTTGGTGAAGGAAATAGACATACAAGTACAGGAAGTACAGAAAATCCCAAACAAGGTGAACACAAGGAGGCCCAACCAAGACACATTACAACGAAAATGCCAAAAGGCTAAACACAAGGAGAGAATCTTAAAAGCAGAAAAAGTAGTTAATTACCTCTCAATACAAGGGAGGTAATAAATGCCAAAAGGGCTCCCACAACACTGTCACCTGATTTATCAAAAGAAATTTTGCAGGCTATAAGAGATGGACAATAAATATTCAAAGTGATGAAAGGCAAGGACCTATAAACAAGATTACTCTACCCAGTAAAGCTACCATTTATAATTTAAGGAAAGATAAAGTTTTCCAGACAAAAAAATAGCTGAAGGAGTTCATCACCACCAAACGAGTATTATAGGAAATGTTAAAGGGTCTTCTTTAAAAATAAGTAAAGGAAGATAAAAATATAAACTATAAAATGGCAATAAATACTTATTTATCAATAATTGATTATAAAAAAAACAAGATAAACAAGTGAAAAAGAAACAAAATCACAGATACAGAGAACATTTTGATGGTTTCCAGGTGAACCTGGATGGGTGGAAAAGGTCAGTGGACTAAGAAGTACAAATTGGTAGTTACAGAACAGTCATAGGGATATAAAGTACAAAATAGGGAATACAGTAATGAAAGAACATATATGCATGACTCATGGACATAGAGAACAGTATTGGGTTTCTAAGGGATTATGGGAGCTGGGTTGAGGGTGTCAAAGGGGGAAAACTGGGACAAGTATAGTAGCATAAACAATAAAATATAATGAAAAAATAAAGTTATGATACTCTCCAAATTAAAAATTTATTTCAGTTAATACAAAGTATCTTTTTAACCTGCCAGTTTTTATTACACAGTTCAATAAGTGGTATTAGTTTGCCATAGTTTAAACTGAATTATCCCCCACCTTTCCCTCCTTGATGTTATTCTAACACTTAGATGGGATTATTGGCATCGGTGGAAAAAAAGGTAAGAATAATTTTAGGAAATGTTACAGATATCTGAAGGCAGTGCCAAGACAGCCAAAATGTGTGTCAAGCTAATGTGGTTCCAGTATTGTTAGTGGGAGGTGATATATGTCAGGTAAACCCAAAGGAAGTAGAGGAGATTGTAAAAGAGTGATTGATAGTTGTTGCAACTGCTCCATCACAATAGAATTACAAACAGTAGCCAGAGGTAAACAGGAGGTTAAGTGGTTGTAATAAGAAGCAGAACTACAATCTGGTACATTTCCATATACTCCAGTGGCCACCCACTGCACTTAAAATAAAACCAATCCCTTCACCAGGATCTATAAAGCTCTATAAAATCAAACATTTGTTTATTTCTTCAACCTCATCTCCTACTATTGCTTTTTTTCTCAGATCGCTGAATTTCAGCCACACTTGTTTTCCAGCTAGTCCTTAAACATACTAAACTTGTCCCTGTCTTAAGCCTTTTCATTCTGTGTTCCTTCAGATAGAAATGCCCAGCTCCAGATCAATTGGTGTCCTTTTCATATTAATCATGGTCTGGGACTTCAAATTTAAAATAGACACTCTCCATTGCCACCGGCTGTCCTTCCTGCATTTTCTTTCTCTTTGCTTTGATCTTACCAACATTTATCATTTTCTAAAAGTATCTTTTTTTTTATGTTGCCTGACTTTGCCCTGAGTCTATAAATGTTTGAAAGCAGGGACGCTACCGTGTTAACCTTGTGTTCGCAGTTGCTAAAAACATGCCTTGCCTTAAGTAGGTATTCAATAAGTTTATTTTGAATGAATAACTAAATTAGTGAGTTGTAGAGATGATAACATGGGGATAAAGACAGAACCTCAGCCTGCTGGTCTGAGAGGATGAAAAAAGTGGGAGACAGTAGAAGCTATGATGTACTAAACAGTATAATAATGATGGAATAAACACTCAAATTTGCTGTTCTGTGATATAGTAAAAAAAGTTACTTATTAGTGCTCTATGTTAGTTTTGTCAGTGTTAAGATAAAGATGACTATTTTGTATGTCCAATTAAAAATTTAGTTAGGTGAGATAGAGATGGCAGCAAGACATGTGGGAGCAGAGCCCAGTTCTCTCTGTACCCAGCTGGAACACCTAGCCAATCTTCTAAGGAACAGAGTGAACAGACAATGGAGTCCCAGCTTATATGAAGTTTGGAGGCCAAAAATTGCAGAGAACATTGAAAAACAGATGGTAAGGAGATCATATTGGGACCCTAAGTTTCCTGGGACCTGTGCAAGGACCAAGGGTGCTATGGCCCCTAGGCCAGCTCCTGCCACAGGATACTTGGAGTAGAGATAGATCACCAGCTCCCTCCCCTACCAAAGAAGAGAGGGCACTGAGGCACAAGGAGCGACCTGGATACTTGAATTCATGGGGGAAATAAAGATGAAGTGAGATGCACATAGGGGCTATGTTCACCTACTGGGACTTGGATGCCAGGTAGGTCATTACCAGATAAATTGGGGAGTTGGTTGACACCTGAAAAAGGAAGAAGAGTTGGGCCCTGTCAGACACTGACCAAGATGGTCTCAAGTCAGGTTAAAAATTGGGCTGTGAGAAAAGTTGGGTGCTTGTTAAGAACAACGGGCTTAAACAAGATGATCCTTCCAAAAAATGCTCTCAGTCACTTTTTAACAAACTCTCTAGAAGGGGCTGGCTTGCACTATTCACCAGGTAGCTCATTCAAGATACTGGCCTGAGGCTGATATGAGCAGTTTAGGCTGAGGCTGATTTAAGCTTTTTGCCCATGCTTGACTTGAGCCACTAGCCTCATAGCTGGTTTACTTTGCTTGCCAAATGGTACACTATGGCCATAATGAGCTTACAAAGAGCAAGGAGGAGGTGCACTACACAGACTGCAATGCAACTGGTGAATTAAAGGCACAGGCCTGGTGCAGATGGACAGTAGGGGCCAGGCAGCTCACAGAGGACCTGGGGTGAAGGCTAGGCAACTGATAATATTGTGGCCCAGACATGGGCAACATCCTCACAAAACCACAGGAAGGGAGAAGAGCAAAACCCAGTGTGGGGGCAACTTTGCCAGCAAGTACCCCTGTCCACCACGGATGAAAGTAACACTACAAAGAAATTCATATGATCTGCTTGGGGAGGAGAGGTGGCCAATTTTTCAGAGGAAAAAGGCCAGGAGCTCCTTTCTCAAGGGGCTTTTATTGTGTTGTAATACACAGGAATACAGGCAATAAGGATCAAACAGTAGATAACATTTCAAAGAAATCTGAGGGCTTAGTCTGAGTCAGTGTCTGTTAGGAAAGGGGGTTGCAGAAACTTTGGGAGACATACTCATTTCCTGCTTGGACCCTTAACATACAAATGAAAGCACTCTTAGCAAAGCAGGCTTCACAGGAGTTTTAGGAACTCTTTCTTATGCCAGATCACCCCAGATCCTGCTCTAGCTGGCAGAGGACTGCACCACCTCCCCCATCATAGGTTTTCAGGCTTTTGTGGATTAGAGCCAGGAAGTGCTTCTCCCAGAGAACATGGGAACTCAGGCTATGTCAGAATAGCCAGGGGCAAGGGTCCATCCCTCCCTCTTTGCTGCAGTCCCCCGAGTCCTTCCATGATAGCCTCCCAAGTGATCATGTCTGGCTTAGGTTGCCCCTCTCCATGAGGAGTCTTACATCTCCTCATGGACTGACAATGCTCTGGGGGCAGGGGAATAAAGCAGAGGCAGCATTTGCTACCAGAGACAAGCTTTGTCTCCTGTGGCTCACATTCCGGAAGTTGCTCACTCAACCTTAGCCATGGGAGGTAGTTACAATTCCTGAAACCAGGCAGAGTAGTTCCCCACAGCCCAGCCCCCTCTTTCTGTGCCATATAAGAAGACCAGCAGAATTCACTCTGTGGGTTTAAAGTCAGCAAGAGGCCTATTTCTTCCTCTCTTTTTCTTTCTTCTTCCCTCAAGTGAGACAATAAGACCTGGAGATGTGAAAAGTCCAGAGACAAATCCAAAGAGGGAGCACGTGAATAACCCCAACAACTGAGAAACTGAGAATGATTTCACTTTGCTATCCCATAGAACTGGCATTTGATTGTTTATTTGGATTATTGTTATTTTTCATTATTTTTACTTATTACACTTTATTAGTATTTTTATTGTCTTATTTTTTAAAGTTTTTTCCTTTTTATTTATTTGTTTAATTTCATTGTTTGGTTGTCCTTATTCACTCTTTCATAATGTATTTTAATTTTCCTTCTTTCACTTCCACATGTGTCCCTATTATGTACTATTCTTGATCATATACTTTCTATTCTAGTAATCCAAATCATATATTTCTTGTCATATTATTGTTGTTTCAGTACTATTATAAATAATTGTTGTTCCATACAATTGTACATAACACAGCAACCCTCCCTGATCTTAGCACATTTCAATCTTGAGCATTATTATTATTGTGGTTAACTCTATTCTCTCTCATACCACACCTACTTTCTATCCTTTAGTCTCACTATATCTCATCATCTAACCTTGCACAAGTGCTCTGTTTTCTGGATTCAACACACAATACTCCTCCCCTCTACCAAGAATCTTATCTCTCTGTAACCTTTTATAAAAAATGACTAGTTGGGTGAAATATCACAGTTAACATTATACTTATCCAAAGAATCTCCTTTCTCTTAACTGCTTGCTGGTACTATAAATCCCACAGAATACTCTTCAATTCTCTTAATTCATTTTGCTTACCCCCTCCCACTTGTCACATACAAGAATAGGTGGGAGCTGCGAACATCAGTATACCTTCTGAGGAGAGAAACAACCAACAAAGGAAATATAAAAAGGTAAAAACCCAAGTACCACAACTGAGTCCACACAAACAGAAAAAAGGGCAAACCCAGAGCATCCAGAAAATGAGATTGAAGAGACCACACCACTGATCCTCATAGCATTTCTACCATACAGTTTTATCCTACAAAGACAGGTAGCAAAGTGAAACATCAAAAAACACAGAAACAAACAAAAGAGTCACCTAAAATGGGGAGACAAAAAAATAACATTCAATCAAAAGGAACAGAACACTTCCCCCACAAAAAAAAAAAAAAAACCTAAATGAAATGGAGGTAAGCAAACTCTCAGATATAGAACTCAAAATAATGGTTATTAGGATTCTCAAGGAACTCACAGAAAACTACAAGGAACTGACTAATAACTACAACAGTATGAAAAAGGAAATGCAAACTATAAACAAAAAACAGGAAAAAATAAAAAATAAAGTTTCAGAAATAAAAAGCACATCAGAAGGAATTACAAGTAGGCTGGAGGAAGCAGAAGACTGAATTAGTGAGCTGGAAGACAAGATGGAAAGAAACACCTGGGTAGAGCAGCTGCTTGAACAAAAGATTCAAAAATATGAAGATAGCTTAAGTGAATTCCAAGATAACACGAAATGCAACAACATTCAAAACAAAGGAATACAGAAGGAGAAGAAAAGAAACAAGAAATAGGAACCCTGTTAAAGGGATATACTAAAGGGACTACACCAAGAAGAGAAAGGACAAGAGTGAAAGAGAGATATACACAGGTAAAAAGGGGGGAAATGAATAAATATCTGTCAATAATAACCTTAAATGTTAATGGATTAAATCCTTCAATCAAAACACATAGAGTAGCCAAATGGACAAGACATCATAACTCATCCATATGCTGCATACAGTGGACCGACCTCAGAACAGAAGTTCTACACAGCCCTGCTCATGTAGCTCAGTGGATTGAGTGTGGGCCTGCAAACCTGATTCCCAGTAAGGGCACATGCCTGGGTTGCAGGCCAGGTCCCCAGTAAGAGATGTGTGAGATACAACCACACATCGATGTGTCTCTCCCTCTCTCCTTTCCTTTCCCTCTCTATAAAAATTTTAAAAATAATTTAAAAAATTATACACAGACTGAAAGTGAAGTGTTAGAAAAAAATATTCCAAGTGAAGGAACCTGAAAGAAAAGCCAGGGTAGCAATACTTACATCAGAAAAAATAAACCTCAAAGCAAGGGTCATGGAAAGAGACCCAGAGGAAACTTCATGATAGTCAAGAGAAGAATTCATAAAGAAGACATAAATATTATAAACATATATGTACCCAACATAGGAGCAACCAAATACATAGGAAAAATCTTAGAGGACTTCAAGAAAGATATTGACAGCAACACAATTATAGTAGGGAATCATAAAGAAAAAGAGGTAGATGATGGTGAGATAGGTGGGAATGGAGTCTACCTCTGCCTGCGCCTGGGTGAAACACCTAGCTAATCTTCTGAGGAACAGAACAAACAAGTCAGTGGTATCCCAGCATACATGAAGACTGGAGATCAAAAACTGTAGAGGGCATTGTAAAATCAGATAGTAAGGGGAGTGCTTCAGGACAATAAGGTCCCTGGGACCAGCTTAGGGACCAGGGGAGCTGCAGCCCCATGCCTGGCACCTGCCAGGTTTGCTGCAGAGTTCTTGGGAGAGAGCCAGGTTGGACTGTGTGAGAGGTCAGGTGCTTGTTTGGAGTGGCATGCTTGAATAGGGGGAATTTTTCAAAAACAATAAGAGAAAAAAAGAGGCATCAGTGGCTATTTGGGGAATTCTCCAAAGCAGCTGCCCTAGGCTCCCACACCCCTACTCCAACATTCCCAGGGATGGTGCGTACCCAATCCCACAGGCAGGCAGCTTCCAGTCCCTGCCTCAGCAGTGAGGCTTAGTGCTCAAGCCCAGCCCACAGGTCCCAAGATGGGATGGAGGGTGCCTGATCCCACCACCCAGAGACACATCCCACCTGGCCCCTGCACCCAGAGACATGAAGGGCTGACTGGCTCTCTAAAGGGAAGGTGGAGACCCCCAAAAGAGGACAGCTTCTGGGCTCAGGGAGTCATCAATCCCCCTAAAGACATAACTCAGTGGCAGGGGTATGCTGAACTACCCCGAAGGGGCACTGAGAGTACCTAGCATGTAGGACAACAAAGAGGGAGAAGGTGATATGTGAGTTGCCCCTAATTAGTATGACTCAAGGACAGCTCAACTGGTGGACTGAAGGCATACACTGGGTGCAGAAGAGCACTGGGGGCCTGACACCGAAGTGAGGAAATTGGCTGGAGGCTGGACAACAGCAAAAAGTGGAAGAGTGCAGATCAGGAAGGGAAAAAAGTAAAACCAAACCCTCATCAGCCTGCTGCAGCCAGAAAAGCCAGCAGACCTGGCTTGGATGGTTTAAAGTCAGCAGAATGTTTTTTTTTTAAGTCCTTCTTCCTTTCTTTCCTTCCTTGGTTTTCATTCCTTCTATATTACTTCCTTCCTTTCCTTTTTAATTGCTTCTTCCTTTCTTCCTGCCTTGTTTTTATTCCCACAAGTGAGACAATAAAACCTGGAACTATGAAAAGAACAGAGTTAGATGCAAAGAGGGGACATCCCAACAATTGAGACAGTGAGGCAAATTTCACTTTGTACTCCAGGGAACTTGCAAGTTTTGTATATTTCTATTGTTATTATTTTTTGTTGTTCTTACATCTTTTACTTTATTAGTATTTTAGTATTTCTCTTCTTTCTGTTTATTCTTCCTCACCTGGTTTGACAAGTTGTATTATTTGACTGGTTTCCCTTGCTCTCTTTCATAGTGTATTTTTAAATTTCCATCTTTCAATTCACTTGTTTCAGTAGCACAGTATTCTAGGTCCTGTATTTCCTATTCTTGTTATTCAGATCCCAAAGATTTTGTTGTATGATTGTTGTTTTATTACTATTGTAAATAATTACTGTTCCACACAATTGTAAGTACTACACAGCACCCCTCCTGAATCTTAACTCACTTCAGTTTCCTGAACTTTATTAGGGTGGTGGTTAACTCTGTTCTCTCACACACAACACATATTTTCTAACCCTTACTCTCACTTTACATCATAATCTGACCTACCACAAGCTCACTGTTTTCTATATCCAACTCACAATTCTTACCCACCCCTCACAACAAATCTTATCTTTTGTCTACTTTTTCTAAAAAATGGCTAGTTGGGTGAAATATCACAGTTAACACTATACATAACCAAAGAATCTCCTATCTCTTCTCTACTGGTTGGTGCTTTAAATACCATAGAATATACTCCCATTGTCTTAAAGCACTTCCCCTCCCTCCTCCAACTGATCACAAAAAGAGTGTGTGGGAGCTGTGAACAACAATATACTTGCTGGAAGAGAAAACCAACCAACAAACGAACCACCAATACATAGCAATGTAAGAAGGTGAAGGAGGGAGTGGAAAGCCCACTAACCTCAATCCAGGACCTAAATGAAAACACAACTAAGTGGTGGAGAAATTACCCAAAACAAACCACTGAACAACAGTAAGGGGGATGACTCAAAACCTTGTGCACACAGAAGAATCAGATTCCAAATTACCCGTCCACACCTGCACAATAGAATACAAGAAGTCATGGAAGAAGTGACACTCAGTTAACCAGCTGGAGGGAAGGACCCACCAAAGAAAGACCCAACAACAACCAAAACCCAAAGACATATGCAAAGCCAACATAATTGACAAACCAAGACCAGCCAGCTCAGGAAATTAAGAATACTGCACCACTGAATCTCACAGGTATTCTACCATTAAAAGTTCACAGGAGAAACCCAGGGAGTCAGAACAGATCGATTTAGGAAGCAGAGGCTAACAAGAAGAGTCTCACAAACAATAAGACAAAAAATCCCCAAATTAAAGGAAAGAAGGAAGCCTTAAAATGAATGCTAAATAAAATATAGGCAAGTCAACTATCAGATATTGAGATAAAAGCAATGGTTATCGGGAATTTCAATGAGCTCACATAGAATTACCAAAAACTGCAGGGAAACTACAATGAACTAATTGCAAACTATATCAACATGAAAAAGGAAATAGAATCTATCAACAAGAGACAAGATGAACTGAAGAATCTAATTTCTGAACAGAAGAACATAGTAGAAGAAATCAAAAGCAGGCTACATAAAACAGAGGATCAGGTCAGCAATCTGGAGGACAATGTAGATAAAACACCCAGATAAAAGAAAGAAAAAGAAAAGAGACTCAGAATGAATGAAGAGGGGGTTAAGATAAGTGAACAACAACATGAAACATATAATATCCATATAATAGCGATACAAGAAGCAGGGCAAGGGTTAGAAAACCTGTTTGAGAAAGTAATGATTAAAAATTTCCCTAATTTGATGATAGAAGTGATACAAATCCACGAAACACAGACAGTCCAAATCAAGAGCAAACCAAAGATGACCAACTGAAGAAACATCATAATTAAACCTGTGAAATTACAAGACAAAGACAGAATCATGAAGGCTCCAAGAGAGAAACAGGAATTAACATTCGAGGGAGTTCCAATAAGGCTAGCAACTGACTTCTCAATGGAAACACTCGGAGCCAGAAGAGAATGGCAAGACACATTACAAATAATGAACACCAGAGGCCTGAAACCAAGGCTATTTTACCCAGCAAGGTTATCAATCAAGATACAAGGCCAAATAAAAAGCTTCCCAGACAAAAGAAGTCTAAAAGAAAATACCTCCACCAAACAAGCTCTGCAGGAAATGCTAAAGGGACTGCTTTAAGAAAAGGGGAAAAAAAGTGAGAGGAACACAGGTATGAACAAAGGACAATAAATAAGTAAGTACCTATTAATAATAACCTTAAACATAAATTGATTAAATGCTCCAATCAAAAGACATAGAAGAGTTGAATGGGTAAGAAACCATGACCCACACATATGCTCCCTAAAACAGACCCACCCCAGGACAAAAGACCTACATACACTGAAAGTGAACAGCTGGAAAAAAATTTTTCCAAGCAAATGGACAAGAAAAAAAGCTGCGGTAGTAATACTCATATCAGACAAAACAGATTTAAAAAAGAACCACATAGCCAAAGTCATTGATATTAAGAACAATCCAACAATATCCAGAGGGATGGTGGAGGGGACAGTTGGGAGAATGGTTTTCAGGAACTACTATAAAGGACAAATGGAAAAAACCAAGGGGGAGGGTGGAAGCAAGGAAGGAGGTGTGTTTGGACAGGTTGGGGGGAGGGATGGAAATAAAGTAAAGACAACTGCAATTGAACAACAATAAAACAATGAACAAAACAAAACAAAACAAAAAAGAGAGACTCAGGAGGTCATTTCATAACACTCAAGAAAAAGAATTGATAAAGAAGACATAAACATTGTAAATATACATGCACCCAACATAGCAGCACCCAAGTACATGAAGAAAATCTTGGGGAACTTCAAGAAAGATATTGATAGCAATACAATTATAGTAGGAGATTTCAAAATCCCACTGTCAAAAATGAATAGATTTAGTAAACAAAATATCAACGAAGATAATGTGGCATTGAACAATATCCTAACTCAAATGGACTTAACCAATATACATAGAGCCTTTCATCCCAAAGGAGCAAAATATGCATTCTTTTCAAATGCACATGGAACATTTTCAAAGATAGACCACATGATAGGACACAAAGCAAGCCTCAACAAATTCAAGAAAATTGAAATCATACCAAGCATTTTCTCTAACCGCAAGGCACTGAAACTATACAACAACTCCAAGGAAAAAAGTCAAAATCACTCAAATATTTGGAGGTTAAATAGAATGCTATTAAACAATGAATTGCTTAATAATGAGATCAAGGAAGAAATAAAAAATTTTCTGGAAACAAATGAAAATGAACTCACAACAACCCAAAACTTATGAGACACAGCAAGGGCAATCCTGAGAGGGAAATTCATAGCAATAAAGAACTACCTAAGAAAAAATGAAAACATTTCAAATAAACAACCTAACCCTACATCTACAAAAACACTAAAAACAACAACAAAGAAAGCCCAGAGCAAGTAGAAGGAAGGAAATAACCATGGTCAGAGTAGAATTAAATGACATAGAGATAATAAGCACAATTCAAAAGGCCAATAAATCCAGGAGATGGTTCTTTGAAAAGATAAATAAAACTGACAATCCTTTAAGCAGATTCATCAAGAAAAAGAAAGACAGGACCCAAATAAACACAATAAAAAATGAAAGAGGAGAGATTATAACTGATACCATAAAAATACAAAGTATTGTAAGAAATTACTATGAAGACTCTATGTGATGAAATTTGAAAACCTAGGTGAAATGGATGAATTTCTAGAAAAATATAATCTTCCAAAACTCAGTGAAGAAGAACCAGAAAGTATGAATAGACCACTAACAGCAGATATTGAAGCAGTAATTATAAAAAAATAACCTATCACACAAAATAACCCAGCCCTGTACCAGATGGTTTCACAGGAGAATTCTAAAAAACATTTAAGGAAGAGCTAAGCCCTATGCTTCAGAGACTATTCCAAAAAATCCAAGAAAATGGGAGACTCTCAAACTCTTTTTATGAAGCCAGCAACATCCTAATCCTAAAACCAGATAAAGGCACAACAAAGAAAGAAAACTTCAGGCCAATATCACTAGTGAACATAGATGCTAAAATCCTCAACAAAATATTGGCAAACAGCATCCAGCAATACATTAAAAATATTCTACAGCATGATCAAGACTGATTCATCCCAGGGATACAAGGATGGGACAATATTTGCAAATCAATACATGTAATATATCACACAATCAAAAGTGTATATAAAAATCACATGGTCATAGCAATATATGTGGAAAAAAGCATTTGATAAGATTCATCACTGATTTATAATACAAGCACTCAGCAAAGTGGGAATAGAAGGAGAAGTCCTCAACACAATAAAGGCCACATATGAGAGTCTGACACTAATGTCATACTCATTGTTCCAAAACTAAAACCTTTCCCGCTAAGATCAGGATCCAGACAAGGTTGTCCACTTTCACCATTTCTTAAACATAGTATTGGAAGTCCTAGCCACAACAATCAGGAAGGAAACAGATATAAAAGCCATCAAAATTGGAAAAAAAGAAACAAAACTGCCATTGTTTACAGAGGACATGATACTGTACATAGAAAATTCAATAGACTCCACAAAAAATTTACTTGACCTAATTGACAAATTCAGCATAACAGCAGGATACATTGTCAATATTCAAAAATAAAAGTCATTTTTTATACCAACAATGAAACAGCATAAGCAGAAATCAAGAAAAAAAATCCCATTTGATATACCAACAAGGAAAATAGAATACCTAGGAATAAACCTAACCAAGGAGGTAAAGGATCTATACTCAGAAAACTACTAAAAAGGGAAGAAAGAAACCAAGGAAGACACAAACATGTGGAAACATGTACCGTGTTCATGGATCAGACAAATTAACATCATCAAATGTCCATACAAGCAAAAGCAATTTATACATTTGACACAATGCCTGTTAAAGTACCAATGGCATATTTCACAGATATAGAAAAAATACTTCCAAAATTTATATGGAACTATAAATGACCACAAATATCTGTAGCAATTTTTAGAAAGAAGAGCAAAGTAGGAGGGATCACAATATCAATATGTATTATAAGGCCACTGTAATTCAAACAGCCTGGAATTGGCTTAAGAACAGACGCATAGACCAGTGGAAGAGTAGAGAGCCCAGAAATAAACCCAAGTCTCTATGGTCAATTTATATTCAATAAAGAAGAAAAGAGCATTAAATGGAGGGACAATACCTTCTTGAACAAAGGGTGTTGGGAGAATTGGAGAGCTACATGCAAAAAAAATGAAATTCAAGCACCGATTACACCGCATGGATGGAAATGGAAGGCATTATGCTAAGTGAAATAGGCCAGGTGGTGAAAGACAAATACCATATGATCTCACCTTTAACAGGAAGCTAAACAACAAAACAAACAAGCAAGCAAAATAAAAACAAAGACACTAAAATAGAGAACAGGGGCACAGTGACCAGAGGGGAGAGGGGAGGTAATTATAGGGTGAAAGGGTGAAGGGTTTGTAGGAACAATTATAAAGGACACATGGACAATAAGAAGGGGGGTCAAAGCAGGGGAGGGAGCTGGGGAGAGATTGGGGAAAAGGTAGAAAACTGTACTTGAACAAAAATAAATAATGTTTAAAAAAGTAACAAGTAACAAAAATGGACATTTTATAACGATAAAGAGGACAATATGTAAAAAAGACATAACACTTCAATACATATGCATCTTATCAGGGAGCACCAAAATACATAAAGCAACTATCAGAGCTAAAGAGAGAAACTGAAAAAAAACCCCACAATTAGAGCAATTAAAGTAAGGGACCTAAATAATCCATTCAAAACTGGATAGATCATACAAATAAAAAAATCCAAAATGATATATGTCTTAAATGATACATTAGGTCCAATGGATATAGTTGACATTTACAGAGCCTTTCATCCTAGAACCTGAGATTGCACATTCTCGCCTCTTGCATACCAAACATTCTCAATGGTAGACCACATTTGAGGCCGCAAAATTAGCCTCAACAAATTGAAGAAGAATTGAAATTATAATAAACACATTCTCCCACCACGATGCTTTGAAATTAAAAATTAGCTGCAAAAAATGCAGTGTCTTTGTTTTTATTTTGCTTGCTTGTTTGTTTTGTTGTTTAGCTTCCTGTTAAAGGTGAGATCATATGGTATTTGTTTTTCAATGCCTGGCTTATTTCACTCAGCATAAGGCTTTCTAGTTCCATCCATGTTGTTGCAAAGGGTAGTAGCTCCTTCTTTCTCTCTGATACATAGAATTCCATTGTGTATATGTACCACAATTTTTTTGATCCATTCATTTACTGATGGGCACCTAGGTTGCTTCCAACTCTTGGCTATTATTGTAAATTTTGCTGCTATGAACATTGTGGTGCATAGGTTCTTTGAAATTGATGTTTTGGGGTTCTTAGACTATACTCCTAGCAGTGGAATTGCTAGGTCAAAAGGCAGGTAGATTTTTATTTTTTTGAGAAAATTCCATATTGTTTTCCATAATAGTTGATCATTAGAGAACAAGGGGGCAGCAACCAGAGGGGAGAGCAGAGGAAATTTAAGGGGAAAATGGGAGGAATTTAGAGGAACAAGCATGAAGGACACAGGGACAATAACTAAGGGGGGTGGAAATGGGAGGGAGGTGGGGAGCACGGGGCCGGGTGGGTTGGGATGAGAGAAATACTGTAATTAAAAAATAACAAAATAAAATTAAAAAGAATAAAGACAATTACAGTTCAAAAAATGTGTAGGGAAGGAAAATACCTCAATCTATAAGCCCTCAGCTAACATCATATGCAATGGTGAAAAACTGAAATCTTTATTTCTAACAGCAGGAGGAACAAGAAAAGTATGGTCAATCTCAGACTGTTATTTAGCATAATATGAAAAATCTTTTTTTAAAAAATATTTTATTTAGAGACTTCCGCCAAGATGGAGGCAGAGGTGGATAAGCCGTGCCTTCTAACACAACCAAGTTTAGAGACAACTAAATATTAGCAACAGAAAACATAGCCAGAACACAGAAAATTGAACTTTTCAGAAGTCTGTTAACAATAAATTCTTCAGCCTGACCGGTAAGGGGCGAAACCACCAGCTGGTGGAGCAGAGCTGCACAGGAAAACTCGGTCAGACAGACTCAGGCCCGCAGAATCCAGGCGCAGGGTTGGACCTAGTGAGAGACCGAGCAACAGCAGGGAAACTGCGAGGGAGCAGGGCTGTGGGTTGACTGTGGTCGCGCATTGGTGTGCAGATAGATGAGCAAGGGAGTGGGTGATTGGACGGGGACCCAGCGGGTCCCCGCTGCAAGCGGCAGTGGAGGGTGCCGCCATTTCCCTGCTCTGACCCGACCTCAACATACAGCATCATAACACAGCGACTCTGAGTGGCCTGGCCAGGGTGAACCACCTAAGCCTCTGCTCCTCACCCAGCGGCAGGAAACAGCAGAGGGTGCTGCCATTTCTCCGCTCCGACCACGCCCCCACATGCAGCTTCACAACCCAGCGACCTGGTAGCCCAAGGCTCCGCTCCTCACACTTAAGGGGCGTGAACAGACCAAAAATGGCTCAAGAAGATCTCAAAGCCCCAGAGCCTATAAATCTAAGTGATGAAGAAATAGCAAAACTCTCAGATGCAAAGTTTAAAACACTGGTGATCAGGATCCTCACAGAACTGGTTGATTATAGCCACAAATTAGACAAATATATGAAGGCGAAACTAATTGAAATGAATGGAATTGCACAGGACACCAATAGCAATGAAAAGGAAACTGGGACTCAAATCAATGGAGTGGACCAGAAGAAAGCAAATAATGGCCAAATAGAAAAGAGTCAAGAAGCAAGAATTCAAAGAAATGAGGAGAGACTTAGGAACCTCCAGGACATCTTTAAACACTCCAACATCCAAATTATAGGGGTACCAGAAGGGGGAAAGGCACAGCCACCAGTGGAAAACTTATTTGAACAAATAATAAAGGAGAATTTCCCCAAGCTGGCAAAGGAAATAGACTTCCAGGAAATCCAGGAAGCTCAGAGAGTCCCAAAGAAGTTGGACTCAAGAAGGAACACACCAAGGCACATCATCATTATATTAGCCAAGATTAAAATGAATCCTAGAAGCAGCAAGAGCTAAGGGGACAGTCACCTACAAAGGAGTTCCCATCAGACTGTCAGCAGATTTCTCAAAAGAGACCTTACAGGCAAGAAGGGGCTGGAAAGAGGTATTCCAAGTCATGAAATCCAAAGACCTACAACCAAGATTGCTCTATCCAGCAAAACTTTCATTTAGAATGGAAGGACAGATAAAGTGCTTCTCAGATAAGATCAAATTCAAGGAGTTCATCATCACCAAGCCCTAATTATATGAAATGTTAAAGGGACTTATCTAAGAAAAAGAAGTTAAAGAAACATGAACAGTGAAAGGACAACAAACTCACAGTTATTAACAACCACACCTAAAACAAAAGCAAACTAAAAGGACAGCTAGATCAGGAGTGGAAACATAGACATGAAGATCTCAAGGAGGGTTAGCAACAGAGGAGTGGGAGGAGGAGAAGGGGGGAGAAGGTACAGAAAATAAGTAGCATAGACAGTAGATAGAAAATAGAAGGGGGGGCAAGAATAGCATGGGAAATATAGAATCTAAAGAACTTGAGACACATGGACATAAACTAAAGAGGAGGTAATGGTGGGGATGGGGGTAGGGTGGAGGGGAATGAAAGGGGGAATAGATCAACTGTAACAGCATAATAAACAAATTAAAAATATATATATTTTATTTACTTATCTTTAGAGGGGAAGGGACGGAGAGAAATATCAATGTATGGCTGCCTCTCATCCGTCCCATGCTGAGAATTAGCCTGCAACCCAGCCATGTGCCCTGACTGGGAATTGAACCACAATACTTTGGTTCACAGGCCCCTGCTCAATCCACTGAGCTACACCAGCCAGGGCAGCATAATATGAAAAATCTTATCCAGAACAATCAGGCAAGAGAAAGAAGGAGGCATCCAAATTGGGGAGGATAAAGTAAAATTGTGACATTTACATATGACCTAATTTTTTATATTTAAAATGTTAAAGATTCTAGAAAACAAACAAACAAAAACAATTAGAAACAATAAGCAAATACAGTAAAGTTGTAGGACACAAAATCAATGTACAAAAATCCATTGTGATCCCATATATTAAAAATGATATTTCAGAAAAATTAATTTAAAAACTATTTCACTTGTAACTGCAACAACAAAAATAAAGTACCTGGGGAAAAAAACTTAACAAGGAATATGAAGAACTTATACACTGAAAATTATAAAGCATTATTTAAAGAAATTAAAGAGAGAAAGAAAAGCTATTTTGTGTTCATGGATGGGAATTATCGACATAGTTAAAATGTTTATATTACCAAATGTAATATACAAATTTAATGTAATCCCAATCAAAATCCCAATGGAGATTTTTAAAATAGAACAAAAATATCATCAGTTTTCTATGAAACTACAAAAGATACCAAATAAAGACACCAATACTGAGAAAAAAAAGGCCAGAGGTATCATAGTCCTTGATTTAAAATTACACTACAAAGTGACAATAACAAAACATTAGCAAATTGGCAGAAAAATAGACAAAAGGAACAGAACTGAGTGCCCAGCACTAATTGTATGTGTGTTGATTATATATATATATATATATATATATATATATATATATATATATATATCTCACAAATAATTTTGGACAAAGGAGACAAAATTATGCAATGGAGAAAAGAAAGATTCTTCAATAAGTGTTGCTGGAAAAATTGGAAAGCCACATGCAAAAGTATAAAACCAGACTGCTCTTTGGACCCACACAAAAAAAATTTCCTCAAAATGGACCAAATACCTAAACATAAGACCTGAAAGAATGTATTACAAAGAAGAAAATGTAGGTATTAAACTTATGGACATTGGTCTTACAGAGGATTTTATGATTTTGACCTCAAAGACAAGAAAGTAAAAGCCAAAAATGAGTGAATGGCTCTATATCAAACTAAAAAGCTTCTGTGCTGCAAAAGAAACTGTCAACAAAACAAAAAACAACCAACCAAATGGGAGGATATATTTTCAAACAACAGCTCTGACAAGAGCTTAATATCCAGAGCATATAAATATCTCATACAACTCAATAACATGAAAACAAACCCAATACAAAAAAAAATAGGCAGAGAACCTGAACAGATACTTCTTCTAAGGAGACATACAAATGACCAACAGGTATATGGAAAAAATGCTTAACTTCACTAGTCATTAGGAAAATATAAATCAAAACTACAATGAGTACCACCTTACACCTATTAGAGTGGCTATTATCAACAAGACAGATAATAGCAAGTGTTGGAGAGATTGTGGAGGAAAAGGAACTCTCATTCACTGCTGGTGGGAATGTGAACTTGTGAAGCCACTATGGCAAACAATATGGAGGTTCCTCAAAAATTAATAATAGAGTTACCAATGACCCAGCACATCCTCTTATGGGTTTCTACCCAAATATTTGAAAACATTTGTTTTAAAGATATATGTACTCCTGTGTTCCCACTGTAGCATTATTTATGGTAACCAAGACATGAAAAAAACTAAAGTGTCTATCAATAGATGATTGTATAAAAATGATGTGGTACATATATATAAGGGGATATTACTCAGACATGAGACAAGATGAAATACTGCCATTTACAACAATATGTATGTATCTTGAGACTGTCATGCTAAGTGAAATAAACCAAAAAATAAGGAGCCAAGAGCCATATGATTTCACACAACAGTATGGTGATTATCACAGCAAAAAGGGAGTCAGAGATTAAATGGTAAAGGGAGTCAAATATATGGTAACAAAAGAAGATTTGACTTTGAGTGATAAATATACAATGCAATATACTAATGATTTATTATGTAATTGCAAACCTGAAACTCATAATTTTATTAAATCATGGCACTTCAGTAAGTTTAATGAAGTATTTTAAAATGTGGTAGTAATGATTTATATATATACATATATATATATATATATATGCATGTTTGTGAAAGCCTGATTTCTAAGATACATCAACAGATAGATGAAAAACAGTATATATATATATATATATATATATATATATATATATATATAGGTATACTATTGAGAAACCACATATATAATATTAAATAATGATTTCTAATTTTTTTCATTTATGTAGGTGATTAACATGTTCCCCCTAAGTCACCCCTTCACTAAAGCAGAGCAATGTCATATGTTAATCTCTTCTCACATGTCAATCTTCCAGTGCATTTTATAATTTTGTTACTCCTCTATGAACTCTTTCAGCTTGCTTATATTATTCTTTTAGTTAGTTGTCTCCAGATGTATATCACAGATCAAGTGTTTCTGGAGCATTTAAGGAAACACTATCAATTTCAGCCTTGTGACTTGGTGTTTGTATTTAGTTAAAATTTACATTGCTTTGCTTCTTTTTCGTATCATAGATCAGACCAACATTCCATTTTGTATGTTTATCATTATCTCTATTTTAACATCACTTTTGCCACACTCTTTCTCAACTGTTTAGGTATACTGTTTTAGCAGAGTTTGGGTTTTAATTGTTGTTTTTTTATGATTTTGTATTTGGTTTTTACAAACTAAAGCTCAAGTTTCCACACATTCCACTTTATTTTGTATTCATGAAAGACTTTCAAAGGTACATTTAACCTAAAGACTATATCAATAAGGATTTCAATAAATAGGTAATAGATGGAATGCTGAAAGTAGGATAATTACAGGAGGGCTTATTTACAAAGTGTAAATAATTTATATAATTATATATCTATTTATAAAGTGTAAATGCTGAAAATCCAGAAGAGCTAGCACAGTAAAGAGAGGGCCAGGTGCATAAATGGTAAGAAATGGTAAGAGCTGTTACCATTTCTCAAGGGATGATACAAGAGCTAAATCACAGTTTGAAAGCAAAGCGTGCAACAAATTGTTTTCTAGCTGGAGAGGATCAAGGGACACAATCAGCTGAAAAGAACCTTATCAGAAGTGACCCAGCAGCAAAAATATACTGAACTCATGCTTCTTTCTTATGATATTCTGCTATGGCTTCACATTGGCCAGAAGCTATGAGACCATTATAATTCATTCAGGTTAGTCTTCTGGAATGCCTAGGAGGGTGGAGGAAGGTCAAAAGAGTGGTGAGTGGATTTGGAGGAGCAAGCAAAAGATGTCAGAGGTTAAAAGTTTGTTATTTACTTATCTTTATGTGCTTATGCAATATATTTAAGCATACCTAACTTAAAATATGTATTGTGTTCCTGCTTCTTTATACATATTCCTTCTCAATGTCAACTGAGTTTCTATTACCTGACATTCAATTCCCAGAGCAAAAAATAAAATTTAAATATCTAAGATACCGATATGTAAGCTTTGATCCTGTGGAATCACAAATAAGAACTACTGAGTTTATCCACAGATGGCTAAAAAAGAAATAACATTTTTGTGATTAATTATAACTTTGCATTTGTTTCTGTTTTTTGGCATAAGACTTTTTCTGCAACCTAAACTCAAGAAACCTATTTTTTCTAAAACAGAACATGGAACAATGATTCTAAACTGGGGCTATATATGAAATCACTGAGAGAGATGTTCACCCTTCTCAGGCTCAGGGGAGCAATTGGGTCTACTGAATAAGAGTTTCCAGGTTAATAATGCTCCAAAGTGATTCTGATATATAAGTTGCACAATCTGCCAGTCTGTGGAACATAGAGTGAGGGACTTATATTTTAGTTAGAAAGAATTACAACTATCATTTCTATATGTTATTTGATACTTGGATATGGAGATTATAAAATACTTTTACAAAATGACATATAACTTTAGTAGCATTATAGAGTAGCACAACTTTAAGACAACTAGAATCATCTAGACTAGCCCTTAACTTTCACATAAGAAATCTGAAATCCAGTGACGGCTCACAGTGTCCATGGTGTCATGGATGAGATATGAGACAAATTCACATGGACTAACAAATCCTGTGGATGATAAGGGCCCGCATGGCTACTCCCTCAAGGGGGGAGTGCCTCAGAGCGGCTTGGCCATCCTCTCAAGGAGAGAACGCACTGACCCTTGACAAGACAAGCTGGACAAGGATTCCTTGCCTAGACAAGGAATACGGGTACAGCTTATTAATCATTGTCAGGCAGTAAGGATCAAATGATAGATAGCATACAAAGAACTATTAGGGCTTCTTCTGAGTCAGGGTCTATCAGCTAAAAGGCTACACAACTTTGGGAAACAAACTCATTTCCTGCTTTGGCCTTTATCATTTAACTAAGAGCATTCTTAACAAAGCAGGTTTCACAGGATTTTACATATCCTTTCTCAGGCCTGACCACCAGGGGAGCCTGCCCTTTCCCATACAGGGCTATACCACCTTCTGTCATTATTTCAGGCTTAAGTCAGGGAGAGGAGGCAGATAGCCAAGGAATTTTCAGATACTTCTCATGGACTCAGGGGAGTCAGGCTTCATCAAAGCTGAGGGGCGAGAGTCACCCGCCCTCCAAGTCCTTTTCTCCATAGCCCCCCAAGTCCTTCCCTGGGTCCTCCATGTGATGATGCCTGTCTTAGGTCGTTTCCCCCTTGGGGAATCTTACCTGTCATTGGCTAAGTGATCAACCATTGGGGCCAGTGTTGAAAAAGGGAGCAGAAGCAGTGCTCCTGCCAGGGAAATAAATCTTGTCTCCTTAGTGGTTTATGGCCCAAAGATCACTCACTCAGCCTTAGCCATGGGGGGAGGGTTTACAGCTCCTGAAACCAGACAGGGTGGTTCCCAACAATCCAGCACAATGTAGGACCCCATCATTAAGTAACAGAGCTGTGACTTGAAGTCATCTCTCTCTTGAATTCAGTCCAGTATGTTTTTTCAATATTATACCTTTTATTTTAGAATTCATAATTGGCATATTAATCATTATTTGACAAACAGTCATTAAAGTTTGTTCTAGACTTATTTTAATTTTTAATCAATTAACTTTTGTGAACTTCCTTTTTTGTTAATCTTCAGAGGTGTCCAAAAGTTTTTCTTTATGATAGATCCACTCAACCTTATTCGAGCTATTCCTTTTTTGGTAAATATTATGTCTTACACTGTCCTGTCTCTCTCCCTCAGTGACTCTGCTGTATTCCAATTTGGGAATAAAAGGTCTAAGTTAAAAGAATTAGTTGTTACTTCTTTAGAACTAACATTGATACTTATTTTAAAGGACTATTTGTTTATTCTTTCCTTTATGTCTCTTGCTCTAGGAAACATATTGGTGAAGTTATTTTTGTGTGGAATATCTGAGATCTTCCTACCTCTGTTCTCCTGTAGGACTTTTATGGGGTCACAACTTATATTTAAGTCTTTTATTCAGCCCTGGCTGGTGTAGCTCAGTGGATTGAGCATGGGCCAGCAAACCAATGGGTCAATGGTTTGATTCCTTTCGTTTATGTGATGCATTGCTTATTGATTTGTGATATTTGTACCATACTTGAATCCCTGGGATTAATCCTGTTTGATTGAGATTTTTATCTTTTCACTGCATTACTGGATCCAGTTTGCTAATATTTTCTTAAGGATTTTAGCATCTATTTTAATCATTAATACTGACCTGTAGTTTCTTTCTTTTTTGTGTCTTTATCTGGTTTTGGAGTTAGGATGATTCTGGCCTCAGAGGCAAAATAACCAGAGACATTGAAATTAAGTACAAACTGAGTGTAACTAGAGGAGAGGTGGGAGGGGATAATGGGGAAAATGGGGCAAGGGTTTTCAGGAACATCTATAAAGGGCACATGAACAAAACCAAGGGGGGATTGGATCAGGGGTGAAAAATGGGGACGGCTTGGATGGAGGGAAGTGGTGGAGGGGAATAGAGACAACAGTACTTAAACAACAATAAAAAAAGTACAAACACACAAACAAATAAATAAAAGTCACATGCCAGGTGGAAGAAAAAAATTTGTAACTTCCCTCTTCTTGGACTTTTTGGAATAGTCTGAGATGGATGGGCGCTACCTCATCTTTAAATTTCTTTTTTAAATTCTACTATGAAACCATTTGGTCTAGGCCTTTTGTGTGCTGAGAATTTTCAGATTACTGCTTCCATTTCATTGACTGTTATTGGTCTATTCAGGCCTTCTGATTCTTTTTAATTCACTTTTAGGAGACTCTATTTCTCTAGAGATATGTCCATTTCACCCAGGTTTTGAAATTTCTTGGGTTAGTTGTTCATAGTAATTTATTACAATGCTTTGTATTTCTGTGGTATCAGTTGTAATCTCTTCTCTTTCATTTCTGTTTTTATTTATCTGGGTCCTCTCTTTTCTCTTCTTGATAAGTCTGCTTAATGTCTTGTCAATATTGTTTATCTTTCCAAACAAGCAGCTCTGAGGTTTATTGATCCTTTGAGTTGTTCTTTTAGTCTCTATTTCATTTAATTATGCTCTGATCTTGCTTATTTCCTTCCTTCTGCTCACTCTTAAATTTGTTTGTTGTTGATCCTCCAGTTCTTGTGGATGTAGGGTTAGGTTGTTTATTTGAAGTTGTTCTATCCTTTTTTAGGTAGACTTGAAATCCTACAAACTTTCCTCTCAGGACTGCCTTCGCTGTGTCTATAGTTTTTGGACTGTTGTGCGTTCATATTAATTTGTTTCCAGAAACTTTTGATTTCTTCCTTGATCTCATTCTTAACCCATTCATTGTTTAATGCCATGCTATTCAATCTCCATGAATTTGAATGTTTCTTAGTTTTTTTCTTGTGGTTGGCTTCCAGTTTCAGGCCCTTGTGGTTCAAGATAATGCATGATATAATTTAAATTCTTGAATTTGTTAAAGCTTTTTGTTTTGGGTAACCTATCATGAGCTCTATCTTTAAAATTGTTTCACACCTTTTTAAAAACAATGTACATTTTTCTTCTTTAGGATGAACATTTCTATATAAATCACTAAAGAACATTTGATCTATGGAGTGGTTGAACACCTCAATATCCTTGCTGATATTTTGTTTAGAAGGTCTATCCTTTGTAGACAGTTTTAAAATCCCCTACTATAAGTGTGTGCCATCTGTCTCTTTCTTAAAGTCCTCCAAATTTTTTCTTATATATTTGGGTGCTCCTATGTTGGGTGCATATATATTTACAATGTTTATGTCTCCTTGATGGATTCTTCCATTGAGTATCATAAATTGTCTTTCTGTGTCTTTTTTATGGCCTTTGTTTTGAAGTCTATTTAGTCTGATATAAATATTGCTTCCCTGGCTTTTTTTCCCTATCCATTTGCTTGTAATACTTTTTCTTCCCTATACTTTTAATCTGTGTAAGTATTGTATTTGGAGCTGGGTCTTTTGTAGGTAGCATAAGTGCTGCTCATGTTTTATTATTCATTCAGCTACTTTATGTCTTTTGATTGGATCATTTAATCAAGTAACATTTAATTTATTGTTGATAGGTATTTACTCATTCCCCCCCCTTCATACCTATGTCTCTGTGTCTTTCACTCTTTTCCTTCCTCTTCTTATACTAGTACCTTTAGCATTCTTGCAGTGCTAGTTTAGTGGAGATATATTCTTTCAGCCTTTTTTGTCTAGGAAACTCCCTATTTCACCTTCCATTTTCATTGAGATGCTTTCTGGGTAGAGTAGTCTTGGTTTCAGGCTGTTGCTTTTCATTACTTGGAATATGTTCTCCATTTCCTCTGGCTTGTAGTGTTTTTGCTGAGAAATCAGCTGGTAGCCCTATCACAGCTCCCTTTTTTGTTACTTCCTTTTTCTCCTTTACTGCCTTTAAAATTCTCTCTTTGTCTTCAAAACTTGATGTTTTAACTATGATGTGTGTTGGAGTAGGTCTTTGTGTTCATCTTGTTTGAGACTTTTGTACTTCCTGAACTTGCATGGTTTTCCACTTTCCAAACAGATTTTCTATCCCTTGTTATGTTTCTTTTCCTTGTGATATTCCTATCATTCAAATGCTGTTGTGTTTCATATTGTCCTGCAGTTCTCTTAAACTATCTTCATATTTTTTAGTCTTTTTTGTGCTTTTACTCTACTAATGTATTTCTTTCTAACTTGCCCTGCAGCTCACTAATTTGTTCCTTTGCTTCATCCAGCCAGTTTGTTACTCCTCCCAGTGGTTTTTTTTTTTTTTTTAGTTTCATATATTATATTCTTTATTTCTTCCTGGTTCTTGTTTATAGATTTTATTTTTATGTCCATACTGTTGTAGTTCCAACTCAGTTCCTTGTAGATGTTTGTGAGTTCCTTAAACATCCTTATAACCATTCTTTCTAATTGTATATCTGATAGTTTGCTTGTCTCCATTGCATTTAACTTTATTACTGGGGAGTCTTTTATTCCTTTGGATTAGATGTTCATTCTTTTCCCCCCATTTTAGATGACTCTTATTGTTTGTTTCTGCAATTCCAGATGCTCTGCCTCACCTGTTGTCTTTGTAGGGTAAACTCTGTGGCTCAGGTTCTATGGGACTTAACTCTGTGGCAGAGGTTCTATGGGACTTAGTTGTGCATTCTCTTTGATCTCCTTGTCTGGATGCTCTAGGGTTGCCCTTTCTTCCATTTGTGTGGGCTCTCTTGTTGTACTTAGGCTTTACCTTTGTTGGCTTCTTTGTTGGTTGGTTCCATCTACGAGAGAAATTGTAGGTATTATAAGATAATGCAAAGGGAAAATGAGATGACTAAAAGAGGGGATATATTGTTGTGTGTTAAGAGAAAGGAGAATTGATAAGAGTTAGGAAAGAACCAAGGGGAAGGAAAGGAGAGAACAAAATTTACCATATAAGGAAAACACAAAAGGGTGATAGGAACAATGGGGTAAGAAGACAGAAGGGTATCATATGAGGTTTAAAGTTAGATTGTAAAGATATTGGACCAACAGGAGCAAAACTGAAATATCACAGGCTGGTTGATAGCAACAACAATTGAATGAAACTTAATAAAGATGAAACAGGAATAAGACCACTGTAGAAAAGCAAAAAGTAAATATGAGATGTCTATGGTAAAAAAAAAATAATTTTGAGAAGTTGGGGGAAGAAAGCTAATAGAGTAAGGAGTAAAGCCAAAGTTGAGAGAAGGGAAAAAAGAAAGAAAAAGAGAGAGAGAGGGAGAAAACAATGAAATAAAAATACTTACTATGTGGATCAGCAGCAGGGGGAAGGCAAAATGGAATGAGACAGTGGGAGAGTTTTCTGTGGGATTTAAAGTACAAATAAGTAGTGAAGAGATAGAAGATCTTTTGGAGAAGTACCATAATAACCATGATATTTTGAACCAGACACCAGCCAGCAGTGTCTGCAGCATTGTGCATGAGGCAAGACAAATTCACATGGACTCCCAAGTTCTGTGGAGGAAAAGGGATGGCACAGCCACTCTCTCAAGGGGAGAGCACCTCGGAGTTCCTCAAACACTCTTTCAAGAGGAGAGCACCCCAAGGCACCCTTGCCTTGACAAGCTTTTATTGCTTTTCTGTGCACATTACATTGAAAATAATCCTCTTTACTATGCACAGGTTCACTTTAGGTGGTTACTTTTTATAGAAAACAAAGGAGAGTATGTTACTAATTACATCACAGAAGAAGGATATTTGCAAATGCAAAGGGAAAAGTTGTTGAACTGGTTACACTCACCCATCCTTGGAAGGTTTAGCATAGATTTTAGGAAGCTAATTTAAAGATATGTAGTAAATGTTTGCTGCCTCAATTCAGGGTGAGGGAGTTTTAGCAAAAAGAAAGTCTCAAAATGGCCTAAGTACAATGTAGGCCTGATTCCCCATGGGAGAACCTATTCATGTGGGTGGGTCCTATGTACCAGACCTCATTTTCCAATGGCCTTTCCAAGTGGGAGCTGGGCCCACACCACGCAGAATGGTTTCCTATAATATTTCATTCAACTAGCCACTGTTTATGAGAAGTGAAAAAGAAATGACTCTTATTAGATGGGGAAATGAATGTGAGCTGACTTAAGAAATAAAACTATTTATCAGAATTTAGATTGAGGAGAAATAGTGAGAGTAAGGGATAGAAACTTGCCATAGTGTGAGAGAAAATAAAGTTAACCACTTTCTGAGTAATAATGTTCAGAAAGATGGTGAAATGGGTTAAGAACAGAGAAGTATGCTCTGTGGAATTTATATAACAATAATGTGGTAAAAATATATAATGTGAATAAAAAGAATAAAAAGTAAAACACAAAGAATAGTGTTTTATTTAGAATATGAGTAAAGTGAAAGAAAAAATTAAAATACAATATGAAAAGAAGAATAGAAAAATAAATCAAATAATAAAAACAAACAAATAAAACAAAAAAACACTAAATAAATGGGAAGATGAGAAATAAAAAAAATGCAAGTTCTGAAGTCAAGCAAAATGAAATTAGTCTCAGCTGTTGGTTTTTGCCTTCTGACTTCTTTGTGGATCAGCTCCAGTTTTCTCACAGCTCCAGGTCTTATTGTCTTACTCTTAAAAAAAAAAAAAAAGCTTTCTACTGATTTTAAAACTGCCAGTCTGGTTTTGCAGGTCTTCCTGAATCTATTCCCCCCATCATTTCACTTTCAGCCTGTGCGAATCTTGTGTTCTATTGTGGCTCTCATACACAGTCTACACTGTTTTTTAAAGGGAAGTTTCAATCCCATGGAGAGATGAGTAATGATTCAGTGCAAGTAACTGATCCTATGTAGCTGAAGTGTTTTTCATCACAAGTGGCATCTATATCTTTAGTTTAATGTACAAAAAAATTAGTGGAGTACTTATGTACCAAGTTCTTATTTTATATGTTTTGAATAGAATTTTAAAACTTCTTGGTCAAAAAAAGGTATACATGTTTATAATTAAAGAAATCTGGAACTCCAAGAGCACTTAGTAAGCAAATATCAGGGATAATTCCATTTTACATACAACAAATTTGAAATCTTAGTCAATTAGATTCTTATCTTCATTTATGGTGATGGCAAAAGTATAATCCCTAGAATAAAAATATAAACTTCTTTAAGCAGATACTACATAATGATGTCTTCATCAATTATTATCACCCTCTAAAAAGTTCTCTTATATAATATTGTATACCAACTATATTTAAAAATGTTTTCTTTTAACTTTTACAAAAATGCAGTAAGAATATTTAATGCAGAATGCACAATTATTACACAATGTGGTCTAAGCTATGTAAAATAGGCATTAACAGTATATATTTTTAAGATTTCATTTATTAATCTTCAGAGGGGAACAAAAGGAGAGAGGGAGAGATATATCAATGTATGGCTGCCTTCTTGTGCCTCCCCTGCTGGGAACTGGCCTGCAAGCCAGGCATGTGCCCTGACTGGGAATTGAACTATGATTGTTTGGTTCACAGGCCTGCACTCAATCCACTGAGCTACACCGGCCAGGTCAGCATTAATAGTATTAAAAAATAAAGATTATCTATAAAAATATGCTTAACATATGTAAATTTTGATTAAAAAGTAGTTAAGCACAGTGCATTAAGAGTCAGTAGTGCTGAATATTAGCAGATGTTTATCAATAATAATTTAAATGATAGAAATCATTTATCTGTTTTGTTTAATTTGTTTTGTATTTTATTCATTTTTTCTTTTTGAGTTTCTCCTTTATTTATTTTTATTTTTATTCTTCTTCTTAAAAAAATTTTTTATTGTTGTTCAGGTACAGTTTTCTGTCTTTTCCCACCACCCCTCCACTCTACCCCAGGCCTCCCCACATCCCTTCCCCATTTCCTCCCTCCCTTGTTAGTGTCCATATGTTCTTTATAATTGTTCCTGTATTTAGAGTCATGTTTCTCATTAATAAATTATATAATAGAAATCATTTATAATTTTTGTATATTTATTATTTAAAATCTCAAATATGGGAAATATCCAAACACTCCAGTCTTGTATTACAAAAGTTGACATTTATTTAAAAAAAACACATACTAACTTTCTTATAGCAGGAACTGTACTAGATCCTAGAGGCTACTATTTTGCATATAAAATATAGAAGCTGTTATCAATAGACTGACATCTAGTGAAGAGACAGGCAATAATAGCAACTCTCCATCCCCATTCTGCTTCAGTCATTGTTTTGGAACTACGGAGATTATCCTAGTTAAGTTGGCTACTGGCATTCTGTCCACATTCTTCTTTTTATTCTGATAGAATTGTATTGTGTAGAATTGTACTGTTGTTTCATATACAATTTTTGAATTCAGTTACCTACATCCAGGGTGATTCCATACCTTTTCCATAGGAGTTTATTATAAATCCTATAGTAAATTCACTGATCCTTGTGGCTGCTGTTTACTTTGCAAATATTATTCACTATTTAATTGCAGGGACTCTAGTGTTAGAATGCTAACCAAAAATTCTCTTCTCAGGTTCTAGAAACAAATAAAAGTGAACTCACAATAGTCCAAAATTATTGAACACAAAAAAGCCTGTCTGAGAGAAAAGTTCATAGCAATACAGGCCTACACAAAAAAACATAGAAACATTTCAAGTAACAATATAATCTTACATCTACTAGAACTCAAGGAACAAAAACAAAGACAGCCTAGAGCTAGTAGAAGGAAGGAAATAACCAAGATCAGAGCAGAAATGAGTAAAATATGGATGAAATGAACATATCTAAGGATCAATAAATCCAGGAGCTGGTTCTTCGAAAATATAAACAAAATTGACAAGCATTTAAAGAGATTCATGAAGAAAAAAAGAGAACCTGAATAAACACAATCAGAAATGAAAGAGGAGGGAACCACAGAAATACAAAGGATGATAAATTACTACAAAGAACTATATGCCAAGAAATTTGAAAACCTAGGAAAAATCGACAAATTTCTATAAAAATGTAATCTCCCAAAACTGAATGAGGAAGAAGCAGAAAGCCTGAACAGACCAATAACAGCTGACGATATCAAAGCAGTAATCAAAAAATTCCCAGCACACAAAAGCCCTGAACTGGACAGTTTTACAGGAGAAATTTATAAAACATTTAAAGAAGAGCTAACCCGTATCCTTTACAGATTATTCCAAAGAGCCCAAGAAGATGAAAGACTCATAAAGCTTTTTATGAGTTCAGCATCATTCTCATCCAAAAACCAGATAAAGACACAACAAGGAAAGGAAACTAGAGGCCAATTCACTGATGAACATAGACACAAAAATCCTGAACAAAATATTGGCATACAGCATCCAGCAATATACATTAAAAAGATCACACACCATGAGCAAGTAGGATTTGTCCCAGGGAGGCAAGGATGGTACAATATTTGTAAATCAACAAATGTAATACATCACATAAACAAAAGGAAAAACAAAAATCATATGATCATTGCAATATGAGTGAAAAGCATTTGATAAGGTATAGCACTCATGTATGGTAAAAAAACACTCAGTAAAATGGGAATACAGTGAGCATTCCTCATCATAATAAAGGCTGTAGATAAGAAACCTACAGCCAACATCATACTCAATGGGCAAAAACGAAATATTTCCCACTAAAATCAGGAACAAGACAAGGTTGTACACTTTCATCACTTGTATCCAACATAGTATTGGAAGTCCTATTCACAACAATCAGACAAGAAAAAGAAATAAAAAGCATCTAAATTCGAAAGAAGGAGGCAAAACTGTCATTGTTTGCAGATAACATGACAGTATATATAGAAAATCCTGTAGACTCTTACAAAAACTAATTTACCTAATCAGTTACTTCGGCAAAACAGCCGTATACAATGTTAATATTTAGAAAATGAAGGTATTTCTGTACACCATCAATGAAATATCAGGAACAGAAATCAGGAAAAAAATGTCATTTGATATAGTAACAGGAAAAATAAAGTACCTAGGAATCAACCTAACCAACGAGGTAAGAGACCTGGACTCAGTAAACTACACAATACTGAAGAAATAAATTAAGAAAGACAAAAAATGGAAGTATATACCATGTTCATGGATCGGAAGAATTAACATTATCATAATGTCCATACTACCCAAAGCCATTTACAGATTAAACACAATACATATTAAAGTTAAAAAAAAAACATGAACAGTGAAAGGACAGCAAACTCACAGTTATTAACAACCACACCTAAAACAAAAGCAAACTAAAAGGACAGCTAGATCAGGAGTGGAAACATAGAAATGAAGATCTCAAGGAGGGTTAGCAACAGGGGAATGGGAGGAGGAGAAGGGGGGAGAAGGTACAGAAAATAAGTAACAGACAGTAGATAGAAAATAGATGGGGGGCAAGAATAGTATGGGAAATATAGAATCTAAAGAACTTGAGACACATGGTCATAAACTAAAGGGGGGTAATGGTGGGGACGGGGGGTAGGGTGGAGGGGAATGAAGGGGGGAATAGAACAACTGTAATGGCATAATTAATAAAAAGAATAAATTAAAAAATAAATAAATAAAAAATAAAATACTGATGATATATTTCACAAATACAGAGCAAACATTTCAACAATTTATATGGAATCATAAATGACCCCAAATAGCAGCAACAAGTTTGAGAAAGAAGATCAAAGGAGGAGGGATCACAATATCTGATATTAAATGGTATTATAAAGCTACTGTAATCAAAACAGCCTGGTACTAGTGTAAGAACAGACGCATAGACTAATGGAACAAATTAAAGAGCCTGAAAATAAACCCAAGTCCCTATGGTCAATTAATATTAAATGAAGGGAGAAGAACCATAAAATGGCATAGAAATAGCCTCTTCAACAAATGGTATTGGGAGATCTGGACAGCTACATGTGAAAAAAATGAAATTTGGTCACAAAGTTACACCATACACAAAAATAAACTCAAGATAGATAAAAAAACTCAAATATAAGTTGTGTACTTTTAAAGTCCTGGAGGAGAAAATAGGCAGGAAAATCTCAGATATTCCATGAAGCAATATTTTCACTGATATGTCCCCTAGAGCAAGGGACATAAAGGAAAGAATAAACAAGTGGAATCTCATCAAAATAAAAAAATCCTGCACAGCTAAAGAAAACAGCATTAAAATGAAAATAGAACTAACTGTATGGAAAACATATTTGCAAATGAGACCATGGACAAGAGTTTGACCTCCAAAATATATAAAGAGTTCACATGACTCTACTCCAGGAAGACAAAAAACACAATTAAAAAATGGGCAAAGAACTTGAATAGACATTTCTGCAAGGAGGACATACAGGGGACCCAGAGACAGATGAAAAGATGCTCAGCATCATAGCCATCAGAGACATGCAAATTACAGCAACAGTGAAATACTACTTCACACTGGTGAGAATGGCCATTGTAAACTGGAGAAGACAAAAGGGTACCCTAGTTCATTGTTGGTGGAAATGCAGACTGGTGCAGCCATTGTGGAAAACAGTAGGGAAATTCCCCAGAAAACTAAAAATAGAACTGCCTTTCACTCAGAATCTCCACTGCTGGGATTATATCCTAAGAATCCTAAAATACCAATTCAAAAGAAGCTATGCACCCCAATGTTCATATCACCACAGTTTATAATAGTCAAGTGCTGGAAACAATCTAAGTGCCCATCAGTAAATGAATAAATCAAAAAACTATGATACATTTACAGGATGAAATGTTACATAGCAGAAAGAAAGAACAAGCTCCCACCCTTTGTCACAGCATGGATGGAACTGGAGAGCATTATGCTAAGTGAAATAAGCCAGATGGTGAAAGACAAATACCATATGATCTCACCTATTAGTGGAACCTTATCAACAAAACAAACAAGCAATCAAAATAACCAAAAAAGCAATCAAAATATAACCAGAGACATTGAAATACAGAACAAATTGACAGTAACCAGAGGGGAGGTTGGATGGGAGAAAGGTTGGAAAAGAGGGAGTGATTTTCAAGAAAAATGTATAAAGAACAGATGAACAACACCATTCAAGAATAGTATTGAGGGTGGGGGATGGGGATGGCTGGGGTGGGGCACAGTGGTAGTACGAAAATGCAGACAACTATACTTGAATAACAATAAAAAAATTAAATTAAAATAAACTCACAATTAATTTTTTTCTCTGCCCTGGCTGGTGTGGCTGAGTGGATTAAGTGGCAGTCTGTAGACTGAAAAAGGTCACTGGTTCAAATCTAAGTCAGGGCACATGCCTGGGTTGCTGGCCTGGTCCTGAGTAGGGTGCATGCAAGAGGCACCTACAGACTGATGCTCCTCTCCCTCTCTTTCTCCCACCATTCCCCTGTGTAAAATAAAAACATCAAATATTTAAGAATTTTTCTCATCATTTTTCATTCCACATTGTTACTTTACAGGAGGGCATCAGCTAAGAAATACAAGTTCATATCAAACTACCGATATCTCTTGGTATGATATAGATAAGCCTAACCTAGAATCACTGTTTTACACAATTAATAAAAAGGCAAATTTTAGGGTGTTATGATTGCATTACTGTGAATTATCAATAGATTAATGAAAACAGTAACTTAATATTTTGTGTTATAATTTTTCATACTTAAATTTTAGATAATGTTTATTTGAATTCATTTAGAAAAATTTGGTTGTATTTTCCAGACACAAGTATTTATTTCATGAAACTTCTTTAAGTGGAAGATGTTTAATAAATTAGTTAAGGGTTTTGGAGTCAAACAGACCTGGATCAGGTTTTTTGCCCATTTTTCAATTGGATTGTTTATCTTCCTGATGTGGCGTTATGTGAGTTCTTCATACATTTTGGAGATTAAACACTTGTCCAAGGTATCATTGGTAAATATTTTCCCATATGGTGGTTCCCTTTCCATTTTGTTGATGTTTTCTTTAGCAGTGCAGAAGCTTTTTACTTTGATGTAGCCTCATTTGTTTATTCTTTCCTTTATGTTCCTCACTTCAGGGGATATATGAGTGAAATTATTGCTTTGTGGGATAGATGAACTTTTTCTGCCAGTGTTTTCCTCTAAGATTTTTATAGTGTTACAAATTATATGTAACTCTTTTATCCATCTCCAGTTTATTTTTTTCTTTTTTTTAAATTTATTTAGTTATTTTTCAAGTACAGTTTTTTTTTTGTCAATTTCTCCCATCCTGGCCCCCCCTCCGCCTTGTCTCCCCACCTCCCTCCCATTCCCCCCCCCACAGTCCTCATCCCTGTGTCTTTCATACTTGTTCATTTTTTTGTATGGTATAGATTGGTGATCTACTTTCATTTTTTAAAATGCCTTAGTCTTTGCACATAACCTACATAGTAGCTCTGTCCAGAAAAAGTTCAGCCATTGTTAATATAACAAGAACAGTTTGTACAACATTGATGTAACCTGGAAGCCAAGGAGAATGAACTGGAATGCACCTGCATGAACAGTGATGACTTTGCTCTATTAGTCAGTAGGGGTGGTATACTCCATTGAGTGAGCATGTGTAGCATGTGGCCATCACATTCAAAATGACTGAGTATAGCAATAAATATGCATTAAATTTTACATGAAGCTTGAATATTCCTTTGTGGAAAATATTCAAATGCTTCAGGAGGCCACAGCTATGGGTAACTGGTGAGTAGCAACTTCATCACAACAATGAGCCCACTCATGCATCATGTCTCTTGCAGAGCTTTTTGAAAAAACATCAGATCACCCAGGTGTCTCAGCCCCCTCTACTGTAGCCCAGATTTGGCACCCTGTGACTTCTGGCTTTTCCCAAAATTAAAACCTCCTTTGAAAGGATAAAGGTTTAAGGCCATGGATGAGATTCAGGAAAATACAATAGGGCAGCTGATGACAATTGGAAGAACTGTGTGAGGTCCCATGGTGCCTACTTTGCAGAGGACTGAAGCATCATTGTCCTATGTGCAATGTGTCCCGTATCATTTGTCTTCTTCAATGAATGTCTATTTTTTCATTAAAAAAGGCCTAGTTCAAATTATTGCTGTTTGATCTTGAATAAGATATTTAACTACTCTGTGCCTCATTTTTTATTCCATGGATGGAGCACAATAATGCTTAAGTCATTGGGTAGTAAAGATTAAGATAGAACATATGTATATAAATTGTCAATAGTAGCACATTTATTAAAAACCAAAAATTGTGTATATTATTATTGTTATTCTTACCAATGTTAATATTGCTACAGGAGGGTGCAGCCAGGGAAATCTCAAAATAAGGATTTGTAATGGGGTCCAGAACTCAGGGTGTCCAGGAAATATTAAAAATATGGGATGTCCTCATCCCCAAAAGTCTGAGGTGGTAGAACAGGATACATGGAGCAGGGCCATTGAGTTGTTTTGCATAGCAACGGTTTTGCAGATAACCTCTAGAATGGTCATTTAACATATCTATAACCTTAAACTGGTTTTATAGATACATTAAATAGCTGTGGCCATGCTTTGAGCCAGGGAGAAGGGAATAACTTCCACCCAAGGTGTAACTGGTAGGCAACTCCCAGCCCCCTGCATAAGAGCAGGAGATGATTAGCTCCATGACATGGGGCCATGCCTGCCCAGACTCACTATGGCAGCCCAGTAAAGCTAGAAGGATGTGGGAGTCCTGGCAAGTGTAGCTGATTGTGGGAGGAGTCAGAAATGGGACTGCAGAGGAAAATTGGCATGGGGATTTAAACGCAGTTGTGGCAGCCATTGAAGAGAGAACCATGCACTTTTGGCTAGAATGGGGACTCCCACAGCCATGTGAGAGAGAATCACCATGTAGCTTTAGCAAAGAGAACCACACAACTTTGGCCAGAGTGGCGGGACCATCCCCCACCCTGCAGCCATGAGAAGAATCATCATGCCGCTTTAGCAGAGAACCACCACATGGCTTTCTATTTCCTTTCCTGAGATATGGTACCTTGGACTGGGCAAAGGGGGAAAGAAGGACTGTGTGTATTTGTGGGTATTTTAAGGGACTTTGGGATTTTGATGAAGACATTAAGTCATTACTCTTAAGTCTGTATAACTTGAATAAATAATTCCTTTCCTTTTCACCAATCTCTAACATGGAGAGCTATAATTCTCTGGTGAAGGAAAAGGTGAACCTAGTACAGGGGGACCCCAGGAGAAGGGGAGTCAACTAGGTAACGTTGTGGGACCCCCTTCCCTGGTGGTCAGTCTGAGAAAACCATGGGAGACCACATGTGCAGTAGCTTTACAACTATTTGTCACAGTAAAAGCCTGCCAAAATGAGACAGGAAGGATCCACCCTATAAGAATTGAGTCCCTCTAGCCCATGAGGTCAATTTCTGCTTGGAGTTGGACTGCTCCCATGTTCTCAGCTATAAACTCTGGGTGTTCAGTTCAATTCTTTGTCCCGATCACCAAGAACCTGGATATCCTGTGTCCACCTGTGACATTGCTATATTGTTGATTAACATACCTCCATTATTGAGGGACAGAACAGCTGTAGGTGTTAAGAACACAGTGCCTGGACATGTACTACATAAGTCAAAATCCTGCTTTAGTTTATTAGCTGAATAACTTTAGGTAATTACTTAACCTTTTTGTGCTTCTATTTCTCCATCTGTACTATGGGAACATTGATAGTTCTTACCTCCAAAAGTTGTTACAAGGATTGTGATGGGGGGACTCCACCTGAAGAGCTCCCCTGCTGTCACAGATGAGAATATATCTACCAAGACACAATCTGCTTTGGGGGGGAAATATGACCAATGTCTCAGAGGAGAAGGGTCCTGAACACCTCCTTCCCTGCATCTTTATTGAATTCAGTGCACACAGAGACATAGTGTAGGGGACCATTCTACGTGGTGTGGGCCCAGCCCTCAGTGGCAAACACTTACTACAAAGTAACTTCCTAAAAACAATGCTAAACCTTCCAAGGACCAGTGTAACAAGTTCAACCACTCTTGCCTTTTCATTTGCAAATATTCCTCTTCTGTGATGTGATTACCAGCATCCTCTCCTTTGTTTTCTGTATAAGGTAACCACCTAAAGTGAACCTGTGCATAGTTAATGAGAACCTTCATGTAAAGTGCCCAGTAAGACAATAAAAGCTCATTAGAGCAAGGGTTGAGGCTTTTTCTCCCCTTGAGAGAGAAGCTGCTCATCCTTTTTTTCACAGGATTTGGTAGGCCATGTAAATTTCTTTTCTTTCAGCTACAACACTGTGGACCCCACACATGGGGGTCCTAGATACATAGTATGCATGTAAAGCTCATCAACCAATGTCTAAAAAGCAACAGTCATGAAAAACTGACATCATTTAGAGATAATGGTTGAAGAAACACAGGGATTGTCTCTGGTCAGGGTCAGCTTTAGCTCAAGTGTCTGATTCATAGCAACAGGGCAGAGCAAGCCTCAAAGGAAATAATGTATATTCTTTCTCTGGTCAAATTTGCTCCAAGGAGCTTTCTGTTCTTATACAAGGCCAAAGCTGCCTGTGGTATTGTTTTCAGTCTGAGTTATGTTGGGAGAGGGAAGCAGCCAAGAGACTAGGAGACTTTACAGAAGGAATGACAACTCAGGCTATGACACAGCCAAGGGGTGAGGGTCTTTCTGCCCTTTCTCTATGGATCCCTGAGTTCTTCCCTGATGTCCTATCATAATTGTGCTTATCTTAGGTTGCCCCTCCCATGAAGAGTCTTACCTGTCACTGGCTAACCAGTCATTCACCCTGGCGAAGTAGAGGGAAGTGAGGGAGGCAGGGGCTGTGCTCCTGCCAAGAGGATATGTTCTGTCTTTTAAGTGGCTCATGTCCCCAAGGCCTTTTCACCTAGCCCTAGCCATGGGACATTTTTGTCCATTAGTGAGGCTACAGTCCCTGAAACCAGGCAGGATGGCTCCCAACAAAGGATGAAATGAGTTAATACATAGAAAACTTTCAAAACAATAAAAATAGGTAAATATTGGTTAAAATTCTTGATGGTTAGAAATTTACAAGGAAAAAGATCAATTAAACTTTCATCATCTAAATTATGTGAGGTAATAAAAGCATTAGCTAACATTATGGTGGTAATCATATTGCAATATATAATAAATGTATCAAATCCAATATTGTAAACCTTAAACTTGTAAAATTTTATGTCCATAAGTTTTGGAGGACCCCATCATCTGGTAAAGTTACTTGAAAACATATTTCTTATAGTTGGGTTTGTGAAACTTCTGTGTATCATTTTATTCCCATATATCTCATAGCATGTAAAATGGATGAATAGATGGGTGCATGGATGCATGGAAGGATGAATGGTTGGATGGATGGGTGGATGAATGAACAGGTAGATGGGAAACAAAATTAATGCATTTAACATAATCATCAGCATCATCTTCCTGGTATTCTATACTTGTGTTACTATTTCTGTACTATTGAAATATAATAAAAATCAATATTAGTAATGTAAGATCCTGAAGTATTAAAAAAATTTCTTCTCATGCATGGTACATATGTGACAAGTTTCCATCTGCCAAAATATTTGTTAAGTGGAAAATTATATACTTAGCAAGACATTTTCCATAGTAAATAGATTGTAAATACCAATGTATGTGCACATCCAGATAAAAGCAGAAGAAAGAACTGCATTGGTTGTTTCATATTTGTTTTGTACTACAATACTATAAAGGCATACATTTTCTTTGGACTAAGTTTCATAAGTTCAGGTCACTGAAAGAGTTTTTGCATTTTTCTCTACTCCATAATAATCTTTCCTTGTTATTAAATTTGATAAATGGTTTAAGATTGTATAAAACAGCATAAGGAAAGAAAGGAAATAATTGATTTTGGAAAACGAAGTGTTTCTTGGATTTTACTATGGGATATATACATGAATAATCATATAAGAAACTCCATTTTCATGCAGGCTACTATATGTGACTTACTTTTATTTTATCATTTTGTCATTTATGTTAATTAATATAAGATTCAGCATCAGCTAGGAGTTTTCCTAAAATTTCAAAAATATGTACATTATTTATGTAAGTTAATTATGACAGTTAATGCCTATGCAACAACTTAAAATCTTAAGTTGAATTTGCCATGAAGAATAGGATGCCTAAAAGCATGCCTAATACTACTTAATTGTCTCAACTGTATATTATTTTACCAGGCCAGGAGTTTGCAACCTCTGATATATAGACCCTGCAGGTAGAAACAAAGAATCTGAAAATTCACTAGATGCATATGTTAAATTTATGTATGTCTAAATTTTATTGTGCTGAGTATATAAAATTTTAACCCAAGGTATTCTGAACTAAAATTAATTTTAAGCAGTATTTATTTGACAATCAAGATTTGACACCGTAAATTAAAAATAAAATATATGCTAGTCTGTCTCTTTATGGATCTAAAGTTCAGCCAAACTCAATGAGTATTTTCTTTTAAAATCTCTTTAATGGGGGGTGAAGATGGCAGTGAAGTAGGTGGGAACTGAGCCCACTTGTTTGAGCACTCAACTAGGACACTTAGCTGATCTTCCAAAAAACAAAGTGAACAGGTAACAGAATCTTAGCTGATATAAGATTCCAAACTTTTCATGCAGAGCAACAGCATGAAAAAGGCACAAAATGTGTGAGGATAGCTTAAGGGAACTTCAGGACAACATGAAATATAATGACATTTAAATCATAGGTATACCAGAAGAAGAAAAAGAGCCAGGGTTAGAAAACCTGTTTGAAAAAATAAGGACAGAGACTTCCCTAACTTGGTGAAGAAAAAGCCATGAAAGTTTAGGAAGCACAGAGGGTCACAATCAATATGAACAAAAAGAGTTCCATTCCAAGACATATCATAATTAAAATTGCAAAACTCAAAGACAAAAAGGGAATCTTAAAAGCAGCAAGGGAGAAACTGATAGTAACACATAAGGGAGCTCCAATAATGCTAGCAGCTGATTTTTCAACAGAAACACTACAAGCCAAAAGGGCATGCCAAGAAATATTCCAAATAACGAAAATAAAAGTCCTGCAACCAAAACTATTCTACCCAGCAAGGCTGTCATTTATAATGGAAGGCAAAATTAGGAGTTTCCAATATAAAAGAAGGTTAAAAGAATACACCACCACCAGACAAGCATTGAAAGACATGCTAAAGGGATGATGTGCTAAAGGGATCTTAAGAAAATAAGAATATAGAGTAAGAGAGAGAACAACACTGGTACAAAATGAAAAATAGCAATGAATAAGTACCAATCAGTAGTTACATAACATGTAAATAAATTTAATTACCCAATCAAAAGAGATAGAGTAGCTAAATAAATAAGAAAATGTGAGGAAATCTTGAGGGGAAGATGGTGATAGAGTAGGACGAAGCAGATTCCACTTCCCCCTACACATGGGAGAAAAACCTGGCCAATCTATGGAGGAACAGAACAAACAGCCAACAGTACCCCAGCATGTATGAAAATAAGAGTCCATAAATTGTAGTGGACACTGAAAAACCAGACGGTAAGGAGACTGCTCAAGGACAATAAGGTTCCAGGGACCAGCACAGAGACAGGGGTGGTGGCAGCCTCAGACCCGTGCCTGGCACCCAGTGCTGGGTCTACCACAGACTCCTTGGGAGCAGAGGGACCATCAGTTAACCAGCTGCCACAGAGTCCTTGGGAGAGAGGTGTCAACTGCTCCCTTGTTCCCCAGCCAGGCAGGGTTTAAGCAGCACCAAGAGAGACCTGATTGCCTGAATTTGTAGAGAGGGAAGTAAGGACAAAGAGGCAAACACACAAGGGTCATGATAATTCTTTGAGTCTGTGATTGAAGGTTTGGGAGAGTTGAGAGTTGCAGTGTTGGCCTGTGATGCCAGTAGTTACTGGTCTAGCTGGAGAATTAGGCTGTACTGAGTGGCAGGCTTGAGTAGGAGAAATTTCTCAAAAAGTAAAACTGTTTGGGGGATTCTCCTGTGACAGCCACTCAACCTACTCCCAACCCAGCCAGGTGAAAGGCACCCCCCCCATAGGGACCCAGGAAGCTTAGCCAGTCACACACCCCCCCCCCCACAACCACCACACCCCAGCATATGGCAATGACCCTCGGCAAAAGACTGCTCTGAAGAAGACCTGGATCCCCTTCCTGGGGCACTAGGGAGAGGCACCAGACTAGATCTTAGAAGAGTGTTCACAAGACTGGCTCAGTACACATTGGGAAGGGAGAAATGCCACACCACTCACCCCTCAGCCTGCTACAGCCAGTGAGACCAGAAAAACCAGTATGGCCAGTTTGAAACCAACAAGAGGTGTTCTTTTTAAAAAGTAATCTTTTATTTTTTAAATTTTATTATGATTTTATCTTCAATACCCTTTTTTCTCTCTTTCCTTCTTTCTTGTTTTATTCCTTCTTCCTTCATTTCCAAACTTATCTCTTCTTCCTCCCTTATCCTGCCCTTTCTTTTTCTTTTTCTTTTTTTACCCACAAGTGAGACAAAAAACTTGGAACTGTTAAAGGACCAGAGTTGGACCCAAAGAAGGGGCATCTCTAAAGTTGAGATAGAGAGACAAATTTCCCTTTGCTATAGCAGAGAAACTACAAGTTATTGCATATTTGTATTATTATTTTTTCATTATTCTTACATCTTTTATTTTAATTGTACCTTTGTGTTCCTCTTATTGTATAGTCTTCTTTCCATTAGCTGGTTATATTGTATCACTTGACAGGTTTCTCCTGTTCTCTCTTCCACAGTGTATTGCAAATTTACTATCCTTCACATGACTTGTGTTCCTTTAGCACACTACTCAAAGGTCTATACCCTCTATTCATGTTATCCAGATCACATAGACACTGTCATATGACTGTTGCTCTAATATTATTGTAAATAATAGCTGTTCCATAAAACTGTAAATATTTCACAACACCCCTCCCAGATCTTAGCCCACTTCACAGTTTCCTGAACTCTATTACTTCAGTGGTTAACTCTATTCTCTCACACACTACACCTATTTACTATCTTTTACTCTCACCTTACCTCAGAATCTGACCTCCCACAATCTCACTGCTTTCTAGATCCAACTCACAAGCCTTCCCTCCCCAACAAAGTCTTACCTTCTGTCCATCCTTTCTTAAAAGTGGCTAGTTGGGTTGAAGATCAAAGTTAAAGTTATACATAGCAAGGATCTCCTATCTCTGCTGTACTGGCTGCTACTGTAAATATCATAGAATACTCTCCTACTGTCATAAACCATTTTGCCTTCCCCTCCACCTGATCAAAAAAAAAGTAAGTGAAAGTGGTGACCATCAGGGTACCCACTGGAAGAGGAAACCCAAAAACAAAGGAACCACCAACAGAAAACAACAGAAGAAGGTGAAGCAGGGAGTGGAAACCACACAAACTTCAATTCAAGACCTATCTGGAAATACAACTAATAGTGGAGAAACTACCCAGGACAAACAACTAAACAAGAGCAAAAGAGAATCCTCAAAACCTTGTACATGTGGAAGAACTAGCTTCAATACAACCTGCCCTCACCTGTACAACAAATTACAACAGGTGGTGGACAGAGGGACCATCAGTTAACCAGCTGGTGGGAAGGACCCACAAAAGAATAACCCCAAGACAACAAAAACTCAAAGACAAACACAGGGCAAATGTAAAGGACAGCCCAAGACCAGTGAGCTTGGGAGATCAAGGAGACTACACCACTGATTCTCACAGGTATTATACCACAGAAGTTCATATCATAAATCCAGGAAGCCAGAACAAATCAATTTAAGAAGCTGAAGCTAACAAGAAGAGTCTCACAAACAATGAGAAGACAAAGAACCAATCCCCAAATGAAAGGAAATGAGGAGGCCTCAGAAAGAATGCTAAATGAAATAGAGGCAAGTCAAATATCAGATGTTGAATTCAAAGCACTGGCTATCGGGAAGTTCAATGAACTCACTGAAAACTATATCAACATGAAAAAGAAAATAGAAACTACCAGCAAGGGCCAAGAGGAAATGAAGGATACAGTTTCTGAACTGAAGAACACAGTGGAAGGAATCAAAAGCAGGATCAATGAAACAGAAGATTGAATCAGCGAGTTGGAGAACAAAGTAGACAAAAACTCCCATAAAGAGCAAGAAAAAGAAAAGACGCTCAGAAAGAATGAAGAGGGATTAAGAGAAATGCAAGACAATATGAAAAATAATAATATCCAACTAATAGGGATACCAGAAGAAGAAGAAGAGAAAGGGATAGAAAACCTATTTGAAAATGTAATGAGGGAAAACTTCTTTATTTTGATGAGTGAAAAAATCCCACAAATCTAGAAAACACAGAGAGTCCCAATCAAGAGGAACACAAAGAGGCCCACTCAAGACAAAACATAATTAAAATAGCAAAATTCCAAGACAAAGAGAGAATCTTAAAGGCACCAAGGGAGAAACAGGAAGTAACATACAAGGGAGTCCCAATAAGGCTATCTGCTGAATTCTCAATGGAAATGATCCAAGCAAAAATAGAATGGCAAGAAATATTCCAAGTAATGAAAACCAGAGGCCTGAAACCAAGATTATTTTACCCAGCAAGGTTATCAATCAAGATACAAGGCCAAATAAAGAGATTCCAAAACAAAAGAAGTCTAAAAGAACACACCTCCCCAAACTAGCTCTGCAGGAGATGCTAAAGGGACTGCTTTAAGAAAAGGGAAAAAAAGTGAGAGAGAGGAACACAGGTATGAACAGAGGGCAATGAATAAGTAAGTACCCATTAATAATAACCTTAAACATAAATTGATTTAATGCTCCAATCAAAAGACATAGAATAGCTGAATGAATAGGAAAGCATGATCCACACATAAAACGGACCCACCTCAGGACAAAATACCTACATACACTGAAAGTGAACGGCTGGAAAAAAATTTTCCAAGCAAATAGACAAGAAAAAAAAAAGGCTGGGATAGCAATACACATATCAGACAAAACAGATTCAAAACAAGAACCATATTTCCAAAGTCACTGAAATTAAAAACAATCCAACAATATCCAGAGGGATGGTGGAGGGGACAGTTGGGAGAACGGTTTTCAGGAACTACTATAAAGGACAAATGGACAAAACCAAGGGGGAGGGTGGAAGCAAGGAGGGAGGTGTGTTTGGACAGGGTGGGGAAGGGTGGGAATAAAGTACAGAGAACTGCAATTGAACAACAAAATAATAATTAAAAAATAAAATAAAAATAGAGACTCAGAAGGTCACTTCATAATATTCAAAAAAAATTGATAAAGAAGACATAAACATTGTAAATATATATGCACCCAACATAGCAGCACCCAAGTACATGAAGAAAATCTTGGGGAACTTCAAGAAAGATATTGATAGCAACACAATTTTAGTAGGGAATTTCAATACCCCACTGTCAAAAATGGATAGATTTACAAAAAAAAAAATATCAACAAAGATATTGTGGCATTGAACAATGTCCTATCTCAAAAGAACTTAACCAATATATAGAGAGCCTTTCATAAATCCTTTGAGAGCCTTTGCTTCCAAAGGAGCAAAATACACATTCTTTTCAAGTGTACATAGAACATTTCCAGAGATAGACCATGTGATAGGACACAAAACAAGCTGCAACAAATTCAACAAAATTGAAATCATACCAACCATTTTCTCCAACCACAATGGACTGAAACTGGAAACCAACTCCAAAAGAATAAGCCTGAAACACCCAAAATAATGGAGATAGAATAGCATGCTATTAAACAATTAATGGTTCAAGAATGAAATTAGGGAAGAAATCAAAAAGTTTCTGGAAACAAATGAAAATGAACTCACAACAACCCAAAACTTACGGGTCACAGTGAAGGCAGTCCTGAGAGGGAAGTTCATAGCGATACAGCCCCACTGAAGAAAGTGAAACATTTCAGACAAACAACCTAAACCTATGACTAGAAGAACTCAAGGAACAAAAACAAAGACATCTCAGAGCTAGTAGAAAAAAACGAAAGAACAAGACCAGAGCAGTATTAAATGATGTAGAGACTAAAGGCAGAATTCTAAGAATAAATGAACCCAGGAGGTGGTTTCTGAAAAGATGAACAAAATAGACAAGCCTTTAAGCAGGCTCATCAAGAAAAAAAGAGAGAAGACCCAAATAAACACATCAAAAATGAAAAAGGACATATTACAACTGATTACACAGAAATACAAAGAATTGTAAGAATTTACTATGAAGAACTGTATGCCAAAATTTGAAAACCTAGGTGAAATGGACAAATTCCTAGAACAATAGAATCTTCCAAAACTCAATGAAGAAGAAGCAGAAAGCCTGAACAGACCAATAAGAGCAGATGAAATTGACGCAGTAATCAAACAACTTCTCTCACACAAAAGCCCTGGAACAGATGGTTTCGCAGGAGAATTCTACAAAGCATTTAAAGAAGAGCTAACCCCTATTCTTCACAGACTACTTCAAAAAATTCAAAATGATGGAAGACTCCCAAACTCTCTTTATGAAGCCAGCATCATCTTATTCACAAAACCAGATAAAGACACAACAACAACAAAAAAAACTTCAGACCAATATTGCTGAAGAATATAGATGTTAAAATCCTCAACAAAATATTGGCAAACCACATCCAAAAATACATTAAAAAGATCATACACTATGACCAAGTGGGATTCACCCCAGGGATGCAAGGATGGTTCAATATTCGCAAATCAGTAAATGTAATATATCACATAAAAGACAAGACAAAAATCACATGATCATATCAATAAATGTGGAAAAAACTTCTGAAAAGCTGTAGCACCCATTTATGATAAAAACACTCAGCAGAGTGGGAATAGAGGGAGTATTCCTCAATATAATAAAGGCCATATATGAGAGACCTACAGCCAACATCATACTCAATGGGCAAAAACTAAAATACTTTTCACTAAGATCAGGAACAGGACATGGTTGTCCACTTTCACTGCTTCTATTCAATATAGTATTGAAAGATTTAGCCACAGCAATCAGACAAGAAAAGGAAATAAAAGGCATCCAAATCAGAAAGGAGGAAACAAAACTGTCACTGTTTGCAGATGACATGATAGTGTACATGAAAAATCCTATAGACTCTACCCTAAAACTGCTCAACCTAATAAATGAACTTGGCAAAACAGCAGGATACAAAGTCAATATCCAGAAATTGAAGGCATTTTTATATACCAACAATGAAACAGAAGAAGCGGGAATAAAGAAAAAAATCCCATTTGATATGGTCCAAAAAAAAACAACACTGAAATAAACCTAACCAAGGAGGTAAAGGACCTGTATGCAGAAAACTACACAACACTGAAGAAAGAAATCAAGAAAAAAATGAAAACATATACTGTGCTCATGGACTGAAAAAATTAACATCATCAAAATCTCCATACTACCCAAAGCAATTTACAGATTCACTGAAACACCTATTAAAGTACCAATGGCATATTTCAGAGACATAGGGCAAACACTTCAAAAATTTATATGGAACCATAAATGACCCTGAATAGCAGCTACAATTTTGAGAAAGAAGAACAAAGTAGGAGGGATCACAATACCTGATACCAAACTGTATTACAAGGCCACTGTAATCAAAACAGCCTGGTACTGGCCTAAAAACAGTCATATAGACCAATGGAATATAACAGAGAGCCCGGAAATAAACCCAAGTCTCTACAGGCAATTCATATTCGACAAAAGGGGCAGCGACATAAAATGGACTAATAATAGCCTCTTCAACACATGGTGTTGGGAGAATTGGACAGCTACAAGCAAAAAAAATGAAACTTGAGCACCAACTTACACCATATACCAAAATAAATTCAAGGTGGATAAAAGACTTAAATATAAGCTGCGACACCATTAAAGTCCTAGAGGAGAACATTGGAGGAAAATCCCAGATATTTCACACAGCAACTTTTTTACTGATATGTCCCCTAGAGTAAGGGACATAAAGGAAAGAATAAACAAATGGCATCTCATCAAAATTAAAAGCTTTTCTATGGCTAAAGAAAACAATATTAAAATAAAAAGAGAACCAACTGTATGGGAAAACATATTTGCCAATGATACCTCAGACAAGGTTTTAATCTTCAAAATATACAAAGAACTTAACCCAACTCCACTCTAAGAAGACAAGCAACCCAATTAAAAAGGGGGAAAAGGACTTGAACAGACAATTCTCCAAGGAGGACATACAGAGGATCCAGAGGCACATGAAAAGATGCTCAATATCACTAGGTATCAGAGAGATGCAAATTAAAACCACAGTGAGATACCACTTTACATTGGTCAGAATGGCCACCATGAACAAAGCAACAAACAACAAATGTTCACAGTTTGTGAAGAAAAGGGAACCCTAGTGCACTGTTGGTAGGATTCAGACTGGTGTAGCCAGTATGAAAAACACTGGAATTTTCTAAGAAAACCAAAAATGGATCTGCCTTTTGATCCAGCAATTCCACTGCTAGAATTATGTCCTAAGAAACCTGTAACACCAATCCAAAAGGTCCTATACACCCCAATATTGATAGCAGCACAATTTACAATAGCCTAGTGCCCATCAGTAAATGAATGGATCAAAAACTATGGTACATATACACAATGGAATGCTATGCAGCAAAAGAAAGAAGGAGCTTCTACCCTTTGCAACAGCATGGATGAAACTGGAAAACATTATGTTGAATGAAATAATCCAGTTGGTGAAAGGCAAGTACCATATAACCTCACCTTTAACAGGAACCTAAATAAAGAAACAAATAAGCAAGCAAAATATAACCAAAGACACTGAAATAGAGAACAGGCTGACAGGGACCAGGCAGGAGACCGAGGGAATTTCAGGGGAAAAAGGGAAAAAAGGGTTTACAGGAACAAGTACAAAGGACACATGAACAAAAATTAAGGGGGGTTTAAATGGGAGGGAGGTGGAGAGCACTGGGGGGGTCGGCTGGGATGCGACTAAAAGACAGAAAGCTGTACTTGAACAACAATTAAATAAATAAACTTAAAAAATTAGTTGAAATAAAAAACAAGAAAGCATGACCCTTGTATGTGCTGTCTACAAGAGACCCACATGAGTCCAAAACACCTAACAGACTGAAAGTGAAGTGCTAGAAAAAAATATCCTAAGGAAATGAACAGAAAAAACAAGCTTAGGTAGCAATACTCTTATTAGGCAAAATAGATTTCAAAACAAAGTACATAAATAGAGACAAAGAATGTAATTTCAGCCTTGGCTGGTGTAGCTCGGTGGATTGCACATGGGCCTGTGAAGCAAAGGGTCACTGGTTCGATTTCTAGTCAGGGCACATACTTGGGTTGCAGGCCAGGTCCCCAGTAGAGGACACATGAGAGGCTACCACACATTAATGTTTCTCTTCCACTCTTTCTCCATTCCTTCCCCTCTCTCTAAAAATAAATAAATCAAATATTAAAAAAGAAATGTATTTTAAAAATGAATGTCATTTCATAATTCTAAAGGGAAGAATCCATGAGAAAACTATCAATATTATAAACATATATGTACCCAATAAAAGGGCACTCAAATATATAAGGAAAATCTTGGAGGACTTCAATAAAGATATTGATAGCAACACACTTGTAGTGGATTGTAACACTCCACCGTCAACACTGGACAGATCTTCAAAAAAAAAGTAACAAGTAGCACTGAATGACATGCTAGATCAAATGGGCTTAACTGATATACAGAACATTCCACCCTAAAGCAGCAAAATATACATTATTTTAAAAAGCACATGGAAAATATTCAAAGATAGACTACATGATAAAATCCAAAACAAGACTCAATGAATTAAAAAAACCTAAAACCACAGCAGGCTTTTACTCATATCACAATGGCTTGAAACCAGAAACAAAACTCAAGGGAAAATCTGAAAAAAAAAAAAAAAAAAACCATTCAAATTCATGGAAATTGCATAGTGCAGTATTAAACAATAAATGGGTTAAGACAGAGGTCAAAGAAGAAATAAAAATATTTCTAGAAAAAAATGAAAATGACTACACAACGGCACTAAACCTATGGGAAAAAGAAAAAGCATACCTGAGAGGGAAGTTCATAGCAATACATGTAGGTCTACCTACAAAAGATAGAAAAATTTCAAATACACGATGCAATCCTACATCTACAGAAACTAAAGGAACAGCAAAAACAAAGCCCAGAGCAAGCAGAAGGAAAGAAATAATTAGGATGAGAACAAAATTAAATAACATAGGGAGTAAAAGAACAATTCAAAGGATCAATAAATCCAGGTGCTGGTTCTTCAAAAAGGTACATTAAATCAACAAGCCATTAACCACACTCATCAAGAGAAAAAGAGATATCACTCAAATGAATAAAATCACAAATGAAAAAGGTAAAAATACAGCCAATACTACAAAAATACAAAGGATCATAGGAAATTACTGTCAACAACTATATACCAAGAAATTTGAAAATCTGGGGAAAAATGGTAAATTTCTAGAAAGATATAATCCTCCAAAACAGAGTCAAGAAAAAGCAGAAAGCTTGAATGGACATATGTCAACTAATGAAATTGAGCAGTAACCAAGAAACTCCTAGGACACAAAATCCCTGGGCTGGACTGATTCATAGGATAATTTTACCAAACAGTTAAGGTAAAGCTAATCCCACTTCTCAAACTATTCCAAAAAATCCAAGACAGGGGAAGATTATCTAAAAATGTTATGAGGCCACTATCATCTTAATTCCAAAACCAGATAAAGACATAACAAAGAAAGGAAGCTACAGGCCAATATCGCTGATAAACATAGATGCTAAAATCCTCAACAAATTATGGGCAAGACACATCTAGAAATACATTAAAGAGATCATATACCATGACCAAGTGTGCTTCATCCCAGATACAATGATGGCACCATACTCACAAATCAATAAAAATAATACATCATATAAACAAAAGGAAAGACAAAAAACACATGATCATATCAATAGAGGATTAAAAAGCATTCGATAAAGTGCAGCACTCATTTATGATATTAAACACTCAGCAAAGTGAAATTAGAGGAAGAACAACCTCAACATAATAAAGGCCATGTAGAAGATACTGACCAAAAACATAATGCTCAAAATGGCAAAAACTGAAGACTTTGCCCACAAGATCAGGTACAAGACAAGGGTATCCAGATTCACCACTTTATTCAATTTAGCATTGAAAGTTTTAGCCACAGCAATCAGATACAAAAAAGAAATTAAAGACATCCAAAAAATGGAAAGGAGTAAGTAAAGCTGCCACTGTTTGTAGATGACATGATAGTGTACGTAGAAAACCTTACACATTCCATCAAAAAATACTTGAATTAATGAGTGAATTTGGCAAAATGACAGGATATAAAGGCAATATTCAGAAATCAAAGGCATTATTGTATACCCACAATGAAATACCATAGATTAGGAATAAAACTGCATTTACTGCATCATCAAGAAAAATAAACTACTCAAGAATAAACCTAAACATTGAGATAAAAGATCTGTACTCAGAAAAATACAAAACACTGAAGAAATAAACTAAAGACAACTCAAATAAATGGAAGCACAAGCAATGTTCATGGATTGGCATAATTAACATTATTAAAATGTCCATACTACCCAAAGCAATTTACAGATTACCTATTAAAGTACCTATTAAATATACTTTACCTATGCCTATTAAAGTACTATTGACATACCTCACAGACATAGAACAAACACTTCAAAAATTTATATGGAACCATAAATGACCCTGAATAGCAGCTGAAACTTTGAGAAAGAAGAACAAAGTAGGAGGCATCACAATACCTGATATCAAACTGTATTAAAAGGCCACTGTAATCAAAACGGCCTGGTACTGGCATGAAAACAGGCACATAGACCAATGGAACAGAACAGAGAGCCTAGAAATAAACCCAAATCTCTATGGCCAATTCATATTTGACAAAGGGAGCAGCAACATAAAATGGACTAATAATAGCCTCTTCAACACATGATGTTGGGAGAATTGGACAGCTACATGCAAAAAAATGAAACTTGAGCACCAACTTACACCATACACCAAAATAAATTCGAGGTGGATAAAAGACTTAAATATAAGCTGTGACACCATCAAAGTCCTAGAGGAGAACATTAGCAAGAAAATCTCAGATATTTCACACAGCAACTTTTTTACTGATATGTCCCCTAGAGTAAGGGACATAAAGGAAAGAATAAACAAAGGGAATCTCATCAAAATTAAAAGCTTTTTAATGGCTAAGGAAAACAATATTAAAATAAAAAGAGAACCAACTGTATGGGAAAACATATTTGCCAATGATACCTCAGACAAGGTTTTAATCTTCAAAATATACAAAGAACTTAACCCAACTCCACTCTAAGAAGACAAGCAACCCAATTAAAAAGGGGGAAAAGGACTTGAACAGACACTTCTCCAAGGAGGACACAGAGAAGACCCAGAGACACATTAAAAGACGTTCAATATCACTAGGTATCAGAGAGATGCAAATTAAAACCACAATGAGCTACCTCTTTACACAGGTCAGAATTGCCATCATAAACAAAGCAACAAACAACAAGTGTTGGAGAGTTTGTGGAGAAGAGGGAACCCTAATTCATTGCTGGTGGGATTGCAGACTGGTACAATCACTGTGGAAAACAGTATGGAATTTTCTCAGAAAACTAAAAATGGACCTGCCTTTTGACCCAGCAATTCCACTGCTTGGATTATATCCTAAAAACCCTAAAACACCAATCCAAAAGAACCTATGCACCCCAATGTTCATAGCAGCACAATTTATAATAGCCAAGAGCTGGAAACAACCCAAGTGCCCATCAGTAAATGAATGGATCAAAAAATTATGGTACATATACACAATGGAATGCTATGCAGCAGAAAGAAAGGAGCTCCTACCGTTTGCAACAGCATGGATAGAAATGGAAAACATTATGCTGAGTGAAATAAGCCAGGCATTGAAAGACAAATACCATATGATCTCACCTTTAACAGGAAGCTAAACAATAAAGCAAACAAGCAAGCAAAATATAACCAAAGACACTGAGAAAGAGGACAAGGGGACAGTGACCAGAGGGGATAGTGGAGGGAATTTCAGGGGAAAAAGGGGAAGGATTTACAGGAACTAGTATAAAGGACACATGGACAACAACTAAGGGGGGTGGAAATGGGAGGGAGGTGGGGAGCACTCGGGTGGTGGGCTGGGATGAGAGTAAAAGACAGAAAACTGTACTTGAACAATAATTAAATTAAAAAAAGAAGTAAAAAAAAAAAGGGCTGACAAGGTTTAGGAGGAAAGGGAACCCTAGCACACTGTTGGTGGGAATGCAGACTGGTGTAGCCACTGTGGAAACCAGCATATAATTTCCTTAGAAAAATAAAGATGGAATGGTATTTCAATCCAGCAATCCCACTGCTGGGACTTGTGAGTCACCAATTCAAAAGCAACTATTCACCCCAATATTCATAGCAGCATTATTTATAATAAGCAAGTGCTAAAAATAGCATTAAGTGTCCCTGTAAACCCTTTATAATTCCCCTTCCTCCCCATCGTCCCCTTTCCTCTCCCCTCTGGTTACTGTCAGTGTGTTCTTAATTTCAATGTCACTGGTTATATTTTGCTTGCTTGCTTGTTTTGGTGATTAGGTTCCTCTTAAAGGTAAGATCATATGGTATTTGATTTCACCCCCTGGATTATTTCACTTAGCATAATCCTCTGCAGTTCCATTTATGCTGTCTCAAAAGATAGGAGCTGCTTCTTTCTTTTTGCTGCATAGTATTTCTTTGTGTAAATGTAGCATGCTTTTTGATTCACTCATTTATTGATGGGCACTAAGGTTGTTTCCACCACTTAGCTATTGCAATTTATGCTGCTTTGAACATTGGGGTGTTCATAGGTTCTCTTGGATTGGTGTTTCAAGGTTGTTAGGATATAATCCCAGCAGTGAGATTGCCAGATCAAAGGGCAGTTCCATTTTTAGTTTTCTGAGAAAATTCCATACCATTTTCCTTAGTGCTTGCACCAGTGTGCAATCCTACCAAGAGTGCACTAGGGTTCCTTTTATGCACAACCTCTCCAACACTTGTTCATTGTTGATTTGTTTATGAAAGCCATTCTCATAGGTATAAAGTGGTATCTCAATGTCATTTTCAATTGCATCTCTCTGAAGGCTAGGATACTGAGCATCTTTTTTATGTCTCTGGATCCTCTGTATGTTCTCCTTGGAGAAGTAACTGTTCAAGTCCTTTGCCCATTTTTTAATTGGGTTGCTTCTCCTCTTAGAGTGGAGATGTGTGGATTCTTTATATATTTTGGAGATGAAAACCATGTCTGAAGTATCATTGGCTAATATGCTGCCCCATGTAGTTTGTTCTCTTTTTGTCTTAATGCTGTGTTCTTTAGCTGTGCAGAAGCCTTTTATTTTGATGAGATCCCATTTGTTTATTCTTTCCTTTATGTCCCTTGTGTAGGGGACATATCAGTAAAAATATTGCTGAATGGAATATCTGAGATTTTCTCTTTTTTAATTCAACAAAATAGGCTTTATTTTTTGTAATTTGTATGTCTGTTATTTTACTTGTTTTTAATTATTTTATTTTTTTCAATTATAGTTGTCTGTGTTTTCTTCCAACTGCACCCCTCCAGCTTCTCCAAATCTACCTCCCTGCCTTGTTTTCACCCTCCCTTTTGGTTTCATCCAAGAGTCCTTTATAGTAGCTCCTGATTTTCCATTCTATATTCTCCTCTAGATTTAATGTTGTCAGGACTTCAGCACCAACTTACACCATACACAAAAATAAATTCAAGGTGAATTTAAATATTTCCCAGCAAATATTTAAATTCACCTTCAATTTATTTTTGTGTATGGTGTAAGTTGGTGCTCAAGTTTCATTTTTTTGCATGTAACTGTCAAGTGCTCCTAACAGCATTTTTTTGGGAGGCTGTTTTTACTCCATTTTGTGCTACTGCCCCCTTTGTCAATATTAATTGACCATAAAGACCTTGGTTTATTTCTGGGCTCACTATTCTGTCCCATTCATTTATGTGTCTCTTCTTATGCCAGTTCCAGGTTCTTGTCATTGAAGCGGCCTTATCATACAGTTTGATATCAGGTATTGTGATCCCTCCTACTTTGCTTTTCTTTCTCAAAATTGCTGCAGATATTTGGGGTCATTTATGGTTTCATATAACCTTTTAAATGTTTGTTCTAAATATGTAAAATATGCTGGTGTGGACTGAGACTAGTGGGGTCTGCCACATTGTGTATGAGTGATGAGAAATTCACAAGGACTACCAAGTCCTGTGGGGAGAAAAGGGACAGCATGGCTTTTCTCTCAAGAGGAGAAAAAAAGCTCTGCCCTTGCCATAACAGGCCTTTATTTCTTTTCTGGGCACATTACATGATGGGCACATTTTCATTTACTATGCACAGATTCACTTTAGATGGTTACCTTTTTGGGAAAACAAAGAAGATGATGCCAATAATCACATCACAGAGAAAGGATATTTGCAAATGCAAAGAGAAAATTGGTTGAACTGGTTACACTCATTCCTGGAAGGTTTAGCATGGATTTTAGGAAGTTACAGTAAGCACTTTCTGTCTCAATACAGGATGAGAGAGTTTTAGCAAAAGCAAGTCTCATAGCAGTCTAGGTACAATGCAGGCCTGATTCCCCATGGGAGAACCTATCCATGGTCATGGGTCCTGTGCATTGGACCTCGCTTTCCACTAGGAGCTGGCCCCATGCTACACAGAACAGTCTCCTACAATATGCCATTGGTACTTTAATAGAGATTTCATTGAATCTATAAATTTGTTTGGGTAATATGGACATTTTGATAATATCAGTTCTTTCAATTCATGAACACAGTATATGTTTCCATTTGTTTGTGTCTTCCTTAATTTCTTTCTTCAGTGCTGTGTAGTTATATAAGTGTCTTTTACCATCTTGGTTAAGTTTATTCCTAGGTACTTTACTTTTTTTGTTGTTATATCAAATGGAATTATTTTTCCTGATTTATGTTTCTGATGTTTCATTGTTGGTATACAAAAATGCCTTTGATTTCTGAATATTGACATTGTGTCAAATTTATTTATTAGGTTAAGAAGTTTTTTGGTGGAGTCTCTAGGATTTTCTATGTACACTATCATTTTATCTGCAAACAATGACAGTTTTGATTCCTCTTTTCCAATTTTGATGCCTTTTATTTCCTTTTGTTGTCTGATTGCTGTGGCTAGGACTTTCAATACTATGTTGAATAGAAGTGGTGAAAATGGACAATCTTGTCTTGTTCCTGATCTTAGTGGAAAAGCTTTTAGTTTTTGTTCATTGATTATGATATTGGCTACAGGTTTCTCATATATGGCCTTTATAGTATAATGGGAATGTTCCCATTATTCCCACTTTGCTGAGTGTTTTTATCATAAATGGGTACTGTGCCTTATCAAATGAGTTTCCTGCATCTATTCATATGATCATGTGATTTTTATCTTTGCTCTTGCTTGTGCAATGTATTACGTTTATTGATTTGTGAGTACTGTACCATCCTTGCATCCCTAGGATAAATCCCAGTTGGTTATGGTGTATGATCTTTTTAATGTATTGTTGGATGTAGTTTGCCAATATTTTGTTGAGGATTTTATGTCTATGTACATTAGCAATAGTGGACTGAAATTTTCATTCTTCATTATGACTTTGTCTGTTTTTGGAATTAGGATGATGCTGGCTTTATAAAGATTTTGGAAGTCTTCCATCTTCTTGGGTTTTTTGGAATAGTCTGTGAAGGATTGGGGTTAGCTCTTCATTAACCCCATGTTAATGTCTTGTGGACATTAACATGGGGTTATGTCTACAAGACATAACCTTCATGTTTTGTAGAATTCTCCTTCTAAACTGGTCAAGGGCTTTTGTGTGTTGGGAATTTTTTGTTTCTGCTTCTATTTTTCAGCTGTTATTTGTCTGTTCAGACTTTCTGCTTCTTCTTCATTGAGTCTGGAAGAATACATTTTTCTAGAAATTCTCCATGTCACCTAGGTTGTTAAATTTCTTGGCCTACAGTTCTTCACAGTAATTTCTTACAATCTTTTGAAATTCTGTGGTATCAGTTATAATCTCTCCTCTTACATTTCTGATTGTGTTTTTTTCATGGGGGTACTGTGTTTTGTTGGATTTTTTGTAAAGAAATAAATTTTTTTGTCACTTGTTATTTTTTAATTGTTGTTCAAGTGCAGTTTTCTCCCTTTTAATACCATCCCAGCCAATGCCCCCAGTCCTCCCCTCTATCTTCCATTTCCACCCCCCCTAGTTTTTGTCCATGTGTCCTTTATATTTGTTCCTGTACACCCTTCCCCTTTTCCCCTGAAATTACCTCCCCTCTCCCCTCTGGTCAACCTGTTCTCTGTTTCAGGGTCTTTGGTTATATTTGGCTTGTGTATTTCTTGATGGGTCTGCATAAAAGCTTGTCATTTTTGTTTATCTTTTCAAAGAACCAGTTCCTGTTTTTATTGATCCTTGGAACTGTTCCTTTTGTCTCTATATTGTTTAATTCTGCTCTGATCTTGGTTATTTCCTTCTTTCTGCTTGCTCTGTGCAGTCTTTGTTGTTGTTCTTCCCGTCCTTATAGATGTAGTGTTAGGTTGTTCGTTTTAAATGTTTCTATCTTTTTTAGGTAGGCCTGTATCACTATGAACTTCCCTCTTAGGACTGCCTTTGCTGTGACCCATAAGTTTTGGACTGTTGTGAATTCATTTTCGTTTGTTTCCAGAAACTTTATGATTTCTTCCCTAATCCCATTCTTGACCCATTAATTGTTTAATAGCATGCTAGTCAATCTCCATGAGTTTCAGAGCTTTTGAATTTTTTTCTTGAGTTTAGTTTCTGTTACAGTACCTTGTGTTCAGAAAAAATGCTTGATATACTTTTGTGGTGGACCCTGGCCAGCAGAGTCAACCTGTTGTGGCTGACAATGAGAATGAATGCACAGGCGACAACAATCCTGTGTGGGAAAGGGAACAGGAATGACTGCTCTCTCAAGGGGAGAGTGCCTATGGGTGCCTTGGCCACTTCCTCAAGAGGGGAGCACACAAACCCTTGCCTAGACAGGCTTTTATTGTTTTCCTGGGGTCTTACATCAGAGAAAGATCTATTATCTATTACATAGAATATTATTATCTACATTTTAGGTACAATGAAGAAAATAAAAATAACATGCAGAGGGCAATGACAATGAGCTGATTAGCTCTGTCCTTGGGAAAACTCACACAGGCTTTGGTTATTACCCTGAAGATGGACAATACACATTTGTTGTTTTAGACCAGGGTGATGGAGTTTTAGCAAAAGCAAGCCATAACAATCTGTACTCATTTTCTAGGCCTGATTCCCATGGGAAAACTTGGTTTGAAGGTTTGGATCCTGCCACCATTCACTTCCATAGGTTTTCCATACAGAGCTGAGTCATATGTGCCAGGCCAAAAGAAACCAGTCCCTTACAATTCCCCTCCCCTTTTTTTCTTTTTGTTAAGGCTGTTGTGGTGACACATCCCACAACACTTGCTACTTGGTGGTGTCTTTTGCCACTGTGGGCAAATAATTTGTAAATGCATTGTAATATACAAAACATTATTAAAATCAGTCTTCTGCTTAGTTAAGCATTGAATGTCCAGGAACTGTTGGTATAACTCCAGTTGCAATTTATTAATTGCTCCCTTTAAATTTGTAGAAAAAGCTCCTCTTAGGTGATATTAAATATCACTTCAGGAGTACTGGCTAGAGTTCCATTGTAGTGGGGTGACATATAGTTTGGAGAAACCAGGATCACAGGTCAGCTGCCGATGAGTCACTAGTGCACCCTGGCATTCATTGATCCCGTTGATCACTGATTTGACTGCAGAAAGTCGAGTCAGGATTTCTTCATCAATCTGGAGTGGCGGGCCCTGTCCAGCAGAGTCTGCCCAATTTAAAGTTTCTTGATTTTGTTGATGCTTGTTTTGTGTCCTCTCATGTGGTCTATTCTTGAAAATGTTCCATGTGCATTTGAAAAGACTATGTATCTTGCTTCTTAGGGATGAGAGGCTCTCCATATGTCAGTTAAGTCCATTTGATCTAGGACATTGTTCAATGCCACAATATATTTTTTGATATTTTACTTGGAAGATCTACCCGTTTTTGACAGTGGGGTGTTGAAATCCCCTAGTATCATTGTGTTGTTGTCAATATCTTTCTTGAAGTCCTCCAAGATTTTCTTTATGTATTTGGGTGCTCCTATGTTCGGTGCATGTATATTTACAATGTTTATGTCTTCTTGATGGATTCTTCCCTTGAGTATAATGGAGTGACCTTCTGTGTCTCTTGTCATGGCATTTGTTTTGAAGTCTATTTTGTCTGATATTAGTATTACTACTCCAGGTTTGTCTACCTATTTGCTTGGAATGTTTGTTTCCAGCCCTTCACTGTCAGTCTTGTTTAGGTCTTTTGTTCTGAGGTGGGTCTCCTGTAGCATATCTGTGACACATGATTTATTATCCATTCAGCTATTCCATGTCTTTTGATTGCAGCATTTAATCCATTGATGTTTAAGGTTATTATTGATAGGTACTTATTCATTGCCATTTTTCATACCTGTGTTCTTCTCTCTCTCACTCTTTTTCTTCCTTTTCTTCAAGTAGTCCCTTTAGCATCTCTTGCAGAGCTGGTTTGGCGGAGGTATGTTCTTTTAGGCATCTTTTGTCTTGAAAGCTCCTTATTTGGCCTTCCATTTTAACTGAGAGCCTGGCTGGATAAATTAGTCTTGGTTGTCGGTCTTTGGTTTTCATTAGTTGGAAAATATCTTGCCATTCTCTTCTGTCTTGGAGCATTTCCATTGAGAAGGAATGCTGTTTTATCAGGGCTCCCTTGTATGTTACTTCCTGTGTTTTCCTTGCTGCCCTTAACATTCTCTGTTTGTCTTGGAATTTTGCCATTTTAATTATAATGTGTCTTGAAGCTGGCCTCTTTGGGTTTTTCTTGATTGGGACACTCTGGGCTGCCTGAATTTGTGTTACTTGTTCTCTCATCGAATTAGGATATTTTTCCATCATTACTTTTTCAAACAGGTTTTCTATCCCTTGCTCTTCTTCTTCTCCTTCTGGAATCCCTATTATAGGGTTATTATTATATTTCATGTTGTCTTGCAGCTCCCTTACCACCTTTTCATTCTTTCCGAGTCTATTTCCTTTTCTTCCTCCTTCTGGGTGTTTTTTCTACCTTGTCTCCCATCTCACCCATTCAATCCTCTGATTCATCCAGCCTGGTTGTAATTTCTTCTAGTACGTTTTTTATTTCTGAGATTTTATTTTTCATTTCTTCCTGATTCTTGTGTATAGTTTTTATTTCCATTTTGTACTGTTGTAGTTCTCATTCAGTTCCTTGTAGTTGTCTGTAAGTTCCTTGAGCATCTTTATAACCATTATTTTGAATTCTATATCTGATAGTTTGGTTACCTCTATTTTGTTTAGCTTTTTTTTTTGTGGGTAGTGTTCTATTCCTTTTGATTGCATATTCTTTTTTTGTCTCCCTTTTTCAGGTGACTGTTTTTATTTTTTTCCACATTGTGATATTTCACTTTGGTAGCTGTTATTGTAGAGTGAACTTCTATGATAGGAATTGTATGTAGTTCAGTGGTGTGGTCTCTTTCATCTCCTTGTCCAGATGCTCTAGGTTTGCCTTTTCTTCTGTTTTTGTGGGCTCTCTTAACTTGGGTTTTTACCTTTTCCCGTTGTTGTTGGGGTTTTTTTGGTGGGTTCTCTCCTCCAGCTGGTATACTGATGTTCACGGCTCCCACCTATTCTTGTGTGTGATCAGTGACAGGAGATAGGCAAAATGGATTAAGACAACAGCAGAGTATTTTATGTGATTTAATGTACCAGCAAGTAGAGAAGACTTAGGATAATCTTTGGATAAGTATAGCATTAACTGCGCTATTTCACCCACCTAGCCACTTTTTATAAAAGGTGAAAGAGGGATAAAACTCTTATTAGAGGGGAGGAGGATTGTGAACTGAATCCAGAAAACAAAGCACTTGTGCAAGTTTAGATGATGAGATTTAATCAGAGCAAATGATAGAAAGTAGGTGCAGTGTGCAAGATAATAGAGTTAACCACAACAGTAATAATTCTCAGGAATAAAGTGAAGTGGGCTAAGATCAGGGAGGGTTGCTGTGTAGTATGTACAATTTTATGGAACAACAATTGTTTACATTAGTACTGGAACAACAATAATATGACAAGAAATACATCATTTGCATAACAAGAATAGAAAGTACACCATCAAGAGTAATGTGTTTTTGGAACATGAGGGAAATTAACGCAAGAAAATTAAAATACAGTAAAGAGAGAATACTAATACTAATAAAATTAAAGTGGTAAAAGTAATAAAAATAATATATTTAAACAATAAAATGCTAGCTGTATGGGATGGCAAAGTGACATTTGTCCTAGTATTCAATTTCGGGTGTTAGTGTTGTGCTCCCACTTTGGCTCTGTCTCTGGACCCTTCATTACTCCATGTCTTATTTTCTTACTTTGTAGATGGAAAAAAAAGAGACAGGAAAAAAATAAGCCTCCTGCTGACTGTAAACCTTTTCAGTTAGTTCTGCCTGTCTTCCTGGATGCCACAGGAGGAGGGGGGCTTAATTTTTTTCCCTTCCAGTGGTTTTGATAGGATGGGGACAAGGTCTGTGCTGCAATATCACAGTTTCCCAGCCTCAGCCAAGTTCCTCTATGAGTTGGCAGACCCAAATCAGCCACTCAGTTACTGGGCACACAGCACAAGTAAAGGTCAGGTGCACAGTTTCACTCAGCCACTCATTCTCAGGTGCACAGTGCAAGTCAAGCTTGAGTGCACTGTTCAGTCAGCCTCTGGGCACCCAGTGTGAGTCAAAGCTCAGGTGAATGGTTCCACTGATCCACTCAGCCTCTAGATGTAGAATGTGAGACAAGCTCAGGCACTTTGTTCCAATCAGCCACTCAGTCTCTGGATGCAATCAACCTCAGGGCAAGCCAGCTGCTGCTCAATAGCTCTTTACAAACCAGCTGCCCATCATTCTTAACAGACACACGGCTTTTCACATAGCCCAACTTTCCTACCAGTCCAGAGACTATCTGCACCAGGGTCCAATGGGGCCAAACTCCTCACTTCTCTGGATGTCACCCAGCACCCCAATTTCTCTGGTGCAGGTGTCCACAGTCCCAGTAGATGTATAGTGCCTCTGTGTGTCTCCCACTTTGTCTCTATTTCCCCCAGTGACTTCCAGATCCAGGTCCCTCCTGGTGCTGTGATGCCCTTTGTGCTCTGGTAGGAGAGGGAACTGGTTATCCAACTCACCTCCTTATATCCTGTGGTAGGCATCAGGCCACATTGGCCTAGGTCCTTGCACGGATCCCAGGGACCTTACTGTCCCAGTACAGTCTCCTCACCATCTGTTTTTCAATATCCTCTACAATTTTTGGCCTCCAAACATCATATAAGCTGAGATTACATTGGCTGTTCACTCTGTTCCTCAGAATATCAGGTAAGTGTTTCAGCTGGGTACAGGGAGAACTGAGATTGGCATCCACCTACTGTTGGGAATCGCTCTGCCTGGTTTCAGGAGTTGTAACTGCCTCCCATGGCTAAGGCTAAGTGAGTGACCTCTGGATTCTGAACCACTAAGGAGACAAAGCTTATCTCTGGCAGCAGGGCTGCTTCTGCTTCATCCCCTTCCCCCAATGCTTGGCTGGTTAGTCAGAGATGGGTAAGACCCCTTTGAGGGGGAGCAAACTAATCCAGACACAACCACGTGGGAGGCCCTCAAGGAAAAACTCAGGGGGCTGCAGCAAAGAGTGTGTGATGGACCTTCGCCCCCCAGCTATTCTGACATAGCCTGAGTCCTCATGTCCTCTGAGAGAAGCACTTCCTGGCTGTAATTCTCTTAAGGATTAGAAGATTACCTGAATACCTGATGGGAAGCGGTGCAGCTCCTTGCCTTGCTAGAGTGAGTCCTGAGGGAAAATCTGGCATCACAAATACCTCCTGATAAACCTGTGAAATCTGCTCTCCTAAGAGTGCTTTCATTCATATGATAAGGGTCCAAGAGGAAATGAGTATGTCTCCCAAAGTTTCTGCAAAACCCCCTTTCTTGACAGATACTAACTTAGACTAAACCCTCAGATTTCTTTGAAATGTTATCTACTGTTTGATCCTTGCCATCCTGTATTCCTGTGTATTACAGCCCAATGAAAGCCCCTGCAAGGAGGGGCTCAAGGCCCTTTTCCCCTGAGAAACTGGCCACCTCTCCTCCCCAAGCAGATCATGTCTCAGTCATGTTTACTCTCATCCGTGGCACATGGGGGGACTTTCGAGGAAAGTTGCCCCACATCTGGTGCCTGAACAGGGACCTGAATGGATTTGGGACCTCCTTCAATCCAGAGGCTAGGAACCACATCTCCACGAATACACTCCTTACTCTTATCCGTGGCACACAGGAGGACTTGCGAGGAAAGTTGCTCCCACACTTGGCTATTATAAATCATGCTGCTATGCACATTGGGGTGCATAGACTCTTTTGGACTGGTGTTTCAGGGCTCTTAGGTATCAACATGAAAAAGGAAATATAAAATGTACATCTTTTTTAATTTAAGAATTTAATTTTTTGCATTTTTATTTTTTATTGTATTTCAAGTACAGTTTTCTAGCTTTTACCATCATCTTAAATAAATGATTTATCATCAGAATTAAAGCATATATGTAAACATTCTAATGTCAAAGCTATGGTCAATCTAATATTACTGCTGAAATCATTTGTGTGGTTCAATTCTTACAACACTGAAAGGTAAGAGGTAGGAAGGGCTAGAACCACTGTTAATACCACATCTTCCTTGCCCTTTAAGTCCCAAGGTTAGGACAAAGTTAATGACAGGTTAAAAGAAGGGACTCACAACTAAAAACAATCCATATCTGCTCTGTTTAAATCTGTCAAACAGGGGGCTTTCAAGATGGCGGTGGACTAGGACGGAGCAGATACCAGTTCCTAGTACAAAAGAGAGAGAAAAGTATCCAATGTGAGGAGGTGAAACCAGCAAGCCAGCAGTTGCCAAGCATATATGAAAATAAGAGACCAGAAACCTCATCAGTCACGGAGGAACCAGACGGTAGGGAGACAGCAGCGGTACAGTAGTCTCTGGGACGGAGCAAAGAGAAACAGCCAGTGCAGGGTAGGGGAAACCGGCGCCCTGTGGCGAGAGCCCAACGGCGCGTGGGATAGCCTTCAGCGCCCAGACGGCTCCCTCCCTAGGATTTTTGGGCCGGCAGCCTGCCAAGTGGCCCAACCAGAGGGGAGCAGAGGTGATTTGAGCCTGTGCATAGTTCGGAGGTCCGGCGCCTGGTGGGAACTGTGTTAGGGAGAGTGCCGAACGGCGCCTGGGACAGCGTTCAGCGCCCGGACGACTCCCTCCCTGGGATTTTTCCACTGGGCAGGCCAAGTGGCCCAGGCAAAGAGGTGTGGAAGGAATTCCAGCTTGCTTGCGCAATTTGGGAAACTAGTCGCTCCACACGCAGGGTATCTGGGCAAGTGCCTCAGGGTGCCTAGGCCAATATTAAGCACCCAGAAAGCTCCCTCCCTAGGATTTTTGGGCCTGGACCTGCCAAGAGACCCAACCAGAAGGGAGCAGAGGAGATTTCAGCCTGCACACAGTTCTGGGTCCAACGCCCGGTGTGGTGCTGCTCCATCCCTAGGGTTTTTTTTGGCAGAGGTTGGCCAGGGGACCCAGACAAACACAGGAGCAAAAGGGGTACATACCACGCAGCGTGCCGTGACGCCCCGCACAGAGTTTCTGGGTCGGCACCCAGTCCTCGGATCGGCTCCCAGCTTCCAGTCCACCCCCCTCAGACTATCTGGAAGCCCCGGGCGCTGAGGGGTCCTGGGAAAAGAGCTAAGGCCCTCAACCCCCTCCCTTTCTGGCCAAGCAAGGTGGGGTGCCAGGAGAGACTTGTTTGATAGAGGTTACAGAGAGGGTGCGGAGGACAAAGGGTTCCAACCAAGGACTCTGTGGTTGCCAGCCCAGGAGAACTCAGAGGTGCAGCCTGGGGCTCTGAATCCAGTAGACACGGCTGCCTGGTCTGCTTCACACCCAGCTTGGCAGCGAGCCCAGGATTGGGCAGAGGGCCTGGGGCTTCCCAACCGAATGAGGGCAGGTCTATGCTCAATCCCGAGGGAACCAGGCAACTAAACTGGTGCAGATGCCTGCAAACACAGCAAACCAGCCTATGGTGGTAACCCCTGGGAGGGGAGAGCTGTGAGGAAGTCCTAGTTCCCCATTGTAGGGAGCTGGGGAGAGGCGCCAAGTGTCTGGATCCTGAGAGGGACTGGCTGAAAAAATCACAACAATTGACCCTCAGCCAAATGCAACCAGAAAAACTGGTTCGGCTAGTTTAAAGCAAACAAGTGACATTTCCTTTTCTGATGTTATTTTTGAGAGATTATTTCTGTTTATGCATTTTTTGTTTTTGTTTTACTTTTTCTAACTTTACTTTATTTTATTTTTATTCTTTCTTTTTTTGACCTTTCTTCATTCTCCATTCCTTTTCTTTATCTTTTTGCTTTTTTAAAGTAATCTGTTATTTCTTTTAAATTTTATTACTGTTTCATCTTTCCATATTTTGTCCTCTTTTCCAGGATTTTTTGTTTTATTTCTTTTTCTTTTCTTTCTAAACTTATTGCTCTTTCTTCCATTCCCCTACCATTTTTCTATCTCCCTTTTATTTCTTTCCTTGTCATTTTTTTCTTTTACCCACAAGAGTCACAATCAACTTGAAAATATGAAAAGACCAGAGCTGGACCCATAGAAGAAGCCTCCCAACAGTAGAGTCAGAGAGACAAATTGTACATTGTTGTAGGAGAGAAGCCAAAAGTTGCTGCATATTTGAGTAGGTGGAAGCAGAGAACAACAGGATAACCAAAAGAGACTGCACCACTGAAATTCACACGCATTCCACCACAAAAGCTCACATCATAAACCCAGGGTGTCAAAACAGATTAATCTAAGAAGCTGAGGCTAACAAGAAGAGTCTCACCAACGATGGGAAGACAAAGAAACAATCCCCAAATGAAAGGAAAGGAGGAATCCTCAGAAAAAATGTTAGATGAAATAGAGGCAAGTCAACTATCAGATACTGAATTCAAACCACTGGTTATCAGGAAGTTCAAAGAGCTCACAATGAGCTACCAGAAACTACAAGGGAGCTACAATGATCTCACCACTAACTATATCAACATGAAAAAGGAAATGGAAATTATAAGCAAGGGCCAAGAGGAAATGAAGAATACAATTTCTGAATTAAAAAAGACAGCAGAAAGCATTAAAAATAGGGTAGATGAAACAGAAGATCGGATTAGTGAATTGGAGGACAAAGTAGAAAGCATCTCACAGAAAGAACAGGAAAGGGAAAAGAGGCTCAGAAAGAATGAAGAGGGATTAAGAGAAATGCAAGACAATATGAAACGTAACAATATCCGAATAATAGGAATACCAGAAGGAGAAGAAGAAGAAAAAGGAATAGAAAACATATTTGAAAGAGTAATGAGAGAAAATTTCCCTAATTTGATAAAAAAAAAAAAGTCACACAAATCCAGGAATCACACAGAGTCCCATGCAAGAGGAACCCAAGGAGGCCCACTTCAAGACACATCATCATTAAAATGGCAAAATTCCAAGACAAAGAGAGAATCTTAAAGGCAGCAAGGGAGAAAAAAGAAATAACATACAAAGGAGTCCCAATAAGGTTAGCCACTGACTTCTCAATGGAAACACTCCAAGCAAGAAGAGAATGGCAAGAAATATTCCAAGTAATGAGAAACAGAGGCCTACAACCAAGGCTACTTTACCCAGCAAGGCTCTCAATCAAGATAGAAAGCCAAATAAAGAGCTTCCAAGACAAAAGAAGTCTAAAAGAATTTGCTGCCACCAAGCCAGCTCTACAAGAAATACTAAAAGGTCTGCTTTAAGGAAAGGAAGGAAAAGAGACAGACAGAGAGGAACACAGGTACAAAAATGGCAATGAATAAGTACCTATCAATAATAACCTTAAATGTAAATGGATTAAATGCTCCAATCAAAAGACACAGACTAGCTGCATGGCTAAGAAACCATGACCCACACATATGCTGCCTACAAGAGACCCACCTCAGGACAAAAGACCATCACAGACTAAAAGTGAAAGGCTGGAAACAAATTTTCCAAGCAAACAGACAAGAAAAAAGAAGCTGGGGTAGCAATTCTCATATCAGTAAAAATAGACTTCAAAAAAAAAAGCCATAAAGAGTGACCCAGAAGGTCATTTCATAATACTCAAGGGAAGAATCCACCAAGAAGACATTAACATCATAAATATATATGCACCCAACATAGGAGCACCAAAATATATAAAGAAAACCTTAGAGGAATTCAAGAAAGATATAGACAGCAACACAATTATAGTGGGCGATTTTAACACCCCACTATCAAAAATAGACAAATCTTCCAAACAAAATATCAACAAAGACATTGAGGCATTAAATAACACCCTTGATGAAATGGACCTAACTGATATATACAGAGCTCTTCATCCCAAAGAAGCTAAATACACATTCTTTTCAAATGCACATGGAACATTTTTAAAGATAGACCACATGATAGGACACAAAACGAGCCTCTCCAAATTAAATAATATTGAAATCATACCAAGCATTTTCTCCGACCACAAGGGACTGAAACTGGAAACCAATCCCAAAGGAAAAAACCCAAAACACCCAAAATCATGGACACTGAATGGTATGCTACTAAACAACGAATGGGTAAAGAATGAAATTAGGGAAGAAATCAAAAAGTTTCTGGAAACAAATGAAAATGATCTCACAGCAACCCAAAACTTATGGGACACAGCGAAGGCAGTCCCGAGAGGGAAGTTTATAGCAATACAGGACTCCCTAAAGAAGATAGAAACATTTCAAACAAACAACCTTACTCTACACCAGCAAGAACTTGACGAACAACAACAAAGACAGCCGAAGAGCAAGCAGAAGGAAGGAAATAACCAAGATTGGAGCAGAATTAAATGACATAGAAACTCAAAGCACAATTCTAAGGATCAATAAATCCAGGAGTTGGTTCTTTGAAAAGATAAACAAAATAGACAAGCCTTTAAGTAGGCTCATCAAGAAAAGAAGGGAACGGCACAAATAAACATAAATCAGAAATGAAAGAGGAGAGATTATAACTGATACCACAGAAATAGAAGGGATTGTAAGAAATTACTACTAAGAACTGTATGCCAAGAAATTTGAGAACCTAGGGGAAATGGACACATTTCTAGAACATTATAATCTCCAGAAACTCAATGAAAAAGTAGAACACCTGAATAGACCAATAACAGCAAAAGAAATTGAAGCAGTAATCAAAAAACTCCCATTGCACAAAAGCCTTGGACCAGATGGGATCACAGGAGAATTCTACAAAGCATTTAAGGAAGAGCTAACGCTCATTTTTCACAGACTATTCCAAAAAATCCAAAAGGATGGAAAACTCCCAAACTCCTTTTATGAAGCCAGCAACATCTCAATTACAAAATCAGATAGAGATATAACAAAGAAAGAAAACTTCAGGCCAATATCACTGATGAACATAGACACTAAAATCCTCAACAAAATAGTGGCAAATCACATCCAACAATATATCCAAAAGATTATACACAATGACCAAGTGGAATTCATCCCAGGGATGCAAGGATGGTTCAACATTCGCAAATCAGTAAATGTAATTCATCACATAAACAAAAGAAAAGACAAAAACCACATGATCATATCAATAGATGTAGAAAAGGCTTTTGATAAGGTAAAGCACCCATTTATGATAAAAACACTCAGCAAAGTGGGAATAGAGGGAGCATTCCTCAATATAATAAAGGCCATTTACGAGACAGCTACAGCCAATATCATACTCAATGGGAAAAAACTAAAAGCTTTTCCACTAAGATCAGGAACAAGACAAGGATGTCCACTTTCACCACTTCTATTCAATATAGCATTGGAAGTTTTGCCCGCAGTGATCAGGCAAGAAGAGGAAATAAAAGGCATCCAAATAGGAAAGGAGGAAACAAAACTGTCACTGTTTGCAGATGACATGAAAGGGTAGATGGAAAATCCTATACACTCTACCGAAAAACTGCTCAAACTAATTAATGAATTTGGCAAAACAGCTGGTTACAAAGTCAATATCCAGAAATCAAAGGCATTTTTGTATACCAACAATGAATCAGGAGAAGCAGAAATCAAGGGAAAAATCCTATTCAATATAGCAAAAAGAAAGATAAAATATCTGGGAATAAACCTAACAGAGGAGGTCAAAAACCTGTATGCAGAAAACTACACAGCCCTGAAGAAAGAAATCAAGGAAGACACAAACAAATGGAAACATATACCATGTTCATGGATTGGAAGAATTAACATCATCAATATGTCCATACTCCCCAAAGCAATATACAGATTCAATGCAATACCTATTAAAGTACCAATGGCATATTTCACAGACATAGAACAAACACTTCAAAAATTTATATGGAACTATAAATGAGCCCAAATAGCAGCTGCTCTTTTGAGAAAGAAGAACAAAGTAGGAGGGATCACAATACCTGATATCAAACTGTATTACAAGGCCTCTGTAATCAAAACAGCCTGGTACTGCCATAAAAGAAGGCACATAGAAAAACGGAACAGAATGGAGAGCCCTGAAATAAACCCAACTCTCTACAGTCAATTAATATTTGACAAAGGGGGCACCAACATAAAATAGAGTAAGATAGCCTCTTCAACAAATAGTGTAGGGAGAACTGGACAGCTACGTGCAAAAAAATGAAACTTGAGCACCAACTTACACCATACACCAAAAAAATTCAAGATGGATAAAATACTTAAATATAAGCCGTGAAACCATTAAAGTCCTAGAGGAGAACATTGGCAAGAAAATCTCAGATATTTCACGCAGCATCTTCTTTACTGATATGTCCCCTAGAGCAAGGAATATAAAGGAAAGAATAAACAAATGGGATCCCATCACAGTAAAAAGCTTCTGCATGGCTAAAGAAAACAGTGTTAAATTAGCAAGACAACCAACTGTATGGGAAAACATATTTGCCAATGATACCTCCAACAAACGTTTAATCTCCAAAATATACAAAGAACTTACACGACTCCACTCTAGGAAGACAACCAACCCAATTAAAAAATGGGAAAAGGACTTGAACAGACACTTCTCCAAGGAGGACATACAGAATATCCAGAGACACATGAAGAGATGTTCAATATCGTTAGCTATCAGAGAGATAAAAATTAAAACCACAATGAGATACCACTTTACACCAGTCAGGATGGCTATCATAAACGAAGCAACAAACAACAAATGTTGGAGAGGTTGTGGGGAAAAGGGGTCCTTAGTTCACTGTTGGTGGGATTGCAGACTGGTACAACCATTATGGAAAACAGTATGGAATTTTCTCAAATAAATAAAAATCGACCTGCTTTTTGACCCAGCAATTCCACTGCTGGAATTATATCCTAAGAATCCTAAAACATCAATATCAAAGAACCTATGCACCACAATGTTCATAGCAGCACAATTTACAATAGCCAAGAGTTGGAAGCAACCTAGGTGCCCATCAGTAAATGAATGGATCAAAATTTGTGGTACATATACACAATGGAATTCTATGCTGCAGAGAGAAAGAAGGAGCTACTACCCTTTGCAACAACATGGATGGAACTGGAAAGCATTATGCTGAGTGAAATAGGCCAGGTGCTGAAAGACAAATACCATATGATCTCACCTTTAACAGGAAGCTAAACAACAAAACAAACAAGCAAGCAGAAAAAAAAAAACCCAAAAACAAAGACATTGAAATAGAGAACAAGGGGATAGTGACCAGAGGGGAGAAGGGAGGGAAGTTAAGGGGAAAAAGGGGGAGGGATTTGGAGGAACAAATAGGAAGGACACAGGGATGAAAACTAAGGGGGGTGGAAATGGGAGGGAGGTGGGGAGCAAGGGGCGGGGGAGGCTGGGATGGGAAAAATAGACAAAAAACTGTACTTGAAAAATAACTAAATAAAATTTTTTAAAAAGGTGAAAAAAATGAATAAATAAAAAGAAAAATAACTAAATAAAATTTAAAAAAAACAAATGGTGTTGGGAGAACTGGACAGCTATGTGCAAAAAAATGAAACTTGAGCACCAACTTACACCATACACCAAAAAAATTCAAGATGGATAAAATACTTAAATATAAGCCGTGAAACCATTAAAGTCCTAGAGGAGAACATTGGCAAGAAAATCTCAAATATTTCACGCAGCAACATTTTTACTGATATGTCCCCTAGAGCAAGGAATATAAAGGGAAGTATAAACAAATGGGATCTCATCAAAATAAAAAGCTTCTGTGTGGCTAAAGAAAACAGTGTTGAATTAGCAAGACAACCAACTGTATGGGAAAACATATTTGCCAATGATACCTCCAACAAACGTTTAATCTCCAAAATATACAAAGAACTTACATGACTCCACTCTAGGAAGACATCTAACCCAATTAAAAAATGGGAAAAGGACTTGAACAAACACTTCTCTAACGAGGACTACAGAATATCCTGAGACACATGAAGAGATGCTCAATATCGTTAGCTATCAGAGAGATGCAAATTAAAACCACAATGAGATACCACTTTACACCAGTCAGGATGGGTATAATAGACAAAACAACAAACAACAAATGTTGGAGAGGTTGTGGGGAAAAGAGAACCTTAGTTCACTGTTGGTGGGATTGCAGACTGGTACAACCATTATGGAAAATAATATGGAATTTTCTCAGATAAATAAAAATTGACCTGCCTTTTGACCCAGCAATTCCACTGCTAGGATTATACCCCAAGAATCCTAAAACATCAATTTCAAAGAACCTATGCACCACAATGTTCATAGCAGCACAATTTACAATAGCCAAGAGTTGGAAGCAACCTAGGTGCCCATCGGTTAACGAATGGATCAAAAATTGTGGTACATATACACAATGGAATTCTATGCAGCAGAGAGAAAGAAGGAGCTACTACCCTTTGCAACAACATGGATGGAACTGGAAAGCATTATGCTGAGTGAAATAGGCCAGGCATTGAAAGACAAATACCATATGATCTCACCTTTGACAGGAAGCTAAACAATAAAACAAACAAGCAAACAGAATAAAAACAAAGACACTGAAATAGAGAACAAGTGGGCAGTGGCCAGAGGGGAGAGGGAAGGGAATTTAAGGGGAAAGGTGGGGAGGGATTTGGGGGAGCAAGGGTGAAGGACACAGGGATGAGGACTGGGGGGGGGAATGGGAGGGAGGGGGAGATGAGGTGGCGGGGGTGGGATGAGAGAAATAGATAAAAAGAATGTACTTGAAAAATAACTAAATAAAATTTATTTAAAAAAAAGGAAAAAAATCTGTCAAACATTTTCTCTAATCCAGAATGTATTTAATGTAGGATAAATCCATATAAACATATAACTGTTATCTTTAAAAACAAAGATTAAAGGATTTCCACCAAGATGGAAGTGTAGGTGGAAGCACTGTACCTTCCTGCCCAAGTAAGTTTAAAAACAACAGCGGCAGGAAGCGGCAGAGGGAACCACCATTGTCCCTCTCTGACCCTGCCCCCCACATACAGCATCACAAACCCCAGACCTGGGTGGCCCCATCCTGGTGAACTCCTCATACATAGCAGGCATGGACAGATCAAAACATGGCTCTAGAACAACTCAGAGCCCCAGAGCCAATAAATCTAAGCAATGAAGAAATGGCCAAACTTTCAGACGCACAGTTTAAAACACTGGTGATCAGAATCCTCACAGAACTGGTTGATTATAGCCACAAATTAGACAAATATATGATGGCGAAACTAATTGAAATGAATGGAATTGCACAGGACACCAATAGCAATGAAAAGGAAACTGGGACTCAAATCAATGGAGTGGACCAGAAGAAAGCAAATAATGGCCAAACAGAAAAGAGTCAAGAAGCAAGAATTCAAAGAAATGAGGAGAGTCTTAGGAACCTCCAGGACATCTTTAAACGCTCCAACATCCGAATTATAGGGGTACCAGAAGGGGGAAAGGCACAGCCACCAGTGGAAAACTTATTTGAACAAATAATAAAGGAGAACTCCTTCAATCTGGCAAAGGAAATAGACTTCCAGAAAATTCAGGATGCTCAGAGAGTCCCAAAGAAGTTGGACTCAAGAAGGAACACACCAAGGCACATCATCATTATATTAGCCAAGATTAAAGTGAAGGAGAGAATCCTAGAAGCAGCAAGAGATAAGGGGACAGTCACCTACAAAGGAATTCCCATCAGACTGTCATCAGATTTCTCAAAAGAGACCTTACAGGCAAGAAGGGGCTGGAAAGAAGTATTCCAAGTCATGAAATGCAAAAACCTACAACGAAGATTGATCTATCCAGCAAAGCTTTCATTTAGAATGGAAAGACAGATAAAGTTCTTCTCAGATAAGATCAAATTCAAGGAGTTCATCATCACCAAGCTCTTATTATATGAAATGTTAAAGGGACTTACCTAAGAAAAAGAAGATAATGATGAATACTGAAAGGACAGCAAACTTACAGTTATTAAGAACCACACCTAAAACAAAAGCAAACTAAGAGGACAGCTAGATCAGGAGCAGAACTGTAGAAATGAAGATCACATGGAGGGTTAGCAACAGGGGAGTGGGAGAAGGAGAAAGGGGGAGAAGGTACAGAAAATAAGTAGCATAGATGGTAGGTAGAAAATAGATAGGAGAGGGCAACAATAGTATGGGAAATATAGAATCTAAAGAACTTGAGACACGTGGTCATAAACTAAAGGGGGGGAATGGTGGGGAAGGGGGTGTACAGGGTGTAGGAGAAGGAAGGGGGGAAATAGAACAACTGTAATGGTGTAATTAATAAAATACATTTTAAAAAAAGACTGCTTCTTTCTCTCATGATTTACAGGGTCCCTCATCCTTCTCTCCTACTTGTTGCTCTACAATTCAGATGTATTTAAAACTGGCTTATTGTTTCTTTGTGTTTCATAAGTTGAAAATGACTGACATTCTATTGTATTGTCATCAGCCTTTGCTTTTCATAAATTTTCACACTAAATCCTTTCCTCCATTCATTTAATACAAACTCTTGGTGCTCCCACCCAAAATAATCAGAAGAGAGAATCAAATTATTTTAATTCTCTTCCAGTACTCACTCAGGTCCAGTCATCTGTACCCCAGGGATGGCTAGTTGGTTCATTCCTTTGCTCCTTCTGGGTGCTGAGTAAAACAGATTCTCCAAAAAAAAAAATTATGCTCAGGCATAAGATATGTTGATATGACCACTGAAATTGAAATGCTCATTATTCTAAATTCTGAAAAAATATTACCTGGTACTTTAAAACCTCTTGTACATTATAATGCATATGTTATTTTCACTTGACCCAAAGAATGATATGATTGTTATTTATTGTCATCAATAGATCATACTTTAAGTAATAATTATGAAACAGTAAATCCTTCATAAGTTTATATAAAACTTTTGTTTGTGTCCAAAAGCCAGTCAACAAAGAAATAAAAATAGAAAAATATAGAAATCTGTCAACCTCAAATCTTATTTATTTATAAGGCACTTTGTGTCTTTATATCTATCAAACCAAGTGTCTCTTCAGTGTCAACGTTAGCAAACAATATTAGCTAATGTCTATGAGAGCTAAATTAGTCTAAAATTTCTATGTATTTTATGTGAGAATCCATACATCTATAAATTATTTTTCATTATGAATTTTATAAAAGATAACTTAAACTGATTTTAAAAGTCTTCCACCACTAGGTGACACCAAATAGCCACAATTCATAGATTGTGTCCTGTAACCCAGTGATTTTCAACTTTATCACAGGGCACACAAACTAATTACTAAAATTCTGTGGAACATCAATATGACGTAAAATAAGTATAATTTTAATTCAGTCACACCAGATGGCTATTGCTGTGCTGATAGTCGGGTATGTTTTAAAAATTCTTGTGGCACACAGGTTGAAAATTTTTGCTATACCATACTGTGGCCATTTAAGGATATTATTCTTTTCTTATGAAAATAATTATAAAAATTAGAAAAAAACAAATTTGGGTTTTTTTCAGAATAAACAACAAAGACAATTTTTCTAAGTAAATAAAACATGCTATTGTTATTTTCTAATACATTGAGATAATGTTAACAAATTCGCAGTAACATTCTTTAATTTCAAATGTTATTCTTTTTTCCTACAAATGGCTGCAGTATTAGAAATACTTGTTTCTTTTTATTTTTTATAGTTGTCTGTCTTTCCCCCCACCATTGTTTATTTTTAGAACCATGTACTATAACACTTTCTAGAGGTTATGTTTTTGTTTTTTAAGATCTAGTTTTATTAAGCACAGTCTCTGTCATTACACAATATGCCTTTAATTTAATAGTTATCCCTCCAATCCAGTGCAGGATGGATTATGATATAGGTGCTATGATAAGAGATGCCTCTCCCCTCCTAGTCTTTTAAATTTTCTCAGTAATACAGGGTTCACCACCCTACTTTAGACTTTTGTCATGTTGAGGTTTGACTACTGCCCTGTCCTCTACCTTGGTTGACAGAGGAAGAGCTCTGGAATATTCAGCTAGTACAGAATGTGACAGCTTGTCTGTTTAGCAATGCCAACCACAGAGAGCACATTATACGAATGCTCTGTGCATAGTTCTGTCTTCCAACAGTCATTCTAGGTTTTCATTTTAATTTCTAAAGCTCTCTGTGGCCTATGACTTATAAGTAAGTTATATGACATACTTTTCTCCTATCCTGGCAGTTAAGGCATTTTACAAGGTAATTCCTAGATATGATGATGGACTCAAGTTTGGGGTCCTGGACTCTACCACTCACTCAATCTCATTTTCTGGGTTGAAAAGAACTGATTTTGCAGCTCTTTACTATACAGATATTTTTTAATATGGGCCTTTAATTTAGATTCTATAAAATATTTATTTGTATAGAAAGGGACAGGGGCTGGCAGAACAAAGGGTGATTTAAGTTTTCCTAAGTGATGAAAATAATATGTTAGCAATAGGGATCTATTACAAAAATTATAAGAAAAATGAAATTAACAGAATAAGCTAAAACCAGTTTAAATGTATCATAGTTCTTTATGATTATCATTCAGAAAACATTCAATGAATGTTTAGTATAATTTAAATACTATATTAGAAAATGTAAGGAAGGCACCACCTCTAATTATATAAAAACTATGCTTCTATTAAGTGGATAATTGTTACAAATATAAAACAATAATATTGAATTGATAGTTTTCGTTGGAAATATACAATATCTTTTAATATACTTTCTTGCTTTTGTAGAATATAAAATAAAGAAAGACAAATGTTTTAAGGTCACAAACTTGCTTGGATTTCAAGAAGTTAAATTATATGGTTACTAACTTCAGTACAAATAAATAAAAACATATTAGCTTAAATATTCTTAAACACACAATGGATACATACTGTGCATGTGTGCAGTTTTATCCACCAGAAACTACTGAGTAGAAGAAAATAAAGGTTAAGCAAGTATTCTGTTGCACATCTGTGATTTTTCCAGAAGGATGTGTTTTAAATTCTTCTGTTCTCTGTATCTCTGGGACTCTTTCCATTTTGTCCATTAGTTTATCTTATGCACTACATTCCACATATAAGTGAAGTTATATGATATTTGTCTTTCTCTGATTGGCTTATTTTACTTAGCATATTACTCTCCAGGACCATCCATGCTTACCATACAAAATGTAAGATTTCATTCTTTTTTACAGACAAGTAGTATTCACTTGTGTAATTACACCACAACTTTTTATCCACTCATCTATTGATTAGAGAGCCCACAAACAAACCCATCCATGCCTTTATGGTCAATTAATTTTTGACAAAGGAGGCAAGAACATACAATGGAATAAAGCAAGTCTATTCAATAAATAGTGTTGGGAAAATATAAAAAAAAGTGAAACTAGATCACCTTCCTGCACTATGTACAATAATAAACTTAAAATTGATTAAAGTCTTAAATTTAAGTTTTGAAACCATAAAAATCCTAGAAGAAAACACAGGCAATAAAATCTCAGACATTTGTTGTAACATATGTTTGCTGATACAACTTCTTAGTTAAGGGAAACTAAAAAAATGGGAGTATATCAAACTAAAAAGGGTTTGCACTGTAAAAGAAAATTTAAAAAAAGTCATCAACAAAATAAAAAGACAACCCACTGAAAGGGAGCACATACTCACTAATGATACATCTGATAAGGGGTTAATATCCAAAATTTATAAAAAGCTTATACAACTCAACCCAAGAAACCAAATAATCTAATTTAAAAATTGGGAAAGGAACTAAATAAACATTTCTCCAAAAAGGACATACAGATGGCCAATAGACACATGAAAAAATGTTTAAGGTCATTAATCATCAGAGAAATGCAAATTAAAACTACAATGATATATCATCTCATGTCTGTCAGAATAGTTATCATCAATAAATCATTAAACAGCAAGTGTTGTAGAAGAAAGGGAACCCTTGCCTGGTAGGAATGCAGCTAGTGTAGCCACTGTGGAAAACAGTATGGAGTTTCCTCTAAAAATTAGAAATGAAACTGCCTTATGACCTAGCAGTTCCACTTCTGGGAATATATCTGAGCAAACCATAAAAACTAATTCAAAAGAATATGTGCACTCTGTGTTCACTACAATAGCCGAGTTTTAGAATCAGCAATGTTTGTTTTAATGCTTTACAATTATTAAACATCTTTCAGATACCGTACAAAAAGAAAGAGTTCTAGATGTGCTGTGAAGTCCCATGTCACGGTCATTTCTATCCTTTTTTTTTTGTTGTTATCATTACACTCTGTAATTACTTGTGATTTTCTCTTTTCTGAAGCAAAAATAGGTGTAGATTTGGTTTTCTGATTATCTTTAGCTAGAATGGTTTTTCAGCAGTTGCTTCTTCAGTAGTGGTGGAAAGGTGGTATAGACAAAATTCACACTTGAAGACTTTCTGCCTAATGTTAGCTAATATACCCAGGAGATATAGTTAATGTTTCAGTTTGGATGTCACTTCTTTCCCACATAAAGCTGATGCAGAAATACTGAGAATGAGTATTGGTTGTAATGACCAAACAGTGAGTTTTCTCAAGAGCACATTATCTAAGGTAGTATTATGACTTTGCATGTTTATAAAGATGATTGAAAGAAGCAGATGAAATTTGCTCTATTGCAAATTCAACAGTCTCAGAAATAGATTATATTTCATTACTGTATTATATTTATTATATATATACAATTATCTAATAATAAATGAGTAGGTAAAAGAAAAAGGGGAAAATTCACAAACACATTATCTTAAATACATAACTCACTTGAATATATATCTATGTACTGTATTGACCCTCTACAAACATGAATAAATGTATCCAACATGTATTAACTCATTTCACAGATTTGAGGAGGCTGAGGTGGGAGGTCATATAACCTAAGTATAGGTGGTTCTTGCAAATTAAAGATGCTGTCCTTAATCAACAAAGTTTCTTCTGTTTTTCAGGATTTCATATGAAAGTAGCAGCAAATCTGAGGATATGATGTGGCAGACATGAGAGCACTTGGATATACAGGGAGAAAAGAGAAAATGGAGAAGCTGAGAATACAGGAAGGTACTACAGAATACCTTTGCAATTCTCACAGAAAATTCCAGTAAGCATACTAGTGTTAACAAAGCAAGGATCTTAAATTTCTTGGAGGTCCCACATTTTTTTCCAAGGATGAGGACACTCTTCTGTCAGGTATCTTTGGGAAACTATTTAGTGTGTGGACTAAGGTTTTTCAGGCTGTCTCAGATAATTTAGATATGCTCCAAAAATTGCACAATTCCTCTTGGCTCTGAAAAACTAGAACAAGGTAGGATCAAATATTCCATGATCCCATGCCAGAGTAGAACATGGATCTCTCATGAGCTGAAATACCTTCGAGCCATCAGAGGACCAAAGATACCATCCACCTACATAGGCATCTACTTTCCAAAGCCTTTTTCCCCATTAAAATGGTTCATTGGCCTAAAGAATCATCTCTGTTATTAAAAAATGGACCATACTCAGTATGAGCCAGGATCATCACCTAACTGAAACATCTTCTATGCATCTGAATTTGACCATTTTCCATTCAGGCTGTTTTATACCTTCCAAGTTGGGATCCTTCTACCCTGCTAATTCATCTTTTATAATGCTACTACCTTTTTATTTTCTTTTTCAAAAAAAATTTTATCATCTGGTGATCTTATAAAAATATACAACAACATAAAATGACCCCAACCCACTTCTTCAGCCCATGCTCCCATTTATAGGCATAGAAATGCTATTATTTACTGAGCATACCACAACTCATCTCCCTGTACTGACACATGTTTTTCAGAATGTTGCAGACACCTGATCATCCTTCATGACCTGCAAATTTCATCTCCTCTAGGAAGCATCCCCAATATCTTAATGGCTTATACCCCTAATCCCATACCATTTGCTTCAACAGCACTGCTTGTCACAGGAGTCTTGTTATCACTTTACCTTCGCCAGAGCAAAACTCCAAGCTTATTTCTTTTTTAATTTAGAAAATATAATTTTATTTGATTTACTTTATTTTATACATTTATAGTATAAAATACTACACATAAAAACACTATACACAAAAATTTGCTATAACTAGACCAATATAATGGAATTTTCTTTTTAATTTTTATTGAGATATAATTGACAAGTAACATCATATTAGTTTCCAGTGTACATCATTATGATTCAATAAATATATATGTTGCAAGATAATCCTTACAATCAGTGTAGTGGGTATCCATAACCATACATACTTAGTAATATTTTGTGTGTGATTTAAACTTTTAATATCTACTGTCTTGGCAACTTTCACATATATGATAAAGAAAAAAGAAGTGTTCGCTTCGGCAGCACATATACTAAAATTGGAATGATACAGAGAAAATTAGCATGGCCCCCGCGCAAGGATGACACGCAAATTCGTGAAGCGTTCCATATTTTTTAAAAAATCCAGAAGGATGGAAAACTCCCAAATTCTTTTTATGAAGCCAGCATCATCTTAATTCCAAAACCAGATAGAGACACAACAAAGAAAGAAAACTTCAGGCCAATATCGCTGATGAACACAGATGCTAAAATCCTCAACAAAATATTGGCAAATCGCATCCAACAATATATCAAAAAGATCATACACCAAGACCAAGTGGGATTCATCCCAGGGATGCAAGGATGGTTCAATATTCACAAATCAGTAAATGTAATACATCAAATAAACAAAAGCAAAGACAAAAACCTCATGATCATACCAATAGATGCGGAAAAAGCTTTTGATAAGGTACAACACCCATTTAAGATGAAAACACTCAGCAAAGTGGGAATGGAGGGAGCATTTCTCAAAATAATAAAGGCCATACAGAGAGACCTACAGCTAATATCATACTCAATGGGCAAAAACTAAAAGCTTTTCCATTAAGATCAGGAACAAGACAAGGATGTCCACTTTCACCACTTCTATTCAATATAGCATTGGAAGTTTTAGCCGCAGTGATTAGGCAAGAAAAGGAAATAAAAGGCATCCAAATAGGAAAGGAATAAGCAAAACTGTCACTGTTTGCAGATGACATGATAGGGTAGATGGAAAATCCTATACACTCTAGCAAAAAACTGCTCAAACTAATTAATGAATTTGGCAAAACAGCTGGTTACAAAGTCAATATCCAGAAATCAAAGGCATTTTTGTATACCAACAATGAATCAGCAGAAGCAGAAATCAAAGGAAAAATCCTATTCAATATAGCAAAAAGAAAAATAAAATATCTGGGAATAAACCTAACTGAGGAGGTCAAAAACCTGTATGCAGAAAACTACACAGCCCTGAAGAAAGAAATCAAGGAAGACACAAACAAATGGAAACATATACCATGTTCATGGATTGGAAGAATTAACATCATCAATATGTCCATACTCCCCAAAGCAATATACAGATTCAATGCAATACCTATTAAAGTACCAATGGCATATTTCACAGACATAGAACAAACACTTCAAAAATTTATATGGAACCATAAATGACCCAGAAAAGCAGCTGCTCTTTTGAGAAAGAAGAACAAAGTAGGAGGGATCACAATACCTGATATCAAACTGTATTACAAGGCCTCTGTAATCAAAACAGCCTGGTACTGGCATAAAAACCAGCACATAGACCAATGGAACAGAATGGAGAGCCCAGAAATCAACCCAACTCTCTACAGTCAATTAATATTTGACAAAGGGGGCACCAACATAAAATGTAGTAAAAATAGCCTCCTCAACAAATGGTGTTGGGAGAACTGGACAGCTATGTGCAAAAAAATGAAACTTGAACACCAACTTACACCATACACCAAAATAAATTCAAGATGGATAAAATACTTAAATATAAGCCGTGACACCATTAAAGTCCTAGAGGAGAACATTGGCAAGAAAATCTCAGTATTTCATGCAGCATCTTCTTTACTGATATGTCCCCTAGAGCAAGGAATATAAAGGAAAGAATAAACAAATGGGATCCCATCACAGTAAAAAGCTTCTGCATGGCTAAAGAAAACAGTGTTAAATTAGCAAGACAACCAACTGTATGGGAAAACATATTTGCCAATGATACCTCCAACAAACGTTTAATCTCCAAAATATACAAAGAACTTACACGACTCCACTCTAGGAAGACAACCAACCCAATTAAAAAATGGGAAAAGGACTTGAACAGACACTTCTCCAAGGAGGACATACAGAATATCCAGACACACATGAAGAGATGCTCAACATTGTTAGCTATCAGAGAGATGCAAATAAAAACCATAATGAGATACCACTTTACACCAGTCAGGATGGCTATAATAGACAAAGCAAAAAACAACAAATGTTGGAGAGGTTGTGGGGAAAAGGGATCCTTAGTTCACTGTTGGTGGGATTGCAGACTGGTACAACCATTATGGAAAACAGTATGGAATTTTCTCAGAAAAATAAAAATCGACCTACCTTTTGACCCAACAATTCCACTGCTGGGATTATATCCTAAGAATTCTAAAACATCAATATCAAAGAACCTCTGCACCACAATGTTCATAGCAGCACAATTTACAATAGCCAAGAGTTGGAAGCAACCTAGGTGCCCATCAGTAAATGAATAGATCAAAAAATTGTGGTATATATACACAATGGAATTCTATGCAGCAGAGAGAAAGAAGGAGCTACTACCCTTTGCAACAACATGGATGGAACTGGAAAGCATTATGCTGAGTGAAATAGGCCAGGCATTGAAAGACAAATACCATATGATCTCACCTTTGACAGGAAGCTAAACAATAAAACAAACAAGCAAGCAGAAAAAAAAAAAAAGAAAAAACAGAGACACTGAAATAGAGAACAAGGGTACAGTGACCAGAGGGGAGAGGGAAAGGAAGTTAAGGGGAGAAAGGTGTAGGGATTTGGAGAAACAAATAGGAAGGATACAGGGATGAGAACTAAGGGGGTTGGAAATGGGAGGGAGGTGGGGAGCAAGGGGCAGGAGAGGCTGGGATGGGAGAAATAGACAAAAAACTGTACTTGAAAAATAACTAAATAAAATTAATTAAAAAAATACATTGCATTTTACAAAAGAAATAAATGAAAAAAAGAGGTCATTGCTGTCAGAAGTGTTACCGATAACATAAACAGTTGATTAACACATATTTTGTATGTTATGTGTATTTCGGACTGTATTCCCCCCCAAAAAAGATAAACTAGAGAAAATAAAATGTTATTAAAAAAGTCATAAGAAAGAGAAAATAAATTTATACTCCTGGACTGTAAAAAAAAAAAGAAAAAGAAAAAAGAATAAGTAAATAAGTAAATAAATAAATGCTATCCACAGGTGTTTGAGCAAATTTTTTTTACTTAGTTTCAAAACTTCAATTTCTTATTAATAATAATAATAATAATAATTGCTAATAGTTTTAGAGAATTTACTCAATGTATCAGGAACTATACTAAGCATTACATTCATTACATATTATTTGTAAGATGCTATCAGTAGTAATGTATTATATACACAAATCTTGGCTAAGGTCACACAGCTCACTGCCTTAGATTTAAATACAATCAGATGAGAGAGCTCTGTATTTAATAGTATAACTTCCAGTATAGTTTAATATTTTTAGCCAATAGACAATACAGTATTTTTCATATTACTATCTTTCATTGCTATGATAATCCATTTTGCTGGCTTTCTTTTGCTTGGTCTTTTCCATTCTTTTCATTTATGTAACAATTCATGAATACATCCTCACTGGACAAATATTTAAGTAGTATGTCTGAAAGATCAAAGTTCCCCCTTGTGTTTCCATTTGCAGTTTTCCTCTGAAAGACAACATATGTTGAAATTCTGTTGTATATCTTTCCTGTACTTTTGCTAAGAACTAACAAATATATATTTAGAAATAATTTATGAAAACATAACTAGACTATATTTATTCCTTCGTTTATTACATTATTTTTATTGTAATGCTATTAGAGTTGTCCCAGTCTTTCTACTTTTGCCCTCGTCTGCATATCCCAACACCCCCCTCCACAATCAATTCCCACACTGTTGTTCATGTCTGTGGGTCATTCATAGATACTATTTATCTAGTGCCTTCCCCTTTTATTTACCATTATTCCCCTACCTCCTCACCTCTGGTCATTTTCAGTCTGTTCCATGTTTCCAAGCCTGAGGTTTCATTTTTGTTTGTTAGTATATTTTGTTCATTAGATTCCTCTTATAGGTGAGATCATATGGTATTTGTCTTTCACTGCCTGGCTTATTTCATTTAGCATAATATTCTCTGGTTCAATTTAGGCTGTCACAAAAGGTAAGTGTTCTTTCTGTCTGCTGTGTAGTATTCCATTGGGTAAATGTACCACAGTTTTTTGATCCACTCATTTACTGATGGGTACATAGGTGATTTCCAGCACTTGGCCTTTGTAAATAGTGCCAGTACAGACACAGGGGTACATAAGTTCTTTTGAATTGATGATTCAGGATTTTTAGGGTATATACTCAACAGTGGGATCACAGGGTCAAAAGGAGTTCTATATTTAGTTTTTAAAGGAAATTCATTTGTTTTCCAGAGTGGTAGCAGCAGTCTGCATTGTCACCAACAGTGAACTAGGGTTCCCTTTTCTCTGCATCCTCACCACAATTTGTTGTTTGTTGATTTGGTTATGATGGCCATTCTGAAGAGTGTGAGTTGATATGTTAATGTAGTTTTAATTTCCACTCTCTGATGTTGAGCATTTTTTTATATGTCTATGGGCCTTCTGTATGTCCTCCTTGGAGAATGGTCTGTTCAGATCCTTTGCCCATTTTTTAATTGGATTGTTTGTTTTCCTGGCATTAAGTTGTATGAATTCTTTATTTATTTTGGAGATCAAACCCTCACCTGACATATCATTAGCAAATATGTCCTCTCATACATTAGTTTCCCTTTCCATTTTAATGATATCCACCACAATCTTTGGTCATGCAGAAGCTTTTTAGTTTGATGTAGTTCCATTTGTTTATATTGTCCTTTATTTTCTTAGCCCTAGGAGATATATAAAGAAAAATACTGCTGTGTGGGATGTCTGAAATTTCCTTGCCCATGTTTTCATTGAGAACTTTTATAGTGTCACAACTTATATTAAAGTCTGATATCTCTTTTGAGTTTATTCTGGTGTATAACATAAAGGGTTGGTCTAGCTTTATTTTCTTGCATGCACCAGTCCAGTTCTCTCAGCACCATTTGATAAAGAGGCTGTCTTTACTTCATTGCATGCGCATTTCCCCATTGTCAAACATTAATTGACTATAGAGACTGAATTTGTATTTGAGTTCTCTATTCTGATCCATTTATCTATGTGTCTATTCTTATGCCAGTGCCAGACTATTTGATTACAATGACCTTGCAGTAGTTTGATATAGGATATGGCAATGTTTCCTATTTTGTTCTTTGTTTGCAAGATTGCTGAATATGTGCAGGGTTTTTTTTTTTTTTTAGTTCCATACAAATTTTTGAAACATTTTTTCTAGATCTGTGAAATATGCCATTAGTATTTTAATAGGAATTGAGTTGAATCTATAGATTACTTTGAATAGTATGGACATTCTGATGATGTTAATTATTCCAGTCCATGAACATGGTATATACTTTTGTGGCTTCCTTAATTTCTTTCTCCAATGTTGTGTAGTTTCTGAGTATAGGTCTTTTACCTCCTTGGTTAGGCTTATTCCTAAGTACTTATTTTTCTTGTTGTTATAGCAAATGTGATTTTTTCCCTGATTTTTGCTTCTGATATGTGTACAGAAATGCCCTCATTTTCTGAATCTTGACTTTGTATCCTACCATTTTTCCCAATTAACTTATTAGGTCAAGGTGTTTTTTTGTGGAATCTATAGGGTTTTCTATATATACTATCATGACATCTAAAAAAAACTGACAGTTTTACTTCCTCCTTTCCAATTTGGATGCCTTTCATTTCTTTTACTTATCCGACTGCTCTTGATAGAACTTCCAGTACCAAGTTGAATAGAAGTGATGAAAGTGGACACCCTTGTCTTGTTCCTCATCTTAGTGGGAATGCTTTTATTTTTGGCTCATTAAGTATGATGTTGGCTGTAGATTTTGCATATATGGCCTTTATTGTGTTGAGGTATGCTACCTCTATTTTCACTTTTGCTGAGTGATTTTTATAATAATGATGCTGTACTTTATTAAATGCTTTTCAACATCTATTGATATAATCATGTGATTTTTGTCCTTCATGTTGTTTATGTAGTGTATTATGTTTATTGATTTGCAAGTATTGTACCATTGTTACATTCCTGGGGTGATTCTAACTCGATTGTGAAGTATGATCTTTTTAATGTATGTCTGAAACCAGATTGCCAGTATTTTGTTGAAGATTTTAGCATCTATGTTCATAAGCAATATTGCCCTATAATTTTCCTTTTTCGTCGTGTCTTTACCTGGTTTTGGAATTAGGATGATACTGGGCCTGTAAAAAAAGTTGGGGAGTCTTCCTTCTTTTTAAATTTTTCGCATAATTTGAGAAGAATAAGAGTTACTTCTTCCTTAAATGTTTGGTAAAATTCACCTCTGAAGCCATCTGGTCCAGAGCTTTTATGTGCCAGGAGTTTGTTGAATACTTCTTCAATTTCACTAGTTGTCATCACTGTATTCAAGCTTTCTGCTTCTTGTTTTAGTTTTGGCACATTCTACATATCTATAAGTTTGCCCATTTTACCCAACTTATCCAATTCCTTTGCATATAAATGTTCATAGCAATTTCTTATAATCCTTTATGTTTCTGTAGTATCTGTTATAACTTCTCCCATTTAATTTCTTATTGTATTTAGTTGGGTCCTCTCTCTTTTTTTCTTAATGAGTCTGGTTATGGTTTGTCAATTATGTGTATCTTTTCAAAGGGACAGATCCTAGATGTATTGATCCTTGGAATTGTTCTTTTAGTCTCTTTGTCATTTAATTCTGCTCTAATCTTGATTATTTCATTCCTTCTACTCACTCTGGGCATTGTTTGCTGTTGTTCCTTTAGTTCTTGAAGATGTAGGGTTAGGTTGATTATGTGAGGTTTTCCTATCTTCTTTAGGTAAGCAAGTATTGCCATGCATTTTTATCTCAGTACCACCTTCACTGTGTCCCTTAGTTTTTAATATTTTTGTGTTCATTTTCATTTGTTTCCAGATACCTTTTGATTTCTTCCTTCATCTCGTTGTTGAACCATTCATTATTTAATGATATGTTATTCAGTCTCCATGTATTTTAATGTTTTTGAATTTTCCCCTTGAGACTGGTTTCTACTTTGAATCCACTGTGACCTGAGCATATGCTTGATATGATTTCAATTTTCTTGAATTTGTTGTGGCTTGTTTTGTTTCCTACCATGTGGTCTGTCTTTGAAAATGTTCCGTGTGCCTTTGAAAAGAATGTGTATTTAGATTCTTTGGTATGAAAATGTTGTATATATTGGTTAAGTACATTTGATCTAGAGTGTTCTTCATTGACACAATATCCTTGTTGGCTTTTTGTTTGGAAGATCTATTCATTCTTGACAATGAGATGTTAATATCCCCTATGATGAATATTATTGTCAATATCTTTCTGGAAGTCCTGCAAGATCTCTTTATATATCTAGGTAGTCCTTAGTTGAGTGCTATAAATTTACAAAGTTGATATCTTCTTGTTGAATTATTTCTTTAAATATTATGTAGTGACCTTCTTTGTACCTTTTTCTGGCCTTTGTTTTGAATTCTTTTTTGTCAGATACAAGTATCATTACCCCAGCTTTTATTCTGTGTCTTCTTGGAATATTTTTTCCATCCCTTCACTTTTAACCTGAGTAGATCTTTTGCTCTGAGATGGGTCTCCTGTAGGCAGTATATATGTGGGTCATGTTTCCTTCTCCATTCAACTACCCTATGTCTTTTTTTTTTTACCCTATGTCTTTTGATTGAAACACTCAATCCATTTACATTTAAGGTTATTATTGATAGGTACTTATTCATTGCTGTTTTTCCATGCCTCTCTCTCTCTCACCCCCCATTCCATCCCTTTTTTTTCTCTTACTTTTTATAGCAGTCCCTGTAGCATCTCTTGCAGTCCTGGCCTGTTTGGAGATATACCCTTTTTGTCTTCTTTTGTCTGGAAAGCTCATTAGTGCTATTTCATTTTAAATGAGAGCATTGCTGGATATGGTAGTCTAGGTTGTAGGTTCTTGCTTTTTATTATCCAGAATATTGTGCACCAAATCCTTTCTGACTTGTATTTTTTCTGTTGAGAAATCTGCTCATAGCCATTTTTGAACTCCCTTGTATGTTGTTAGATGGTTCTCTCTTGCAGCCTTTAAGATTCTATCATTGTCTTTAAAATTTGGCATTTTAATAATGATTTGACTTGGAGTAGGAATCCTTGGGTTCATCTTTACAGGGAACCTCTCTCCTTTTCCCCTCACCAAGTTAGATAAATTTTATGTTATTTTTTTCTCACAAGTTTTCTATCCATTGCTTCTTTTTTCTACTACTGATATTCCTATGGTGTGAATGTTATGTTTCATGTTGTACTGAGGATCCTTAAACTATCCTCATTCTTTTTTACTCATTATTTTTGTCTTGTTACTCTGGGTATTTCTTTCCACCTTGTCTCTCAGGTCAATGATTTGATCCTTTGTTTCACCTATTCTGCTTTTAATTCCTTCTGGTGTATTTTTCATTTCAGATATCAGCTTCTTTATTTCTTCCTGCTACTTATTCATAGTGTCTATCTTCTTTTTCATGCTGCTGATGTTCCCACTAATTACTTGTAGATCTCACTGAGTTCCTTGAGCATCCTTATAAGTATTTTTTTTAATTCTATGTCTGATAGTTTGCTTGCCTCAATTTCATTCAGCTATTTGCTCAGGATTCCTCCATTCTTTTCAATTAGGAGTTATTTCTCTGTCTCCCCATTTTAGGTGACTTTTGTTTATTTGTTTCTGTGTCTCAGATTGTTCTGCTTTGCCTGCCTGTCTTTGTAGGATGTTCTTCTGTGATAGGAGTTCTGTGGAACTCAGTAGTACAGTCTCTTTGATCTCCTTATCTAGATGCTCTAAGGTTGCCCTTTATTCCTTTTATGTGGGCTTTTTTGTTATATTGAGAGTTTGTTTGTGGGTGGCTCATTTGTTGATAGATTTCCCCTCCAGCTGGCTGACTGAGAGTCCAACTCCCACCTTGTCCTGTATGCTATTGTACAGGTGCTGGTGAACAAAGCAATACTACTCAGAAAACCAAACACATTCCAGCAAAAATACTCCACTACCACATCAGCACTCAACAATTGATCAGAGATTAATAAAGGCACAGAGAGTTTAAGGATATTATAAAATTACTAAAGGAGAGAAAAATGTTTTTGAGTGGGGGGAAAAGTAGGGAATTGAACAAGGCAAATAAGGAGATAAAATAAAATTTAAAACATAAGTAAAACAGGGAAGGGTGATGGCAAAATGGAGTAAAAAAGGGAAGTGTATACTATGAGGTTTGAAATAAAATTAAAAAGGTAATGAACCAAGGGGAATAAAATTGCAGATAAACCATAACATTGTCAATAACAATGACAGCTGAGGAAAGATTAATAAAGAAGAAGGAGAATCAGAATATCACACAAAAGATAAAATATAATATGAGATATCTACTATGAAGAAAAATGATTTTGATAAGATGGGGGAGAAATATAGTAAGAGTAAAGAAGTGAATCCAGGCTAAGAAAGGCAAAAAATAAAATTCCTAACTCAAATAATCAAGGGCAGGAGGAGAGAAAAATGGAGTGAGACATGGAGAGAGTAAACTGTGAGACTTGAAAATTTTAAAAAAGTGTACAAATAAGAATAACTTTGGCCCTGGCTGGTGTAGCTCAGTGGATTGAGCGTGGACCTGTGAACCAGAGTATCGTGGTTCGATTCCCAGTCAGGGCACATGCCTAGGTTGCAGGCCAGTTCCCAGCAGGGGACAAATGAGAGGCAACCATACATTGATATTTCTTTCCCACTCTTTCTCCTTCCCTTCCCATCTCTCAAAAAATAAAAATAAATAAAATTAAAAAAAAGAATAACTTTGAAGAAGAACAGCAATAACCATAATATCCACATCAAGCAAGCCACAATTTATAAAGGTGGAAAGGAAATAAAAATCTTATGAGTGGGAAAAAGAATGTGAGCTGACTAAAGGAAGCAAGAATGCCTTTGAGAGGATAGAGAGAGGAGAAATAATAAAAGTAAGGAATAGGAACAAGACATTGTGATGGAATAGAAAACTTACAATGAAAATAAGAAAGGGTAGGAAGAAGGCAAAATGGAGTAGTACAAGGGAAGGATAGAATGTGAGATTTGAAATAACAGTAAAATAGAAATAGAAATTTCTATTTTAGAATAGAAATTCGTTTAAATAAACGAAAAAAATTAGAAGACAGAGAATAGTGAATTACTTGCAATACAATTGAAGCAAAAGAAGAAATATTAAAAGGTTATGTGAAACATCCATCTCTCAATTTTTATCAGCTCACGTTCCAGAGATGTGTCAATCAACTTATGGTAGCACTGCATGTATCACCTTCACCTTCGTGTAGAGGGAGCTTCTATTGCATTATGAGAGTGGAACGCCTGGGTATCCTTTGGGGTGCACTATTCAGTATTCTGGGAAAATTGTTTCCCTTTTCCATGGACTACCCATTGTAGCCTGTCCCAGCTTATTTACAATAATGTATACCTTCTGATGAATTAGCTTTGCATTTCAAGGGAGAGCCCAATCCATGTAAGATGGTCAGCTCTTTTATGCTTGGTGTTTGTGGCAGCTCTGTGTGCAAGTTGATGCCATGTGGGGCCCTGATTCCCCCTTGGCGAATAGGTTACTGATATCCCCGCTTCACTGGCCTCAGTGAAATAGGGCCCTAGAAACCAGTGTATTTTGATTTCCTTAAGAGAAGTTCAAAATGGGCCCTTTAGGTATTCCTCTTGCTGTCTTTTTCTTACAGAAATGCACCCTGTAGGGGGTTCTTGAGCCTAACCTGCCTGTTTTGCAGATCTTCCCAGTTGGTGGTGACCTCAATCCTGCAGGAGAGCAGGGAGTGAGGGAGGGCTGGGTGCAACCTTCCCTTCCCAGGGGTTCAATCTCTACCCTGGAAGGGGGTTCTGTCTGGCTTTAAGTAATCCCAGGCGCTTACCCCCTACCCTTCCAGTTCCCAGTCTACTGCCCTCACAAAGGATAGAGTTCCAGACTGTCCACTCTGTACAGCCTCCCCTGGGGCTGAGAAACCCCCTCTTTGTGCACCTTCTAATCTCTCTGCCTAGCTGCACTGAGTGTGAGCAACTCCTGCCCTCAATCTTCTCCCCTTGCTGGTACGGCAGCTGCACATCGGTTTCTGCCCAGCGTGCCTCAGCTCCCTTTTAAAAAGTCTCTCTGGGCTCTCCCACTGCATCACTGAGTCACTCACTATCCAGCTTTTCATACATGTTACCTCTCCAAAAGTCAAGAGTCTCTCACAGCCATGGCTGGTTATGGCCAGCCTTCTCTGCCCAACCCAGGTGCAGATAGAATCCCTCTCTCTCTCTAACACTCTCCCAGTAGTCATTTACCACTGTAGCTATGGTTGTGCTGTTTGTTGTGTGTATAGACTGGATCTCCCCAACTTTGCATATCCAAGTTGTTCTCAGCCCGGGTATGGGGGTTCCATGTCTTTGGAGGGGAGGGAGCCACAAAGCAAAATCTCTCTCCAGGCTCTCTGCAGCTGCAGCCACCACTCACCCTTTTGCCTATATTATCTCCTTACTGCCCGTGGTGAAGCATCTTCTTTACTTCTTGCTTTCTAAACTTCATATCCACTGAATGTTCAGTTTATTTTTGGAAGATCAGCCAAGTGCCTGAATTAGGTGTAAGAGCAATTGGACTCAGCTTCTACCTACTCTATTTTCCACCCCCTTACCATGCTCATTCATCCAGTACTCTTTTAAGGACCTAACACATACACAAATGTACACATAGAGATATTTTCATGTGATCAGAATTACACTATACTCAATCTTCCAATATAGTTACTATTATATATTTCAGAATTTCCTTGTAAGTAGTTATGAATCATCTACATTTTTCAGCTATTGTTCAATATTTCAGGTGTAGCACTATGTTTACTGAATTCCTTATGCAATCAACAAATACACAGGCTACCTTCACTTTTCCTGTGCTATTATAAATAATTCTTAATGTTGTGGGGGCAACTTTTCCTGCAAGTCCCTCCATCCGCCATGAATGAAAGTAAACACTACCAAGACATGATCTGCTTGGGGAGGAAAGGTGGCCAATCCCTCAAAAGGGAAGGGCCAGAAGCTCCCTCATTCAGGTGCTTTTTATTAGGTTGTAATACACAGGAATACAGGGCAGCAAGGATCAAAGAGTAGATAACACTTCAAAAATATCTGAGGGCTTAGCCTGAGTCAGTGTCTGTCAGAAAAGAAGGTTGCAGAAACTTTGGAAGACATACTCATTTCCTGCTCAGACCCTTATCATATGAATGAAAGCACTCATAGCAAAGCGGGTTTCACAGGGCTTTTAGGAATTCTTTCTTATGCCCGATTACCCTGGGGAACCCGCCATTCCCGGCACAAGCCACACCACCCTTTGTCATTGTTTTCAGGCTTAAGTCAGGCAGAGGAGGCAGATAGCCAAAGAATTCTCAGAGACTTCTCCCAGACAGACTGAGGACTCAGGCTTCATCAAAGCCGGGGGAAGAGGGTCCATCACCCCCTTGCTCCAAAGCCTTCCAAGTCCTTCCCTGGGGCTTCCACGTGATCATGCCTGTCTTAGGTGGTTCCCCCCTTGGGGAATATTACCCTCTCATTGGCTACCTGATCAAGCATTGGAGGCCAGTTATGAAAAAGGAGCAGAAGCAGTGCTCCTGCCAGGGAGATAAGCTTTGTCTCTTTAATGTCTTATGGTCTGAAGGTCACTCACTCAGCCTTAGCCATGGTGGTTTCAGCTCCTAAAACCAGGCAGGGAGTTTCCCAACAGAATGTGACATTCTTACACATATTAGTATATTATACACAAGTAAGTCTTTATTTCCAAATGATATTTATTCTTTATATGTACACCAAACTATAATGACAGTGCATAAATTTCTGTGATTGCAAATGCAAAATTTAATTAATTTTAGGGTTTTGGGTTTTTCTGCCAATCTTATGTATAATTATATTTGATTGTTGTTTTAGTTTCCACATGTCTGTACCAGGAGAGGATGATGTTCTAACCAAATATCTTATGAGGCCACAGCTATTTCCATATTTCTGAATAATGAGGAGAAAATTTATCTTTACTGATAAAATAGAACATTTTTCATTCTGTACTTCCACACATTACTACATATGGTGCAGAAATAATATGTTAGGTAATATAGTAATTTATTTATGTTCCATATATTTTGCCAATATATAATTATTAAGAGATTTAAGTAAAAAACACAGACTTACAGCTTATCTTAAAAACATAAGATCTAGCAGCACTAAGTCTTGGTAAAATATTTACAAGTGGTAAATATTAATGAATGAATGAATTAATTAATTAATTAATTTATTGTTCAAGTACAGTTTTCTGTCTTTTATTCCCATCCCAGCCCTCCCCCACAGTGCTCCCCACCTCCCTCCCATTTCCACCCCTGTTAGTTTTTCTCCATGTGGCCATTATACTTGTTCCTGTGAATCCTTCACCTTTTCCCCTGAAATTCCCTCCCCTCTCCCCTCTGGTTACTGTCAGCCTCTTCTGTATTTCAGTGTCTTTGGATATATTTTGCTTGCTTGTTTGTTTTGTTGTTTAGGTTCCTGTTAAAGGTGAGATCATATGGTATTTGTCTTTCACCACCTGGCTTATTTCACTCAGCATAATACTTTCCAGTTCCATCCATGCTGTTGCAAAGGGTAGGAGCTCCTTCTTTCTCTCTGCTGCATGGAATTCCATTGTGTATGTGTACCACAATTTTTTGATCCATTCATTTACTGATGGGCACCTAGGTTGCTTCCAACTCTTGGCTATTGTAAATTGTGCTGCTATGAACATTGTGGTGCGTAGGTTCTTTGATATTGATGTTTTAGAATTCTTAGGATATACTCCTTGCAGTGGAATTGTTGGGTCAAAAGGCATATGAAGTTTTAGTTTTCTTAGAAGATTCCACACTGTTTTCCATAATGGTTGTAGCAGTCTACAGTCCTACCAACAGTGAACTAAGGTCTCCTTTTCCCCACAACCTCTCCAACATTTGTTGTTTGTTGCTTTATAATGGCCATTCTGACCAGTGTAAAGTGGTATCTCATTGTAGTTTTAATTTGAAACTCTCTGATATTGAGCATCTTTTCATGTGTCTCTGGATCCTCTGTATGTCCTCCTTGGAGGAATGTCTGTTCAAGTCCTTTTCCCATTTTTTAATTGGGTTGGTTGTCTTCTTAGAGTGGAGTCATGTAAGTTCTTTGTATATTTGGAGATTAAACCTTTGTCTGAGGTATCATTGGCAAATATGTTTTCCCATACAGTTGGTTCTCTTTTTATTTTAATACTGTTTTCTTTAGCCATGCAGAAGCTTTCAATTTTGATGAGATCCCATTTGTTTATTCTTTCCTTCATGTTCCTTGCTCTAGAGGACATATTAAAAATGTTGCTGTGTGAAATATCTGAGATTTTTCTGCCAATGTTCTCTTCTAGGACTTTAATGGTGTCACAGCTTATATTTAAGTATTTTATCAAAATAAAATACTAAATGGTGTATGGTGTGAGGTGGTGCGTAAGTTTCATTTTTTTTTTTTTGCATGTAGCTGTCCAGTTCTCTCAACACCATTTGTTGAGGAGGCTATTTTTACTACATTTTATGTTGGTGCCACCTTTGTCAAATATTAATTGCCTGTAGAGACTTGGGTTTATTTCTGGGCTCTCCGATCTGTTCCATTGGTCTATGTGCCTGCTTTTGTGCCACTACCAAGCTATTTTGATTATAGTGGCCTTGTAATACAGATTGGTATCAGGTATTGTGATACATCCTACTTTGTTCTTCTTTCTCAAAATTGCAGCTGCTATTCAGAATCATTTATGATTCCATATAAATTTCTGAAGTCTATGTTCTATGTCTGTGAAATATGCCATTGATACTTTAATAGGTATTGCACTAAGTATGTAATTGCTTTGGTTAGTATGAACATTTTGATGATGTTAATTCTGTCAATCCATGAACAAGATATATGTTTCCATTTGTTTGTGTCTTCCTTGATTTCTTTCTTCAGTGTTGTGTAGTTTTCTGTATACAGTTCTTTTACCTCCTTGGTTAGGTTTATTTCCAGATACTTTATTTTCCTTTTGCTATATTGAATGGGATTTTTTTCTTGATTTCTGCTTCTGGTGATTCATTGTTAGTATACAAAAATGCCTTAGATTTCTGGATATTGACTTTGCCAGATTCATTTATTAGGTCAAGCAGTTTTTGGATAGAGTCTATAGGATTTTCCATGTACACTATCATGTCATCTATAAACAGTGACAGTTTTGTTTCCTCCTTTATGATTTGGATGCCTTTTATTTCCTTTTCTTGTCTGATCATTGTGGCTAAAACGTTAAATACTCTATTGAATAGAAGTGGTGAAAGTGGACAACCTTCTCTAGTTCGTGATCTTAGTGGAAAATATTTTAGTTTTTGCCCATTGAGTATGATGTTGGCTATAGGTCTCTCATACATGGCCTTTATTATATTGAGGAATGCTTCCTCTATTCCCACTTTGCTGAGTGTTTTTATTGAGAATGGGCATTGTACCTTATCAAAAGCTTTTTCTGCATCTATTGATATGATCATGTGATTTTTGTCTTGTCTTTTGTTTATGTGCTGCATTACATTTATTGATTTGTGAATATTGAACCATTCTTGCATTCTTAAAATGAATCCCACTTGGTCATGGTGTATGATCTTTTTAATGTATCATTGGATGCAATTTGCCAATATTTTGTTGAGGATTTTAGTGTCTATGTTCATCAGTGATATTGGCCTGAAGTTTTCTTTCTTTGTTGTGCCTTTATCTGGTTTTAGAATTAGGATAGTGCTGGCTTCATAAAAAGAGTTTGAGAGTCTTCCATCCTTTTGGATTTTTGGGAATAGTCTGTGAAGGATAGGTATTAGCTCTTCCCCAAATGCTTTGGAGAAGTCTCCTGTGAAACCATCTAGTCTATGGCTTTTTTGTGATGGGAGTTTTTTGAATATTGCTTCAGTTTCATCTGTTGATATTGGTCTGTTCAGGCTTTCTGCTTCTTCTTCATTTAGTTTTGGAAGCTTATTTATATATATACATATTTTTAATTTTTATTTAGTTACTTTTCAAGTACATTTTTTTTCCCTCCCCCCCCGCCTGGTCTCCCCCCTCCCTCCCATTCCCCGCCCCCAGTCCTCATCTCTGTGTCTTTCATACTTGTTCCTCAAAATCCCTCCCCCTTTTTCCCCTTAAGTTCCCTTCCCTCTCCCCTCTGGTCGCTGCCCACTTGTTCTCTATTTCAGCGTCTTTGTTTTTATTCTGTTTGCTTGTTTGTTTTATTCTTTAGCTTCCTGTCAAAGGTGAGATCATATGGTATTTGTCCTTCAATGCCTGGCCTATTTCACTCAGCATAATGCTTTCCAGTTCCATCCATGTTGTTGCAAAAGGTAGTAGCTCCTTCTTTCTCTAGGAAGCTTATATTTTTTAAGAAATTTGTCCATTTCAACTAGGTTTTCTATTTTCTTGGCATACAGTTCTTCCTAGTAAGTTCTTACAATTCTTTATATTTCTGTGGTGTCAGTTGTAATCTCTCCTCTTTCATTTCTTATTATATTCGTTTGGGTTCTTTCTCTTTTTCTCTTGATGAGCCTACTTAATGGCTTGTTGGCTTTTGTTTATCTTTTCAAAAAACCAGCTCCTGGATTCACTGATCCTTAGAATTATGCTTTTGGTGTCTATATCATTTAATTCTGCTCTGATCATGGTTATTTCCCTCCTTCTACTTGCTCTGGGCTGTCTTTGTTGTTGTTCCTCGAGTTCTTGTAGGCATAGGGTTAGGTTGTTTGTTTAAAATGTTCTTATTTTTTTTTTTTTTAGGTAGGCCTGTATTGCTATGAACTTCCCTCTCAGGACTTGCTTCACTGTGTACCATAAGTTTTGAGTTGTTGTGAGTTCATTTTCATTTGTTTCCAAAAAGTTATTGATTTCTTCCCTAATTTCATTTTTGACCCATTCACTGTTCAATAGCATGCCATTCAATCTCCATAATTTTGAGTGTTTGGGATTTTTTCTTTGGGGGTTGGTTTCCAGTTTTAGTCCCTTGTGGTCAGAGCAAATGCTTGGTATGACTTCAATTTTCTTGACTTTATTGAGCCTTGTTTTGTGTCCTATCATGTGGTCTATCTTTGAAAATGTTCCTTGGGCATTTGAAAAGAATGTGTATTTACCTTCTTTGGAATGAGGGCTCTGTATATATCAGTCAAGTCCATTTCACTTAGGGTGTTGTTCAATGCCACACTATTTTTGTTGGTATTTTGTTTGGAAGATATGTCCATTTTTGACCGTGGGGTATAAAAATCCCCTCCTATAGTTGTGTTGCTGCCAATATCTTTCTTGAAATCTTCTAAGATTTTCTTTATATATTTTGATGCTTCTATGTTCACTATATATATATATATATATATATATATATATATACACACACACACACACACACACATATATGTGTGTCCTCAGATGGGTTTCTTGTAGGCAGCATATGTGTGGGTCATGCTTTCTTACCCATTAAGCTATTCTATGTCTTTTGATTGGAGCATTTAATCCATTTACGTTTAAGGTTATTATTGACAGGTACTTATTCATTGCCATTTTTGTACCTATGTTCCTCTCTGTCTCTCTGTTTTCCTTCCTTTCCTTAAAGCAGTCCTTTTAGCATTTCTTGTAGGACTGGTTTGATGGAGGCATATTCCTTTAGACTTGTTTTGTCTTGGAAGCCCCTTATTTGGCCTTCTATCTTGATTGAGAGCCTTGCTAAGTAAAATAGCCTTGGTTGCAGGCCTCTGGTTTTCATTACTTGAAATATTTCTCACCATTCTATTTTTGCTTGGAGCATTTCCATCAAGTCAGCACCTAACCTTATTGGGGCTCCCTTGTATGTTACTTCCTGTTTCTCTTTTGCTGCCTTTAAGATTCTCTCTTTGTCTTGGAATTTTGTCATTGAAACGATGATGTGTCTTGAAGTGGGACTGGTTGGGTTCCTCTTAATCATGACTCTCTGTGTTTTATGGATTTATGTGACTTTTTCTCTCATCATATTAAGGAAGTTTTTCATCATTACTTTTTCAAATAGGTTTTCTATCCCTTTCTCTTCTCCTTCTGGTGTCCCTATTATTTGGATATTATTATGTTTCATATTGTCTTGCATTTCTCTTACTCCTCTTCGTTCTTTCTGAACCTCTTTTCCTTTTCTTGCTCTCTCTGGGAGTTTTTTTTCCTTTTCCTTCAGTTTTTTTATTTGATCTTCTGCTTCATCAATTCCGCTTTTGATTCCTTTCCCTGTATTGTTCAGTTCAGAAATTGTATTCTTCATTTCCTCTTGTACTTTGCTGATAGTTACTATTTCCTTTTTCATGTTGATATAGTTTGCAGTGAGTTCATTATAGCTCCCCTGTAGTTTCTGGTAGTTCATTGTGAGCTCTTTGAACTTTCTTATTACCGGTGCTTTGAATTCAGTATCTGATAGTTGACTTGCCTCTATTTCATCTAGCATCCTTTCTGAGGCTTCTTCCTTTCCTTTCATTTGGGGATTGTTTCTTTGTCTTCCCATTGTTTGTGAGACTCTTCTTGTTAGTCTCAGCTTCTTAAAATGATCTGTTCTGATTCCCTGGGTTATGGTGTGAACTTCTGTGGTAGAATACCTGTGAAATTCAGTGGTGCAGTCTCCTTCAGGTATCCTGGTGTTTTTCACTTCCACCTACTCCTTTTTTTGTGTGTTTAGTTGGAGGGGGAGGCAAAATGTTTTATGACAGCAGGAGAGTATTTTATGATATTTACAGTCACAGCCAGTAGAGAAGAGATAGAAGATCTTTAGGCTATATATAGTGTTAACTATAATCTTCAACCCAACTTGCCATTTTTAAGAAAGGATGGACAAAAGACAAGTTTCTTGTTGGGGATGGAAGGCTCGTGAGTTGGATCTAGAAAGCAGTGAGGTGGCGGGCATTCAGATTCTGAGGTAAGGTGAGAGTAAAGAATAGTAAATAGGTGTAGTGTGTGAGCAAATAGAGTTCATTACTACAGTAATAGAATTCAGGAACCTGTAAAGTGGGCTAAGATCCGGTAGATGTGTTGTGAAGTATTTACAGTTGTATAGAACAGCTGTTATTTACAATAATATTAGAGCAACAATCATATGACAGACTCTATGTGATCAGGATAACATGAATGGGGGTATAGAATTTTGGGTAGTGTGCTAAACAAAAAGAAATGGTGTGAAGTATAGAAAATTAGCAATACTCTATGTAGGAGAGAACAGGGGAAACCTGTCAAATGAAACGATATAACCAGCCAAGGCAAAGAAGCCTATAGAGAAAGAGGAGGAATACAAAGGTACTATTAAAATATAAAAGAAGGGAGAATAATGAAAAATAATGGTAATACAAATATGCAGCAACTTGTGGTGCCAGCCAGGCTGCCTGGGTCTCACGGGATCTGCCATGGACCTTCCCAGTTTCATGGGGGAACTCAAGAGCTTCCATCTGGATCACTGCCAGGCTGTGTGGGGAGCAGGCCAAGCAGCTGTCTCAGGAGAATTCTTCAGTTTACTTTTCAAAAATTTCTCCTTAAGAAAGCCTGCCTGTCAGCACAGCCTAATCTCCTACTGAGTCAGGTGACTATCGGAGTCACAGCCTGCCACTGAGCCTCTCAATTCTTCTGAGTTGGTGACCACAGAGTCTGCGGTTGTTCTCAGCCCTTCGTCTTTATCACCTTCTCTGTAAACTCAAGCCAACAAGTCTCTCCCAGCTGCCAACGTTGCTTGGCCTTGGCCGGGGAGGGAGGGAGCTGATAACCCAGCTTTCTCCCAAGGACCCTTCAGCAGGCCCAGGGCTTCCAAAAAGTCCATGGTAGACAGCTCTGGGCACTGGGCGCTGGCTAAGGCTGCTGCTGCTTCTGTCTTTGCTCAGGTCCCTGAGACTCTAATGTTCTACAGCCATCTTCTTACCGTCTGGTTTTTCAGTGTCCATTACAATTTCTGGTCTCTTACTTTCATATATGCTGGGGAACTGTTGGCTGTTTGCGATGTTCCTCTGTAGATCAGCCAGGATTTTCTCCCATGTGTAGGGGGAAATGGAATCTGCTCTGTCCTACGCCCTCTCCACCTAAATATTTAATATTGACCACATTAAACATTTAATAGTATTTAATAACATAATATTTTGTATTATGTGGTAAAATATTTAATAACATAATATTCTTTAGCAGCACATGCGCTGACTTCAAGCAGTGTCTATACCACCTAGATGGAGAGTGTCTTCTTTCACTTGCCTTGGGATGACCTGGGTTTCTCAATTCTATTTTCTTCCCAGTCCTTAGACCATTTTCTTAGCTATCCCTGAACTATTTCTTAAGCATGTACAATTTTGTTAGAATCTTCAAACATTAAAATTTCACTTTTATTTGCTTTCTCCATTAAACCAATGAATTACAGAGTACACTTCATTTACAAAATATGAGAGGAAAACATGGTACTTTCATATAATTCCTTCCAAAATATATTTAATAATTATCAATAGTTTAGAACCACCCATTTGGGTGTGTTTAAAACAATTTAATACAAGTTATTTTGATGTATGACTATATTATATATGATGAAAGACTTTATTTCTACACATAACAAAAAATGGGGTAATGCCAGATACATATTTTTTAAAATTTTTTATTGATTATACTGTTACAGTTGCTCTATTCCCCCCTTCATTCCCCTCCACCCTACCCCCCCGTCCCCACCATTACCCCTCTTTAGTTTATGTCCATATGTCTCAAGTTCTTTAGATTCTATATTTCCCATGCTATTCTTGCCCCCCCTTCTATTTTCTATCTACTGTCTATGCTACTTATTTTCTGTACCTTCTCCCCCCTTCTCCTCCTCCCACTCCCCTGTTGCTAACCCTCCTTGAGATCTTCATTTCTATGTTTCCACCCCTGATCTAGCTGTCCTTTTAGTTTGCTTTTGTTTTAGGTGTGGTTGTTAATAACTGTGAGTTTGTTGTCCTTTCACTGTTCATGTTTCTTTAGCTTCTTTTTCTTCGATAAGTCCCTTTCACATTTCATATAATAAGGGCTTGGTGATGATGAACTCCTTGAATTTAATCTTATCTGAGAAGCACTTTATCTGCCCTTCCATTCTAAATGAAAACTTTGCTGGATAGAGCAATCTTGGTTGTAGGTCTTTGGATTTCATGACTTGGAATACCTCTTTCCAGCCCCTTCTTGCCTGTAAGGTCTCTTTTGAGAAACCTGCTGACAGTCTGATGGGGACTCCTTTGTAGGTGACTGTCCCCTTAGCTCTTGCTGCTTCTAGGATTCTCTCCTTCATTTTAATTTTGGCTAATATAATGATGATGTGCCTTGGTGTGTTTCTTCTTGGGTCCAACTTCTTTGGGACTCTCTGAGCTTCCTGGATTTCCTGGAAGTCTATTTCCTTTGCCAGCTTGGGGAAATTCTCCTTTATTATTTGTTCAAATAAGTTTTCCACTGGTGGCTGTGCCTTTCCCCCTTCTGGTACCCCTATAATTCGGATGTTGGAGCGTTTAAAGATGTCCTGGAGGTTCCTAAGACTCTCCTCATTTCTTTGAATTCTTGCTTCTTGACTCTTTTCTGTTTGGCCATTATTTGCTTTCTTCTGGTCCACTCCATTGATTTGAGTCCCAGTTTCCTTTTCATTGCTATTGGTGTCCTGTGCAATTCCATTCATTTCAATTAGTTTCGCCTTCATATATTTGTCTAATTTGTGGCTATAATCAACCAGTTCTGTGAGGATTCTGATCACCAGTGTTTTAAACTGTGCGTCTGAGAGTTTTGCTATTTCTTCATCACTTAGATTTATAGGCTCTGGGGCTTTGAGATCTTCTTGAGCCATTTTTGGTCTGTTCACGCTCTTTAAGTGTGAGGAGCGGAGCCTTGGACTACCAGGTGGCTGGGTTTTGACGCTGTATGTGGGGGCGTGGTCAGAGCGGGGAAATGGCGGCCCCCTCTTCTGTTTCCTGCCACTGGGTGAGGAGCAGAGGCTTAGGTGGTTCACCTGGGCCGGGCCACTCAGAGTCACTGGGTTATGACGCTGTATGTTGAGGTCGGGTCAGAGCAGGGAAATGGTGGTGCCCTCCGCTGCGGCTTGCTGTGGGGACCCGCTGGGTCCCAGTCCAATGGCCCACTCCCTCGCTTGTCTATCCACGCACCAATGCTCGACCACAGTCAACCCGCAGCCCTGCTCCCTCGCTGTTTCCCCGCGGTCACTTGCTCGGTCTCTCACTAGGTCCAACCCTGCGCCTGGATTCCACGCGCCTGAGTCCATCTGACCGAGTTTTCCTGTGTAACCCCGCTCCACCAGCTGCTGGTTTCGCCCCTTACCAGTCAGACTGAAGAATTTGTTGTTAACAGACTTCCAAAAAGTTCAATTTTCTGTGTTCTGGCTGTGTTTTCTATTGCTAATATTTAATTGTCTCTAAACTTGGTTGTGTGAGAAGGCACGGCATATCCACCTATGCCTCCATCTTGGCGCAAGTCCAATGCCAGATCCATATTTTTCTACCTAAATTAGATGCACCTAAGTTTTAGAGGAAGAAAACAGGAAAAAAATTTTGAAGCAAAAACTGTGGTAAAATATCTAATAACATAATATTTCACTGATGTAAATGTAAACAGAACTCAACAGCAGCATTAACAACCATTACCCTTCCCAAATTTGGTGGGGGCGTGTGTGTCTTATAGTCCAAAAAATACAATACGTATTTTCACTAAGTTAATGTTTAAGCCTGGTATCTACCTTAAAGTAACTGGTACCAAAAAATTATTTTATCTGATAGTTTAAATACTTATAGACTGAAGAAGAAGGGGTGGAGGAGGATACTAGTATAAATACATAATTTATAAATATCTTCCCACAGAAGTAAAATATCAGTTTGGCTACATAGAGTCCTAGGATCTGATTTTATTAACTAATCAGCATATATTACATCAGCAAGGGCAGTTCTTGGCCAGACTTGGGCAAGTTGCTTAATTCTTCCTTGTCTTAGTTAATTGAGATAGTATTTAACCTGCAAATTCTAACAATGTTGTGAGGTTCAAATAATACAATATCAAACAACTTATAACCTGAAAAGTCCCATATAAAAGTAAGATAATAATATCCCATACTTGTGGCAGTGCACTTCTCATTCATTTTTCCCAGTAGAAAAGCTCTCTGGAACCCCAACCCTTCCCTGCACATAGGCATTAGAGAAAGTTTGCATAATTTAGTCTCATTTGTTTATATTTCTCAGTGAAATTCAATTTGCAGGAAAGATTCAGCTGCTTTAAATTTTTAGAACTGCCCTTTAAACATTCTGGGGTGGAAAAATATGACATATGATTACCGCTTAACATGATTTCTTTTTAATCTAACTCCCTTTTTGCCCAGAACATTTTCAATGAATTGTTAGTTTTGTCTGAAATGGGCTTTATTTAATAGGTTTATCCTATACCTAGATGTAAAGAGTATTATATGACCTCATTCATTTATTAAAAATATTTATTCAATACATACTTACTAGGTTCTGTCAATATGTGATATATTCTCTGTGAGTCTGAGAAACCAAAGAATTGGTCACTGTTCTCGAGGAGCATAGAATTTAATAAAGAGAAAACTATTCAGAGAAATACAAAGATATTTTCCTTAATAGAATATAAACAGTGTCATGGGAGCTTGGGAGGAACAATCAAATCTGCCCCCAGTTTCTTAAGGAGAGAAGCACTGTCTAGGTAGGGGAAATATCATGGGCATGGCAAATTCTGGGACAGCAGCACAATATTGTTTAAGAATAAAAGTCTTGGGGGGGTGAAGTTAGGAAGAGGTACAGGAGTAGACAAGGGGAGCAGACACAGTGGCTTTTTGTGCTAAGCAGAGAATTTTAGATTTTATTTTGTACCCATGCATAGCCATTTAAGAATTATAAACATGATAGTGTTTCATTTCCAGTCTCTGTGGGTTTTATAATATATAATGTGAATCAGTCTTATCTGCAAGATCATATTTCTATTCAATCAAAAAAAATTATGTCAAATAAATGAATGAATGAATGAATGTTGTTTTCTATATCTCAGGGCTTGTTCTATTATCAGAAGATGCAATATTAATTTCTTTGAATATGCAATCTAATTCACAATAGAATCAAAATAATAAAATACTTAAGAAATAAATTTAACAGAGGAATTGAAAGATTTGTACACTAAATGTATAAGACTTTGAGGAAAGAAATCAAAGAAGGCACAAATAAAAAGAACAACATTCTATATTTATAGATCAGAGAAATCAATACGGTTAAAATGTCCATACTACTAAAAATAAGTGCTGTTGAAGTTGTGGATAAAAGGAAACCATTGTATACTGTTGTTGGAAGTATATATTGGTGTAGCCATTATGGAAAACAGTACAAAATTTTCTCAAAAAATTAAAAATACAACTATCATATGATCCAGCAATTTCACCTCAGGGTATTTGTCAAAAAGAAATGAAACCACTAACTCAAAGATATATAAACTCTCATGCTTATTGCAGCATTATTTACAATAGCCAAGATATAAAAACAACCTGTGTCCATAGATGAATGAATAAAGATGTGATACATATATAATATATTTAATGACATATTATTCAGTAATAAAAAAATAAAATCTTGTCATTTGGGATAACTTGAGGACATTGTGCTAAGCAAAATAAGTCAAAGAAGGAAATATCATATGATCTTGTACATATATGTAATCTAAAAAACAAAGAGAACACAAACAACAAGAAACTCAGAAAGGACAGACTGGTGATTGCCAGAAGCAAAAGGTGAGGGAAGGTAAAATGGGTGAAGAGAGTCATAATGTATAAACTTCCAGTTACAAAATAAATAAGACCATGGAGATATAATGCATAGCACAGTGACTATAGTTGATGTTGTATTGCATGTTTGAGAGGTGCTAAAAGTAAATCTCACATGTTTGCATCACAAGTAAGAAATGGTAATTAGAGACAATGCGGGTATTAACTAACCCTACCATGGTAATTATTTGACAGTACATAAGTGAATCAAATCAATGTATTTTATACTTTAACTTACATGATGCTATATGTCTATTATATGTCAATAAAGGTGGGGAAAATAATTTCTCTTAAAAAGTTATGTGAATTTTACATTCTACACCATGGAATAATTAGTAATAATATTTTAATTATTTACCAAACAATACAATTAAGGTTTCAGGAAAATAAATCTTGTTTCTTATCCCTTAAGTCAGGGGTTTCAAAAGCATTTTCACTGGGGGCCACATCAGCCTCACAGTTGCCTTCAAATAGCTGAATTTAATTTTAGGACTGTTTAAATGTGTAACTACTCCTTAACAGTTAAGGGAGGGCTGGGCACTGTCCCAGGGAAATAAGTTGGAGGGCAGGATTAGGCCCACAGGCCTTGTGTTTGCCACCTGTGCCTTAAGGCATCACAATCTCCCACCACAAAACACACACAAACACTGAATTTTGCCTAAGAGGTTACTTGCAAAGCACAGATCTGCTCCCAGGCTATACCCTTGATCTAAAGGCCTGTTCCAAGGTGGTTTGTCCTCCTGTTACTCTAACCATTGGAAGGCTTTTATCATCTAGCCATTAATTTTCTTTTATAATTACATTGTCATGCTTTTTTTCTTGTGTTCAAGGCTGTGGCAGCTGATCACCATCTGTAAGAAAAGAGCCTCATTTTTTGTTATTGTACAAATAGCCCACTCCCTTTCTTCTTTCTTTTTTCAACATATACTCTAACCAGCTCCTCACCCTTTTTCTCTTTATTTTGTCTATTCTTTTATCACAGTTCTGTTTGCCTGACAGTGTCTCATAAAATTCAATAGTGTTATATCCTTTGATGATTCTTCTTAAAGTGCCTTGTCTGCCCAAATTGTGTGACATCTTTGTTTTACATTTATTTTACACTTTCACTGGATTTAAAGTCTAGTGGTTTTTTCACATTGCTTTGCTGGTATTCTGTATTTTTTCTTCCCATTTTAATTGCCTGGTTATTGAACAAGTCTTCTTGAATTAAACCTTTCTAAATCCATCTGTCATGTGCCTTTGGTGGAATAGAAGTGAAAATTGCTAGAGATTAAATCACTAGAAATGATTTGCTATTGATGGTAATAATGATAAAGTGGGAGACATAGTCCACCCATAAGTTTTATGTTTTCCTGGTTCCTTAAATTCTACTTTTTTTTCCAACATAAATAAAAAGTTTTATGATATTACCAAATGTGTGCATTGATTTGGCTTTTCTGGCGTGTTTGGTTGGTTGCTCATTCTTTATTAAATCTAAATAATAAATCCACAGAACTGGACTTATTTATAATGTAACCTAGGACAAATTACTCAACTGCTCTGTGTCTTAGTTTTCTCACCTGGAAATGGCAAATAACATCTAGTTCATAGACATATAGAAATAACTAGCTAAAGCAAAGTCAGTATACAAAGTACCAAACTTACTGCTTGGAATATCTTACATGTTCAGTAGATGTTAGTTTCTTTTTGTCTTATTTTTTAATGGGTTAATATTTTCAAATACAGAACATTTAGATTCTAAGAATAACCTTTACAACTGTCTTCAAATTACTTTAATAGATTATGATTGTGCTAATAATATTCAGTTTTAAATGACAGAAGAAGAAAAAATTGCAATAATTTAAAATTAAGTTTTAATGTATTAGGTTTTTATTTTATAACACATAGCTATCAAAGCCCAGATGTGCACCATATGAGTTGATGAAAATGTACATGGAAGTTATGATAAAAGCTTTTCTTTTTAGTTTATCATATCTGAAATTTAAGGTTACTCATACAGCTGGCATATATTAAATATAATATTTTGAGCTACATCACAAATGGTTTGTCCAAGAAGTACAGCAATGTTGAACAGAAAATTAGAAATATTTTATCCTAAAACATAATAAAGTTGAGATGGAATCTTTGTATTGCTAGAGCAACTCTTCAATATGGACATGATATCACCATTAGAGAACATTTGGGGGATTATCTGATCTTTGCCTTAAATACAGACTATTGTTCATATGCAATCTCTTTTAAAACAAATAGTTGCATAGCCCATACCTGTAAGAGTACCACTGGAAGAATTGCACTTTTTAAAAATAGTTGCCAAGATAAAAGTTGATACCTCAAATGAGAAACAAACATAAATTAATAAAAAAGAAGTAAATGAAAGGCATTGTGACAAATACTATTAGTTACATATCTTTCAGCCATTCCCTGTAATATCTCTTCTAATAGAGCACTAATTTGTCTGGGTTGGCACTGAACTCAGCCTCAAGTGGTAAAATGTGGCTTTTCAGGGAAGCCAGCCATTAAAATCTGCACCATTTCCCAGCTGTTCTTGAGCTAGTGGTAGCATAGCTCAGAGCAATAAGCCATGGGGGAACTTTCTGAGGAGACTTGAGCAAAGCTTTTCTTTCTTATAGAAGGCACAGGAGAGAATGTGCTACAACTGGCTCCAACCCTCTTGTTTATGCTGTGAACAAGAATATAAGCATGGAATTTCTATAACCATTTTGCAAGGGTAAGGTCAAAAATATAAGTAGAAGAATAAACACACCAAAAGTAATAGAACAAAAATAAAAATTATCTGGGTCATTGATAACATGTTTAAGTTGTTGGGCCAACCTTGAAAATATGAATCTTCAGATTTCTTAAGGCACAACAAATGTTCTTATTATTTAAACCACTGTTGGTCAAACATACTATTGCTTTAAAGAAAAAGAATTTCTAAATGACACAAAAGTTTTTGTTTTGGAGTTATAATATTTACTGATGTTGGGTTTTTGTTTTGCTTTGCTTTTTTTTTTTACAATGTACTTTAAGCACAAGTGCTTAAAAAAATGAAACATTTAAACAACCCTTACATCCCAAACTTGTAAGCAATCCAAACACTCATCAACAAGTAAATGTAAAAAATTGTACCATGTCTTTTCAATACAATATACTTAGCATTAAAAAAGAATACATTATTGATACACATAACAAAAATAAACCTTAAAATCATGCTAGTGAAAGAAACCAAACACAAAAGTCTATATAAGCTAATTTATATGAAGTTCTAAAACAGAAAAAACTAACCTACAACCTGCTTATATGTGAAGAAATAAAAATAACTGTGTTTAATAAAGGAATGAGAGGATACATATTTTTATTGTTGTTCACTTATGGTTGTCCTACCTTTTCCTTCATTGCTCTCCCATGCCCCATCTACCCCCACTCCCACAGTCAACCTCTCCCCATTTTCTGTGTTCATGTGCCACTATTCATGTTTTTTGACACATATATTTTTAAATACTATCCAGGGACATAAAGACTGTTCTAAGTTCTGCCAGTACTTGCTCCCCATCCTGGCTTTACCATCCATGTCTCCGTTTTAATTTTTTGCTTTCTATTTGTTCCATGTATTTATTTTTTAACATTTTATTTTGAAATAATTATATAGTTACAGGAAGATTAAAATATTACAGATTCTGTATATTCTTCACACAGTTTACCCCAATGATTACATTTTATATAACTATCATTTTACATCAGGGAACTGACATTGGTAGTGTATGTGTACAGTTCTGATACTTTCTCATGCATATAGTTGTGTATAACCACCACAGTAATCAAGAAACAGAACTATTCCATCACAACTTTGATCTCTTGGGCTACCCCTTTATAATCATACTTCCCTGCACTTGATAGTCTGTATCCCCTGGAAACCACTAATCTCTTCCCCATCTCCACAATTTGGTTATTCTGAGACTGTTACATTAATAAAATCATATACTTATGTGAGATTTTGAGATTGAATTTCAGGCTTAGTATAATGTCCTCAATTCATCCAAGTTGTTGTATGTGCCAGTAGTTCATTCCTTTTTATACTAGGTGTTCCATGGTATGGATGTAACATAAGTTGTTTAATCATTCAACTATTGATGAATATTTTGGTTGTTTCAAGTTTAGGGATGTTACAAATAAATCTGCTGTAAACATTCTTGTATGATTTCTGGTGGACCCAAATTTTCATTGCTCTAAGATAAATGCTCAGCAGTGCAGTTGCTGAGTTGTATGATAAATGTATATTTAGTTTTCAAAGACACAGCTACACTAATTTCCAGATTGGCTGCACCATTTTACATTCCCACCGGCAATGTATAAAAGATCCAGTTTTATCATATCCTTGCCACCATTTCACATTGCCATTTCTTTAAAAAAAAAGTATCAGTTCTAACAGGCATGTAATAGATGCCTGTTAGATGTTAAACATGTTTCCATATACTTATTTGCCAACTGCATATATCATATTTTTCAGGCAGTAAGATGTGCCTAAGTTTTAGAGAAGTAGGGAAAATTTTAGAAGCAAAAAATGTGGTAAAACATTTAATAACATGAATAATGTAATATTTCACCGATGTAAGTATGAACAGAACTCAACAGCAATGTTAAAAACCATTATTCCTCCTAAATTTGGGGGGAAAATAGTGCATCTTATAGTCTGAAAATATGGTAATCTTTGTAAAATGTCTCCCTATGACTCTTGCCAATTTTTTTTAATCTCATTTTTAAAAAATGTTATTGATTATGCTGTTACAGTTGTTCTATTCCCCCCTTCATTCCCCTCCACCCTAGCCCCCCATCCCCACAATTACCCTCCCTTTAGTTTATGACCCTGTGTCTCAAGTCCTTTAGATTCTATATTTCCCATGCTATTCTTGCCCCCCCTTCTATTTTCTATCTACTGTCTATGCTACTTATTTTCTGTACCTTCTCCCCCCATCTCCTCCTCCCACTCCCCTGTTGCTCACCCTCCTTGAGATCTTCATTTCTATGTTTCCACTCCTGATCTAGCTGTCCTTTTAGTTTGCTTTCCTTTTAGGTGTGATTGTTAATAACTGTGAGTTTGCTATCCTTTCACTGTTCATGTTTCTTTAACTTCTTTTTCTTAGATAAGTCCCTTTAACATTTCATATAATTAGGGCTTGGTGATGATGAACTCCTTGAATTTGATCTTATCTGAGAAGCACCTTATCTGACCTTCCATTCTAAATGAAAGTTTTGCTGGATAGAGCAATCTTGGTTGTAGGTCTTTGGATTTCATGACTTGGAATACCTCTTTCCAGCCCCTTCTTGCCTGTAAGGTCTCTTTTGAGAAATCTGCTGACAGTCTGATGGGGACTCCTTTGTAGGTGATTGTCCCCTTAGCTCTTGCTGCTTCTAGGATTCTCTCCTTCATTTTAATATTGGCTAATGTAATTATGATGTGCCTTGGTGTGTTTCTTCTTGGGTCCAATTTCTTTGGGACTCTCTGAGCTTCCTGGATTTCCTGGAAGTCTATTTCCTTTGCCAGCTTGGGGAAATTCTCTTTTATTATTTGTTCAAATAAGTTTTCCACTGGTGGCTGTGCCTTTCTCCCTTCTGGTACCCCTATAATTCAGATGTTGGAGCATTTAAAGACGTCCTGGAGGTTCCTAAGACTCTCCTCATTGCTTTGAATTCTTGCTTCCTGACTCTTTTCTGTTTGGCCATTATTTGCTTTCTTCTGGTCCACTCCATTGATTTGAGTCCCAGTTTCCTTTTCATTGCTATTGGTGTCCTGTGTAATTCCATTCATTTCCATTAGTTTCACCTTCATATATTTGTCTAATTTGTCAGTATAATCAACCAGTTCTGTGAGGATCCTGATGACCAGTGTTTTAAACTGTGCGTCTGAGAGTTTTGCTATTTCTTCATTGCTTAGATCTATGGGCTGTGGGGCTTTGAGATCTTGCGACATTTTTTGGTCTGTTCTGGCCCTTTAAGTTTGAGAAGCGGTTCCTTAGAATCCAGGGCGCTGGGTTGTGATGCTGTATGTGGGGGCGTGGTCAGAGTGGAAAAATGGCGGCGCCCTCCACTGCCGCTTGCTGCGGGACCCGCCGGCCCGGTCCAACCGCCCACTCCCTCGCCTATCTGCTGGCGCACAAATGGGCGACCACAGTCAACAAGCAGCACCGCTTCCCCACTGTCTCCTCCGTGGTCCTTCACTAGGTCCAACCCAGCACCTGGATTCCGCGAGTCTGGATTCCGTGCCTGAGTCCGTCTGACCGAGTCCTCCTGTGCAACCCCTCACCAGCCGCTGGTTTCGCCCCTTACCGGTCAGGCTGAAGAATTTGTTGTTAACGGACTTCCGAAAAGTTCAATTTTCTGTGTTCTGGCTGTGTTTTCTGTTGCTAATATTTAGTTGTCTCTAAACCTGGTTGCGTGAGAAGGCATCGCACATCCACCTATGCCTCCATGTTGGCGGAAGACTGCCAATTTTCTAATTAAAAATTTTTCTTTACTGCTAAGTTTTTTTGTGTACTTTATGTTCTAGATACAAATCTTTTTTTTCTTGTTTCAATTACCATTTTTTTATTTTTTAAATTTTTTTTATTTAGTTATTTTTCAAGTACAGTTTTTTGTCATTTTTCCCTTCCCAGCCTCCCCCGCCCCTTGCTCCCCACCTCCCTCCCATTTCCACCCCCCCTTAGTTCTCGTCCCTGTGTCCTTCCTATTTGTTCCTCCAAATCCCTCCCCCTTTTTCCCCTTAACTTCCCTTCCTTCTCCCCTCTGGTCACTATCCCCTTGTTCTCTATTTCAGTGTCTTGGTTTTTTGTATTTTTTTTTGTTTGCTTGTTTGTTTTGTTGTTTAGCTTCCTGTTAAAGGTAAGATCATATGGTATTTGTCTTTCAGCACCTGGCCTATTTCACTCAGCATAATGCTTTCCAGTTCCATCCATGTTGTTGCAAAAGGTATTAGCTCCCTCTTTCTCCCTGCAGCATAGAATTCCATTGTTTATATGTACCACAATTTTTGGATCCATTCATTTACTGATGGGCACCTAGGTTGCTTCCAACTCTTGGCTATTGTAAATTGTGCTGCTATTAACGTTGTGGTGCATAGGTTCTTTGATATTCATGTTGTAAAATTCTTGGGATAATCCCAGCAGTGGAATTGCTGGGTCAAAATGTGAGTCGATTTTTATTTTTCTGAGGAAATTCCATATTGTTTCCCATAATGGTTGTACCAGTCTGCAATCCCACCAACAGTGAACTAAGGACCCCTTTTCCCCACAACCTCTCCAACATTTGCTGTTTGTTGGTTTGTTTATGATAGCCATCCCGACCAGTGTAAAGTGGTATCTCATTGTGGTTTTAATTTGCATTTCTCTGATAGATAACGATATTGAGCATCTCTTCATGTGTCTCTGAATGTTCTATATGTCCTCCTTGGAGAAGTGTTTGTTCAAGTCGTTTTCCCATTTTTTAATTGGGTTGGGTGTCTTCTTAGAGTGGAGTCATGTAAGTTCTTTGTATATTTTGGAGATTAAACCTTTGTCTGAGGTATCATTGGCAAATATGTTTTCCCATACTGTTGGTTGTCTTGCTAATTTAATACTGTTTTATTTAGCTGTGCAGAAGCTTTTTATTTGATGAGATCTCATTTGTTTATTCTTTCCTTTACATTCCTTGCTCTAGGGGACATATCAGTAAAGAAGATGCTGCGTGAAATATCTGAGATTTTCTTGCCAATGTTCTCCTCTAGGACTTTAATGGTGTCACGACTTACATTTAAGTCTTTTATCCATCTTGAATTTATTTTCCTGCATGGTGTAAGTCTGTGCTCAAGTTTCATTTTTTTGCACGTAGCTGTCCAGTTCTCCCAACACCATTTGCTGAAGAAGCTATCTTTACTCCATTTTATGTTACTGCCCCCTTTGTCGAATACTAATTGACTGTAGAGAGTTGGGTTGATTTCTCGGCTCTCTGTTCTGTTCCATTGGTCTATATGCCTGTTTTTATGCCAGTACCAGGCTGTTTTGATTACAGTGGCCTTGTAATACAGTTTGATATCAGGTATTGTGATCCCCCCTACTTTGTTCTTCTTTCTCAAAAGAGAAGCTGCTATTCGGGCTCGTTTATGGTTCCATATAAATTTTCGAAGTGTTTGTTCTATGTCTGTGAAATATGCCATTGGTACTTTAATAGGTATTGCATTGAATCTGTATATTGCTTTGGGTAGTATGGACATTTTGATGATGTTAATTCTTCCAATCAATGAACAGGTATATGTTTCCATTTGTTTGTGTCTTCCTTGATTTCTTTCTTCAGGGCTGTGTAGTTTTCTGCATACAGGTTCTTTACCTCCTTAGTTAGGTTTATTCCCAGATATTTTATTTTTCTTTTTGCTATATCGAATGGGATTTTTTTCTTGATTCCTGCTTCTGCTGATTCACAGTTGGTATACAAAAATGCCTTTGATTTCTGGATATTGACTTTGTAACCAGCTGTTTTGCCAAATTCATTAATTAGTTTGAGCAGTTTTTGGGTAGAGTCTATAGGATTTTCCATGTACACTATCATGTCATCTGCAAACAGTGACAGTTGTGTTTCCTCCTTTCCTATTTGGATGCCTTTTATTTCCTTTTCCTGCCTGATTGCTGTGGCTAAAACTTCCAATGCTATATTGAATAGAAGTGGTGAAAGTGGACATCCTTGTCTTGTTCCTGATCTTAATGGAAAAGCTTTTAGTTTTTTCCCATTGAGTATGATATTGACTGTAGGTCTCTCATATATGGCCTTTATTATTTTGAGAAATGCTCCCTGTATTCCCACTTTCTTGAGTGTTTTTTTTTATCATAAATGGGTGTTGTACCTTATCAAAAGCTTTTTCCACATCTATTGATATGATCATGTGATTTTTGTCTTTGCTTTTGTTTATGTGATGTATCATATTTACTGATTTGCGAATATTGAACCACCCTGCATACCTGGGATGAATCCCACTTGATCATGGTGTATGATCTTTTTGATATATTGTTGGATGCAATTTGCCACTATTTTGTTGAGGATTTTAGCATCTATGTTCATCAGCGATATTGGCCTGAAGTTTTCTTTCTTTTTTGTGTCTCCATCTGGTTTTGGAATTAAGATGATGCTGGCTTCATAAAAAGAATTTGGGAGTTTTCCATCCTTCTGGATTTTTTGGAATAGTCTGTGGAGAATAGGGGTTAGCTCTTGTTAAATGCTTTGTAGAATTCTCCTGTGAAACCAACTGGTTCTGGGCTTTTGTGTGATGGGAGTTTTTTGATTACTGCTTCAATTTCTTTTGCTGTTATTGGTGTATTTAGATTTTCTGCTTCTTTTTCACTGAGTTTTGGAAGATTGTATTTTTCTAGAAATATGTCCATTTCCCCTAGGTTTTCAAGTTTCTTGGCATACAGTTCTTCATAGTAATTGCTTACAATCCCTTCTATTTCTGTGGTATCAGTTGTAATCTCTCTTCTTTCATTTTTGTTTGTGTTTATTTGTGTCCTCTCTCTTCTTTTCTTGATGAGTCTACTTAAAGGCTTGTCTATTTTGTTTATCTTCTCAAAGAACCAACTCCTGGATTCATTGATCCTTAAAATTGTGCTTTTAGTTTCCATGTCACTTAATTCTGCTCTAATCTTGGTTATTTCCTTCCTTCTGCTTGCTCTGGGCTGTCTTTGTTGTTGTTCCTACAGTTCTTGGAGGCGTAGGGTTAGGTTGTTCGTTTGAAATATTTGTATTTTCTTTAGGTAGGCCTGTATTGCTATAAACTTCCCTCTCAGGACTGCCTTCCATGTGGCCCATAAGTTTTGGGTTGTTGTTTGTTCATTTTCCTTTTTTTCAATAAACATTTTGATTTCTTCCCTAATTTCATTCTTGACCCATTCCTTGTTTAATAGCATACCATTCAGTCTGCCTGATTTTGGGTGCTTTGGGTTTTTTTCTTTGGGGTTGGTTTCTAATTTCAGTCCCTTGTGGTCAGAGAAGATGCTTGGTATGATTTCAATTTTCTTGAATTTTTTCAGGCTCGTTTTGTGTCCTCTCATGTGGTCTATCTTTGAAAATATTCCATGTGCATTTGTAAAGAATGTGTGTTTAGCTTCTTTGGGATGAAGGGCTCTATATATATCAGTTAAGTACATTTCATCTAGGGTGTTGTTTAATGCCACAATATCTTTCTTGATAATTTGTTTGGAAGATCTATCCATTTTTGTTAGTGGGGTGTTCAAATCCCCTACTATAATTGTGTTGCTGTCAATATCTTTCTTGAAGTCCTCTAAGATTTTCTTGATATATTTGGGTGCCCCTATGTTTGGTGCATATATGTTTACAATGGTAATGTCTTCTTAGTGGATTCTTCCCTTCAGTATAATGAATTGACCTTCTGGGTCTCTCTTTATGGCCTTTTTTTGGAAGTCTATTTTGTCTGATATGAGAATTGCTACCCCAGCTCTTTTTTCTTGTCCATTTGCTTGGAAAACTTGTTTCCAGCCTTTCACTTTTAGTCTGTGATGGTCTTTTGTCCTGAGGTGGGTCTCTTGTAGGCAGCATATGTGTGGGTCATGCTTTCTTATCTATTGAGCTATTTTGTGTCTTTTGATTGGAGAATTTAATCCATTTACGTTTAAGGTTATTATTGATAGGTACTTATTCATTGCCATTTTTGTACCTGTGTTCCTCTCTGTCTCCCTCTTATCCTTCCTTCCCTTAAAGCAGTCCTTTTAGTATTTCTTGTAGAGCTGTTTTGGTGGAGGCGTATTCTTTTAGGCTTCTTTTGTCTTGGAAGCTCTTTATTTGGCCATCTATCTTGATTGAGAGCCTTGCTGGGTAAAGTAGCCTTGGTTGTAGGCCTCTGTTTCTCATTACTTGAAATATTTCTTGCCATTCTCTTCTTGCTTGGAGTTTTTCCATTGAGAAGTCAGTAGCTAACCTTATTGGGGCTCGCTTGTATGTTATTTCTTTTTTCTCTGTTGCTGCCTTTAAGATTCTCTCTGTCTTGGAATTTTGCCATTTTGATGATGATGTGTCTTAAAGTGGGCCTCCTTGAGTTCCTCTTGATTGGGACTCTCTGTGATTCCTGGATTTGTGAGACTTTTTCTCTTATCAAATTAGGGAAATTTTTTCTCATTACTCTTTCAAATATGTTTTCTATCCCTTGTTCTTCTTCTTCTCCTTCTGGTATTCCTATTATTTGGATTTATTACGTTTCATATTGTGTTGCATTTCTCTTAATCCCTCTTCATTCTTTCTGAGCCTCTTTTCATTTTCTTGCTCTTTCTGTGAGATCCTTTTTACCTTGTTCTCTAACTCACTAATCCTATCCTCCACTTCATCTATCCTACTTTGGAAACTTTGTACTGTGTTCTTCAATTCGGAAATTGTATTCTTCATTTCCTCTTGTCTCTTACTGATAGTTTTCATTTCCTTTTTCATATTGCTGTAATTTTCAGAGAAACCATTGTAGTTCCCCCTGTAGTTTCTGGTAGTTCACTGTGAGCTCTTTGAACTTCGTAATAACCAGTGCTTTGAATTCACTATCTGATAGTTGATCAGCCTCTATTTCATCTAACATTGTTTCTGAAGTTTCAGCTATTTCTTTCATTTGGGGATTGTTTCTTTGTCTTCCCATTGTTTGAGACTCTTCTTGTTAGTCTCTGGTTCTCAAATTGACCTGTTCTGAATCCCTGGTTTTATGGTGTAAACTTCTATGGTATGATCCTTGTGAAGTTCAGTGGTGCAGACTCCTTGAAGTTTCTTGATGTTCTTTGTCTCTACCTACACTCACGCTGGTCCTCGTGCCTACCACTGCTGAATGTCCCGGCTCTAGTAGACGCCTCCTCAAGCACCCAGGCCCGTTACTACGGCAGCAGCCCAGAGGCTGGTAATGTCCCGGCTCCCGTATCTGGCTCCTCTGCCACCCAGGGCAGTCACAGGGTTTTGGACTGTCCCAATTCCCGTACCTGACTCCCCGGCGTCTAGTCCCATGGCTATGGCAGTGGCACCGGAGCTGAGAAAGTCCTGGCTGCCGTAGCTGGCTCCTCAGGGCCCAGGCCTGTCTCTATGGTGGCGTCACAGGGGCCTTTGGTGTCCCAGCTCCTGCAACTGACCCTTCCGCTGCCCAGGCCAGTAGCTATAGCATTGGCACAAGGGCCAAGAATGTCCCTGCTCCGGTTCCTGACTCCTGTGTCTCCCAGGACCGTCACAGGGGCTTGGAGCTCCCGTACCTGACTCCCGGGCTCTCAGGCCTGTTGCTCTGGTGGCATCACAGGGGCCGCGCGAGACCCAGCTCCAGTAGGTGACTCTGCTGCCATCTGGTGTTTCAGCGTAGGTCACAATCTCTGGTCTTTTAATTTCATAAATGCTGGGTAACCGATGGTTTATTGTGCTGTTTCTGTATAGATCTGCCAGGATTTTCATCCATGAGTACAGGAGCTAGCATCAGCTCGGTGTTACTCCGTCGCCATCTTCCCAGCATCCTCAAATCTTTTTTAACATACATGATTCAGCAATGTTTTTTCTGAGTCCATAGATTGTCTTTTCATCTCTTTCTTTAAACAGGTTGTTTTGCAGAAAGTTTTTAAAGTTTTGATAAGATCAAGTGCAAATTTATTTTTAATATAATAAACTATCATTTTAGATTATATGCGTGCTTCTGTGAAAATATTATTAGCTCTGTTCTCTTTTCTAGGTTACCTGGTCATGTTCTAACGTCACCTTTGTAAATAAATTAAAACATTTTAACCCACCCTAAAATGACTAACCTAATAAGTAACCAGGTTACTTTATTTTTTTTAATTTTTAAAAAAAATTTAAATATATTTTATTGCTTATATCATTACAGTTGTTGTGTTTCCCTCTCCATTCCTCTCCACCCTGCACACCCCTCCCCCACCATTCCCCTCCCTTTAGTGTCTCAAGTTCTTTAGAGTCTATATTTCCATACTGTTCTTGTCCCCCCATCTATTTTCTACCTACCGTCTATGCTATTTATTTTCTGTACCTTCTCCTCCCTTCTCCTCCTCCCACTCCCCTGTTGCTAACCTCCATGTGATCTCATTTCTATGGTTCTGCTCTGATCTAGCTGTCCTCTTAGTTTGCTTTTGTTTTAGGTGTGGTTGTTAATAACTGTGAGTTTGCTGTCCTTTATTCATATTTTCACCTTCTTTTTCTTAGATAAGTCCCTCTAACATTTCATACAATAAGGGCTTTGTGATAATGAATTCCATGAATTTGATCTTGTCTGAGAAGCACTTTATCTGCCTTTTCATTCTAAATGAAAGCTTTGCTGGATAGAGCAATCTTGGATCTAGGTCTTTGGATTTCATGACCTGGAATACTTCTTTCCAGCCCCTTCTTTTAAAACATTTTTATTGTTGTTCAAGTACAGTTTTCTGCCTTTTCCCCCCATCCATCCCCCTCACCCCAGCTCTCCCCACCTCCCTTTCCTGTTTCCACCCACCACCTTGTTATTGTCCATATGTCCTGTATAATTGTGCCTGTAAACCCTTCACCCTTTCCCCCCATTATCCACTCACCTCTCTCCTCTGGTCACTGTCAACCTATTCTCAATTTCAATGTTTGTAAATATACTTTGCTTGATTGTTCCTTTTTTATTAGGTTCCTGTTAATGGTGAGATCATGTCATATTTGTCTTTCACCATCTGATTTATTTCACTTAGTATAATTATCTCCAGTTCCATCCATGCTGTGGGAAAGGGTAGGAGCTCCTTCTTTCTTTCTGCTGCATGGAATTCCATTGTGTAAATGTACCATAAGTTTTTGATTCACTCATTTACTGATGGACACAGCTTGCTTCTAGCACTTGGCTATTGTACATTGTGTTGCTATGGACATTGAAGTGCACAGGTTCTTTTGGATTTGTGTTTCAGGGCTCTTAGGATATAATCCCAGCAGTGGAATTGTCCAGTTAAAAGGCAGTACTATTTTTAGTTTTCTGAAGAAATTCCATACTGTTTTCAATAGTGGCTGCACCAGTCTGCAATCCCACCAATAGTGCACTAGGGTTCCCTTTTCTCCACAACCTCCCCAACATTCGTTTCTTGTTGCGTTATGATGGCCACTATGACCAGTGTGAAGTGGTATCTCATTGTGGTTTTAATTTGCATCTCTCTGATGGCTAGCAATAAAGAGCATTTTTCCATCTGTCTCTGGGCCCTCTGTATGTTCTCCTTGGAGAAGTGTCTGTTCAAGTCCTTTGCCCATTTTTTAAATATTTTATTTATTTTTATTTTTCGAGAGAGGGGAAGGGAAGGAGAAAGAGTGGGAGAGAAATATCAATGTATGGTTGCCCGTTATGCATCCCCTGCTGGGAACTGGCCTGCAACCCAGGCCTGTGCCCTGACTTGGAATCGAATCGCAATACTCTGGTTCACAGGCCCGCACTCAATCCACTGAGCTACGCCAACCAGGTCCTTTGCTCATTTTTTAATTGGGTTGCTTGTCATCTTAGAGTAGAGTCCTGTGAGTTCTTTGTATGTTTTGGAGATCAAACCCTTGTCTGAGTTATCATTAGCGAATATATTTTCTCATATGTTTGGTTCTCTTTTTGTTTTAATGCTGTTTTCTTTAGCCATGCAGAAGCTTTTTATTTTGATGAGATTCCATTTGTTTACTCTCTCCTTTATGCCACTTGCTCTAGGGGACATATCAGTGAAAATATTACTGCATGAAATACCTGAGATTTTTCTGCCTATGTTCTCTTTTAAGACTGTAATGGTGTCATGACTTATATTTAAATCTTTTATTCATCTTGAATTTATTTTTGTGTGTGGTGCAAGTTGGTGCTTCAGTTTGATATTTTTTGCATGTAGCTGTCCAGTTCTCCCAACACCATTTGTTGAAGAGACCATTTCTGCTCTCTTTTGTGTTGCTGCCCCCTTTGTTGAATATTAATTGACTGTAGAGACTTGGAATTATTTCTAGGCTCTCTGTTCTTTTCCATTGGTCCATGTGTCTACTCTATGCCAAGACAAGGCTGTTTTGATTATAGTGCCATTGTCATTCAGTTTGATATCAGGTATTGTGATCCCTCCTATTTTGTTCTTCTTTCTCGAAATTACTACAGCTTTTTGGGGTTGTTTATGGTTCCATATAAATTTTTGAAGTGTTTGTTTTATATCTGTGAAATATGGAAATATGTCATTAGTACTTTAATAAGGATTGTATTGATTCTATAAATCACTTTGAGTAGTATGGACATTTTGATGATGTTAATTTTTCTGTAGCACAAACATGGTATAGTTTCCATTCATTTGTGTCTTCCTTAATTCTTTTCTTCATTGTTGTGTGGTTTTCTGAATACATGTCCGTTATCTCCTTGGTTATGTTTGTTCCTAGATATTTTATTTTTCTTGTTGCTATTTCAAATGGAATATTTTTTCCTGATTTTTGTTTCTGATGTTTCATTGTTGGTATGCAAAAATACCTTTGATTTCTGGATATTGACGTTATATCCCACTGTTTTCCCAAATTTATTTATTATGTTGAGCAGTTTTTTGTTTGAGTCTATAGAATTTTCTATGTACAATATCTTGTCATCTGCAAACATTGACAGTTTTGTTCATCCTTTGCAATTTGGATGTGGTTTATTTCCTTTTTTGTCTGATTGCTGTGGCCAGGCCTTCCAATACTATGTTGAATTGAAGTGGTGAAAGTGGACAACCTTGTCTTGTTCTTGATCTTAGTGGAAAAGATTTTAGTTTTTGCCCATTGAGTATGATGTTGGCTGTAGGTCTCTCATATATGGCCTTTATTGTGTTAAGGAATGCTCCCTCTATTCCCACTTTATTGGGTGTTTTTATCATAAATGGGTGCTGTTTATTATCAAATGCTTTTTCCACATCTATTGATATGATCATGTGATTTTTGTATTTGCTTTTTTTAATGTGATGCATTATGTTTGTTGATCTGTGAACATAGTACCATCCTTGGATCCCTGGGATGAATCCTACTTGTTCATGGTGTATGATCTTTTTAATGTCTTGCTGGATGTGATTTGCCAATACTTTGTTGAGGATTTTAGTGTTCATCAATGATATGGGTGTGAAGTTTTCTTTCTGTTTTGTGTCTTTATCTGGTTTTGGGATTAGGATGGTGCTGGGTTCACAAGAAGAGTTTGGGAGTCTTACATCTTCTTGGATTTTTTGGAATAGTCTGTGAAGGATAGGGGTTTGCTTTGCCTTTATTTTTTTCGTTTTTAAAGATTATGTTTAGTTTTAAAGAGACCAAAAGAGAGGGAGAAAGAGAGGAAGAGAAACATTAGTGTGAAAGAGAAACATCAATCTGTTGTTTCTTGTTCCATAGCCAACTGGGGCGAACCCACAACCCAGGCATGTACTCTTGACCTGGGATCAGACTAGCAAACTTGCGCTTTGCAGAATGATGGCCAACCAAGCTACAACTCGTCAAGATACCAGGTTACTTTAGATAAGTGTTACTGTAATTTGCTGTGTTACCATTTAAATATCAACATATTAAACATGCAGAAATATACCAAAACCAGAGGCAGTAATTAAAAACATAAAATAGATTAATTTTTACTATACAAAATGTCAGAAAAAATACAAAACATATTATTAATATGCTTTTCTAGTGTGGTTTTTAAACTTGCAACAAAAAGTCAATTAAGATTTTTTTAGTAAATATTCTAAATATTTATTTATTTGTTTTTAGAGGGGGAAAGGGAGGAAGGAAGAGAGAAAAACATCAGTGTGTGGTTGCCTCTTGAGCATCCCCCACAAGGGACCTGGCCTGCAACCCAGGCATTTTCCTTGACTGGGAATCGAACTGGTGACCCTTTGTTTCACACCCTGGCACTCAATTCACTGAGCCACACCAGCCAGGACAATTTTTCAGTAAATCTTTTATACCAATTATACAGTAATATTAAATATTTCTAATTGAGGTGAACAATTTTTCATGGTGAATTTTTTGTTTTTATTTTTATTATTCATAAAACACTGTTAAATAATTAATATGTTCAATCTTCTCTTTTTTATTGATAATACTTTTTTCAGTTTGTATTTTAGAAATCTTAGTTTATAGTTGGCAAAGTATAGTTTCAGCTATTCTGTTTAATGACTATGAATGATAAAGAGAGGATTCATCTAAAACCATTTTAACTGAGCCTGCCCTACCAAATCTTCTCACAAGCCTCCTAGAACTCATCTTATATTTAATGATAAGGTATATGTGGAAAAACAAATGTACCTGATTGTTCTATATTTGTTTCAAGAGAATTTGCTCTTGCCATTGAGTGCCTTAGGAAGAGACATTGCTTTGGAACACACAAGATACAAAAGTTAAGTGCTCACTGCAAAAGCCCACACCTCTGCAGCCCAGGATATTCTCAAGGAAACATTTCCTGAGGTTTTGTTGTAAAAAAAAACAAAAAAAAACAAACAAAAAAAAACCAAAAAACCAGGACAAGTTGGCCTGTTGCAACATGGGTACTTACCACATATTTTCTCTTCCAGCTAAGTCAGCTCTTGACATTAGAAGAAACTTTGAAGCATCAAATCCTTGATGAACTTGATTATGACAGAACTAAGGACTGCCGTCAGATTATCAGTGTAAATTTAAGGATGATTGCTAAACTCAACAACAGTAGGATATCCAAAGCCAATAATGAGGAGGCAATGCAAAAGCAAGGTCACCTAAGGAAAGTTTGACCCCCGAATGTATTCTAGAGAAATCAACAGTTTATTTCTTTAGGAAGAAGTAAACTCTTATGAAGCTGACAGAAAGGAGCCTAAATTTGCATGGGGGAAGCAGAAAGGTCAATCTTCCAAGAACTAAGTATATCCAGCTTCAGTTTATGCTACAAATTTCCAGAGCTAAACAGCTTAACATGCAGTCATGAATAGCACTGAGGACAATTTACTCTTAAAATGTAAGACTTTGGGGGAAGAATTTGGATAACCAGCCACCACTGACTCTGTTTACTGATTATTTTAAATGAAAAGACTGTGAGAAATATCACTTCATAACAGAAATCCATACTCAAATTCCTTCTTTGGGAAGAATCTTAGATTAGGTGACCTCTAAGCCCCATTGAAGCTACAGATTATGATTCTAAGATATTAAATATTGACAGATAAATAATGTAAATTGAATAAATATTTGCCAAAATTGAACCGAGTTGAATTCAGCAAGTTTTACTTTTTGACCTCAGGCTATCTAATTTTCACAAACAGCTGTATGAACTTCCTTTTCTTTGAAAGTCTTACATTTGCCTACCACATTTCCCTGCTAAAATCTGTGAGGCAGAGCTCATCTTACTACTATATTTTAGAGATCAAAATGCCTTCAATGGTTAATTTTAGAGTATTTTACCATAATATTATAGGTAGAGTCCCAAAATAGAGTGTTCATATCTCTCATCTAAATATAAATCACCTGAACCTAATTGCATATAGGAGCACAAACTGAAGATCATGGACTTTTGATTGACAGATATACCATTTTTTCCTAGCAAAGATACTTTTATGATTTACGATCCTTAATTATTAAGGTATTTGAAAAACTATCAACGAGTTTTCATCAATTCATTAAAATATTATACATTCCTTTCACCAGTTTAGATATTTGATTTTGATCCTGATTCACCAAATTCCAGAATTTGATGTGGGGTTGGAAAAGAGGATCGTTATGGAAGATGACTCAACAATATAATGGACAAAGGGTTATAGAATTAATGAAAACATTTTAACTTCAAAAAATAAGTCAGAAGGGATGCTGGGAAGATGGCGACGGAGTAAGATGGAGCTGATACTAGCTCCTGTACTCATGGGTGAAAATCCTGGCAGATCTATAGAGAAACAGCACAATAAACCATCGGTTACCCAGCATTTATGAAATTAAAAGACCAGAGATTGTGACCGATGCCGAAACACCAGACGGCGACAGAGTCAGCTACTGAATCTGGGTCTCACGTGGCCCCTGTGTTGCCACCAGAGCAACAGGCCTGGGAGCCAGGGAGTCAGGTATGGAAGCCGAACACTCCAAGCCCCTGTGACGGTCCTGGGAGACAGAGGAGTCAGGAACCGGAGCGGGGACATTCTCGGCCTTTGTGCCGATGCCATACTACCGGCCTGGGCAGCGGAAGGGTCAGTTGCAGGAGCTGGGACACCAAAGGCCCCTGTGACGCCGCTATAGAGACAGGCCTGGGCCCTGAGGAGCCAGCTACGGGAGCCGGGATGTTCACAGATCCTTTGCCGCTGCCATAGCCGTGGGACTGGATGCCTGGGAGTCAGGCATGGAAGCCGGGACACTCCAAACCCTTGAGACAGCCCTGGGTGGCAGAGGAACCCTCTACTAGAACTGGGACGTTCTCAGACCTGTGCTGCTGCCATAGCGACGGGACTGGACACTGGGGAATCAGGTACGGGAGTTGGGACATTCTAAGCCTCTGTGCCACTGCCATAGACACAGGACTAGACGCCGGGGAGTCAGGTACAGAAACTGGGACACTCCAAACCCATGTGACAGCCCTGGGCAGCAGAGAGAGCCAGATACGGGAGCCGGGACATTACCAGCCTCTGTGCCACTGCCATAGTAACGGGACTGGGTGCTTGAGGAGGCATCTACTAGAGCCGGGACATTCAGCAGTGGTAGGCGACCAACACAGGGACCAGCGCGAGGACCAGCATGAGTGTAGGTAGAGACAAAGAACATCAAGAAACTTCAAGGAGTCTGCACCACTGAACTTCACAAGGATCATACCACAGAACTTTACATCATAAAACCAGTGTTTCAGAACAGATCAATTTTAGAAGCAGAGACTAAAAAGAAGAGTCTCAAACAATGGGAAGACAAAGAAACAATCCCCAAATGAAAGAAAAAGCAGAAACTTCAGAAACAATGTTAGATGAAATAGACGCTGATCAACTATCAGACAGTGAATTCAAAGCACTGGTTATTACAAAGTTCAAAGAGCTCACAGTGAACTACAAGAAACTACAGGGGAACTATAATGATCTCTCTGCAAACTACAGCAACATCAAAAAGGAAATGGAAACTATCAGCAAGAGACAAGAGGAAATGAAGAACACAATTTCCGAATTGAAGTACACAGTAGAAAGTTTCCAAAGTAGGATACATGAAGTGGAGGATAGGATTAGTGAGTTGGAGGACAAGGTAGAAAGCATCTCACAGAAAGAGCAAGAAAATGAGAAGAGGCTCAGAAGGAATGAAAAGGGATTAAGAGAAATGCAAGACAATGTGAAACATAATAATATCCAAATAATAGGAATACCAGAAGGAGAAGAAGAAGAACAAGGGATAGAAAACGTATTTGAATGAGTAATGAGAGAAAATTTCCCTAATTTGATAAGAGAAAAAGTCTCACAAATCCAGGAATCACAGAGAGTCCCAACCAAGAGGAACCCAAGGAGGCCCACTTCAAGACACATCATCATCAAAATGGCAAAATTCCAAGACAACGAGAGAATCTTAAAGGCAGCAAGGGAGAAAAAAGGAATAACATACAAGGGAGCCCCAATAAGGTTAGCTACTGACTTCTCAATGGAAACACTTCAAGCAAGAAGAGAATGGCAAGAAATATTTCAAGTAATGAGAAACAGAGGCCTACAACCAAGGCTACTTTACACAGCAAGACTGTCAATCAAGATAGATGGCCAAATAAAGAGCTTCCAAGACAAAGGAAGTCTAAAAGAATATGCCTACACAAAACCAGCTCTATAAGAAATACTAAAAGGACTGCTTTAAGGAAAGGAAGGAAAAGAGAGAGACAGAGAGAAACACAGGTACAAAAATGGCAATGAATAAGTACCTATCAATAATAACCTTAAACGTAAATGGATTAAATTCTCCAATCAAAAGACACAGAATAGCTCAATGGATAAGAAAGCATGACCTGCACATATGCTGCCTACAAGAGACCCACCTCAGGACAAAAGACCATCACAGACTAAAAGTGAAAGGCTGGAAACATGTTTTCCAAGCAAGCGGACAAGAAAAAAAAAGCTGGGGTGGCAATTCTCATATCAGACAAAATAGACTTCAAAAAAAAGGCTATAAAGAGAGACCCAGAAGGTCACTTCAATATACTCAAGGGAAGAATCGACCAAGAAGACATTACCATTGTAAACATATATACACCAAACATAGGGGCACCCAAATATATCAAGAAAATCTTAGAGGACTTCAAGAAAGATATTGACAGCAACACAATTATAGTAGGGGATTTGAACACCCCACTGTCAAAAATGGACAGATTTTCTGAACAAATTATCAACAACGACATTGGGGCATTAAAGAACGCCCTAGATGAAATGGACTTAACTGATATATATATAGAGCCCTTCATTCCAAAGAAGCTAAATACACATTCTTTTCAAATGCACATGGAACATTTTCAAAGATAGACCACATGATAGGACACAAAACGAGCCTGAAAAAATTCAAGAAAATTGAAATCATACCAAGCATCTTCTCTGACCACAAGGGACTGAAATTAGAAACCGACCCCAAAGAAAAAAACCCAAAGCACCCAAAATCAGGCAGACTGAATGGTATGCTATTAAACAATGAATGGGTCAAGAATGAAATTAGGGAAGAAATCAAAATGTTTATTGAAAAAAAGGAAAATGAACAAACAACAACCCAAAACTTATGGGCCACATGGAAGGCAGTCCTGAGAGGGAAGTTTATAGCAATACAGGCCTACCTAAAGAAAACAGAAACATTTCAAACAAACAACCTAACCCTAAGCCTGCAAGAACTCGAGGAACAACAACAAAGACAGCCCAGAGGAAGCAGAAGGATGAATATAACCAAGATTAGAGCAGAATTAAATGACATAGAAACTAAAAGCACAATTTTAAGGATCAATGAATCCAGGAGTTGGTTCTTTGAGAAGATAAACAAAATAGACAAGCCTTTAAGTAGGCTCATCAAGAAAAGAAGAGAGGACACAAATAAACACAATAAAAAATGAAAGAAGAGAGATTACAACTGATACCACAGAAATAGAAGGGATTGTAAGCAATTACTATGAAGAACTGTATGCCAAGAAACTTGAAAACCTAGGGGAAATGGACATATTTCTAGAAAAATACAATCTTCCAAAACTCAGTGAAAAAGAAGCAGAAAATCTAAATACACCAATAACAGCAAAAGAAATTGAAGCAGTAATCAAAAACTCCCATCACACAAAAGCCCTGGACCAGATGGTTTCACAGGAGAATTCTACAAAGTATTTAAGGAAGAGCTAACCCCTATTCTCCACAGACTATTTCAAAAAATCCAGAAGGATGGAAAACTCCCAAATTCTTTTTAGGAAGCCAGCATCATCTTAATTCCAAAACCAGATAGAGACACAACAAAGAAACAAAACTTCAGGCCAATATCGCTGATGAACATAGATGCTAAAATCCTCAACAAAATATTGGCAAATCGCATCCAACAATATGTCAAAAAGATCATACACCATGATCAAGTGGGATTCATCCCAGGTATGCAAGGATGGTTCAATATTCGCAAATCAGTAAATGTAATACATCACATAAACAAAAGCAAAGACAAAAATCACATGATCATATCAATAGATGTGGAAAAAGCTTTTGATAAGGTACAACACCCATTTATGATAAAAAACACTCAAGAAAGTGGGAATACAGGGAGCATTTCTCAAAATAATAAAGGCCATATATGAGAGACCTACAGCCAATATCATACTCAATGGGAAAAAACTAAAAGCTTTTCCATTAAGATCAGGAACAAGACAAGGTTGTCCACTTTCACCACTTCTATTCAATATAGTATTGGAAGTTTTAGCCACAGCGATCAGGCAAGAAATGGAAATAAAAGGCATCCAAATAGGAAAGGAGGAAGCAAAACTGTCACTGTTTGCAGATGACATGATAGTGTACATGGAAAATCCTATAGACTCTACCCAAAAACTGCTCGAACTAATTAATGAGTTTGGCAAAACAGCTGGTTACAAAGTCAATATCCAGAAATCAAAGGCATTTTTGTATACCAACAGTGAATCAGCAGAAGCAGAAATAAAGAGAAAAATCCCATTCGATATAGCAAAAAGAAAAATAAAATATTTGTGAATAAACCTAACTAAGGAGGTAAAGAACCTGTATGCAGAAAACTACACAGCCCTGAAGAAAGAAATCAAGGAAGACACAAACAAATGGAAACATATACCTGTTCATGGATTGGAAGAATTAACATCATCAAAATGTCCATACTACCCAAAGCAATATACAGATTCAATGCAATACCTATTAAAGTACCAATGGCATATTTCACAGACATAGAACAAACACTTCGAAACTTTATATGGAACCATAAACGAGCCCAAATAGCAGCTGCTCTTTTGAGAAAGAAGAACAAAGTAGAGGGGATCACAATACCTGATATCAAACTGTATTACAAGGCCACTGTAATCAAAACAGCCTGGTACTGGCATAAAAACAGGCACATAGACCAATGGAACAGAACAGAGAGCCCAGAAATCAACCCAACTCTCTACAGTCAATTAGTATTCGACAAAGGGGGCAGTAACATAAAATGGAGTAAAGATAGCCTCTTCAGCAAATGGTGTTGGGACAACTGGACAGCTATGTGCAAAAAAATGAAACTTGAGCACAGACTTACACCATACACCAAAATAAATTCAAGATGGATAAAAGACTTAAATGTAAGCCCTGACACCATTAAAGTCCTAGAGGTGAACATTGCCAAGAAAATCTCAGATATTTCACGCAGCAACTTCTTTACTGATATGTGCCCTAGAGTAAGGAATGTAAAGGAAAGAATAAACAAATGGGATCTCATCAAAATAAAAAGCTTCTGCATGGCTAAAGAAAACAGTATTAAATTAGCAAGACAACCAACTGTATGGGAAAACATATTTGCCAATGATACCTCAGACAAAGTTTTAATCTCCAAAATATACAAAGAACTTACATGACTCCACTCTAAGAAGACACTCAACCCAATTAGAAAATGGGAAAAGGACTTGAACAAACACTTCTCCAAGGAGGACATACAGAACATTCAGAGACCCATGAAGAGATGCTCAATATCGTTAGCTATCAGATAGATGCAAATTAAAACCACAATGAGATACCACTTTACACCAGTCAGGATGGCTATCATAAACAAAGCAACAAACAACAAATGTTGGAGGGGTTGTGGGGAAAAGGGGTCCTTAGTTCACTGTTGGTGGGATTGCAGACTGGTACAACCATTATGGAAAACAGTATGGATTTTTCTCAGAAAATTAAAAATCGACCTGCCTTTTGACCCAGCAATTCCACTGCTAGGATTATACCCCAAGAATCCTAAAACATCAATTTCAAAAAAACCTATGCACCACAATGTTCATAGCAGCACAATTTACAATAGCCAAGAGTTGGAAGCAACCTAGGTGCCCATCAGTAAATGAATGGATCCAAAAATAGTGGTGCATATACACAATGGAATTCTATGCTGCAGAGAGAAAGAAGGAGCTCCTACCCTTTGCAACAACATGGATGGAACTGGAAAGCATTATGCTGAGTGAAATAGGCCAGGTGCTGAAAGACAAATACCATATGATCTCACCTTTAACAGGAAGCTAAACAACAAAACAAACATTCAAGCAGAAAAAAAAAAAAACAAAGACACTGAAATAGAGAATAAGGGGATAGTGACTAGAGGGGAGAAGGAAGGGACGTTAAGGGGAAAAAAGGGGAGGGATTTGGAGGAACAAATAGGAAGGACACAGGGATGAGAACTAAGGGGGGTGGAAATGGGAGGGAGGTGGGGAGCAAGGGGCGGGGGAGGCTGGGATGGGAAAAATAGACAAAAAACTGTACTTGGAAAATAACTAAATAATATTAAAAAAATAAGTCAGAAAATGTGAGAATCTTTGGATAGGGAAATGAAATTTTGCTTTAGTAGAAATTTGTCTGTCTAATACATATGATATACTTTTATGGAAGGAACCATATTTATTTATAATCATAAATACAATAGTTATTCTGTATAATAAATTCCTAGTATAAACTCAACAATGTACTTGGTATTCACAGTTACTTAAAAATATCAAAACAACTAAATAATGTATTCACATTACATATTCTTGTTCTGAAAATTAAAATTAAATACCTATTTTATCAACTTGTTTAAATCTACAAAGAAATCTACATATTACAAAATTTGATAATATTAAAAATATTATCAAGATTCAGAAGTGACTTTCTATGGGTTTTCATGACAAATATTTTAAGAAGTCAATTGCACATAAAATTGTCATTTGGGATTTTTATAATATGAAGAAAGAACACACAACTTCAGTGTAGTCCAAGCATAAAAGGCCTTTTACCTATATAAATATTTTTTGGATTGCCATATGAAAAGATGCCAAGTTAAAATAGATTATGTTTCAAGTGAGTTGTCTAAAATTTGTAAGGTGTTATCTCAGAAAAAAATGTAAGTGGTGCTCAGGTACCCTGCTAGTTCATGAAATGTACTTATTATGTGTGAATATGCTGTTTATTTGTATTAACAAAATGTAGAATATCACTTTATTCAGTAAATAAAATAAAAAGTAAAATTGGAATTAACTTTTAATTAAGTTATGCTTGAGATAAATTTAGTTTTATTAGAGAATGTTGATCAGCATTAGTAAATCTGTGGCATTTCCAAGTGGAACTTTAGGGTACTCACTGTCTTTAAAATATAAATTTTAAAATAGTAATTTAATTATTTAAATTTTCCAATTATAAAACAATAAATCTTCATTGCAAAAGATGTGAAAATATGAAAAGCAGAGAGGAAAAAGAGCTATCTGAAATTATACTACTGAAATGTAACTTTTTCATCTTTATATTAATTTTCTATTGTTATATGACTTTTTACCACAAATATGTGGTTTTGTCCAAAAATTATGTTTTCTGAGGTCACTATTTAATCATAACTTTTAATTAATAGATGTATTCTTAGATTTATTTTTAAGTTATCATCACGAACAAGTAATTTTTCCCTATTCTAATCATATCCTCTATCTTACGATATATTGAAATACATGTTTTACTGACATAATGCACTCTTGAATATAAATTCTCAAAATGGACCTAGCTTTATACATTTTTAATCTCAGAATTTTTACCACAGCATACAAATGTTTGTTGAGCCATTAAAAATGCATTTTGGGTCCATTTGGGCAAGTCACTTATGGCTTTTCATGCCGGCGTAGGGTTCAAATGCTATTCTAAAGAGAACAAGGAGGAGGAAGATGGTGGTGAGGTAGGAGGGAGCAGATTCCACTTCTCCCTACACATGGGAGAAATACCTAGCTGATCTATGGAGGAACAGAGCAAACAGCCAATAGTACCACAGCATATATGAAAATAAAAGATCAAAAATTGTAGTGGACATTGAAAAACCAGACAGCAAAGAGAGTGCTTTAGGACAATAATGGAACAGGGATCAGCACAGGGACCAGGGAGGCTGCAGCCCAAGGCTCGGTACTTCCTCCCCAGATGCCAGGGAGCTCTTGAAGGAGAGCTGGATCAACTGCTCCCTCCCCAGCCAAACAAGTTTTGAGCAGAACTGGGAGAGACCTGGTGCTTGAAGTTCCAGAGAGGGGAATAAGGACTAAGTGGCAAACACACAGGGACTGTGAGCACCCACACATAGCCCTAGGAGAAGTGAGCACCTGAACACCTGGGACCTGAGGCAGCCAAGCCACATGCCCACAACCAAGGGAGAGTGTGCTTTGTGGAAGGCTCTGAGCCCATACCCATAAACCTGTGGAGAGAGCGCACTCTGCTGGAGTCCTGGAGCCCATACCCAAGGCACTGCTGAGAGGTATCAAGCTAGCCCTGGGGAGAGTACTATCAACGCTAACTGAGTGCTGAACAAGAAGAGAGAAACTCCATACCAAGTGCCCCTCAGCCTGCTGCAGCCAGCAAGACCAGAAATACCAGTCTGGCCAGCAAGAGAATTTTTTTGTTTCTTTGTTTGATTTTTTTGCTTTTTTTTTTAAAGTAATTTTTTCATTTTTTCATTTTTATTATTTTTATCTCTAAATTCCTTTTGCTCCTTTCCTTCTTTCTTGTTTTATTCCTTCTTCCTTTCTTTCCAATTTTATCTCTTCCTTCTTCTGCTTTATTTTTAGTTTTAAATACCCATGTGTGAGACAAAAAAACCCGGAACTTCGAAAAGACCAGATTTGAAGCCAAAGAGGGGGAATCCCAGCATCCGAGACAGTGAGACAAATTTCACTTTACTATTACAACCTGCAAATTATGGCATATTTGTATTATTATTTTATATTATTCTTACATCTTTTATTTTAATAGTATTTTTGCATTCCTCTTCTTTCTGTGTAGTCTTCTTTGCTTGACTGGTTATATTGTATTATTTGACAGGTTTCCCCTGTTATCTCATTCATAGTGTATTGCTAATTTACTGTCCTTCACTTCACCTGTGTTCCATTAGTACACTATTGAAGGTTCTATACTCCCTATTCTTGTTATCTAGATCTCATAGATTCTGTCACATGATTGTTGCTCTAATATTATTATAAATAATAGCTATTCAATACAATTGTAAATACTGCACAATACCCCTCCCAGATCTTAGCCCACTTTACAGTTTCCTGAACTCTATTACTGTAGTGGCTAACTCTATTCTCTCGCACATTACACCTATTTACTACCCTTTACTCCCACCTTACCTCATAATCTGATTTCCCACAACCTCACTACTTTCTAGATCCAACTCACAATCCTTCCCTCCCCAATAAGAGTCTTATCTTCTTCCATCCTTTCTAAAATGTGGTTAGTTGGGCAGAAGATCATGGTTAACACTATACATAGTCATAGGATCTCCTATGTCTTCTTTACCAACTGCTACTGTAAATATCATAGAATACTCTCTTGATGTCTTAAACAATTTTATGTTACTCCGCCAACTAATGACAAAAAGACTAGGTGGAAGCTGTGAACAACAGGATACCCAAAGGAGACTGCACCACTAAATCTCACAGGTATTCTGCAACGGAAGTTTGCACCATAAGCCCACAGAGCCAGAACAGATCAATTTAAGAAGCAGAGGCTAAAAAGAAGAGTCTCACAAACAATGGGAAGACAAAGAAACAATCCCCAGATGAAAGGAAAGGAGAAAGCCTCAGAAAGAATACTAAATTAAATAGAAGCAATTTAACTATCAGATATTGAATTCAAAGCAATGGTTATCAGGAAACTCAGTGAACTCACTGAGAATTACCAAAAATTACAGGGGAACTACAATAAACTCACTGCAAACTATATCAACATGAAAAAGGAAATAGAAACTATCAGCAAGGGCCAAGAGGAAACTAAAAATACAATTTCTAAACTGAAGAACACAGTAGAAGGAATCAAAAGCAGACACAATGAAGGAGAAGTTTGGATCAGTGAGCTTGAGGACAAGGTAGAAAATAATAGCCAGAAAGACCAAGAAAAGGAAAAGAAGCTCAGAAGAGGGATTAAAAAAAATGCAAGACAATTTGAAATGTAATAATATCAATATAATAGGGATACCAGAAAGAGAAGGAGAGAAAGCAATAGAAAGCCTATTTGAAAAAGTAATGATGGAAAACATTCCTAATTTGATGAGAGAAAAAGTCACACAAATCCAGGAAACACAGAGAGTCCCAATCAAGAGTAACCCAAAGAGGCCATCCTCAGGACACATCATAATTAAAATGGCAAAATTACAAGACAAAGAGAGAATCTTAAAGGCAGAAAGGGTGAAACAGAAAGTAACATACAAGGGAGCTCCAATAAATTTAGTAGCTGACTTCTCAATGGAAATGCTCCAAGCAAGAAGAGAAAGGCAAGAAATATTTCAAGTGTGAGAACCAGGGGCCTTCAACCAAGGCTACTTCACCCAGCAACAATCTCAATCAAGATAGAAGGCCAAATAAAGAGCTTCCCAGACACAAGAACTCTAAAAAAAATACACCTCCACTAAACAAGCTCTGCAAAAGATGATAAAGGGACTACTTTAAGGAAAGGAAGGAAAAGAGAGAGACAGAGAGGAACACGGGTAAAAAAATAACAATGCATAAGTAGCTATCAATAATAACCTTAAACATAAAGAAACTAAATGCTCCAATCAAAAGACATATAATAGCTAAAAGGATGAGAAGGCATGACCCACACATATGCTGCCCACAAGAGACCCACTTCAGGACAAAAGAACTACACAAACTGAAAAGTAAAGGTCTGGAAACAAATTTTCAAAGCAAATGGGCAGAAAAAAAAAGTCAGGGTAGCAATACTCATATCACACAAAAGAGACTTCAAAAAAAGGAACATAAGGAGAGACCCAGAAGGTCACTTCATAATACTCAAGGGAAGAATCCACTAAGAAGACATTAACATTGTAAATATATATGCACTGAACATAGGAGCACCCAAATACATAAAGAAAATCTTAGAGGACTTCAAGAAATATATTGACAGCAACACAATTATACTAGGGGATTTTAACTCCCCACTATAAAAAAATGGACAGATCTTCCAAACAAAATATCAACAAAGATATTGTGTCATTGAACAATGCCCTACATGAAATGGACTTAACTGATATATATATATATAGAGAGAGAGAGAGAGAGCCCTTCATCCCAAAGATATTAAATACACATTCTTTTCAAATGCACATGAAACACTTTCAAAGATATACCACATGATAGGACACAAAACAAACCTGAGCAAATTCAGGAAAACTGAAAACACACCAAGCATTTTTTTCCAACCACAAGGGACTGAAACTGGAAACCAACCCCAAGAAAAAAACCCAAAACACACAAAATCATGGAGACTGAATGGTATGCTATTAAACAATGAATAAGTCAAGATTTAGATCAGGGAAGAAATCAAAAAGTTTCTGGAAACAAATGAAAATGAACTCACAACAACCCAAAACTTATGGGACACAGTGAAGCAAGTCCTGAGAGGAAAGTTCATAGCAATACAGGCCTACCTAAAAAAGATAGAAACATTTCAAATAAACAACCTTACCCTATGCCTACAAGAACTCAAGGAACAACAACAAAGAAAGCCCAGAGCAAGTAGAAGAAAGGATATAACCAAGATCAGAGCAGAATTAAATGACAGAGATGAAAAGCACATTTCTAAGGATCAGTGAATCCAGGAGCTGGTCCTTTGAAAAGATAAACAAAATTAACAAGACTTTAAGCAGGCTCATCAAGAAAAAAAAAGAAAAGACCTAAATGAACAAATCAGAAATGAAGGAGGGGAGATTACAACTGACACCACAGAAATACAAAGGGTTGTAAGAAATTACTATGAAGTACTATATGCCAAGTAATTTGAAAACCTAGGTGAAATGGACAAATTTCTAGAAAAATATAATCTTCCAAAACTCAATGCAGAAGAAACAGAAAGCCTGAACAGACCAGTAACAGCAAATGAAATTGAAGCAGTAATCAAAAAACTCCTGACACACAAAATCTGGACCAGATGGTTTCACAGGAGAATTCTATAAAGCATTTAAGGAAGAGCTAACCCCTATCCTTCACAGACTATTCCAAACAATCCAAAAGGATAGAAAATTCCCCAAGTCTATTTATGAAGCCAGTATCATCCTAGTCTTCAAAACAAATAAAGGCACAACAGAGAAAGAAAAGTTTAGGCCAATATCACTGATGAACATAGATGATAAAATCTTCAACAAAATACTGGCAAACCGTATCCAACAATACATTAAAAACATCATACACAATGACCAAGTGGGATTCATCGCAAGGATGCAAGGATGGTACAATATTTACAAATAAGTAAATGTAATACATCATATAAACAAAGGAATGACAAAAAACATGATCATATCAATAGATGCAGAAAAAGCATTTGATAAGGTACAGCACCCATTTATGATAAAAACACTTAGCAAAATGAAAACAGAGGGAGCATTCCTCAACATAATAAAGGGCATAAATGAGAGACGTAGAGCCAACATTATACTCAATGGGCAAAAACTAAAATATTTTCCACTGAAATCAGGAACAAGACAAGGTTGTCCACTTTCACCACTTCTATTCAATACAGTATTGGAAGTTTTAGCCACAGTAACCAGAAAAGATAAGGAAATAAAAGGCATCCAAATAGGAAAGAAGAAAATAAAACTGTCATTGTTTACAGATGACATGAAAGTATACATAGAAAATTCTATAGACTCGGCCAAAAAACTGCTTGACCTAAGAAATGAATTTGGCAAAACAGTGGGCTACAAAATCAATATCCAGAAATCAAAGGCATTTTTGTATACCAGCAATGAAACAGCAGAAGCAGAAATCAAGAAAAAAAATCCCATTCGATATAGCAAAAAGAAAAATAGAGCACATAGGAATAAACCTAAAGAAAGAGGTAAAAGAACTGTGTTCAGAAAACCACACAACAGTGAAAAAAGAAATCAAGGACCACACAAACAAATAGAAATGTATACCGTGTTCATGGATCATAAGAATTAACATTCTCAAAATGTCCATACTACCCAAAGCAATTTACAGATTCAATGCAATACCTATTAAAGTACCATTGACATACTTCATAGACATAGAACAAACACCTCAAAAATTTATATGGAACCTTAAATGACCCTGAATAGCAGCTGCAATTTTGAGAAAAAAGAACAAAGCTGGAGGGATCACAGAGCAGATACCAAACTGTATTACAAGGCCGCTGTAATCAAAACAGCTTGGTACTGGCATAAAAACAGGCACATGGACCAATGGAACAGAAGAGGGAGCCCAGAAATAAACCAAAGTCTCTACGGTCAATTAATATTTGACAAAGGGGGCAGCAACATAAAATGGAGTATAAATAGCCTCTTCAACAAATGGTATCGCCTGGCTGGTGTAGCTCAGTTAATTGAGCACAGGCCTGCGAACCACTGATCATGGTTCGATTCACAGTCAGGGCACATGCCTGGGTTGCAGGCCAGTTCCCATCAGGGAACTCACGAGAGGCAACCATACATTGATATTTCTTTCCTTCTCTTCCCCTCTAAAGATAAATAAATAAAAAATATTTTTTAAAAAGTTCTAAGCTTTAAAAAATAAATGGTATCAGAAGAACTGGACAGTTATGCGCAAAAAAATGAAACTCGTGCACCAACTTACACCATACACCAAAATAAATTCAAGGTGAATAAAAGATATAAATATAACCCATGACACCATTAAAGTCTTAGAGGAGAATATAGGCAGGAAAATGTCAGATATTTCACCCAGCAACATTTTTAATGATATGTCCCCTAGAGCAAGGGACATAAAGGAAAGAATAAACAAATGGGATCTCATCAAAATAAAAAGCTTTTGCAAGGCTAAGAAAAACAGTATTAAAAGAAAAAGAGAACCAACCATATGGGAAAATATATTTGCCAATGGTACCTGAGACAAGGGGCTAATCTCCAAAATTTATAAAGAACTTACACAACTCCACTCTAAGAAGACAAGCAATCCAATTAAAAATGGGCAAAGGACTTGAACAGACACTTCTCCAAGGAGGACAATTTTGAGAAATTGATCCTCCGGACATACAGAGGATCCAGAGACACATGAAAAGATGCTCAATATTGCTAGCTATCAGAGAAATGCAAATTAAAACCACAATGAGATACTACTTTGCAACAGTCAGAATGCCATCATAAACATAGCAACAGACAACAAGTGTTGGAGAGATTGTGGAGAAAATGGAAACCTTGTGCACTGTTGGTGGGAATGCAGACTGGTACAACCACTATGGAAAACAGTATGAAATTTTCTCATAAAAGTAAAAATAGATTTTCCTTTTGACCCAGCAATTCCACTACTAGGATTATTCCCTAACAACCCTGAAACACTAATCCAAAAGAAGCTATGCACCCCAGTGTTCATAGCAGCACAATTCACAATAGCCAAATGCTGGAAACAACCTATGTGCCCATCAGTAAATGAATAAATAAAAAATCTGTGGTACAGTGACACAGTGCAATTCTATGGAGCAGAAAGAAAGAAGGAGCTCCTACCCTTTGCCACAGTATGGATGGAACTGGAGAGGATTATGCTGAGTGAAATAAGCCAGACAATGTAAGACAAATACCACATGATATCACCTTTAACAGGTGAGATCAGAAACCTTAACTAGAAAACAAACAATCAAGCAAAATATAACCAAAGACACTGAAATAGAGAACAGGCTGACAGTGTCCAGACAAGAGAGGGGAGTGAATTTCAGGGGAAAAGGGGAAGGGTTTACAGTAACAAGTATAAGGGACATATGGATAAAAACGAGGGGGGGTGGAAATGGGAGGGAGGTGGGGAGGGATGGGTGGGTAGTCTGGGATGGGAGTAAAAACAGAAAACTACTTGAACAACAATTAAAATATAATTTAAAAAATGCATTTGGGAATTTGAATGCCAGACTGAATTTATTTTTGTATCTATTTGCTGAGTTCATGCATATGAAAAAATAATGAATATCTTCAGTTACAACTATGTAGCCAGATGGTTGGGTAGCAAAGTAGATTTACAGATTTGCAGAAAATGATACACAGCTATAATATGTATCTGACAGCATTTTGACAGAATATATTTAAGATGTGAAAGCATTTGTCTGGGGTATAGCATTCATGCATTTTATTCATTCTAAGAAAGATGGTTACCTTATTTTTTGGACCGTAAGACACACCTAGGTTTTAGAGGAAGAGAATAGGGGAAAATTTTTGAAGCAAATAATGTGGTAAAATATTTAATAATATAAATAATGTAATATTTCCCCAGTATAATTTTAAAGAAAACTCAACAACAACATTAACAACCATTATTTCTCCCAAATTTTGGGGGAAAGGTACATCTTATAGCCCGAAAAATACCATAAATATCGCATATTTGTTAAAAAAATTTGCCACATCAGGGGAGCAGAGGGGATTTAAGCTTGCACACAGTTTGGGGTCCAGCGCCTGGCACAGTGCTGCTCCAACCACAGGATTTTTCGGCTGAAGTTGGGCAGGGGACCCAGACAAACACAGGAGCAGAAGGGATACACACCACGCAGTGTGCCATGATGTGCGCACAGAGTTTCTAGGTTGGCGCCCAGTCCTCAGATTGGCTCCTGGCTTCCAGTCCACCCCCCTCAGACTATCTGGAAGCCCCGGGCGCTGAGGGGTCCTGGGGAAAGAGCTGAGACCGCCACCCCCTCCCTTTCTGGCCAAGCAAGGTGGGGTGCCAGGAGAGACTTGTTTCATAGAGTTTGAGGAGAGGGTGCGGAGGACAAAGGGCCCCAACCAAGGACTTTGTGGTTGCCAGAGCAAGAGAACTGAGAGGTACATCCTGGAGCTCTGAATCCAATAGACACAACAGCCTGGTCTGCTCCACACCCAGCTTGGCAGCGAACCCAAGATTGGGCAGAGGGCCTAAAGCTTCCCCACAAAACGGGGGCAAGTCTGTGCTCAATCCCGAGGGAACCAGGCAACTAGGCCGGTGCAGGTGCCCGCAAATACCACAAGCCAGACCATGGCAGTAACCCCTGGGAGGGGAGTGCTGTGAGGAAGTCCTAGTTCCCCACTGTAGGGAGCTGGGGAGAGGCACCAAGTGTCTGGATGTGAGAGGGGCTGGCTGAAAAAATCCGAACAATTGACCCTCAGCCAACTGAAACCAGAAAGACCGGTTCGGCTAGTTTGAAGCAAACAAGTGACATTTCCTTTTTTGTTCTTTTTTTGGAGGGATTCTTTTTGTTTGTTTGTTTTCTGTTTCATATTTTTTTATTTTACTTTATTTTACTTTTATTCTATCTTTTTTTTACTTTTCTTCCTTTTTCCATTCCTTTTCTTTATCTTTTTGCTTTTTTAAAGTAATCTGTTATTTCTTTTAAATTTTATTACTGTTTCATCTTTCGATACTTTGGTCCTCTTTTCTCGGATTTTCTGTTTTATTTCTTGTTCTTTTCTTTCTAACTTATTGCTCTTTCTTCCATTCCCCTACCCTTTTTTTCTTTCTTCCTATTATTTCTTTCCTTGTCATTTCTTTCTTTTACCCACAAAAGTCACAATCAACTTGAAAATATGAAAAAACCAGAGCTGGACCCATAGAAGAGGCCTCCCAATAGTAGAGTCAGAGAGACAAATTGCACTTTGCAGCAGGAAAGAAGCCACAAGTTGCTGCATATTTGAGTAGGTGGAAGCAGAGAACGACAGGATAACCAAAAGAAACTGCACCACTGCAATTCACAGGCATTCCACCACAAAAGTTCACATCATAAACCTAGAGTGTCAAAACAGATTAATCCAAGAAGATGAGGCTTACAAGAATAGTCTCATAAACAATGGGAAGACAAAAAAACAATCCCCAAATGAAAGGAAAGGAGGAACCCTCAGAAAGAATGTTAGATGAAATAGAGGCAAGTCAACTATCAGATACTGAATTCAAAGCACTGATTATCAGGAAGTTCAAAGACCTCACAATGAGCTACCAGAAACTACAGGGGAGCTACAATGATCTCACCACTAACTATATCAACATGAAAAAGGAAATGGAAATTATAAGCAAGGGCCAAGAGGAAATGAAGAATACAATATCTGAATTGAAGAACACAGAGGAAAGCATTAAATATAGGGTAGATGAGACAGAAGATCAGATTAGTGAGTTGGAGGACAAAGGAGAAAGCATCTCACAGAAAGAACAGGAAAGGGAAAAGAGGCTCAGAAAGAATGAAGAGGGATTAAGAGAAATGCAAGACAATATGAAACATAATAATATCCGAATAATAGGAATACCAGAAGGAGAAGAAGAAGGACAAGTGATAGAAAACATATTTGAAAGAGTAATGAGAGAAAATTTCCCTAATTTGATGAAAGAAAAAGTCACACAAATCCAGGAATCACACAGAGTCCCATGCAAGAGGAACCCAAGGAGGCCCACTTCAAGACACATCATCATTAAAATGGCAAAATTCCAAGACAAAGAGAGAATCTTAAAGGAAGCAACACAGAAAAAAGAAGTAACATACAAGGGAGCCCCAATAAGGTTAGCTACTGACTTCTCGATGGAAACACTCCAAGCAAGAAGAGAATGGCAAGAAATATTCCAAGTAATGAGAACCAGAGGCCTACAACCAAGGCTACTTTACCCAGCAAAGCTCTCAATCAACATAGAAGGCCAAATAAAGAGCTTCCAAGACAAAAGAAGTCTAAAAGAATTTGCTGCCACCAAGCCAACTCTACAAGAAATACCAAAAAAAAAAACTGGTTTAAGGGAAGGAAGGAAAAGAGAGAGAGAGAGAGGAACACAGGTACAAAAATGGCAATGAATAAGTACCTATAAATAATAACCTTAAATGTAAATGGATTAAATGTTCTAATCAAAAGACACAGAATAGCTGCATGGACAAGAAAGCATGACCCACACATATGCTGCCTACAAGAGACCCACTTCAGGACAAAAGACCATCACAGACTAAAAGTGAAAGGCTGGAAACACATTTTCCAAGCAAATGGACAAGAAAAAAAAAGCTGGGGTAGCAATTCTCATATGAGACAAAATAGACTTCAAAAAAAGAACCATAAAGAAAGACCCAGAAGGTTACTCCATAATACTCAAGGAAAGAATCCATCAAGAAGACATTAACATCATGAATATATATGCACCCAACATAGGAGCACCAAACTATATTAAAAAAAATCTTAGAGGAATTCAAGAAAGTTATAGACAGCAACACCAACGCCCCACTATCAAAAATGGACAGATCTTCCAAAAAAATATCAACGAAGACATTGCAGCATTAAACAACACCCTTGATGAAATGGACCTAACTGATATATACAGAGCTCTTCACCCCAAAGAAGCTAAATACACATTCTTTTCAAATGCACATGGAATATTCTCAAAGATAGACCATATGATAGGACACAAAATGAGCCTCAAAAAATTCAAGAATATTGAAATCATACTAAATCATACATTTTCTCTGACCACAAGGGACTGAAACTGGAAACCAACCCCAAAAGAAAAAATCCAAAACACCCAAAATCATGGAGACTGAATGGTATGGTATTAAACAATGAATGGGTCAAGAATGAAATTAGGGAAGAAATCAAAATGTTTATGGAAACAAATGAAAATGATCTCACAACAGCCCAAAACTTATGGGACACAGCCAAGGCAGTCCTGAGAGGGAAGTTTATAGCAATACAGGCCTACCTAAAAAAAATAGAAACATTTCAAACAACAACCTTACTCTACGCCTGCAAGAACTCGAGGAACAACAACAAAAACAGCCCAAAGCAAGTAGAAGGAAGGAAATAACCAAGATCAGAGCAGAACTAAATGACATAGAGACTAAAAGCACAATTCTAAGGATCAATGAATCCAGGAGTTGGTTCTTTGAAAAGATAAACAAAATAGATAAGTCTTTAGGTAGGCTCATCAAGAAAAGAAGGGAAGGGACACAAATAAACACAATCAGAAATGAAACAAGAGAGATTACAACTGATACCACCGAAATAGAAGGTATTGTAAGAAATTACTATGAAGAACTGTATGCCAAGAAATTTGAGATCCTAGGGGAAATGGACACATTTCTAGAAAAATATAATCTCCCAAAATTCAATGAAAAAGTAGAACACTTTAGTAGACCAGTAACAGCAAAAGAAACTGAAGCAGTAATAAAAAGACTTCCATCACACAAAGCCTTGGACCAGATGGGTTCACAGGAGAATTCTACAAAGCATTTAAGGAAAAGCTAACCCCTATTCTTCACAGACTATTCCAAAAAATCCAAAAGGATGGAAAACTCCCAAACTCCTTTTATGAAGCCAGCATCATCCTAATTCCAAAACCAGATAGAGATACAACACAGAAAGAAAACTTCAGGCCAATATCACTGATGAATATAGACACTAAAATCCTCAACAAAATATTGGCAAATCGCATCCAACAATATATCAAAAAGATTATACACCATGACCAAGTGGAATTCATCCCAGGGATGCAAGGATGGTTCAATATTCGCAAATCAGTAAATGTAATTCATCACATAAACAAAAGCAAAGACAAAAACCACATGATCATATCAATAGATGTGGAAAAAGCTTTCGATAAGGTACAACACCCATTTATGATGAAAACACTCAGCAAAGTGGGAATAGAGGGAGCATTCCTCAATATAACAAAGGCCATATATGAGAGACCTACAGCCAATATCATACTCAATGGACAAAAACTAAAAGCTTTTCCACTAAGATCAGGAACAAGACAAGGATGTCCACTTTCACCACTTCTATTCAATATAGTTTTGGAAGTTTTGGCCACAGCGATCAGGCAGGAAAAGGAAATAAAAGGCATCCAAATAGGAAAGGAGGAAACACAACTGTCACTGTTTGCAGATGACATGATAGTGTACATGGAAAATCCTATAGACTCTACCCAAAAACTGCTCAAAGTAATTAATGAATTTGGCAAAACAGCAGGATACAAAGTCAATATCTAGAAATCAAAGGTATTTTTGTATACTAACAATGAATCAGCAGAAGCAGAAGTCAAGGAGCCCAGGAGAGAAATATCTGTGGAGAATTTTGAAACTTTTTATTGTGAAGGTGGTGACAATATCATGGCAGAGTAAGGAACAAGAGGAGAAACAAATACCAAAAGAGAATGAAGTGAAGGAGAAGGAACAGAAGGGGAAGGAGAAGAGGGCAAATGACTGAACTTTTCTATTATTTGTTACAATTAACCACTTCAAAGCATTCTTTGGGTAAACTACTATGGTTACTGGATCCATGTGGTTAGTAAACCATTTGATATAGCAAAAAAAAAAAAAATCTTGGAATAAACCTAACCAAGGAGGTAAAAGACCTGTATGCAGAAAACTACACAGCACCGAAGAAAGAAATCAGGGAAGACACAAACAAATGGAAACATATACCTTGTTCATGGATTGGAAGAATTAACATCATCAATATGTCCATACTACCCAAAGCAGTATACACATTCAATGCAATACCTATTAAAGTACCAATGGCATATTTCACAGACATAGAACAAACACTTCAAAAATTTATATGGAACCATAAACGACCCAGAAAAGCAGCTGCACTTTTAAGAAAGAAGAACAAAGTAGGAGGTATCACAATACCTGATATCAAACTGTATTACAAGGCCACTGTAATCAAAACAGCCTGGTACTGGCATAAAAACAGGCACATAGACCAATGGAACAGAATGGAGAGCCCAGAAATCAACCCAACTCTTTACAGTCAATTAATATTCGACAAAGTGGGCAATAACATAAACAGAGTAAAGATAGCCTCTTCAGCAAATGGTGTTGGGAGAACTGGACAGCTACGTGCAAAAAAAATGAAACTTGAGCGCCAACTTACACCATACACCAAAATAAATTCAAGGTGGATAAAAGACTTAAATGTAAGCCGTGACAGCATGAAAGTCCTAGAGGAGAACATTGGCAAGAAAATCTCAAATATTCCACGCAGCAACATTTTTACTGATATGTCCCCTAGAGCAAGGAATATAAAGGAAAGAATAAACAAATGGGATCTTATCAAAATAAAAAACTTCTGCGTGGCTAAAGAAAACAGTATTAAATTAAAAAGACAACCAATTGTATGGGAAAACGTATTTGCCAATGATACCTCAGACAAAGGTTTAATTTCCAAAATATACAAAGACCTTACACAACTCCACTCTAAGAGGACATCTAACCCAATTAAAAAATGGGCGAAGGACTTGTACAGACACTTCTCCAAGGAGGACATACAGAATATCCAGAGACACATGAAGAGATGCTCAATATCATTAGCCATCAGAGAGATGCAAATGAAAACCACAATGAGATACCACTTTACACCAGTCAGGATGGCTATAATAGACAAAGCAACCAACAACAAATGTTGGAGAGGTTGTGGGGAAAAGGGGACCTTAGTTCACTGCTGGTGGGATTGCAGACTGGTACAACCATTATGGAAAACAGTATGGAATTTTCTTAAAAAAATAAAAATCGACCTGCCTTTTGACCCACCAATTCCACAGCTAGGGTTATATCCCAAGAATCCTAAAACATCAATTTCAAATAACCTATGCACCACAATGTTCATAGCAGCAAAATTTACAATAGCCAAGAGCTAGAAGCAATCTAGGTGCCCATCAGTAAATGAATGGATCAAAAAATTATGGTACATATACACAATGGAATTCTATGCTGCAGAGAGAAAGAAGGAGCTCCTACCCTTTGCAACAACATGCATGGAACTGGGAATTATTATGCTGAGTGAAATAGGCCAGGCATTGAAAGACAAATACCATATGATCTCACCTTTAACAGGAAGCTAAACAACAAAACAAAGAAGCAAGGAGAATAAAAACAAAGACACTGAAATAGAGAACAAGTGGGCAGTGGCCAGAGGGGAGAGGGAAGGGAATTTAAGGGGAAAGGTGGGGAGGGATTTGGGGGACCAAGGGTGAAAGACACAGGGATGAGGACTAGGAGGGGAGGAAATGGGAGGGAGGTGGGGAGCACGGGGCAGGGGGGGCTGGGATGGGAGAAATAGACAAAAAACTGTAATTGAAAAATAACTAAATACAATTAAAAAAAGTTAAAAAAAATTTGTCACATCAGAGTAGAGAACTTAAGATTCAACTTCATTGGCTACAGGGAAGCTTGGCCTAATTCTAAATGGCATGTTTTAAAAAGCAGTGAGATAAATGGAAAAAGAGAAAACTAAAAATAGGAAAGGTGGTTAGAAAGTTATTCAGAATGACCAAGTAAGAAAACAACGAAGTCTTGAAATAAGGCCATAATCATGTAGATAGAATAAGGCAATGAAATATGTAAATAGGTAACAATTTGCTTTAAATTGGAACAAAATCCAATGCTGCTTGGATGTGAGAAATGGAGGAGATAGCACTTGATGACTTGGATTTTTTCAGCTTTAGGAACTGCGTGGGTTACAGTGGCATAAGGAGGAAAGAGGGCATTTTTTCACATTTCAGATGGTGATATCAATAAGCAACTGAACAGATCTGGAGCCCAGGAGAAAAATATCTGTGGAGAATTTTGAAACTTCTTATTGTGAAGGTGGTGACAATATCATGGCAGAGTAAGGAACAAGAGGAGAAACAAATACCAAAAGAGAATGAAGTGAAGGAGAAGGAACAGAAGGAGAAGGAGAAGAGGGCAAAGGACTGAACTTTTCTATTATTTGTTACAATTAACCACTTCAAAACATTCTTTGGGTAAACTACTATGGTTACTGGAGCCATGTGGTTAGTAAACCAAAATAAAAAGTCTACACTGATGTATGATCTTGATACAGTTCTTTTTCTTCTCATAGATTAAAAAAATCAGTATTATATCTTGTCTCATAGCTTTGTGTTAACCTATAGTTCTTGAGTGTATAGTGCAGGCAAGCAGCTGCTGAGATTATCGGTTTTACCCTCACGAAGCCCTGAAGACTATTGACCCTGAAAATTATCATAAACTGTGGTTGTGTTAGCACCTTGTACTGTCATCAGTTTTCCTATAATGAGCACTTGTAATCAACAGTGATGAACAATTTTATACTTTTAAAGAAATATTGAAAACTCTAACTTTCAAGAGAAACAAGTCATTAGAAAGTTTTTCTCCTGTATATTACAGTGACATGACAGTTAACCACATCCGATATAGTACTGACATCCAAGAGTACTGTCATCACTGAGCCATATCAATTTTGATGGATGTGAAGAAAATGGAAATAGGTGTGTATGTGTGGAAAAAAAAGTCTTTTGTGAAATTCTATGTTTAGAAATATGAAATAATTCAATAATAATAATCAGAGTTTTACTAACTAGCTGTGTAATCTTGCTTTAAACTCTAGACCTATGCTTTATAATTTTTAAATATTCTGGACTAGAATACATTAAAGTTTTCTTCAGCTCCAAAATTTCATAGTAATTCATACATACAAACTCTAAGACTAATTTAATGATGAAAACATCAACAAAAAAAGAGATCCTGAATCAGAAATTCAGCATATTTGAATCAATGTGGAACAGTGTAAATAGCAGAGATTGGACAATTAACTGTGTTTACTTTTACAGTGATAGACTACATCTCAGAAAAATCTTGGCTCTATTAATCTGAAGCATATGAAATTTTTTTTGTGTGTCAATCAAAGTTGGTCAGACTATTTAATGTGATTAAACTTATTTATAGTGAATACCTTACCAACATGAGCAAGCTGTCACATTTTATTTTAATTATTATATGGAGAATAGAAATTTTGAAATCGTCCCTAACCCAGAAAGAGGTATGACTTTATAGTTAGGTATTTTGAGATCCTTTAAAAATTAAATCTGATATAAATATTGTGCAACTGAAGTCTTCTTTGGTTGATGAAGGCTTTTAAGTCAGTGTTGAAATTCTTTATCCAATGGTTATCCTTTTTTCCATTTTCATTGGGATAAACTCTTAACAAGATTCTTTCTTAGAGCAGCTGATTTTTGTCTCAGCAGTACAATCAACCAGAGCTGGAACCTGGTGTAATTGCTTTTTAATCCATTTTTAGATACTCCCAGATAAACTCTTATAAGAAATGTGTTGCATTTACATGTTTTAAGATTAGATATACTAGCAAAGAACTAGGTTACAATTCAGATATACTAGCCAAGAACTAGAATACAAGTGCAAGAGAGAATTCAGAGTCTATTACTTACTCCAGAACCTGTAACTGACGCTTGATCTTTTCTATCAGCAGCCAACTAGAAGCAAGGGAAGAGGGGAGGGATGATGGAAATCTGTAGTTCCACAGTTTATTTTAAAAGGCTTTATCTGAGGACTGGCTGATGTGGGGTATTAGCTAATTTATTTTCTGAAGATGAGAAGCCTACAGAACCTAGGTGGAAGCATGGATATATATGCTTCAGGATTCAGGTGGATTTAGTGGATATGGTATAAAAATGCAAAGGATAATATAGCCTGTGATTTAAAAAATATCTGAGAAAGTTCATTAAGATTTGTCCCAAATTTTGTAGTCCCGAAACTTAACGACAGATGGTGGTGTAACTCCATCAATTTTGCAACCTCTACATTCAATTTGATGTAACATAGATTACCCTTGATTTTACTACGGTGAAACCAGAATTTTATTTTTCTTAAAATGTGTCTGGGAGGAGAGGGGAGTAGTAGAATGTCTAAAAAGAGTTTATTTATTTGCTCATTTTCAGACCTATAGTGGACCTGAAAAATAATAACCTGATATACACCGGTTCTTCTGTGTGAAAGGAAAAATATTTCACCTTGCATTTATTTGAAAAGGACTTTTGTAATAGGTTATTTGAAGTTAGTAATACAACTTTGAATATGATATGTCTAAGAGAACAAAATATAATTAAAAATATTCACACCTTTCCCCCTCTTATCGATCTTTCTTTCTAGTTAAGTTTTAAGTATTAGTCGCAATTACGCCAGTGAAATGGCTCTGAACAAGAAAAAACGTTTTCCTTGTTTAACTTACAGTTTTGGAAAAAACAGTCCCAAATGTGTGAATAATTATATATTTTTTAGTTACAAATACCTAAAAACCCAGGCAGTTCGCTTTAAGAAGCATTAAACCGACATTTCTAACACGAGTCATTCCCGTAAATTGCTTCCTTTCATCCTGGTCTTAGTTAATCTTATTTGGAACGGTTTATTTAGCTAAAGATGCGTGGCTAGAGACCACCTCAAACGAACTTATCTTTTCTTCTGTCCAGTAACAGAGCAATGACTCGGAATTTGTTGATTTGCGGTTTCATATAATCTTTAAATCAAAGAAATTTGCGTGAGATAACTTCAGAGTCACCTGGTGAAACTCCTCGATTACGATTACACAGTAGCTCCGTTTATCTTCCCCCCTGGAACCTCTTTAGATGACTTTTGCACACCCACGTAGTGCAAAAAAGACTTGAGCTGTGGCTGCAACCCTGCGCGCCAGTCCAGAGACAGAATTTGGCTTTCCCCTTTATTCTAATACGCAGCGCTTCGTTTCAATGCTGCCGTGATCCAATGGGCTGACCAGTCACTTGTGCAAAAGAGAATTATTCCTCCACTGTTTGCCCTTTCAGCATTTTCTTCGGCTGCGGAAACCTGGTTTTCCTATTGCTATCCTCGAACTTTTGGGGGGAATCTGCTAGGTACAGACAGCTAAAATTCCGCGGGCTCCAGCTGTAGCGAGGCGAACAAAGCCCGCAGTGTTCGGGCCATGCTGGGGCGGGGGTGGTGGACGAACTAAAGGAATTGAAAATAAATATATTTTATGACCACCCATCAACACACTACGTGCCACCGTGGCAGCCCGTACTAGCGGGGCCGTGTCCGCGGTGTGGTTAGGGGCGGGGGCTGCAAAGGAGGCCCAGGGAGCGGGAGAGTGAGCAGCAAGTCCGGGGCCTGAACTTTCACCTCTTGAGCCTGGGCCCAGCCCATTGGCTGCGGGCCAGGGGTCTGCCGAGGGCTGCGGCTCTAGGCAGGATCCGCTTTCTCAACTCGCTGGGCGTCTTCCCTGCGGAAAGAGTTTGGTGGCCCAAGAAAGCCAGCCCGAGCAGAGAGGATAATGGGGGCAAAGTGAAGCGGGGGTGGGGGTGGGGGTGGGGGACGGGGGTTGCAGGCTTACCCCGGTTTAGAAAGATGTCTGGCAAGGAAGGGTACACGGGCAATTCTGAAACATATCGTCTTCCGACTGCGATATGCTTTTGAACCAACGTCAGAGGCTGCGAATTTCACCAAAATGTACTGTGTGTACAGAAAAGTGAAAAGCTAAGTAAATTCGCACCTCTCCAAGTCTTGAGAACATTAACCCTCTTTCTCTTCGTTGGGAACTTGAACGTTTCTTTCGAGTGGCTCGACTTCTGAATAATAAATTTTTCAAAATCACTTTTTTCAGAACTCTTAAAGAAAAAGGCAAGTAAGTGGGGTCCGTGTATGCAGGGGAGGAAGAAGAAGGGAAAATGTGAATATATGTAGCTTCTTAACTATTCATAAGCCCTGTAAGAAAGAAAGGTAGCTCTTCAGTTCTCCAAGAAGTTCAACGCCGTTTGCTCTTTTCCAAAATAGTTTTAGGTTAATTTGGACAATCTGCTTTTTTAAAATTTCAGTTTGCCAGTGAAGCATAAACGCAAATTACTTAACATGAAATTATCTCACCTTTCAGAAGGACCACTTGAGTCTGGCAGTTTACAATTTTAAAGATTGCTTCCTCCCCCCTCCCCACCTCATTTTTTAAAAATCTCATTATTCGCTGTTCAGCCTGGATTTCCAAAAACATAAATTTATGAACAGTAAAAACAATCCATAAATAGAAGACTTAAGGACTGCTTGGAGTTTAAATTTAAACTTACAGAAAGCACCGCAATTCTACTTCATTCCTCATTGGCAGGGGCAGTCTTCCCAGGACCAGCCCCACGCCTCGACTTAATTAATTGGCTTTACTGTTTACAGATAAGCGTGTCGGGCTGCTTCCTCCCCAGGAAAGCTGCAGATTCTGAAGGGAAGAGTTGGTACTGTGTGTGTGTGTGTGTGTGTGTGTGTGTGTGTGTGTGTGAGAGAGAGAGAGAGAGAGAGAGAGAGAGAGAGAGAAAGAGAGAGAGAGAGCGAGCGCCAGCCCTTTAGAGAAAGGTCGAGTTGCTCTTTGAGGAAAATAAAGCTTAAAGGCCGAAATTATTGTAACTCATATGACTCTCCAGGCACCATCCATACCCCTATCCTTTTCTGCCAAAGGAGATGTTAAAGTTGGGCCAGGCTCTGCTCACAAAGGCCTCTCTGCTGCAGCTTTTTGGAGGAAAGTTTCAGTGCCTTTCAGAACGCCACGCTTCACAAGGATTTGCCAACAGAGTCTGGGCTCTGGAAGAGGCGCGCAGGAACGCTCCGGGTGGAGGGTTGCGCGACACGAAGGCAGGGGAAGGACTGGTGCGAGAGAGAAGTGGAGGAACCGCCTGCCCGGAGCGGGTGTGGGGAAAGGGCCGTAGCACGTGCCCCCCACCGTGTCACTCAAGTCACGCGCTCCATCAGACCATCTCATTCTCCCTTGTCCTTACCCGGTCAGCTCTTTGGTCCCACTTGGGCTGGGTGGATAGATCACACCCTACTGATAGGAACGGGGACCTGGGTTCTGGAGGAGGTCTCCGTTCCTCTCCTTGTCCGGTGACTTGGCTTTGAAGTGAGCTCAGAGCGGGCTCTGGCAGTTTGTTTTTTCATTCTGGTTACTTTTGCTCCCTTCAGTCACTGATAAGACCCATCTCGAAAGCTTAAGACCCTAAAAGTCGAGCTCAGCCATCCCATCTTTTCAAGCTCCTCCCCCAGGCCCGTGGTACAGGATACTCGAGTTAGGACAGCAATGAATAGTGAAAAAAACATTTTGCCTCTCTGCACTTCAGGCCGCAGAGGTGCAAACCGTGAAAAGAAAGGTCAGTCATCGTTTTAACTCATGTTTGCGTCCCCCTTTCTGATTGCCATGCACTTTACAACTCCCCACCACCGAGGGCTTTGGAACCCTTCCAGGTTTGGGGCACTTCACGAGGAATCCCCAGTTTCGTTTGCCAGCAGCTCCGTCTGCTGAGAGGACGTACTTTGAGGACTGCCAAGAAGCAGCAGACACAACTCAGCTTTGCCAACACAGCATAAGGTTTTGTTCTCTCCTTCCTCCCCAACCCCCCTTTCTGACTTCCGTCAGGGCCTAGCGGGGGGGGGGGGGAGACAGAACAGGAGTTGGGGAGAATGTGGGGGACGATCTGGCCCAGAAAAAACAACTTCACTGGCTAGTTGTTTACATAGCAGGTGGACCTGACGTCAGCCAAAAGGCTCCACTGCAAATTTAAATAGTTTTTCCACCCTGCGTTTCCCCTCCCGTAAACAAGTTGGGGGGCCAGGGGAAGTAAGTGGATGGAAGCATCGGACATCGAAACCGGCCGGTCCCAAACTACTTTTTGAATCAACAATAATAACAACGCAAAGTAAAATACAAACAAGTGGTTTAGCGGTACTTTAAGATCCTTTAAATTGTTCCTTCTCAAGACCGTCCGTCTGAAGAAAGGCTACCCCAACGCAGTGTGTGCGCAGTTCGAATTGCGAACAACACCCATGCCAGGGCGGGTGCGCGCTCCCGCTAGCACGGGCGCGCACACGCGGGATACACACAAGACACGCACATACATACACACACGGATCCTGCGCGGGAGGGGGGCGGGCGGGGGAGCGGCAGCGCGAGACAGCGCGAGCCTCAGTGAAAGCGCCAGAGACGCTGGCGCGTGCAGCTCTGCTGCGGGCCCCTAAGACCCAGCTAGAGCCCCGAGTCTCTCTCAGCCTGACCGAGGAGTTCGGGTCCAGATTATTTATGCGGCGGCCACGTCCGCTGGCTGTGGCTTCCTCCTTGTCCCCCACCCCCATCCTGGGTGCGCTACCTACACGCAGCAGCAGCTGCTGCTGGGACCCGCGCGTGGGTGTTTTGTTTGGGAGCTTTAGCATCCGCGCCGGGGGTGCCACCTCACTGGACCCTGCCCGTGCGTTCCCGGTCCCGGTAAGTTTCTTCGCCCTTGATCTAGCGTGCCGCACCTCCTCACCCCCACCCTGTCTCCTTCCTGTCCCCGCCACCTTCACTCCAGGCCAAGAAGCGACTTTGCTCCGTGGTCCTCTCTTGGAGGCGAGGGCGGCAAACTTTCCCCCAGCCTCAGCGTGGGGTGCTGCAGAGCCGGTGTGACTTGCGTCAAATACCAGCTGGGCGTCTGGGTCAAATTCAGGACCTGCCATTATCACTTGTTATTCCTTACCATTTTGCGTTGTGATCCGGGAAGGGGGAGTCTCTCTGGAGAGGAGAGATTGGTGTTAACTTAGAGATGATTTTTAGTTTTGAATATGCAAATTGTTGCCTGGTCTGGAGAGGCCTCGGCTGGAAGAAATTGTATGTTGAAACACCAGATGTGTTTGTTTACTCTTTTATATTTGTTATTTGTTGTCTCTTCCTGTTCCTCCCCGCCCCCTCCCAAGGAGAAATACTAGTAAAAGCATCTGCGGGTGGAAACAAGTACTTTATGGTCTAACTGCATAGCTTTATTTACTCATTTGGGCAAGTGCACCCTTCTGGTCTCTAAGTTAGACACTTCAGCATACATTTCCTAAGTACTTCTCTGGGAACCAGAGGCAGAGAAGGTACGCTTCTGTTTCTGCAGCAGAGAAACTCCTGGTTCCTAGTGATGCTTGGGGGGTAATCGGGCATCTCCACTGCTGACCCCCATCACGCTCTTTTCACAGTCTATGGTTAGCATTACCTGGTTCACCCGAGATCTGCCCGGATCTTAAATCCTGCATCGGAAAGGTCTCCTCACTTCGGGTGAGCTTTGGGTGAAATCACTCTTCCAGGTTCTTCAGGGAGGGCATGTCGGAGGGGCGCAGACCTCTTTTGGAGAAAAGGGGAACCTTCTTGATTAGCTTTTAGGTATAAATTCTCATAGGCCCGAGGACTAGGGGATTGCAGGCGGGCGTGCAGGATGGACTTTTACCCAGGTGGAGTGTGTGTCCAGATACCACTGAGCGATCATTGCAGCGCACGTGCTGCAGTCCAGTGGGTCGGACCTGCCAGTTGTCTGCCCGCTACGCCCGCGAGTGTCCCGCGCGCGCCTCTCCCTGCCCCTCAGGCCTCAGGGTGCACGTACAGCTCCGTGGGAGCTTCTGAGTGCACCCTTGCTTGCTGTGGGTATTTAGACTTGTTTGGAGCAGGGAGGAAAAGTTACCCTATATCCTCACACTCAGAGAGCTGTTAGGTAAGTTCTCCAGGATACCTCGGGACAGGCACGTGAGAATCAAGAGTCCAGGACATTGGGAGTGGAACCAATGAGCATTTTGCATAGGGACAAGTCAAAAGAAGACCAAAATGAACACCCCCCGGGAGGCTCTTCAGACTCTAGAATCCCCAAGGAACTAGACCCATATATGTATTTGTTTTTTCAACTTTTTAATGAACAGATTTAAACCACTTGATGGACAGCTGCTCTCTGTAATGGCCCCATTTCCTCTACCTCTCCTCCCCCTCCCATATTCTGTCACCACATGCAGAAATCCCGTCAGTTTCTTGATCTTGAGGATTATTCCTGGAGTGCAGTTTCCTTCCAAGTGGGTAGGCATTCAGGGCGTGAGGTGAGTAAACTAGCCTGGGTGAGTGCTCAGAACTACTGGATGGGGAAAGGCTGTGAAAGAGCGGTGGAAGTGTGTAAAGTACATACATAGGTAGTCATCATGGGTTCAGGGTTCAAAAGTGATTAAAGAGCTACTTCCCCAAACTGCCCCAAGTCAATTTAGAAGAATAATTAAGTATTAGCCTATGAGCCCAAGAGAAAGTGATATCTTGGTGCCGAGTACCTGAGTGGACCTTTTCCAACTAGAAGTATTTGAAGACATTAACTTTTGGAAAACAAAAGTTTGCCTGGCAGGTATGTCTTTGCATGCTCTTCTAACTCAGATAGTTTGGTTAGGCAGTGGTGGAGACAGGAAGGGGCTGTTTAATAGCAAGTGTATGTTAGAGGTCAAAATTGGAGTAAAGATGACCTTTCAGATATTTTCGTCTTCAGTTTTGCTTTGTGGCATACCTTGGGAAATGTTTTATGTTGTCAGGAACCTGTTTATCTTTTCTGTCCCACAAGTTAGGGATGAGTATATTCTTAGTGTACTAGAATTTTAAAGTGCAGTGTTTGTTTAATACTGCTATGCAATTCATTTAAAATTTTGATTTATTTTGTATATATATTAATGAAGTAGGTATAAAGTTATATACACTATGATTATTAGGATCATAAATTTTCACTTCAGCTTTAGAACTCTTAAAGTTCTGTCCTCTCTTGCTTCCTTCCTTCCTTTCATTTTTATTGCTTAAGTAGATCCATGTTCAGCAGTCATTCAGTTTAATACTTCCTTAAGAAACCCACTATTTCATTATAATCATAAGTGAAAGAAATGCTTAATTGTGATTAAGTTACTAACTTTTTAAAAAGAATCTAGAAAACTGATTATATATTCCTATAGGTGAGAGAGGACACTTAATTTAAAAATACCATCTTAAAGTTCATTAAAAAAAGATTTTATTTATTTATTTTTAGAGAAATGGTAAGGGAGGAAGAAAGAGAGGGAAAGAAACATCCATATATGAAAGATACAACAACTAGTTGCCTTTCCCACACTGCCAGCTTGAGACCTGGCCCACAACCCAGGCATGTGCCCTGACTGGGAATCAAACTGGCAACCTTTTTATTCACAGGCCAGTGCTCAGTCCACTGAGCCACATCAGCCAGGGCCTAAGTTCACTTTTTTAAATACATTTCATTTATTTATCTTTAGAGGGGAAGGGAAAGAGAGAGGGAGAGAAATATCAATGTATGGTTGCTTCTTGTGCGTCCCCTGCTGGGAACTGGCTTGCACCCCGGTATGTACCCTGACTGGAAATCGAACCGCGATCGTGTGGTTCGCAGGCCCATGCTCAATCCACTGAGCTACACCAGCCAGGGCTAAAGTTCACTTTTAAGTGCGAGAATTTTTGGGGAGTAGTTTTTAACATTCAATTTCAACATGAGTACAATAAATGTTTTTTTAATACACAGATTATTAAAATGTCGTGCATTAGAATGGATGCTAGAATAATCAAATAAATATATATACAAATAATTATAAACTATTTAAACTGTTTTTTCAAAATTCCTCAACTTATATTTTAGGATTCTGAGTGATGGGAATTCTAGAATTAATTTTTTTTAGATTCATACTCTAAAATGGAAAGGGACCTTCAGTTATGTTATATGAAAATTATTTAATTGTGGTATTTGAGTAAACTGTCATTGGAGTTTTTTATTGCATTTATAGTACTGTGGTTTTGCTTAAATTTTTGTAATATTCTAGAAACCTAAAATAGAGGGCAATTATATGTGGCTCACCATAAAATTAGGGGGGAGGGTAATCATTAAATTTACAGATAACTTGTGCTGAGAAACTATTCCTTTTGTACAAACAAGAATTCAGAAACAGAAAATAAGTCTTTGCAGAGCTAAAGTACTTTTTGTTAAGTACTAGAATTACACTTTATGTAAAGTATACTTGGGTATGTGAAAATAACTTCACAGCTTGGTTGAACCTCGTCGAGGCATATTGCAGTATATGAATGTAGCCAGACAAATGTACCATACTTTTTATTTCAGGATACAATGTGAAGGATACAGAACTTAATCACATAAAACTAATATTACTTGAGATATTTTAAAGGATTTATAGCTGGTTCTGTCTTATCACCCTGGTCTATTCTTGTGTTGACAATCTCATGTTAGTTCAGATATTAGTTACAATACTGATAAAAAACAGGATGACGGAGGTGTTCACGTATTTTCTTCAATTAAATTAGAAGAGCCTATTGACTAAGTAACTGATAACTGAGAAGTTCTTTTGACATGATTGTTGCTAGACAAAATTTTAAGTCACAGTTGAATTCAGAGATAATAATTTCACTAATATTACTGAATAGTAATTCTTGGCATACTCAAACTATTTTTTCTTTAACTTTGTTATGAATTGTAGTACCCTAATAGTAAGTGACTGGATCCACAAAATTCTACCCAGTGCCGGTATTCACACTGCATTTAGCAAAACAAACAAACAAAAAACAAATTCCTAAAATAGGCCCAATGAAACATTAAGATTTGCATAGATTTTGAAAGTAACCTATGTATATAGCCCATAATTTATATAGTTCTAACACATATGATTAAATTTTACTGTTGTTTATATTCTTAAGGCTTCTGAAAAAGTAACCCAGGTGTTCGGAACTTTAAGTGTTTCAGTATTTAGGCTCTGCAAGACAATTCAATTTCATATGCCATAGTTTTCTTTAGTTCTGTTTCTTTTTTAGGTGATATATTTTCTTAGGACCACCTATTTACCCCATAATTCAGCTGGACTCCAGTCATATTACTTCCATAGACTTTTTATTTTAATCCTCACAAAGCATATTTTTCATTGCTTTCAGAGATTAAGGGAGAGATAAGCCTCCCACAAATGCCCAGATCAGGGATGGCACGTGCCCAGGCTGGAGATACATAGCAACGTAGGCATGTGCCCTAATCAGGAATCAACACTGCAACATTTCAGTTATGGGACAATCCTCCAACCAACTGAGCCACACTGACCAGGGCCCAATTACATAGGTTTATCAAGTAAAATAGTTTAAATTATTTTATCTTTCTTTAAATTATTTTTTATTCTATTACTGTTGTTGAAGTACAGTTGTCACCATTTTCAGTGCACCATGGCTGCCTGCCTCGCCCACCCTGGCCTCCTTCCTGTGAACTTCCCCCTTTTGGCTTTGTCCATGTGTCCTCTATATATGTTCCTTGATGTTCCTTCTCCTACTTTCCCTCATTATTTCTCTTCACCCTCCCCTCTGTTGCCTGTCAGTTTGTTCTTTATTTCAATGTTTCTGGTTATATTTTGCTTGCTCATTTGTTTTATTGTTTATATTCTACAAATAGGTGAGATCATATGGTATTTGTCTTTCACTTCCTGCCTTATTTTTCTTAGCATTCTGGTTCTCCAGTTACATTCATGTTGTCATGAAGGGTAGGAGCTCCTTTTTTCTTTCTGCTGCATACTATCCCATTTTGTAAATGTACCATAGTTTTATTATCCACTCATTTACTGGTGGGCACTTAGGTTGCATCCAGTAATTGGCTATTGTAAATTGTGCTGCTATGAACATTGGAATGCATAGGTTCTTTGAAATGGTGTTTCAGGATTCTTGGAATCTAGCAGTGGAATTGCAGGTCAAAAGGCAGTTCTATTTTTAGTTTTCTGAGGAGATTCCATACTGTTTTTCACAGTGGGTACACAAGTCTGTGTTCCCACCAACAGTGCAGTAGGGTACCCTTTTCTCCACAACCTCTCTAGCACTTATTGTTTGTTGATTTGTCTATGATGGCCATTGTCATAGGTGTGAAGTGGTATCTCATTTTGGTTTTATTAGCATCTCTCTGATGGCAAGTGATGATGAGCACCCTTTGATATGTCTCTGGGCCCTCTCTGTGTCCTCCTTAGAGAAGTGTCTGTTCAAGTACTTTGCCATTTTTAATTGGGTTGTTTGTCTTCCTGGATTCCAGTCCTGTGAGTTGTTTATGTATTCTGGAGATCAAACCCTTGTCTGAGGTATCATTGGCAAATATATTTTCCCATGCATTTGGTTCCCTTTTCATTTAGCTAATGGTTTGTTTACTGTGCAGAAGCATTTTTATTTTGATGAGGTCCCATTTTTTATTATTTTCTTTATTTCCCCTGTTTTAGAGGACATATCAGTGAAAATATTGCTATGTGGAATATCTGAGATTTTCCTGCCTGTGTTCTACTCTAAGACTTCTATGGTGTAAAGACTTATATTTAAGTCTTTCATCCACCTTGAATTTATTTTTGTGTATGGTGTAAGTCAGTGATCAAGTTTCATTTTGGGGGGGGGGGGATGTAGCTGTCCAGATCTCCCAACAGCATTTGTTGAAGAGGCAAATTTTACTCCATTTTATGCTTCTTCCTCCTTTGTCAAATATTAATTGACCATAGAGACTTGGGTTTATTTCTGGGCTCTCTGTTCTGTTCAATTGGTCTATGTGTCTGTTTTTATGCCAGTACCAGACTGTTTTGATCACAGTGCCCTTGTAAAAATTTTATATTAGTTATTGTGATCCCACCTACTTTGTTTTTCTATCTCAAAATTGCTGAGGCTCTTTGGTGTCATTTATGGTTCTATATCAATTTTTGAAATACTTGTTTTGTATTGGTGAAATATGTCATTCTTATTTTAGTAGCGATTGCATTGAATCTGTCAATTGCTTTTGGTAGTATGGACATTTGGAAGATGTTAATTTTTTCCAACCCATGAGCAGGCTATATACTTCCATTTGTGTCTCCTTAATTTCTTTTTTTAGTGTTGTGTAGATTTCTGAATATAGATCTTTTATCTCCTTGGTTTGGTGTATTCCAAGGTACTTTATTCTCTTGTTGCTAGAGAAAATGGTTTCCTTTCCTGATTTCTGACTCTGAAATTTTGTTGTTGGTGTATAAAAATGCCCTCAATTTCTGCATATTGATATTGTATTCCACTGTATTGCCAAATTCACTTATTAGGTCCAATAGTTTTTGGAGTCTAGAGGGTTTTCTGTGTACACTATCATATCATGTGCAAACAATGACAATTTTACTTCCTTCTTTCAAATTTGGATGCCTTTTATTTCTTTTTCTTGTCTAATTGCTGTGACATGGACTTCCAATACTATGTTGAATAGAAGTGGTAAGGAACAAGACAAGATTTCCTTGTCTTGTTCCTTATCTTAGTGAGAAAAATTTCAATGTTTGCCTATTGAGTATCATGTTGTCTGTAGGTTTCTCACATATGGTTTTCATTATATTGAGTTATTCTCCCTCTACGCCAACTTCACTGTTTTTCTCATAAATAGGTGCTGTACCTTATGAAAAGTTTTTCTGCATCTATTGATAGGCTCATGTGATTTTAGTCTTTGCTTTTGTTTATATGATGTATTATGTTTATTGATTTGTGAATATGTAACATCTGTGCATCCCTGGGGTGAATACCACTTGATCATGGTGTATGATCCTTTTAATGTATTGCTGGATGCTGTTTACCAATATTTTGTTGATGATATTAGTGTCTATGTTCATCAGTGATTTTGGCTATAGTTTTCTATCTTTGTGGTGTCTTTACCTGGTTTTGGGATTAGGATGATGCTGGCTTTGAAGAAGGAATTTGGGAGTCATCTGTCTTCTTGGATTTTTTTTGTAATAGTCTGATTAGAAGATGGGTAAGCTCTTCCTTAAATGTTTTGTGAAATTCTTCTGTGAAACTGTCGGGTCCATGGCTTCTGCATGCTGGGAGTTTTTGATTACTGCTTTGATTTCATCAGTTGTTATTGGTCTGTTCAGGCTTTCTGTTTCTTCTCCACTCAGTTTTGGGAGATTATATTTTTCTAGAAATTTGTCCATTTCACCTAGCTTTTCAAATTTCCTGGCATATAGTTGTTCCTAATAATTTCTTCCAACCCTTTGTATTTCTGTGGTATCAGTTATAATTTCTCCTCTTTCATTTCTGCGATTATTTGGGTCCTTTCTCTTTCTCTCTTGATGAGTTTGCTTAAAGGCTTGTCAATTTCATTTATTTTTTCAAAGAAGCAGCTCCTGGATTTATTGATCCTTTGGATTATTCCTTTAGTGTCTATGTTTAATTGTGCTCTAATCTTAGTTATTTCCTTCCTTCTACTCACTCTGGGCTTTGTTTGTTGTTGTTCTTTTAGTTCTTGTAGATGCAGGGTTACGTTTTTGTTTGAATGTTTCTATCTTTTTAGGTAGGTCTGTATTGCTATGAACTTCTCTCTCAGGACTGTCTTTTCTGTGACCCAGAAGCTTGGGACTGTTTGTTCATTTTCATTTATTTCCAGAAAATTTCTGATATCTTCCCTGATCTCATTATTAACCAATTCAATGTTTATTAGAATTCTGTTTAACCTCCAATTATTTGAGTGATTTTGAGTTTTTTCCTTGGGGTTGGTTTATAGTTTCAAGCCCTTGTGGTTTGAGAAAATGCTTGATATGATTCCAATATTCTTGAATTTGTTGAGATTTGCTTTGTGTACTATCATGTGGTCTATCCTTGAAAATGTCCCATGTACATTTGAAACGAATGCATGTTTTACTTCTTTTGGATGAAAGTTATAGATATAAATCTATATCTATCTATCTATATATATGTTCATTTTATCTAGGGTATTGTTCAGTGCTGCAATATCCTTGTTGATTGTTAACATTTTGTTTGGAAGATCTGTACATTTTTGACAGTGGGGTGTTATAATCCCCTAGTATAATTGTGTTGCTGTCAATATCTTTCTTGAAGTCCTCCATGATTTTCCTTATGCATATAGTACATCTTTGTTGGGTGCATATATGTTTACAATGTTTCTCTTCTTGATGGATTCTTCCCTTTGTATTATGAAGTGACCTTCTGGGTCTCTTTTTATGACCCCTTTTTGGAAGTCTGTTTTGTCTGATATGATTATTGGTACCCTGGCTTTTTTCCCCTGCCCATTTGCTTGGAATATTTGTTTCAACTCCTTCACTTTCAGTCTGTGTAGGTCTTTTTTTCTGAGGTGGATCTCTTGTAGGCAGCATATTTGTGGGTCATATTTTATTTTTCATTCAGCTGCCCTAAGATTTTGGATTGGAGCATTTAATGTCATTATTGATGGGAACTTATTCATTTTCACCCCTTTGTACCTTTGTTCCTCTTTCTCTCACTTTTTTCCTTCCTCTTCTTATAACAGTCCCTTTAGCATATGTTGCTGCTAGTTTTGTGGCCATGTATTCTTTCAGCCTTTTTTTGTCTTGGAAACTCCTTATTTCACCTTCCATTTAGGTGAGAGCCTTGCTTGGTACAATAGTCTTGGTTGCAGACCTTTGCATTTCCTTACTTAGAATATTTCTTGCCATTCTCTCTTAGCTTGAAGTATTTCTTTTGAGAAATCAGCTGGTAGGCTTATCAGAACTGGTTTGTATATCACTTCTTGTTTTTCCTGTGTTGCTTTTAAAACATAGCATTTTAATTATAATGTGTCTTGTAGTAGGCCTCTTTGGGTTCATCTTTATTGGGACCCTCTGTGCTTCCTAAACTTTCATGGTGTTTCCCCTCTTGAAGTTAAAAAAAAATTCTGTCATTGTTTTTTCAAACAGTGTTTCTATCACATGCTCATTTTCTTTTCCCACTGGTATTCCTATGACTTAAATATTGCTGCATTTTCTGTTGTCTTGAAGTTCCCTTAAGCTATCTTCATATTTTTGAGTCTTTTTTTGTGTGTGTGGCTGCTGTACCTGGGTATTTCTTCCTACTTTGCCCTCCAGCTCACTAATCCTGTCCTCTGCTTCATCCAGTCTGCTTGCAATTCCTTCTAATGTATTTTTTATTTCAGAAATTGTATTATTTATTTCTTCCTGGTTCTTGTTTTTAGTTTCTATTTCTTTTTTTCATAATGTTGTAGTTTTCACTGAGTTCCTTGTAGTTGTCTGTGAGTTCCCTGAGCATCCTTATAACCATCCTTCTGAGTTCTATATCTGATAGTTTGCTTGCCTCCATTTCATTTAGCTCTTTTAGTGGGAATCCTTCCATTACTTTCGATTGTAGATTGTTTCATTTTTCCCATTTTAATGACTCTTCTTGTTTCTGTGATTAACAATGCTCTGCTTTGCTAGCTGTCTTTGTAGGTGAACTTCTATGGTAGTTCTGTGGGACTCAGTGGTGTGGTTTCTTTGATCTCTTTGTCTGGGTGCTCTAGAGTTACCCTTTTTTTTTCAGTTTGAGTGGGTTCTCTTGTTGTACTTGGGTTTTATGCATTGGTGGCCCCTTTTTTGATGGGTTCTGTCCTCCAATAGGTTTACAGCTATTCACAACTCCCACCTTATGTGGTATGTGATCTGGTGCTGGGCAAAAGTGTAGTGGTTTTTGATAGCAGGAGAGTATTCTGTGGGATTTAAAGTACCAATAAATAGAGAAAAGACAGGAAATCCTTTGGAGAAGTATGGCAGTAATGGTGTTATTTCACCCAACCAGTCACTTTTTTTAAAGGTGAAAAAGTGATAAGACTCTAGTTTCATGGGAAAAGATAATGTGAGCTGACACCAGAAAGCAGAGCACTTGTACTAGGTTAGATGGTAAGATGTTATGAGATTAAAGGATAGAAACTTGGCATAGTGTACAAGAGAATGAAGTTGACCACAACAGTAATAAAGCTCAGGAAAATAGTAAAATGGACCAAGACCAGGGAAGGGTGGGAATGGGGGCATCGATAATATGACAAGAGGTATATAATCTGAATTAAAAAAATAAAAAGTAAGACAAATAGTAGTGTGCTATGGGAATACTAGAGAAGTGAATGAAGATGAATTAAAATGCTATAGGAAAGGAAGAACAAAAAAAACCAGTCAAACAATGAAATCAAACAAACAAAATAAAGAAAACTAAACTAAGGAAGAGAAATACCAAAGAGAGTAACAAAAAATAAAAATAAAAAATAAAACATAAACTGTAAGTTCTGTAGGAATAGCAAAGTGAATTTTGTCTGTTGTTGGTGTTAGCTTTCTGGTTTCTCCCTGGATCTGTCTTTGATTCTTTTCCTTTACAGGTCTTACTGTCTTATGCTTGGAAGAAAAGAGGGAAAAAAACTCTCTTACATTCTCAACATTGCAGTGTTACCAAGTTTAATAAATATTAAATTAATCAGATGAGGAAAACTATATAAAGTGAATATCAAATGTCAAAGACATAAAGTATGCTGCCTTTCACATAAGATATGTAGTGATTTCCAGCTGGGGCTGAATCTAAAATATCTAAGATACAAACTTTGAGTTACTAAGTTATTTTTCCCAGACTTCTTTCTGTACTCCAGGTTTTCAACCAACCCCAACCTGAAAAACAGTAAACCCCTCATTAGTGTAATAAAGGTAAAATCAAGTAATGGTTGTGGTGGTCAGCTACCTTTGATTTTCCCTCATTAAAAGTTGTATATTTTATTTTAATAGTTGTGTGTGATATTAAAAAAGCCTCCTACTGACTTTAAACCCACCAAGTGGGTTCTGCTGGTCTTCCAGCATGCTGTAGGCAGAGTGGGGCTGGGCTCTGTTTATTTTTTCTTTCCTGTGGTTCTGTGTTGGGTTCTTGGTCTTGGCTCCAATATTCACAGATATCCAGCTTCCAGCACAAGTCCTCACAGTGCTGTGCAGCTTCCATTGTCCATAAGCACCAGACCAGTGCCTTTAATCCACCTCATTGTGTCATCCTTTGATTAGTCTGTGAGGTGCACCAAATGGGAGTAACTTGCACTCCTCCTCCCTCTGCTTGTCTGGGCTCTCCACAGGCAAAGTCCCTTCAGGGCAGTTTAGTTCCCTTATTAAGTTAAGTTAAGTCTCTCTGGAGACTGCTATCCCTCTGAGCCCCTCCTGCCCACTTTGATTAGTCCATGAGGCACCCTGATTTGGTGCAAATTGTGCCTCTCCTCCTCCCTCTTCACTGGCCTGGCCATGGTACATGAGAGTTCCATAAACATCTGCTAAGGTCCTCTTTTTATAGCAATCCCCCTTGTTTGCACTGAGCATTCTTAACAAGCGCTTGCACACAGCCAAACTTTTTGACCAGTCCCGAGACTATCTGGGTCAGGGTTTGTTGTGGCCCAACACTTCTCTCATCTGCAGGTGTCACCCGACTCCCCAATATCTCTCTTGTACTGTCCCAGCCAGTGACCATGGGTCCGGCTGGGGAACATTGTTTTTGTGTGTCTCCTACTGTATCTTTATCCCTCTGTGGCTTCAAGCATCCAGGTCACCCTGTGCGAGACTGGCTCCCCTGCTCTGGAAGGGCAGGGAGATGCAAAGTTACAGTTGCTGATCCAGCTCTCCTCTGAAGCTCCTGTGGCAACTGCTGTCGCTGGCACCAGCTGGGGACTGCAGCAGCCCAGGTCCTGGTGCAGGTCCTGGGGACCTTTCTGTTGCCTGTGCAATCTCCTTACCATCTATTTTTAAGTGTCCTCTGCAATCTTTGACTTCCAGATGTCTTATATGCTGGGATTCCATTGGCTGTCTGCTCTGTTTTCTAGAAGATCAGCTAGGTGTCTCAGTTGGGTGCACGAGCAAGTGGGTTCAGCTCTCACCTACCTTGCTGCCATCTTTCTGATCTTTTTTTTTCATGAGCCTAAGTCATTATCATTGCTTTTTCATGGAGTTGTTCCAAACTTTTTAACTTCCATTTGTTTATTAGAACATTCAAGTGGACCATGTAGCTGTTTTTTTGTTGTTGTTGCTATTGTTAAATATTTTATTTATTTATTTTTAGAGAGAGGAGAAGGGAAGGAGAAAGAGGGGGAGAGAAACATCAATGTGTGACTGCCTCTCACATGCCCTCAAATAGGGGACCTGGCCCACAACCCATGCATATGCCCAGATTGGGAATCAAACTCACAACTGTTTGGTTGGCAGGCCAGTACTCGATCCACTGAGCCACACCAACCAGGGGTATTTTTTAATATCTTAATTAAGCATAATTAGGAGAGTTGTCTAAAAATACCATTACTTTTTTTTAAGCACAGTATTTATTGTGGTAGAATATTCTTTCCTGTAGAAAAATTTTTCTTGTTGGTATTCTTTCCTATCCAAATAAATTTATATTTCCAGTTGCTTACTTATTTATGCCTTGTTATTACCTCTGATGTATTTTTGCATATACTCTTTTGTTGTGCTCAGTGTATGTATTCATCCCCCTTACCCAAACTTTCCAGACAAAAAAAAATTAAAAAGAGAGTCATTGTGGTAAAATATAAATAAATATTTTGACTAAGAGGTTAATGTTAGAATATTAAGATTCTAGAGAGAGTTCTGTAGTGAAGGTTTAAAATTATTTTATCCTAACACTATTAATATTAAATTGAGAAAATAAACTGTATATGTGGGGACTTACTTCTAGTAGTAGCATTCATTAAAACTATATTTTCTTTAAAAAGATGCCTCATTCATTTGCTAAATCCACAAATGTGGTATTATTAAATATTGGCCAAATTATTTTAGGAACATAATCTCAATTTGGTAACTGGTATAACTGAGAATTTGTTTTTTTAATACAATTTTTTTTTACTAGCAGCCAAATTAACAGAGTATATTTGTGCTCTATAATGAAGTATACTGGCATACCACTATTTTGTTTTAAAAACATTATATTTTAATGATTTGTAGCTTATGATTCACTTTGAATCCTAATACTTTTGTTTTAATGAGTTGCCAAATTGCTTCTAATCCTAATCATTTTGTAATTGTTAATTTTACCTTCTCTAAATTGACTTGTATTTGTTTAGAATTCCAGCTCACCTTCTATTAAGAATTTGAATTCTAAAATTATCTCAATTTATATAATGTTATTTATAATTTCATTTAAAATGTATTTTTCTCGAAGAATTATCTATTGGTTACCCTGGCGAGGTACCTCCATTGGTTAGAGCACTGTTCTAATACAATATGCCAAAATTGCTGGTTCCATCCCCAGTTATGGGCAGATACAATAACCAACCAATGAATGCATAAATAAGTGGAATAACAAATCCATATTTCTGTCTCCCTCTCTCTCCATCTCCCTCTCCCTCTCTCCCTCTCTCTCCTTCCCTCTCCCTCATTCCCTTTCTGTCTGTTTCTTTTAATTTTTTTAAATTAAAGATTTTATTTATTTACTTTAAAGAAGTGAGGGAGAAAGAGAGGGAGAGAAACATGAAGACGTGGTTGCTTCTAGCCTGCCCCCTACTGGGGACCTGACCTGACCTTCAGCCCAGGCATGTTTCTTGACTGGGAATTGAACCTGTGACCCTTTGGTTTACAGGCCAGCGCTCAACCCACTAAGCCACACCCACCAGGTCACAATAAATAATTTTAAAAAACAAAAGAAAAAAATTTATCTATTGGGATCCAAGGGCAACTGTTTAAATTAATACTTATTTGAAATATGTATTCTTGGACCTATACTGTACTTACTGACTATATTTAACTTCTCATTCAATTGTACAGTTCTCACTTTCTTTTTTTAATTTTATTTAGTTATTTTTCAAGTACAGTTTTTTGTCTATTTCTCCCATCCCAGCTCCGCCCGCCCCATGCTCCCCACCTCCCTCCCATTTCCACCCCCCTTAGTTCTCGTCCCTGTGTCCTTCTTATTTGTTCCTCCAAATCCCTCCCCTTTTCCCCCTTAAATTCCCTTCCCTCTCCCCTCTGACATGACAGTTCTCACTTTCTACAATCCAAAAAGGATCTCTAGAACATAACTTCCCATTATGTTGATAAATATGTCCCAAGGAGCTGATGTCTTAATTCCTTTCTGCTGCGGCTAATTATTTGCATTAGAAGAGCAAATAAAATTTAAATGTTGAAAAAACACATTACTGTGAAGCATGCGAATCCCAAGTGGTTTAAAACCCATTGCATTTCCTGCTCACTCTCTAACCATGACCTCACTGTGCTGTGTGTGCCCATGCCTGCATTATATGTTGTAGGGCCTGTGAGTAACTGAAGGTTAAAATAAGAATTCCTGCATATGAAGTATTATGTGATTTTTATTAGTGTCCTGTAGGAAAAGAATATTTTTCATGAGAAACACATAAGTTTTTCTTGTGAGGAAAACATCTGCACAGCAGCTTGCACTCTGTGGATGAGGTTGAGTCTCACAACCAGCCACTTTGAGTATCAATTCCATGCATGAATGGGTCAACAACAGCCAAGGCTCAATTATGGTGTTTATAGAGGGGAAGGGGGCATAAATGGGATAAATGGTAATGGGAAAATACAAAAACAAAGAAAAAAACTTAATTACAAAAGGAGCACTCACATAATAAGGCACATTCCTAGAGCACTCAGCTCAGCTGGATCCCAAAGGATACCTACATATAAGGCCACCTCACTAAGTCTAGGAGTCATAATGATCTATCTAGTACATAGATATAAATATAAAAAGAGAGCCAAAATGGGGACACACACATGTACACACACACCAAACAGGCCACGAATGAAAGAACAGGAGGAATCTCAAAAAAAAATATAGATGAAATTGAGGTAAGCAATCTATAATTTTTAGAGTTCAAAGTAATTCTTACAAGGTTGCTCAAGGAAGTTAGTGAGAACTACAACAGCATGAAAAAGGACATAGAAACCATGAAAAAGAACCAGTCAGAAATGAAGGCTACCATATCTGACATCAAGAATACACTGGAAGGAATAAAAGGTAAGTTGGATAAACACAGGATTGAACCAGTGATTTGGAAGACAAAGTAGGAAAAAGACACCCATTGAGTGCAGCAAAAAGAAAAAAAGAATGAGTATAATTTAAGGGAACTTCGGGATTACAAGAAGCATTACACCATGTGCATCATTGGGGTACGAGAAGAAGAGAGAGAACAAAGGATTGAGAATTTCTTTGAAGAAATAGTGACTGAAAACATCCTTAATCTGGTGAAAGAAAAAGACACTCAAGTCCAGAAAGCTCAGATAATCTCTAATAAAAATGAACCTAAAGAGACCTACAGCTAGACACATCATAATTAAGATAGCAAAGCTTAGAGACAAAGAGAGAATCTTAAAAGCAGCAAGAAGAAAGCAGATAATTGAGTTCTCATAAGAACTGTCAGCTGATCTCTCAACAGAACATTTCCAGCCAGAATAGATTGGCATGAAATGTCAAGGACCTACAACCAAGATTACTTCACCCACCAAGGCTATCACTTAAAATTGAAGAAGAGACTTCTGGTCAAGATTGCAGCATAGGTAGACATGACTCACTTCTTTATACAACTGCATCAAAACTACAGCTAAAATATGGAACAACCATTACTCAGAACCATCAGAAATGAGTTGAATGGAAATCTGACAATCACAGAAATAAAAAAAAACCACATCCATTCAGACTGGTAGGAGGGGCACAGATGTGGGATGAATTGGTCCCATACCTACATGTGGTAGATAAAAATTCAGGAGGGATATCTTGGGAACAAGGAGTTCCAGCCCCACGCCAGACCCTCCAGCCCTGAGTTCCACTGCCAGGGAGATAAGAAAGCCCACAAATTTTGGCTGCAAAAATCCAGGGGGTGATTGAGTTGGTGGAAGAAACTGCTGAAGCCCCAAATAGTTCCTCTTGAAGAACTTCCACACAGATTCACCAAATCAGATTCACTCCTTCTGAGTTGCAGCACTGGGGTAGCATCTTGGAAGGTATCAGTAGCATATTGGGGGCAACTGAAGTGAGTGGCATCAAGACTAACAGAGACTATTGTCCCTTTTCTAGACCTTCCTTCCACAGAGCAACAGAACCACCAAGCTGGTGCCATATCTGAGACTCCATCAACTTGGCTAATGCTGTTTGACCTGCCTTGGAGATCCCCAGAGATTCCACCCCACCCAACATATGGGCCTCTTCTCTATAGCAGCTTCTCTATATGAATGTCTGGTCTTAGCTTATGCTTCACAACTTTATAAATCCTGTCAAACAAGCAACAAGCTGGCATCAGTGAGCCCCAGGACTGTCACTAGCAGCAGTCAGCCTAGATTCACAGCTTGGCTTTGGCTGGGATCTCCAAGCCCAGCACAAGTAGCAGCCATCTCAGTTGTTTTATAGCTGAGGCCAGGTGGCCCTGGGAAAACACTGAGCTTGACTTACACCACCCAAAAAACCCCAGTGCCAGTGAACCCACTGAATAGCCACAGACCACACTGGAGCACCACCACCCTGCCCCTGCACAGCTGATTCTCCGCAGAAGGTGGATGTTGGTGGTAATGGGTCATAGCCAATCCTTGCAGCTGAGTGGCCAGGGTAAATTCCTCCCATTGTTCTGCAAACAGAAAACAAGGTTCAACTGAAAAAAGGGGAGGGTATACTCAGCCCACATGAAGGGTGCACCTTGAGTACCTAGCTTGGATGATAGGGAAAGCTGTGCCCCTGAACCCCAGAGGACACCTACTACTCACATTACCAAGACATAGAGTCAAAGAAGCTCTACCTAATACACAGAAACAGACATAAGGAGGTTACAAAATGAGGAGACAAAGAAACATGGCCCAAATGAAAGAACAGATTAAAACTTCAGAGTGTGAGCTAAGCCAAATGTTGATAAATAACCTTTCAGATGCAGAGTTCAAAACACCAGATGTAAGAATGCTCAAGGAACTTAGACAGGACTTTAGCAGCATAAAAAAAACCAAGTCACTAATTAAAATAAAGAACAATCCACAGGAAAACAATTAGAGTAGATGAAGCAAAAATCAAATTAATTATTTAGAATATAAGGAAGCAAAGAAACCAACCAATCAGAACAAGAAGAAATATGAATAAAAAAATGAGGATAGTATACACAGCTTTTGTCACAACTTCAAGAGGTCCAATATTCATATAATAGGAGTGTAAGAAGAAGAAGAAGAGAAAGAGCAAGAAATTGGAAATCTATTTAAAAATTAATGAAAGAAAACCTCCCTAATTTGATGATGAAAATAGACATGCAAGTCCAGGAAGTACAGAGTGTCCCAAACAAGAGGGATGTGAAGAGGCTCACTGTAAGTCACACCATAATTAAATTACTAAAGGTTAAAAATAAATAGAGAATCTATTTAAAAGAATAGATAATCTGTTCTTAAAAACAGCAAGAGAAAAAAAGGGAAGGGAATTTAAGACGGAAAAAAGGGAGAGATTTGGAGCAACAGATATGAAGGACACAGGGATGAGAACTAAGGGGGGTGGAAATGGAGGGAGGTGGGGAGCACGGGGCGGGGGAAGCTGGGATGGGAGAAATAGACAAAAAACTGTACTTGAAAAATAACTAAATAAAATTATTTTTAAAAAAGTTAGTTACATACAGCAGAGTTGCCATAAGAATGTTAGCTTCTTCCTCAAAAGAAACTTTGCAGGCTAGAAGGGATTGGTAAGAAATATTCAAAGTCATGAAAAGCAGGGACCAACTGCCCAAATTGCTTTACCCAGCAAAGCTATCATTTAAAATATAAGGGCAGTTAAAGAGCTTCCCAGACAAGAAAAAACTAAAGGAGTTCATCATAACCAAATCATAATTATATTAAATGCTAAAGGGACTTATTTTTTAAAAAAAAGATGAAAACTATGAACAATAAAATGGCACAAATATATATCTGTCAACAATTGCATCTAAAAACCAAACTTAGCAAATAAGAAAAACAAATAAAATCATGGATACAGAAAGCATTTTGATAGTTGCCAGATGGGAGGGGGTGTGGGGGAATGGGTAAAGAGGTGAGGGTATAAAGAAGTAGAAATAGATAGTGACAGAATAGCCATTGGGATATAAAGTATAGTTTAGGAAATGGAGTAGCCAAAAAACTTATACACATGACCTATTGACATGAACAATGTTTGAGGAGTTCCCTGAGGGAGGGTGGTTTGCCGGGTAGTGGGGGGAAATGGGAAAAATCAGGGCAATTTAATAGAATAATAAAAAATAATAAAATTGAAGGACAAATGAAGAGCTTTTTTAGAGAAGAAAGATCTAAAGAACTTTGTTACCACCAAACCATTATCATAAGAAATGTTAAGAGGCCTTCTTTAAAAAGTATAAATAGAAGAAAAACAACAACAAACTACTACAACAACAAAAGATAGAGTTAAAATGGCAATAAATATGTTCATTTCAACAACCAATTTAAATGTAAAGGGCTTAGATGCTTCAATCAACTCAACACCAGGAAAACAAATAATCCAATTAAAAAATGGGCTAAGGACCTGAATAGATGCTTCTCCAAAGAGGACAAATGGCCAATATACATGTGAAAAAATGCTCAAGTCAGTAATCATCAGAGAAATGCAAATTAAAAGCACCATGAGATACCACCTCACACCTGCCAGAATGGTTACCACCAACCAACTAATAAACAACAAATGCTGATGAGGAAGTGGAGAAAAAGGAACCCTTGTACACTGTTAGTGGCACTGATGGGTGCAGCCCCTCTGAAAAGCAGTATGGAATTTCCTCAGAAAATTAATAAGTGGAACTGACTTTTGACCCAACAGTCCCACATCTGGGAATATTTCCTAAGAATTCTGAAACACCAATTCAAAAGAATATATGTATTTCTAAGTTCATAGGAGCATTATTTATAATAGCTAAAGTATGAGAACAGCCCATGTGTCCATCAGTAGATGAGTGGATAAAAAAGCAGTGGTACATAGAAACAGTAGAATACTACACGGCTGTAAAAAAGTGGAAAGTCTTACATTTTCCTACAGCATGCATGGACCTAGAAATGATTAAATTAAGTGAAATAATCCAGTCAGGAAAAGACAAATACCATATGATCTCATTTATATATGGAATCTAATGAACAAAATAAACTGATGAAAAAATAGAAACAGAGACATGGGCACATGGAACACACTGACTTCTGTGGGATCCTGGAGGGTAAGGGGGTGGGGGGCACTGGATGAAATAAGGTGAAGAGATTAGCCAAAGAACATATATGCATAACCCATAAAACAGACAAAAGTGTGGTGATGTCCAGAGGGGTGGACGGTGTTAGGATGGGTGGAGGCAAAAGAAGGGGGATGGGAAATGGGAACATCTGTAATAGTGTTAACAATAAAATTAAGAAAATAAAAAGCTCTCAGCATTTTTAGTTTACTGTTGCCTCTCAAATTCTTTCCATTTTTACCTTGGAAGTGAAAGGTTTTTTTTGGGGGGGGGGGTTGGTATCATTTTAGTTTGGTATCATTTTGGTACATTTATACAACCATAGCCTTCATTTTGCAACTTTTTCTCAATTTAAGAAGAAACAAACTCTCTAAAAAATGTGTTTTAGGGGGTAAAAAATCACTGGTAGACATAGTTCAGAGAAAGCATATATAAGATTTTTTCATTGGCAGACGTTAAGGAGAAACTTTTAGTTTACTAATTCAAATATCTTAACAACATATGCACTGTCATAAAATAATCTTATTAAAAAATAAAAAAGATCCCTAAAAACCTTACGAACTATTCTTTACCATTACTTCAACAAAATTTATGTTCCAGGATTTGGTTGATCTATCTCTGTATGCCCAAAGCTAATTTTTCACTTCCTTTTTGTTCTTATTTTCCCACCTTTCTCATTCTGCCTTTAGTTTAGTAAAATGCCCCACCCCCACAAAATCTTGTTTTGTACATGTAGGTAGTACAAACATTGTTACCAGTTTAATCAGAATCACTGTCATCTCCTACCTTATTTGCTATAATAGCTACTTATTTGATCCCCCTTCTTCCTAACGGCACCACAGTTTATTTTCCACATAGCAGTGATCTTTTATAAATAGGTCTGATTATGCCACTCTTTTTGTATAAACCTTCCAAACACTTCTCATGTCTCTCAGAATAAAAGAAAAAGAGTTTATATAAGTCCATATTCTTTGACCCCAGCTATCTATCTGACATTATTTCCTAACAATTTGCTCTTGTTCAGTCAACTTGAGACACACTGGATTCCTTGGTATTCCTCAAAATAGAATAGTCTGATTTCTACCTCAAAGTTTTGCTCCTTGTTCTCTCTGTCTGGAGTGCTCTGCTCCTAGATAGCTTCACTAACTTCCGGTCTCAAATGTAACTATATCAGAGAAGCCTTCTCTGATAGTCTTGTATAAAATAAGAAATTCTCATTGATTCTGTTTTATGATGTCTACCATACATTATTTTTCTCCATACCACTGTCATCAACTGGCATTTTAAGATTTTTTTATTTATCATCTGTTCCCCAATGAAAATATATAGTGCATGGAGTCAGGGATTTTGTTTTGTTCATTGTTTTAACTCACTGCTTAGTTGGAACTCTAAAAGTAAATAGCAAAGGAAGAAATAAATGACTTGTTGGAGGTCCAAGAAGTTATTTATGTCTGCATCATTGCTTCATTTGTTCTTTGTATAATTGAAATAGCTTTTTACCTTAATTTTTTATCCTACACTTACTTCATACCATATCACACTCGGGAAAACTATTTATTATTATAGTGCCCAAGACATGAATATAGTGTCTCAGGTGGGTATCTTCAAACTCAACCTCTGAATCTCTTTTATTCTTGATCTGAGAAACATTTACCTTTTGAAAGTTGTGAATGGGTGGATGTTCTTGCTTTTGGACAACAAAGGCTCAACAGTTGAATGTTTCCATATAATAATGCTTGGCATAATTGAACTGACATAGTATTTAATCATATTACTCATCACATATTAATATGAATAACACAAGTAGTGTACATGGATGCCTCTAATGGCTATACTCTGAATACAAAATGGGCATGCCAAGTATTTCTGGGGTTGTTTTTGAGTAACGATGAGGAAAGGTGGGTGAAATCAAGGCCTTCTGAAAACCTTTAGATTTATATAACATTACTACACTGCATTGACACACACAGCATAAGTTTACAACTCTTTTTTTTCTCATTCTTTCAGTGTTAAACAGAGCAGATTGAGGATATATGATTTGATGGAAAGTCCATTTCCCCAAATTTAAAATCCCATTCTTTAGCTTGCAGAAATTTCTTTTGGACACCTATAACTAAGGACATATATAAGTGAAAAAACTCTTCATATAACATCATATATGTGTGTATATATGTATATATATATATGTATGTATATATATATATACATATATAAAACCTAAAGACTTATAGCTTTCTCTCTTACATACTATGTCCATACTTAATATTTGTATTAACTTGCTCAGCAGTTTTACTCTAAATAGCTTGAGAATAGTGAAAGGGGTACATTATCTTCTGTATTAATAGTGAGGAGAAGATCTGTCATCTTTGCCTATTTTTTCTCATTTTTTCCTTATCTTCCTCTGATCTTCAGACTGAATTTTGAGATTTTTCAAAATAATTCTGGTATTATCTTATGAAATGAAATGTGAAAATGTCCTTGGAAACTCTAAAGCAAGGCAAATTGAGGGTTTAATACATAATTATCCCCTTTTTCTCATTTTATGTTTTTAATTAAAAAATATTGTATTTTTCCATTAGCATTTAATCCCCTTATGCCTCCCCCTACAGGCCCCACACTGTTGTCCCTGTCCATGAGTCCCTTCTCCTTTTTTCTCAATCCCTCCATCCCCTATCCTCCCCCACCCCTTAGCTATCAACCTGCTCTCTATAAAAGTCTGTCTCAATCTTGCTTGTTAGTTCAGTTTGTTCATTATATTCTACATATGAGTCAAGTCATATGGTATTTGTCTTTCACTGACTGGCTTGTTTCACTTAGCATAATGTTCTCCAGGTCCATCAATACTGTTGCAAAAGGTAAAATTTTCTTCTTTTAAAGGATGAGTAGTATTCCATTGTGTAAATGTCCCATGGTTATTTTATTCACTCATTTACTGCTGGGCACTTGGGTTGCTTCTATATCTTGGTGATTGTAAATAATGCTTCAGTGAACACCGGGGTGCTTATGTTCTTTTAAATTAGTGTTTTGTGTCCCTTCAGATATATACCCAGAAGAGGGATTGCCGAGTCAAAAGGCAAATCCATTTTTTAAAGAATCATATGCTTTATTTTTTAAAGATTTTGTTTATTTATTTTTAGAGAGGGGAAGGGAGGGAGAAAGAGAGAGAGAGAGAAACATCAACTTGTGGTTGCCTCTTACATGGCCCCCATTGGGGACCTGGCCCACAACCCAGGCATGTGCCCTGACTGGGAATCGAACCTGTGACCCTTTGGTTTGCAGCTGCACTCAATCCACCGAGCTATGCCAGCCAGGGCAAAGCAAATCCATTTTTAATTTTTTGAGTGTCTCCATACTGCTTTCCACAGTTGCTTTAGCAATCTGCATTCCCACCAACAGTATAAAAGGGTTCCCCTTTTTCCATATCCTTACCAGCACTTATTGTTTGTTGATTTATTGAGGATAGCCATTCTGTCAGGTGTGATATGATATTTCACTGTGGTTTTAATTTGCATTTCTCTAATGGTTAGTGTTTTTGAGCATCTTTTCATATGCCTGTTGCCATCTGTATGTCCTCTTTGGAGAAGTGGCTGTTTAGATGCTTTGCACATTTTTAAACTGGGTGGTTGTTGTTGTGGTGTTGAGTTTTGTAAGTTCTTTGTAAATTTTGAATATTAACCCCTTATCAGGTGTATTGGTGAATATGTTCTCCCATTCTGTGGGTTGTTCTTATATTTTGTTAATGTTTTCTTTGCTGTACAAAACATTTTAGTTTGATGTAGTCCAATTTGTTTATTTTTCTTTCATTTCCCTTGCCCAAAGAGATATATCAGATAAAATATTGCTACAAGCAGTGTCTGAGATTTTGCTGCCTACGTTTTGTTCTATAATTTTTATGGTTTTTTATCTATTTAAGTCTTTAATCCATTTTGAATTTATTCTTATTTGTGGTATAAGAAGGTGGTCTACTTTCATTTATCTGCTCTAGTTTCATTTTAAATAGCATAATTTCTCTTAGTTTGTTCTTCTTTCTCAGGATTGCTGTTGCTATGTGGGGCATTTTGTTGTCCCAATATATTTTTGAAATATTTGTTCTAGTTCTGAGAAATATGTCATGGTATCTTGATAGGAATTACATTGAATTTTTAGATTGCTTTGAGAAGTATGGACATTTTAATGATATTAATTCTTCCTATCCATGAACACATTATGTGTTTCCACTTATTTGTGTCTTCTTCATTTTCTTTCTTCAAGCATCTTATAATTTTCCAAATACAGGTCTCTGACATCTTTAGTTAGGTTTATTCCTAGGTATTTTATTGTTTTTGAAACAAGAATGGAATTGTTTTCTTAATTTACCTTTCCATGAATTTGTTATTGGCATATAAAAATTCAACGGATTTCTGGATATTAATTTTGTATCCTGCTCACTCACTGAATTCATGTATCAGTTCTAGTAGTTTCTTTCTGGAATCTTTGGGATTTCCTAAGTATAGTATCCTGTCATCTGTGAATAAAGTCCGTTTTACTTCCTCCTTTCCAATTTGGATGCCTTTTATTTCTTCTAGCTTGATTGCTGTGGGTAGGACTTCCATTATTATGATGAAAAATGGAGGTGAAAGTGGTCATCCCTGCCTTGTTCCCAATCTTAAAGGGAACAATTTTAGTTTTTGCCTGTTGAGTATGATGCTGGTAGTGGGTTTGTCATATATGGCCTCTATTATATTTAGGTATGTTTCCTCTACTCTCACTTTCCTGAGAGTTTTTTTCATAAATGGATGCTGAAATTTATCAAATGCTTTTTCTGCCTCTGTTGATATGATCATGTGTTTTTTATCCCTCATTTGTTTATGTGGTGAATCACATTTATTGATTTGCAAATGTACCAAACTTGTATTTCCAGAAAAAATTCCACTTGATCATGATGTATGCTATTTTTGATGCATTGCTGTATTCAGTTTGCTAATATTTGTTTGAATTTTAGCATATACATTCATCAGGGATATTGGCTTATAATTTTCTTTTTTTGTAGTGTCTTTATCTGGTTTTAGAATTAGAACAATTCTGGCCTCCTAAGATGAGCATGGAATTCTTCCCTCCTCCTTAATTTTTTGAAATAGTTTGAGGAGAAGTGTTAGTTTTCAGAATATTAGATAAAATCTACCTGTGAAACCTTTGAGTTTAGGGCTTTTGTTTATTAGCTTTTTAAAAAAAATTACTACTTCAATTTTGCTAGGTGGAATCCATTTCTTCAGATTCTCTGATTCTTCCTAATTTAGTTTTGGAAAATTTTATGTTTCTAGGTATTTACCCATTTTGTCCAGTTTGTCCAGTTTGTTGGCCTATAGTTATAGTTGTTCATAGCATTTTCTTGTAATCCTTTGTATCCTTTCACTTCTAATTTTATTTATTTAGGTCCTTTTCCTTTTTTCTTGATGAATGTGGTTAAAGGTGTGTCAATCTTGTTTATCTTCCCCAAGAACAAGCTCCTGTATTTACTGATCACTTATAGACTTTATTTCATTTATTTCTGCCCTGATTTTATTATTTCCTTCATTCTACACACTTTGAGCTTTGTTTCTTGTTCTTTTTTAAGTTCTTTCAAGTGAATTTAGATTATTCAGTTAATTAAGCAAATTTAGATTACTTATTTTTCTTGAAATGGGCTTACAGTTCTATGAATTTTCCTTTTAGGATTATTTCTCACTGTCCCACAGATTTTGATTCTTGTTTTCCCATTTTCATTTGTTTCCAGGTATCTTTTAAAAAATATATTCAATTATTTTTTTAATCTTCACCTGAGGGTTTATTTATTTTTTGAAATGTTTTTATTGTTTTTCAAGTACAATTATCTCCATTCCCCCCATCCCTCCCCACTCTAGCCATCCCCAACTCCCACCTTTGATTCTACCTCACTTTGGCTTTGTCCATGTGTTTTTTATACATGTTCATTGACAATCCTTCCTCCTTTTCACCTGATTATCCCCTCCCACCTTCCCTCTGGTTACTGTCAATTTGTTCTTTATATCTCTCTGGTTATATTCTGCTTGCTTGTTTGTTTTGTTGATTAAGTTCCACTTATAGGTGAGATCATATGGTATTTGTCCCTCACTGCCTGGTTTATTTCACTTAGCATAATGCTTTCCAGATCCTATCATGCTTTTGCAAAGAATATGAACTCCTTCTATTTTTGCTGTGTAGTATTCCATTGAGTAAATGTACTGTAATTTTTGATCCATTCATTTACTGATAGGCACTTAGCTTGTTTCCAGCACTTGGTATTGTTAATTGTGCAGCTAAGACCATTGGGGTGCATAAGTTTTTTTGAATTGATGTTTCAGGATTCTTTGGCTATACTCTAAACAGTGGAATTTCCTGGTCAAATGATAACTTTTGATTTCTTCCTTGATGTTGTTGTTGACACACTCATTGTTTAATAACTTGTTCTTTAGCTTCCATGTCTTTGTGTGTTTTCCATGTTCCTCTTGTGATTTATTTCTAGTAGCATAGCATTGTATTCAGAAAAGAGGCTTGATATGATTTTAGTATTCTTAAATTTATTGAGACTTGTTTTGTGTCCTAATATATGGTCTGTTCTAGGAAACAGTCCATCTGTACTTGGAAAGTATGTTTATTTTGCTACTTTGGGAAAAATGATCTGAAATTATCAATTAAATCTAATAGATCCAATGGACATTTAAGGTCGCTATCTTCTTGTTGATGTGTTCTAAAAAATCTATGCATTGAAGTCAATGGAGTGTTAAGTTCCCCCATTGGCTGTTTCTTTTTATCTTCCCCTTTATGTCCATTGAGATTTGCTTTACATATTTAGATGACCCTATGTTGGGTATGTAAATATTTGTAGGGTTATGTACTCTTGTTGGATTTTTCCCTTCATCATTATGTGGTATCCTACTTTGTCACTATAGCCTTAGTTTTAAAGTCTATTTTGTCAGATACAGGTATTGCTATCCACCTTTTTTTTTTCGTTCCATTTGCATGTGGTATCTTTTTCCATCTCTTTACTGTTACCCTGTGTTTATCTTTTCATCTGAGGTTGTTCTCTTGTTTTATTATCCATTCAGCCACTCTATGCCTTTGGTTGGAGCTTTTAAGCCATTTAGATTTAAGGTGATCGTTGATGGATATATATTTAGTGCCATTTTATTATTAGACTACTTTCTTGTTTTTTTCTCCTCCTCCTCCTCCTCTTCCTCTCTTTCTCCTTCAAACAAGCCCTTTAACATTTGTTGCAGTAGTGGTTTGGTGTTAACAGGCTCCTTTACCTTTTTATTGTCCAGGAAGATCCTTATTTCTCCTTCAATCTTAAATAATAGACATGCTGGGTGAAGTAGTCTTGGTTGAAGGTCTATGCTTTTCATCACATTGAATACTTCAGGTCACTCCCATGTGGCCTAAATTGTTTCTGTTGAGAAATTAGGTGAGAGTCTAATTGCTGTTCCCTTGTAGGTAACTACCTGCTTTTCTCTTTCACCTTTTAGGATCTCTCCTTGTCTTTAAGCCTTCCTATTTAAATTATGGTGTGTCTTGGTGTAGGCATCTTTGGGTTCAACTTGTTTGTTACTCTTTGAGCTTCCTGGATTGTGTGTCTTTTTCTTTCACCAGATTAGGGATGGTTTTGGTCATTATTTCTTCAGATAGGTTCTCAATCCCTTGCTCAATCACTTCTCCATCTGATATTCCCATGATGCACTTGCTGTTATGCTTCTTGTTATCCAAAATGTTTCTTAAGCACTCCTATTTTTTTTTAGATTTTTTTATCGTTGGTCAAGTACAGTTGTCTGTATTTTCTCCCTGTCACTTTCCCTCACCTCAGCCATCTCAACCTCCTTTCCCTGATCCCACCCTCCATTGGTTTTGTCCCTGTGCCCTTTATAGTTGTTCCTAAAAACTCTTAAATTCTTTTCTCTTTTTGGTGCTCTGCTCGTGTTTTTTTTTTTTTTCCCTACCTTGTCTTCCAAATCACTGATTTCATCCTCTGATTCATCTAACCTACTGTTTCTTTCCAGTGTATTATTTCTTTCAGATATTGTGTTCTCTATTTTTGACTTTGTTATGTTCCTATGTCTTTTTTATGCTATTAAATGTCTTTATAATCATTACTCTAAACTCTATATCTGAGAAATCACTTGCCTCCATTTTATCTAATTTTTCTTCTAGATATATTTTTTTGTTTTTTCTTTTTGGGATCTGTTTCTTTGTGTTCCCATTTTAGCTGCTTCTCTGTATTTTTTCTATGTATTAGGTAGTTCTCCAAAGGCCCTGTTGCAGACTCCTGTCAGACACTGCCTGTGACTAGATTTGGACAGCCTGTTGTAGCTATCCTTGTGTGGCTCCCTCTATTGAGTTTATTTGTGTGCAGAAAGAACCAGGCTGTTCAACGAGGGCAACTTTTACAATCACTGAGCTTGGGAGAGGGTCAGCTATATTTTCAGAGCTCCCAGAGTTAGACCTTATTTGTTAAACTTAAACAGTGATGTAATTTCAAGCTGTACTCAGCAGGCAGGCTTAAGCTGCACAGGGTGGGACAGAGTATTCCTGTCTGTGGTGAGGCTATTGCTTCCCTTCTTGTTTCCCTTCTTCTTAATTTGCTCTGCCTGAGAAAGACTGCCTCTGCAATGTGGGGAATGAGTCAGTACAGGCATCCTGGTGGGTGACCATTTATTTCTTTCTCCAGGACCACTAACTCCAGACCCTCTTCATGTATCTCTAGTTTACTCTGTCCTCCCTCAGCCAGAGAGCAAGTTAAGTGGCTTTAAATGGAATTTTCTGCATTGGTCCTTTAAGAGACTCTGCATCTCCAGCCTTCTCTCCCTGGTAGCTACAAACTCCACTGCTTTTCAGATTCATATGTATATTATTTGGGTTCCTTTCCCAGTTTTGGTGCTTTAGGCTGGGGAGCCCAGCTTGGTGTTTAGACCCCACACTTCCCAGGGGAAATCCCTGGCCACAGAAATATCCCTCTGGAACTTCAGCTGCCACCTGTGGAAGTCCAGCCAGCACTCTCATGCCTCCTCCACACTCCCTACAAGACACATTGAGGTGAAATGGTTTCTTCTGTTTGTCCTTGGTTATAAGGCATCTCTCCAGCTAGTGTTCAGTCAGTTACTCAGGATGTTTTCTCTACAATTTAGATGTAATTCCAGATTTCTGCTGGAAGAAGGTTAGTGTAGCTTCTACTTATTCCTTCACTATCTTGGGTCCTCCTCATTTAAAAAAATTGCTAAGTCACAGTTTCTGCTTCTGTACTCCTGCTCTTTAGATACCCAGTGTCCTTCATGCTGCCACCTGGCTATTCCAAACCCCAGTGCATTTTGCTTTTTTGCACTAAGTGCAGAAATTGATATTAAAGGACCCCTTTTATAATAATAATGCATATTAGAGTATGACTGAAAATAAATTCTTTTGGAAAATATAAGTATCATTCCAGGTAGTAAAATAGCCAGCTTGGTTTATTGCACAGAGTTCCATGTTAAGTGCCAGTACACCTGTATTCTAGCACTTTATCTGTCTATAACTATTGTGTGATGTTGGATGGATCATTTCCTCTAAAATAAAAAGAAACTGTATTCATTTTTAGCTTACTCTCAACTAAAACATTTTATGTGAAATACATAGAATCAAATTATAAACTGTGAACATGTTCTCTCCTCACTATCACATGAGCAAGCATGTACATAAGAGTGAATGGGAAAAACAATATGTGCTGAAATAAAAATAAAACCAACATAAATTATTACAAATAACTTTGTTCATGAAGCTCAGGAGGCTCAGTTAAAATTTAAAAATTTGGGGTTGTTTTGTTTGTTTGGTTTCTTAGCCTACTATTTTCACACCATCCCCCTCTTTCTCAGTCAGGAATGGAGTCTCCTCATATTTACCCAGAGTGCTGAAACAAGGAAAGGAGAATGTAGAGTGCATGAAGGGTGTATTGTGCTAGGAATAAGGAAATCAATAACCACCTGGCATTCTCTTGTCTTAAGTGCATGGCATTAATATTCCATAAATATTAATTTCTTCACAATTTTACTTTGTTCTATGCTCATTCATACATGTAGCTGTTGGTGGCACCAACTCAGAAATAAAATATGGAGTTGGGCAAGCTGTTTGATAAACTTTTGCTTTTTAAAATTAGACACAGATTTCCATTTTTATGGACTTTACACACAGAGACATACCTCTTTAGAATCTACATAAAATATTGGGCTGTCGCCTGGTCCAGCCTATTAATTATACATTAAAAATAAACACAATTCCCAACTACAAGACTACTGCATATCTTTGCTGTCCTTTGACTTAAAGGAAGTGACACAGGGGTTTTATACAGTGCACCACATAGAAAGTTTACCCCAAAATCTCTTGAGACACCCTTCTTCTTCCACTGGGAACTGCTAAAGAGTTTTTAGAGCTTCAACTAGATCATTCCTTCACTTCTTTGCTACCCCATCCTCCAATCATGCTGTACATACAATCATGCCAACTATATACACGCAATGAAGTGTGCCAGCCCATGCAAAGTATGATCTCTTTTCTCAGTCTGGCAGTTTTTTATGTGACAATCATCCTATTATGCAGACAAACAAGGAGAGAAGCAATTAAGGCTTCTCAGAAGGTAAGGGATTATGAATTTTGATAGTTTTTAGCAGTGATGAGAGTTTACAATCATTCATACTTTGGTACATTTTTTGTTGTTACATTATAGAAAATGTATATTCCTGTAACTACAAAATGAATTTCATCTGATAGCCTCACTTTGTTTTGCCCAAATAGGAAAAAAAATTGAAATCTGTATGTTCTTGAGGCATTTGTATTTCTTTACTTCCAGAGAAGTATGTTTTGTGTTGCCCTCTTATCACTTCTAATTCTTTGCTGTTGTAATTTTATTAATGTCAAAGTAGCCCTACATGTCTATTGATAAAACTATTCTACAAAAAAAGAAAGGCAAAGCAATTTGTTGTTTCTAATTGGTATTTAATTATACATCTCTGTTCTTTTTGATATCCCTCTAATTGTGTCCAAAAATATTTAATTTCTGCTGGGCTGAAACAATGCCAGATTCTAAAATATGATTAATTACTTGCTTACTCATATTGCCCTATTAAAGGAATGTCATTAAGTTTTATTTTCTGAGGCAACTCGTTTTTCTGGCTGTGTAAGATCAAATTTTAATTTGATCTAACAAAATGTACAATAATGGAGAATATATGGGAATAATCTATGAATATGTAAATAATTTAATGTTTATTTTCTTATTACTGGAATTACATTTCTTATGAGAGGATATTTAAAAATAGGATATGAATAAATCATTTTATTCTTTACATGTCAACTGTTCATAAAACATTGAAAATATGTTTATTTTTTAACAAAAAATTGTTATTTGGCTGTACATTTGATATTTTATTTTAAAATAAGATATTGGTTATTAAACTGTTGAAATGATCCTGATAATTTTCTCTCAAAATATTCACTTTAATTATGACTTATTAATGACACAAACCATTTTCAATTTTCTTTACAAAGTTTTTTAAGCCCTTTACTTTTTAATTTTTAATTAAAGATAATTTACATACAGTAAAGTTCGCTCATTTTGTGTTACGTTTTATATATTTTGAAAAACATGTAGATGTGTAATCACTACCCCAACTAAGGTATAGAATAGTTTGATAATGCTCCACAATTTTCCATATTCTTTTTAGTCAGCCCCTCCTCCCATTTTACATTTCCTGGTCACCACTAATAAGTTTTTTGTCCTTACATTTTTGTCCTTTCAAGTATGTAAGTTTTTTTGGTATTTAAAAAAAGAGTAAATACATTCTGCATGTAACATCATAAAAATTTAATGTGCCCAATATGTTAGTTTGATGCATTCACATATAATTGTCATTGTAGCAGTATTGTGTCACATTACATAATTATAGTACAATATTATCGTCTATATTTATTACACTTACCTCTATGGCTTATTTACTATGCATTGCTAGTTTGTACTCTTAACATCAGTATTGTCTCTCCACCCTCATCCCTTGATAACCACAATTGAACTCTTTTTTACAAGTTTGAGTTTTTAAAATTCCACACATTAGTGGTATACAGTACTTGTCTTCATTTAGCAAAACATGTCCAAGGTCCATCCATACTGTCTAAGGTAGCAGAATATACTTTATTTCTCATTGCTAAATAATATTCTGTGCATATATATCATATTCAAGTCTGTGTTCTAAATATAACCTTACAGTATTTATCCTTCAGAGTCAGACATCTTTCAGCATTTGAGATTCTTCTGTATTGTTTAGTATCTTTTTTGCCTTTTCAAGAGTGTAGTTGCTTGCTCCTATCATAATTTCTTAGAAGTTAAGAATTCTCTCATTTTTTCCACATATATTTTTATATAGGCTTAAATTTTATTTTGGCTTATAGATAGTTTTTGGTTTATCAACAAGAGACCTTACTGATTAATCATTTCTAAGATTCATTTTTGGGGTCTTTACCATAGTCCTCTACCGTCATTCCTGCTTCCACCCCAATGTTCCTCTTGGTCTCATATTTGCTTTTCTTGTTCCCAATAGTTCATGTCTTTTGCTCCTTGTAATCTGATTAGAAAATGTTAAGACTCATTCAGGTAGCTAATATTCTTAAAAAAGAAAGTGGTTCATGGTAAGTTATTTAATAATGTTCATTCATTTACTCACTCACTTATTCATTTCTCTTTTTAAAAATTTATTCTTCATTGTGTTTTTTCATTACGATTTACTCCCCTTATACTCCCTCCCTGCCAGCAATCACCATAGTGTTGTTTATGCCCAGGTGGCATTTTTCCTTTTAGTTCTATCCCCGGACTCCCTAAAACCATCAGTTCCAGAAAAATGGCAAAGAAGTATGAAGAATGTAAGAATTCTAGAATTGAAGGGAAACTGAGAACATGAAATTAATTTTTTAATTTTATTTTTTAACTTTTTGATTTAATTGTTGTTCAAGTACAATTTTCTGCATTTTACTCCCATCCCAGCCCACCCTGACGTGCTCCCCACCTCCATCCCATTTCTACCCCCCTTAGTTGTTGTCCATGTGTTCTTTATATTAGTTCCTGTAAATTCTTCCTATTTTCCCCTGAAAATCCCTCCCCTCTCTCCTCTGGTAACTGTCCACCCGTTCTCTATTCCAGTGTCTTTGGTTATATTCTGCTTGCTTGTTTGTTTTGTTGTTTAGGTTCCTGTTAAACGTGAGATCATATGGTATTTGTCCTTCACCGCCTGGCTTATTTCACTCAACATAATGCATTCCAGTTCCATCCATGCTGTTGCAAAGGGTAGGAGCTCCTTCTTTCTTTCTGCTGCATAGAATTCCATTGTGTATATGTACCATAATTTTTGATCCATTCATTTACTGATGGGCATCTAGGTTGCTTCTAGCTCTTGGCTATTGTAAATTGTGCTGCTATGAACATTGTGGTGCACAGGTTCTTTGATATTGATGTTTTAGGATTCTTGGGATATAATCCTAGCTGTGGAATTGCTGGATGAAAAGGCAGATCAATTTTTAGTTTTCTGAGAAAATTCCATACTGTTTTCCATAATGGTTGTACCAGTCTGCAATCCCACCAACAATGAATTAGGGTCCCCTTTTCTCCACAACCTCTCAAACACTTGTTTGTTGCTTTGTTTATGATGGCCATTCTGACCAGTGTGAAGGGGTATCTTATTGTGGTCTTAATTTGCATCTCTCTGATAGCTAGCAATATTGAGTATCTTTTCATGTGTCTCTGGGTCTTCTCTATGTCCTCCTTGGAGAAGTGTCTGTTCAAGTCATTGCCCGCTTTTTAATTGGGTTGCATGTCTTCTTAGAGTGGAGTAATGTAAGTATGTAAGTTCTTTGTATATTTTGAAGATTAAACCCTTGTCTGAGGTATCATTGGCAAATATGTTTTTTCCATATATTATTGGAAAATAATGATATATTATTATTATATCATTATTTCTTTTTACTCTCTTTTTATTTTAATACTGATTTTCTTAGCCATTAAAAAGCTTTTAATTTTGATGCGATTCCCTTTGTTTATTCTTTCCTTTATGTCCCTTACTCTAGGGGACATATCAGTAAAAATGTTGCTGCATGAAATATCTGAGATTTTCTTTCCAACGTTCTCCTCTAGGACTTTAATGGTTTCACGGCTTATATTTAACTCTTTTATCCACCTTGAATTTATTTTGGTGTACGGTGTAAGGTAGTGCTCACATTTCATTTTTTTGCACATAGCTGCCCAGTTCTCCAAACACCATTTGTTGAAGAGGCTATCTTTACTACATTTTATGTTGCTGCCCACTTTCTTGAATATTAATTGCCCATAGATAGAGACTTGGGTTTATTTCTGGGCTCTCTGTTCTGTTCCATTGGTCTATGTGACTGTGTTTATGCCAGTACCAGGCTGTTTTGATTACAGTGGCCTTGTAATACAGTTTGGTATCAGGTATTGTGATACCTCCTGCTTTGTTCTTCTTTCTCAAAATTGCAGCTGCTATTCAGGGTCATCTATGGTTCCATATAAATTTTTGAAGTGTTTGTTCTATGTCTGTGAAATATACCATTGGTACTTTAATAGGTATTGCATTGAATCTGTAAATTGCTTTGGGTAGTATGGACATTTTGATGATGTTAATTCTTTCAATCCATGAACATGGTATATGCTTCCATTCGTTTGTGTCTTCCTCGATTCCTTTCTTTAGTGTTGTGTAGTTTTCTGTATAGAGGTCTTTTATCTCCTTGGTTAGGTTTATTGCCAGATACTTTACTTTTCTTTTTGCTGTATTAAATATGATTGTTTTCTTGATTTCTGCTTTTGCTGTTTCATTGTTAGTATACAAAATTGCCTTTGATTTCTGGACATTGACTTTGTTCCCACTGTTTTGTCAAATTCATTTATTAGGTCAAGCAGTTTTTGGGTAGAGTCTTTCGGATTTTCCATGTACACTATCATGTCATGTTCAAACAATGACAGTTTTTTTTTCTCCTTTTTGATTTGGATGCCTTTTATTTCCTTTTCTTGTCTGACTGCTGTGGCTAAAACTTCCAATACTAAATTGAATAGAAGTGGTGAAAGCGGGCAACCTTCTTTTGTTCCTGATCTTAGTGGAAAGGATTTTAGTTTTTGCCCATTGAGTATGATGATGGCTGTAGGTCTCTCATATATGGCCCTTATTATATTGAGGAATGCTCCCTCTATTTCCACTCTGCTGAATGCTTTTATCATGAATGGATGTTGTACCTTATCAAAAGCTTTTTCTACATCTATTGATATGATCATGTGATTTTTGTCTTTGCTTTTGTTTATGTCATATATTACATTTGCTGATTTGCGAATATTGAACCATCCTTGTATCCCTGGAATGAATCCCACTTGGTCATGGTGTATGATCTCTTTAATGTATTGTTGGACATGATTTGCCAATATTTTGTTGAGGATTTTAGTGTCTATGTTCATCAGTGATATTGGCCTGAAGTTTTCTTTCTTTGTTGTGTTTTTATCTGGTTTAGAAATTTTGATGATGCTGACTTCATAAAAAAACATTTTGGAGTCTTTCATCATTTTGGATTTTTTGAAATAGTTAGTGAAGGATAGGGGTTAATGCTTTGTAGAATTCTTTAAATGCTTTGTATAATTCTCCTTCGAAACCATCTGGTCCAGGGATTTTGTGTGACAGACATTTTTTGATTACTTCTTCAATTTCATCTGCTCTTACTGGTCTGTTCAGGGTTTCTGCTTCTTCTTCCCTGAGTTTGGAAGATCCTGTTTTTTCTAGAAAATCTTCCATTTCACCTAGGTTTTCAAATTTTTTGGCATACTGTTCTTCATAGTAATTTATTAGACCCCTTTGTATTTCTGTGGTGTCAGTTGTAATCTCTCCTCTTTCATTTCCGATTGTGTTTATTTGGGTCCTTTCTCTTTTCTTGATGAGTCTGCTTAAAGGCTTGTCTGTTTTGTTTATCTTTAAAAAACAAAAAAACAGCTCCTGAATTCATTGATCCTTAGAAGTGTGCTTTTAGTTTTTCTGTCTTTTAATTTTGCTCTGATGGTGGTTACTTCCTTCCTTCTACTTGTTCTGGGTTGTCTTTTTTGTTGTTCCTGGGGTTCTGTTGGTGTATGGTTAGGTTGTTTATTTCCAATGTTTCTATCTTTTAAAGGTAGGCCTGTAACACTGTTAACTTACCTCTCAGTACTGCCTTTGTTGTGTCCCATAAGTTTGGGTTGTTGTGAGTTAATTTTCATTTGTTTTCTGAAATATTTTCATTTCTTCCCTAATCCCATTCTTGACCCATTTATTGTTTTATAGCATGCTATTCAATCTCCATGGATTTGAGTGTTTAGGGTTTTTTTCCCCTTGTGGTTTGTTTCTAGTTTCAGTCTAGTTTCTCTGACCATAAGGGTCACAGAAAATGCTTGCTGTGATTCCTATATTCTTGAATTTGTTGAGGCTTGTTTTGTTTCCTACCATGTGGTCTATATTTGAAAATGTTCCATGTACATTTAAAACAATGTATATTTTGCTTCTTTGGTATGAAAGGTTATATATATATATATATATATATATATATGTATATGTATATACATATAAAATTTGTAAGTCCATTTTTTCTTGGGTATTGTTCAGTGCTGCAACATGTTTGCTGATATTTTGTTGGTACTATCTATCCATTTTTGAGGGTGGGGTGTTATAATCCCCTGGTATAATTGTATTTCTGCAGTATCTGTTTTGAAGTCCTCCAAGATTTTTCTTATGCATTTGAGTGCTTCTATGTTGGGTGCATATTTTTTACAATATTTATGTCTTTTTGGTGAATTCTTCTATTTAGTATTATGAAGTGACTTCTGGATCTCCTTTTATGACCCTTATTTTTGTTATTTTGAAATCTGTTTTGAAGTCTGTTTTGTCTGATATGATTATTGGTATCCTGGCTCTTTTCCCTGTCCATTTGCTTGGGATATTTGTTTCCAGCCCTTCACTTTCAGTCTGTTTTGGTCTTTTTTTCTGAGGTGGGTCTCCTGTAGGCAATGTATCTGTGGGTCATGTTTTCTTATCCATTCCACTTTTTTGTGTCCTTTTATTGGGGCATTTGATCCATTTACATTTAAGGTTAGTCTTTTTTTTTTTAATTTTATTTAGTTACTTTTCAAGTACATTTTTTTTTTTCTCTTCCCCCCCCGCCCGGTCTCCCCCCTCCCTCCCATTTCCCCCCCCCCCCCCCCCAGTCCTCATCTCTGTGTCTTTCATACTTGTTCCTCAAAATCCCCTCCCCCTTTTTCCCCTTAAGTTCCCTTCCCTCTCCCCTCTGGTCGCTGCCCACTTGTTCTCTATTTCAGCGTCTTTGTTTTTATTCTGTTTGCTTGTTTGTTTTATTCTTTAGCTTCCTGTCAAAGGTGAGATCATATGGTATTTGTCCTTCAATGCCTGGCCTATTTCACTCAGCATAATGCTTTCCAGTTCCATCCATGTTGTTGCAAAAGGTAGTAGTTCCTTCTTTCTCTCTGCTGCATAAAATTCCATGGTGTATATGTACCACAATTTTAAGGTTAGTCTTGATAGGTACTTATTCATTGTCATTTTTTGTACTTGTGTTTTTCTCTCTTTCACTGTTTTTCTTCCTGTTCTTACAGCAAACCCTTTAGCATCTCCTGCTGAGCTGGTTTGAAGGTATATTCTTTGAGGCTTCTTTGGTCTGGGAAGCTCTTTATTTGACCTTCCATTTTAATTGAAAGCCTTGCTAGATAAAGTAATCTTAGTTGCAGGCCTCTAGTTTTCAAGACTTGGAATATTGCTTGCCATTCCCTTCTAGTTTGGAGAGTTTCCATTGAGAGGTCAGGTGCTAGTCTTATCAGGGTTCCCTTGTATGTTACTTCTTGTTTTTCCCTTGATTCCTTTAAGATTTGCTCTTTATCTTGCAATTTTGCCAGTTTAATTATGATGTGTCTTGCAGTGGGCCTCTTTGGGTTCCTCTCTATTTGGGTTGTCCCTGTTTCCTAGATTTGTGTGACTTTTTCTTTCATCTAATTAGGGAAGTTTTCCGTCATTATATTTTCATATAGGTTTTCTATCCCTTGCTCTTCTTCTTCTCCTTCTGGTACCCCTATTATATGGATATTATTACATTTCATGTTGTTGCTTAACCCCTCTTCATTTTTTCTGAGACTCTTTTCTTTTTCTTGCTTCTCTGGGTGTTATTTTCTACCTTGTTTTCTAGCTTACTGATCCAGTTCTCTTCTTCATTGAGTTTGCTTTTGATTTCTTCTACTGTGTTCTTCAGTTCAGAAATTGTATTTTTAATTTTCTCTTGGCCCTTTTTGATAGTTTCTATTTCCTGTTTCATGTTGATATAGTTTGCAGTGAGTTCATTGTAGTTTCCCTGTAATTTTTGGTAATTCTCAGTGAGTCCATTGAGTTTCCTGATAACCATTGCTTTGAACTCAATATTTGATAGTTGACTTGCCTATATTTCATTTATCATTTTTTCTGAGGCTTCCTCCTTTCCTTTCATTTGGGGATTGTTTCTTTGTCTTCCCATTGTTTGTGAGACTCTTCTCTTTAGCCTGTGATTCTTAAATTGATCTGTGCAGACTCCCTGGGTTTGTGGTGTGAACTTCTATGGTAGAAGACCTGTGAGATTCAGTGGTACAGAGTCTTTGGTCTCTCAAGTTCACTGGCCTTGGACTGTCATTTAAGTTGGCTCTGTGTATATCTTTGGGTTTTGATTATTGTAGGGTCTTTCTTTGGTGGGCCCTTACCACCAGCTGGTTAACTGAGTGTCACTCTGTCTACCGCATTTTGTATTCTGTTGTGCAGATGTGGGCACATTGTGTTGAAGCTAAATCTTCCATGTGTACAAGATTTTGAGGATTCTCTCTTACTCTTGTTCAGTTGTTTGTTCTGAGTAATTTTTCCTGATTTTTTTTGTATTTCCAGATAGGTCCTGGGTTGAGTAAGTGTGGTTTCCACTTCCTCCTTCATGTTCTTCTGTTGTTATCTGTTGATGGTTCCTTTGTTCTTGGGTTTCCTCTTCTAGCAGGTATACTGGTGTTCACAGCTCATGCCTACTCTTTTTTGTAATCTCTTGGAGGGGGAAGGCAAAATGGTTTAAGATAGCAGGAGTGTATTCTATGATATTTAAAGTTCCACCCGTCTGATTTTTCATTGTCCTCTACAATTTTTATTCTGCAATCTTCATATATGCTGGGGTACTATTGGCTGTTTGCTCTCTCCTCAGAAAATTGGCTGGGTGTTTCACAGGTGTGCAGGGGGAAGTAGACTCTGCTTCCACCTATCTTGCCGTCATCTTCTCCAATTCCCAAGCTTCTTAAGTTATACTTTTGTTTGGATTTACTTTACCCTTTATACATTGCTGCTCACTGTCTTCTGGGAATGCTTCTATTGGCCACAGTTCCCCTTGAAAATGTCTCCAGAGCTAAATACCATACCCTCCATGATTGTAACCTGGATTTGATACTTCATCAATTCAACTGTTTAGTTCAGCCAAATTGTTGAGTTCCTGGAACTGGTGATGCAGGTGGGCTTCTCAAGTGGAGCCTACAACTTTTCTGAGTCTACAAGACTGTCTTTTAAGAAAATATTTAGTTCCAAGGCCTTTACTGAAATGATACTAAGCAGTGACAATTTGATACCATCAGGTAAAATCAGTTCAACTCTCAAGTGAAAACAATTTTTTTTTTTTAGTTTTCCCATGTTAAGCACATAAGGGGGAAATTCCCAGAATGCTTGCATTAAAAAAATTATTTAATTATTGTTGTAGTAGTTTTCTGTCTTTTACTCCCATCACCCGCCCTAGTTTTTGTCCATGTGTCCTTTATAATTGTTCCTGTGAATCCATCCCTTTTTCCCCTGAAATTCTCTCCCCTCTCCCCTGTGGTCCCTGTCAGCCTGTTCTGTATTTGGTCATATTTTGCTTGCTTGTTGTTTTGTTGTTTAGCTTCCTATAACATGTGAGATCATACGGTGTTTGTCTTTCACCACCTGGCTTATTTCACCCAGCATAACACTTTCCAGTTTCATCCATGCTGTTGCAAAGGGTAGTAGCTCCTTCTTACTTTCTGCTGCATAGAATTCCATTGTGTAAATTTACCATAGTTTTGGGATCCATTCATTTTCTCTTTTTTTGAAATTTCTTTAATATATTTTTTATTTTATTGATTATGCCATTACATTTGTTTTATTTCCCCCTTCATTCACCTTCACCCTGCATACCCCTCCCCCACCATTACCCCCCTTTAGTTCATGAACACGTGTCTCAAGTTCTTTAGATTCTATATTTCCCCTACTATTCTTACCCTCCCCTATCTATTTTCTATCTACTGTCTGTCTATGCTACTTATTTTCTGTACCTTCTCCCCCCTTCTCCTTCTCCTTCTCCCACTCCCTGGTTGCTAACCCTCCATGTGATCTTCATTTCTATGGTTCACTCCTGATCTAGCTGTCCTCTTAATTTGCTTTTGTTTTAGGTGTGGTTGTTAATAACTGTGAGTTTGCTGTCCTTTCACTGTTCATCTTTTTTATCTTCTTTTTCTTAGATAAGTCCCTTTAACATTTTATATAGTAAAAGCTTGGTGATGATGAACTCCTTGAATTTGACCTTATCTGAGAAACACTTTAACTGTGCTTCCATTTTATATGAAAGCTTTGCTGGATAGAGCAATCTTGGTTGTAGGTCTTTGGTTTTCATGACTTGGAATACTTCTTTCCAGCTTCTTCTTGCCTGTAAGGTCTCTTTTGAGAAATCTGCTGACAGTCTGATGGGAACTCCTTTCTAGGTGACTGTCTTCTTATCTATTGCTTCTTCTAGGATTCTCTCCTTCATTTTAATCTTCGATAATGTAATGATGATGTGCCTTGGTGTGTTCCTTCTTGGGTCCAACTTCTTTGGGCCTCTCTGAGGTTCCTGGATTTCCTGGAAGTCTGTTTCCTTTGCCAGATTGGGGAAATTCTCCTTTATTATTTGTTCAAAGAAGTTTTCAACTCGTGGCTATTCCTCTTCCCCTTCTGCTACCCCTATAATTCGGATGTTGGAGCATTTAAAGATGTCCTGGAGTTTCCTAAGCCTCTCCTCATTTTTTTGAATTCTTGTTACTTCATTCTTTTCTGTTTGGTCATTTTTTACTTCCTTCTGGTCTGCTCCCTTGATTTGAGTCCCAGTTTCCTTTCCATTACTATTGGTTTCCTGTGCATTTCCATTCATTTCAATTAGTTTAGCCTTTATATGTTCCTCTAATTTGTGACTAAAATCAACCAGTTCTGTGAGCATCCTGATCACCAGTGTTTTGAACTGTGCATTTGAAAGTTTGGCTATTTCTTCATTGCTTAGATTTATTGCCTCTGGGGCTCTGAGTTGTTCTTGAGCCATATTTTGATCTGTTTGTGCCCATTGTGTATGAAAATTGGTGCCTTAGGTGTTCACGAGGGCGGGACCACCCAGGTCGCTGGTTTGCGATGCTGTATGTGGGGGTGGGATCAGAGATGGAGCAATGGCAATCTTCTCTGCTCACCTGGTCCACCTCACTGCCTGCCCCCGCCTGTCTATCTGAGCGCAAATGTGTGAGCCCACCGCCCTGCACCGTTCATTTTCTGAAGGGCACCTAGGTTGCTTTCAACTCTTCACTATTGTAAATTGTGCTGCTATGAACATTGGTGTGTGTAGGTTCTTCTGGATTGGTGTTTCAGGTATCTTCGGATATACTTCTAACAGTGGAATTGCTGGGTCAAAAGGCAGATTGATTTTTATTTTTCTGAGAAAATTCCATACTGTTTCTCATAGTGGTTGTACCAGTCTGCAATCCCACCAACAGTGAACTAGGGACCCCTTTTCCCCACAGCCTCTCCAACATTTGTTGATTGTTGCTTTGTTTATGATGGCCATTCTGACCAGTGTAAAGTGGTATCCCATTGTGTTTTAATTTGCATCTCTCTGACAGCGTGCGATATTGAGTATCTTTTCATGTGTCTCTGGATCCTCTCTGTGTCCTCCTTGGAGAAGTGTCTGTTCAAGTCCTTTTCCCATTTTTTAATTGGGTTGCTTGTCTTCTTCAAGTAAAGTCATGTGAGTTCTTTGTATATTTTGAAGATTAAACCCTTGTCTGAGGTATCATTGGTAAAAATGTTTTCCCAAACAGTTGGTTCTCTTTTTATCTTAGTACCGTTTGCTTTATCAATGCAGAAGCTTTTAATTTTGTTGAGATCCCATTTGTTTATTTTTTCCTTTATGTCCCTTGCTCTAGGGGACATATCAGTAAAAATGTTGCTGCATGAAATATCTGAGATTTTCTTTGCAATGTTCTCTTCTGGGATTATAATGGTTTCACAGCTTATATTTAAGTCTTTATCTACCTTGAATGTATTTTGGTGTATGGTGTAAGTTGGAGTTCAAGTTTCATTTTTTTGCATGTAGCTGTCCAGTTCTCCCAACACCATTCGTTGAAGAAGTTATTTTTACTCCATTTTATATTACTGCCCCTTTTGTTGCATATTAATTGACTGTAGAGTTGGGTTTATTTCTTGACTCTCTGTTCTGTTTCATTGGTCTATGTGACTGTGTTTATGCCAGTACCAGGCTGTTTTGATTACAGTGGCCTTGTAATACAGGTATTGTGATCCCTCCTGCTTTGTCTTCTTTCTCAAAATTGCAGCTGCTATTCGGGGTCATTTATGGTTCCATATAAATTTTTTAAGTATTTGTTTTATGTCTGCAAAGTGTGTTGATGGTAGTTTAATAGGTTAATAGGTATTGCATTGAATCTGTAAATTGCTTTGGGTAGTATGGACATTTTCATGGTGTTAATTCCTCCAATTCATGAACATGGTATATATTTTCATTTCTTTGTGTCTTCCTTGATTTCTTTCTTTAGTGTTGTGTAGTTTTCTGTATACAGGTCTTTTACCTGCTTTGTTTGGTTTATTCCCAGAGATTTTATTTTTCTTTTTGCTATAGTGAATGGGATTTTTTTCCTTGATTTCTGCTTATGCTGCTTCATTGTTAGTAGACAAGAATGTCTTTTATTTCTGGATATTGACTTTGTGACTGCTGTTCTGCCAAATTAATTTATTAGGTCAAGCAGTTTTTTGGTAGAGTCTATAGTATTTTCCATGTATACTATCATGTCATGTGCAAACAATGACAGTTTTTTTCCTCTTTTTCGATTTGGATGCCTTTTATTTCCTTTTCTTGTCTGACTGCTGTGGCTAAAACTTCCAATACTATATTGAATAGAAGTGGTGAAAATGGACAACCTTCTCTTGTTCCTGATCTTAGTGGAAAGGATTTTATTTTTTTGCTCATTGAGTATGATTTTGGCTGTTAGTCTGTCATATATGGCCTTTATTATATTGAGGAATGCTCCCTCTATTCCCGTTTTGCTGAGTGTTTTTTATCATAAATGGGTGCTGCAGCTTTTTAGAAGCTTTTTCTTCATCTATTGTTATGATCATGTGATTTTTGTCTTTGCTTTTGTTTATGTGATTTATTACATTTACTGATTTGTGAGTATTGAACCATCCTTGCATCCCTGAAAGGAATCCCACTTGGTCATGGTGTTTGATCTCTTTAATGTATTGTTGGACATGATTTGCCAATATTTTGTTGAGGATTTTAGTGTCTATGTTCATCAGTGATATTGGCCTGAAGTTTTCTTTCTTTGTTGTGTCTTTATCTGGTTTTGGAAATAGGATGATGCTGGCCTCAAAAACAGAGTTTGGAAGTCTTCTATCATTTTGGATTTTTTGGAATAGTCTTTGAAGGATAGGGGTTAGTTTTTCCTTAAATGCTTTGTAGAATTCTCCTTTGAAACCATCTGGTCCAGGGATTTTGTGCGATGGAAGTTTTTTGATTACTGTTTTAATTTCATCTGCTCTTATTGGTCTGTTCAGGGTTTCTGCTTCTTCTTCCTTGAGTTTGGAAGATTATATTTTTCTAGATAATCTTCCATTTCACCTAGGTTTTCAAATTTTTTTGGCATACTGTTCTTCATATTAATTTCTTAGACCCCTTTGTATTTCTGTGGTGTCAGTTGTAATCTCTCCTCTTTCATTTCTGATTGTGTTTATTTGGGTCTTCTTTCTTCTTTTCTTGAGCAGCCTACTTAATAGCTTATTGATTTTGTTTATCTTTTCAAAAAACCAGCTACTGGATCCATTGATCCTCAAAATTTTGTTTTTAGTGTCTATGTCTTTTAATTCTGTTCTGATCTTGTTTACTTCCCTCCTTGTACTTGCTCTGACCTTTTTTTGTTGTTGTTCATCGAGTTCTTGTAGGGTTAGGTTGTTTGTTTGAAATGTTTCTACCTTTGTTAGGTAGTCCTGTAACACTATGAACTTCCTTGCCAGGACTGCCTTTGTTGTGTCTCATAAGTTTTGGGTTGTTGTGAGTTCATTTTCATTTGTTTGCAGAATCCTTTTTATTTCTTCCCTAATTTCAGCATGCCATTCAGTCTCTGTGATTTTGGGTGTTTGGGGTTTTTTTTGTAGTTAATTTCTAGTTTTGTTCCTTGTGGTAAGAGAAAATGCTTGGTATGATTTGAGTTTTCTTCAATTTGTTGAGGCTTGTTTTGGGTCCTATCATGTGGTTTATCTTTGAAAATGTTTCATGCACATTTGAAAAGAATATGTATTTAGCTTCTTTGGGATGAAGGACTCTCTATATATCATTTAAGTCCATTTCATCTAGGGCTTTGTTCAATGACACAATATCTTTGTTGATATTTTGTTTGGGAGATCTGTCCATTTTTGACAGTGGGGTGTAAAAATCCTCTATTATAATTTTGTTGCTGTCAATATCTTTCTTGAAGTCCTCTAAGGTTTTCTTTATATATTTCGGTGCTCCTATGTTGGTGCATATATATTTATGATGTTAATGTCTTCTTGGCGATTCTTCCCTTGAGTATTATGAAGTGACCTTATGGGTCTCTTCTTATGGCCCTTTGTTTGAAGCCCATTCTTTTTGATATGAGAATTGCCACCCTGTCTTTTTTTCTTCTTTGTTTGCTTGGAAAATTTGTTTCCAGCCCTTCACTTTAAGTCTGTGTTGGTCTCTTGTCCTGTGGTGGGTATCTTGTAGGCAGCATATGTGTGGGTAATGCTTTCTTATCCATTCAGCTATTCTATGTCTTTTGATTGGAGCATTTAATCCATTTACATTTAAGGTTATTATTGATAGGTACTTATTCATTGCCATTTTTGTACCTGTGTTCCTCTCGTCTCTCTCTTTTCCTTCCTTTCCTTAAAGCAAATCTTTTAGTATTTCATGCAGAGCTGGTTTGGTGGAGGCATATTCTTTTAGACTTCCTTAGTCTTGGAAGATCTTTATGTGGCCTTCTATCTTGATTGAGAGCCTTGTTGTGTAAAGTAGCCTTGGTTGTAGGCCTCTGGTTCTCATTAGTTTGGAATATTTCTTGCCATTGTATTCTTGCTTGGAGTGTTTCCATTGAGAATTCAGTAGCTAACCTTATTGGCGCTCCCTTGTATGTTACTTTCTTTTTCTCCCTTGCTGCCTTTAAGATTCTTACTTTTTCTTGGAATTTTGCCCTTTTGATGATGATGTGTCTTGAAGTGGGCCTCTTGCGTTCCTCTTGATTGGGACTCTCCGTGATTCCTGGATTTGTGTGACTTTTTCTCTTACGAAATTAGGGAAATTTTCTCTGATTACTCTTTCAAATATGTTTTATATCCCTTGTTCTTCTTCTTCTTTTTCTGGTATTCCTATTATTCAGATATTATTACGTTTCATATTGTCTTGCATTTCTCTTAATCCCTCTTCATTCTTTCTAAGCCTCTTTTCCATTTCTTGCTCTTTCTGGGAGTTTTTTTCTACTCTGTCCTCCAACTCGCTGATACGATCTTCTGCTACATTGATCCTGCTTTTGATTCTTTCTACCGTGATCTTCAGTTCAGAAATTGTATTCTTCATTTTCTCTTGGCCTTTGCTGATAGCTTCTGTTTTCTTTTTCATGTTGATATAGTTTTCATTGAGTTCATAATAGCTCCCCTGTTGTTTGTGGTAGCTCATTGTGAGCTCTTTCAGTTTCATGATAACCAATCCTTTGTATTCAATATCTGATAGCTTACGTGGCTCTATTTCACTTAACATTATTTATGAGGATTTCTCTTTTTTTTCATTTTGGGATTGTTTCTTTGTCTTCCCATTGTTTGTGAGACTCTTCTTGTTATCCTCCACTTCTTAAATTTATCTGTTCTGAATCCCTGGGTTTATGGTGTGAACTTCTGTGGTAGTATACCTGTGAAATTCAGTGGTGCAGTCTTCTTGAGGTATCTTGATGTTCCCTGCTTCCACTTACTCCTTTTTGTGTGTATGTGTGTGATAAGTTGGAGGGGGGAGGCAAAATGGGTTTTTCAGCAGAAGAGTATTTTATAATATTTATAGTCACAGCTGGAAGAGAAGAGATAGAAGATCTTTAGGCTATATATAGTGCTATCTGTAATCTTCAACTCAAGTTGCCACTTTTAAGAAAGGATGGACAAAAGTAAGTGTTTTGTTTGGGAGGTAAGGCTTGTGAGTTGGATTTAGAAAGTATTGAGGTTTGGAGGTCAGACTCTGAGGTAAGGTTAGAGTAAATAATAGTAAATAGGTGTAGTGTGTGAGCAAGTAGAGTTCATCACTTCAGTAATATAATTCAGGAACCTGTAAAGTGAGCTAAGATCTAGGAGATGTGTTGTGAAGTATAGAACAGCTATTATTTACAATAATATTAGATCAACAATTATACGACAGACTCTATGTGATCTGGATAACATGAATAGGGGGTATAGTACTTTGGGTAGTGTGCTAAAGGAATACAAGTGCCATGAAGTAAAGAAAATTAACAATACCCTTTGGTGGAGAAAACATGGGAAACCTGTCCAATAATACAGTGTAACCAGCCAAGACTATGAAGTTTATACAGAAAAAGGAGGAATACAAAGATGCTATTAAAACATAAAAGGAGTGAGAATAATGAAAAATAATAATAATAAAATATGCAGCAACTTGTGGTTTCTCTGGTTTAGCAAAGTGAAATTTGTCTCTCTGTCTCTAATGTTGGGATGTCCCCTCTTTGGGTCCCACTCTGGTCTTTTCATGGTTCCCAGTTGTTTGTGTCCCTGGTGGGTATAAGAAAACAAAGCAACAAACAAAGAAACAAAAAAGGCAGGAGAAGGGAGGAAAAAGGATAAGTTTGGAAAGAAAGGAAGGACTAAAGCAGTAAAAAAGAAAGGAGAGGAATAAAGTAGTGAAAGATAAAACTATAATAAAATTAAAAAGATACAAGATTATTAAAAATTACTAAATAAAAAAACAACAAAAATTTTTCTTGTTGATTTCAAACTGTCTAAACAGGTTTTTCTGAGTGCAGCAGGCTGAGGGTCTATTGATGTGGTCTTTCTGAGAGTACTCTCCCCAGAGCTAGCCTGGTGCTTCTTTCCAGTTCTCCATGAAGGTGATCTAGGTTCTTTTCAGAGCACCTTTTCAGGAGGCCCTCTCTGTAGGCTGGGGTGCAGGCGCCCATGCACCAGCCAGGCTGCCTGTGTCTCATGGGATATGGCACGGTCCTTCCCAGATCTGTGGGGGAACTCAAGTGCTTCTGTCCCTTATGTGGATTGCTGCCAGGCTGGGTGGGAAGCAAGCCCCAGGAGAACATCTCAGTCCACTTTCCAAAAAAGTTTCTCTAGAAAGCCTGCCTCTCAGCCCATCCCAATCCCCAACCAGACTGTTTACAACAATGTGCCTCTCAATTCTCCCAGGCTGGCAACCACAGAGTGTGAGGTTGAACATGGCCCTTTGTCCTTATTACCCTCTCTGTAAACTCAAGCAGACAGGTCTCTGCCTGGTGTTGTCCAGCCTTGCTGGGGATGGAGGGAGCTGATGACCCAGCTGTCTCCTAAGGACCCTGTAGCAGGCCCAAGGCTTCCAAAGAGTTTGCTGTAGACCTGCCAGGTGCCAGGGCTCCTGAAGAGACTGTAGCAGGCTTCCCCCAGCACTGATTGAGTACCGAGGCCACTGGGGTTCCTGTGGCCAGGGTTCCTGTGGCAGAAGTCTCTGGCGCTGGTGCCAGACTGATGCCTATGGACCCTGACTGAGGCCGCTAGGCACTGGCCGAGGACACCTGCTGCCACTGCTGCTATTGTCTTTATGCAGGTCCATGAGACCCCACTGACCTGCCACTGTCTGGTCCTTCAGTGTCCGTCACAAACTCTGACCTCTTATTTTCATAAATGCTGGGGAACTGTTGGTTGTTTGTGCTGTTCCTCAGTAGATCTGCCAGGATTTTCTCCCATGTGTACGGGAAATGGAATCCACTCCATCCTACTCCATTGCCATCTTCTCCCCTCCCCTGAAAACAAACTTTGAAGATAGTTAGCTGCACTAGAGTCTGATGATTATGACTGAATCATCAGTTTTTCCTTAAAACCCAATTCTCCTACCAAAGATCCCCCTCAGTGGCCTCAGAAAGACTGCAAGTTTTCAATTTTGCCTCATTTGCATAAAAACAAGTACAACACTGAACACATAGCCTTTTTAAAGTTTATTTTGCTGTAATTTCCACAAGGTCCCTTCAGATTGACCCTTAAACAACCCTTCAGGGCCTAGAAGCCAAGTCCCACAACTGCCATCTGGCTTTGCTTACACTACTTGTTTTCCTCAAGTCCTTGAGGTTCCCATCATGTCTTAAGGTTCCTCCTTGCTATCTTTGAGGAAAGCAACCTTTATTCCTTCCCTGGAAAGGCTTCCATGAACCACATGAACAAACAAGATACCCACTCAACCATTTCTCCAGGTAGCTTTTGTTAGCTTGCAAAGTCAATCTTAGTTCCTTAAGACTTTCTGGTAACAACCAAAGCACAGGCACGATATCCTAGTCAAAGTTTTTGATATTAAAACCATAATTTGAAACTGGTCTTGTTGGTTTCATGCAAAGGAAAATATATCCTTATATACTTACTCATTAAGAATGCCAAATTCTAGAGAGATCAGGTAGGGAGAAAAATACAAAGCAAAAAGGAGAATTCTTGTCTATCCAATATCTACCAAAATTGCATTTCCATGTCTTACATCTTTCATTATTTTACTACTTGGGTTGAAGTTTTAACTATGGCTGGGAAAACTAAATTTCTTTTAAAAACAATAACAAAACAAAAATATCCAAGGCAAGAAACAGAATTCCAAAAATAAAAAAATAATAGGGCACTAAAACTAGCCTTAGAATCTTGTCTCCCACCAGTTGGTTCCATTAACCCGTCACACAGATGACCTTTCTCAGGTTCCAAATGCCATGAAGTCTCAATGGTAGAGACATTCTCTCACCCCAGCTGACTCTAATTGGCACCAGATGACCTCTCCTAGGTCACAATGCGAGATATCAGAAATGTATTCTCACCCCAGCTGGATTTCATCCAGCACCAGTGGCATGAAGTACCAATCATAGAGGCATTCTCTTGCCTACCAGTACATCCACTGGTCTCCTGGCAGACATATGACCTTTCACCAACTAGTCTCATGGCAAATACATGATTTCTTACCCCAGCTAACTATAATTGGCAGCAGATGACCTTTCCTAGGTCTAAATGGCACAAAGCCCCAAACACCAGAGAGAGAGGATTCCCAGTATAAGCAAAGCAGTTAAGTCCCCAAAGTACCCAAAAGATCAGAAAGCAAGAAACAAAACAAAACCTAAAGCAAAGAATAACTCAACCCAAGCACTGAGGTGTCTTTCCTTTCAAAAGAAAATTCCACACCATTCTATGGCTTCTACAACTTTTGTAGCCCTTCTTAGTGACTTAGGGATAAACATAGCTCACTTTCAATTTTTGTCCTTTTTAACTCTGGAACAGACTACCATCAAAGTTAGTATCTGGCAGCTGCAAACACATTATAAAGTAAAGGGACATTATCACTTTGCACTGGGGCCTGCTCTCTTCTTTTAAAATACAAATTTCAAATCTCCTTGCAGAATGCATGTCCAGCTTTCCTTTTCAGCATCCACCACAGCAGTAGGATTTGAATTCTCAGGCAGTGCCCATTTATTGGTGTGTGGTTTAATTTCCATGAGCTTCAGAAAAACAGTGTTTTCAGTAGGATATCATAGGGACCATTCTATTGCTCAGCTAACTGCTTTTCAGGTCCTTGATTCTTCCAAGTTTTTTTTTTTTTTTTTACTACTTCCACTGTAGTCCTATTTGCATTTTGTTTGCCTTGATTTATGATATTGCCAATTATGAAGCTTATTAGAACTGCACAAGGGTGAGGAGAGAGAAAGAAATTTACATTTAAGATTCACATACCATGTGCTACTCTTAGAGAACTAATCTCACTGGTTAACCATCACAGTAGTGCCATGGACAAATTTTTATTACACTCATTTTCACATGACGAAACAGAGGTCCAGAGGGAAAAAAAAACTGGACTAAAGCACACAGATCCCAAGTCTGAGTAGGTGTAAAATTATACTTCTTCCACTATACACGTTAACTTAATATTTCCTCAATATTTCTCAGAAATATTCATTACTGGGTATTTTCTACAATTTTTAGTTTTTTTAAATATATTTTATTAATTATGCCATTACAGTTGTTCTATTCCTCCCTTCATTCCCCTCCACCATGCACACCCCTCCCCCACCATTCCCCCCTTTAGTTTATGACCATGTGTCTCAAGTTCTTTAGATTCTATATTTCCCCTACTATTCTTGCCCTCCCCCTACCTATTTTCTATCTACTGTCTGTCTATGCTACTTATTTTCTGTACCTTCTCCCCCCTTCTCCTACTCCCCTGTTGCTAACCCTCCATGTGATCTTCATTTCTATGGTTCTGCTCCTGATCTAGCTGTCCTCTTAGTTTGCTTTTGTTTTAGGTGTGGTTGTTAATAACTGTGAGTTTGCTGTCCTTTCACTGTTCATCTTTTTTATCTTCTTTTTTTTTTAGGTAAGTCCCTTTAACATTTCATATAATAAGGGCTTGGTGATGATGAACTCCTTGAATTTGACCTTATCTGAGAAGCACTTTATCTGTCCTTCCATTCTAAATGAAAGTTTTGCTGGATAGAGCAATCTTGAATGTAGGTCTTTGGTTTTCATGACTTGGAATACTTCTTTCCAGCCCCTTCTTGCCTGTAAGGTCTCTTTTGAGAAATCAGCTGACATTCTGATAGGAAGTCCTTTGTGGGTGACTGTCCCCTTATCACTTGCTGCTTCTAGGATTCTCTCCTTCATTTGAATCTTGGGCAATGTAATGATGATGTGCCTTAGTGTGTTCCTTCTTGGGTCCAACTTCTTTGGTACTCTCTGAGCTTCCTGGATTTCCTGGAAGTCTGTTTCCTTTGCCAGATTGGGGAAATTCTCCTTTATTATTTGTTCAAAGAAGTTTTCAACTCGTGGCTATTCCTATTCCCCTTCTGCTACTTCTATAATTCGGATGTTGGAGCGTTTAAAGTTGTCCTGAAGGTTCCTAAGCCTCTCCTCCTTTTTTTGAATTCTTGTTTCTTCATCCTTTTCTGTTTGGTCATTTTTTTCCTTCTTCTGGTCCACTCCATTGATTTGAGTCCCAGTTTTCTTTCCATCACTATTGGTTTCCTGTGCATTTTCCTTCATTTCAATTAGTTTAGCCTTCATATGTTCCTCTAATTTGTGACTGAAATTAACCGGTTCTGTGAGCATCCTGATCACCAGTGTTTTGAACTGTGCATTTGAAAGCTTGGCTATTTTTTCATCGCCTAGATTTATTGGCTCTGGGGCTTGAGTTGTTTCAGCTGGAATGAGTGTAAGAGCTCGTGGGATGGGTAGGTGGACTTGCAATGAGCAAACTTGTACAAAATGGCTAGTGTTTGCCCTAAATGTTGTACATATTCCTTAATTTTCCACTTATGCTCTAAATCTAGAGGGATTGTTCCCAGAACTGAGATTTGGAATTGTCTGCCATAAACTATTTCAAAAGGGCTTACCTTAAGCCCAGTTCTTGGTGTTACCCTAATCTGGAGCAAAGGAATGGGATGTGCCTGGTTCCATTTCAAATGCATTTCCTGGCATACTTATGCCACAGTATTTACTTTTTGTTCATTTATAAATAGGTGCTACTGATAACTGATAACAATATACCGATAAAGCAAAATTATTGACTATCCATCAAATCCTTACTAGATGCCAACTATTATACTAGGCCTTGGAAAGAGAACAGTTATAATGACATCCAAGCATACTATGAATGATTATTTTTTTATAAAAGAATATCAGTCTATGCTTTTGTGTAACCATTTTTCCAATTCCTTGTTTACTTGCTGTACCATGGAGAGTGACTCTTTCCTGACCTGTATCTGTATTCTTCAGCACTTCCAAATTTGGAGAAGTCTCAACTCAAGTGGTAACTTTCAACATTTGTAAGTAAAGTAGACCATCCACTGTAACACCATTCCCACCAACAAGCGTCTTTACAAAACAGTGCTAGATTTTCAATACCAAATATAGTCAGGAAGATATTTACAGCCAATCTCTAACATATATTTTAAAATTTCCCCCATCAAAGAGCATTACCCAGGAATTCACTGGTCTTGCCATTTCATGGTCAGTTTAAAATGATCCAGAAGTGGATGCTTAAAATAAACATATGCCTAAATACAAAGTAATTACAGTTAGGCACAGTATGAGGACCAACACAGCAACAACTGGATGTAATAACATTTCCCTACATAAATTTACTTTACCCTTTTTTTGACACAAAAACATTTAAATTTGCATCATGCCTCCGTTCCTCATGTTGAAGTGAAGAAGTAATCAAATGCATGCACCAAAATCCCCAAGAAAGAAATCTCAGTTTCTTCTTATTTTTCCCATAGGCATTGTTAGTTTGAAAACCAAAAGTCAGAGAACACTGGTGCTTAGAGGAAAAACAGAATGTAGAAAAGGAAAGAATTATTTTAGCTTTCTTTAAAATAAGACTGAGAGAGAAGGACCAGGACAGAGACTGAAAGAGAGACAGAAATAAATAGAGGCAGTTACGTTACATGTGTGTCTAAAGCCTAGCACTTTTGAGTTTGTTAACATAGATGTAAAAAATAGTTTTTTCTCCTACTCTGTATATTTAGCTCAATGTATGCATTATCATGGTGGTTGGCTTAAATTTATACATAATAAAATGAAGATTTGGGAATTATCTGAAGAATCTCAGCCCTTTATAGTCAAACATATTTGAAGTACAGACAGCCTTTTAAGTTTGTCAGTTGATTGTTTGGAATTGGGAATAATTCTTTCCTTGATTAAAGAATGATAAATATTAATTTGCAATGAAAAACTTGAATTGATAGGAAATTTTGTTTTAATACTAGTATTTAAGACATAAAAGTAATTTTATTTACTTCTTTTAAATGCTTATGGTTGGGACAGCCTAGTTCATAAAATGCTTACCATTCAGCCAAAAACTGTTTCATGTTTTGCAAATTCTTTATGTTCTCAGAGAATTTCCTAATCATCTGGTTTCTGAACTGACTTCTGATCTGCCTCAGAAAAGGGACTATCACATATTTTCTTTGTCTTGACAGAGAAAAATAATTTATAATTTGAGGTATAGTTTTGTGTTTGGGGGTGGATTAGACACTTGAACATGGAGTTAAATTTTACAATATAATTAATAAAGAAATGGAAATAAAGGAAAGAGAAGGAAATAGGACTATGTAATCTTTTTGTCCAGGAATAAGCATGTTGCTTGAACTGACTTGAAGTGCAGCAAGGGAAAGTGGTTCAGTCATAGGTCCTATCTTCAGAAAACAGCCAGCTGGAGTCCATGGTCAGTGCAGGGAGGAGGAGCCACAATGAGTGATCACCCTTAGAGCCCTACTTAACCAGCCAAAATAAGGCAGACCAAAAAGAGGAGAAACAAGAGTGAGTCATTTTGCTGCTGAATTTAGATATTTACTCAGAGTTCTGTAATGACCTATGGACTCTTGGATAACAATATTAGCATTTCATACTTGTAAAACAATTCATATCTAATAAAGCTCTATATTATCTACTGGTATCTTTGAACTAATTCTGTAAGATAAGGTAGATATTAAATACTCTGTGCAAATGAGAAACTAATAGAAATTATTTACCAAAGTTGCAAGGGTAATAAATAACAAAGCAGTGATTGAGAGTCACTGCTGTTCTCCTGCTTTAGTGTTCTTTCATTTGAATGTGCCACATTGCTTCTCATGAACTGGGCATCAAATGTTCACAATGCCTTCAGGAGTGTCCAAACTTTTGGTGTCTCTGCACCACACTGGAAGAAGAGTTGTTTTGGGCCACACATTAAATGTATTGTGACATATAATCACAAAAAATATCATAACATTTTAAGTTAATTTACGATTTTGTGTTGGGCTGTATTCACAGTAATCCTGGGCTGCATGTAGCCCAAGAGCCATAGATTGGACACCCCTGCTGGATGTTAACTGTCTAGAGGGTAAAGGCAATGTCTTCTATCTTGTAGCTTTTGTAGCACAGGTGCTCATAATGGAGGCCCATCAGGAAATTTGTTAATTGAGATGTGGACTTGACATCATGGCAAGAGGAGTGCTTGGCATTAGACAAGTGGAAAGCAAATCCCTGGCTTAGGGGTATGCTGTCTGTGTGACCTTGTTCAAGTTGTTTGATTTCTGAACTTAATATTCATTTGTATAAAATGTGGATGAAAATTATATATAGTGGTATTTTGTATGAATTAAAAATAACACTATAAAAATCCCTACATAGTAACTGCCATATAGCAGATGCCCTTCTTTGAGTAGTAACTATGTATCTTACGACTTTTTTCATAGCCCCTCTCTCAATATTTTTTATGTTTTTTATGCAGGAGTGTTTTGTATGTTAGTTTTGATTTGTGTGTTTTCTTGTCTTAATAACTAGAGTGCTAGCATTTAGATTGGGGAAACCCATTCAGCTAAGGGAGTATCTTCATACCAGACCTCATGAATTCAGAACAGCTGGAAGAAAGGGAAATACTATGCAATATACCAGAGGTAAATATATTGTGTTCCTCATTTCTTGCCACCTTGCTTAGGCAGTTAAGTTATAAACATTTGATCCATAAATATTTTTTAGAAGAAAAATCTGACTGTATGATTGTTTGCAGAAATCAAATACTGTCTCTTCTTCAACCAGCATTTCTTTGGAAACCTGAAACTTAAAAATTAATTTTGAATTTTGTTTGTATGGTATTTGCAAGTGAAGCTATATTGCTCATTTATGAAGTTCTCTGAAGCTATTAGCTGTGGTATAACTTGATGTTGCTCCATTTTATTTGAAGATTGTCTCAGTTTTGCATTATTTCATTTTTATGTTTATTAAAGCATTACATATTATTGGTTGGCTTTAAATATGATGTTTTTAGATTAATAAATTTATCATTATAATGAAGCTTTATTTTCTGGAAAAGTATGTTTTAGAAGTCATCTTATAAATTTAAAATTCTTCTTGCTGTGTATCATTTTGACTCTTATATTAGCATTTCTCTTGCATTCCACTAATGGATTTGGATAAAATGATTTCCATGTCATTTAACTTGGTATCTTAGGTAATTTTTTTCTCTAGGGTAGCTGCTCTCCTGTTCTGAGCAGCTCTTTGTGGACCTACACCTAAGCTGGGATCTTTACTCTTAACTTGGCTGTTTTAAATTTAGGAAGCTGATTTTCTTAATTCTGAAGTGGAGTAATTTTCTGTTTTTACAATAAGGCTAATTAATTAAAAGTTTCTGTTGGAATTAGAATTATCTCCTTTATGTCTAATGGCCCAGACCATTTTACTTTATGATATAAGCTTCTCACAGATCAGAGCCATTGCCCCGCAGCTCACTGCCCTATGTATACTATGGATAGCATTTTACGTGTGTAGTGGAAAAAATAGGTTGCTAATGTTGGTTTCTTATAGGTTTCAGGCATTTTGAGGATACTTTCACACTGTCCTTCTTTCTTTCAGTTCTAGGAAAATAGTATTGGATAATTTAGTCAAAAGACAGTTTGCTTTATTTGTCTGGAAATAATTATTTACTGAAGAGGTATGTGCCGAGTGGAATAAAGGTTTGGTAAGTGGTACATATTCTTTAGCTTGTTGATATTGGGAGCATATGTTAGTGATGCCCTAATAAACAGCACATGCTGGAAACGTGGTTACTGTGTGTGCTTAGTAATCTTAAACAATATTGTGTCATGGGAAGGGCTTCATTTCATTTAGGCCTAATGTGTATGAATTTAAATAAATATGCAAGTTCTTTCATGATCTAGTCTAAACCTAAAAATCTATTTTTTAAAATATAGAAAATTAGAATTACATTGTACTTACTTAGAGGTCAATTTTAGTAAAATTCTAAAGTGAAATTGGTGTCAAGTAATTTAAACATTAATTTAGCAACTAGAGAAAGATAAAAATAAAACCACTTAGACACGTCACATCACCTGATAGGAATGCCAAGAAATTTTGCTACTTCTTTAAAGTTTTTTAGTATGCTTGCCACCTTTATTATTTGACTAAAATAAACTGTATGTAACAGTTTGACTATTCAATAAAAGTTTAGTGTTATAATGTTTATTTTGGGGACATAGCCTCTTTCATGCTTGGTCTGTTTAGAATTAATTGATGTGACTTAATAAAGTATTATTTAACCACAATTTATAAATGAAATTTTATTTCATATCAAGACCAGTGGCTGACACAATGTGTGCTAAAGCTCTGAATGCATATAAATCTCTCTGTTCCTCTTCAATCAGAGTCTGCTCTCCTCTGAAAGCAGCCATTTTGGTTATGAGTAATTTTTTTCTTTGCTTTTATTAATACTTTTCTTGGCAAAATACTATGATTTTTTTGAGTTTTAAACATATACACCATGGAATTTTATGCAGCAGAGAAAAAGAAGGAACTTCTACCTTTTGCAACAACATGGATGGAACTGGAAAGCATTATGCTGAGTGAAATAGGCCAGGCATTAAAGGACAAATACCATATGATCTCACCTTTGACAGGAAGCTAAAGAATAAAACAAACAAGCAAACAGAATAAAAACAAAGACGCTGAAATAGAGAACAAGTGGGCAGCGACCAGAGGGGAGAGGGAAGGGAACTTAAGGGGAAAAAAGGGGGAGGGATTTTGAGGAACAAGTATGAAAGACACAGAGATGAGGACTGGGGGGGAGGGGAATGGGAGGGAGGGGGGAGACCGGGCGGGGGGGGGGAGAGAAAAAAAAATGTACTTGAAAAGTAACTAAATAAAATTAAAAAAAAAAAAAAACTATTTTCTATACAGTATACTATTGTTCTTCCCACCATTAGACTTAGTCATTTTTAAAGGGTATATCTTAAAATTAAGGCATTTTGGATTGTATCAAAATACATATTATTTTAATGTATTTATAAATGTAAGAATTAGATTATATATTAAGGTAGTCTGTATACACAGGATTTTATTAGTACTATAATTTAGCAACATTAAACAATCATAATTATTTTTGTTTTACTAGTTTTGCACCATAAATTTATCTATTTATATTATATGTAAAATTTGTTTTGTTGTCAAATTACAATTTATTAGCAGACCAGTGTTACTCAGAAATTAACTTCTAGATTCTGAAATACCTGTATTTGTTTAAAGATGTTTGATTTAATTGCTACATTGAATCTTGTTAAAAGTAGGTTACATAGAATGATGAAAAATATCTAGCAATGTTTGCCTTGTTTTTAGGGAAATAAATTGGATGGATCGGCATATTTATCTATCATTATTAATCTGCCCTGTTTTTAAGGGGTGGAAGTGGACCTGCACATTTAACATATGAAGTGTTCACAAGATTATATTTTAATAAAATACTAAACAGGAGAATACCAAAACTGTAAATATTTTATTTGATTTTTTTGAGGGAATAAGTACATTGTAGTTCTCAATAATAAATTGTGTTCAGTGTGTTGGATGCCAAAAATATGTCAATTCCTTTGCATTTCTGCAATTTTGTTTTCTTTAATAAAATTTGAACATTAAATACTAAGTTTTGAAAGTTTATCTTTCTAACAAAATTGAGACTACCTGAAGAGACTTTAGATTGATTTTGTGAAAGAGCAAATAGATGAGTCATTTAAATTTTGTACCTGTATGAAATCAAGAACTATATGTTAGTCATTATAGAATTTGAAAGTGCTGTATGATTTAAATGTTACCTTTAGTCATAAATGTAAAGTCAATATATTCATACACACTTTAGCATTTCTCTTATAAATTATTTATTTTTACTAAAATGACTAAAGGAAGTTTTTTTTCAAAATGAAACTGTGTTTTTTGAAAGTTTATATAATTTATTTTGTTAACTAATAAGTATTTATCAGAACATTTATAGTCTTAATTCCATTTGAATGAAAATTTTATATTTTAAGATAGAGATTTATTTCTTTGCGAGTTTTAAGAATTTTGATTTTGAGCATTTGCTTTGACATATGGTGCATTTTCTGTCCTATTTTGTATATCATCCCATTAGGAAGGGAAAGTGAAGTAAGTAATCTAAAAATAACTCTGCTGTTGGCCCAATTTAGTAAAAACAAAAAGTTATCTGTGCATAAGTGAATTTCCACATTTTGTCTTCCCTGGTAGAAAATCTCTGAAACATTTTGCCACCTATTCACAGAACAACATCTTATTTGGCATCCTAACTGAAGATAGAAGAGCTATTTTGATATTTTATAGTTACGTGTATTAGCCCCAGACATAGTGAAATATTATCAGCCCATAGAGACCTACCTTACTTAATTATAATTCAGCAACCCTTCAAGTTATATGTGTACACACCTTCTTAAATTTTTCACAGAAACTTACAATATTGAATTGAAATGGCATTTAAAAGAAGTCATTAGGATAAAAAGTACATCTTTAATCATGAGAAGTATGGTCATGTCTCTAAAAGTTTAAAAATTATTTTGCCTATTCGACCCATTTTTAAATGTTATTATAGGGCATTTTAGAAATAGTAACAACTAGTAAAAATCAAATAAGTTTATAAATTTCTTCCATCTTTACCTTTTCTTTGGTGGTTTTTGCTATTGTTTTAGGTTTATTTTTATTTAATTCATTTAATTTTATTGTAATTGTTGTTCAAGTACAGTTTTCTGTCTTTTACTCCTATCCCAGCACACCCCCCAGTGCTCCCCACCTCCCTTCCATTTCCACCCCCCTTAGTTTTTGTCCATGTGTCCTTTATACTAATTCCTGCAAATCCTTCCCCTTTTCCCCTGAAATTCCCTCCCCTTTCCCCTCTGGTCCCTGTCAGCCTGTTCTCTATGTCAGTGTCTTTGGTTATATTTTGCTTGCGTGTTTGTTTTGTTGTTTAGGTTCCTGTTAAAGGTGAGATCGTATGGTATTTGTCTTTCACTGCCAGGCTTATTTCACTCGGCATAATGCTTTCCAGTTCTATCTATGCTGTGGCAAAGGGTAGGAGCTCCTTCTTTCTTTCTGCTGTATAGAATTCCATTGTGTAAATGTACCATCGTTTTTGGATCCATTCATTTACTGATGGGCACATAGGTTGCTTCCAGCACTTGGCTATTTTAAATTGTGCTGCTCTAAACATTAGGGTGCATAGGTTCTTTTGGATTGGTGTTTCAGGGTTCTTAGGATATAATCCTAGTAGTGGAATTGCTGCTGGGTCAAAAGGCAAATCCATTTTTAGTTGTCTTATAAAATTCCATACTGTTTTCCGTAATGGTCGTACCAGTCCTCGACAAAATATTGGCAAACTGCATCCAGCAATGCATTAAAAAGATCATACACCATGACCAAGTGGGATTCAATCCAGGGATGCAAGGATGGTTCAATATTTGTAAATCAGTAAATGTAATAATACGTCACATAAACAAAAGCAAGGACAAAAATCACATGATCATATCAGTAGATGGGGAAAAAGCGTTTGATAAGGTACAGCACTCATTTATGATTAAAAAACTCAGCAAAGTGGGAGTAGAGAGGACATTCCTCAACATAATAAAGGCCATATGTGAGAGACTTACAGCCAACATCATATGTACTGAATGGGCAAAAACTAAAAGCTTTTCCACTAAGCTCAGGAACAAGACAAGGTTGTCCACTTTCACCACTTCTATTCAATATAGTATTGGAAGTTTTAGCCACAGCGATCAGACAAGGAAAGGAAATAAAAGGCATCCAAATTGGAAAGGAGGAAACAAAACTGTCATTGTTTGCAGATGACTTGATAGTGTACATAGAAAATCCTATAGACTCCACTAAAAAACTGCTCGACCTAATAAATGAATTTGGCAAAACAATGTTTTTTCTATTTTTATTCTTCAGATTAATATTTTATATTTTTAGCACCTTCTTATCATGTTCATCAGAGTACTTGTTGTGGAAACCAGAAGATAATTATTCCTTTTTAATTTTTAAGATTTTAGGCATTGTTGATACCTGTGTCATTATACATCCATATTGATTAGAGGTACAGAGTGCCTCAAGAGCTTGAGAATGGGGGATTGACAGTGGAATGATGCATTTGTTCTTGGTAGGAGAACTATTGGCTCTAATGTTTTTTAAGGCATTTGCACTTAAAGTAAGAGGAATTTTTATTCCTTCCATGAGAACTTTAAAAATTTAAGAGTGAGCATTTGTTGTGGCATATGGTGCATTTTAAATTTTAAAATACTTTTGAATTCTATGTAAGTATTTATTCACTGATATATTGGAATACTATGAGCTTAGATAATCCACAAATGATGTTTCAGCTCTTATAAATATACAATATGGAACAGATAGAAAAGAAACTTTTTAAAAGAATAACATAATTCCAGCATCAGAAGGATGGGAAGAAGGAGAAGGAACAGCCTTATTAGGAAGCTGCTATGGTAGTTTGTTACCTTTATCATGTGCATGGAATCATACTTTCTAGTACCTACACCCTCCCTCAGTGACTGGCTTGTGTGTGTTACTTTGGCCAGTGACACATAAGCAAATGTGATGCAAGTAGAGAGTCGATAAATGCTTGCACATTGGAGCTTCCCTTCTTGGAATCCTGCTGTCACCATATGAAGACTAGTCTGGCTTCCTTGAAAATGAAGGACAGCACGATGTGGGGAACAGCAGAAGTAGTTTGTTCAAGGCCCCACAGGCCCAAGTGAGCTCTGCCCATACTGACCTACCAGGTGAATGCAGTTGCATGAGTGAACCCATGCCAGATCAGTAAAAATACACACAGCTCTCTCACAGAATTATGACAAATAATAAATTGTTTTAAGCCACTGAATTGGGAGTAGGGTGTTTGTTATACAGTAATTGTTAGAGGATACAGGAATTTATTCAGATACATAATGCAGTGTACAATATCAAAACAATGAAAGATGTGTTCCAGGACCATGGACATAATAGAAACCTTTCATTAAAATTTTAATATGCCTCTGAGGTTCCTGTTAGTTAATATGGGATATAGTTAATTATACAATATCTATTTTGAAAAGTAAGAAAAAATAGCATTTTGGGGAAAGGGAACAGAATAACTTAGACCAAATTCTAAAAGAGTTTCTCACGCCAGGCATCTCACAGGAGTAATAAGTGCCTACATCCTCAATCACATCCCAGCAACAGATATTCTGAAGACTCTCTTATTGTCTGTTTCTCTCAAAGGTATATCATCAAAGTGCAACTCTGTGAAATTGATATTAAAGGGACTATGTAGTCCCTTTAAAGATATACAGTACTCTTCTTTATTATATAGTTATCTATTTGACTTTATTCATTTCTTAACTTTAGTTAAATCCTTTGAAAGAAGCTCTAATTTATGTTTTAATACCCAGTTTCTCCTTTTTTGCTATAAATAAATGCTTCCAAAGATGTTCTAGTAATTTCTTCCTGGATACTTTCTTCTCTGAGTTTCTTGGTTGGAATGCAAAATATTACTTTCTTTCAAGAAGGATAAATTATGTTATTTCTAGCTCCACAGTGCCATACAGTTATTTATGTTTGTTAGCTCCTGAAATAAACATAATAATAATACTCCGTGGACCTGAGAGTGTGTTTGTCTGAAAATATAGTAGTTATATATATCATTTTGAAATTGTCACATGAATTAGGAAATCAGAGATTGAAAATAGTAACCAAATGGCTGAAATCATGGAAAAACTGAAATGAAGAAAATGAAATAGAGGTCTCTGCTTTAAGCAATAGAAAATTTATAAACTGTGTGTGAAACAGAGAATACAACTCGTACAACCGTTTGTTTTCTCTTATGTATTTACTTATTTATTTTTAAATCCTCACTCAAGGATATCTTCATTGATTTTTAGGGAATGGAATGGAGGTATGGAGGGGCAGGGGAGGGAAGGAGATAGACTGGGGAAGGAGGGAGAGGAAGAAGGTGGGGGGGAGAGAGAAAAAGAGAGAGAGGAGAAAGAGAAACAGGAATCAATTGCCCTCTGTAAATACCCATGACCAAGGATGGAATCTGTGACATAATCATGTGCCCTGACTGGATATCAAACCTACAATCTTTTGGTGTATGGGATGATGCCAACCAACTTTTTCTTTTGCATCATTGAATGCTAAGTATCCATACACCTAGCATTTTACATATGTGGAATGTATATACTTTTCTACATACTGTGTCAGTGAATTTACTTTTCTCATCTCTAGTCCATTATCAGTGTCTGAGACCGTGTCAGCTTATTCTGGCCTACTTCAGTAGTGTTCTGAAATATGTATTAACTGTACATATGTTTGATGTGTGGCTTATTCTATTTATCAGAGCCTACCAGAGTGCAGACACATGGTAGCTGCTTAATATAAATGTGTTAAACTTATAAATGAGTTCTACATGGATACCTTTATATTTCTCTAGTAGATTGTCTTAACATAGCAGCTAGAATGATGTATATAAAATACTTATTTTCTTTGTTATCCCTCTGGTTATAATAGCTCCTCATTTTTGTATGACTCAAAGACGGTTGGTTGCATATTTTATAGTTATGAATTTAAAATACGCACAGTGGTCAGTTTATCCTGGATAGTGTGAGAACTTAACATATGACACAATTGGAGCAAATCCAGATGTAATTTGCAGAGTCAACCCTAAGACCTTGGGGGAGGGAATTACTCTGTGGGTTGTTTCTGTCTCTTGGGTGAGTAGGGTCCTTTGGAGAGCCATACAGGACTGGGCCAAGGAATCTATCAAAGAATCAAAGAAACAGAAGAAGCAGTTGCAAGGAAGAAAAATGCCACCATTTCTGGCTTAATGTCTTTCTTCATATTTATTTCTTTTCTGGACTTGCTTTTTGCTAGCCATAATACAAATCATAAAAAATAATAAGTGGAATACAGAAGTGACAAATAGCAAAATTTAAAATTATTAGAATATTATTAAAATTAGAAATTGAATTAAAAATTGAAAACATTTAAAACATTCAAAGTGATAGCTATAATGACATTGAAAATGATAGCTATAAATGATAGCAATAGGAAAAAATGACTGGGACTACAATTCCAGAAAATAAGGGTAAAAGTTAAAAGCTAAAATAATCAAAGTGTTACACAAAAATATGTTGAAAGTTAGATAAGGAAATATAGTATAAAAAGAAAAATAAAGTATATGACATTAAAAGTTTAAATGCATAGAGTAATTATGATTAAGAATTAATGTAGAGGAAGAGAGATTAGAGATAACGTGAGTTTACAAATGGGTTATTTTCACTAGACAATCACCTCTTACCAAGTTGGGGCTTTGGTCTCTCATTCCTCAAACACACTCATGTCTTCCACACTCTACATACTCCGACTCTCAAGTTCCAGTCTAAGATTATTCTTTGGATAATGTGGCATACCCACCACTCTGTCCCTTTTTGAATATTACCAGTGCTCAGAGTAGATCTTACATTCAGCAGCCATAGTAAGAGCTTACATTCAAATAACTCTTTTCCTAAGCCTAACTGATGGAAATAACTTTATAGTTTCAAGAGAATATTTGTATTATGGCTTAACAAATGTAGATTCTTTGGAGCCTTTCATTACATATTTCCTGATTTATTGCATATTAATGAATGCTTTACGAATGTTCACAATATACATTATATGAATTACTTTATTTGATCTTTATAGCTACCTTGCGGGACAAATACTTCTATTATTCCCATTGAAATAGATCTTACACATCAGTTACTGTCAACTATTTATTGTTGGAGAATCTGAGGTCATGATAAGGTTTTAACTAGTGTTTATTTCTGAAGCTGAGACAAAAACTTGGATCTTTTGATTCCCAGTATAGTTTTCTTTCTACCATAACATGTTAGCATATTTACACTTATTTTTCCATGGGTTCATAGTGGTTGAATGTTTTGTAACATTTAGAAATAACAATGGCAAAAAGAATGTGAACTTTTAATAGAAAATACTATCATTCAAGATTGTAAATGAATCAATAGAGAATTTATGCCAGTCATATTGTCCTGAAGTATAATTTATAATTTGGTGTGACATTTATCATCATAAAAGCATACTTTCAAAATGAGAAGAATTAGTGGTTCTCAAAATAACTGAAGAGGAAGAAAGTATGTGAGAAAGCTATGAATAGACAAGTATAGTAAATGACTGGTTATATATCAGCCTTGGATTTTTTTTTTTTGACTGCTTTCTTTATCTATACAGAATCAAGCTTTGAAAAGATCTTGACAGGCACAAATGTTAAGAGATTACTTTACTACACCACAAGTACAGTTATAGGTGTCTTCACAGAATGTTACCTCAGAATGGGTGAATGGAGGGAGGAGAATCCTAAATTGTTACAAGCAGTTTGACTCAAACATACAAAGTGTGGAGATGAAGGTAGTTCTGGCGTTTTTGTTTTTTTTTTTTTGTGTGTGTGTGTTTGTGTGTGTGTGTGTGTTTGAGCAGTGATTCTCAAAACTGCTGGGCACTTTCTGGCAGACAAGAAGGGTCCATTTTGTAATTAAATAAATCTCCAAACACAAATTCATTCTTTTATTCTCCCAACCACACTTTGAACAGGATTGATCTACATCATTCTTCCAAAAACAGATGTGTAGAAAACCCCCAAAAACATTCTTATAGGAGGAGATCTCATAGCATTTAGTTATTTTCTACTGGAAGATAAGCATTTGTAAGATGAGATAAGTAGGTAGGTGGGTAGGCATCAGAATCTCAGAATACTTTGGCCAACTTATTAACTCATTTTTAAAAAATTGAGAGCCTCCAGTTTCATGAAAATTCAAGTTGATCAATGTGGGTCAAATATCACATGCTAGAAGAAGAGGGGATAAATGAGTTTGGTTCAAACCTCACATGCTAGGAGAACCCAGGGGATAAATGTGGCTAGAGAAAGTTATTGGATCATCTAGGATTTTGTATGCCATGCTCAATAATTTGCATTTATTTATTCATTTATTATCTCACCCAAGGACATTTTTTTTCATTACTTTTGGAGAGTGGAAGGGAGAAAATGAAACATTGGTGCAAGAAAGAAGCATTGATTGATTGCCTCATGGATGCACCTGGACTGGGGATCGAACTTGCAACCTAGGTAGGTGTCCTGACCAGGAATTGAACCCTCAACCTTTTGGTTATGAGACAAGTCTCCAACCAACTGAGTCATAACAGCCAAGGCAATAATTTGCATTTATACTAGGGACAGTAATACCCTACTGAAGCATTTGAAGCTAGGGCATAATATGCTCAAAGTTTATGAAAATAAGAATTTGACAAGAAGGGAAGAACAGATATCAGTTTTGAAGCAGCATCAATAATCCTGGTAGAAAAAGAAGTAGGAGTATCTAAATTAAATAAACAGTATAGTGAGCATGATAAATAGAGCTGAAAGATGTTAAGGAGGTGACAGTAGTTAATAGCAGCTGGCATTTATTCTGAACTCACTATGGACTTATCACACTTTTCAGCATTTCACATACATGAATTAATTTAGTCCTTGTAGCAGGCTTATGAGGAAAATATTGAATTATTTTTATTTCAATTTCACTGGTGAGGAAACTGAGTCCTGGGAGGCTAGGTTACTTGTCCTAGGCCATATTTCTAGTGAGGTGAGAATTTAGACTCTAGCAGTTGGCTTGGAGCTGGGACTCTGAATAGGAAATTTGAGGGAATTTGATAGTCATTCGGATGATAGATATAATGGAGAGGGAGTATTATAGGATATTAGCAAATCTCTAGCCATTTCAAGTCTAGGCACTGTTAGATGAAAACTAGGAAGTAAACCATATTTGGATGGTGATAAAGTGGAGAAGTGAAAAGAAGAGGATACATTCAATTTTGGTCATTTTGAGTTTGAGGAGTTTGTGTGAAATCCAAATGCAGATACCTAGTGAGCAGTGTTATATGGATCTTTACTGGTGAAATCTAACACAAACTCACAAAAACATGGCAGGATTAGATTATCATGCAGAAGGAGTTGTGAAATGGATGATATACCATATCTATAGCTCTATATTCAGTTTTGAATGTCAAATTCTAACTGAATGTTAAGTTTATCTGAGCTAGCCATGATTTCAAAGGATTGGGAAACAGTGTCATCAGAATATTAGGATAAGAAATTGGGTTATTTAATGCATAAAGAATACTTGAAGATGTTTGCTAGGGAACAATGTTATAAACAATAGTTACATGGAACAGAGAATTTGTTTTATGTAGCCTGTCAGGGTAGGACCAAATAGATACAGGCTATTTAAAAACATATGCTGAGAATAAAAACATGTCCAAAACAGCAAAGGATTGCCTTATGAGGTAGTGCCTATATAGGAAAATTTTGTAATATTGACTAGAGTGCCACCCAATAGGGATACTGTAGACATAATTCCTGTTATGCATGCATTATTGAGTCCATTAGAACTTGCTAACCGTGTAATGAGTGTTTTAGGTTGTTTTATACTTTGTTTACAAATTATTATTTTTTGCTATTAAGAGATCTATTCTGGGTTATTCTTCAAAAAAATTAAAATTGAAGTAAATAATTATTTATCTTAGCATAAAGCACACCAAACATTACCATCTAAGATGATGTTGTTGAAAGTTTGTGGGGATTTAAAAAAATATTAATCTACCTCATAATTGCTTTAGTTGTTTTAGCAGAGTGCAGTTGTCTAGTGACAGATTTTATATACCACATCAGTGATTACAAATAAAAATAGTTGGGTTTTTGATTCCACTTAGAACAAAATGTCAGAATAAAGTGTAGTTTTTCATCACTGGACTTACAATCTACTATTTATTTATTTATTTATTTATTTATTTATTTATTTATTTATTTATATTTTGATCTGGGGATTTTGTTACCAGCAATGAATTACAAACTTCATGTTGTACTGTGTAGGATAGATATTGTAAATTTCTGATCTTGCTATTCTATTGATCTGGATTGCCATATGGGAATCCTATTCAGCTGATCTTTATTTCCTGAGTCAGAAATTCTGTTTTACCCATCTTTGGGGCTTTCAGGAGTTATTCTCAATGGGCCATCAGGTATTGCACATGAAAGAGAAAGTTCAAAGGCATAGAAAAAAGGTTCAGGGCTGAAATGTTTACACTGCATTTTAAAACTTTTTACAAACATTTTTAAAGCTTGCAGATCAACATGAAAACTTAGCAGATCTAAGATCTTTTTATAGGCTATAGCATAGGTAAGATCTGAATACAAATAATTTTAAAGGAGTGATATGTATTCATCAGTCATAAATTTGATGAGAAATGACTTGTTTGTATAGAGTTTTACGGTGGGCATATTTAACATTTTAATTAATTTTGTAAGTTTATTGATTATTTTTCACAGGTTTCTTTGCTTGTTTTTATCCCACTTTATTTTGTAGCTGCCAATTGGTGTTAAACTGAGGTAAAGTACAAAATGAACGCAACATAAATTATTATGTCACTAGAAATTTTATACTAATCAGATACTTCAGAACTTTTACCACTTTTTGTGTGGTCAACTACATACACTACATAGTTAATAAAGTGTTGATATTTTTGTAAAGAAATTAATGAAAGTACCAATACATAAAAGCCAAATATAAGTTTATACTTGTATTACTTATATGTTTTAATTAGAAAAATATGTTTCTCATTATACATTGATTCATACTGTGTTTGCTGATGTGTCAGTAGCTTGTTTGAACATAATATGGTTCCTTGTAACTGGTTACATATTACACATTTATGTATGCTAAATATTCAATGGACAACATTGCTACTTATTTAAGCTTTAGGTGCATACAAAATGGTAAAGGTCTTATGTTCATTCTTAAAGTACAGAATATTTAAAAGTATATTTTATTGATAATGCTATTACAGTTTTCACATTCCCCCTCTTTGCCACCCGCTATCCAGGGCCCCAATTCTCTCCAAAACTTGCCCCCCTCAGTTCATGTCTGTGGGCTGTACATAGAAGTTCTTGGGCTTCTACATTTTCTATACCGTTCTTGCCATTCCCCTATCTATTTTGTACCTAGCAACTATACTTCTTTTCTTCTTTTTTTATTGTTGTCCAAGTACAGTTGTCTCCATTCTACCCCTTCACCTCCCCCACCCCACTTATCCTGACCTCCCACCCTTTGCCTTTGTCCATGTGTCCTTTATACATGTTCCTTGACCACCCTTCCCTGTTTTCTCCCATTATCCCCTCCCAGCACCCCTCTGGTTACTATTAGTTTGTTCTTAATTTCAATGTCTCTGGTTATATTTTGCTTTCTTGTTTGTTTTGTTGATTAGGTTCCACTTATAGGTAGCCTAAGTGCTCATCAGTTAATGAGTGGATCAAAAAATGGTGGTACATTTACATGATGGAATATTATACAGCAGAAAGAAAGAAGGAGATCCTATCTTTGCAAAAGCTTAGATGGATCTGGAGGGCATTATGCTGAGTGAAATGAGCCAGACAGTGAAAGAGACATATCAGTTATGCTTCTATATCTCTGAACCTTTTTCCCATTCTGCCCCATCATTGTACCTGCTGATAACCTTCCATATGATCTCCATATTTATGATTCTGTTCCTTTTCTAGTCATTTGCTTAGTTTGTTTTTCTTTTTGATTTTTTTAGATAAAGTTGGTGATAGTTTTGAGTTTGTTCTCATTTTAATATTCATAGTTTTGATATTATTTTTCATAAATAAGTACCTTTAACAGTTCATATAATAAGGACTCGATGATGATGAACTCCTCTAGTTTTACCTTGCTTGTCTGTGAAGCACTGTCTCCCTTCAATTCTAAATGACAGCGTTGTTGGATAGAGTAATCTTGATTGTAGGTCCTTGCTTTTCATCATTTTGAATACTTTTTTTCGTGGCAAGATTTTTAAAAAAATTTCTGTTTAATTACAGTTGTCCCCATTTCCTCCCCACCTCCTACATTCAATCCTCCTTCGCCCCATTGTCTTTGTCCTTGGGTCTTTTATACATGTGCCTTGACAACCTTTCCCATTCTTTGTGTTGTTATCCCCCTTCTCCCTCTCCTGTGATTACTGTCAGTGTGTTATTTATTTTCATGTCTTTGGTTCTATTTTGCTTATCTGTTTGTTTTGTTGATTAGATTCCACTTATATGTGATATCATATGATATTTGTCTTTCACCACCTGGCTTATTCACTTAGCATAATACTTTCCAATTCCATCTATGCTGCTGTGAAGAGTAGGAATTTCTTATTTCTTTCTTCTGAGTAGTATTCCATTTTGTAAATGCACCAGGGTTTTTGATCCACTTATTTGCTGATGGACACTTAGGCTGTTTCTAGCACTTGGCTATTGTATATTGCACTACTTTGAACATTGGAGTGCATAGGATTTTTGAATTGGTATTTCAAGATTCTAGGGTATAATTCCAGCACTGGGATTTTTGGATCAAAAGGCAGTTCCAATAGTGAACTAGGGTCTCCTTTTCTCCACAACCTCTCCAACACTTGTTATTTGTTACTTTGTTTATGATAGCCATTCTGACCACTGTAAAGTGGTATCCCATTGTGGTTTTAATTTGCATCTCTCTGATAGCTAGCGATATTGAGCATGATTTCATGTGACTCTGGATCCTCTGTATGTCCTCCTTGGAGAAATGTCTGTTCAAGTTCTTTGCCCACTTTTTAATTGGGTTGCTTGTCTTCTTAGAGTAGAGTCATGTAAGTTCTTTGTATATTTTGGAGATTAAACCCTTGTCTGAGGTATCATTGGCAAATATGTTTTCCTATACAGTTGGTTCTCTTTTTATTTTAATACTGTTTTCTTTAGTTTGGCAGAAGCTTTTAATTTTGATGAGATCCCATTTTTTATTCTTTCCTTTATGTCCCTTGCTCTAGGGGACATGTCAGTAAAAATGTTCCTGTGTGGGATTGCAGACTGGTACAACCACTATGGAAAACAGTATGGAATTTTCTCAGAAAACTAAAAATGAATCTGCCTTTTGACCCAGAAATTCCACTGCTAGGATTATGTCCTAAGAACCCTGAAACACCAATCCAAAAGAACCTATGAACCCCAGTGTTTATAGCAGCACAATTTACAATAGCCAAGTACTGGAAGCAACCTATGTGCCCAACAGTAAATGAATGGATTCAAAAACGATGGTACATTTACACAATGGAATTCTATACAGCAGAAAGAAAGAAGGAGCTCCTACCCTTTGCCACAGCATAGATAGAACTGGAAAGCATTATGCCGAGTGAAATAAGCCTGGCAGTTGAAGACAAATACCATACGATCTCACCTTTAACAGGAACCTAAACAACAAAACAAACACGCAAGCAAAATATAACCAAAGACACTGACATAGAGAACAGGCTGATAGGGACCAGAGGGGAAAGGTGAGGGAATTTCAGGGATAAAGGGGAAGAAAGGTTTACAGGAACAAGTATAAAGGACACATGGACAAAAATTAAGGGGGTTGGAAATGGGAGGGAGGTGGGGAGCACTGTGGGGGTGTGCTGGGATGGGAGTAAAAGACAGAAAGCTGTACTTGAGCAACAATGAAAATAAATAGAAAAGAGGGCAGTTTCATTTTTTTTTGAAGAAATTTCATACTATTTTCCACAGGGGCAGCAAATAGTCTACACTCCCACCAGCAGTGCACGAGGGTTCCCTTTCCCTGACAACCTCATCAGCCCTTGTTGTTTGTTGATTTGTTTATGATGCCCATTCAAACTTTTGTGAAGTGGTATCTCATTGTAGCTTTAAATTGCATCTTTCTGATGAGTAGTAATGCTGAGCATGTTTTCGTATATCTCTGGGCCCTCTGTATGTCTTCCTTGGAGAAGTGTCTGTTCAAGTCCTTTGCCCATTTTTAATTGGATTGTATGTCTTCCTGGAGTGGAATCCTGTGAGTTCTTTATGTATTTTAGGGATCACACCCTTGTGGAAGGTATCATTGGCAGTTAAATATATTCTCCTGTATAATTGGTCCCCTTTTTATTTTTTGATGTTTTCTGTAGTGGTATAGAAGCTTTTTAACTTAATGAAGTTCAATTTGCTTAATGTCCCTTGCTCTATGGGGTACATTAGTGAAAATGTTGCTGTATGGGATATCTGAAACTTTCCTGTGTATGTTCTACTTTAGGACTTTTATGGTATCACAACCTATATTTAAGTCTTTTATCCATCTTTAATTTATTTTTGTGTATGGTATAAGTTGGTGGTCGAGTTTAATTTTCTTTGCATGTACATGTCCAGCTCTCCCAACAGCATTTGTTGAGAAAATATTTTTACTTCATGTTATGCTTTTGTCCATTTGTCAAATATTAATTTACCATAGACACATGGGATTATTTCTGGGCTCTCTATTCTGTTCCACTGATGTGTGTGTCTATTTTTATGCCAGCACCTGAGTGATTTGATTACAGTGGCCATGTACTATTTTTTGATATCAGGTATTATGATCCCTCCTACTTAGTTTTTCTTTCTCAAAATTTCTGAGGTTATTTGGGGCTGTTTATAGTTCACATAATTTTTTGAAATGTTTGTCTATATCTGTGATGTATGTCATTGGTATTTTTTGTAGGGATTTTGTTGAATCTATAAATCTCTATGGGTATTATGGACATTTTGATAATGTTAATTCTCCAATCCATGAACATGGTATATGTTTCCATTTATTTGTGTCTTCCTTAATTTCTTTCTTCAGTGTTCTACAGTTTTTTTGCAAACAGGTGTTTTACCTTTCTAAGTATTATATATTTCTTGTTGTATAGTAAATGTGATTTCTTCCTAATTTCTGTTTCTGATATTTCATTGTTAGTATACAAAAAATGCCTTTGGTTTTTGAATGCTGATTTTGTATCCCACCATTTTCCAAATTCTTTTATTAGGTTGAGTGTTTTTTTAGTGGAGTGTATGGGGTTTTCTATGTACATTATCATGTCATCTGCAAACAGTGACAGCTTTACTTCCTCCTTTCCTATTTGGATGCCTTTTACTTTTTTTCTTATCTGTTCACTGTGTCTACAATTTACAATACTATTTTGAATGCAAGTGGTAAAATGGACACCCTTCTCTTGTGCCTGATCTTAGGTTTTACTTTTTTGCCTGTTGAGTGTGATATGGATGTAGGTTTCTCATATATGGACTTTATTATGTTGAGTTATGCTCCCTCTACTCCCACTTTCCTGAGTGTTTTATCATAAATGGGTGTTCTACCTTATCAAATACATTTTCTGCATTTATTGATATGATCATGAGATTTTTATCTTTCCTTTTGTTTATGTGATATATTACACTTATTGGTTTGCATATACTATACTATCTTTTTATCCCTTGGATGAATCCCACTTTATCATGGGGTATGGTCTTTTTAATGTATTTCTGGATGCATTTTGCCTGTAATTTGTTGAAGATTTTAACATCTATGTTCATCAGTGTTATGGCTAGTAGTTTTCTTTCTTTGTTTTGTCTTTATGTGATTTTGGAATTAGGATAATACTGTCCTCATAAAAAGAGTTTGGGAGTCTTCCCTATTCTTGGAGTTTTTGGAATAGTTTGCGAAGAATCAGGGTTAGCTTTTTCATAAATGTTTGGTAAAATTTTCCTGTGAAGCCATCTGGCCCAGCGCTTTGTGTGCTGGGATATTTTTGATTACTCCTTCAATTCCAGTAGTTGTTATTAGTATATTCCGGTTTTCAGCTTCTTTTTGACTTGGTTTTTGAGAAGTATATTTCTAGGAATTTGTCTGTTTCACCCAGATTTTCAAATTACTTGGCATTTCATTGTTCATCATAATTTCTTATGATCTTTTGTATTTCTGTGATGTCAATTGTAATCTCTCCTCTTTCATTTCTGATTGTGTTTATTTGGGTCCTCTCTCTCTTTAGCTTGATGATTCTGGTTAGAGGCTTGTCCATTTTTTTTAATCTTTAAAGAACCAACTCCTGGATTTATTGATCCTTTGAAATATTCTTTTATTCTCTATGTCCTTTAATTCTGCTCTGATTTTGATTACTTCCTTGTAATTGCTCTGGGCTTTGTTTGCTGTTGTTCCTCTAGTTTTTGCAGATATAAGGTTTAGTTGTTCATTTGAAAACTTTCTTTTTAGGTAGGCCTCTATTTATTTCTATAAGGTTATCTCTCAGGACAGCCTTCATTGTGTCCCTTAGTTTTTGGGTTGTTGTATTTTCATTTTCATTTGTTTCCAGAAACTTTGTGATTTCTTCCTTGATCTCATTATTCACATATTCATTGTTTGATAACATGTTATTCAGTCTCCATGGACTTGAATGCTTTTGAGTTTTTTCCCCTTGAGATTGGTTTCTAGTTTTAATGGTTTTTATGTGAGATAAGGCTGTGTACGATTTTAATGCTCTTGAATTTTGTGTTGTATCATATGGTATGTCTTTGAAAATGTTCCATGTGCATTTGAAAAGAACGTATATTTTGCCTCTTGGGATGAAGGGTTTTGTATACATAAGTTAAGTCCATTTGGTCTAGCATATCGTTCAGTGCTGCTATGTCCCTGTTGATTCTTTGGAAGATCTCTCCTTGTTGACAGTGGAGTGTTAAAATCTCCTAGTATATGTGCATTACTTTCTATCATTCTTGAAGTCCTCCAAGATTTTTCTTATATATTTGGCTACTCCTATGTTGGGTGCATATATGCTTACAATGTTTATATCCTCTTTATGGATTCTTTCCTTAAGTGTTATGAAGTGACCTTCTTTGTCCCTTCAGATGGTCCTTATCTTAAATCTGTTTTGTCTGATATAAGTATTGCTACCCGACCTTTTTTCCTGTCAATATACTTGGAAAATTTCTTTACATTATTTCCATTTCAGTCTGTTTAGTTATTTTGATCTGAGGTGGATTTCTTGTAACCAGCATATTTGCAGGTCATGTTTTCTTATCCATTCAGCTACCCTATATCTTTTCACTGGAACATCTATTTCATTTATATTTAAGATTATTATTGATAGGTACTTGTTCTTTGTTAATTTTCCCTTTGCAACTATGTTCCTCGATCTCACTCTTTTCCTTCATGTTCTTAATACAGTACCTTTAGTGTGTCTTGCAATGCTGGTTTGCTGGAGGTGTATACTTTTAGCCTTCTTTTGGAAACTCCTTAATTTGGCTTCAATTTTAAATGAAACCATTGCTGGGTAGAGCAGTTTTAGTTTCAGGTCTTTGCTTTTCATTACTTATTATATTTCTTGTCTTTTTCTTCTGACTTGTAGTGTTTCCATTAAGAAATAGGCTGATAGCCTTATCAGAGTTCCCTTGTACATTACTATCTGTTTTGCCCTTGTTGCCTTTAAGATTCTCTGTCTTTAAAATTTGGCATTTTAATTACAGTGGGTCAGGGAGTAGGCCTGTTTGATTTCCTCTTGTTTGGGACACTCTGTGCTTCCTGTACTAAAGTGGCTTTTCCCATCCCCAAGTTAGGGAAGTTTTGTGTCATTAATTTTTCAAACAGGTTTTCTGTCCTTTAATCCTTTTCTTCTCCTTTTGGTGTCCCTATGATGCAAATATTGTTACATTTCATGTTTTCCTGAAGTTCATTTAATCTATCCTTATACTTTTATAGTCTTTTTTTCATTTTTATCCCTCTACTTCAGTATTTCTTTTTTTATTGTTTTTCTTAATTTATTTTTATTGTTGCTCAAGAACACTTTTCTGCCTTTTCCTCCACCTCATTCTGGAACTGAGTCCTTCACACTTCCCTCCCTTGTTTCCACCACCCTCCTTGTTATTGTCCATGTATCCTTAATAATTGTTCCTGCAAACCCTTGACCATTGTCCCCTATAATCTCTTCTCCTCTCATCTCTGGTAACTGTCAGTCTGTTCTCAACTTCACTGTTTTTGGTAATATTTTGCCTGCATGATTGTTTTGTTGATTAGGTTCCTGTTACATGTAAGATTATATGGTATATGTCTTTCTATTCACTTAGCATAATGCTTTCCTATTCCATCCATGCTGTCACAAAAGAGTAGGAGTTCCTTCTGTATTTCTTTTGCATAGAATTCCATTGCGTAAACAATACCATTTTTTTTATCCATTCATTTACTGATGGGCACCTAGGTTGCTTCCAGCACTTGGCTATTATAAATTGTGCTGCTATGAACATTGGGGTGTATATGTTCTTTTGGATTGGTGTTTCAGGGTTATGATATACTCCTAGCAGTGCAATTGCTGGGTCAAAAGCCAGTTCTATTTTTGATTTTCTGAGGAAATTCATACTATTTTCCATAGTGGCTGCACCAGTCTGCAATCACACCAACAGTGCACTAGGGTTCTATTTTCTCAACAATCTCTCCACACTTGTTTTCTGTTGCTTTGCCTATGATGGCCATTCTCAATTGTGTGAAGTAATATCTCATTGTGGTTTTACTTTGCATCTGTATGATGGCTACTGATGCTGAATATCTTTTCATATGTCTTTGGGCCCTCTGTATGTCCTCCTTGGAGAAGGGTCAGTTCAAGTTCTTTGCCCATTTTTTAATTGTCTTGTCTTGTCTTCATAGACTGGAGTCATGTGAGTTCTTTATATACATTTGGAGATTAAACCAAATCTCCAAATTTGGTTTAATCTGTCTGAGGTATCATTAACAAATATATTTTCCCATATGGTTGGTTCTCTTTTTATTTCAATACAGTTTTTAGCAGTTAAGAAGCTTTTTATTTTATTTTATTTTAATTTTTTATTGATTATGCTGTTACAGTTGTTCTATTTCCCCCTTCATTCCCCTCCATCCTACCCCCCCATCCCCACCATTACCTGCACCCTTTAGTTTATGTCCATGTGTCTCAAGTTCTTTAGATTCGATATTTCCCATGCTATTCTTGCCCCCCCATCTATTTTCTATCTACTGTCTATGCTACTTATTTTCTGTACCTTCTCCCCCCTTCTTCTCCTCCCACTCCCCTGTTGCTAACCCTCCTTGAGATCTTCATTTCTATGTTTCAACTCCTGACCTAGCTGTCCTTTTAGTTTGCTTTTGTTTTAGGTGTGGTTGTTAATAACTGTGAGTTTGTTGTCCTTTCACTGTTCATGTTTCTTTAACTTCTTTTTCTTAGATAAGTCCCTTTAACATTTCAAAAAATAAGGGATTGGTGATGATGAACTCCTTGAATTTGATCTTATCTGAGAAGCACTTTATCTGTCCTTGCATTCTAAATGAAAGCTTTGCTGGATAGAGCAATCTTGGTTGTAGGTCTTTGGTTTCATGACTTGGAATACCTCTTTCCAGCCCCTTCTTGCCTGAAAGGTCTCTTTTGAGAAATCTGCTGACAGTCTGATGGGGACTCCTTTGTAGGTGACTGTCCCCTTAGCTCTTGCTGCTTCTAGGATTCTCTCCTTCATTTTAATTTTGGCTAATGTAATGATGATGTGCCTTGGTGTGTTCCTTCTTGGGTCCAACTTCTTTGGGACTTTCTGAGCTTCCTGGATTTCCTGGAAGTCTATTTTCTTTGTCAGATTGGGGAAATTCTCCTTTATTATTTGTTCAAATAAGTTTTCCACTGGTGGCTGTGCCTTGCCCCCTTCTTATACCCTCATAATTCAGATGTTGGAGGGTTTAAAGATGTCCTGGAGGTTCCTAAGACTCTCCTGATTTCTTTGAATTCTTGCTTCTTGACTCTTTTCTGTTTGGCCATTATTTGCTTTCTTCTGGTCCACTCCATTGATTTGAGTCCCAGTTTCCTTTTCATTGCTATTGGTTTCCTGTGTAATTCCATTCATTTCAATTAGTTTCACTTTCATATATTTGTCTAATTTATGGCTATAATCAACCAGTTCTGTGAGGATCCTGATCACCAGTGTTTTAAACTGTGCGTCTGAGAGTTTTGCTATTTCTTCATCGCTTCGATTTATAGGCTCTGGGGCTTTGAGATCTTCTTGAGCCATTTTTGGTCTGTTCACGCCCTTTAAGTGTGAGGAGTGGAGCCTTGGACTACCAGGTTGCTGGGTTGTGAAGTTGTATGTGGGGGCGTGGTCAGAGCGGGGAAATGGCGGCACCCTCTGCTCTTTTGCCCCTGTGTGATGAGCAGAGACTTAGGTGGTTCACCTGGGCCGGGCCACTCAGAGTCGCTGGGTTATGACACTGTATGTGGAGGTGGGGTCAGGGCAGGGAAATGGCGGTGCCCTCCCTGCTGCTTGCCATGGGGACCCGCTGGCTCCTGGTCCAATCATCCACTCCCTCGCTTGTCTATCCGTGCACCAGTGCAGGACCACAGTCAACCTGCAGCCCTGCTTCCTCGCTGTTTCCCCTCGGTTGCTCCCTCGGTTGCTCACTGGGTCGCTTACTAGGTCCAACCCTGCCCCTGGATTCCGTGGGCCTGAGTCCGTCTGACCGAGTTTTCCTGTGCATCCCCGCTCCACCAGCTGCTGGTTTTGCCCCTTACCGGTCAGGCTGAAGATTTTGTTGTTAACAGACTTCCAAAAAGTTCAATATTCTGTGTCCTGGCTGTGTTTTCTGTTTCTAACATTTAGTTGTCTCTAAACTTGGTTGTGTGAGAAGGCACGGCTTATCCACCTATGCCTCCATCTTGGTGGAAGTCCCAAGAAGCTTTTTATTTTGATGAGTTCCCATTTGTTTATACTTTCCTTTATGAACCCTGTGTAGTGGGCATATCAGTAAAAATATTGTTGCATGAAATATCTGAGATTTTCAGGCCTATATTCTCCTCTAGGACTTTAATGGTGTCATGACTTATATTTAAATCTTTTATCCACCTTGAATTTTTTTTGAGTATGCTGCAAGTTGGTGCTTGAATTTCATTTTATTGCCTGTAGCTGTCCAGTTCTCCCAACACCATTTTTTGAAGAAGCTATTTTTACTCCATTTTATGCTTCTGTCTGTTTGCTGAATATTAATTTACCATAGAGACTTGGGTTTATTTCTGGGCTCTCTATTCTGTTCCATTGGTCAATGTGTCTATTTTTATGCCACACCAGAGTATTTTTATTACAGTGACCTTGTTGTACAGTTTGGTATTAGGTATTGTGATCCCTACTACTTTGTTCTTCTTTCTCAAAATTGCAGCAGATATTCAGGGTCTTTTATGGTTCCATAGAAATTTTTAAAGTGTTTGTTCTGTGTCTGTGAAATATACCATTGTTACTTTAATGGGTATTGCATTGAATCTGAAAACTGCTTTGGGCAGTATGGACATTTTGATGATGTTAATTTTTCCAATCCATGAATTCGGTCTGTGTTTCAATTTGTTTGAATCTTTCTAAATTTCTTTCTTCAGTGTTGTGTAGTTTTCTGAGTATGGGTCTTTTACCTCCTAGGTTATGTTTATTACCAGGTATTTTATTTTTCTTATTGCTATATCAAATGGGATTTTCCCCACCTCTTTCTGCTCCTTATGTTTCATTGATGTTTTATGTTTATTGATTTGTGAATATTGTACCATTTTTGTATCTCTGGGATGAATCCACTTGTTCGTGGTGTATGATCTTTTTAATGTATTTCTGGATACAGTTTGCTAATATTTTTTTGAAGATTTTAGTGTCTATGTTCATCAACGATACTGGCCTGAAGTTTGCTTTCTTCGTAATGACTTTATGTTCTTTTGGGATTAGGATGATGCTGGCTTCATAAAAAGAGTTTCAGAGTATTCCACCATTTTGGATATTTTCCAATAGTCTGTGAATGATAGGGGGTTAGTTCTTCCTTAAATGTGTAAAATTCTCCTATGAAACAGTCCAGTCCAGGGCTTTTGAGTGTTGGTAGTTTTTTTAATTATTGCTTCAGTTTCTTCAGCTGTTATTGGTCTGTTCAGGCTTTCTGCTTCTTCTTCATTGAGTTTTGGAAGATTAAATTTTTCTAGAAATCTGTTTATTTCACTTAGGTTTTCAAATTTCTTGGCATACAGTTCCTCATAGTAATTTCTTACAATCCTTTGTATTTCTTTGGTATCAGTTCTAATCTCTCCTCTTTCTTTTTTGATTATTTTTATTCGTGTTGTCTCTTTTTGTTAGTTGATGAGCTTGCTTAAAAGCTTGTCAATTTTTTAAATCTTTTCAAAGAACCAGCTCCTTGGATTCTAAGGATCCAAGGAACCACGTTCTAAGGATTCATTGATCCTTAGAAGTGTGCTTTTAGTGTCTATGTCATTTAGTTCTACCCTGATCTTAGTTAATTCCTTTTTACTACTTGCTCTCTGTTGTCTTCATTGTTGTTCCTCGAGTTTATGTAGGCACAGGTTAGGTTGTTTATTTCAAATGTTTCTATTTTTTTATGTAGGCTTGTATAGCTATGAAGTTCCCTCTCTGAACTGCCTTTACTGTGTCTCATAAGTGTTGGATTGTTGTGAGTTTATTTTTAATTGTTTTCAGAAACTTTTTGATTTATTTCCTAATCTTATTCTTTACCTATTCATTATTTAACAGCATACTCTTCAGTCTCCATGATTTTGAGTGTTTTGGGTTTTTTCCTTGATGTTGGTTTCTCTGACCACACCTCGAGGTTGACAACCTCAAGGTAGTGGTCAAAGAAAATGCTTCATATGATTTCATATTTCTTGAATCTGTTGAGGCTTATGTTGTGTCCTATCATGTGGTCTATCTTAGAAAATGTTCCATGTGCATTTGAAAAGAGTGTGTATTTAGCTTCTTTGGAATGAAATGTTTTATATGTATCAGTTAAGTTCATTTGATTTAGGACATTGTTCAGTTCCACAATATCTTTGTTGATATATTTTTTAATAATTTTATTTAGTTATTTTTCAAGTACAGTTTTTTTCTCTATTTCTCCCATCCCAGCCACCTCCCACCCCGTGCTCCCCACCTCCCTCCCATTTCCACCCCCGTTAGTTCTTGACCCTGTGTCCTTCATATTTTTTCCTCCAAATCCCTCCCCCTTTTTCCCCTTAACTTGCCTTCCTTCTCCCCTCTGGTCACTATCCCCTGGTTCTCTATTTCAGTGCCGTTGTTTTTATTCTGCTTGCTTGTTTGTTTTGTTGTTTAGCTTCCTGTTAAAGGTGAAATTATATGGTATTAGTCTTTAAACACCTGGCCTGTTTCACTCAGCATAATGCTTTCCAGTTACATCCATGTTGTTGCAAAGGATAGTAGCTCATTCTTTCTCTCTGCTGCATAGAATTCCATTGTGTATATATAACACATTTTTTTGATCCATTCATTTACTGATGGGCACCTAGGTTTCTTCCAACACTTGGCTACTGTAAATTGTGCTGCTATGAACATGGTGGTGCATAGGTTCTTTGAAATTGATGTTTTGGGATTCTTAGGATATAATCCCAGCAGTGGAATTGCTGGGTCAAAAGGCAGGTCAATTTTTATTTTTCTGAGAAAATTTCATACTGTTTTACATAATGGTTGTAGCAGTCTGAAATCTCACCAACAGTGAACTAGGGTCCCTTTTTCCCCACAACCTCTCCAACATTTGTTGTTTGTTGCCTTGTTTATGATAGCCATCCTGACCGGTGTAAAGTGGTATCTCATTGTGGTTTTAATTTGCATCTCTCTGATAGTTAACGATGTTGAGCATCTCTTCATGTGTCTCTGGATATTCTGTATGTCCTCCTTGGAGAAGTGTCTGTTCAAGTCCTTTGCCCATTTTTTAATTGGGTTAGATGTCTTCTTAGAGTGGAGTATGTAGGTTCTTGGTATATTTTGGAGATTAAACCTTTGTCTGAGGTATCATTGGCAAATATATTTTCCCATACAGTTGGTTGTCTTTTTAATTTAATACAGTTTTCCTTAGCCATGCAGAAGCTTTTTATTTTGATGAGATCCCATTTGTTTATTCTTTCCTTTATATTTCTTGCTCTAGGGGACATATCAGTAAAAAAGTTGCTGCGTGAAATATCTGAGATTTTCTTGCCGATGTTTTCCTCTAGAACTTTAAGAGTGTCACAGCTTATATTTAAGTCTTTTATCCACCTTGAATTTATTTTGGTGTATGGTGTAAGTTGGTGTTCAAGTTTCATTTTTTTGCATGTAGCTGTTCAGTTCTCCCAACACCATTTGTTGAAGAGGCTATCTTTACTCCATTTTATGTTACTGCCCCCTTTGTCGAATACTAATTGACTGTAGAGAGTTGGGTTGATTTCTGGACTCTCTGTTCTGTTCCATTGGTCTATTTGCCTGTTTTTATGCCAGTACCAAGCTGTTTTGATTACAGTGGCCTTGTAATACAGTTTGATATCAGGTATTGTGATCCCTCCTATTTTGTTCTTCTTTCTCAAAAGTGCAGCTGTTATTCAGGGTTGTTTATGGTTTGTATAATTTTTGAAGTGTTTGTTCTATGTCTGTGAAATATGCCATTGGTACTTTAATAAGTATTACATTGAATGTGTATATTGCTTTGGGTAGTATGGACATTTTGATGATGTTAATTCTTCTAATCCATGAACAAGGTATATGTTTCCATTTGTTTGTGTCTTCCCTGATTTCTTTCTTCAGTGCTGTGTAGTTTTCTGCATTCGGGTATTTTACCTCCTTGGTTAGGCTTATTCCCAGATATTTTCTTTTTCTTTTTGCTATATCGAATGGGATTTTTTCCTTGATTTCTGCTTCTGCTGATTCATTGTTAGTATACAAAAATGCCTTTGATTTCTGGGTACTGACTTTGTATCCTGTTGTTTTGCCAAATTCATTAATTAGTGTGAGCAGGTTTTTGGTAGAGTCTATAGAATTTTCCATGTACACTATCATGTCATCTGCAAACAGTGACACTTTTGTTTCTTCCTTTCCTATTTGGATGCCTTTTATTTCCTTTTCCTGCCTGATCGCTGTGGCCAAAACTTCCAAAACTATATTGAATAGAAGTGGTGAAAGTGGACATCCTTGTCTTGTTCCTGATCTTAGTGGAAAAAAGCTTTTAGGTTTTGCCCATTGAGTATGATATTGGCTGTAGGTCTCTCATGTATGGACTTTGTTATGTGGAGGGATACTCACTCTATTCCCACTTTGCTGAGTGTTTTTATCATAAATGGGTGTTGTACCTTATTGAAAGCTTTTTCCACGTCTATTGATATGATCATGTGATTTTTGTCTTTGCTTTTGTTTATGTGATGTATTACATTTACTAATTTGCGAATGTTGAACCATCCTTGCATCCCTGGATGAATCCCACTTGGTCATGGTGTGTGATCTTTTTGATATATTGTTGGATGGGATTTGCCAATATTTTGTTGAGGATTTTAGCATCTATGTTCATCAGGGATATTGGCCTGAAGTTTTCTTTCTTTGTTGTGTCTCTATCGGGTTTTGGAATTAGGATGATTGTGGCTTCATAAAAAGTATTTGGGAGTTTCCATCCTTCTGGATTTTTTGGAATAGTTTGTGAAGAATAGGGGTTAGCTCTTCCTTAAATGCTTTGTAGAATTCTCCTGTGAAACCATCTGGTCCAGGGCTTTTGTGTGAAAGGAGTTTTTTGATTACTGCTCAATTTCTTTTGCTGTTATTGGTGTTTTCAGATTTTCCGTTTTTATTTTTCATTAAGTTTTGGAAGATTATACTTTTCTAGAAATGTGTCCATTTCCCCTAGGTTCTCAAATTTCTTGGCATACAGTTCTTCATAGTAATTTCTTACAATCCCTTCTATTTCTGTGGTATCAGTTGTAATCTCTCCTGTTTCATTTCTGATTGTGTTTATTTGAGTCCACTCTCTTCTTTTCTTGATGAGCCTACTTAAAAGCCTGTCTATTTTGTTTATCTTCTCAAAGAACCAACTCCTGGATTTATTGATCCTTAGAATTGTGCTTTTAGTCTCTATGTCATTTAGTTCTGCTCTAATCTTGGTTATTTCCTTCCTTCTGCTTGCTCTGGGCTTTCTTTGTAGTTGTTCCTCGAGTACTTGCAGGCGTGGGGTTAGGTTGTTTGTTTGAAATGTTTCCATCTTCTTTAGGTAGGCCTGTATTGCTATAAACTTCCTTCTCAGGACTGCCTTTACTGTGTCCCATAAGTTTTGGGTTGTTGTGAGTTCATTTTCATTTGTTTTCAGAAACGTTTTGATTTTTTTCCCTAATTTCATTCTTGACCCATTCTTGTTTAATAGTATACCATTCAGTCCGCCTGATTTTGGGTACTTTGGGTTTTTTTCTTTGGGATTGGTTTCCAATTTTAGTCCCTTGTGGTCAGAGAAAATGCTTGGTATGATTTCAATATTCTTGAATTTGTTGAGGCTTGTTTTGTGTCCTATAATGTGGTCTATTTTTGAAAGTGTTCCATGTGCATTTGAAAAAAAAATGTGTATTAAGCTTTTTGGGGATGAAGGGCTTTATATATATCAGTTAAGTACATTTCTTCTGGGGTGTTGTTTAATGCCGCAATATCTTTGTTGATATTTTGTTTAGAAGATCTGTCCATTTTTGATAGTGGGGTATTAAAATCCCCTACTATAATTGTGTTGCTGTCAATATCTTTCTTGAAGTCCTCTGAGATTTTCTTTATATATTTTGGTCCTCCTATGTTGGGTGCATATATATTTACGATGTTAATGTCTTCTTAGTGGATTCTTTCCTTGATTATTATGAAGTGACCTTCTGGGTCTCCCTTTATGGCCCTCTTTTTGAAGTGTATTTTGTCTGATATGAAAATTGGTACCCCGGCTTTTTTTTTTTTTGTCCATTTGCTTGGTAAAGTTGTTTCCAGCCTTTCACATTTAGTCTGTGATGGTACTTTTTCGTGAGTTGTGTTTCTTGTAGGCAGCATATGTGAGGGTCATGCTTTCTTATCCATGCAGCTATTCTGTGTCTTTTGATTGGAGAATTTAATCTATTTACATTTAAGGTTATTATTGATAGGTACTTATTCATTGCCATTTTTGTGCCAGTGTTCCTCTGTGTCTCTCACTTTTCCTTCCTTTCCTTAAAGCAGTCCTTTTAGTATTTCTTGTAGAGCTGGTTTGGTGGAGGCATATTCTTTTAGACTTCTTTTGTCTTGGAAGCTCTTTATTTGGCCTTCTATGTTGATTGAGAGCCTTGCTGGGTAAAGTAGCCTTGGTTGTAGGCCTCTGGTTCTCATTACCTGGTATATTTCTTGCCATTCTCTTCTTGCCTGGAGTGTTTCCATTGAGAAGTCAGTAGCTAACCTTATTGGGACTCCCTTGTATGTTACTTCTTTTTTCTCCCTTGCTGCCTTTGAGATTGTGTCTTTGTCTTGGAATTTTGCCATTTTGATGATGATGTGTCATGAAGTGGGCCTTCTTGGGTTCCTCTTGCTTGGGACTCAGTGTGAAACCTGGATTTGTGTGACTTTTTCTTTTATCAAATTAGGGAAATTTTCTCTCATTACTTTTTAAAATATATATTCTATCCCTTGTTCTTCTTCTTCTCCTTGTGATATCTCTATTATATGGATATTATTACGTTTCATATTGTCTTTTATTTCTCTTAATCTCTCTTCATTCTTTCTGAGTTTCTTTTCATTTTCCTGCTCTTTCTTTGAGATGCTTTCTACTTTGTCCTCCAGCTTGCTTATCCGATCCTTTGCCTTTTCTAATCTACTTTTGAAACTTTCTACTATGTTCTTCAATTCCGAAATTGTATTCTTCATTTCCTCTTGTCCCTTGCTGATAATTTCTATTTCCTTTTTCATGTTGATATAGTTTGTGGTGAGATCATGATAGCTCCCATGTAGTTTTTGGTAGCCCATTGTGAGCTCTTTGAACTTCGTGATAACCAGTGCTTTGAATTCACTGTCTGATAGTTGATTAGCCTCTATTTCATCTAAAATTCTTTCTGAAGCCTCTGCTTTTTCTTTCATTTGGGGATTGCTTCTTTGTCTTCGCATTGTTTGTCAGACTCTTCTTGTTAGTGTCAGCTTCTAAAATTGATCTGTTCTGACTTCCTGGGTTTATGTTGTGAACCTCTGTGGTATGACACCTGTGAATTTCAGTGGTGCAGACTCCTTCAGGTATCTTGATGTTCTCTGTTTCCACCTACTCCTTTTATTGTGTATGTGTAATCAGTTGTAGGAGGAGGCAAAATGGTTTATGACAGCAGAAGAATTTTTTATGATATTTACAGTCACAGCCAGTAGAGAGGAGATAGGTGATCTTTAGGTTATATATTGTGTTAACCATATTCTTCAGTCCAACTTGCCACTTTTACAAGAGTATAGACAAAAGATAAGCCTCTTGTTGGGGAGGGAAGGCTTGTTAGTTGGAACTAGAAAGCAGCGAAGTTTCAGAAGGTCAGATTTTGAGGTAAGGTGAGTTTAAGTAACAGTAAATAGGTGTAGTGTGTGAGTAAATAGAGTTAATTCCTACAGTGATAGAATTCAGGGGCTTGTACAGTGGGCTAAGTTCCGGGAGATGTGTTGTGAAGTATTTACTGTTGTATAGATCAGCTATTATTTACACTAATATTAGAGCAGCACTCATATAACAAACTCTATGTGATTTGTCTGAGTAGGGGGTATAGAGCTTTAGGTAGTTTGCTAAAGGAAAACAAGTGGTGTGGAGTTTAGAGGATTAGGAAAGCACTGTGGAGAAAGGACAGGGGGAGCCTGTTTAATAATACAATATAACTACTCAAGACTGAGAAACCTATACAGAAAAAGGAGGAATACAGAGATATTATTAAAATATAAAAGAAGTGAGATTAATGAAAAAAATAAGCAACACCTCATGGCTTAAAAAAGAAGAGTGCTTATGCAAAGTTAGACTGAGGAGAAATTGTAAGAGTAAGGGATAGCAACCTGGCATAAAGTGAGAGAAAATAAAGTTTATATCAACAGTATGAAATGCCAGGAAGTTGGAAAAATGGAATAAACCAGGAAAGAGTGTTGGGTAGGATCTGAAATAAGAATATCATGAAAAAATATATAATCCGAATAAAAAGAATAAAAAAAGTAAAAGACCAAGAGTAGTGACTTATTTGGAATATTAATGAAGTGATAGAAGAAAAATTAGAAATCTGTATGAAAGGAAGCAAAAATGGGGGTGGGAGGGGCTAATGGTGGTAAGAGGGGGACGGGTTGTCAGGATCATATGTAAAGGACACACGGAAAAGCTAAAGGAGTGTAGGATCAAGGGTGGGAAGTGGGGATGGCTGAAGTGGGGTGGGGGTGGGGAGGAAATGGAAACAACTGTACTTGAACAATAAAAATTGTGAAGAAAACAAAAACAAAAAATGAAAAGAAAGAAAAAAATTTAAAATGAAAGTCAAGTTTTCATGAAGAGAACAGTGAAATTCATCTCAGCTCTTGCTGTTCACCCTCTGACACCTTCATGGATCCATCTCCGATTTTCTCACATCTCAAGGTCCCAGGTGGGTCATCCAACCTCTGGCAACACTGCCTGTATCCCCTGTAGGGAACTTACGGTGTGATCCAGACAGTGAGGTCTCTGTGTCTCCTCTGGAAGGCACTGTTCAGTCTTCTGGAAAAAATGTGGGTTTGTTCCCCATGCCCCTACACCTCCCATCTTAGTGTGTTCCAGGTTATTTCCAGTAATGTAGAGTTTCTGCTTAAATAGCTGTTCATTTCATTGTGGACAGGGGGCAATGTGTGTAAGAGTTATCAGCTCTCTCCTGCTTGGTGTAGTTTGCAGCTCTGTGTGTAAGCCAGTTATGAGCAGTGCCCTGAGTCTTCCTTCTTGCACCCTTTCTTACCTTGCTGTTTTGATGGCCTCAGTAAAATAAGACCCTAGCACCCAGTGTACTTTGTCTCCTTGTGGGGAGTTCAAAATGGGCTCTTTGGGGCATTAACCTTGCTGTCTTACTCTTATGGAAAAGCCCTCTTCTGGATGTTAAGCCTGCCCAGCTGATTTTGCACATCTCAGCTCCTGCAGGTGGTGGGAGGTTAAGCTCAATTTTCCCGTCCTGGTGTTTATGCCAAAGAATGGGGCTCAGTCTGGCCTACAGTAATCACAGGTGCAGTTTCCGGACCACTGACCTCACAATACTCTGCGATCCACACTCTCTACTCTGCCATTGTGCTAGCCTGGGACCAATAAACCACCTTGCTTGCACCCCTTCGGTCAAATCAGCAGTTGCACTGTGTGGGGGCAAATTGCACTCACAATCTTCCCACCTTGTTGGCCAGGTGGCTGTGCACACACTTGGTCCCTGCCTGGCATGCCTCAGTTCTCCTTTTTAAAAAAGTCTCCCTGGGCTCTACCACTACTGCTCAGAGCCACTGCCCAGCTTTCCACACACTCCACCATTCTTGCAAGTCAAAAGTCTATCTCAGTCACAGCCAGATGCAGCCCTCCACTTCCTCCAGCTGCAGGTGCAGGCAGAATTCCCCCACTCTTTGACACTGCCCTGGCCAGTGACTGCCACCCCAGCTAGTGTGTGCCACCAGCAGTGTGCATGTGTGCAGCCTGCTTCTCCCTGGCAACTTTGCACATTCAAGTCACCCCCAGGAAAGGTTTGTGATTTACCCACCTGGAAAGGGAAGGAGTCACTAGGCTGCCATCCCTGACCAGACTCTCCTCAAATGTTGTCCCCATGGGGACACAGTTTCCCAGGGAGTGGGAAATTCCTGCTCCTGGGGAATTTCCTGTCTACCTATAGAACCTCCTTACTGCCTGTTTTGAAGCATCCTGTGTACACTTTGGCTTCTAATCTTCATATCAGCTAAGATTCTGTTGACTGTTCACTTTGTTTTTTGGAACATCAGCTAAGTGTTGCAGTTGGGTGCACTGGCATGTGAGCTTAACTCCCACCTACTTTGCTGCCAACTACCTTAACCTAATAAATACTTTTAAAATTATATTTTAGTCTTAAAGTATTTTTGGATGTTATTAAAATGTTGTGAAAGAAATCCTAATAATTTTCTTGAGGAAAAACAAAAAAAAAGAATTTTGTTCAAACTTTAGACAGTGTCTCTCTAGAATATACTAGAAAATTTTGCTATAAAACTCTGCACTAGTGTTTTGCTTTTGCCAAACTTACTTGACTGTAGAACTGTCCCAACACCATGCCCACAACATCTCAAGTTCTTTGGAATTATCTTAATTGTTAGACCAAGTCCTATATCTGGATAGTCTCTCTATATATTTGTACTTCAGCCCCAGAATGTTATATTTAAAATTACAATTATTTTATACTGTAGCCCATAGGAATTCCACACAGTTGAGTATGTACTTAATTGGATTTCATGAACATGCTATTTCATATACATGCAATTAATGTTATTTTCTTCAGTATTTCTATAGATTTTTCTGTTCTTAAGAAAATATAATGAAGAAAAGAAAAGTTTCTAGGTAAACTATTCTAGTATTTTATCATCAAAAAATAAAACAAAATTCCTGTTAAATGTTAATAATTGCATATCACTAATGAAAATTTTAGAACATTTAAATATCTGCCACTCTGAGATTTTTATGCTAACAGTTCATGTTGATTTTTAGTGTGTGAAGTAGGTATTGTAAATCACATGCTATAAAAGTAAAACAGTAAAAAATATTTTTGTAAATTATACCCCACATAATATAACAAAGACATAAAAGTAGGTATATAAGAAAATTGGGGATTTTTTTTCCTTGGGAAGAATTTGAACTGCCATTGAATTTCATTTTCATTTAATTTGTTTTAAAGGGAAGGTTGGCATTATTATGCTAGATCATTATAAGCTTTATTTCCAATACATTTTACCATAATGCATCTTGAGTATAAATAAACTTTGATATGCTGAACTTAATAGCAATTAAACTAGAAGTGTTTAAATTTCATCACTGTGAACTTTGTGGAAATGTTTCCATGACAACCTCCATGCTAGTTAAAACAACCAGAGGTGATCAATAGTTTAAGTATTTTTTTCTCTTGTAAGAATGGAATTTTTGTTGACACTTTTGGCTTTTGATGGCACTTTTGTTCTGTGTGAAGTTATATGTTTACCAGATCATATGTTGTTAACTGTCAGGCTGAGGTAGAGTGACTGCTTTTGATAAAGCAGCATTAGAATTTGTAATCTGTGAAGCTCTTACATTCTAATCATTCCCATCAGTATAGAAGAATCCATTTATTTCAATAGTCTACAAATTATACTTTGTTAAGACTATTATTCAGCCTAAATTGGGAAGATCTTTATTTTGTTCCACCATTTAGAAATGGAAATTACTTTTAATTTTACTTCTACATTAATTCTGCCCCCCCAAATGCATGTGTTCTTGTTTCCCCTCCCCTTTTCCTCCCTCCTCTTCCCTCCTCTCCTCTTTTTCTCTCTCCAAAACAAAATCTAAGTGACCTTTTTAGAAAAGGCTTTCAGGAAGGCAGTATTAGTGATTTTCTTACTCACATTCCTAGATATTTTAATGACATCAATAGCATTTTCTACTAAAGATATTTAAAAAGGAAAAGAATATAATTTTGTATTCTCAAAAATTACCAGCTGATCATGAAACTATCTGCTTTGAGATTCTCTAAATAGCCATCCATATACATGTTCTTATAAAAATACCAATATTGTAAAACCTCTCCAGAGCTATATGAATTGCATAGTATTATTTACTCAGAGACCTTGAACTTGTGTCTGTAATTGCCTCTATGATCCTTTGTCAGGATTTTCTAGTACCTGTATAGTGGGACTAGGTGGAAAGACACATTGTTTTATGACAGATATGTGAAATATAAGCTCATTACTTAATAAAATAAAGCTTGGAAAATTTATTTGATAGTATAACTATATTTATGACTATGTTAGGCTTTATCCTATGTCTTCTAAGAAGTATTTTAATTTTCATCTTTTTTGTTAAACCAATATTAAATAATCACTTGCTATGACCAAAAATTATCCTGAGTTTCCTTAAAATTTTCTATTACAATGTATTAACTCCAATGTAGTTGACATTTCTATAAAATAATAAGTGGTTTTATCTTATTTTAGTTTAAAAACAGCATCCCGATTTTCCTAATTATTTTCTTTGGTGTTTGTCTTAACATCATCATCTGCTCAGTTGTATAAGCCAGAGAAACTTGGAAACAACTTTGAACCCTTGTTTCATTCAGTCACTCATTCACTATTTCTCCTTGTGTACTCTAGCCACTGAAGATACAGCAGAAATAAAACACACAAAAAACCCTTCTCGTAGGTAGACTCTAGGCTCATGATGGGAAACAAACAATAAAATGAATTAATAAAAGATAAAGAAGGTGAGACAATGGTAAGTGCCATAGAAAAAATAAAATAAAAAGATGCATGGGCGTGCATGTGCACAAGCACAAGTGAAAGAGGAGTGAGAGGGTGTGGGATGGAAAGGGAAGGAGAGAGAGAAGGAGGTGGAGGGAGAGGAACAGGGGAGAGAGAGGAGAGAGGTGGTAGGTGGGGTTTACAATTTAAATAAGATGGTCAAGGAAGACTTTATTGAAAGGCGACATTTGTGCAAAGATCTGACAGAGGTTAAGTGAAGAGATATGTTGGTATCTGAAAGGAAGTTGTGCTAAAGCAGAATGGAGAAAGGCAGTTTTCTTGAAGTTTGAGAAATGACAAGCAGGCCAGTGTAGCTGGTGCAGAATACTCAAGGGCAAAGAGCTATAGGAGGTAGAATTACAGATTGAAGGATAGAGAACATATGACCTTGAGGACTACTCTAGGCCATTGAATATTATTAACACAATACGACTTATGTCTTAAAATTTTTCTGGATGCTATGTTGAAAAAAAGCCTATAGAGAGGTAGAGATGAAGGCATGGAAGGGAGCAAATATATTGAAATATATTTGCTATTCTAATCATTTAGAAATATATTGGAATAATCTAAACAATTGATGGTAGCAGCTTGAACAAGAATAGTAATGGTAGTGGTGGTGATGAGAAGTGATCAAATTATGACTATTTTGAAGGTTTAGCCAATAAGATTCTCTGACAGATTAAATGAGGCAAAGACAGGAGTTACCAATGATGCCAGGTTTTGACCTGCAAACTGACGGGGTGATATGTTTTTTTTTTTTTTTTTTCTGGGTTGGGGAATACCATAGATCACACAGTTTTAAGGGAAGAACACAATTTTAATTTTGGACAGGTTTGGAGATCTGTTAAGGCATATGATTATGGAAATTCAGTAGGCAATTAGATATAAGAACCTGGAGTCTGGAGCAGAGATGTGAGCTATACATACTTTATGTTAGCATATAATTGTTACTTGGTATTGCGAGGCTACCTAAGATGACCAAAAGAGGACACCTCCAAGGACTTCTCTTATCTAAGCTCTAGCAGAATGAGTATCTCACAATGTGCCCTGAACAGTACTAGTTTGTGTCTGGTTCCAGGATAGCTAATAGTGTATTTTTTTCCCTCTTTGGAAAATAAATTACTCAGCAATATGAAGAATATGTTTCATCTCTACTTTTCTTTATATCTACTTTTTCTCTAGTGTATAAATTCATTGGCCTCTCATTAGGTTTCTTACCTTAGTTCTCCTTACTTTTTGCACCAATTTTATTCTATTCCCAGAATAGTCATTCCATATATAAATCTAATAATTCTATCCTTTTTTGCTAGACTTTTCCGTGGCATTTAATGTTTAAGAAGCAAAATACATTCTTTAGTATGAAATTTCAAATATTTTTGTGTTCTTGTCTCTCTGTTTATTTCCATCTTTCTCCCCTTCCTTCTTCTTTCAACTTGTGAGAAAAGAAATTGTTTGTTATCTAGCTTCTTAGAAATAAGAATTTTTTTAGTACTATTTGTTAGCTGCTACCGCTGAGCACCCTGGAGTCACTGTCCTGCAGTAAAGTGCAGGGTAGGGATGGATGGTGGACTGCACTCATTACTACTGATCCTTTAATATCTTCCTGATGAGGAGGAATTAGAAATGGATGAACAGACACCCCCACACATAGCTGCTACCATAATATAGTTGTAGTTTTTTTGCAGCAGAGAGCTGTGGAAAATGAGTCACTATTTATTTTTTTCTAAATACCCCCAGAGCTGGGAAAATGGGCACTGTTATTTGTCTGGCAGGTCTTCCAAAATATAGAACTGTGGAAGACGGGTATAGTTTTTGGCTAGAAAGCCATAACCTTCTACAGTTCTTGCTGAGTTTTCATAGATTTTGTTGAATTAAAATTTTTCTGTTGTTATGCGTCCTTTGATGACCCACAGAAGACTTTGAACAACTGTCTTTGCTAATTTTCACCAGCTTAATAAATGTCTCTCCTAGAAAGAGGTATTTTTTAGGTATATTTTATTGATTATGCTATTACATTGTCCCATTTTTTCTCCCCTTTATCCCCACTATGCCTTGCACCCCCACACACTCTAATGTACTCTCTCATTAGTTTATGTCCATGGGTTGTACATGTGAGTTCTTTGGCTTCTCTGTTTCCTATACTATTCTTAACTTCCCTCTGTCTATTCTGTACCTACAATTTATGCTTCTTATTCCCTGTACCTTTCTTCCCCATTCTTCCCCTCTCCCTCCCCACTGAAAGCCCTCCATGTGATCTCCATTTCTCTGGTTCTGTTCCTGCTCTAGTTGTTTGCTTAGTTTTTGTTTTTATTTTTTAGGTTCAGTTGTTGATAGTTACAAGTTTCTTGCCATTTGTTGACAACAGTTGTCAGTCATTGATAGTCATGAGTTTGTTGATAGTTATGTGTTTGTTGTATGAGTTTGTTGTTCATAGTTTTTTATCTTCTATTGCTTAGATAAGTCCCTTTAACATTTCATATAATAAGGGCTTGATAATGGTGAACCCCTTTAACTTTAAATACTTGGTTATCAGAATTCCATGCAGTTTGATATTCTGGCATTTTGGGCTACTTATTGTTTTTAAGTTGGTCATTACCCTTCTTTGGTTGTGCGAGGAAGCGAAGTGTTTCTACCTACTCCTCCATCTTGGCCGGAACTCCTAATTCCTCATACCACCAACATTCTAGAAGTCTTGTCTCCTATATCAGCAGCCCCAGACTCTTTGGTCCCAGGGTCTGGTTTCATGGAAGATACTTTTTCCATGGACTGGAGTCAGGCAGAGGATGGTTTTAGAGTGATTCAAGCACATTGCATTTAAGCTTACCTCCTGCTGTGGAGCCCATACTGCTGGACCAGTACTGTCCCATGGCTCAGAGGTTTGGGATCCCTGTCCTATATCATACCTTTCATATGTTGTTTTATAACTTAACATATCATAAATATTTTCTGACTTAAAGAAAGAGAAATAGGACTTCCGCCAAGATGGAGACATAGGTGGAGGAACCACCTTGCCTCTGTGCACAACCAAATCTAAGAACAACTATTTTTAACAGCAGTCACAACCAAGCCACACGGAAAATCGACAATACAGAGTCCAAAGGACAACTAGATACTCAGCTGGACCAGTACGAGGAGCAAAGCCAGCAGCAGAACAGGTTAGCAAGAAAAAATTCCCGGGTGGTGCGCGGTGAGCGCGGAAGCAGCCGAAAGCGCTGATCGTGAGCTAGTTATGGGAGTGCACAGGGAAGAGGCGCGGCGGGTCAGTCGGTCGCGCATTTACATGTGGAGAAACCAGTGAGAAGGGAAGCCTGCACGGGGCAGTAGGCTCGCACAATTCCAATCAGATAAACAAGCCCAAGGCGTGTGGTGTGACTGGACGGGCTGGGCTAGCGGAGAGGACCGCCATTGCTCCCTCTCTGACCACGCCCCCACACACAGCGTCACAAACCAGCGACCTGGGTCTCCCCATCCTGGTAAACAACTAAGGCTTCGCTCCGCTTACTTAACAGCACGAATTGACCAAAAATGGCTCTAGGACAACTCAGAGCCCCAGAACCGATAGATCTAAGTGATGAAGAAATAGCCAGTCTTTCAGATGCACAGTTCAAAACACTGGTTCTCCGGATTCTTACAGAACTGGTTGATTTTAGTCACAAATTAGAGGAACATATAAAGGCTAAACTAATTGAAATGAATGGTAATACAAAGGAAACCAATAGAAATGGAAAGAAAATTGGGACTCAAACCAAGCGAGTGGACCAGAAGGAAGAAAAAATGATCAAACAGAAAAGAATGAAGACATAAGAATTCAGAAAAATGAGGAGAAGCTTAGGAACCTCCAGGACATCTTTAAACGTTCCAACATCCCAATTATAGGGGTACCAGAAGGGGGAAAGGCACAGCCACCAGTGGAAAACTTATTTGAGCAAATAATAAAGGAGAATTTCCCCAATCTGGCAAAGGAAATAGACTTCCAGGAAATCCAGGAAGCTCAGAGAGTCTCAAAGAAGTTGGATCCAAGAAGGAACACACCAAGGCACATCATCATTACATTAGCCAAGATTAAAATGAAGGAGAGAATCCTAGAAGCAGCAAGAGCTAAGGGGACAGTCACCTACAAAGGAGTTCCCATCAGACTGTCAGCTGATTTCTCAAAAGAGACCTTACAGGCAAGAAGGGGCTGGAAAGAGGTATTCCAAGTCATGAAAACCAAAGACCTACAACCAAGATTGCTCTATCCAGCAAAGTTTTCATTTAGAATGGAAGGACAGATAAAGTGCTTCTCAGATAAGACCAAATTCAAGGAGTTCATCATCACCAAGCCCTTATTATATGAAATGTTAAAGGGACTTACCTAAGAAAAAGAAGATAAAAAAGATGAACAGTGAAAGGACAGCAAACTCACAGTTATTAACAACCACACCTAAAACAAAAGCAAACTAAGAGGACAGCTAGATCAGGAGCAGAACCATAGAAATGAAGATCTCATGGAGGGTTAGCAACAGGGGAGTGGGAGGAGGGGAAGGGGAGAGAAGGTACAGAAAATAAGTAGCATAGACAGTAGATAGAAAATAGATAGGGGGAGGGTAAGAATAGCAGGGGAAATACAGAATCTAAAGAATTTGAGACACGTGTTCATGAACTAAAGGGGGAAACGGTGGGGGAGGGGTATGCAGGGTGGAAGGGAATGGAGGGGGGGAATAGAGCAAATGTAATGGCATAATCAATAAAAAAAAGTTAAAAAAAGAAGAAAGAGAAATAATTTTTACCTACTTAGATGAACAATTTGTAAGAGAAATTTATAGATAAAATAATGAGGTCTGTCTAGAAAAAGTCCAGACATTGTTAATATATTGAGAACCATTTCATGATATAGATGTAACCTGACGGCCAGGGAGAGTGGACTGGAGTGTGCATACATGAACAGTGGTGACTTCACTGTACTAGTAAGTGGGGGTGGTAGACACCGTTGACTGAGCATGTGTACTGTGTGGCTGTCACATTCGAAATGGCTGAGTGAGTAGAACAACAAATCTATATCACATTTTGTGTTAAGCTTGAATATTCCTCCCTAGAAATTATTTGGATGATTCAGAAGGCTCTCAAGTATGGTGCAATGAGTGTAGCCCAAATAAAAGTGTGGCACAAATGCTTCAAAGATAGTTAAGAATCTGTTGAAAGGAATCCACATTCTGGAAGGCCTGTGACAAGCAGGGAATCTGAGAATGTTCATTATCTATGGGCTGCAATCAACAATGATCAGCGACTGAGAGTGTGAGAACTTGAAGCTGATCTACGGATTTCATTAACGATTGTGCTGAGATTTTTGACATTGGATAGTGGCATAAAATCCAGTGTTGTGGCAAATTGCTTTCCTCGTCTTCTGCTACTAAAGCAAAATGAATATCGTGCTGCGGTTACTAATGACTTAATTCAAATCATTACTAATGAACCAGAGTTCTTTTTTTTTTTACTCTTTTTTATTTAATTATTTTTTTCAACTACAGTATTCTGTCTTTTACTCCCATCCCAGGCAAACCCCCCGTGCCCCCCACATCCCTGCCATTTCCACCCCCCTTAAGATTTCTTCAAGAAGGTTATAACTTTGAAGGGGACTGAGGCATCATTGCCCTATGTATAGTGTTTCTTGCATCTTGTATGTTCTTCAAAAAATGTTTTCACTTTTCACAGTGCATGACCATATATATACTTTATAGACAAGCTTCTTATATAGCTTGTTGAAAAATCTAAATTGAGAGTAGATTTTATTTTAAAAAATAAAAATCAGTAGGTTGTGATCAAAGTGACATTGTAACTAAATTAAAGAGATATCTGGTGTTTTAGATCTGTCTTTGATTTAGAAAAAGTTGATTATCCAAAAAATCTATATATTTTTTACCTACAAAATGTTGATAGGACACACAGATTTATTGTGCTGTCACCCACATAATATTTGTGAAATACAGTGTGAGCTTTCTTTAGTTCTCTGTTTAAATCACTAATAATTAGAGAAAATATATGCAATCATGTTTTCATTGAAATTTATATAAAATTATGCCTTTGTTTTCACATTTTTCTTGAATATTTTCATACACCTGATATTCTTCCCCTCTTTTTTCAATATAAAACTCCAAGCAAGATATATTTATCAATGACATAACACAATTCAGCGTGGCATAATAAACTGGGACATTGAGGTTTGGCTGGAATATGACTCTTGACATTCTCTCACTGCTGCTATAGGTTAAGGTTCCTGTGACTATGTACCTTAACCAATGTATTACACATGCAATATTCTTGATAATTCTGTCCCTCTTCCAGTCTCCATAGTATCTATTTCATCCTCTGTATCTATTTCAACCTTTGAACTGGTTGACTTTATAGTCTCAATTTTTAAGCTTCATTTTATTTTAAGAATTCAGATTTCCACAAATTGACAGAATTTGAATAGATGATACTACCGTATAACCTAAATTTTGATTATGTTTTCACAATAAGTGTTAATAAGATATTTTATATAATAAAAGTAAAATATCATATAATAAAAGTGAGATTTTTTAATAAAAATTTTCAAGACTGTAAACTCTTCTGCTTTCTAAAATTGGGCAATATCTTTCTGAGGATATAGTTTTTGTTTTGGAGAAAATGGGCCTCAGATTGTTTTCCAAGAATTTTAAGGACATTTAGGTAAATGAATCTATGCTAGCCATAAGGAAAAAAAAGATTTTAAGTAACACTAAAAGTAAAATCAAACCTATTAAAATAAATTATTTATTCAGTCTAATTTGACTATATCTTTATTACTACAGTAGAGTCTAGAGACTAATACCCTTACATAGTATTTTGTGTCACAGAACTTTAACAATAATGAGCCAGTATTATTCTTTATTGAATCAAAGATACTGTGATTCATTAAAGATTGTATACAGCTACATCCTAAACAATCTGAACAATGGTCTAATATTCTCTGAAAATGCTGAAGGATGTGAATATCATTTCTAAATTTTAAAATCTGGATTTTAAAATAAAATAGTTCTTGAAAAACTTAATGAGTTTTGTTTCCCTTTCATGAAGATTTATCATAGTTTATTCTAAAAATTAATTTAACACCAGCTTGAATTGTTTAGTGCTCTTGAACTGTAGTTATCTCTATTTGTTAGAAGCATATTTCCGTCCTAAGGAGGATAGTAGAGGGCCTTATATATAAGGTTAAGGAAACAGAGATTAGGATATTTGAAGGCATTTAACAAATATTAGTTTAGTTCATTATTGTAAAGTGAATCTAAGTCATTACATAAGTAACATTCAAATTTAAAGAAAATTGATTTCTTGGGCTTACCTGATGAAAGCTTCAGAGGACACATTTTGGGTTCTCTGTGACGAGCACTAAGAGGAAGTAAACTTTTAGGACCTAGTGTTTTCTTAATTCTAGTTGATTAGTGAGAGACATATTTTCAATAAATTTATATTTGGTTTATGAAATGCTCACCAAGACCAGTAGTGGACAGCTGCTGTTGGTATCACTACTGGATGTTTTACATTGTAAACTTTTGAGTTTTGTTTAATTCCATTTGGTTGCAATTTAGTCATAAAAGTTCAATTTCACATGAAGAAGTTAAAGAAATTTTAGTGAAAAAAGTATTATTTATCAAATATTTCACTGGGACAAGGTATTAAGCAAAAGTTTATCATAGATTTAATAGGTAACCATGGTCAGGAGACTAAAATGATTCACTCATGTGGTAATGGATTAGAGTTGGAGACATTGACTTTAGATTTAGCTCAGTAAAACTTTAGCTTAGTATAGACACAGATAACTACATGTATAAGTATTTACAGATATGTGTGTATACATTAGTTAGTATACACACACTTATTTCCTTGACCTGTGACCTGAGAGATACTTAAAGCAATCATAATACTTAGTCCCCTATCTTGATTTCTAAGGTCATTCTCCAACAAAAGAAAACAGGAATTGTAGGAGCAATGGGGGTTATTCTCAGATTGATGCAGGAAATGCACAAGATGACTGTGGAGCTCTTATAATTCCAGCAAATTAGGAAATGTTTAAATAAAAACACTATGTAAAATAAATATCAGTTGTTCCATACCATATTTATAAAAATAAATGGTTGGTAAATAAATGAGAAAATAGACATTTCCTGTACAGAACAAGTCCAAACAATTTATATAGAATCTCATTCCTCAGGGAGGTGGAACAAAATTCCTTACTCTTTAATTGTGGGCTGCACATGGTAACTTTCTTCTAAAGAGTACAGCATGGAAAGGGGGAGAAAGAACAATTTTACATTAGAGAAACCTGACAAACCCTCAGCCAGATAACCAAGGTCAACATCAAGAGTAATATATTATGTTCATCCCTTGATATAATGTGATGAAATGACAATTTACTTCTGCAGTCTTCCCCTCAAAATAACCTCAATTTTATAATGAGAAAAGATCAGACAGATCCCAGTTGAAGGACATTGTCTGAAATACCCTACCAGTACTCAAAACAGTCAAAGTCTTCGAAAAAAAGTAAATTCTGAGAAACTGTCACAGCTAAGAGGTGTATGCTTAATGAGACATAATGACAAAATGTAATGTAGAATCCTGGATGGGATCCTGAAACAGGAAAAAGGAAATGTGAACAAAATGTGTACTTTATTTACTAATATTTTAAAGAGTTAATGTTAACCTTTCTGCATGGGCATGTAGGTTTAATGTGGCTAAATTCAGAATGGTGGGATGTGGATTGTGGTGATATTGAATAGTAAAAATAGCTAATACTCTTTAGAGCTAACTGTAGGCCAGTCATTCTTCTAAATACTTTACATATCTTATTCAATTTTTAAAACAGCTCTTTGGTAGGTGTCATTATACTCACATTAGAGTTGAAGAAAAGAAATGTTAACTTGCTCAAGATTAAGAATTAATATCTACACTCAAGATTTTTTTCTTGTAACTATTAGGCTTTACCTTCTGCCCAGCTATGTAGGGTAAAAATATAGTAAGACTTATTTTATCCATATTAAATAAAACTACTGAATTTATTTCTTTAAATTATGGTATGTGACTATTAGGCTTTACCTTCTGCCCAGCTATGTAGGGTAAAAAACATAGTAAGACTTATTTTATCCATATTAAATAAAATCACTAAATATATTTCTTTAATTATGGTATGTGATTATTTCATGTTCGTTTTCAGATACTTTTTTATCCTTTTATATGTAAATACTGAAAAAAATCTACAAATTGCTGGAGTCCCAACTCATTAGTTTTTTAGTGGCTGAGCAAATAATCTCTGCAAATATATCTCAGGCAAAATGTCCATTATTTAACATTGTTAGTGTATTACAGTATTTTAAAATATTTCTTTCTCTCTTTCATCATTTTTTGTAATAGCATTTAAATTTTGGTGATTTTGTAATCCTCAAATAAAAGATAAAGTAACTGAGGCCTAATAACATTAAATGAAGCTACTCCTAAAAAAATGTAATCCTTTAGGCTTCTGTTGTCCTTTTCTTCTACCGAGAAATAATGTAAAGTTAATTTCCAAAATTTTCAGTTTACTAGAGCCCCATGGACAATGAGCTCCATTTTATTATTTTATGAAAGTTATTTTGTTTACATAGTTGCAAACCAAGTAAAAATTATGCTAAATAGGCAAGGACAAATATCTGCTAAAAATGTGTTCTGTCAGTTGAGGTGAACCATATGTCGTTGGCTGTAATCATTAGGGTGCATCACAATCCACTCCTGATTTTCTTATAGTGAGTAAAGTGAAGGCCTGATGAGATTTATTTTGTGACACAGAAAATTTGCCAGAATATTTCTCTTTGTAAATTGTACTAAAATTCTGTAATTTAATCAGTAGGAAATAAGTCTGTCATTTAAAAAAATTAATCCTCATTTGAAGTTGTTTAACAATTTTAGAGAGAAAATAAGGAGAGAGTGAAACATTGATCAATTTCCTCCTGTATGCACCTGAACCAGGGATTGAACCCACAACCTAAGTATGTGCCCAGACTGAGAATCAAACCCATGACCTTTTGGTGCATAGAATGAAGCTCCAACCAACTGAGCCAATCATCCAGGTCAAGAAGTCTGTCAATAATCTATTTAATATTTATAGCCAATTGCATCCTGACCATGGATATTCCATGCACTGGCAGGTAACTAAGCTATCATAGTTAACCTTTCTTACTCAGCTACCACTTCTGTGGTAGTGCCTCCCACCTTGATTCATGCCATGACACATTAGAAAGTGATGGTATTTGCAGAGCACCAAGGGTTGATTGGCCAGAGTACTCTCACTGCCGAGACTCCTTTAGCCACCCTGAGAGAAGAAGGGATCTGCATCTTGGCATACTTATATATATATTTATGGCAATCAAGTATATCAATATTCTGTTCTACGATATGAAGTTGTGTTTTCCACAAGTGTACTTAGCTTCCACACCACATTTTATAAGATTTTTACACAAGTATTTATGCTGAGACCTGGATTATATAGAAGATGGATAACACTACAGTTTCTAAAAACAAAGTTTTAAATCTTGCTGTTGACCAGTCTCATTGGATAATTTCATTATTTTGGATGGGGAATATCTCTTAAGTGGCCCAATAATTATCCTTCTTCCTCACTTAGGTTCTGAACTAGATGAGAAATTAAAGAACATCACATATTTATTGATAAGATGGTTCATGCTTTCTTCCCTGGCAAAGGATAGTAAGTCCCTGAGACAAAACAAAAAACTCGCATGGGTTATATGAGTAAGATCCCTACAAACTCAGGAAACATCATGAAGAGGGAAGAATCATTTTCCCCAATACAATTTTGTGATTTGTCATCATTAATTGTAGACAGCTATGAAAAGTAACGACAAAACGCTTATAACAGAAAAAAGCACTTTATACAATAGGAAAGACTTTATATATAATATGCCAAGAAGATATCCAGCCATGTAACATGAAAAATGGAGACTTTTATTGAAGAAGATACAAGGTACAAGAAACATTGTACATAGAACAATGATGCTTCAGTCCCCTTCAAAGCAGGGACCTTGGGAACTCATGCAGTTCTCCCAGTTGCCATCAGCTGCCCCATCATATTTTTCCGAATCTCATCGATGGTCTGAAATATCTTCCCTTTCAAAGGTGATTTTAGTTTTGGGAAAATCCAGAAGTCATAGGGTACAAAATGTAGGCTGTAGGGGGACCGAGTCACTAGTATGACTGATATTTCTCCTAAAAACTCTTCTTTGAGTTGTGATACATGAGTGGGTGCATTGTTGTGATGAAGCTGCCAATAACTAGTTGCCCATAGCTGTGGCCAAATAATTTCTGTGGAAGAATGTTCAAGCTTAACAAAAATTTTGATGCAGATTTATCACTCTATTCACTCAGTCATTTTGAATGAGGTGGCCACACAGAAAACATGCTCACTCAGTGGCTTCTATCACCCCCACTGACTAGTATAGTGAAGTTGTCATTGCTCATGCATGCACATTCCAGTCCACTCTCCTTAGTTGTCAGGTTACACCAATGTCATGCAAACCATTATTGTATTAACAATGGCTGGACTTTTCTGGACAGACCTTACATGTGTGTAATGAATTTCAAATGAGAGAGTGGATGAAATTTCAATTGTCCAGGAACATTTAGGATACATTCTAGAAGGTTTACCTCAAGTGGAATAGTCTTGAAAAGTAAGAGCTTAAATTTATTATACTTTTTTATTGAACTTATTAATGTGACATTGGTTAATAAAATTATATAGTTTTCAAGTGTACCATTCAGTAATACATCATCTGATACTGGATTGTGTGTTCACCACCCCAAGTCAAGTCTCCTTCCATCACCATTTCTTTATCCCCCTCTATATACTTCTCTAGCTCTTTCCACACCCCTTACCTTCTCGTAGTCACCATATTATTGTCTGTTTCTATGAGGATTTTGGAGGGTTCATTTTCTTTTGCTTAATTCCTTCACCTTTTTTCACACAGCCTTGGAACTCCTTCTTTGACCGCTGTCCATCTGTTCTCTCTGAGTCTGTCTCTATTGTGTTAGTTTATTTTGTTTGTCAGATTTTGCATATGAGTGAAATTGAATGGTATTTGTTTTTTCTCTGATTGGCTTATTTTACTTAGCATAGTGCTCAACAGGTCCATACATGATATGAAAAAGGGTAAGAACTCCTTTTTTTTTAATGAGCAAGCAGTATTCCACTAGGTAAATGCATCACAACTATTTGTCTACTCATCCACTCATGGTCACTTGGGCTGCTTCCAAATTGTGGCTATTGTAAATAACACTGAAATGAACATAGAGGTGCATACATTCTTTTGAGTTAGTGTTTCGGTATTATTTGGATATATTCTCAGAAATGGAATTGCTGGGTCATAAGGCAGTTCCATTTTTAATTTTTGGAGGTAGCTCTATAGTGGCTTCTCCCACCTGCACTCCCATGGTATTATACTATTTATGTTAACTTCAAAAAATCTCTTCAAAAGGAATTGGTTTACATCTGCTGTATTATTATTAACTCAAGGCACTATTTTCTGGATTATGATTGGGTGTCAATAAGTTGTATGTGCCTCTGTTTCTTTCTCCATATTGATTTAAAATCATTTATAGGGTGAAGTTTTGCCAAGTATTACTGTTAGTGAAAGATAAACATGATTATGAAGTATCCTAGAGGACATAGCATTCTGAAGAAAAGTTAAAATACTATTTTTAAAAATCTTATTTCCAACTCTGAAGTCCAGTTGTGTCCCAGAATATCTTTTTACCATCAAAAATACACTTTCTAGTACTACTTTTGAAAGCATAATTTGTCAGAGTAATACTGTGAAGCACTATGATTAGGTTATCTTAAGGTTCATTTGCCTTTTGTAGTTTTCTCCTACTCTTAAAATGAAAAGATTTAAATTAGTGTATTTGTCAGAATAGGTCAGGTGTAGCTTGCCTTCTGCACAAAATAATATCACACCACAGAAGATAACTATGGTTGTCTCTGGAGAAGAGAAACAGTAGAAACAATAACTATATTCAATATACAAAAGGCTGTCAAAAATAGTAACATAGCATTTTGTAGTTTGTAAAACCCTATAACATATACATTCTTTTTGATCACCATAACAACTCTATCTTACTATGTATATATAAAAATCAGAGGTTAAATAACCTGACAAAGAATAAATTCATACATGGCTGATTTGTGTCACAAATCCAAATCCTCAGATAACATGCCGGGTGCCATTTTCCTTATTGTATTTTAACCTAAGGAGCAGATGTATTTTATATAAATATTGACGATTCAATCAGGGGCATGAGAAGTTTTAGAGAGCCAGATTTTTGCTAGGTTTAAGGAATCTTTTATTTATTTTTTCCTTTATTTTTTAAAATTGTTGTTCAATTACAGTTTTTTGTCTTTTTACCCCCATCTCAGCCCACCCAACCAGCCCTCCCCTCCCCCTCCCATTTTCACCCCTGCTAGTTTTTGTCCATGTGTCTCTTATAATTGTTCCTGGAAACCCTTCCTATTTTCCCTTGAAATTCCCTCCCCTATGGACACTGTCAGCCTGATTTATATTTCAGTGTCTTTGGTTATATATTGCTTGTTTGATTGTTTTGTTGTTTAGGTTCCTGTTAAAGGTGAGATCATATGGTATTTGTCTCTCACCACCTGGCTTATTTCACTTACATAATGCTTTCCAGTTCCATCCATGCTGTTTCAAAGGGTAGGAGTTCCTTCTTTCTTTCTGCTGCATAGAATTCCATTGTGCATATGTACCATAATTTTTGATCCATCCATTCACTGATGGGCACCTAGGTTGCTTACAGCTCTTGGCTATTGTAAATTGTGCTGCTATGGACACTGGGGTGCATAGGTTCTTTTGGATTGGTGTTTTAGGGTTCTTAGGGTATAATCCTAGCAGTGGAATTGCTGGGTCAAAAGGCAGATCCATTTTCAGTTTTCTGAAAAAAATTCCATACTGTTTTCCATAGTGGTTGTACCAGTCTGCAATCTCATCAACAGTGAACTAGGGTCCCCTTTTCTCCACAACCTCTCCAACAATTGTTGTTTGTTGCTTTGTTTATCATGGCCATTCTGACCAGCATAAAGTGGTATCTCATTGTGGTTTTAATTTGCATCTCTCTAATAGCTAGTGATATTGAATGTATTTTCATGTGTCTCTGGATCCTCTGTATGTCCTTCTTGGAGAAGTGTCTGCCCTTTGCCCATTTTATAATTGGGTTGCTTGTCTTCTTAGAGTGGAGTCATGTAAGTTCTTTGTATATTTTGAAGATTAACCCCTTGTCTAATGTATCATTGACAAATATGTTTTCTGGTACAGTTGGTTCCTTTTTTTAATTTTAATACTGTTGTCTTTAGCATTTCATTTTGATGACATCCCATTTGTTTATTCTCTCCATTATGTCCCTTGCTCTAGGAGACATATCAGTAAAAATGTTGCTGGTTGAACTATCTGAGATTTTCCTGCCTATGTTCTCCTCTAGGACTTTAATGGAGTTATGGCTTATATTTAAGTCTTTTATCCACATTTTTGTGTATTGTGTAAATAGGTGCTTGAGCTTCATTTTTTTTTTACATGTAGCTGTCCAGTTCTCCCAACATCATTTGTTGAAGAGGCTATCTTTACTTCATTTTATTTTGCTGCCCCATTTATCAAATATTAATTGACATAGAGACTTGGTGTTCTTTATGGGCTCCCTGTTATGTTCCACCTGTCCATGTGTGTGTTTTTATGCCAGTACCAGGCTGTTTTGATTACAGTGACCTTGTAATACTGTTTGGTATCAGGTACTGTGATCCCCCCTACTTTACCCTTTCTTCTCAAAATTGCAGCAGCTATTCAGGGTCATTTATGGTTCCATATACATTTTGAAGTGTTCTATTTCTGTGAAATATGCCATTGGTACTTTAATAGGTAAATTGCTTTGGGTAGTATGGACACTTTGTTGATGTTAATTCTTCTCATCCATGAACACGGAATATATTTCCATTTGTTTGTGTCTTCCTTGATTTCTTTTCTAGGTGTTTTTTAGTTTTCTGCATATAGGTCTCTTACCTCTTTGGTTAAGGTTATTTCCCAGGGTTTTTTTTTTTTTTTTTTGCTATGTCAAATGGGATTTTTTCTTGATTTCTGTTTCTGCTATTTCATTGTTAGTATACAAAAATGCCTTTGATTTCTGGATATTGAGTTTGTATCCCACTGTTTTAAAAATTCATTTATTACTTTGAGCAGTTTTTGGGTGTAGTCTATAGGATTTTCTATGTACACTATCATGGCGTCTCCAAACAATGACAGTTTTGTTTCCTCCTTTCTGATTTGGCTGCCTTTTATTTCCTTTTCTTGTCTAATTGCTATGGCTAGGACTTCCAATAATATATTGACTAGAAATGGTGAAAGTGGACAACCTTGTCTTGTTCCTGATCTCAGCAGAAAAGCTTTTAGTTTTTGCCCATTGAGTATGATGTTGGCTCTAAGTCTCTCATATATGGCCTTTATTATGTTGAGGAATGTTCTGTCTATTCCCAATTTGCCTAGTGTTTTTATAATAAATGGCTGCTGTACGTTTTCAAATGCTTTTACTTCGTCTATTGATATGATCACGGGATTTTTGTTTTGGCTTTGTTTATGTGATGTATTACATTTACTCATTTTGGAATGCTGAACCATCCTTGCATCCATGGGATGAATCCCACTTGGTCATGGTGTATGTTCTTTTTAATGTATTGTTGAATGTAGTTTGCCAGTATTTTGTTGAGGATTTTCACATTTAGGATTTTTAGGATATTTCGTTTAGGATTTTTCTATGTTTATCAGCAATATTGGCCTGAAGGGTTCTTTCTCTGTTGTATCTTTATATGGTTTTGGGCTTCATAAACTGGGTTTGGGAGTTCTCCATAATTTTGAATTTTTGGAATAGTCTGTGAAGGATAGGGGTTAGCTCTTTCTTAAATGCTTTGTAGAATTATCCTGTGAAACCATCTGGTCAAGGGCTTTTGTTTGATGGAAGTTTTTTGATTACGGCTTCAATTTCATTTACTGTTATTAATCTGTTCAGGGTTTCTGCTTTTTCCTCATTGAGTTTTGGAAGATTATATTTTTCTAGAAATTTATCCATTTTACCTAGGTTTTCAAACTTGTTGATATACTGTTCTTCATAGTAGTTTCTTACAATTCTTTGTATTTCTGTGGTGTCAGTTGTAATCTTTCCTTTTTCATTCCTGATTGTGTTTAGGTCCTCTCTTTTTTTTTCTTGATGAGCCTGCTTAAAGGCTTGTCTATTTTGTTTATCTTTTCAAAGAACCAGCTCCTGGATTCATTCATCCTTAGAATTGTGCTTTTCATCTCTGTGTCATTGAATTCTGCTCTGATCTTGGTTATTTCCTTCCTTCTACTAGCTCTTGGCTGTCTTTGTTGTTGTTCCTTGAGTTCTTGTAGGTGTAGGGTTAGATACTTTGTTTAAAAAGTTAATATCTTGGCTTTCAAGATGATGATGGAATAGGACGGAGCAGATACCAGTTCCTAGTACAAAAGGGAGAGAAACCTGTCTGATCGGAGGAGGAGAAACCAGCAAGCCAGCAGTTGCCAAGCATATATGAAAAAAAGGGACCAGAAACCTCCACGGTCATGGAGGAACCAGTAGGTAGGGAGACAGCAGTGGTTCCGGGCGTAGCAAAGAGAAATAGCGGGGATCTCCAGTGCATGGTTGGGGAACCTGCGCCTGCTAGCGAGAGACCAACGGTGCCTGGGACAGCGTTCAGCACCCAGACAGCTCCCTTCCTGGGATTTTTCGGCCTGGCCGGCCAAGTGGCCCCGGGCGAAGAGGTGTGGAAGGGATTTCAGCCTGCGCATCGGACACACAATGTATCTGGAGGAGTGCCTGACAACGCCTAGGCCAATGTTCAGCACCCAGAAAGCTCCCTCCCTAGGATTTTTGGCCGGGACCTGCCAAGAGGCCCAACCAAAGGGGAGCAGACATTTCAGCCTGCGCACAGTTCTGGGTCCAGCACCTGGCATGGTGCTGTTCCATCCCTAGGTTTTTTTGGCTGAGGTTGGCCAGGGGACCCAGACAAACACAGGAGCAGAAGGGATACACACCACGCAGCATGCCATGAGGTGCCCAAAGAGTTTCTAGGTTGGCGCCCAGTCCTCAGATTGGCTCCTCGCTTCCAGTCCACCCCCCTCAGTCTATCTGGAAGGCCCGGGCACTGAGGGGTCCTGGGAAAAGAGCTGAGACCCTCAACCCCCTCCGTTTCTGGCCAAGCATGGTGGGGTGCCAGGAGAGACTTGTTTGATAGAGTTTGAAGAGAGGGTGCTGAGGACAAAGGGCCCCAAACAAGGACTCTATGGGTGCCAGCCCAGGAGAACTGAGAGGTACAGCCTGGGGCTCTGAATCCAATAGACACAACAGCCTGGTCTGCTCCATACCCAGCTTGACACCAAACCCAATATTGGGCAGAGGGCCTAGAGCTTCCCCACAAAACAGGGGCAGGTCTGTGCTGGATCCCCAGGGAACCAGGCAACTAGGCTGGTGCAGGTGCATGCAAACACCACAAACCAGACCATGGCAGTAACCCCAGGGAGGGGAGTGCTGTGAGGAAGTCCTAGTTCCCCATTGTAGGGAGCTGGGGAGAGGTGCCAAGTGTCTGGATCCTGAGAGGGGCTGGCTGAAAAACTCACAACAATCCATCCTCATCCAACTGCAACAAGAAAAACCAGTTCGGCTAGTTTGAAGCCAACAAGTGACATTTACTTTTTTGTTGTTTTGGGGGGATTCTTTTTGTTTGGGAGTTTATTGTTTCTTGTATTTTTATTTTACTTTATTTTATTTTTATCCTTTCTTTTTTTTTTTTACTTTTTTCCCATTCCTTTTCTTTATCATTTTGCTTTTTAAAAGTAATCTGTTATTTCTTTTAAATTTTATTACTGTTTCATCTTTCAATACTATTGTCCTCTTTTCTCAGATATTTTGTTTTATTTGTTCTTCTTTTCTTTCTAAACTTATTGCTCTTTCTTCCATTCCCCTACCCTTTTTTTCTTTCTTCCTTTTATTTCTTTCCTTGTCATTTCTTTCTTTTACCCACAAAAGTCACAATCAACTTGAAAATATGAAAAGACCGAAGCTAGACCAATAGAAGATGCCTCCCAATAGTAGAGTCAGAGAGACAAATTGCACACTGCTGTAGGAGAGAAGCCAAAAGTTGCTGCATATTTGAGTAGGTGGAAGCAGAGAATGACAGGATAACCAAAAGAGACTGCACCACTGAAATTCACAGGCATTCCACCACAAAAGTTCACACCATAAACCCAGGGTGTCAAAACAGATTAATCTAACAAGCTGAGACTAACAACAAGAGTCTCACAAACAATGGGAAGACAGAGAAACAATCCCCAAATGAAAGGAAAGGAGGAACCCTCAGAAAGAATGTTAGATGAAATAGAGGCAAGTCAACTATCACATACTGAATTCAAAGCACTGGTTATCAGGAAGTTCAAAGAGCTCACACTGAGCTACCAGAAACTACAGGGGAGCTATAACGGTCTCACTGGTAACTATATCAACAGGAAAAAGGAAATGGAAACTATTAGCAAGGGCCAAGAGGAAATGAAGAATAAAATTTCTGAATTAAAAAAAAAACACAGTAGAAAGCATTAAAAATAGGGTAGATGAAACAGAAGATCAGATTAGTGAATTGAAAGACAAAGTAGAAAGCATCTCACAGAAAGAACAGGAAAGGGAAAAGAGGCTCAGAAAGAATGAAGAGAGATTAAGAGAAATGCAAGACAATATGATATATTGTCTTGTAATAATATCCGAATAATAGAAATACCAGAAGGAGAAGAAGAACAAGGGATAGAAAACATATTTGAAAGAGTAATGAGAGAAAATTTCCCTAATTTGATGAAAGAAAAAGTCACACAAATCCAGGAATCACAGAGACCCATTCAAGAGGAACCCAAGGAGGCCCACTTCAAGACACATCATCATTAAAATGGCAAATTTCCTAGCCCTGGCTGGTGTAGCTCAGTGGATTGAGCGCGGGCCTGCGAACCACACGATCGCGGTTCGATTCCCAGTCAGGGCACATGCCTGGGTTGCAGGCCGGTTCCCTGCAGGCCAGTTCCCAGCAGGGGACGCACAAAAGGCAACCCTACATTGATGTTTCTCTCCCTCTCTCCTTCCCCTCTAAAGATAAATAAATAATGAAATTAAAAAAAAAATAAATAAAATGGCAAATTTCCAAGACAAAGAGAGAATCTTAAAGGCAGCAAGGGAGAAAAATAAAGTAACACACAAGGGAGCCCCAAAAAGGTTAGCTACTAACTTCTCAATGGAAACACTCCAAGCAAGAAGAGAATGGCAAGAAATATTCCAAGTAATGAGAACCAGAGGCCTACAACCAAGGCTACTTTACCCAGCAAGGCTCTCAATCAACATAGAAGGCCAAATAAAGAGCTTCCAAGACAAAAGAAGTCTAAAGGAATTTGCTGCCACCAAGCCAGCTCTACAAGAAATACTAAAAGGACTGCTTTAAGGAAAGGAAGGAAAAAAGACAGACAGAGAGGAACACTGGGACAAAAATGGCAATGAATAAGTACCTATCAATAATAACCTTAAACGTAAATGGATTAAATTCTCCAGTGAAAAGACACAAAATAGCTCCATGGATAAGAAAGTATGACCCACACATATGCTGCCTACAAGAGACCCACCTCAGGACAAAAGACCATCACAGACTAAAAGTGAAAGGCTGGAAACAAATTTTCCAAGAAAATGGACAAGAAAAAAAGCTGGGGTAGCAATTCTCATATCAGACAAAATAGACTTAAAAAAAAAAAAAGAGCCATCAAGGGAGACCCAGAAGGTCACTTCATAATACTCAAGGGAAGAATCCCCCAAGAAGACATTAACATCATGAATATATATGCACCCAACATAGGAGCACCAAAATATATCAAGAAAATCTTAGAGGAATTCAAGAAAGATATAGACAGCAACACAATTATAGTGGGGGATTTTAACACCCCATTATCAAAAATGCACAGATCTTCCAAACAAAATATCACCAAGGACATTGCGGCATTAAACAACACCCTTGATGAAATGGACCTAACTGATATCTACAGAGCTCTTCACCCCAAAGAAGCTAACACATCCTTTCAAATGCACTTGGAACATTCTCAAAGATAGACCACAGGATAGGACACAAAACAAGACTCAACAAATTCAAGAATATTGAAATCATACCAAGCATTTTCTCTGACCACATGGGACTGAAACTGGAAACCAACCTCAAAGGATAAAATCCAAAACACCCATCATGGAGACTGAATGGTATGCTATTAAACAATGAATGGGTCAAGAATAAAATTAGGGAAGAAATCAAAACGTTTCTGGAAACAAATGAAAACGATCTCACAACAAGCCAAAATTATGGGACACAGCGAAGGCAGTCCTGAGAGGGAAATTTATAGCAATACAGGCCTACCTAAAGAAGATAGAAACATTTCATACAATCAACCTTACTCTATGCCTGCAAGAACTCGAGGAACAACAACAAAGACAGCCCAAAGCAAGTAGAAGGAAGGAAATAACCAAGATCATAGCAGAACTAAATGACATAGAGTCTAAAGGCATAATTCTAAGGATCAATGAATCCAGGAGTTGGTTCTTTGAAAAGATAAACAAAATAGACAAGCCTTTAAGTAGGCTCATCAAGAAAAGAAGGGAAGGGACACAAATAAACACAATCTGAAATGAAACAGGAGAGATTACAACTGATACCACAGAAATAGAAAGGATTGTAAGAAATTACTATGAACAACTATATGCCAAGAAATTTGAGAGCCTAGGGTAAATGGACACATTTCTAGAAAAATATAATCTCCCAAAACTCAATGAAAAAAGTAGAAAACCAGAATAGACCAATAAGAGCAGAAAAAATTGAAGCCGTAATCAAAAAAATCCCTTCACACAAAACCCTGTACCAGATGGGTTCACAGGAGAATTCTACAAAGCATTTAAGGAAGAGCTAACCCCTATTCTTCACAGACTATTCCAAAAAATGCAAAAGGATGGAAAAATCCCAAACTCCTTTTATGAACCCAGCATCATCCTATTTCCAAAACCAGATAGAGATACAACAAAGAAAGAAAACTTCAGGGCAATATCACTGATGAACATAGACGCTAAAATCCACAACAAAATATTGGCAAATCGCATCCAACAATATATCCAAAGATTATACACCATGACCAAGTGGGATTCATCCCAGGGATGCAAGGATGGTTGAACATTTGCAAATCAGTAAATGTAATTCATCTCATAAACAAAAGTAAAGACAAAAACCACATGATCATATCAATAAATGTGGAAAAAGCTTCTTAAAAGCTGTAGCACCCATTTATGAAAAAAACACTCAGCAAAGTGGGAATATAGGGAGCATTTCTCAAAATAATAAAGGCCATATATGAGAGACCTACAGCCAATATCATACTCAATGGGAAAAAAACTAAAAGCTTTTCCACTAAGATCAGGAACAAGACAAGGTTGTCCACTTTCACCACTTCTATTCAATATAGTTTTGGAAGTTTTGGCCACAGTGATCAGGCAAGAAAAGGAAATAAAAGGCATCCAAATAGGAAAGGAGGAAACAAAACTGTCACTGTTTGTAGATGACATGATAGTGTACATGGAAAATCCTATAGACCCTATCTAAAAACAGCTCAAAGTAATAAATGAATTTTTAAAATAGCAGGATAGAAAGTCAATATCCAGAAATCAAAGGCATTTTTGTATACTAACAATGAATCAGCAGAAGCAGAAATCAAGAAAAAAAATCCCATTTGATATAGCAAAAAGAAAAATAAAATATCAGGGAATAAACCTAACCAAAGAGGTAAAAGACTGGTATGCAGAAAACTATACAGCACTGAAGAAAGAAATCAGGGAAGACACAAACAAATGGAAACATGTACCATGTTCATGGAATGGAAGAATTAACATCATCAAAATGTCCATACTACCCAAAGCAATATAGAGATTCAATGCAATACCTATTAAATACCAATGGCATATTTCACAGACATAGAGCAAACACTTCAAAAATTTATATGGAAACATAAATGACCCCAAACAGCAGCTGTACTTTTGAGAAAGAAGAACAAAGTAGGAGGGATCACAATACCTGATATGAAACTGTATTACAAAGCCACTGTAATCAAAACAGCCAGGTACTGGCATTAAAACAGGCACATAGACCAATGGAACAGTACAGAGTCCAGAAATCAACCAAACTCTCTACAGTCAATTAATATTGAACAAAGGGGGCAGTAACATAAAATGTAGTAAAGATAGCCTCTTCAACAAATGGTGTTGGGAGAACTGGACAGCTACATGCACAAAAATGAAACTTGTGTACAAACTTACGCCGTACACAAAAAAATTCAAGGTGGATTAAAGACTTAAATATATGCCGTGACACCATTAAATTCCTAGAGGAGAACATTACCTTTTTTACCGATATATACCCTAGAGCAAGGAATATAAAGGAAAGAATAAACAAATGGGATCTCATCACAATTAAAAGCTTCTCCATGGCTAGAGAAAACAGTACTAAATTATAAAGACAACCAACTGTATGGGAAAACATATTTGCCAATGATACCTCAGACAAAGGTTGAATCTCCAAAATATAAAAAGAACTTATGAGCCTCCACTCTAAGAAGACACCCAACCCAATTAAAAAATGGGAAAAGGATCTGAACAGACACTTCTCCAAGGAGGACATACAGAACATCCAGAGACACATGAAGAGATGCTCAATATTGTTAGCTATCAGAGAGATGCAAATTAAAGCCACAATGAGATACCACTTTACACCAGTCAGGATGGCTATCATAAACAAAGGAACAAACAACAAATGTTGGAGAGGGTGTGGGGAAAAGGTTGGTGGCATTGCAGTCTGATACAACCATTATGGAAAACAGTATGGAATTTTCTCAGAAAAATAAAAATGAATCTGCCTTTTGACCCAGAAATTCCACTGCTAGGTTTATATCCCAAGAATCCTAAAACATAAATTTCAAAGAACCTATGCACCACAATGTTCATAGCAGCACAATTTACAATAGCCGAGAGTTGGAAGCAACCGAGGTGCCCATCAGTAAATGAATGGATCAAAAAAATGTGTTATATATACACAGTGGAATTCTATGCATCAGAGGGAAAGAAGGAGATCCTATCCTTTGCAACAACATGGATGGAACTGGAAAGCATTATGCTGAGTGAAATAGGCCAGGCATTGAAAGACATATACCATATGATCTCACCTTTAACAGGAATTTAAACAACAAAACAAACAAGCAAACAGAATAAAAACAAAGACACTGAAATAGAGAACTAGTTGGCAGTGACCAGATGGGAGAGGGAAGGGAGTTTTAAGGGGCAAAAAGGGGAGAAATTTTGAGGAACAAGTATGAAAGACACAGGGATGAAGACGGGGGGGAGGAAGTGGGCGGGAGGTGGGGAGCATGGGGCAGGGGGGGCTGGGATGGGAGAAATAGATTAAAAACAGTACTTGGAAAATAACTAAATAAATTTTTTTTAAAAGTTAATACCTTTATTAGGTAGTTATGCATTGCTATGAACTTCTCTCTCAGGGCTGTCATTGCTGTGTCCGATTAATTTTGAGTTGTTTTTATTTCATTTTCATTTGTTTCCAGAAACTTTCTGATTTCTTCCCTAATTTCATCTTGACACATTCATTGTTTAATAGCATGCTATTCAATGTCTATGATTTTGAGTGTTTGGGGCTTTTACTCTTGGGGTTGGTTCTAATTTCTGTCCCTTGTGGTTGGAAAAAATGCTTTGTATGTTTTCAATTTTCTTGAATTTGTTGAGGCTTGTTTTGTTTCCTGTTATGTGGTCTATCTTTGAAAATGTTCCATGTGCATTTGAAAAGAATGTGTATTTAGCTTCAGTGGGATGAAGGGCTCTATACATATCAGTTAAGTCCATTCCATCCAGGGCTTTGTTCAATGTCACAGTATCTTTGTAGATTTTTTTTTTGGTAGAGCTGTCCATTTTTGACAGTGGGGTTTTAAAATTCCCCACTATAATTGTGTTGCTGTCAATATGTTTCTTGATTTCCTCTAAGATTTTCATTATGTGTTTGCGTGCTCCTACATTGGGTACACATATATTTACATTGTTTATGTCTTCTTGGTGGATTCTGCCCTTGAGTATTATGAAGTGACCTTCTGAGTCTCTCTTTATGTCCATTTTTTGAAGTCTATTTTGTCTGATATGAGTACTGCTTCCTTGACTCTTTCTCCCTGTCCATTTGCTTGGACATTTTGTTTCCAGCCCTTCACTTTCAGTCTGTTAGTCTTTTGTGCTGAGGTGGGTCTCTTGTAGGCAGCATATGTGTGGGTCATGCTTTTTTATCCATTCAGCTATTTTGTGTCTTTGATGGGAGCATTTAATCCATTTACATTTAAGGTTATTATTGATAGGTACTTATTCATTGTCATTTTTGTACCTGTGTTCCTCTCTCTCTCTCTCTCTTTTCCTTCCTTTCCTTATAGCAGTCCCTTTAGCATGTCTTGCAGACCTGGTTTGGTGGAGGTTTATTTTTTTAGACTATTTTTTTCTCTGGACTGCTTCTTATTTGGCCTTCTATCTTGATTGAGAGCCTTGCTGGGTCAAGTAGCCTTGGTTGTAGCCCTCTGGTTCTCATACTTGGAATATTTCTTACCATTCTCTTTTGGCATGGAGTGTTTCCATTGACAAGTCAGTTGCTCACCTTATTGGGGCTCCCTTGTATGCTATTTCCTTTTTCTCCCTTAGTGCCTTATGATTCTCTGTCTGTCTTGGAATTCTGCCATTTTAATGACAGTGTTTCTTGAAGTGGGCCTGTTTGTGTTCCTCTTGATTGGGACTCTCTGCATTTCCTGGATTTGAGTGGCTTTTTCTCTCATCAGATTAAGGACATCCTCCATCATTACTTTTTCACATAGGTTTTCTATCCCTTTCTCTTCTTCTTCTCCTTCTGGTATCTCTATTATTTGGATATCTTTACCTTTCATGTTATCTTGCATTTCTCTTACTCCATCTTCATTGTTTCTGAGCCTCTTTCCTTTTCTTGCTCTTTCTGGGTGTTTTTTTTCTAATTTTCCTCCAGCTCACTGACAGGATCTTCTACTTCATTGATCCTGCTTTTGCTTCCTTGTACAGTGTTCTTCAGTTAGATATTGTATTCTTCATTTCCTCTTGGCCCTTGTTGATAGTTTCTATTTCCTTTTTAATGTTGATATAGTTTTCAAGCAGTTTATTGTAGTTTCTTGTAATTCATTGTAAGCTCATGGAGGTTCCTGATAACCATCGCTTTGAACAGAATATCTGATAGTTGATTTGCCTCTATTTCATTTATCATTCTTTCTGAGGCTTCCTCCTTTCTGTTCATTTGGGGATTTTTGTTTGTCTTTCCATTGTTTGCGAGCCTCTTTTTGGCAGCCTTAGCTTCTTAAATTGATCTGTTCTGACTCTCTGGGTTATTGTGTGAACTTTTGTGGTAGAATACCTGTGAGAGTCAGTGGTGCAGTCTCCTTCAGGTATCCTGGTGTTCACCACTTTCACCTACTGTTTTTTGTGAAAAGTTGGAGAGGGAGGCAAAATGGTTTAAGATAGCAGGAGAGTATTCTATGCTATTTACAGTAGCAGCTGATAAGGAAGAGATAGGGTATCATTTGGCTATGTATAGTGTTAACCATTATATTCCACCCAAATAGCAATTTTTTAGAAAGGATGGAAAGAAGGTAAGACTCTTTTGGGGGAGGGAAGGATTGTGAGTTGGATCTAGAAAGCAGTAAGGTTGTGGGAGGTCCGTTTCTGAGGTAAGGTAAGGGTAAAGGATAATAAATAAGTGTGGTGTGTGAGAGAATATAGTTAACCACTACAGTAATATATTTCAAGAAACCATGAAGTGGGTTGAGATCTGGGTGGGGTGCTGAGTAGTATTTACAATTGTATGGAATAGCTATTATTTACAATAATATTAGAGCAACAATCATATGACAAAATATATGAGATCTAGATACCAAGAATAGGGAGTATTGGACCTTCAGTAGTGTGCTAATGGAACACAGGTAAAGCAAAGGACAGTAAATTAGCAATACACTATGAATGAGAAGACAGGGGAAACCTGTCATACAATACAATATAACTAGACAAGCAAAGAAGACTAAACAGAAAGAAGAGGAATACAAAAATATCATTCAAATAAAAGATGTAAGACTAATTAAAATAATGATACAAATATGCAGTATCTTGCAGGTTCTCTGTAATAGCAAAGTGAAATTTGTTTCTCTGTGTCAGCTGTTGGGATGGCTCCTCTTTGGCTCCAACTCTGATCTTTTCAAAGTTCTGTGGGTTTTTTTTTTTTTTTTGGTCTCATTTGTGGGCATTTTAAAAAAAAGCAGACTAAGGAAGGTAGAAAAGATAAAATTGGAAAGAAAGGAAGAAAGAATAAAATAAGAAAGAGAAGCAAAAAGAATTGAGAGATAAATAATAAAAATTAAAAACATATTACTTAAAAATCAAACAAACAGAAAACAGAAACACACACACGCACACGCACATGCACACACACACACACACACACACACACCTACCTCTCTTGCTGTTTTCAAAGTGGCCAAAGTGTTTTTTCTGTTCTTGCTGCCTGCAGTAGGCTGAGGGGTGGGTTTACAGATGTGGGCGGGTTTCCTGAGGTGCACGCCCTCACTCTGAATTTAAGGGTGCTTTTTCTCTGTTTCTCCTGAGGCCAGCATGCTCTCTCTGGTCCCAGGGTGTGGTCCCCAGGTGTTCCACAAAGCTTTCTTTCCAGGTTGCAGGCACATGTGCCAGGCCAGTCTTCCTTCAGTCACAGGGGCTCTGGTGCACACTCTTCCCAGGGCTCTGTGTGGGTGCTCACAGCCCCAGTGTGTTTGTCACTCAGTCCTTACTCCCTTCTCTTCAGCTTCAGGCAACCAGGTCTCTCCTGGTGCTGCTCAAACCCTACTTGCCTGGAAAGGGAGCTCATACTCAGCTATCTCCCAAGAGTCTTGTGGCTATCCCAGTAGGCCCTGGGCTTGGGGCTGCAGCCTCCCTGTTCCCCGCAGTGATTCCTGGGCCCTTTCTGTCCTGAAGCACTCTCCTTACCATCTGGTTTTTCAGTGTTTGCTACAATTTTTTGATCTCCTATTGTCATATATTCTGTGGTACCCTTGGTGTCTGCTGTGTTCCTCCATAGATTGGCCAGGTTTCTCTCTCGTGCAGAGGGGTCGAGTGGAATCTGCTTCATCTTACCTATCTGTCTTCTTTTCTCCACTCTAAGGAATCTTTTAACCACTAAGATAATGCAACTACATAATTGACTGGCTTAGCATGTAATGATCATTATAAATAGTTAGGTAGAAGCTAGGTGGCTATCTATTGAGCTTAATGGTAGATTGGATAACCTTTAAGATTCTTTCTAATTTTCATATTTCATTACTTTCTGGTCCTAATGATCTTGTTTTAGCTTTGCGCCAGGTAACATGACTGTGTTTTTTTTGTTTGTGTTCGTCACAAACAGAAATGGCAATAACTATTATTTTTCATTAAACTATGACAAATTCATATCCTAGTGCCATATTAACAATAAGCATTATCAAAATTTCTTACTTGTCTAATGTTCAAAGCTATTTTAAAGATGTTGACAAAATTTAATTTTCAAAAGTGTGAAATTCCTTTGATGTATTATATAACCTAAAATAAAAACCCCTATTTCATCCCCTTTCTTTTCCTTTCGATCTTCCTCAGTCATATCCTCCTACGTCTTCCATTGCCTGTATTGTTTAACAGTGAATTTTTCTATCATTCACTCATTCATTCTATAAACATTCATTGAATCTATGAGCACAGCATATGTCTAAGCCAAGAAAATACAATATAAAATTTAGGATCTCTCTTTTTTAAAATTAAGCTTCATGGCTGATTCTGATCATTAGCATTATATGTTTCAAGAATAAATTCTATAATACATCATCTGTATATTGCATTGTGCTCATCACAGAAAGTCTAGTCTCTTTCTGTCACCATATATTAGAGCTCCTCTACTCTGTTCTACTTTCCCTCAGCCCTCTTTCCCTCTGGTATTTACACTACCATTGTCTGTTTCTATGAATTGCTTTCTGTTTTATATCCCATATGTAAGTGAAATCATATGATTCTTGTGGTTTTTCGCCTGACATTTGCTGAGCATGATATACTCAAGATCAATCTGTTTCACAAATGGCAGTACTTGGCAGTATTTCTTTCTTAAGGCTTAGTATTCCTCATATTTATAAACTCCATCTTATTTATCTAATCATCAATCAATGGACAGTTAGGTTGTTTTCATTTCCTAGTTATTAGGAATAATGTTGTAGTGAACATAATAATACATGTATCTTAAAAATACATGTTTTCACATATTTGGGTAGATATCCAAAAGAAGGATTTTTAATTTTTGAGGAATTTCATACTGTTTTTGATAATGGTGTAACAAATTATATTCCTATGAGCAGTGTATGAGGGTTGCTTTTTTTCAACATTCTCAACATTAATATTGTGTCTTATTGATAACAGCCATTCTAACAAGTGTGAGGGAGTTTTGACTTCCAATTTTCACTTACCTTAAAGTTAATGAAATTGAGCCTCTTTTCACCTACCAGTCATTTGTATGTCTTCTTGAGAAAAGTGTCTGTTCAGTTTCTATGCCTATTTTTAAAGATTATTTATTTATTTATTTTAGAAAGAGGGGAAGGGAAGAAGAAAGAGAGGGAGAAAAACATCAATGTGTGGTTGCCTCTTGTGCACCTCCTATTGAAAACCTGGTGCACAATCCATGCACGTACCCTAACTGGGAAGTGAACCAGTGACCCTTCAGTTCACAGCCCAGTACTCAATCCACTGAGCCACAGCAGCAAGGGCTCCTGTGCTAATTTTTAACATCGTTATTTGGGTTGTTGTTGTTATTGCTGAGTTGTTTGACTTCTTTATATATTTTGGATATTCTCCCCTCTTATTGGAAGTATTATTTGAAAATATCATCTTCCATTCAGTTGTTTGACTTCTTGTTTTGTTGATGATTTCTTTTTATTCTTTTAACTTTTTTTATTTTATTGTCCTTCAATTACAATTATCTGCATTTTCTCACCACCAATGCCCCCACCTCAGCCAACCCTCACCTCCTTCTCTTGCTTCCACCCTGCCCCTTGGTTTTGTCCATGTGTCCTTTGTAGTAGTTCTTGAACACCCTTCTCCCCACTGTCCCGTCTCCCCTCCACTCTGGCTTGTTAGATTGTTCTTAATTTTAATGTCTCTGGATATATTTTGCTTGTTTTTTTTTCTTTTGTTGATTATGTTCCAGTTAAAGGTGAGATCATATAGTATTTGTCCCTCTCTACCTGGCTTATTTCACTTAGCATAGTGTTCTCCACTTCCATCCATACTGTCACAAAGGATATAAGCTCCTTCCTCTTTACTGCATAGAATTCCATTGTGTAAATGTACGATAGTTTTTGATCCACTTATTTACTGATGGGCACTTGGGGAGCTTCCAGTACTTGGCAATTGTGAATTGTGCTTCTATGAACATTGGGGTGCATAAGTTCTTTTGGACTGGTGTTTCAGGGCTCTTAGGTTATAAACCCAGCAGTAGAATTGCTGGGTCAACAGACAGTTACAGTTTTAGTTTTCTGAGGAATTCCACCGTTTTCCCCAGTGGTTGCACAAGTCTACATTCCCATCAGTGGTGCAGTAGGGTTCCCTTTTCTCCACTTCCTCTCCAACACTTGTTTTTTGATTTTTTTATGATGGCCATTTTGACTGGTGTGAAGTGGTATCTCATTGTGGTTTTAATTAGCATCTCTCTGATAGGTAGTTATGCTGATCATCCTTTCATATTTCTGTGGGCCCTCTATATGTCCTTCTTTAAGAAGTGTCTGTTCAGGTCCTTTACCCATTTTTTTAAGGAAAAAACAAATTTATTCAAATACATCATTTCACTTTACAAAATATCATAAAGTAAAGCAAGTATTAAGAATACAAAAACAAAATTTTTATTAGAATACATTTAAGGAAGTTGTTATTTCATCATTATTTCTAGACACCATTCATGTTATTATTTGACAAATTACATCTTCTAGAATATGTTTTAAATCAATTTAAAAGTCTTTAACAATGTTATATTTTTTTCACATTTTTTATTGTTGTTGAAGTACAGTTGTCTCCATTTTTGCCCCACTACTCCCTTCCACACCAGCCGTTTCTGCTTCCCACATTTAATCCTGCCCCCTTTTGGTTTAATTGAATTGGTTTCCTGGAGTGGAGTTGTGTGAGTATTTTGTATATTTTGGAGATCAAACCTTTATCTGAGGTATCATTGGCAAATATATTTTCCCATAAGGTTGGTCACCTTTTCATTTTGCTGGTGTTTACTTTAGCTGTGCAGAAGCTTTTTTACTTGATGAGATCTCATTTGTTTATTCTTTCCTTTATGTCCCTTACTCTAGGGGAAATATCAGTGAAGATATTGCTGCATGGAATATCTGAGATTTTCCTGCCCATGTTCTCCTCTAGAACTGTTATGATGTCACAGCTTATATTTAAGCCTTTTATCCATTTTTTTAAAAGATTTTATTTATTTATCTTTTAGAGGGAAAGGGAAGGAGAGAGGGAGAGAAACATCAATGTATGGTTGCTTTTTGTGCGTCCCCTGCTGGGAATTGGCCTGCAGGGAACTGGCCTGCAACCCAGGAATGTGCCCTGACTGGGAATCGAACCGCAATTGTCTGGTTCGCAGGCCCGTGCTCAATCCACTGAGCTACACCAGCCAGGGCCTCCTTTTATCCATCTTGAGTTCATTTTTGTGTATGGTAAAAGTTGGTGGTTGAGTTTCATTTTTTAGCATGTAGCTTTCCAGATCTCCCAACACTATTTGTGGAAGAGGCTACTTTTACTCCATTTTATGCTTCTGCCCCCTTTGTCGAATATTAGTTGACTATAGACACATGGGTTTACTTTAGGTATCTCTATTCTGTTACATTGGTTCATGTGTCTGTTCTTATGCTAGTACCAGACTGTTTTGATTGCAGTGGCCTTGTAATACACTTTGATATCAGGTATTGTGATCTCTCCTACTTTGTTCTTTTTTCTTAATATTGCTGAGGCTATTTGAGATTGTTTATGGCTCTTTATAATTTAAAAAAATTTTTTTTCTATATCTGTGAAATATGTAATTGGTATTTTCATGGAGATTGTGGTGTGCAGAGGACTGTGGTGGAGGACCCAGTGTTTTAGTTACTGCCTATTTAACCTCCACAAATTTGTGGGATTTCCCACTTTCTTTTTGCAGTTTATTTCCAATTTGAAAGTACTGTGGTCAGAATATAGGCTTAATGTGATTTTAATCTTCCTTAATTTTTAGACTAATTTTGTGCTCCTACATATTGTCTATCATTGAGAATGTTCTCTGTGCATTAATTAAGAATATGAACACACACACATATATAAATTCAGGTGTTCTGCCATGAAATGCTCTGTAGACATTGATTATGTACTTTTGGTCTAATGTGTCATTTAACACTAAAATTTTATAATTGGTTTTCTGTTTGGATGACATATCTTATGCTGTCAGTTTGGTTTTATGTCCCCAACTATTATTGGGTTTTCGTCATTTTCTCCCTTTAGTTTTTTTAGTAGTTCCTTTGTGTATTTTGGTGCTTCCAGGTTGGGAACAAATGCATTGGTTTGTTATTTGTTGAAATTTTGTTCCGTTTATCATTGTATGTCCACTTTTGTCTCTTATTACTTTTTATTTTGAAATATATTTTGTCAGCTGTAAATACAGTTACACTCACTTTTCCTTGAATTCCATTTCCTTGGAGTATCATCCTCTACCCTCTTCCCTTTGAGTCTATGTTTGTCCTGGCAGTTGATATGTGTCTCCTGAATGCAGAATATTTTTGGATTTTGTTTTTTGATCCATCTCACTACTGTATGCCTTTTAACTGCTGAGTTAAGTGTATTTATATGTAGAGTAATTATTGGTATATAAGGACTTCCTATAGCCACTTTTCTTTTGTTTTTGGGCACTTCTGTGTCTCCATTGTTTCTTTTCCCTTGTGTTTCTGTCCGTTATTTTAACTTAGTGATATTTTATGCTTTTCCCCTTCATTTCTCTTTTTTATGTTATGTGTCTCAGTTCTAGATTGTGTGTGTGTGTGTGTGTTTATGTTAGGTTTATGTAAGTGAGTTTTCTATGTACAGTAGTGCTTTTTCTTCTGATGCATCTTATCCATTTTCCTGTGCAATTTCAGATCTTTCTCTCCCTTTTATCCTTTTTATGTGGTGTGTTCATTTCCAAATTGCAGTAGGTATTTTCTTTTTCAAAAAATTAGTTTACATTCTTTAAACTTTAAGTTATATTTTCATATTTAATAAACTATTCTGAACAAGGACTGCAAGTTTTGGCTTCCGTCTGTGGGTTATCTTACTCATATTTCTATATCCTTTTGTATTTTTGATTCAGGTGGAAGAGCACTTTTCAGCATTATAATCCAGGTCTTGCTGGGGTAAATACCCTCAGATTTCGTATGTCTGGAAAAGCCTTTATTTCTTATTCATATCTGAAGGTTTACTTTGTTGAATACCTTATTCTTGGCTGGTGATTTCTGTCTTTCACTGATTTGAATATTTTATTTCACCCTGTCCTTGCTTCTAGTGTTTTTGCTGGAAAATACAAATATATTCTAATGAGGTGTCCTTAATATGTTATTATCTTCTTTTTCCTGGATGCTTTGAGAATTTTACTTCTTTTTCATTACTTTTTGATGGTTTTAATATAAGGTGTTCTGATAAAGGCCTTTTTGGATTGAGATAATTAGTGTTCTGTTAGCATCTTGGATTTGAGGATCCAGTTCTTTCCATACATAGGTTTGGGAAATTCCCACTGGTTATTTGTTTGAATAAGCACTCAGTTTTCTCCTTCTACTCTTTTCCTTCTAGTATACACAATATTCATATATTATTCTTTTTAATAGAATCAGAAAATCATGTAGAGTCTTTCACTTAAAAAAAATGTCCATTCTTGGAGACTTCCGCCAAGATGGAGGCATGGGTGGATGTGCCGTGCCTTCTCACACAACCAAGTTTAGAGACAACTAAATATTAGCAACAGAAAACACAGCCAGAACATGGAAAATTGAACTTTTCTGAAGTCTGTTAACAACAAATTTTTCAGCCTGACCGGTAAGGGGCGAAACCAGCGGCTGGTGAAGCGGAATTGCACAGGAGGTCTCGGTCAGCTGGACTCAGGCGAGGAATCCAGACGCGCGGAATCCTGGCGCAGGGTTGGACCTAGTGAGCGACTGAGCGAGCCACCAGGCGAGCGACCACCACGGGGGAGACAGTGGGGGAGCGGTGATGCGTGTCGACTGTGGTCGCGCATTTGTGCGCCGGCAGAAGAGGTTGGACCAGCGCCGGCAGGTCCCCGCCATTTCCCTGCTCTGACCCCACCTCCACATATAGCGTCATAACCCAGCAACTCTGAGTGGCCCGGCCCAGGGGAACCACCTAAGATGCTAATCCTCACCCAGCTGTGAGAAACAGCAGAGGGGGTCGCCATTTCCCCGCTCTGACCACGCCCCCACATACAACCTCACAACCCAGCGACCTGGGAGTCCAAGCCACTGCTTCTCACACTTAAAGGCCAGAACAGACCAAAAATGTCGCAAGATCTCAAAGCCCAGAGCCCATAGATCTAAGCAATGAAGAAATAGCAAAACTCTCAGACGCAGAGTTTAAAACACTGGTCATCAGGATCCTCACAGAACTGGTTGATTATAGCCACAGATGAGAAAAATATATGAAGGCCAAACTAATTGAAATGAATGGAATTGCACAGGACACCAATAGCAATGAAAAGGAAACTGGGACTCAAATCAATGGAGTGGACCAGAAGAAAGCAAATAATGGCCAAACAGAAAAGAGTCAAGAAGCAAGAATTCAAAGAAATCAGGAGAGTCTTAGGAACCTCCAGGACATCTTTAAACACTCCAACATCCGAATTATAGGGGTACCAGAAGGGGGAAAGGCACAGCCACCAGTGGAAAATTTATTTGAACAAATAATAAAGGAGAATTTCCCCAATCTGGCAAAGGAAATAGACTTCCAGGAAATCCAGGAAGCTCAGAGAGTCCCAAAGAAGTTGGACCCAAGAAGGAACACACCAAGGCACATCATAATTACATCAGCCAAGATTTAAATGAAGGAGAGAATCCTAGAAGCAGCAAGAGCTAAGGGGACAGTCACCTACAAAGGAGTCCCCATCAGACTGTCAGCAGATTTCTCAAAAGAGACCTTACAGGCAAGAAGGGGCTGGAAAGAGGTATTCCAAGTCATGAAATCCAAAGACCTACAACCAAGATTGCTCTATCCAGCAAAACTTTCATTTAGAATGGAAGGACAGATAAAGTGCTTCTCAGATAAGATCAAATTCAAGGAGTTCATCATCACCAAGCCCTTATTATATGAAATGTTAAAGGGACTTATCGAAGAAAAAGAAGTTAAAGAAACATGAACAGTGACAGGACAGCAAACTCACAGTTATTAACAACCACACCTAAAACAAAAGCAAACTAAAAGGACAGCTAGATCAGGAGTGGAAACATAGAAATGAAGATCTGAAGGAGGGTTAGCAACAGGGGAGTGGGAGGAGGAGAAGGGGGGAGAAGGTACAGAAAATAAGTAGCATAGACAGTAGATAGAAAATAGATGGGGGGGCAAGAATAGCATGGGAAATATCGAATCTAAAGAACTTGAGACACATGGTCATAAACTAAAGGGGGGGGTAACGGTGGGGATGAGGGTGTAGGGTGGAGGGGAATGAAGGGGGAATAGAACAACTGTAACAGCATAATCAATAAAAATTTTTTTAAAATGTCCATTCTCTCTCTTTCATCACCTAAGTAATTTCTAGATAATTATCTTCTGTGTCACTATTTTTTCTCCCTCTGAGCTGCTGTATTTCCCAAGCCTGATAGTTCTTTTTCATTTCATTTAGCTACAGAATTTCTGTTTGGTTCTTTTTCTTAAATTTCAGTCTCTTTGGTGAAATAATCCTTTTGGTTTTGGTTTTATTTTTTAGCTCATTGAACTGCTTTTCTTATTTTTGTATCTCTTTTGAGTTTTTTCAAAACTGCAAACTTGAATTTTCTCATTTAAGGTACAGACTTCTGTGTGTTTATTTTCTGTTGATTTTTAAATTTTACTTTTTAAATTTTTAAAATGTATTTATTTTTAGAGAGAGGAAGGAGACTGAAAGAGAGGGAGAGAAACATTAATGTATGGTTGCCCCTACAGTGCCCCTTACTGGGGACCTGGCCTGCAACCCAGGCATATGCCCTGACTGGGAATTGACCCCTTGGTTCATAGTCTGGCACTCAATCCACTGAGCCAAATCAGCTAGGGCTTAATTTTCTTTTTGAATTCTTTTCTCACCTTGGTTATTCATTGTGTTTAGTGGATTATTTCTCTGCCTGGTCATTTGTGGGAATGAAAACTTCAGCTGCTTCTTTTTTAAAAAAATATTTTATACTTCATTGTTTAGCAGATTGATATGGAGAGCTATTTCTTTTGTTTTCTAGTAGGTGGGGTAGAAGCACAAGCTTTTATTTTACATTATCTGTTTTACTTGGGCTTCAGGGATTTCCATGGGGAGGTGTAACTTTGGCTATGGAAATTGCCCTGTATTCCCTGAGGAGGTAAGCATACCCTTTATGACTCTGTGGCCTTGATATTGACGAACCATTCCTAAGGATTGGAAGTGATGGAGTATATGTCTACTGTATGCTCTCAGCACCAGCTTTCTTTAGCTGGAAGCCATGGCACAGTTGCTGTTTCTGAGTTGAGTGAACTGACTCTACCAGGATGGTTTTGGCACAGGAAAGCTGATTCACATTTCCATGGCTCTGTTCTCTTCAGTGGTTTTAGCTGGGGGGGGGGGGTTCTGTCTGCAGAGCCCTACTGGCCACGGTGGATGAGAATAAATCTACCAGGACATGATCTGCATGATCTGATTGGGGAGGAATGGTGGCCAGTCTCTTAGGTGAGAAGGGCCTTGAACCTGTTCCTCAGTGGGCTTTTATTGGGTTTAGTTTGCATAGGAATACAAAGCATTATATGTAAAGCTCATCAATCATTGTCTAGCAGTAATGATAACATTCAAAACTATGAAGGCTTATTCTGAGTCAGTGTCAGATAGATAGACGGACACCATAAAACTTTGAGAAACAAACTCATTTTATGCTTGGACCCTTATCATTTAAATTGAGGGTATTCTTAGCAAAGCGGGTCTCACAGGATTTTATGCATTCTTTCCTAGGCCTAATTGCCCCAGGAAACCGCCCATTCCAGCACAGGGCCCACCTGCCTCTGGCATTGTTTCAGGCTTAAAATCAGGTGGGGGATGTTGGCAGCCAAGAGATTAGGATAGAATGAGGACTCAGGCTATGAGAAAGCCAAGGGGTGAGGGTCCATTACCCCTTTTCTATAGTCCCCTAAATCCTTCCCTGATGGCCCTTTCAAGACTGTGCCTGTGTTAGGTTGTCCCTCCTTTGAAGAATCTTACCCATCATTGGCTAACCAGTCATCCACGCAGGGCCAAGCCGGGTAAAGTAAAGGGGGCAGGAGCTGCACCCCTGGCAGGAGGATAAGCTTTATCTTCTTAATGGCTTACGGTCACAAGGTCTTTTTGTTAATCCTAAAACAATGAGGGTTACAGGTTCTGAAACCAGGCAGGGTGGTTCCCAACATTTAGCTATAATAAATACAGCCTCCTTAGGCTGTATTTTTAAAATTTCTTTTGTAATTTTCTGAGTGAGGATTTTACTTCTGTGTGGGTTATAGGGGAATGGGGCAGGTAGATTCCCATGTCTGCAGAATCCTGAGTCCTGTGATTACAGGCTTTGGAATGCTGTCACCCTTTGAACCCACCACTCTTCCTCTGACCCTGGGCCCAAACTTAATGTGTGCCAGGCTCCCCTAGCCTGATTGCTTCTACCTTTCTGGTTTTCCCAGTGCAGCATTGCACTCTGTCCCTTCACTGCAATCTATCAACTGATGCCAATGCAAGCATCTAACTGTGCATGACTTTTGTCTCTGTTTTCAACAATTTGGAATCCACTGTTTGGTTAGATACAGGCACCTTCAGAATTTTCAATGTGCAGGTTACTCAGATGTGTTTATGTGTTGAGAGGGAATCCTTTGTTGAATTGTAGCAGTCCAGCTTGTACGTTCAAGGGAGAGAGACCTGGAGGTCCTCTCATGCCATCATGCTACTTATATCACTCTGAGATTTAGAACCTTACTAACTATCAGGGTGGTAAAGCATAGGGATAAGCTAATGAAAATTTACTTGTATTTATTAAGCAAGTAGGTTTACATGGTATCTAGTTTTGATCCACCACCAAAAATGACAGTTAGTATATGATATCTGGCAAATTGACTAAGTCTGACAGTTACAATGCTTACCACTATCCACAAGCTACCCAGTGTCAAATGTGAAGCACATACAAAGGTAAAAACACATAGACATATAAAAGATGATGTTTTGCTACTGTAAAATACTTTATCTGAACTCAGGAAGACTCAAGTTCCATATCAAAGGTTTAGAATATTTCCATTAAGTTTTGTAGCCAACTCAGGGTTAAAATTGATGCATGAATAAGTTTTGTTCCATTATGAATGCTACTCAATAATTTGCTTATGTTGCAGGGATAGATATGAGTAAAATAACAATGATGTATGTCAGAACTTAACTAATTCATTATTTATATGATTGGCTCCTTTGTTGGACCAGATTTTAGTTTTTGGATATTGGAAGAGTATTTCTTCAATCTTTTTTTTGTGCTATTTACAGAAAAAAATGTTGGCCTATCACTTGGGCATTTATATTGGCAATAGAACCATAAGGTAACTCACAACATAGTAACAGGTTTCCATCAGAGTTAGCATATAACAGTTATTTTGACACCCATTTATGAATATGGCATTATATCATTTTGCCATATTCTGTTCATTAAAAATAAGGCACTAGGTCTAACCCACACTCCAAGGGAAAAAGGGATTATATAAGATAGGGATGCCAGGTGGAACAGTGATCAGTATGGGCCATTTTGAAGGCTGCCACCACAGGTATACTTCTACGCAGGTGTAAGTCTACAACATAGTAGACTTCTTTCCTTTCTGCAACTCTTATCTTTTAGAAAGACATGGATATTTATCACATATAACAAAGCGAAAACCCTAAAAGCCTTTTACAGTTTCCCCCCTTTTGTTCCTTTAATGTAATCAATCACAAAGGGAAATGGATACTGATTTATAAGCATCTATGAAATATGTCCTATTTACTTCATATCCATTTACACTGTCCTACTTCAGATTTTCACTGTTTCTAGTTTGGATTACTTTTCATTTTTCTTATTATTAATAGTTTATTTTTATTGTATTTTTCCATGAATATTTATTCCCCTTATACCCTCTCCCACTTCCTGCTACCCACCTCCCCCCATAGTCATTTTTATTCTTATAGTTCTTCAGTTTCTCTTTTCATGCAGTTACTATTTGATACTGATTATTCCCCAGTTCCAGCCAGTACTCCTGGCTTTTATACAGCTTGCGGGATTGCATCATTGGATTCCTAGTATTTGGACATGATTGTCATGCAAATTTTCAACAAAATGATTAGGCATTAGAGGCAGAATGGGAGTCAGTACTGAAAACTTTTTAAATATACCAATGCGCCTGAATGCTCTGTATATTTTTTTGTGGAATATTAGGTGCTTCTCTTCGTGGGAAAAGTATTGAATCCACCTTTTTTTCCTAGTAACACATAGCTTCTTTTCCTTATTTTTTTTATGAGTCCCAAGTTTTACCTGCTACTTTCTGGTCACTGATCTTGACTTTTTCCTTTCTCCTTGGATCACTTTTATCATTTGACATATTTGAAATAAAGAATTGATCATTGTAAAATAAGTAATTATTCATAAAATTTTTCATACAAAAATTGATAAAAGATATTACATTATTTCACTATGAAAACAAAATAAAATGTTTTTCAAAAACAAAATACAATAAAGTAAAAAGTTTCAGTAAACACAAATCTTACTTTCTTTACAAAAATGTGTTTTCCATCATAGCACTAGCTGTTAAACTACTACCTAAGAATTTATTTTATTCTTTCTAATTTCCACAGTGGTTTGAATAGTTTTTATCTATCAAATTACATTTATCAACATATTAAAATAATAAATTGTTTCCATATTCCAATCAAATGAAACTAAATGATAGCTGGAGCTTCTTAAGCTAACAAGTGAGACCTTTGATATACCTGCTTCATATAAGTACGTGTTCAAAATAAATTAAAAATAAAAAGGGGAGGGATTTGGAGAAGCAAATATGAAGGACACAGGGATGAGAACTGGGGGGGGTGGAAATGGGAGGGAGGTGGGGAGCACGGGGTGGGGGGGCTGGGATGGGAGAAACAGGCAAAAAACTGTATTTGAAAAATAACTAAATAAAATTATTGAGAAAAAAATAAAACCATTTACCCACAAAAAATATATAACAGAATCATGGATATTGTTTGACTTAATTTTAGTAACCTTATCTGGAGTAAGAAATCAATTCTCTTTGTATTTTTTAAATACTAAGGATGTATTATACCATGGTGAAATATGGTATAAGAAACTGATTTGAGGACTCTTGTTGTGTATGCTATAAACATAATCATAAGAAGAATTTCCAAATTAGAATAATTGAGGGATTATTGAGTACCATTTTAATATGCAATTACATTTTCTAGCAGGTACTAATTTTAAAAAACTGCAAAAAGATTGAATAGCTATATTAAGATCTCTTTTTCTACTGATAGGATTTAAATGGCCAGTTAAGTTTATTAAATTTTAATTTAATTATTAAAAACATGTGATACATAATACCTCCTAGTCTGCTGTTGCATCAGTTACTTTAACAATGTGAAGAGATAGTTGTGTTTTATACTCCCCTAACAAACAGGGTGGAGACTAGTATAGCTCACCCTTCATTTGTCCCAATGTGCCATATAGTTGTTATTTTTTCTATGTAAATAGTCATTACAAATTAGGGAAATGTGATCTTAAGTATACATTTCCCCCTTTTAAGAAGCAATCACAATAACCATTTTCTTGGTATTTTTCTAGAAATAGTCAATGTACCTGCAAACATATGTGTCTTTATATGTAACTTTCATAGATGGTAATGTAAACATACACACTGATTTTTCCTGCTTTTGGAAATGTTCATTGTTAATATATATAGTACTACTCTATTGTTTTTATATTTTTGAATGGGGGAGCTGCATTGTTGCTTGTTAAATAAATATAATTTTAAATTACAAATGGTAAATTTTAAAAAGCTTTGTTAATATCTGTTTAAAACAGGTATGCATTTTTTAATAAAATGTGACCAGAGGGAGTGGGGAAGGGGTAATGGTGGAAAGGAGGGGGAGGGACTAGTCATAGAACATGTATGAATGACCCATGATATGGACAACAGGGTGGGAATTGACTGTGGGAGTTGGGGGGGGGAGGGCAAAGGGGGAAAATTGGGACAACTGTAACATAATAACAATAAAAATTAAAAAAAACACTTTTTGAACTTCTAAAATTGTAGTGTCACTGATGGACACTTTATGCTGTTGAGGTGTTCCTTGATATCAGTTTCTCTTCCTTGTCTGAAATATTATGTTTCTGGCTGAAATTTTATTGTACAAGAAAAAATGTTTTTGATCAGATTTTATTTACATGACAGCCTGGAATTGTGGCATTTTGCCAAGTATATTGTATACATTTAAAATATTTTGCAAATATCAACTTCCGCCAAGATGGAGGCATAGGTGGAAATACCTTGCATCCACACACAACCAAATCTAAAAACAACAAAATTTTAACAACAATAAACGCAACCAAACCACACAGAAAATCGACAATACGGAGTCCGAAAACAACGCAATGCTCAATTAAACCCGTAAGAGGGGCGGAGCCAGCAGTGGAGCAGGTTGGCCAAAAAGATCCCTGACAGGGGTGGTGCGAAAGCAGCCAGATCCGAGGTGTGGGCTAGCTACGGGCAGACACATGGAAGAGGTGCAGCTGGCAGTCTGTGGTCAGTCACGCATTTGCATGCAGATAAACCAGTGAAGAGGTAAGCACTGAGACCGTGGGGCACAGGGCGGCGGGCTTTCACATTTCCGCTGGGATAAACAGGCAGGGCGAGGGGTGGGATGGACTGGGCAGGCAGAGAGGATCGCCATTGCTCCCTCTCTGACCCTGCCCCCACATACAGCATCACAAACCAGCGACCTGGGTGGCCCCGCCCTGGTAAACAACTAAGGCTCCGCTCCTCATACTTAAGGGGTGTGAACAGACTAAAAATGGCTCAAGAACAACTCAGAGCCCCAGATCCAATAAATCTAAGCAATGAAGAAATAGCCAGACTTTCAGATGCACAGTTCAAAACACTGGTGATCAGGATGCTCACAGAACTGGTTGATTTTAGTCACAAATTAAAGAAACATATGAAAGCTAAACTAATTGAAATGAAGGAAAATGCACAGGAAATGAACAGTAATGGAAAGGAGACTGGGACTCAAATCAAGGGAGTAGACCAGAAGGAAGGAAAAAATGACCAAACAGAAAAGAATGAAGAAACAAGAATTCAAAAAAATGAGGAGAGGCTTAGGAACCTCCAGGACATCTTTAAACACTCCAACATCCCAATTATAGGGGTACCAGAAGGGGGAAAGGCACAGCCACCAGTGGAAAACTTATTTGAGCAAATAATAAAGGAGAATTTCCCCAATCTGGCAAAGGAAATAGACTTTCAGGAAATCCAGGAACCTCAGAGAGTCCCAAAGAAGTTGGGCCCGAGAAAGAACACACCAAGGCACATCATCACTATATAATCCAAGATTAAAATGAAGGAGAGAATCCTAGAAGCAGCAACAGATAAGGGGACTGTCACCTACAAAGGAATTCTCATCAGACTGTCAGCTGATTTCTCAAAAGAGACCTTACAGGCAAGAAGAAGCTGGAAAGAAGTATTCCAAGTCATGAAAACCAAAGACCTACAACCAAGATTGCTCTATCCAGCAAAGTTTTCATTTAGAATGGAAGGACAGATAAAGTGCTTCTCAGATAAGACCAAATTCAAGGAGTTCATCATCATCACCAAGCCTTTATTATATGAAATGTTAAAGGGACTTATGTAAGAAAAAGAAGATTAAAAAGATGAACAATGAGAGGGCAGCAAACTCACAGTTATCAACAACCACACCTAAAACAAAAGCAAATTAAGAGGACAGCTAGATCAGGAGTGAACCATAGAAATGAAGATCACGTGGAGGATTAGCAACAGGGGAGTGGGAGGAGGAGAAGGGGGGAGAAGGTACAGATAATAAGTAGCATAGACAGTAGATAGAAAATAGATAGGGGGAGGGTAAGAATAGTAGGGGAAATACAGAATCTAAAGAACTTGAGACACGTGTTCATGAACTAAAGGGGGGGAATGGTGGGGGAGGGGTGTGCAGAGTGAATGGGAATGGAGGGGGGATAGAACAAGTGTAATGGCATAATCAATAAAAAATGTTAAAAAATAAAATATTTTGCAAATATTTACTCACATAAGGAATTATTGTGGCCCAGAAAAGGCAATTACAACCTATTGAGTAAATAATTTTAGTTTTTAAAAAATTGGAAAAACTGAAGGGGATATGTTATCTTAGTTGTTAGAAACAACCATTGATCAACCTTGTTTTTTTTTCTCTAAATGGAACTTTAATTCTTAAATATTTAAGCAGCAAGATAAATCGGAGGAAAGAGAAACAAAGGAAACATGCAATCGGTTCCTGACTATAGATTTTCTTTCTTTCCCATAATCAGATAGCATCTCCTCATCATGAAAAAAAAAACCAAATAAGCAAAATCACAAACAAATAAAATAATACTACTGGAGCAAAATGTTAAGGTTTCTGGAGGCTAAAGCAAAATCTCAAAATATGTAGCTCAAATTGCAAAAAAATGTTTAAAATAAGTGGATGTACTTCACTGAAATTTGAAAAGTTCACTTTCATTATTATGTCATTTGACTTAAATTTGATCTTTGTGAAGCTTCTGTATAAGAAGTAATTGATTATTTCAAGTCATTTAGAAAACGGTGCACTTTATGCTACTTCTTTTTTCAATAAGGAAACAAGGTCATTATTACCAGTTAATTTAAGCTTATGTGTGTTTTTGTTGTGTGTGTTATTTTCTGTTTATTAATCATGTGGCACCAAATTTTTATTTACAATTCAAAGATCGAACTTACCATCTTTTGTAGTTAGTGGAGTTTAGTTTGTTCTTTCTAAAGGAAGTGAGGAAAATATTTTGTGTTTTTTTTCATGCAGTTCTATATTTATCTAGACATTTTAGGTTTCTTTTTTTTTTTTTTTTAAGATTTTATTTATTTATCTTTAGAGGGGAAGGGAAGGAGAGAGGGAGAGAAACATCCATGTATGGTTGCCTCTAGTGCGTCCCCTGCTGGGAACTGACCGGCAGGGAACCTGCCTGCAACCCAGGCATGTGCCCTGACTGGGAATCGAACTGCGATTGTCTGGTTCGCAGGCTCGCGCTCAATCCACTGAGCTACACCAGCCAGGGCCATTTTAGGTTTCTGATTATAATATCTTATGACAAACAAATTAGACCATAAAAAGGGCATCCGACTAGGAGCTTGAAGCGTATGGTGCTGTCTTCTGCAAGTATACCTGAAAAACAAGTTTTTCTGTCTGGTGAGGGGCCATGTTCAGACTCAAATTATTTACTTCAGTGTGCAAGGGAAAAAGTAGCCCTCTTATGTTAAAGAAAATCATAAAGCTCAGGAGAAAAGTGTACCAAGTATAAATTGAAGCTGAAAGTAAAGATATTAACAAACCCATCTAAAATAATATTTCAATGTAAAAGTAGTTTAGGAAAACATATAGGGCAGCAGAAATCCAATAAATTGCTTATTTTTATTATCATCCCTGCAATTAGAAATAGTCCTGTAAAAAGTTTGCTCTATAACATAACACTATCATTAAAATTTAGTATTTGGTTCCCTACAGTTTATCAACATGGTAAAAAGAATTGTTTTGAAATGATCAATTTAACACTAATTTTGCATGTAAACATTTCTATTTCAGCTATCTTATCTGAGACTGATAGGTATTTCAACATGTATGTAAAGATGAGGGAAGGTCTATTGATCAGTTTTTAATTCATATTGTCATTTTGAACACACACAACTACAGATGGTGGAGTTTTTGACTACCCATTAGAGAACCAGTACCTTTGAGACAGCTGTTACAGCTAAACCTCTTTTACACGCTTTAGGTCAAGAGTAGTCAAACCTGTTACAGCACCTGCTTTTGCATATGCAAATCTGTTATTCTGTCATTTCATTAAATAAGAAGCCTTAACAGCCTTTTGTCGTTGTAAATATGAGACTGGAACATCATCTAAATGAAATGAAATCCAGCAAAAAGACAATTGTGATTTCTGCTGTGTAGCTCCTGTTTGGGGCTTTGTTTCTGAAAGACCGCCCATAATTCAGAGGGAGGATAGAGTCAAGTTTATCTTCAGAAACAAGGACAGGGAAGGTATTCACCATCATTGACTGTAGGGTAGTTGTGAAGTTTGACATGCCCAGAAGCTACTGAATGCCATATGGGGCCCCATACACTGCATATCTCAGTTTTCATCATCTGGTGAGCCTGCAGCAGGATTTCCAGGCACTGAAGTTGACATGTCTACTTTGGTTTGGAGCTGATTGATCCACAGAATAAAACATGCTTGTGGGACCTTCCTTTGCTATAGAATGACATAAATGATTAAAATGCTTTCTTTAGAAAAACAATCATCATTTGTTTATAGACCTCACTGTTTATAGGAAAGAAATTGTCAAATAGTAATAATGCAAGCAGAGTTTGTTGGAAACTTTCTTTTTTAATTATATTTTATTGATTATGCTATTACAGTTGTCCCATTTTTTTATTTGTTTGTTTGTGAATTATAATCTCCTTCAACTTAGGCACATTAGAAATAAAAGTGGGAATGCAATTTGTGCTGTTGGGGGAAGAAAGGATGGAAGGGAATGCTTTCCTTATTTACCTCTTAAAAAGGGTGGTGGCATGTAACAAAAATGGCTCTTAAGAATTAGCAAAATAATTAAAGATTTTACTCTGTGTTGCTATAGATGCTGTGGGGGAGAAATACTACACCTGATAAAGAAATGTTGTATTCTATTTTTTTAGCTTACATTATTTTACTGTGAAGTGGTTCCTAATTTCCCTTATAGAAAAATAGTGCAAAATACATATTGCACAGAAACTGGAGGTTGTGTGTTGATTGTGCTAATTATGTTTAATTGTGTTTATTCTGACACTGATTTACAATAAGCAAGAGTAAAACATATTATTTTCTAGCTTTGGGGGGATTAAAAATTCTTCCCTGACCTTTTAACCTTATCAAATGATTTCCCTGCTTTTGACACAGGCATTAATTTGCAAAGGTTGAAGTTAACTCTTCAAAGTACCAGACATCATTTTTATTAGGATATTAATTCTCAGAGGTTCTAATCTCATCAAGATTTGTGGGCATTTTCTTTCATAGGCCATTCTGATTTGTAGCTCTTTCTTTTCACAGCAGTATTAAATACCAAACCTTCTCTGATATGGAAGTTCATTAGAGATATGTCTTTGATGACAGCCTTTTTCCTGGCTTCAGTTTCAAATACCTTGATGCAAAGCTTAAGAAACCATTGTGTTGTAAGCCCTCCTTGATGCGCCTTATTTAGATCTGCATAGTAAATCAAGGAAAGTAAATAACAAGGCAGCAGATGGAAGCATGGAGATAAGACCCATGAACAATTGTATTTGTATTTTGTTATGATGTTGACAGGAGCTAAAATTCACTAATCTAGTTCAGCTGATCTGCATTTCAAAGAAATCTCATTTAGCAGCAACTTGAAGGTTTGTAGGATAAAGTTCTTTTATTACAGCTTTTATTGCATTCTTTGCTAATTTATCTGTTCAAGATTTATTCTTGCTTACTTTAAGCTGCAAGCATGTTACAGGGAGTCTTAAATACTATGATAGCATTAATGTCTAGACCATGAACTGAAGATAATTACATATCCAGCCTTGAATAGGTTACATTTAGAAAATACTGTTGTCCAAACTCAGTTGACAGGGCAAAATAGATAAGGATTTTTATTTTCTTCTCCCTCTCTTGCTTGTTTGCTCAGAGATTTTTCCCATACCTCATAAATGTGTTGATATATAATCAATTACTGAGAAAATATGTACAAAATGAATAGATCTTCTTTAAATGTGAATCTATTGATGCTGATATTGGTTAAGCTCATTTGAGAATGTAAGATCATTAGTTTTGGAAGTCTGATATCCTTATTTAACTCTGTAGTTATAAATATGTATACAACATAACTAAATATATTTAATATGAAACTAAATACTTAAAAACTGTACAATAAACAATTAGCATTTTTTCATTTTGATTATATGTCTCAATGTAAATTAGTTATTTTGAAAAGTTGTCACAGAAATTAAATAGTATATGTGTATAATTATATATTAACTAAATTTGAATAAATTTCACTTGCATTTGTTCCAAAATGATAGACTACTGGGTTAGACCAGTTATGCATAGCTTAGATCCTATCTTTGCCATTTTCCTCTTTGAGATCTTGGATAAATTAATTTCTATGGCTATCCCCTGTAAACTGTGGAAGATGGAGATGATTCAGAAGTGCACAGGGTCTTCTCAGTTAGAAGTTCCTGGTCATTCACTGACAACTCACTGTATGTTAGGCATCATGCTTGACCTAAAGTTTATGTAGGTAAGCTGTCTTTCCCAAAATAATTTGTGTAAATATTTCATTCTCTAAAATTTATTGCTAATACAATTATTATTTGGGATGTAAGTTTGTGCTTCTCTTTCTGACTCATTTTGGTGACCCCAGTTTGTTGTGTGTGGGTTAGCTTTGATTCTACTTTTCATAAGACACAATGGATTAATTTAGTAGTCCTTGCAAGATATTTATTATGTAATTGATTTATTCTTTTAAAAGATTTTATTTATTTGTTTTTAGAGAGAGGAGAAGGGTGGAAGAAAGGGAGAGAAACATCAATGTATGGTTGCTTCTCCAGTGACCCCTACTGGGGACCTGGCCCACAACCCAGTCATGTGCCCTGACTGGGAATTGAATTGGCCGCTCTTTGGTCCTCAGGCCAGCACTCAATCCACTGAGCCACGCCAGCCAGGGTATTTTATCATTAAACCAAATTGCCATATAATGTGATTAAAAAAAAAAAACAACTGTAATTTTGTTTTGGATTCTAAAATTTAATGTCATTTCAGAACTTCAGAGTAAGTATTTAAAACCAAGTATTTTATTTTACTATCTTAATACAGTTTGTCAAGTAAGTTTTCTATAGAAATAAGTTAAGTAATGACTCGATTGTCCTCTAGGAGATATATTTTTGAAAGGTTTAGTCAGAATTTTAAAATCATGGTGGTAAAAATAATTTTCTGTAATTGATGAACATAAATGATTAAGAAAGCTTAACATAACTGTCTTCGCTCATCATTCCTTGTCAGATAGTTTAGTACTATCTTTGTAATAAAGTTAGGTTGGTAAGATAGACACAGATAAATAAGACATCCTATATTTTCAAATAGTTTTTAATTAAATGTGAGAAATCAGGTATGTGGACAAACATAATATATAGTGGATTAAGTGAACAGTTTGCAATATGGAGCTGTGGAAAAAAAGCTATGTGAGTCGATAACTTCTGGCTAAAAGGATAAAATAAGCAAGTGCTTCCTGGAGTTTGTGGTAACTGAAATGAAGGTTGAAAGGTATGGTACAATTTGATCAAATAATATTTGAAAGGAGCAAGACATTCTAGGTGAAAGAAATTAAGACTAAAGGATGATAAGGGTGAACTTGGTTTGTTCAGGTTGATTCTAGATTGTAGAATGCAGAAATGTAGAATGTAAAATATAGAAGGTAGAGAAGATTAGTGGAACTAAATAAAGGAGAGGCAGATTTGATACTCAGATGAAAAGGTTTAGGTTTAATAAGTTACAGTTTGTTGGAATAATATTGAGGAGACCCTCATGTTAAACACTAATTGATGCACTCATAAAAAAGACACCAGGGAAATAATTTGCATGATTTGAAGTAAAATGTGTTGAATTTAGGCATTAATATATTTTATCCCTCCCCCTATGCTAGTCCAACAGATTAGGAAAATATTATATATTTGAACAACTTTGTCGGGTCTGATATATTCTGCAAAAATCAGTGAGGAGAGAGATGTTTGAATATATTTGGGTCATGTGAGGGATATGAATTTGAAATTGTCATTTGAGAGATAAAGAAGAGACTATCTTTAGAGAGAGGTAAAAGAGAGTGTTGTTTTAAGATGATTTGTAGAGACATCTTATAGTTTTTTGATATGTATTTAAGAAAATGCCAGTTTTCTTGAGTGAAGGGAAGGTTTCAGATAAAATTCTGAAGCTATATGAGCCATTATTAATTTGAAGAAGGGTTAGAACCAGAATATTCACGTGAAATGTAAAAGGTAGTAGAGGATAAAGAGCTGAGGAAAAGAGAGAATGGACAATTGCATTTACAGTCTGTTTTCACTAGTAAGATTAAATAGCAATAATTTCTCAAAATGTAAATGGAGTGCACATAAAATATTTCTAATTTTAATTTTTATTGTTTATGCTGTTACAGTTGTTTCCACTTTTCTCCCTTTACCCACCTTCACTCAGCCTCACCCTCTTCCTATCTCAAGCCAATCCCCATTTTGTTGCCCACGTTCATGAGTTGTAGATAAATGTTATTTGGTTAATTCCTTCATCATCTTTTATTTTGAACCCCTCCCCCCTTTTCTGGCATTTGTCAGTTTTATGTATCTAAGCTTCTGTTATATTTTGTTTGTTGATTTAGTGTTCATTAGATTCCACATATAAGTGAGATCATGTAGCAGTATTCTTTCACTGACTGGCTTAATTCACTTAGTATAGTTTTTTTCAGGTTCATCTATGCTGTTGCAAAATACGAGTTTCTCCTTTTTCACTGCTGCATAGTATTCCATTGAGTAAATGCACCACCACTTTTTTATCCAGTCATCTACTGATGGGCACTTAAGCTTCTTCCTAATCTTGGCTATTGTAAAGAGCACTGCTATAAACATAATGGTGCACACATTTTTTTGTCTTGGGATTTCAGGATACTTGGGGTATATTCCCAGGAGTGGAATCATTGGGTCAAAAGGGAGTTTCATTTTTAACTTTTAAGGAAAATTACATAATGTTTTCCACAGGAGTTGTGCCAGACTACATTCCTACCAACTAGGATTCCCTTTTCTCCACATCCTCACCAATATCTGTTGATTTTTTTATGGTAGCCGTTCAATAAAGTGATAATTCATTAAGGTTTTAATATGTATTTCTCTGATGATTAGTGATATTGAGCATTTTTTCATGTCTATGGGCCCTCCATATGTCCTTTTGGAGAAGTGTCTATTCAGAACTTTTGATCATTCTTAATCAGGTTGTATGTTTTCCTGGCATTGAGTTGTATTAGTCATTTGTATATTTTGGTGATTAAACCATTGTCAGATTTATCATTGGTGAAAATGTTCCCCCATCCAGTGGGTTTCCTATTTGTCTTGTTGATGTTTTTATTTTCATTTTTATTTTTTAATTGTTGTTCCAGTACAGTTTTCTGTCTTTTACTGCCATCCCAGCCCACCCACCCAGCCCTCCCCACTCCCTCCCATTTCCACTCCCCCTAGTTTTTGTCCATGTGTCTTTTATACTCATTCCTGTAAATCCTTCCCCTTTTACCCTGAAATTCCCTCCACTCTCCCTTATGGACACTGTCAGCCTGTTCTCTATTTCAGTGCCTTTGGTTATATTTTGCTTGTTTGATTATTTTGTTGTTTAGGTTCCTGTTAAAGGTGAGATCATGGGATTTGTCTTTCACCGCCTGGCTTATTTCACTCAGCATAATGCTTTCCAGTTCCATCATGCTTTTGCAAAGGGTAGGAGCTCCTTTCTTTCTGCTGCATAGAATTCCTTTGTGTAAATGTACCACAGTTTTTTTATCTATTCATCTACTGATGGGCACCTAGGTTGCTTCCAGCACTTGGAAGCACTATTGTGTACTGCACTGCTATGAACATTGGGGTGCATAGGTTCTTTTGCATTGGTGTTTCAGGGTTCTTAGGGTATAATCCTAGCATTGGAATTGCCAGGTGGAAAGGCAAATTTATTTTCAGTTTTCTGAGAAAATTCCATACAGTTTTCTATAGTGGTTGTACCAGTCTGCATTCCCACCAACAGTGCACAGCAGTTGCTTTTTCTCCACAAGCACTCCAATACTTGTTGTTTGTTGCTTTGTTTATGATGGCCATTCTGACCAGTGTAAAGTGGTACCTCATTGTGGTTTTAATTTGCATCTCTCTGATAGCTAGCGATACTGAGCATCTTTTCATGTGTCTCCAGATCCTCTGTATGTGCTCCTTGGAGAAGTGTCTTTTCAAGTACTTTGCCCATTTTATAATTGTGTTCCTTGTCTTAGAGTAGAGTCATATAAGTTTTTTGTATATTTTGGAGATTAAACCCTTGTCTGAGGTATCATTGGCAAATATGTTTTCCCATACAGTTGGTCCTTTTTTTTAATTTTAATACTGTTTTCTTTAGCCTTGCAAAAGCTTTTAATTTTGATGAGATCCCATTTGTTTATTCTTTCCTTTATGTCCCTTGCTCTAGGAGATATATCATTAGAAATGTTGCTGTGTGAATATCTGAGATTTTCCTGCCTGTGTTCTTCTCTAGGACTTTAGTGGTGTCACAGCTTATATTTAAGTCTTTTATCCACCTTGAATTTATTTTTCTGTATAGTGTAAGTAGGTGCTCAAGTTTCATTTTTCGCATGTAGCTGTCCAGTTCTCCCAACACCATTTGTTAAAGAAGCTATCTTTACTCCTTATGCTGCTGCCCCCTTTGTCAAATATTAATTGACTGTAGAGACTTGAGTTTATTTTTGGCCTCTCTGTTCTCTTCCATCTCTCCATGTATCTGTTTTGATGCCAGTACCAGGCTGTTTTGATTACAGTGGCCTTGTAATACAGTTTGCTATCAGGTATTGTGATCCCTCTACTTTGCTCTTTTTTTTTCTCAAAATTGCAGCTGCTATTCAGGGTCATTTATGGTTCCATTTAAATTTTTGAAGTGTTTGCTCTATGTCTCTGAAATATGCCATTGGTACTTTACTAGGTATTGAATTAAATCTGTAAATTGCTTTGGGTAGTATGGACATTTTGATGATGTTAATTCTTTCAATCCGTGAACGCAGTATATGTTTCCATTTGTTTGTGTCTTCCTTGATTTCTTTCTTCAGTGTTGTGTAGTTTTCTGTATACAGGTCTTCTACCTCCATTGGTTAGATTTATTGCTAGGTATTTTATTTTACTTTTTGCTATATGGAATGGGATTTTTTTCTTGATTTCTGCTTCTGCCATTATTTTTGTTGGTATACAAAAATACTTTTGATTTCTGGATATTGAGTTTGTATCATGCTGTTTTCCCAAACACATTTATTAGGTCGAGCAATTTTAGGGTGGAGTCTGTAGGATTTTCTATATATACTATCATATCATCTGCAAACAATGACAGTTTTTTTCCTCCTTTTCAATTTGGATCTCCTTTTTTCTTTTCTTTTCTCTTTTCTTTTCTTTTCTCTTTTCTTTTCTTTTTTCTTTTCTTTTCTTTTCTTTTCTTTTCTTTTCTTTTCTTTTCTTTTCTTTTCTTTTCTTTCCTTTCTTTTCTTTTCTTTTCTTTTCTTTTCTTTTCTTTTCTTTTCTTTTCTTTTCTTTTCTGTCTGTGGCTAAAACTTCCAACACTGTATTGAATAGAAGTGGTGAAAGTGGACAACCTTGTCTTGTTTCTGATTTAGTAGATAACATTTTAGTTTTTGCTCATTGAATATGATGTTGGCTGTAGGTCCCTCATATACACCCTTTGCTATGTTGAATATTGCTCCCTCTATTCCCACTTTACTGAGTATTTTTGTCATAAATGGGTGCTGTACCTTATCAAATGCATCTTCTACATCTATTAATATAATCAAGATTTTTTGTCTTTGCTTTTGTTTATGTGATGTATTACATTTACTGATTCACGAATGTTGAACCATTCTTCATCCATGGGATGAATCTGACTTGGTTATGGTATATGATCTTTTTAATGTATTATTGGATGCAATTTGCCAATATTTTGTTGAGGATTTTAGCATCTATGTTTATCAGCAATATTGACCTGAAGTTTTCTTTCTCTGTTGTATCTTTATCTGGTTTTGGGGTTAGGATGATGTTGGCTTCATTAAAAGGGTTTGGGAGTTTTCTGTAATTTTGAATTTTTGTAATAGTCTGTGAAGGATAGGGGTTAGCTCTTCCTTAAATGCTTTGTAGAATTATCCTGTGAAACCATCTGGTCAAGGGGATTTGTTTGATGGAAGTTTTTTGATTAATGCTTCAATTTCATCTACTCTTATTGGTCTGTTCAGCGTTTCTGTTTTTTCTTCATTGAATTTTGGAAGATTATATTTTTTCTAGAAATTTGTCAATTTCACCTAGGTTTCCAAATTTCTTGCCATACAGTTTTTCATAGTAATCACTTACAATCCTTTCTATTTCTGTGATGTCAATTGTGATCTCTCCTCTATCATATTTTATTGTGTTTATTTAGGTCCTCTCTCTTTTTTTTCTTGATGAGCCTGCTTAAAGGCATTTCAATTTTATTTATATTTTCAAAAAAACAGCTCCTGGAAATTCATCCTTAGAATTGTGCTTTTCATTTATATGTTATTTTATTTTGCTCTGATCATGGTTATTTCCTTCCTTCTATTAGTTCTAGGCTGTCTTTGTTATTGTTCCTTGAATTCTTCTAGGTGTAGGGTTAGATACTTTGTTTAAAAAGTTAATATCTTTGTTAGGTAGGCCTGTATTGCTATGAACTTCTCTCTCAGGGCTGTCATTGCTGTGTCCGATTAATTTTGAGTTGTTTTTATTTCATTTTCATTTGTTTCCAGAAACTTTCTGATTTCTTCCCTAATTTCATTCTTGACACATTCATTGTTTAATAGCATGCTATTCAATGTCTATGATTTTGAGTGTTTTGGGCTTTTACTCTTGGGGTTGGTTCTAATTTCTGTCCCTTGTGGTTGGAAAAAATGCTTTGTATGTTTTCAATTTTCTTGAATTTGTTGAGGCTTGTTTTGTTTCCTGTTATGTGGTCTATCTTTGAAAATGTTCCATGTGCATTTGAAAAGAATGTGTATTTAGCTTCAGTGGGATGAAGGGCTCTATACATATCAGTTAAGTCCATTCCATCCAGGGCTTTGTTCAATGTCACAGTATCTTTGTAGATTTTTTTTTGGTAGATCTGTCCATTTTTGACAGTGGGGTGTTAAAATTCCCCACTATAATTGTGTTGCTGTCAATATGTTTCTTGATTTCCTCTAAGATTTTCATTATGTGTTTGGGTGCTCCTACATTGGGTACACATATATTTACATTTTTATGTCTTCTTGGTGGATTCTGCCCTTGAGTATTATGAAGTGACCTTCTGAGTCTCTCTTTATGTCCATTTTTTGAAGTCTATTTTGTCTGATATGAGTACTGCTTCCTTGACTCTTTCTCCCTGTCCATTTGCTTGGACATTTTGTTTCCAGCCCTTCACTTTCAGTCTGTTAGGTCTTTTGTGCTGAGGTGCGTCTCTTGTAGGCAGCATATGTGTGGGTCATGCTTTTTTATCCATTCAGCTATATTGTATCTTTGATGGGAGCATTTAATCCATTTACATTTAAGGTTATTATTGATAGGTACTTATTCATTGTCATTTTTGTACCTGTGTTCCTCTCTCTCTCTCTCTCTTTTCCTTCCTTTCCTTATAGCAGTCCCTTTAGCATGTCTTGCAGACCTGGTTTGGTGGAGGTTTATTTTTTTAGACTTTTTTTTTCCTCTGGACTGCTTCTTATTTGGCCTTCTATCTTGATTGAGAGCCTTGCTGGGTCAAGTAGCCTTGGTTGTAGCCCTCTGGTTCTCATACTTGGAATATTTCTTGCCATTCTCTTTTGGCATGGAGTTTTTCCATTGACAAGTCAGTTGCTCACCTTATTGGGGCTCCCTTGTATGCTATTTCCTTTTTCTCCCTTAGTGCCTTATGATTCTCTGTCTGTCTTGGAATTCTGCCATTTTAATGACAGTGTTTCTTGAAGTGGGCCTGTTTGTGTTCCTCTTGATTGGAACTCTCTGCATTTCCTGGATTTGAGTGGCTTTTTCTCTCATCAGATTAAGGACATCCTCCATCATTACTTTTTCACATAGGTTTTCTATCCCTTTCTCTTCTTCTTCTCCTTCTGGTATCTCTATTATTTGGATATCTTTACCTTTCATGTTATCTTGCATTTCTCTTACTCCATCTTCATTCTTTCTGAGCCTCTTTTCCTTTTCTTGCTCTTTCTGGGTGTTTTTTTTTCTACTTTTCCTCCAGCTCACTGATAGGATCTTCTACTTCATTGATCCTGCTTTTGCTTCCTTGTACTGTGTTCTTCAGTTAGGTATTGTATTCTTCATTTCCTCTTGGCCCTTGTTGATAGTTTCTATTTCCTTTTTAATGTTGATGTAGTTTTCAAGCAGTTTATTGTAGTTTCTTGTAATTCATTGTAAGCTCATGGAGCTTCCTGATAACCATTGCTTTGAACACAATATCTGATAGTTGATTTGCCTCTATTTCATTTACCATTCTTTCTGAGGCTTCCTCCTTTCTGTTCATTCAGGGATTGTGTTTTTTTTTTTTTTTTTTTGTCTTTCCATTGTTTGCGAGCCTCTTTTTGGCAGCCTTAGCTTCTTAAATTGATCTGTTCTGACTCTCTGGGTTATTGTGTGAACTTTTGTGGTAGAATACCTGTGAGAGTCAGTGGTGCAGTCTCCTTCAGGTATCCTGGTGTTCACCACTTTCACCTACTGTTTTTTGTGAAAAGTTGGAGAGGAGGCAAAATGGTTTAAGATAGCAGGAGAGTATTCTATGCTATTTACAGTAGCAGCTGATAAGGAAGAGATAGGGTATCATTTGGCTATGTATAGTGTTAACCATTATATTCCACCCAAATAGCAATTTTTTAGAAAGGATGGAAAGAAGGTAAGACTCTTTTGGGGGAGGGAAGGATTGTGAGTTGGATCTAGAAAGCAGTAAGGTTGTGGGAGGTCCGTTTCTGAGGTAAGGTAAGGGTAAAGGATAATAAATAAGTGTGGTGTGTGAGAGAATATAGTTAACCACTACAGTAATATATTTCAAGAAACCATGAAGTGGGTTGAGATCTGGGTGGGGTGCTGAGTAGTATTTACAATTGTATGGAATAGCTATTATTTACAATAATATTAGAGCAACAATCATATGACAAAATATATGAGATCTAGATACCAAGAATAGGGAGTATTGGACCTTCAGTAGTGTGCTAATGGAACACAGGTAAAGCAAAGGACAGTAAATTAGCAATACACTATGAATGAGAAGACAGGGGAAACCTGTCATACAATACAATATAACTAGACAGGCAAAGAAGACTAAACAGAAAGAAGAGGAATACAAAAATATCATTCAAATAAAAGATGTAAGACTAATTAAAAATAATGATACAAATATGCAGTATCTTGCAGGTTCTCTGTAATAGCAAAGTGAAATTTGTTTCTCTGTGTCAGCTGTTGGGATGGCTCCTCTTTGGCTCCAACTCTGATCTTTTCAATGTTCTGTGGGGTTTTTTTTTGGTCTCATTTGTGGGCATTTTAAAAAAAAGCAGACTAAGGAAGGTAGAAGAAATAAAATTGGAAAGAAAGGAAGAAGGAATAAAATAAGAAAGAGAAGCAAAAAGAATTGAGAGATAAATAATAAAAATTAAAAAAAAGATTACTTAAAAATCAAACAAACAGAAAACAGAAACACACACACGCACACACACATGCACACACACACACACACACACACACACACACACACACCTACCTCTCTTGCTGTTTTCAAAGTGGCCAAAGTGTTTTTTCTGTTCTTGCTGCCTGCAGTAGGCTGAGGGGTGGGTTTACAGATGTGGGCGGGTTTCCTGAGGTGCACGCCCTCACTCTGAATTTAAGGGTGCTTTTTCTCTGTTTCTCCTGAGGCCAGCATGCTCTCTCTGGTCCCAGGGTGTGGTCCCCAGGTGTTCCACAAAGCTTTCTTTCCAGGTTGCAGGCACATGTGCCAGGCCAGTCTTCCTTCAGTCACAGGGCTCTGGTGCACACTCTTCCCAGGGCTCTGTGTGGGTGCTCACAGCCCCAGTGTGTTTGTCACTCAGTCCTTACTCCCTTCTCTTCAGCTTCAGGCAACCAGGTCTCTCCTGGTGCTGCTCAAACCCTGCTTGCCTGGAAAGGGAGCTCATACTCAGCTATCTCCCAAGAGTCTTGTGGCTATCCCAGTAGGCCCTGGGCTTGGGGCTGCAGCCTCCCTGTTCCCCGCAGTGATTCCTGGGCCCTTTCTGTCCTGAAGCACTCTCCTTACCATCTGGTTTTTCAGTGTTTGCTACAATTTTTTGATCTCCTATTGTCATATATTCTGTGGTACCCTTGGTGTCTGCTCTGTTCCTCCATAGATTAGCCAGGTTTCTCTCCCGTGTGTAGGATGGAGTGAAATCTGCTCCCTCTTACCTAGCCACCATTTTCTTTCTCCTGATGGTTTCTTTATCTTAGAGAATCTTTTTAATTTTATTTAGTCCCATTTGTTTATTATATGCTTTGTTTATGTTCCAATACCTTAGGAGTTATATTAGCAAACATATTTATATGTTGAACATCTGAGATTTTACTGCCTATGTTTTCTTCTAGGACTTATGTTTTGTGGTTTACACTTAAGTCTCTTATTCATTTTGTGTATGGTGTAAGTTGGTTATCTAGTTCCTTCCTTCCTCTCCCTCCCTTCCTATCTTTCCTTCCTTCATTCCTTCTTTTCCCTCCCTCCTTCCCTCTTCTCTTCTTTCTTCCTTTCTATTTCTCCCTCCACTCCTCCCTTCCTTCCTCCCTCCCTCCCTCCCTCCCTCCCTCCCTCCCTCCCTCCCTCCTTCCCTCTCTCCCTCCCTTCCTCCTTATTTTCACCAGGCCACTTTTGCCAACACAATTTATTGAAGAAACTCTCTTTGCTCCACTGTTTGCTCTTGCCACCTTTGTCAAATATCAATTGGTCATCCACTCATGGGTTTATTTCTGTGCTCTTAATTATTTCATTGGTTTATATGTCTGTTCTTGTGTCACTACCAGTCTGTTTTTATTACAGTGGCATTATAATATAGTTTCATATCAGGAGTTGTGATATCTCAGCTTTGTTGTTCTTCTGTAAAGTTGCTGAGGCTATTTGGGGTCTTTTTAGTTCTATAAAATTGTTTTGAGTATTAGTTCCTTGGTATGCCATTGATATTTTACTAGGAATTGCACTGAATGTATAGATTGCTTTGGGTAGAATTGCTTCAGTTTAATAATGTTAGTTTTTCCAGTTCATGGCCATATGCTTCCATTTATTTGTGTCTTCCTTGATTTCATTCTTCACTGGGCTATAGTTTTAGCAGTACATGTATTTTATATTCTTGCTTAAATTTATTGGTAGATAACTTAATTTTTTATTGCAATAGTAAATGGAATTTCTTTCGTTTCTCTTTCTGATAGCTTGTGATTGGGGTATAAAGTTGGTGTTAATTTTATGTCTTGCTACTTTCCTAAATCCATTTATTAGGTTTAGTAGATTTTTGGTTGAGTCTTTAGGGTTTTCTATGTACAATATCATGTCATCCGTAAATAATTACAGTTTTACTCCCTTCTTTCCAATTTGGATGCCTTTTATTTTTTTCTTGACTAATTACTGTGGCTAAAACTTCCAGAACTATTTTGAGTTACAAGTGGACATCCCTTTCTTTTTCTAACCTTATTGGGAATGCTTTTAGTTTTTGCCCATTGAGGATGATGTTAGCTGTAGATTTTTCTTAAATGCCCTTTATTCTCTTGAGATACAATCACTCTACTCGCTTGGCTATGAGTTTTTTATATCATGAATGGGTGCTGGATTTTATCAAAATTTTTTTCTGCATCTATTGATATGATCATGTGATTTTTGCCTTTCATTTTGTTTATGTGATGTATCACATTTATGATTTGTAAAATTTGTTGCACAAATTTCTGATATCTTTGCTCAGCTGGTCTTGGTGGGAAAGGACCCAAAGATATAGCATGGCTGAGAAAAATTCAGAATGGAACAAAAAATGTTCCCCTCTGCAACTGCAACAACAGAGGTAGCTCACATTAGGCACTGCCTGCACACTTGCGAGTGGGGAAACTGATTCTCTTTTCCAATCTACTCAGCAAGTTTTTTCTGTTGGTCTCATGCCTGTCCCTCCCCTGCAGTCAGAGATCTCCTTTATGCCACTGCTGTCTGCCACCCTCAGAAACCCTGTTGCATCAACATGGTCTTTCTCTTAGTATCAGCTCTTATAGTGAAGTATTCCATCTGGTGCCCCAACTGTAGAAACGCTTCACACTGAATTTGCAATCTGTGATTTTCACAAGTGTGGTAGAACCTCATTGTATCCTGCAGCCAGAGGGCCCACAGCCTCCCCTTTTCTTTCTACTGATGTGAATATTTTTATGACCCCATAGTTCAAAGGGGAGGGATCTCTGTCACTGTGATTTGAATCTCCTCTCTTTGCTGGCAGAGCAGCTGTGCACAGGGTCTTTGCCCAACCTCTTTTATCAGTCTATGTAGTACCCACACCACAGTATTGATTCACTGGTTCTCTGTGCATAAAACCTCCCCAAAGAACAAAATGTCTCTCAAAGTAACAGCTGGCTGCAGCCTGTAAGTTCCTCTGACAGACTGGTGTGGCAACCCTTTAACAGTGTGAGCCTCTATCCTGAGCTCTCCAGGTTGGCTCTTCAACAATTGAAGCTTTGATCACTGTGAGTGTGCAGCCTGGATCTCATAGATTCGGTGGATTCCCTGCAAATTTCCCAGATAAGGTTTGAGATCCCTGCATGAGACTAAAGCTCCTTGCTTTGAGTAGGGGAGGGAGCTCCAAAACTATAATTTGTCTGGTCTCTCAACTGTGTCAGGAGCCACACATAGGGTATTTCCCTTTTCAGTTATAAAATCTCCTCACTGCAGGAGTCCCCAACCTTTTTCGCACCAGGGACTGGTTTTGTGGACTATTTTTCCACAGATGAGGTGAAGTTGAGAGACAGGCAACAGGAGGTGGAACTCAGGCAGAAATGGCAGTGAAACTTTTCTTGCTGGCCTGCCGCTCACCTCCTGCTGTTTAACCCAGTTCCTAACAGGCCATGGAATAGTACTGGTCCATGTCCCAGGGGTTGGGAACCCCTGCTATATGTATGAAGCATCTCCTTGGCTTTAAAACTTCATATCAGCTAAGATTCTGTTGATTGTTAATATTGATTTTTGGAAGTTCAGCTGAAAATCTGGGTTGGGGGCAAGAGCATGTGGACCTGTTCAGCCACTATCTTCTGTTTTTTCCCAAATATTTTTATTGATTTTCCAGAATTCAGAGAAGTCTTTCATAAGAAACCATGTTAGACATGGCTTCAGGTCACAGGCTAAGGGCCATTAATTTAACTTTGAAGTCAAAAAGGGGGTGACCAGCGTTGTTTAAAGAGATTGTTATTATTTTTTAATTTAAAATTACTTTTTGAATTTAAAAATTGTATTTCTCTCCTCTTCTCATGTACACATGCATGTGCACAGAAAGACACACCAATTATTTGTGTGTTAATTATTAAAACTAATAATAGTTAAAAACTAATAATAGTTAAAAATTATTAAAACTCTCTTTCAAATTCATATTTGGCATGAGTAAGCCTGAATTTCTACACAGCAAATACAGTAATATAATGTGCGTTAAAACTACTTTTTAAGACTTTCCCACAGTACTGTACAACTTTGTTTTATCTTGCACTTCACTGCTTTACACTTTTATGTTTGGTATTTTATTTTGTGATCCTTATAATGTATTTGATGCTTATCATATTATTTCAATTACTATTTGCTTTGATACCCAAACACTAGATAAAACAATTTTTATAAATGAAACACACTTAGATTTAAAGAAGATGTGAGGGACAGATTGCCTATTGTAGGGGGTCTTGAATTCCTTCTTATCTTCTCTTACCTTTGAGTCCTTTGCAGGACTTTCACTTTCTACTTAACTGTTCCTTTGATTTCTTGATCTTGAAAGAATAACATCAGATTTACATTCCAGAAAACAAACAAATAAGTGAAAAATGTAAAAAAAAAGTGTTGCGTTGTGGAGTGTTGGTTAGAGGGAGTTAAGACTGGAGGAGAAAGGGGGACTGAATAGGAAATTGTATATATGGTAGGAACTTTAAATCTACAGGTCAGGGGAAAGGTATGGGATCATTTGCAACAAATGGTGATGCAAAAAATAAAGTGCAGATTACATAAAGAAGACTAGAATGAAGCCTTGTGTAAACTGACATTGAAGAGACACATAGTAGAATAAGAACTAATAGAGACTTTAGCAAGGAGGTCTGAGAGGTAGGGAAGGAATCAAGAAAGAGGTGATGTCATAAATGCCACACAAAGAGAGTTTTAAGAAGGAAGGAGTGAAAAAAAAGCACAGTGAATTAGGAAAGTTAAGAAAGTCAAGGTTAAAAAAATAACAAAAAGTGAACAACCCAAATATACATCAAGAGGTGATTGGATAAATATGCCATGTAATGGAATACTACTCCACAATAAAAATAAATGCACTATTTATAAAAAATAATTCATGTTTGGATTTGGTAGCTAAGAGGTGGTTTCTATACTGGTGATAAAATTTTTACCTTCTTATCCCTACGAAATACTTTTGTCATGTCACAGCATCACAGAAAATAAGAAAAAGAGAAAATAGTTCATTTTTAAGTATTTTTATTGGTTATATTATTACAGTTTTTCCAATTTTCCCCACTTAATGTCCCCTCTGCCCTGCACCCCCAACCATCCAGCATTCCCCCATTCTTTAGTTCATGCCCATGTGTTGTATATGTGCTATTTGGGTCCTCTGTTTCCTATACCATTTTTATTTCTCCCTGTCTATTTTAAGCCTATTAATTATGCTTCTTCTTCCTTGTACCATTCCCCCCAATTCCTCCCTTCCCAGTCCTCACTGAAATCCCTCCATGTGATGTCCATTTCTCTTCTGTTCCTGTTCTAGTTGTTTGCTTAGTTTTTGTTTCCATTGTTTTTCTTTTGTTTTAGGTTCATTTATTGATAGTTGTGAGTTTCTTGTCATTTTACTGTTCAAATTTTTTATCTTTTTCTTAGATAAGTTCGTTTAACATTTCATATAATAATGGCTTGGTAATGATGAACTCCTTTAACTTGACCTTATCTGGGAAGCACTTTATCTGTCCTTACATTCTAAATGAAAGCTTTGCAGGACAGAGTGATCTTGGATGTAGGTCCTTGCCTTTCATGACTTCAAATACTTCTTTCTAGTCCCTTCTTGCCTGCAATGTCTCTTTTGAAAAATCAGCTGATAGTCTTATGGGCACTCCTTTATAAGTAACTCTCTCCTTTCCTCTTGCTTCTTTTAGGATTTTCTCTTCATCTTGAATCTTGGGTAACTTAATGATGATGTGCCTTGGTGTGTTCCTCTTTGGGTCCAACTTCTTTGGGACTTTCTGGGCTTCCTGGACTTCCTGGAAGTCTGTTTCCCTTACCAGATTGGGGAAATTTTCCTTCATTATTTGTTCAAATAAGTTTTCAGTTTCTTGCTGTGGTTCTCCTTCTGGCACCCCTATAATTTGGATATTGGAATGTTTTAGGTTGTCATAGAGGTTTGTAAGACTCTCTTCACTTTTTTGAATTCCTGTGTCTTCATTCTGTTCTGGTTGGGTGTTTATTTTTTCCTTTTGTTCCAAATTATTGCTTTGAGCCCTGGTTTCCTTCATGGCACTGTTGGTTCCCTGAATATTTTGCTTTATTTAATTTTGGGTATGTTTCATTTGTTTTTAATTTTTTTGATCAAGTTCAATCAGATCTGTGAGCATTTTGATTACCAGGGTTGGCTATCTCCTTATTGCTTAGTTATCTGTTCTGAGGTTTTGCTCTGTTCTTTCATTTGGGCCATATTTCTTTGTCTTGGCAGCCCTGATAAGTTGTAAGGGGGCAGATCAACCCTCTTTGCTGTGCTGCAGAGCTGCCTGTAGGGGAGGGGCTGGAGAGGGAACAATGCAGCCCCCCTGTTCTTCCCCCTAGCTCACTTTCCAAAGGACTCTCATATGAGACTGGGAGTTTCTCCCACTGTGGCAACCACCGTAGTCCACTGTCAACTCTGAGTCTCAGTTTCCTCTTAAGTTAGCCCCAACCACACAGCCCACCACCTAGCTGCAGCTGGTCCCATCCGCATGGTCAGAGGCCTCACTGCAGTTTTTCTTAGAAGGCCAGCCCACATGGTCCCCCACCTTACTGGTCTGATCATTCTGATTGATTTTTTTTTAATTCCTTGGTTGTTGGAGTTCCATGAAGTTTGATTTTCTGGTGCTTCTGGTTGTTTATTGATTTTAGATTGGTTGTTATCCTCCTTTTGTTTGTGTGAGGAAGGGAAGGGTTTCTACCTACACCTTCATCTTGGCTGAAACCTCCGAAAATAATTTTATGATAAAATGAAGTAATAAATTAATGATACTTTGGATGAATGTATAGTTATTATCCAAATTGTCACCCTTCCAGAAGGAAAGGTATAGCTCTTAATACTTTCAGTAAATATGAACCACAACTATCTCAGGCAATGTAGGATGCACGTTCAGCCTGAATATAGCTCAAATTTATTAAGTGCCAACTGTCTGTCAGACACTGAGATAAGTTCTTTATCAGTTTATCTGATTTAATGACTAAAAATTTTAGTTGCCAACATTAATAATTCTTTCTTTGTGTACACTGAATTTGCTGACAAAAATATGAGTTTGATTACTGAAATTAATTCTATTTAAAAATTGGTACTTTCCTAGGGAACGGGGAAATAAAGATGTTTAATAGATAGTTGTCATTGTTAATAATCTGCCAATGTAGTTGAGAGAATCTGAGATCAGCATTTTAATTTAATTTGGTTAAGTGCCATGATGATAATGTGATTTGTGAAGACCCCAAGCTTATATTTTAGTATATTATGTTCTGTATTTTATTGGGTTAGGGTTGTGGTTTTTTTGGACTTTGCAAGGTAGAGTTTGCTTCTTTTTTTTTTTTTGAAGTAAAAGTTTTATCAATGGAAAAGATAAGGTATAGCTAATTCAGTGTTTAAGTGGGTTTTCTTCCATTCTGGAAAGTACATCTTATGTAATATATACACGTGTGTATGAGTGTGCATGTGTGTGTATAAAGAGAAGGGGGAAGAAAAGAGAGGTCACTTCTTTATCACAAAGGATGCCTTTCCATATCTATAATGTAATTTTAGCTACATTCAAGCTATATTCTGTGAAAAGTCTGGAATATTTCTCTGATACATCTGGTGGAAATGTCTGGCATTAATTAGCATAGATATTGCTATAAATGAATGTCAGTCCAGGACAACAAAAATTATTTGTTACTGATGTCATTCATTCATCCTTTGTCAGGTCAAAAGGCTTCCCTAAAGGAGTGAGCACTGATCTTCACTGATCCAAAATACAGCAAAACCATATCTGTACTCTATAAACAAAATATTAAAGTACCTATGTTTGAAAAGCCATATAGAAGTGCTCAAATAGAAGTACATGATAAGTTTTAATGTTAAGATTATTAAATTAAGCCAAGATTAGTTAATTTTTTAAAAAATAAAACATAGTTTTCTGTAATTATAAAATATAGTCTTGAATTAGTTTCCTCCCTCAATAGTTTTAACTTTAGCTAGTCAAATTCATGTTTTTGTTCCACCTTAAAATAATTTTGACATATGCCAGGTAATTGCAAGTACTACTTTCAATAGTTAAAAACCAAAGGGGGTAATACAAGCACCATTTTGAGATAAGACTGATAAGTTAAAGAGATACTCTTCTGTCCACATACATTTTGGTTTTTGTATTTAGCTATTCTGATACAGATATTGATTGGCTTCATTTGTTTACTAACTTCTCCCTATATTTTCTAAAAAGTAATAATCACAAGTATAATAGTCTTTAGTCTTGAGCAAAAACTGCCTTTAAAGTGCTAGTAGATACATTTTCACAAAACTTCTATATTTTATTTCAATTTTTCTCTAAATGCTCTTTTTACATTCTAATTTATTATTTAATGGAAGGCAATATGAATGACTTTAAGGTAAGGAAAAGGGTGTGATGAAGGGAATATAATCAAGGATATGGGACAAGTTGAAGACACATATCTTAATACTTCATTTTAATGAGTCAGGAAATTCTATTATTAGAACCCTACATTTGATAAAAATTTAAAATATAATTAATTCTTTTAAAATTATGAATGTATATACCACAAAAGATCAATCATACATCACATTTCTTTATCTTTGTAAGGATAAGGTTTGTTGAATTTTTGCATGTGTTGTTAGAGAATTATCATGAAACCAGTTTCAGAATGTACTCATGTTATTTACTCTAATTTGACCAACATGTATTGTTTGAATAGCAGTTCCCCAGCCTGTTTTTCATCTTTGAAATTCTTATGCCACACTTTTTGCCCTGGCTTATAGAACCACTGTCATCTATTTTTGGTCTGTCTCATGTTCTTGAAATCACCTTTTCTTATTATTCCATTATCAATTTTTATAATGGATTTTTCTTCATACATTTCTAATCACCTTATAATTCTTTAGTCCTAAGACATTTAAATGAATCAGTAAAAATATTTAATATGTAATCATCTCTACCAGTCCATTAGAACTCATGGATTTGAAAAATTATGTTAAAATCTTTTTAAAAATACATTTGAGTAGGCTTTTGTAGTCATTTGGGTTTTGATCATTACTTTTCTCTTGCTATGCTGCTTAGCCATGAAAACGAAAAAGAAGATAGATGTGAGTTTCTTTTAGTGGTGTTCAATTACTTTATTTATTATAATGTTCAACAATGGCAATTCCTATTTTTTCTGTTCAACTTGGATTCAACAGAAAGTAATGAGAAGCTTCCACCTCCAGCACAGTAAGAAAAGTTTGATGCACTTTGTATAATTGATTAAAGGTATAATTTCCCTCTAGATAAAAAAAAAACAATAGAAGTTTATTCAAGTTTTGTCCTGAGGTATTCTGGAAGTAGAAAAATACCCTGGAGAAAGGAGCATTGTAAGCACAAAAAATAAGACTTCTCAATGCTGGGAGAGAGAGTTAAAGCCTAACCCTCCAAATATAAGTCAACTGTACTTTGTATTTTCCATCTTTCAATGTTTTTGGCTATTCAGCTATTAGTAGAAACATATACGATGACAATATTATTTGGATTTTTCTTCCCTAAAAAAATACAGTGTTTTGGAGATCAAACCCCTGACCGAGGTATCATTGGAAAATATATTTTCCCATATGGTTGGTTCCATTTTCATTTTGCTGATGTTTTTAGCTGTGCAGAAAATTTTAAATTTGAGGTAGACCCATTTGTTTATTCTTTCCTTTATATCCCTTGCTGTAGGGGACATGTCGGTGAAAACATTTCTGCATGAGACAACTGAAATTTTCCTGCCTATGTTCTCCTCTAGGACTTTTATGTTACAACTTATATTTAAATCTTTTATCCACCTCGAATTAATTTTTGTGTATGGTGTAAGTTGTTGCTCAAGTTTCATTTTTTTGTATATAGCTCTCTAGATCTCCCAACACCATTTTGAAGAGGGTTTTTTTACTCCATTTTATGCTTCTGCCCCCTTTTGTCAAATATTAATTGACCATAGAGACTTGGGTTTATTTCTGGGCTCTCTGTTCTGTTCCACTGGTCTCTGTGTGTGTTTTCATGCCAGTACCAGGCTGTTTTGATTACAGTGGTCTTATAATATAGTCTGATATCAGGTAGTTTATCCCTCCTACTTTGTTCTTCTTTCTCAACTGCCTTTTGACCCACAATCCTACTGTTGGGATTATACCCTAAGAATTCTGAATCATCAATTCAAAAGAACCTATTCACCCCAATGTCCATAGCAGCACTATTTACAATAGCCAAGTGCTGGAAACAGCCTAAGTGCACATCAGCAGATAAGTGGATCAAAAAACTGTGGTACATTTACACAATGGAATACTATGAAACACAAAGAAGGAACTGTTGCCCTTCATGAAAGCTGGGTGGAACTGGAGAGTAGTATGCTAAGTGAACTAGGCCAGGCGGTGAAAGACAATATGATCTCACCTATAACTGGAAGCTAGTAAAAAACAAACAAGTGAACAAAATAGAATGTGAAAATAGAGACATGGAAATAAAGTACCTGTTGACAAAGCTAAAGAGGGGAAGGATTGAGGGTAGGAGGTGAGGGTTGTTATGGCAGGGAGAAAGTGGTGACAGGAAAATGGAGGCAACTGTACTTGAACAATAATAAAAAGTGTTAAAAAACAAACAAACTGACAGTGACCACCTGGGAGAGGGGATGGAGATAACAGGGAAAAGAAGGAGAAGGGTAAAGTCAGGGAACATGTATAAAGAACTATGGACAAACACATGGTAGGGAGGACTGAAAGTGAAAGGTGGGAGGCAAGGGAGAGTAACAGGAAAAAATGGGCACAACCGTAACTGAACAACAATAAAAATTTGGAAAATACTTACAATGTTTTGATTGGTAAGTTTTATAGCTCTATTTGTGTTAATATTTTCTAATAACATAATGTGATGCTTTTAAATGACAATATTTAATGCAAGTGGATGAATTTTAATTTCACTTTCTGGCAGAGAAGTGTTAAAAATGTTGAGATTATTCTGATGAAAGGAAGGTGGCTTTCTTTATTTTAATATCTGAAATTGTGACATCATAATCTTTTTTTGTTCCAAATTTTGGTTCTTTTTCATATTTCCTAATATCTGAGAATAAGACTATCCTAATATATCTGTTTAAATCTGCTATCCAGTAAGAGAGATAATAAGTCTTTTTTCCCACTTTGCATGGTGAAACTAAATTGGACTGAATTCATGTTCATAGTCTACTATAAAAATACATAAATTTTATCAGCTCATTGTACTGCAAATACTGATTTCTCATATTGTTATGAAGAATTTAAAAGATGTGTGTTAATTATTTTATAGAGAAACAGTATTCGGGTGCTGTTAGGAAATTGGGAGGAAATGTGATAATTAAAGGCAATATTTATTTTAGAAAAATTATTGGAAAGAAATTTTTTGCAATCACCACAATTATCTGGAAGTCACCTAGTAGTCATCATCCTTATGAGAAAGCACTTGATATGCAATGTAATGTCTGAACAGCCAGGCATTTGACTTTTGCTTAACAATTGATACTTTTTTCATTTCTCACTGAAAGAACTTAGTGATGGATTATTGTTTTAATGTTTTTGGTGTTTAAAAACCTATTTATTTTATTTTTTATTGTTGTTCAAGTACAGTTGTCTGCATTTCCTCTCCACCCCTTGACTCCAGCCTTCCCCCCTCCCTCTCCTAATCCTACCCTCCTTGGTTTTGTCTATATGACCTTTATAGTTGTTCCTGAAAACTCTTCTCCCTTTGTACCCTTATTGTTTTAATATTTAAATGTCAAAATTACGTAGTAAATAATTACTACTTATTAGAGTTGAATACAACCAAATAATACATTCCCCAATAATCTCTAAAATTGAAACATGAATCTTTACAAGTTTTGAATGTAATTGATAGCATCTGTAGTAACATAGTAGTTTTCAGTGAGAAACCTCCTTGATTTCTACATTCATGTTTAGTTTCATTGTTTGGAACTTTCTGATTGAGCCACAAAACACTATGACCATTCTTTTTTTCCCTCTTTTTTAAAAAATATATATTTCTGTTTAATTATTGTTCAAGTACAGTTTTCTGTCTTTTACTCCCATCCCAGTCCACCCAGCCCATGCTCCCCACCTTCCTCCCATTTCCACCCCTGTTAGTTTTTGTCCATGTGTCCTTTATACTTGTTCCTATGAATCCTTCCTTTTTTCCTCTTGAAATTCCCTCTCTTCTCCCCTCTGGTCCCTATCTGCCTGTTATCTATGTCAGTGTCTTTGGTTATATTTTGCTTGCTTGTTTGTTTTGTTTTTTAGGTTTGTGTTAAAGCTGAGATCATATGCTATTTGTCTTTTACCTCCTGGCTTATTTCACTCAGCATAATGCTTTCCAGTTCCATTCATGCTGTTGCAAATGGTAGTAGCTCCTTCTTTCTTTCTGCTGCATAGTATTCCATTGTGTAAATGTACCATAGTTTTTAAACAGTATTAAAATAAAAAGAGAACCAACTGTATGGGAAAACATATTTGCCAATGATACCTCAGACAAGGGGTTAATCTCCAAAATATACAAAGAACTTACAGGACTCCACTCTAAGAAGGCAAGCAACCCAATTATAAAATGGGAAAAGGACTTGAACAGACATTTCTCCAAGGAGGACATATAGAGGATCCAGAGACACATGAAAAGATGCTCAATATCACTAGCTATCAGAGAGATGCAAATTAAAACCACAATGAGATACCACGTTCACCGGTCAGAATGGCCATCATAAACAAAGCAACAAACAACAAATGTTGCAGAGGTTGTGGGGAAAAGAGGACCCTAGTTCACTGCTGGTGGGATTGCAGACTGGTACAATCATTATGGAAAACTGTATGGAATTTTCTAAGAAAACTAAAAATGAATATGCCTTTTGACCCAGTAATTTTACTACTTAGGAGTATATACTAAGAACCCTGAAACAGCAATCCCAAAGAACCTATGCATCCAATGTTCATAGCAGTACAATTTACAATAGCCAAGAGTTGGAAGCAACCCAGGTGCCCATCAGCAAATGAATGGATCCAAAAACTATGGTACATTTACACAATGGAATACTATGACCATTCTTGACAGTCTCTAATTGTGAGTTAGGATTCTTAAATTTAACAGAAAATGTGCATGAAAAAGACATTTTATTGGTTGCGTCTTAGATAATCAGTTCAAAATTTTGCTTTCAATGAACTTGATAGAAACACCTTGAAGAAAGTCCGCAAACATTATCATTCATTTTATTGACATGAAAAATTGCTCTTCATTTAAAGCTTTATTTTTTATTTAAAAGTTTGATAAACTTTAAAGTGTTATTTAAGTTTGGTAGGTCAGTAGTTAACTCTCATTTATTGGTTTGAGATTGAAGGCATTCATAGAAAAATGTTGTCATTCCTCTACTCTATAGTAATGATAATGGCTAATAGCAACAATAACATGGCCAAATCACATAAACATAATGTTGAATAAAAATCCTTGACAAAAAAGTATAATACTGTATGAATTATTTTCATACAGTTCCAAAACTATAATGTTTAGTGATAAGTGACCAAAACAAAAGTAAAGGTAATGGTTTACTTGTGGGTAGGTAATGGAAATTGGAGTGGAGGCTCCCATAGCTTCTGGTGTTCCCACAATATTTTGTTTATGCATTGTGTTGGTGGCTAAATGGATATTTGCTTTATGAAAAGCTGTTAATGAGAAACTATATGCTCTTCTTCTAAAATCAGGAACAAGGCAAGGATATCTCCTTTCAGCACTGATACTTAATATACTGGAAGTTCCAGCTAAGAAAATAAGGTAAGGAAAGGAAATAAGAAAATATACAGGTTGGGAAGAAACAAATACAATTTCCTGTTTGCAGGTGGCATGATTGTCTATGTATAAAGTCCCCAAGAATCAACCAAGAAAACCTTGGGGAAGTAATAAACAGTTATAGCAAGATTGCAGAAAATAATATTAATATAAAGAAGTCTATTGCTTTTTTATATGTATCAGCAATGGTCAAATTAGATTTGAAATTAAAAATACAATACCATTATATTAGCACCGAAAGAAGAAACACAGGTATAAATCTAACAAACTACATACAACATCAGTATGAGGAAAACTACAAAATTCCCATGAAAGAAAATGGAAAAAGATCTAAATAAATGAAGAGATATTACATGTCTCTGGACAGGCATACTCACTATGGTTATAATGTCAGTTCTTCTTACCTTAATCTATAGATTCAACATAATTCCAATGAAATCCTAGCAAAGTAATTTGTGAGTATTGATAAACTGATTCTTAAATTTATATGGAAAAACAAAGGACCCAGAAAAGCCAACATGATTTTGAAGGACAAATTCAGAGGATTGACACTCTCCAAATTCAAGAATTTTTATAAAGGTACAGTAATCAAAACAATATGATATTGATGAAGGAATTGACAGATCATTGGAAAATAGTAGAGTGCCCAGAAATAGACCTACACAAGTACAATCAACTGATTTTTGACAAAGGAACAAAGGCAGTTTAATGGAGAATGACACTTTGTATATGGATATCCAGTGCAACAACTGAATTTTCATATACAAAAAACATAAATCTATACAGAAATTCATACCTTTTATAAAAATGTATTAAACATGGATAATAGGACTAAGTGTAAATACAAAATTATAAAACTACTGTAGGAAAAGATAGTAGAAAGTCAAAGTAACCTTGGGTTTGATGGTGACTATATATATTTTTGCTGCAAAAGACTTTATTTATTGTTTTGATTTGGTCTAGTACACAGGAGAGGACTCCAGGGTGTTTAAAAGGATGCCCAGTGGTCTCATGGAAAGGCTAAGGCAAAAGCAGATACCAGGGGAATACAGAGGGACCCCCTCTAAGGCACCTGAGCTGCAAAGGTTCCTAGTTGTGCTTAGGAGTAAACATTTCAAAGACATTCCCACCCACTGCAGCCCAGCCTGGGGTCCAGCCAGCCTGCAGAATTTAGTCAGGTGGTTGCCATCTTCTGGATGAGTTTTACCTCCTCATCCATGATGGCCCCCAGGGGACAACATCCTGTGATTCTCCAGTAAGTCACAGAGATGAGTGAGTATCTGTGTGGGTAGAACCCAGAGCATGCAGGTCCAAAAGGGCCTGGTTCAGGTTTTTCGACAAGACCATGGTGGCTTCTGTGGTGTCCTGAGTTTTACCCCACTTGTCTTGGGAAGGCTTCAGCACATGTTAGAAGAGATGATGGCCACCACACTGGTTTTGCATCTTTAAGAGAAGCTTGGTGCCCTTGAGCATCTTATGGGTCAACTCTGGAAGAAGTGGCCCATGCTCTCCAGAGTCACATTGTCCTAGTAGAAATAGAAGCTTAGAGACAGGTAGGTGTAGGACGCCTGCAGTTGAAGGTTAATCAAGCAGTTGATGGCAGCCTCCACCTTAGTGGAATAATTATAACAAATTTTGGAGTTCATGTTTGTTTGGCAGTAAGGAGTTAAGGTCCAAAATTGGTCTTGGCTGGACTTGCAGGCTGAGGATGGCTGAGGTGGTTCTGAAGATTGTGACTAAAAAAGAGGTTGGAGGGTGGTTAGAGGCTTGATGAAATGGCATCCCTGGGTCTGTTCTGTCCAAACTCTATTGAAGCAAGAGAGAGAGATCTAGGACTGCCAAGGGTATGGCATGATAATGACTTTTTAGCTCCAACACCAGGAGCACAATCCATGAAATAAATTGATAAGAAAATAAATTGATGAGAGGGACTTCATTAAAATGGAAAACTTCTTCTCTGAGAAAGATACTGTTAAGAGAATGAAAAAGCAAGTCAAAGACTGGAAGAATATATATTTTAAAAATATGATAAAAAACTTGTATCCAATGTGTAGAAATAACTCAAGTAAAAAAAAAACATGACCTGGTTAAAAATATTTAACCAAGGAAGATATAAAGTTGGCAAATAAATATATTAAAAGGTGCTCAATATTTTTTCATTAGGGAATTTCAAATTAAGATAAGATAGTACTATTTTAACCTGTTACAATAGCTGATATCCCTAACACTGACAAAACCAAATGCTGACAAGAATGTGGAGCAAAATGCCTCTGATTTCTTGTTGGTGAGAATGCAAAGCAATATAGACATTTTGCAGAATGACTCAGAATTTTATTCCAAAGCTAAACATACATACAATATAATTCTTATCATGTGACCCAGCAATTGGGCTCTTGGGTAGTCAATAGTTACTACCCAAATGAGTTGAAAACTTTTGTCCGTGCAAAAATTTGCACAAAAATGTATTAGAAGCTTTGTTTATATTTGCTAAAACTTGGAAGCAACTAGGATATCCTTCAATAGGTAAATGGATAAAACAGTGATATACTTAAATGAAGAACTGATATGGTGATAAAAAGAAATGACCTATTAAGCCACAAAAAGGCATGGAGGAAACCTAAATGAATATCACTGAGTGAACGAAGATATCTGAAAAAATTATATATTGTATGATTTTAACTATATGACATTCTGGAAAGAGCAAAACTATAGAGACTAAAAAAATCAATGGTTGCCAGGGGCCTGGATGCAGGAAGGGAGTGATGAATAGATGGAGCATAGGGGATTTTCAGGGTATCTTTATTTTAAGATAAATATTTCATTTTGAATTATTAGTATAAACTATGAAAATTAAATAACTGAAAGAGATATTTTTATAAGCAACACCATTGTGTACTACTGAACTATTTATCTTTAGAGTTGTTTGTGGCTTGTTTTCTTAAATTTGAATACATTTTATGAGGTTCACTATCTTCAGAAACACTTTTCTACTTAAGTGGCACTTTAATTTGTTAATTTTAACATTGGCAACAGCATAGATGGAACTGCAAAGCCAGGCGGTAAAAGACAAATACCATATGATCTCACCTTTAACAGGAACCTAAATAACAAAACAAACAAGCAAGCAAAATAAAAACAATGACACTGAAATAGAGAACAGGCTGACAGGCACCAGAGGGGAGAGAGGAGGGAATTTCAAGGGAAAAGGGGAAGGATTCACAGGAACAAGTATAAAGGACACATAGACAAAAACTAACAGGGGTGGAAATGGGAGGGAGGTGGGGAGAAATGGGGGTGGGTGGGCTGGGATGGGAGTAAGAGAAAACTGTTCTTGAACAATAGTTAAATTTAAAAACCATTGATATGTTATGAAAGAAATGAATAACACATATGCTCTTTGTATTATTTTTTGATAAAAATTTTCAATTATAATTTCTGTTTAAATAAACAGTGTGGACTTCTTTCTAGTCCTTTTAAAATTTTTCTTCCAATTCTAATTTTTCTCCTCCTTCCTCTTTTTCTTCCTTCCTTCCATCCTTCCTTCCTTTCCTCTCTCTCTCTCTTCCTCTCCCTCTTTCTTCATTTTATATTCAATTTTTAATTTTCTAGAAGTACGTATAATCATATTTAACTGGTTGGCATTAACAGAAAACAGGATTTTTTATTCAGAAGAATGAATGATTAAAAATGCCTTTGACTTTCTCAAATGTCTAGGGAAGATGGGGGTGAATCTGTTGCTATTGAATTTATTTTTTATTGATTCACTGAAAACTTGCCTTATGTAAAATATATGTGATTTTGTTTTATTTTGGACAAACCCAGATTATTAAGGAGTTACATTTTAAACATGTTCCTAACATACACTTCTCCAAGGAGGACATACAAAGGGTCCAGAGATATATGAAGGATGCTCAGCATAACCAGCCATCAGACAGATGCAAATTAAAACCACAGTGAGATACGACTTCACACCAGTCAGAATGCCATCATAAACAAAGCAACAAACAACAAGTGTTGGAGAAGATGTGGAGAAAAGAGAATCCTAGTGTACTGTTGGTGGGAATGCAGACTGGTGCAACTACTGTGGAAAACAGTATGGAATTTCCTCACTTGCCCTTTGCCCCGGCAATTCCACTGCTGGCATTATATCCTGAGAACACTGAAACACCAATACAAAAGATCCTATGCACTCCAATGTTCATAGCACAATTTACAATAGCCAAGTCCTGGAAGCAACCTAAGTGCCCATCAGTAAATGAATGGATTAAAAAAACTGTGATACATTTCACACAATACTATGCAGCAGAAAGAAAGCGGAGCTCCTACCCTTTGTGACAGCATGGATGGAACTGAAAAGCATTATGCTAAGTGAAATAAGCCAGGGGGTGAAAGACAAATGCCATATGATATCACCTTTAACAGGAATCTAATCAACAAAACAAACTGGCAAACAAAATATAACCAGAGACATTAAAATAAAGAAAAAACTGACAGTAACCAGAGAGAATATGGGAGGTGATAATGAGTGGAAAAAGGTGAAGGGCTTTCAGGAACATTTATAAAGGACATAAGGATTTAACCAAGGTGGGGGGGTGCGGGAATCAGGGAAGAGAGTTGGGAATGGCTAGGGTGGGGGCATAGATGAGGGGAAGAGGTAGGAAACTGTACTTGAACAACAATAATTTTTAAATGCCAAAACATAACCATTTTCAACTAAGAATTATTTTGGAAGCAATGTTTTCTTTGCCCTATTGATATTTGGGGAATAAAATCAGATTTTGTCTCAAAAACTAGCTGTTTCTCCATGTCCGTATGACTCAATTGGTTGGAGCATCCTCCTGTTCAATTCCAGTATTAAAGGCAACTGATCTGTATTTCTGTCTCACATTGATGTCCTTCTCTCTCTCTCTCCCTGTCTCTCTAGCCCCCTTCCTCCCTTCCCACCCTCTCTCTATAAAATCAGTAATACATATCCTCAGGTAAGGATTTTTAAAAAGCTGTTTCTTTAGAGTGCCATAATATTTTTTTTCTAGATTGAAGAGACACAACACAATACTTAGAATTTATTTATAACCTATTTTAAGTATTCCATGGAGTTAAGAGTTTCCTTTTGGGGGGATTTTTTTTGGGGGGAGTAAAAAAATGGACTGGGTTCCTATGCAACATATTCTTTAAAAATTGAACTTGAGTAAGTTTTTCATGTGAATAAAATTTTTCTTATGTGGTTATATGAAGTTAAATGATCAAGCATAAAAAATACCAGGCACATAGCCAGATAGCAATGCTTAATTAATGGTAGTGTTCTTCCTCACTCTTTACTCTCTGTATGTAGAGCTTGGTGTATATTAATAAATGTGTGTATATGTTTGTATATATGTGCTTATGTGTACATATATGTCTATTTATCTGTGGCTCTGTACTCCCTTCTCTTTCCATATATATATTCCCATTAGTATCTCTCTCTAACTTTCCCTATATATCTATTTGCATATGTATGTGCATATATGTGCATTTTATATGGCAGTGTGCATATGGTATGTAGCCATTCATTTTATTTGTTAAGTTCCAAAACAGAACTTTCTGATAAAGATATAATTCTAAAATTTAAGAAATATAGATTCTGTCACCACATGAAAATAGTTAAAGAGTTATTTTGTGCCATAATATTTCAGTTACTTTACATTAACCTACCTCAAATGTTTATACATTATTAAAAGAAGATCTAAAGAATATTTGTGCTTTTTTAAAAATAAGTTTCCAGCAGGCAATAGAAGTTTTTTATTCCTTCAATGTGTAATTCAGAGAATGGCATACTACTATAATTTGTTTAAAGTTAAAAAATGATGTGCATAACTCAAATTGAGAAGATATGTGGGAATATGGCAAACAAGATAATCTATTTATGAAATATATAAAAAGATAGTTCAGTTTTAACAAGATAAAAATGTGAGGTAGGAGTTGAATCTTTCTGGAAAATTGATATTCATGTTACTTAATTCTCACTAAATAGCAAGACACTAGTTTCTTGAGTCAGCTTTGTACAAATGTCTTAATAACTAATTTGCATTTTTGTAATTCAACAAAATGAGGTGTAATGCTCCATGTTCTGTTATAATGATGTAGGCTTTTTAGCAAAAGCAAATTGTATATCTGGCCTAAATATCTTACCTGAATTTGTGTCTTGTGACTGCTAATGACTACCTCAAATTTTAACTAATTGGTTGTTCTCAGACACTAAAGGGAAGGTTATAACAAAGAGACAGAATGTTTAAATGCAAGGATAAATATCTATTAAGCTAAGTATTTATCATGACAGCATGACATCTTGGTTTTAACTGATAATTTTTAAAAAAATAAAGGTAAACTATATAATTAAAGCCTATCTTTTCTATATACCTCTTCAGATTTTAAAGACAAGATGGTTAATTTCTTGTTAAAGAAATTAACAAGCTAGATAGATGGTAACCACCAAATGTCTATGAAAAACCAGTTAGTTATCCATTGAGTCCACTTCAAGTTAATAATCCAGAGGATATCTGGTGCAAGGAGACTGACTATTCCTGGATTGATTTATTTTTTAATGGGTATAGCAATGATCTTGTTTCATAGAGGTGACACTTCTACCCATGCAATCATTAATAGTTATGTGCCCCATTTTGAATATAGGCCTGTGGAGCAACATAAAGGAGTATGAAGTGGTCTTGAGTTAGGTATTAAATGATAGTTTGAAGGTATATTATACATTCTTCATAGAAAGGACCTAAGTGTCATTTCTTCTGAATTCTTAAATGTTTAATGAAATTTTTCTTGTATAAGCTAAAATGCCTAAATTATCATCTTGCAAGTAAGAGTGTACCATTTTTCTATATATGGAGTGTATTTTAGGTTTGTCTGAAAGGTATTAAATACACAGGTGTTAAAATATAAAATAAATACTCATCTGCCATCTCAGATATCTGAAGCTATAGAAAAGCATTTATTAATCTGCTGATCTGGGCAAATTAGTTAAGAATGTTTTTAACTGAAATTTATTTTAAAGGTTCTCTTTAGCGTACAATCCCAAGTAATAACTGTAAGATTTTTACTTTATAATATTGAAAACATACAGAAAAGAATACAAAAGGTACCCACTTAATCAGATTAGACATGTTAATATTTTATTGTATTTCTTCAAGTCCTATTCTTTCCTTTTAAGAAATACAATGCCACAACATAGTAGAAACTGTATGATCGCATCTTGTCCCCTTTTCTTGATGGAAATATTTAGTATACTGAAAATGGTGTTTATATTCTTACACTTTTGTTCATTTGTGACTTTAAAATTTGTATGTGGCATATTAAATCTGCCTTTCTGGAAAATGTTTTTTTTCAAAATTATGTTTTGGGAATTTATTCATGATACCCACAGGTCTGATATCTTAGTTTTTTTTTTAAAGTAAGCATTTGTTGAAGTACATGTACATTTATGATTTTTGTAGTTGTACTTAGAAAACTGAAACAATTATAAGTATACATATTGATGAATTTTCACAGAATTATCACATCTATGTAATTAGTGCCCAACTGAAGAAGTTGCTTCCCATTCTTTTTCCGCTTGTAGTTATTGTCCTTCTCCAGTTCCCTACCAGGAAAATCAGATTATGATCTCTAGCAATATAGATTAGTTTTGTCTGTTTTTTAATTTCATATAAATGGAATTATTTAGCATGTATTTTTGTGTCTGGCATCTATTTATTAATATTAGGTGTATGAGCTTTCTCCATTTTCTTGTGGGTAGTTAAGTGTCTATCCTGTGTACTACCTAATATCTCATTACATGAAATTACCACTGTTTCTCTATTTCCTTTCTATTTTGGGGTTTTTGGTTGTTTTTCTGGTTTTGGCTATTAAGAATAATACTACTCTAATGATTCTTGTACCTGTATGCCCTTTACATATGCATATCTGTATAGCTATGAGTAGAATCTTTGCATAATAGTGTGTATGTGTAATTATTTCAGCTTAGTGTTCGTTATCTTAGGTTATCTGTATCATAGTGTCAGCATTAGTAGAAACTGCCGAACAGTCTTTTAAAGTGGTTGTCCCAATTTACCCTGTTACCTTCAATATATGAGAGTTCAAGTTGCCCCACATCTTATCAATACTGATCTTGATTGTCTTTTTTTGCTTCTTTGGTGGGTAATAATTCTTTTTAAACTCCTCTATATTCTATGGTTTGAATGAAGCCTGGCTATTTTAAAATCTCTTCCTTAGTAGATGAACAGTTTAGTTGTTTACCTTTGTTTATTATTCCAAACAGTACTGCAATGAAATTTATCATTTTTGTGTTTGTTTGAGAATTTCTCTATGGTTATAATTTGAAATAGAATGCTTAATTTTAGAATATCACATATTTATTAATATAAATTATACAAATCCGTTTACTACACATTATACACATCAAGTTCAGAATATAAATGTTGCCTCTTTGAAAGGCATTACATAAAGCATAATACCATAGGACTTGGGGGAATTTTTTTTTTAATTGTTCAAGTACAGTTTTCTGCCTTTTACTCCCATCCCAGCCCACCCCCTCAGTGCTCCCCACCTCCCTCCCATTTCCACCCCTCCTTGTTATTGTTCATGTGTCCCTTATACTGGTTTCTGCAAACCCATCACCTTTCCTCCTGAAATTCCCTTCCCTCTCCCCTCTGGTCACTGTCAGACTGTTCTCAGCTTCAGTGTCTTTGGTTATATTTTGCTTGTTTGTTTGCTTTATTGGTTAAAATCCTGTTAAAGGTGAGATCGTATGGTATCTGTCTTTCACCACCTGGCTTATTTTGCTGGTGGGGAGAGATGAAACATTGTGCACAGCTGGTGGTATATAGATTAAATAAAACTTTTATTATTATGGTTTTCATTGTTGAATTAATCATAATTATATTGTTTAAAATGCTCATTGTAGTGCCAATCACAATTCACGTGCATTCTTTCAAGTTCAGCTTAAGGTAGTTGCTTTCAAACATTGAGATTTCTTTCTTTACTAGGGTTCTGTTTTTCCCCACATAGCAGCCATTGCATATATTTTTATCTTGTTTTTTTTTTTTTACAGCTGATATACTACATTCTGTTAGTTTCAGTTGTATATCCCAATGATGAGATATTTATGTAACTTATGAAGTGACCACCCTGATAAATCTAGTACCCATCTGACACCATATGTAATTGTTACAATACTATTGACTCTACTCTCTATGCTGTACTTCACATCCCCATGACTATTCTTAGTTACCAATTCATACTTCTAAATCCCTTCAACTTCATAACCCATCCACCCAAATTTCTTCCTATGCGGCAGTCCTTAAACTGTTCTCTATGAGTCTGTTTCTGTTCTGCTAGTTTATTCTGTTTTTTTGGATTTCACATGTAAGTGAAATCATTTGGCATTTGTCTTTCTCTGTCTGACTTAGCATAATGTCCTCTAGGTTCATCTATGTTGTTTCAGATGGCAAGATTTTATTCTTTTATATTGCTGAATCATATTCCATTGTATGTGTGCACCATTCCTCTTTATCCATTCTGTTGATAGACACCTAGGCCACTTCCATATATTGGTCATTGTAAATAATGCTGCAATAAGCATATAAATGTGTGAGGACTTTCTGTAAAGTACCCATTAATGAAATATGAAAAATAGAGACATTTATTAAAGAAGATATAAGATGCAAGAAACATTGTGCATGGGATAATATGGCCTAAGTCCCTTTCAAAGTAGGCACCTTGGGACTTCACATAGTTCTCCCAAATAGAGCATAGTGTTCCTTCTGCTCTGGTAGAAGAACATGCAAAACAGGTTTTGCCATGACACATTTTATGACAAGATTCATCATCAAAAATGTTGCACACAGTAGGTTTTGGAATCCCCAGACCAGCTTCTAGTTCTCTCACTGTCATTCTCCAAACTTTGTTGATTGCAGCCTGTACATGTTGGGCATTCTCAGGTGATCTACTTGCTGCAGGCCTTCTAGAATGTGGATCACTTTTAACAGATTCTTGACCAGCTTTGAAGTGTATGTGCCACACTTTTATTTTGGCTGCACTCATTGCACCATCCCTGAAAGACTTCTGAATCTTCAAATAGTTTCTGCAGAGGAATGTTCAAGCTTAATGCAAAATTTTGTTCAGGTTCACTGCTGTACTAGCTCAGACATTTTGGATGTTATGGCTACACAGTACACATGCTCACTCAACAGCATCTACCACCCCTGCTGACTAATATAGTGAAGTAATCATTGTTCACATTTGCACAATGCAACCCACTCTGCTTGGAAGCTGGATTACATCAGTGTCATGCAAACTGCTCTTGGTATATTAACAATGGTTAAATATTTTCCAAATAGAGCTCTCATATATATTTTTCTATTGTGTTTTAGGTTTCTTCAAATAAATACCTAGAATGGATTTCCTGGATCCTTTTTTGTCAATTATTACATCCTTTGATTTAAAATTTATTTTGTCTGATATAAGTATTGCTATCCCATATTTTTATGTCCATATTCATAAGCTATTTTTTTCAATTCCTTTACTTTCAGTATGTATATCTTTTGACCTGAAGTGGGTCTCTTATAAGTAGCATATGTAAGGGTCTGGTTTTCTTATCTATTCAGCCACTGTATATCTTTTCATTGGAGCATTTAATCCATTTGCATTTAAAGTAATTGATAGATACGGTATTTATTGTCATTTTACTATTCGTATTTTTAATATTTTTATTTAATTATTGTTCAAGTATAGTTTTCTATCTTTTACTCCCAGCCCGGTCCACCCCACCCACAGTGTTCCCCACCTCCCTCCCATTTCCACCCCCCTTATTGTTGTCCATGTGTCCTTTATACTTCTTCCTGTAAATCCTTCCCCTTTTACCCTGAAATTCCCTCCCCTCTCCCCTCTGGTCCCTGTCAGCCTGTTCTCTATTTCAGTGCCTTGGTTATATTTTGCTTGCTTGTTTGATTTGTTGTTTAGGTTCCTGTTAAAGATGAGATCATATGGTATTTGTCTTTCACCACCTGGCTTATTTCACTCAGCATAATGCTTTCCAGTTCCATCCATGCTGTTGCAAAAGGTAGTAGCTGCTTCTTTCTTTCTGCTGCATAGAATTCCATTGTGTAAATGTACCATAGTTTTTTGATCCATTCATTTACTGATGGGCACCTAGGTTGCTTCCAACTCTTGGCTACTATAAATTGTGCTGCTATGAACATTGAGGGTGCATAAGTTCTTTGGGATTGGTGTTTCAGGGTTCTTAGGATATTATCCCAACAGTGAAATTGCTGGGTCAAAAGGCAGATTCATTTTTAGTTTTCTAAGAAAATTCTATACTGTTTTCCATATGGTGTAGCAGTCTACAATTGCACCAACAGTGAACTAAATTCTCTTTTCCCCACAACCTCTCCAACATTTATTGTTTGTTGCTTTGTTTATGATGGCCATTCTGACCAGTGTAAAGTAGTATCTCATTGTGGTTTTAATTTGCATCTCTCTGATAGCTAGCGATGTTGAGCATCTTTTCATATCTGTATCTGTATCCTCTGTATGTGCTCCTTGGAGAAGTGTCTGTTCAAGTCCTTTTCACATTTTATAATTGGGTTGCTTGTCTTCCTAGAGTGGAGTCATGTGAGTTCTTTGTATATTTTGGAGATTAAACCATTTTCTGAGCTATCATGGGCAAATATGTTTTCCCATACAGTTGGTTCTCTTTTTATTTTAATGCTTTTTACCTTAGCCATGCAGAAGCTTTTAATTGTGATGAGATCCCATTTGTTTATTCTTTCTTTTATGTCCCTTGCTCTAGGGGACATATCAGTGAAAATGTTGCTTCAGAAATATCTAAGATTTTCCAGCCAATGTTCTCCTCTAGGACTTTAATGGTGTCACAGCTTATATTTAAGTGTTTTATCCATTTTGAATTTATTTTGGTGTATGGTGTAAGTCGGTGCTCAAGTTTCATTTTTTTTGCATATAGTTGTCCAGTTCTCCCAGCACCATTTGTTGAAGAGGCTATTTTTAGTCCATTTTATATGACTGCCACCTTTGTCTAATATTAATTGACTGTAGAAAGTTGGGTTTATTTCTGGGCTCTCTGTTCTGTTCCATTGGTCTATGTGTCTGTTTTTATGCCAGTACTAGGCTGTTTTGATTACAGTGACCTTGTAATACAGTTTGATATCAGGTATTGTGATCCCTCCTGCTTTTTTCTTCTTTCTCAAAATTGCAGCTGCTATTTGGGGTCATTTATGGTTCCATGTAAATTGTTGAAGTGTTTGTTTTATGTCTGTGAAATATGCCATTGGTACTTTAATAGGTATTGCATTGAGTATGAAGACTGCTTTGGGCAGTATGGACATTTTGATGATGGTAATTCTTCTGATCCATGAACATGGTATATGTTTCCATTTGTTTATGTCTTTCTTGATTTATTTCTTCAGTGTGGTGTAGTTTTCTGTATACAGGTCTTTGCCCTCCCTAGTTAGGTTTATTCCTGGGTATTTTTCTTTTTGCTATATCAAATGGGATTTTTTTCTTGATTTCTGCTTCTGCTGTTTCATTGTTGGTATACAAAAATGCCATTGATTTCTGTATATTGACTTTGTATCCCTCTGTTTTTCCAAATTCATTTATTAGGTCAAGCAGTGTTTGGGTAGAGTCTATAGAATTTTGCACTTAAACTATCATGTCATCTGCTAACAGTGACAGTTTTGTTTCCTCCTTTCTGATCTGGCTACCTTTTATTTCCTTTTCTTGTCTGATAACTGTGAATAAAACTTCCAATACTATATTGAATAGAAGTGGTGAAAATGGATAACCTTGTCTTGTTCCTGATCTTAGTGGAAAAGCATTTAGTTTTTGCCCATTGAGTATGATGTTGGCTGTAGGTCTTTCATGTATGGCCTTTATTATATTGAGGAATGCTCCCTGTATTCCCACTTTGCTAAGTGTTTTTATCACAAATGGGTGTTGTAGCTTATCAAAAGCTTTTTCTGCATCTACTGATATGATCATGTGATTTTTGTCTTTGCTTTTATGTGATGTACTACATTTACTGATTTGCAAATATTAAACCATTCTTGCATCCTTGAAATGAATCCTACTTGGTTATGATGTATGATCTTTTTAATGTATTGTTGGATGCAATTTGCCATTATTTTGTTGAGGATTTTAGCATCTATGTTCATCACCGATATTGGCCTGAAGTTTTCATTCCTTCTTGTGTCTTTATCTGTTTTTTGAATAAGGATGATGCTGGCTTCATAAAAAGAGTTTGGGTGTCTTCCATCATTTTGGAACTTTTGGAATAGTCTGTGGAGAATAGGGGTTAGCTCTTCCTTAAATGCTTTGTAGAATTCTCCTGTGAAACCATCTGGTCTAGGCCTTGTGTGTGACAGAAGTTTTTTGATTACTGCTTCAATTTCATGTGCTGTTATTTATCTGTTCAGGCTTTCTGCTTTTTCTTCAATGAGTTTTGGAAGATTATATTTTTCTAGAAATTTGTTCATTTCCCCTAGGTTTTCTAATTTCTTGGCATTCAGTTCTTTGTAGTAATTTCTTACAATTCCTTCTATTTCTGTGGTGTCAGTTGCAATCTCTTCTCTTTCATTTCCGATTGTGTTTATTTGGGTCCTTTCTCTTCTTTTCTTGATGAGCCTACTTAATGGCTTGTTGATTTCGTTTATGTTTTCAAAAAACAAGCTCCTGGATTCATTGATTCTTAGAATTATGATTTTGGTGTCTATGTCATTTAATTCTGCTCTGATCTTGGTTATTTCCTTCCTTCTACTTGCTCTAGACTGTCTTTGATGTTGTTCCTCGAGTTCTTTAGGCATAAGGTGAGGTTGTTTGTTTGAAATGTTTCTATCTTTGTTAGGTAGGCCTGTATTGCTATGAACTTCCCTCTCAGGACTGCCTTGCTGTGTCTCATAAGTTTTGGGTAGTTGTGAGTTCATTTTCATTTATTTCCATAAACTTTTTGATTTCTTCCCTAATTTCATTAGTGATCCACTCATTGTTTAATAGCATGTCATTCAACCCCCAAGATTTTAGGTGTTTTGGGTTTTTTCCTTTGGGGTTGATTTCCAGTTTTAGTCCCTTCTGTTCAGAGAAAACGCTTGGTATGATTTCAATTTTCTTGAATTTGTTGAGGCTCGTTCTGTGTCTTGTCATGTGGTCTGTCTTTGAAAATGTTCTATGTGCATTTGAAAAGAATGTGTATGTAGCTTCTTTGGGATGAAGGGCTCTCTCTCTCTCTCTCTCTCTCTCTCTCTCTCTCTCTATATATATATATATATATATATATATATATATATATATATATATATCAGTTAAGTCCATTTCATCTAGGGTGTTGTCTAATGCCACAGCATCTTTTTTGGTATTTTGTTTGGAAGATTTGTTTATTTTTGACAGTAGAGTGTTAAAATCCCCTACTATAATTGTGTTCCTATCAATATCTTTCTTGAAGTCCTCTAAGACTTTATTTATATATTTGGGTGCTCCTATTTTGGGTGCATGATAAATATATCATGTCAATGTCTTCTTGGTGGATTGTTCTCTGGAGTATTATGAAGTGACCTTCTGGGTCTCTCTTTATGGCCTAATTTTGAAGTCGATTTTTTCTGATATGAGTATCGTAACCCCAGCTTTTTTTTCTTGTCCATTTGCTTGGAAAATTTGTTTCCAGCCCTTCACTTTTAGTCTGTGTAAGTCTTTTGTCCTGAAGTGGGTCTCTTGTAGGCAGCATATGTGTGGGTCATGTTTTTTTATTCATTCCGCTTTTCTGTGCCTTTTGATTGGAGCATTTAATCCATTTACGTTTAACATTATTATTGATAGGTACTTATTTATTGCCATTTTTGTACCTGTGTTCCTCTCTGTTTCTCTTTTTCTTCCTTTTCTCAAGGCAGTCCTTTTAACATCTCTTGCAGAGCTGGTTTTGTGGATGCATATTCTTTTAGACCATTTTGTTTTGGAAGCTCTTTATTTGGCCTTTTACCTCAATTGAGAGCCTTGCTGAGTAAAATAGCCTTGGTTGCAGGCCTCTGGTTCTCATTACTTGGAATATTTCTTGCCATTCTCTTCTTGCTTGGAATGTTTCCATGAGAAGTCAGTAGCTAAGATTATTGGGGCTCCCTTGTATGTTACTTTCTGTTTCTCCCTTGCTGCCTTTAAGAATCTCTCTTTATCTTGAAATTTTGCCATTTTAATGCTGATGTGTCTTGAAGTGGCCTCCTTGAGTTCCTCTTGATTGGAACTCTCTGTGATTCCTGAATTCGTGTGACTTTTTCCTCATCAAATTAGGGAAGGTTTCCTTCATTACTTTTTCAAATAGTTTTTCTATTCCTTGTTCTTCTTCTTCTCCTTCTGGTATCCCTATTATTCATATATTATTATGTTTCAAATTTTCTTGCATTTCTCTTTATCCCTCTTCATTGTTTCTGAGCCTCTTTTTCTTTTCTTGCTCTTTCTGGGAGTTTTTTTCTAGTTTGTCCTCCAACTCACTGCACTGATCTTCTGCTTCATTAATGCTACTTTGGATTCCTTGTACTGTGTTCTTCAGTTCAGAAATTGTATTCTTTATTTCCTCTTGGACTTTGCTGATAGTTTGTATTTCCTTCTTTATGTTGATATAGTTTGCAGTGAGTTCATTGTAGCTCCCTGTAGTTTCTGATAGCTCATTGGGAGCTCTTTTAACTTCATGATAACCAGTCCTTTGAATTTAATATCTGATAGCTGACTTGCCTCTATTTCATCTAACATTCTTTTTTAGGCTTCCTCCTTTCCTTTCATTTGGGGATTGTTTCTTTGTCTTCCCACTGTTTGTGAGACTCTTCTTGTTAGCCTCAGCTTCTTCAATTGATCTGTTCTGACTCCCTGGGTTTATGGTGTGAATGTCTGTGGTAGAATACCTGTGAAATTCAGTGGTTCAGTCTCCTTCAGGTATCCTGATATTCTCTGCTTCTACCTACTTCTTATTTGTGTGTGTGCATGATCAGTTGGAGAGGGAGGCAAAATGTTTTATGACTGCAGGAGAGTATTTTATGATATTTACAGTCACAGCCAGTAGAGAAGGGATAGAAGATCTTCAGGCTATATATAGTTATCTGTAATGTTCCACTCAACTTGCCACTTTTAAGAAAGGATGGCCAAAAGATAAGTCTCTTGTTGATGAGGGAAGGCTTGTGAGTTGGATCTAGAAGGCAATGAGGTTGTGGGATGTCAGATTCTGAGGTAAGGTGAGAGTAAAGTATAATAAATAGGTGTAGTGAGTGAGCAAATAGAATTCATTATTACAGTAGTAGAATTTAGGAACCTATAAAGTGGGCTAAGATCTGGGAGAGGTGTTGTGAAGTATTTACAGTTGTATAGAACAGGTATTATTTACAATAATATTAGAGCAACAATCATATGACAGACTCTATGTGATCTGGATAACAAGAATAGGGGGTATAGAACTTTGGGTAGTGTGCTAAATGGAAACAAGTGACACGAAGTATAGAAAATTAGCAATACACGGTGTAGGACAGAACAGGGGAAACCTATCAAATAGTACAATATCACCAGCCAAGGCTAAGGAGCCTATGGAGAAAGAGGAGGAATACAAAGGTACTATTAAAATATTAAAAAAGTGAGAGTAATGAAAAAATAATGATACACACATGCAGCAACTTGTGGCTCCTCTGCTATAGCAAAGTGAAATTTGCCCTTCTGTCTCTACTGTTGGGATGCCCCCTCTTTGCTTCCAACTCTGGTCTTTTTGTGGTTCCAGGTTGTGTCCCTTGTGGGTAAAAGAAAAGAAAACAAACAAACAAAGAAAGAAAAAGGCAGGAGAAGGGAGAAAAAAATGATAAGTTTTGAAAGAAAGGAAGAAGGAATAAAACAGGAAAAAAGAAAGGAGAGGAAAAAGTATTGAAAGATAAAACCATAATAAAATTTAAAATATCTAAGATTATTTTAAAATTTTACTTAAAAAAACACCAAAAAACATCTCTTGTTTGTTTCAAACTGGCCAAACTGGTTTCTGTGGCTGCAGCAGGCTGTGGGTTGATCAGTGCGGTCTTTCTGTGAGTGCTGTCCCAAGAGATAGCCCGTTGCCTCTCCCCAGTGCCCCATGAAGGTGATCTAGCTTCTTTTCAGAGCACTTTCCCTGGGGGTCCTTCTTGTGGGCTGGGATGCAGGTGTGCACGCGCATGGGCGCCAGCCAGGCTGCCTGGGTCCCACGGAATCTGGTACAGTCCTTCCCAGTTTTGTAGGGGAACTCAAGGGCTTCAGCTCATCTTTTGGATCGCTGCCAGTCTGGGTGGAGAGGCGGCCACGCTGCTGTCACAGGAGAATACTTCAGTTTACTTTCCAAAAGTATTTCTGCAGAAAGCCTGCTTTTCAGCCCAGCCAAATCCCCCAGCCAGACCAGTGACTATGGCAGTGAGAGCCCGACAATTCACCTCTCAATTCTCCTGGGCTAGTGACCACAGATTCGGAGGTTGAACATGGCCCTTTGTCCTTTTTACCCTGCCAGTAAACTCCAGCAGACAGGTCTCTGTGCCTGGTGTTGACCCACTTGCTTAGACAGTGAGGGAGGGAACTGATGACCCGGCTCTCTCCCAAGGACCCTGCAGCAGGCTTGAGGCTCCCAAAGAGTCTGCCCTAGATCTTCTAGGTGCTGGGGCTCCTGAAGAGTTTATGGCAGATGCCCCCGGTTCTGGTTACTGGCTAAGGCCACTGGGAGCTGGTCACAGACTGAGGCCACTAGGCGCTGGCTGAAGTCTCTGGGTGCGGGCTGGCACCATCACTGCTCTTCTGTTTGCTCAGGTCCCAGAGACCCCACTGACCTGCAGCTGTTTCCTTACTGTCTGGTCCTTCACTGTACGTCACAATCTCTGGTCTCTTATTTTCATAAATGCTGGGGAACTGTTGGCTGTTTGCACTTTTCCTCCGTAGATCTGCGAGGATTTTCTCCCATGTGTATGGGAAATGGAATCTGCTCCGTCATACTGGATCACAATCTTCCTTCCTCCCAACTTTTTAATTTTTGACAACCTTTGAGAAGCCAAAAGTAGTTTCCAGTTTTGTCCTTGCGTGGGTAAAAATCCTGTCCTACTATTTGTATTCTTTAATCTTTTTTCTTCTTAAATAAGACACTTTATTATTTCTTATAATACAGGTTTGGTGGTAATGGACTCCTTTAGCTTTTATCTTGTCTGGAAAGCTCTTTATCTCTCCTTTGAGTCTAAATGGTAGTTTTGCTGGGTAGAGTAATCTTGGTTGTAGGTCCTTGCTTTTCATCAGTTTGACTATCTTGTGCCAGTCCCTCTGGATCACAGAGTTTCTGTTGAGAGATCAGCTGACAGTATTATGTGAGCTCCCTTGTAGGTAACTAACTTCTTTTTTCTCGCTGCCTTTAAGATTCTGTCTTTGTCTATAACATTTGGCATTTAAATTATGATGTGTCTTGGTGTGGGCCTCTTTGGTTTATCTTTTTGGGACTCTCAGTGCTTTCCTAGACTTGTATATCTATTTCCTTCACCAAGTTAGGAAACTTTATTATTTTTTCCAAATAAGTTTCCATCTTCTTTCTTTCTCTCTTCTCCTTCAAGCAACCCATGATGCAAATCTTGATACTCTCAAAGTGTCCCAAGTCTTCTTACACTATCCTTATTTTGGCAGATTTTTCTGCACTGATTGGGTGTTTTCTGCTTCTTTATCTCCCAAATTACTGATTTGATCCTCTGTCTTTCCTACTCCACTGTTGATTTCTTATAATCTATTTTTCATTTCAGTTAGTGTAGTCTTTATTTCTGATTTTATTTTTTCATGGTTTCATGTCCTTTTTTATGCTGTTGAAGTACTCATTAAGTTCCTTGAATATCCTTACAACAATTATTTTTAACTCTGTGTCTGGTATTTTGTGTACCTCCATTTTATTTACTTCCTTTTCTGGAGACTTCTCCTGTTTTTTTGTTGTTATTATTTTTGTTGTTGCTGTTATTTGTTTGTTTTCCCATTTGGGAACTGTCTCTTTGTTTTCTCATTTTGTCTGCTTCTATGTGTTTCTGTCTATTAGATAAAGTGCTATGTTTGGTCTTGGTAGAATTGTTATATGTCATAGGTGTCCTTTAGGTCCCAGTGGCACAGCCTCCCCAGTCACATGAGCCATTCAATTTAGGTGTGCCTCCTGTGTGGGCTATGTGCATCCTCTTATTTTAGTTGAACATTGATTACTGTTGGGAAGCTACTGGAAGGGGTTGACCCCCAGGCAAATCAGCTGTAAGGACTGACTATAACTACAGTGGAGGATTTGCTGTGCAGGGGCTGATCCCATGGAGTAGGACTTCCTTTAGTGGGGTTTCATTGCCTGCTGAGTCCACCACTTCAGTGTGTTCCTCATGGAGGTTGTTGAGTTTTAATCTGGTATACTCTGAAGATATCCACCAAGTACAATCTTTGGGGGCCTCCTAGGATGTTCAGGCCAAGGTCAGCCACTGCCTGTGGTATGCCTGGGGCCACCTGTAATGAGCTGAAGAGAGATCAGCAGATTGCTGCTGCTTGTACTGGGCTTGGAGGTGCCCAGGGGAGGCCAACTTGCAAAATGAAGCTGGCTGCCACTAGTGCCAGGAAGCCAGATTCTGCTTGTTTGAGAGATTTTAGGAAAGTTTGAAGCAGGGGCCAAGAGGAGATATTTGTATGGAAAAGTCACTGGACATGGATTTGGTAGGCCTGCAAGTTTGGCAGGGCTGGGTCTCATGAAATCACCAGAGTAGGGGAAACAGTGTTAGTCAGTTTAATGGGGACTCAGCTATGGTGCCTGTCTACTGGCTCTTTGGAGAAAGGGTTCAACAAAGGAACAATGGTCTCTGTCAGCACTACTGTCTGAGAGGAAATTGACTGTCCAGCCCTGGTCCTGAAGCCAAACAATTCAGCTCTTTTCTATATGTCCCAGGTGCCTTTTGAGCAGTGCTGGAGCTCAGAGTGAGAGAGTCAGAGTAAGTCAAATTGTGGACCATTTAAAAGGAATTCCTGGGACTTTAGAAGGTAGAATTTCTCAGTCTCACTCAGCCACAGTCTCCCCCTACCTTTTTTCCCCATAGCTGAAAGTTATGGGGACTCTAGTTCTGGACACTAGAACCCTAGGGTAGGTATTCCGGTGTGGTACTGGGACACCTTGCTCCTTAGGGGGATCTCCGTAGCCTATATATCCCTTCTGATTTTTAACCACCACACATGGGTGTGGGGCAGCCAAATTTATTTTGAGTCTCTGTCCCTCCGATGAGTCTCTATGCAGTTCAATTTTCTGGTCAGTACTGGTTGTTTTTTGTTTCTAAATTGTTTTCCTTATTTTGGTTGTGTGAGGAGGCACACTGTGTATACCTACATCTTCATCTTGGCTGGGAGTCCTCACTGCTATTTTTTATGATTGCCACTTCTATAATTGCCATTTTTCTCAAGATCTTAAATTAGTCTTGATCTAGTCAGCCTCCAGTCTCTCTGTTCAGACAAGAAATGCATATTGCTACACAGAATTTCTTTCAGTCACTATCTCTTTTTCTTCTCTTCACCAGCAAATTTTGAATTAATAAACAAAAATTTAACTCAAAATTCTGTGTAGATTTTTCAGTTGAAAATTATACTGGTAAATTTTAACTGAGTACTCAATTATTACCATCTTCTTAATTTTCCATAATTCTGTATACCTAACTGGTTATTAGCAGACTTGTGAAAAAATGTAGTTTTGGTTTTGTTGTGTAGTTTTAAAATAATATTTCTAGTGAATTACTGTTTTTATGATCTTTTCATGGTTAAAGTGATCTCAGATTGAATTTTTCAGTTTTTATTATTTTAAATCTTGTTATATTTGAATTTAAATCTATATAGATTATGAGTTAAGATAGTTTAAGAAATAAAATTTCTCAGTAGTTTTATTATAAAGATGAATGCTAATGTATATGATGTTTATGTGCAAACACTTTAAAATGATCATTTTTGTTTTCCACCTGATTTAAAGAATCAGTGTTATAAAGTACCATCTTATTTCCCACTGCCATATTTTCATGCAGAATTATATAAACTTCTATATGTTGTATTCAACTCTATGTTAACAGTGCCTAGAATGGTGCTGACACACAATCCATATTTATTAAATTATTCATTGATTTTGAATTTCTCAGAAAAGGACAGTGGTTATTTACACTTTATTATGAGGAGAATGTTAGTCTCTTGCCTTCGGACGCAGTCCTCTGGAGGACTATGTTGAAGTGAATATTATGACATAATTGTTGAGCAGTTAACATTCTTAAGGCTGTGCTTAAAGAAATATTATCTTTGTTAATTAAACCAAAATAGTTTTGTTGAGTTAAAAAAATGGTAAACCAAAAGATGGTGGCTGAATTAGAGTTCTTAGGATTCTCATCTACTTTTAAACATTTAAAAATACAAGTATTACCAGTTTAAGTCCACTCTAGGAGAAACAGGGAAGTTGTTATTGGCTTTTGAATATGTTTTCTGGAGTGTAACTCCTGTTTAATTTCTCATCTGCATTTTTTTAATTCCTGTGTCAGTTATCTTTTCTAAAAGATGGAAATTGAACAACTGAACAAAGTACTGATTGACTCCTTGAGAACTTATATTGAAGATCTATGCTAGACCATGGACATTACATATAAAAATTTGTAGTCATGACTTAGTAGATGTCACCTCTTTTGCTATGATCTTTGTCATGTAACTTTCTATGTTTAAACATATTGACATAGTATTAGTATTTAGGGAGGGAGTAGATATAATTGTATACTTTTGGACTTCTCTGCTTAACTGTAGGTCTCTCAATGATGTCATTGCTGGGTTTTTTTAGTATTTTTTTAAATTACAGTTTACATTCAATATCATTGTTAAATATAAAGGACAGTTTCAATCATTTGTTTTCCTTAACATAGTTAATACTGCTAACTGCTTCCTCCTATCACTTCATGTTCTCATGACATGTTCTCTCACATTCCTTTTAATGCTTTCTTTGCCCACCTCATAAATTTAGGTCTTTTCCTGAGTTCTGTCTTCTCACTCAGTATGTGCATTATTCTAGATGAATTCACTTTTCCCCAAAGCTTTGACTATCATCTTTAGTATTAGAACTCCTGTTTCTGCATCTCTACCTCGTATTTCTCCTCTGAGTTTGAAATCTGCATTTACTAATATCTATACATAAATGTCCCACAGTAACCTGTCTTAAATACAAATGCAGATTAAGCTCATTTTCAACTCCTGACCCACCTTTCAAAAGCATGCTTCTTCAGAGGGATATGGGGGAAAATAGGGGAAGGGCCATCAAAGAACATATATAAAGGACACATGGACAAAGCCAAAGGGAGTAGGTTTGATGGTGGGTAGTGGGGATGAGTGGGCTAAAAATGGAGACAACTGTACTTGTACAACAACAAAAAAGTATACTTGTTTTATTTTCTGTGTTACTGAATAACAAACAGAATTATACACTTAGTTACCAATGTTGGGAATATCCTTTGATCCTGGACATCTCCCTTCTTCTCATCTGCACTCTTCTAGTCCTCATTAATTTAATCTGAACTTAATTTCAAGTGTGTTTCTCTTTCCACATCATGCTCACACTACCCTAGTCTAAAATTTTCACTTGGCCTACTGTAATGATAGACTGTTTTACTCAATTCTTTACACCTTATATCTCTTCTAACTCAAAAAATAGCAAAACTACCTTTAAAAATGAAAACTGGATGATTTTTATTTTCTGCATTTGTTTTCCCTTGAATTTAGGGTGGAATCCAAACTAACTCCACTGTGGGCTTCAAGTCTCTGCAAGAACTGGACCAAGCATGCTCCTCTAGCATTATCCTAATGTATTCAACATGTTTATAACTTCTTTCTTTTTATCATTTTTATGAATGTTTGAATACGGTTGTCTCTAATTTCCCACCACCACTTTACCTCATCCCATCCACCCCCACCTGACACCCTCAATCCTATCTCCCTTTGGCTTTGTCCATGGGTCCTTTATACATGTTCTTTGAAGACCCTTTTCCTTCTTTCTCCCATCATTTCCCTCCTCCTTCACCTTTGGTTACTGTCAGTTTGTCCTTAATTTCAATGTCTTTGACTTCTTTCTTACTCAGCCTACTCTGGCTTAACTTCATTAATTGATGGTTTTAATGAAGTTCTTGTGTGCCTTGTGGCTTTTGTGCATATCAGTTTTTCTTTAGGGCTTGATAATGGATGAATGTAGTAAAAGCTTAGAATGGTCCTAAGCTTTCAAATTTGGTAATTTTGTTTTTTTCTTAAAGAGTTTAACCATGTAAATTACTATATGCAGAATTAAGCATCAAAGTATAACCTTCATATAAGCCTTCTTTCATCCTAATCCTCTACAACCTAAAATGTTTCAAAATTTCTCTTTGTATTATAATTCCCCAAAGATCTCTTGCTTTATAGACATCTTTGCATATTCTGTTATCTTTGTTTGGAATGTGCTGCTCTGCTTATGTGGTAGAAAATTTCCTACTCTCATACAAAACCCAGTTAAGCACAACTCCTCTGGAATGCTATAAACCTTCAAACTGGGTGATCACTGCTTGCTTTATTTTATCTATATACATTTTCCAGAAGATGTACCTGAGACCTAGAAAATTTAAGCAGCTTATCCAGTTAAGTGACAGAATCAGAATTTGAACCTTCACATATCTGATAGTTGTTATTTAATAAGCATGAATATAATATGTGTATATATATATCAGTAAAAATATAAAATATTAGGTTACCTAATTATGGGCTTTTATGGAATCACTGAGAAGAAGTGACTTGACTAACAAGAAGATAAAGATCATATGGAAAGAAAGCAATGTACATATCTGTAGGATGGTTGAACTTGTAAGTTAGTAAAATTCAGCCTAAATTTATAACACCCTGAGATGTCTCTAGTTCGCAAAAAAAGATATGAGGCTGAAATTCAGTAAAATAGGCCATGAAATGAAGTCCTTTTAATTAAAAAGGCAAATGTGTATTATGTACATAATACACATTTAATATATTCACATATAATACATATATATATATATATATATTACTTTCACTACTTTGTGCTTTTGTATCTTGTTCCTTTAGGTTGATTGGTAGCTTCTTTTAAATAACAACAAAAAAAACCTTATATTTTCTTAGCATCTCTGATAATGTCTAAGTCTAATGAATAATTATCTTTTGCATGTAGAATAAATTATGGTGTATTATCTCCTTATAGCTTAATTTTATGGACAGAACATCAAATACTTTCAAATAGAGTAAAGCAACTGATAATTAGTTTATACATACCAACAATTGGAATCATTAGTGCACGTGAATAATAAAAACAACTCTTTAGTCCTGTGTTTAATATCTTTTTAAGGAAGAAAATACTCAAGTATGCATAATAACAAGAACATACTCAGCGAAGAAAAGCAGTTTACATTGGATCTAGGATAGAAGAATTCTCTGACCTAATGTTTAACTAGTAGGTTATTTTATATATCTGTGCAACTCCACCTTAGGACTTATTTTACCTTTAACTTTTCATTTTCTTTTGAATATAAAGAGATAGCCACACTTGGAAGGACATGCTCTTATTAACACTGATGAGTTTTTTTTGGTCAATGACTTGAATATAAACACTTTCGTGTTTGTCTTGTTTTCTTTAAGGAGGATTTCGAGCTGAACATCTTAGTCATATAAGTTAAAGGACTAATCCCATTCAACCCTTGAATCTGTCTATAGAAAAGGAATTCTAAAACATATACACAGAAGTAAATATGGTGCCTGTTGAATTTAATGTTATGTTCAGTTGAACTGTTGTATTTCTGAAACAAATTTAATTTTAATTATGACAAATGATTCTTTTTTTTTAGGGTAATTATGTATGTAGACATAGGCCATCTCTAGCATGGGGAAGGTTAAGGAGGGGGGAGAAATAACATGTGTGTCATGCTAAATCAGAGAAATAATTGCTCAAGTCCTTTTCCCATTTTCTAATTGGGGAGGACATACAGAACATTCAGAGACACATGAAGAGATGCTCAATATCATTAGCTATCAGAGAGATGCAAATTAAAACCACAATGAGATACCACTTTACACCAGTCAGGATGGCTATAATAGACAAAGCAACAAACAACAAATGTTGGAGGGGTTGTGGGGAAAAGGGGTCCTTAGTTCACTGTTGGTGGGAGTGCAGACTGGTACAACCATTATGGAAAACAGTATGGAATTTTCTCAGATAAATAAAAATTGACCTGCCTTTTGACCCAGCAATTCCACTGCTAGGATTATATCCTAAGAATCCTAAAACATCAATATCAAAGAACCTATGCACCACAATGTTCATAGCAGCACAATTTACAATAGCCAAGAGTTGGAAGCAACCTAGGTGCCCATCAGTAAATGAATGGATCCAAAAATTGTGGTACATATACACAATGGAATTCTATGCTGCAGAGAGAAAGAAGGAGCTACTACCCTTTGCAACAACATGGATGGAACTGGAAAGCATTATGCTGAGTGAAATAGGCCAGGTGCTGAAAGACAAATACCATATGATCTCACCTTTAACAGGAAGCTAAACAACAAAACAAACAAGCAAGCAGAAAAAAAAAACCCCAAAAAACAAAGACACTGAAATAGAGAACAAGGGGATAGTGACCAGAGGGGAGAAGGAAGGGAAGTTAAGGGGAAAAAGGGGGAGGGATTTGGAGGAACAAATAGGAAGGACACAGGGACGAGAACTAAGGGAGGGGGGAGGAAATGGGAGGGAGGTGGGGAGCACGGGGCAGGGGGGCTGGGATGGGAGAAATAGACAAAAAAACTGTACTTGAAAAATAACTAAATAAAATTAAAATAAATAAAAAAAAAAGAAATAATTGCACTTGGTAGTTTTTGTTTGCAGAATGCAACAAAGACTGAAGGAATTCGTACAGTTCAAAGAGTACGTTCCACAGATACAGCAGTTGCTTATTGCCTGCAGGGATTTTCAGAATTAGGGGTAGTATTGGAGGTCTGTATCACAAACGTCCAGGCTTATTGGGCTATGCATTTGTTGAACAAAAATACTGGCACCTTTTTGAAAAGTTCTTTTGAATTAGCCTTATAACATTTAAGTATATTTTACGTGTAGCATTGTTGCATAATTTTTTAAAATCTTTACAATAATCAGATGGCATTCTTGTTTAGACTTTGCTGTCTCATATTCTTTAATAATTTGTTTTCAGATTAAGGTTGCTAAACAACTTAAATAAGTTAAGTTTCTTAAGAGAGCCTTTTTTAACTGAAAATATGCCAAACACTTTTTTTCTGGCATTCTATAGTTGTGCTGAATTAACACTTGTATCATTTCCCTACAGAATATGCAAGTTATAGTTTCTCCTGTTATAAATGAAATGATATAGCTGAGAGTTCTCTGAAAACTGTATATCATAGGTAGAATAAATATAGGGTTGGCTGAAAAGTTTGTTTAATTTTTTCCATGAAATAAAAGGCATTTTTTGTTTTCACCAATAACTTTATTGATTTGGATATTTTGAGTATATCAGCTATTTTCCACATGGTATAACTTTGATTGTTCTCAATTCATATCTCAGTTTGATCACTATCAACTTCAACTGGCCTATCCAGCCATGGAGCATCATCCAGTGAGAATTTTCCAGTACGAAACTTCACAAACCACTTCTGACAAGTTTGATCAGTCACAGCAGCTTCTCCATAAACTGCATATTTTCTTTGCATTTTTACCTTTCTTGAAATATAAAGCATAATATGCTGAAAATGTATATTTTATTCCATCTTCAATATTAAAATGACTACATAAAATTTCACTAATTTTGATTAGATATTTTTAGTTCATGCTGATATGACAGTTGTCACAATATAAACTGATAAAATTGTTTGAAATGAAGTTAAAGACAACTACCTGCTACTAGAGCCATTTTACAGAAAAAAAACTTTTTTGACCAACTCAATATAAATTAGCATTATTAAGTTTCTTGAAAGGCCTAATTTTAATATGTGTGTGCTTTATATTATTCATATTAAGTTTTGACAAAACATATCAACATAGTTTTGTTGGTGCATTCTTAGATTTAAAAAATTGCTGATTAGTGATGCTCTGTTATAATTTTTGGTTATGGGGATTGTCCCCAGAGCTTTATTCTGTCTCAGTCCTAAATTCACAAGAATGTGGGATAAAGTATTTGGTTGCATCCAGATGTGTTTTATCCAACTTGTCATACTTAGTTGCCAGAAGATTAGTTAGTGTGATACAAAACAAGAGAAACTTTTAAATTAGAATTAGCTGTTGAACATACTTCTGTGTCCATTGTTAAGAACTTAAAAAAATACTGTATTTATTTTTAGAGAGAGGAGAAGGGAGGAAGAAAGAGAGGATGACATTGATGTAAGAAAGAAATATTAATCGACTGCCTCTTGCATGCCCTCACCTGGGGGCTTGCAACCCTGGCACATGCCCTGACTAGGAATCAATTGGTGACCTTTCCATTCAAAGGCCAGCAGTCAATCCATTGAGTCACACCAGCCTGAGATAGAACCTTTTTAATTTTATTTTTTAAGAGTTATTTCTTTCAAGATAAGAGTTGCTCAAAACATACAAAAAAGGAGAGAAATTAAGCAGAATCCATGTATTCACCATTCAGATCTAATAGATGTTGCTATTTTATTTTGCCTTTTTATTAAGAAATATTAAAAGATATAAATCTTTATTTTTATTCTTGAAATGCCCATTTCATTCTTTCTTTTTTCATGCAATTATTTTTTATTGTTGTTCAAGTATAGTTGTCTCCATTTTTACCCCACCACACCCCTCACCTCACCCATCCCTGCCTCCCACCCTTGAACCTGCCCTTTTGGCTTTGCCCATGTGGCCTTTATACGTGTTCCTTGATGGCCCTTCCCCTATTTTCTCTCATTATCTCTCTCCCTCATCCTCTATGGTTACTGTCAGTTTGTTCTTTATTTCAGTGTCTCTGGTTGTATTTTGCTTGCTTGTTTGTTTTGTTGATTAGGTTCCACTTATAGGTGAGATCATATGGTATTTGTCTTTCACTGCCTGGCTTATTTCGTTTAGCATAATGCTCTCCAGTTGCATTCATGCTGTCATTTGACAGCATATCTTAAGGTTGTTAAATGATATTCCTTTCCAATTTTAATATTGTATTGGTCATTGTAGTTTCCTCAGAATGGCTACAGCTCCTTGGTGGTGAAGCTTAAAGAAGATCAAAGGTCATTCATTCTGTCACAGAATTTCAATTTTCCTGTTCATTATTTCCTTAACACCTAAAATTATTTTATTTTCCAGTTTTTAGCTAAAGAACATTGGGTGTTATTATCAAGCATAAATGCATTATGGATGGAATAACACATTAAGCTGTTAAAAGTTGTTATCATCACTCCAATGCTAATATGATAGAACTAGAATCCAAAACGGTAGGATCACTGCAAGAACAAGAAGGCATAAGGTGAGGTTCACCTTTGTGTTTCATAGATGTGTAGAAATGAGAGAATCCATATGACACATGTAAAAAAGAATCATATAATATATCACAAAATTCCCCAGTGGGACTGTATGTGGCAAGAGAAACAAAAGCAACATTATATTTAGGTACTTGTTTTTTGGCAAAGTAAAACTGAGCTGTTACTATGTGGTTTAATATGTAAAACTAAGTCAGCTCCTTTTTTGGTTTCAACATACATTCAGATACTTTCAGAAGTAGCTGTTTTAAAATACATTTACTAATGAGAATATGGTCTAAAAGGGGAGTTAATTCTTTGTAAAATCTCATGACTAACAGGTTAAGATTCTAGAATTTCTTCTTTTAAGTCTATCTGTTGACTATACTTTAATACTTCATGTAATTGATTGCCTTCCTTACCAAAAGATACTTCCTCCACCTTTAATCTTATCTAAAGTTTACCTAGCTTTAAAGAAACAGTTCAAGTCCTATACTTTCTATAAAATGTTGCCCACAAAATTCAGTGCTCTCCTTTCTGAATACTTAGTGCTTGCAGTAAGTGCAGATTTTTATGGTCTCCCATATTCCACTAATGTTGTATGTGTGTTCATTATCCTTTTAAACTGTTTTATTGGCCCCTTTTCCTATGGGCCCCTTAATACTATTTGGTTGCAATTATTACTAATCCAGTGCTAACCACTTAGTGGATCTCAATGGCATATGTTTCTGAATTTAATCCAGGACTTCATTCCCAGTGCTGACAATTATCAACTCTATGATATCAGGCAAATTAATATCTCTGAGCTTTAATTTCCTCATTTGTAAAAAAGGTAATAAAATAAAGCTATCTCAAAAGGTTGTTATGGAAATTAAACAAGACATTATAATGTAAAAAAGTTAGCTTAGTGTGTGGAACATAGAAAGTGTTTAATAAATGCTGGCTGCAGTCATCATTTTTATCATTACGATCAATTAATGTTCACAGAATGAAGGACTACCCATAGAATAACCTTTATTAAACTGTCTAATTTAAATTTTTGTGTCCAATAAGGCAAAAAAATCTTTTTAAAGTAAACAATTCAGAAGAGTGTGATTAATTAGAAAACACATATGCGCACATACGTACACACATTTTTTTCTTTTTTATTGTTATTCAAGTATAATTATCTCCATTTTCACTTTATCATGCTCTGCTGACGCACCCATCCCCACCTCCCATGCTCAAACCGACCCCTTTGGCTTTGTCCATGTGTCCTTTATACATGTTCCTTGGTGGCCCTTCCCCTATTCCTCTCCCTCATCCTCTTTGGTAACTCTCAGTTTGTTTTTTATTTCAATATGTCTGATTGTATTTTGCTAGCTTGTTTGTTTTGTTCATTAGGTTCCACTTTATAAGTGAGATCACATAGTATTTGGCTGTCACTGCCTGGTTTATTTCACTTAACATAATGCTTTCCAGTTCCATTTATGCTGTCACAAATGATAGGGAACTCCTTCTTTCTGCTGCATAGTATTCCATTGTGTACATGTACCATTGTTTTTTGATCCACCTATTTACAGATGGACACTTAAGTTTCTTCCAGCATTTGGCTATTGTAAATTGTGCTGCTATGAACATTGCAGTGTGTAGGTTTTTTTGAATTAGTGTTTCAGGATCCTTGGGGTATAATCCCAACAGTGGTATTGCTGGGCCAAAAGGCAGTTCCATTTTTAGTTTTCTAAGGAAGTTTCATACTGTTTTCCACAGTAGCTGCACCAGTCTCCATCCCCACCAACAGTGCACTAGGATTCCCTGTTCTCCACATCCTCACCAACACTTGTTTGTTCATTTGGTTATGGTGGCCATTCTGACCAGTGTGAAGTTATATCTCATTGTGGTTTTAATTTGCATCTCTCTGATCGCTAGTGGGGCTGAACATCTTTTCATATGTCGCTGGGCCCTTTGTCCTCCTGAAGAAGTGTCTGTTCTAGTCCTTTGCCCATTTTTTAATTGAGTTTGTCTTCCTGGAGTGGAATCATGTGAGTTTACACATTTTATCCATGATCAGAAATTTGAACCTATCTAGTAAGCAAATAACCTAGAAATCCCAAGTTTTTCTTGACGTCATTCACTCCTCTTCATACCCACTGCAATAGCCTTTTTAATTCTATGTTCACTTATGTTCACTAACAGGAGTTCTTAACCCTGGACCTTTTGCCTTCACAAGTTCCTGATAGAAATGTTTTTTAGCATAATTAGTTTCCTTTGTAATCCTATGCATTTTATATATTTTAAATTATTATTCTGGGAAGGGATTCATTAGCTTCATTGAACTGACAATATGTCCCAGGGCACCAAAAATATCTAAGAATCCACACCAGAAATATTTTTTACAGAGCACCATCATGGTGCTGTATTAATAATGCTAATTGGATCACATCACTTTTCAATGTTAAAGTCTTAACTGTACTTGGAATGAAATATAAACTTCTTACCCTCTTTATTGGCTTTTGCCTAACTTTCTCACCTCATTTATTGCCATCTTCTCCCTGCTTACTTGGCTTGGCGTAGCTGAATTTCTGTAAGTTCTTGAAAGCCTCTCTGGCTCAGGGCATTTGCACTTGGTGTTTCCATGATTTGGAATGCTCCTCTCTTGCTTTCTTATCCTTTAGATCTCAGTCTAAATGAAACCTTCTCTGAAAGCTTTGCTGCCAGAGAAGGTTTCACTTTGTTATTTAAGTTTCACTTAAGTTATATCTCAAACTTTTAATAAAATAAAGTAACTCTTCACTCTTCTATATTCTCTTGTTCTTATATAATTTACTTAATTATTTGTAACACATGAATATGTTCATTTAATTCCTGTTTTTGTATTAATTTATAAATTCCATGGGAGCATAGGGTATGTCTTATTCAGGTTGTCACTTTGTATAGAGCTTGACCAATTGTAGATCAGTAAATATCTATGGAGGGAAGGAAGGAAGCAAGCAAGCAAGGAAGCAAGCAAAAGGGGGCATGTGAATGGTTATCTAATTGGAATATATGAATTCATGTGTTTATTTGTAAATTTATTTATTAGACAGTGAAAAATAGAGAGGAGCTATTACATTAACATTCTGAATAGCTTTCCAAGTGATTCACAAGCTGCAGTTGAATGTTTTAATTTATTCAGTTATTCAGAAATTGAATGTAGTAGCTCATTATATGACAAGAGAAAGCACCCAGAAGTCAAAATTCAAAAATTATGTTTAACTCCTTTCATATGTTATACCTTCTATATATCACACACTCAGCCTATATCCAATTAACACTATTTCAAGATAACTTTGTCTTTTAATTGATTTATTTAATTATACCACAAAATCATGTATCTATTTAAACTAATTCTCTGTCATATATAACATTACTTTAAAAATATCTTACCATTTGTATAGAAAGTTGTATCTCAAACTTATTATAAACATTTTGATTCTATTACAGGATAAGTCAATTGCCATTTATTATTTTCTGACTTAAAGTATTGGGTTGGCCAAAAAGTCCCTTTAGTTTTTCTATAATATAAAATAAATATTTTTTATTTTCTCCAATACCTGTATTGATTTCGATATTTTTAGTATATTGGCTATATCCCACATAGTATAATATTGGTTGTTATCAGTTAATGTTTTGATTTGATTGCTATCAGCTTCAATTGGTCCACCTGACTGCAGAGCATCATCCAGTGAGAAATCTCTAGCATGAAACTTTGCAAACCACTCTTGACATGTTTGGTCAGTCACAGCACCTTCTCCATACACTGTACAAATCTTTTTCTCTTGCATTTCAGTTGTGTTTTTACCTTTTTTGAAATAATAAAGCATAAATGTTGTATGTTTTCTTTCATCTTCAAATTAAAATGGCTACACAAAATTCATCAATTTTGATGGGTTTTTTAATGTGCACTGATATTATAGATGTCACAATACAATCTAACAAAACTTTTTAGAGTGAAGTTAAAGACAACTAAATACTACTAGAGCCATTTTACAGAGAAAACCAAACAAACTTTTGGGTCAACCCAATATGCTTATTGAGCTGATATTCTTCTATTCAAATGGAAAATACCTTTTAGTGATAAATGGATTTAAACAGTAAGTCTTTTATTTACTGTATTTTTTGGACCATAAGATTCACCTAGGTTTTAGAGGAGGAAAATAGGAACAAAAGATTTTTAATATTATAAATAACATAATATTTTGCCAATTTAAATGTAAACAGAACTCAACAACAACATTAACAACCATTATTCCTCCCAAATTGGGGGTGTGTGTTGTGTTGTCCAAAAATATGGTATATGTGGAAATAAATCTCAGAAAGATATACTCTTCTATTACCCATGCCTCCTTTGGGGAGAAAGTATTCTTTAGTGGACTTGGAGAAAGATTATGTACAGCACATTGTTTCTCTAAGTAGGTCAATGATAACCTGAGAATATTTTTTATTATTTTCTTAAATAACCAGAATCATCTTATCCTGGATGACCTTGTGATCTATAACAATAAAAAAGAAGTAAAATATACTTTATATCTTTATCATTATTTAGAGGACTTTTGCTGGACAGAAAGACAATCATGTAATTTTCTTCTTGAAGAGAAAATAACCTTTTTTTGCTTTAGTACTTTATTACTTTAATTCAGTAGAACTCACAAAATACCAAGTGGTTCCAATAATGATTAAAGGTGTTCTTTTTTCTTTATTTCACTTGTGTCTTGACATATTTCCATAATTGATTACTTTTAGTCTTGTTATTTTCTTGGTTGTACTGACTCTTTGTAGAGAATTCCATGCAGATGAATGCATTTTTATAAACACATATTTATGGAAGAAGTTTTACTTTAGGTCTATTAGTATATAACAGGAATGAAAAAGAAGGTATATATACTTATTTGATGCACTGTATTGTTCATTTTAGGACTTTAAGAACACAGGGACAATGTTCTTTTTTAATTTTTTTATTGATTATGCTGTTACAGTTGTTCTATTCCCCCTTTTATTCCCCTCCACCCTAGCCCCCCATCCCCACCATTACCCCCCCTTTAGTTTATGACCATGTGTCTCAAGTTCTTTAGATTCTATATTTCCCATGCTATTCTTGCCCCCCCATCTATTTTCTATCTACTGTCTATGCTACTTATTTTCTGTACCTTCTCCCCCCTTCTCCTCCTCCCATTCCCCTGTTGCTAACCCTCCTTGAGATCTTCATTTCTATGTTTCCACTCCTGATCTAGCTGTCCTTTTAGTTTGCTTTCGTTTTAGGTGTGGTTGTTAATAACTGTGAGTTTGTTGTCCTTTCACTGTTCATGTTTCTTTAACTTCTTTTTCTTAGATAAGTCCCTTTAACATTTCATATAATAAGGACTTGGTGATGATGAACTCCTTGAATTTGATCTTATCTGAGAAGCACCTTATCTGTCCTTCCATTCTAAAGGAAAGTTTTGCTGGATAGAGCAATCTTGGTTGTAGGTCTTTGGATTTCATGACTTGGAATACCTCTTTCCAGCCCCTTCTTGCCTGTAAGGTCTCTTTTTGAGAAATCTGCTGACAGTCTGATGGGGACTCCTTTGTAGGTGACTGTCCCCTTAGCTCTTGCTGCTTCTAGGATTCTCTCCTTCATTTTAATTTTGGCTAATGTAATGATGATGTGCCTTGGTGTGTTCCTTCTTGGGTCCAACTTCTTTGGTACTCTCTGAGCTTCCTGGATTTCCTGGATGTCTATTTCCTTTGCCAGATTGGGGAAATTCTCCTTTATTATTTGTTCAAATAAGTTTCCCACTGGTGGCTGTGCCTTTCCCCCTTCTGTAACCCCTATAATTCGGATGTTGGAGCGTTTAAAGATGTCCTGGAGGTTCCTAAGACTCTCCTCATTTCTTTGAATTCTTGCTTCTTGACTCTTTTCTGTTCGGTCATTATTTGCTTTCTTCTGGTCCACTCCATTGATTTGAGTCCCAGTTTCCTTTTTATTGCTATTGGTGTCCTGTGCAATTCCATTCATTTCAATTAGTTTCGCCTTCATATATTTGTCTCATTTGTGGCTATAATCAACCAGTTCTGTGAGGATCCTGATCACCAGTGTTTTAAACTGTGTGTCTGAGAGTTTTGCTATTTCTTCATTGCTTAGATCTATGGGCTCTGGGGCTTTGAGGTCTTCTTGAGCCATTTTTGTTCTGTTCGCGCCCTTTAAGTGTGAGAAGCTGCGCCTTGGACTCCCAGGTCGCTGGGTTATGACCCTGTATGTGGGGGCGTGGTCATCGCTGGGAAATGGCGACCCCCTCTGCTGTTTCTCACAGCTGGGTGAGGAGCAGAGGCTTAGGTGGTTCACCTGGGCCGGGCCACTCAGAGTTGCTGGGTTATGACTCTGTATGTGGAGGTGGGGTCAGAGCAGGGAAATGGCGGCGCCCTCCACTGCAGCTTGCCGCGGGGACCCGCTGGGCCCAGTCCAACTGCCCACTCCCTCACCTGTGCACCTGCACACAAATGCGTGACCACAGTCAACACGCAGCTCCGTTCCCCTGCTGTCTCCCCCGAGGTCCCTCGCCTGGTTGCTGGCTCGGTTGCTTACTAGGTCCAACCCTGCGCCTGGATTCCGCGGGCCTGAGTCTGTCTGACGGAGTCCTCCTGTGCAACCCTGCTTCACCAGCAGCTGGTTTCACCCCTTACCGGTCAGGCTGAAGAATTTGTTGTTAGCGGACTTCTGAAAAGTTCAATTTTCCATGTTCTGTCTGTGATTTCTGTTGCTAACATTTAGTTGTCTCTAAACTTGGTTGTGTGAAAAGGCATGGCACATCCACCTATGCCTCCATCTTGGCGGAAGTCAGGGACAATGTTCTTATGCTGTTATTTAAGTGATAAGTGCCAAATCTTGCTATTAATTTTCTCCTCATTGTTGAATTTAACTAAATTATGTCTAATCCCAGTTCTTAATATTCATATGTCTTGTCCTGTATCCCTTCCTTTTTTATTTTATCCCTTCCTCTCTTTCTCCCTCTATCTGTTCTTATTTATCTTCCAAAAATACATAAAGAAATGAATTCAGTATCATAAAATATAAGCAAACAAATCAATCAATATAAAAAGAAAAACTGGTGTCAAATAGTAAAATGGGTTTCTGCTTGGGTTGGGGAAGGAGGTGTTTTTCCGGTTCTGTGGAATAAGGGATGGGAAGCAAGGGAGTCTAATTCCTTCTTAAATGTGTCCATTCTTATTCCAGAGGTACTTAGTACTACAATGATGTGAGCTGCTGCAATATGGATCAGGTTTACCCCCAGTATCAGCCAAGGATTCAGCTTTTTAAATGTTTGCTTAATCAACTATAACTCAGGTGTTAGTTTTTCCAACTTTCAAAGTTTTCTTGTTATTGTCTTTTACTTAGAATTTTCTAACTGTGAATATTTATTCCTTTTCTGAACACTCTTTAGCTGTCATTTTGTATGGCTTATAGAGGGAGAAGGAATAAATGAGTTCCATTTCTATTTTTAACTGCAAGTTCTTATTTCCTTTTGACAGGTATATTTGAGGTATCTAGTTATACATGGAATGATAAATATAGAGTATATTTTGTATAGAGTAATACAAAATCTCAAGAGATTTCATTGTGACACATACTTGTGTACAATAAAAGTATTTAACCTCATCCATACCTATTAGTTCCCTACTTCCCTAGAGCACAAGTTAAGGTGAGGATGAAGGTAAAAACTAGAGGCACATATGCAGACAGATACTTAAGCACAATTGCTTAGAAGGCATATAGCATCAGTCCACCCATAAAATTTTCCATTGAAGGACTATGATCATAAAACCTGATTTATTAACTTCTTTTAAAAATATAAACTTAATTTATAAGAGAAGTATTATGTTTATAGAAAAAATGAGCAGTAAGTACAGAGTTTCAATATTACTTAATCTGTCTCCTCAAAATAGCTTCCCATACTATTAACATCTTACATTAGAGTGGTACATTTCCTAATATTGATGAACCAAAACTGAATATATTATCAACTAAATTCCAGAGTTCACATTACATTTTATTTTTATGCCTTATAAAATTTTATCAGTTTTAACATATATATAATGTCATTCAAATATATAATGTCATTCAGTATCAAAGAGAAAAATATCACTGCCCTAAAAATCCTGTGGTTTACCTGTTTTTTCTCCCCCATTTTTCTTTCCTCCAAAGCCCACGGCAGCAGTTGATCTTTTATTATCTCTATAGTTTTGCCTTTTACAAGGTCTCATGTAGTTCAGTCATACAGAAATGTAACATTTTCAGACTACTTTTACTTTGTAATATGCTTTTAAGGTTCATCCATGTCTTGTCCTGGTTCAATATAATAGCTCATTTCTTTTTGTTGATGAGAAATATTTCCTCTTTTGGATGTATCCCAGTGTGTTTATCTATTCACTTATTGAAGGATAGATTGGTTGCTTCAGAATTCTTACAGTAATAAATGCAGCTGCTATAAACATTACTGTGCAGGTTTTTGTGTGAACATACATGTTTTCAACATATTGGGGAAATGGCTAGAGTGTAATTTCCAGGTCATATGGTAAGACTATATTTAGTTTTGTAAAAAATAAATAGATAGATAAATAAATAAAAACTGCCCAAATGTTTTCCAAAGTGGCTACACATAAATATTTTTTAGTAAACCTTACTGAGGATATGTTTATTGACTTTAGAGAGGGGAAGGGGGGAGGGAGAGAGCAAGAGTGAGAGTGAAGAGGAAGAGAGAGAAAGAGAGAGCCATGTGTGAGAGAAGCTTTGGTTAGTTGCTTCCTGTATGCATCCAAACTGAGGATTGAACCCTCAACCTAGGTAAATGCCCTGACTGGAGTGGAATCTCCAACCTTTTGGTAAACAGGACAATATTCCAGCCAACTGAGCCATGTGGCTAGGTCTGCATTAACATTATTAATAGTTTAGAAATAATCTAGATTGTTTATAGAGTGATATATATGGTAATCAATAGTCATATGTATTCACTCATTATTTACACAAGGGAAAATTCATTGTAAAGATATTATGCTTTTAGTATTTATTTCTACATTACTTTATAATGTTGCCTTGAGCCTAACATTGCTAGAAGAGAGGTTTTAAAAGAAGATGCTGTGTAAGTTTAAAGTAATAACATTAGCATTCTTTACTTTTCATATAATGAAGGGATTCTTAACACCTTAGAATTAAATATACATAAATGGAGAACTATGGACTATGTTGGAATGATGATGTTTTGTTTGATGCTTCATTACTCATTTAGTAAACATTTATTCAGCACCTATGGACTATGATCTCAAAGAGGCTTAAATAATTATAAACATGTTTATATCTTGAAGAATGTACCACAGGAAATTGTACCACAGGACATCTAGTATCCCTCACCTTTATCTATTAAGTACTACCAGTTCCTGTCAATTACTATGGGAACTAAAAATGCCTTCTCAATTTTTTTTATTTTTTAATTTTTTATTGTTGTTCAATTTCAGGTGTCCCCATTCCCCCTATAACTCTTCCCTGCTCTACCCACCCACATCTCCCACATTTAATCTTCCCCCACTGCCATGACCTTCTCAGATTTTTTTAATTTCAGTGACACTAACATTGTTAAAGACTATTTGATTATTTAAAGGTGAGTCTATTGTTCAGTTTGTCATTTATTATACATTATATTTCACCATAACATAAATTAGTGGTTTCAGAAATCAGTCAGTGACAGATTATAAATAAAGTTATAACATTTATTCAGCTAAGTATGTCAGAATTGTGGGATAGAAGGTAAGTTAATTGTGCAATGTAACAAAGCCTTCAGTAGCAGCACACTTTTTATAAGCCCATACTATATTTCTGTATACTGGAAATATTGTTCTAAATCTCTTGTGCATAACAACAGATTTTTCTTCTTATCAGTAACACCCAAGGAGATAAAAAATTGAAAGCTGATTAACATTGTACCTTTTCTATTTTGTGTTTAAAATTAATTTACCATTGCTTTTATTTTACTTTTTATTTTTCTGTTTTCAACACTTTGAGTATCTTTTCTTAAATACTTGCTGTTTCTTTGTACTCACTGCATGTTGTCTTTTTACTGGCTTCCTGAATCCTGCTGTATTGCTTTTTTGTCTTTCTTTAATCTTTCCTCTTACGTTTAATTTTTAAAGTCTTTGCTCTCCATCTTTCTTTCAGTCTTTTCAGCTTCTCTCCCTCCCTTTGATTTCCTCATAAATAATATTTCTTAACATTGTGCTACTTCATTGATTTTCTTGTTTTATCTTTTTAGTTGTAAGATTTTCATTGTATATAAGGACAACCCACTTTGTCTACCCATACTGAATTAAAAAGAGAAGATGCTACTAAATTATCTGTATTAAATGAGAAAACAACAACAATGTCAAACTAATTGTGTGGATACTGAAAGATTTGATACATTCTCTTCTTTTTTCTTTTTTAAAATAAAGCTCAAATAATTGATGTGTTGCTGATATACAGCAAATTCAGTTACTTTTTATCATACACTAACTTTAACTGTATACAAAATATACTTTTGAGACAAATATTTTTGTAATTATATCAATATTGCCTTTTATAAAATGTTTAGGATTAACTGTAATACACTTATAATACTATGATAAGCACATATCAAAGGCATAATAAAAAACAAGATCATGGTGATGTTCTTCTCAAAATTATGATGCTTTATCTGTCCAAATATTCAGTAAATTTAGTTTAATATATGCTAGATTTTAATATTAATATCAACTTATCTTAGAATTTAAGGAAGATCTGGCAAAAATGCATGAATAAAACTTCCCTCAACTTGCCCTGGCTGGTGTAGCTCAGGGGATTGAGCACAGGCCTGCGAACCACACGATCGCAGTTCGATTCCCAGTCAGGGCACATGCCTGGGTTGCAGGCCAGTTCCCCTCAGGTCAGTTCCCAGCAGGGGATGCACGAAAGGCAACCACACATTGATGTTTCTCCTTCTCTCTCCTTCCCCCCTTCCCCTCTAAAGATAAATAAATACAATCTAAAAAAAAAACAGTCTACTTATAATAAAGTCTTTAAAAAAAAAAACTTCCCTCAACTAGGTTGCTTCTTGGTTTATGGGTCTGTCTTCAGGCATTTTAAGAAATCACTAAGATAGCATTCTAGATAGTCACTTTTCACAGAGGGAGAGGAACAGTTAAGTATTATAAGGAAAAACAGATGTGCGTGAAATCTTGGATATATCATTTCTGCTTCAAACAAGGGAGAAATTTCTTGAGGGGTACTCTATAGTTGAAGAAAGAGAGACCAAGAGAGATCAAGAGACTTGCCTTAGTTCACCCAGAGAAAATAGCAGTTAGGAATTAAAGTCAATTTACTTTATTGGTTATCTTTCTTCTCATTTATCGTATTTATTTATATATGCTGCTGAGTATAATTACTGTTCATACTCAAACCTGATTTTATAGTTTATTCAAAATACAAAATATATTGTCAAATTGTTATTTCTGCTTATGATAGATTTGTATGTATATATATAAACATTAAATACATAAAATTGTTATTTATAAGTAACATTATTATATAGTGCATTGATATATTAAACAATAGTTCTTTTTCCATTAATTTTATTGAATAACAATTACCAAAGCTTACTATTCTTAAAGTTAGCTGATACAGTTATTTTTCCCTGTCATATGATTGTTTTTAAATTCTTATATACTCTTGGATAATGCATTATCTGTTGGATTCTTTCTGCCTACAGTTGGAATAGTTTACATTTATTATGCTAAAAAAAGAAGAGACTTATTAAGTATATAGATGATACACAGAATTTTAGAGATGCATATCAAATATATTCACAATAACAAAGTTTTCTGACAATGGTGCACTTTAGAAATAAAATAGTATTTTAATAGTAGATTTCATAAGAAAAATCTTGAAAGGACCTTTTCCTAAGTAGTATTTTAACTTATTTTGTATTGTACTCTAATTAAGGCAATGAAAGTTTCCTTGCTAATTTTCAAATTTTAGAATATTAATTCCTTGTTAAAACAAACTGGAGATTTTTTAAAAACTTCCTTTTGAAAACACGCTCTACTTGAGATATCAAGGGTGAAAATCTTGTAAATCCAGTTTGATATTATGTGTGTATATATATATATATATATATACATATATACATATATATGTGTGTGTGTTTCTTTATGATTTTCATTTTATTTTATTTTTTAAATTATTTTATAGTTCAATTACAATTGTCTGTATTTTCTCCCCACCCCTCCTCCCCCGCCCTCTCTAAACTCATCTCTCTTTCTTGCTTCCACCCTCCCCCTTGGTTTTGTCCACGTGTGCTTCATAGTAGTTCCTGAAATATGTGTGTTTAAAATGCACTCTTGGTGTTTCTAATATATTGTGATTTATATCTTTCCTCAATCTACATAAATAATTTATGAAATAGGTTTTGTAAGCATAAATATCACCTGAGAACTGTTGTTAGAAATGCATATGTTTGGGCCCCAACCCAGACTTGTTGACTCACACACTGTGGAGTATGTGGTAAGTAATCCATGTTTTAATAAACTTTTTAAGAGATTACAATGCAGCCCATGTGCAATTTCAGCTTATTTATATGGACTTCCTCTTTGATTAGAATAATTTTTCTTACTTTTTAAAAAATAAATAGTTCTAATATATAATATTTAGTGTGATAGTATTCAATAACACCTAAAGTTTATAAATCCATATATTATTTATCATTGGCTGCAGTAACAAAATACCATAGACTAGGTAGCTTAAATAATAGAAACATATTTGTCATAGTTCTAGAAGATGAAAATTCAAAGTTAGAGTGCCAACATGATGAGTTCTAGTGAGAGTTTTCTTCCTGGCCTGCTTTCTCACTGTATCCTTACATAGTGGGGGCAAGGGACAGAGAATGTGCATGTTTGTGTGTGTAAAAGAGAGAGACATAATATATCTGGTATCTTTTTTTATAACCCCAATCTCTTTATTATCACATGATGGGATGGCACTAATCCCATCACAGGATCCCCACCCTCATTAAATCATCTAAACTTAATTACCTCCTAAAATCCTCATCTCCAAATAACATCACATTGGGGATTTGAGGGGGGATTTCACACTTCAGTCCATAGCAATACAACTTCTTTTTTTTTTTTCAAGATTTTATTTATTTATCTTTAGAGGAGAAAGGAAGGAGAGAGGGAGAGAACTGGCCTGCAACCCAGGCATGTGCCCTGACTGGGAATCGAACCGTGGTTGCTTGGTTCCCAGGCCCGCACTCAATCCACTGAGCTACACCAGCCAGGGCGCAATACAATTTCTTATATAAAACAAGAGGTAATGCTAAAATAAAAAGGACTTCTGGAGTCTAGTTCTTAGTCATAATTCATTTCTTAAGTAATAGTGCACTTCTTTAATCTTAGCTTCTGTATTTGGAAATATAATAAAAATGTCAACTATATGTGGATTGGGATTGTTGGAAAATTCAAATGTAATAAATATGTGAAAGACTGGTATATAGACCACATCACTGTATAACTATAATAAAAGGTTATTATTATATTTAAGCAGTACATTTTATTGTGAGTCAGCTGCCTATAATTAGTAACTATTAGCCCATCTAAATAATGAACTATATGATACCCAAATACTGCATTGATTGGAATGATAGATTACTTACTGGCAGTCATGAAGGAACATTGAACATGCTCAAAGAAATTATCCAGATTACTCTACTTTCTACCTGATACAGAAACCTACTCTAGAGAATACAAACCTTGGAATTAATGCAGTTAGTTTCCTTATTACTCAGTGTACTCCAGAGTAAAAGAGACAGTAGGATGTGTGTGTGAAGGGGTGGGGGCAGAGAGAGAGAGATTTACTTTAAGAAATTGGGTACTGATAATTCTGCTATCTGTAGACCAGGGTCCCAGGCTGGTGAGCCTTGGAAGATCTAATGTTGAAACTCAACTCTGAAAGCACTATGGAGGCAGAATTCTCTCTCTATCAGGAGAGCTCAGTCTTTTTTTTTTCTTTAAGGCTTTTAACAAGTTGAATGAGGCCCACCCACATTATGGAGGCTAATTTGCTTTACCCAAATGTTAACACCATCTAAGTAGTACCTCCATGGTGACATCTAGACTGGTGTTTGGTTGAATATCTAATAACCATAGCCTAGCTGATTTGACACATAAAATTAACCATCACACCATTCCTTAATATTTTGGGTCTTTTGAATTTGAAAATATTATTTAACCTTTATAATTTTGAAATGATACGAATGTAAAATATAGTAAATTGATGCAAGAGGTATATCTAGAAGGTATCCAGGCATGTAATATGAAAATATGTAATAAATACATATTTATTGCAATGAATCTGTACAATATTTATTGAAGAAGATTCAAGATACAAGAAACACTGTACGTAGAACAATCACATCTCAATCCCTTTCAAAGTAGGCACCTTCAGACCTCACATAGTTCTCCCAACATACTCAAGTCTCTTCCCTTTCAAAGGTGATTTTAATTTTGGGTGAAGCCAGAAGTCACAGGGTGCCAAATCTGGGCTATGGAAGGGATGAGTCACCTGGCTGATTTGATGTTTCAGCAAAACACTCTGCATGAGACATGATCCATGAGCAGGTATGTTGTTCTGATGAAGCTACCACTCACTAGTTGCCCATAGCTGCAGACTTCTGAATCATCCAAGTAGTTTATGTGGAAGAATGTTCAAGCTTAATACAAAATTTGATGCAGGTTCCTTGTTCTACTTGCTTAGTCATTTGAATGCGATGGCTCACTCAATGACATCTACTGTCCCCATTGACTACTAATACAGTGACATCATCATTGTTCATGCATTTGTATTCTAGTTCACTCTCCTTGGCTGTCAGGTTACATTGATATTGGCCAAATTATTCTTGTTCTATTAACAATGGTTGGAGTTTTTCCGGACAGGCCTCATATATGTAAATTAATGAATGGATAAATAGAAAAATGCAGTTCAATCCAAGATACATTTCCTTTACTTACTCCTTAATTAAAAAAAGATTCAACTTCCTCTCAACTTTGTGGGAATTTTAGAAACAGAGCAGCTAATAGAAGTATGTGTAGAGTGCATTGATTCAAAGACACAGTAATGTATCACAGAGCTCTTTTTTCGTCCTTAGCTGGCATGATTATCATATCAAGCAAAATATACAAACTAAGGAAAGGTAACTACTATGTTGAATGTCTGATTTGAGATCCAACAAAATTTTTGGCACAGTGGTTTGAGTACAGCAGCATGAAAATTAACGGGGTGGACAAAAATCTTGCTCTCAAGTTTCAAAAAAGTTGTACAGGTGTGAATGAAAATGACAATTAAAAAACATTAATTCATTTCTCCTTTCACACTCCTGCCTTCTTACCTGCATTGCCTGAGTATGGTTTGAAACTTTCTTCGTGGGGTGGGCATTATTTGTGTTCAGTTCTTTGTACAAGATAGTGGTGGTATGGCTGATCTTACACTCATCTCTTCCCAAAACCAAACCAGAGATATAATTAAACCAAAGGACAATCACCCTAAATAACCAACTAATGACTAGCTGAAGAGGAGTCTTATAACCAAGAATTTGCAGAAGAAGCCATATCAAGACTGTATCTGCAGAGCAGCTTGCACACCATGGACAGTGTTGAGCCTCGCAGTCAACCAGTCTGAGGCTGTATCCCATACATGAATGGAACAACAGCAGTTAAGATTCAATTACATCAGAAGGGCCCACATTACCTTCAAAAGGGACAATTCTAGAATACCCAGCTCAGGAGATAAAGAAGACTGCACCACTGGATCCACCAGAACATCCACTACATAGGTCACCCCATGAGGACTGGGAGTCACAGTCGATATGTATCACATAGTAAGATGCACAAAGCAATGGCCAAAATAGGGTGACAAAGAATCAGGCCCCAAGTGAAAGAAAAGAAATCTCCAGAAAAGAGCTAAATGAAATGGAGGCAAGCAATATATCAAACATAGAGTGCAATATATCAAACATAGAGTTCAATATAGTGTTTATAAGCATCCTCAAGGAACTTAACGAGAACTACAACAACATGAAAAAGAACATAGAAACCATGAAAGAGAACAATTCAGAAATGAAGAATACCATATATGACATCAATAATACATTGGAAAAATAAAAAGGAAGCTGGATGAAGTAGAGGATAGAATCAATAATTTGGAACACAAGGTAAAAAAAATCAGAGCAGTGAAAAAAAAGACTGAGGATAGTTTAAGGGACCTTTGGGACAACATGAAACATAACATTTTCATCATACAGTATCAGAAGAAGAGAAAGAGCAAGGGATTGAAAACCTATTTGAATAAATAATGACTTAAAAGTTCCTTAACTTGGTGAAGGAAAAAGACATACAAGTCGAGGAAGCACTGAGAATCCCAAACAAGATGAACTGAAAGAAGCCTATACCAAAAACGCATCATAATTAAAACAACAAAGATTAAAGACAAGAAGAATGACTTTAAAACAGCAAGAGAAAAATCAGTTAATTACCCACAAGGGAACTCCCATAAGACTGTCAGCTGATTTTTCCAGAGAAATATTTCAGGTCAGAAGAGATTGGCATGCAGTATTCCAAGTGATGAAAAGCAGGACCCACATTTAAAATTGAAGAAGAAATAAAAAGTTCCCCAACAAGAAAAACATAAAGGAATTTGTTAACACCAAACCAGTATTACAAAAAATGTTAAAGGGCCTGTTTTTAGAAGAAAGAGGAGGGGGCGGGGGAAAATAAGGAGGAGAAGAAAATAACAACAACAACAAAAACTATCAAAGTTAAAAGAATAAAGTGGCAATAAATACATACACATCAATGGTCACTTTAAATGTAGAGGGTGAAAATACTCCAATCAAAAATCTAGTGTAGCTGTATTGACAAGAAAGCAAGTGCCATCCACAAAAGACATTTCATGCAAATACCAATGAAAAAACAAGCTGGGGTAGCAATACATATATGAAAAAATTTACTTTAAAACAGAGGCTATAGTAAGAGACAAAGAAACTCACTACATAATGATAAAAGGAGCAATGCAATAAGAGGAGATAACTACTGTAAACATTTATGTACTAAACATGGTAGCACCTAAATAGGTAAAGTAAAGCTTGGTGGACATAAAGGGAGAAGTTGACAGTCAAGCAGTCATAGTAAGGTATTTTAACACACCATTGAAATCAATGGAAAGATTTTCCAAGCAGCATATCAACAAGGAAATGGTAGGTTTAAATGACCCACTATATTAGGTGGATTTAATGGATATCTTCAGAGCACTTCACTTCAGAGAAGAGAGATACACATTCTTTTCAAGTGCATATGGAACATTTGAGGATAGACCACATGTTCAGACACAGAAAGCAGCACAATAAGTTTAAGAACATTGAAATCATATCAAGTATCATTTTTATCATACCGTATGAAACTTAAAACCAATCATGAGAAAAATATCACAGAGACATGGAGACTAAATAACATGTTACTACACAATGAATTAGTAAATGATATCAAAAGATGCTTTGAAACCAATGGCATGAGAATACAACAACCCACAATTCATAAGTTACAAAAAAAGCAGACCTAAGAGGGAAATTCATGGCATTAAAGGATTACCTCAGGAAACAAAAAGATCTCAAACAATCTAAGTTTGACTTACAAGTGCTGGGAAAAAAAAAAGGACAATGTGAATTGAAGCAAGGAAATGACAAGGATCAAAGAAGAAATAGAAGAAATAGAAAAAGAAATAGAGTAAATACAAAAGATCAATGGAAACAAAGGCTGAAATGATGTGCTGCTTCAGGGCCGTGAAAATGGCTGCCTCCAGAGCAGAAGAGGGCGCATCCACGGCATTCCCCCATGTTTTTATAAGTTTTAAAATAAATTTTGAAGGATGCTGGGAAGATGGTGACAGAGTAGGACAGATTCTAGCTCCTGTACTCATGGGTGGAAATCCTGGCAGATATATAGAGAAACAGCACAATAACCCATCGGTTACTGAGCATTTATGAAACTAAAAGACCGGGACATTCTCAGCTCCTGTGCCACTGACATAGCGAGGGGTCTGGGCGCCGGGGAGTCACCTACGGGAGCCAGGACACTGGAGACCCCTGTGCTGCTGCGGTACTAAAAGGCGTGGACACTGGAGGAGTCAGCTACTGGAGCCGAGACACTCAGCAGTGGTAGGCAACCAGTGTGGGGAACAGCGCGAGGTCCAGCGTGAGAGTAGGTGGAGACAGAGAACATCAAGATACTTGAAGGAGTCTGCACCACTGAACTTCACAGGTATCATACCACAGAAGTTCCCACCATAAACCCAGGGTGTCAGAACAGATCAATTTTAGAAGCGGAGACTACCAAGAAGAGTCTCAAACAATGGGAAGACAAAGAAACAATCCCCAAATGAAAGAAAAAGCAGAAACTTCAGAAATAATGTTAGATGAAATAGAGGCTAATCAACTATCAGATAGTGAATTCAAAGCACTGTTATTACAAAGTTCAAAGAGCTCACAATGAGCTATCAGAAACTACAGGGGAACTAAAATGATCTCTCTGCAAACAACATCAACATGAAAAAGGAAATGGAAAATATCAGCAAGGGACAAGAGGAAATGAAGAATACAATTTCCAAATTGAAGAACACAGTAGAAAGTTTCCAAAGTAGGAGAGATGAGGTGGAGGATAGGATTAGTGAGTTGGAGGACAAGGTAGAAAGCATCTCACAGAAAGAGCAAGAAAATGAAAAGAGGCTCAGAAAGAATGAAGAGGGATTAAGAGAAATGCAAGACAATATAAAACGTAACAATATCCGAATAATAGGTATACCAGAAGTAGAAGAGGAAGAACAAGGGATAGAAAATGTATTTGAAAGAGTAATGAGAGAAAATTTCCCTAATTTGATGAGAGAAAGTCACAAATCCAGGAATCACAGAGAGTCCCAATCAAGAGGAACCCAAGGAGGCCCACTTCAAGACACATCATCATCAAAATGGCAAAATTCCAAGACAAAGAGAGAATCTTAAAGGCAGCAAGGGAGGAAAAAGAAGTAACATACAGGGGAGCCCCAATAAGGTTAGCTACTGACTTCTCAATGGAAACACTCCAAGCAAGAAGAGAATGGCAAGAAATATTCCAAGTAATGAGAACCAGAGGCCTACAACCAAGGCTACTTTACCCAGCAAGGCTCTCAATCAAGATAGATGGCCAAATAAAGAGCTTCCAAAACAAAAGAAGTCTTAAAGAATACACCTCCACCAAACCAGCTCTACAAGAAATACTAAAAGGACTTCTTTAAGGAAAGGAAGGAAAAGAGGGAGACAGAGAGGAACACAGGTACAAAAATGGCAATGAATAAGTACCTATCAATAATAACCTTAAACGTAAATGGATTAAATGCTCTAATCAAAAGACACAGAATAGCTCAATGGTTAAGAAAGCATGACCCGCACATATGCTGCCTACATGAGACCCACCTCAGGACAAAAGACCATCACAGACTAAAAGTGAAAGGCTGGAAACAAATTTTCCAAGCAAATGGACAAGAAAAAAAAAAGCTGGGGTAGCAATTCTTATATCGGACAAAATAGACTTCAAAAAAAAGGCCATAAAGAGAGACCCAGAAGGTCACTTCATTATACTCAAGGGAAGAATCCACGAAGAAGACATTAACATCGTAAACATATATGCACCAAACACAGGGGCACCCAAATATATCAAGAAAATCTTAGAGGACTTCAAGAAAGATATTGACAGCCACACAATTATAGTAGGGGATTTGAACACCCAACTATCAAAAATGGACAGATCTTCCAAACAAAATATCAACAAAGATATTGTGGCATTGAACAACACCCTAGATGAAATGGAGTTAACTGATATATACAGAACCCTTCATCCCAAAGAAGCTAAATACACATTCTTTTCAAATGCACATGGGACATTCTCAAAGGTAGACCACATGATAGGACACAAAATGAGCCTCAACAAATTCAAGACAGTTGAAATCATACCAAGAATTTTCTCTGACCACAAGGGACTAAAATTGGAAACCAACCCCAAAGAAAAAACCCAAAGCACCGAAAAACATGGAGACTGAATGGTATGCTATTAAAGAATGAATGGGTCAAGAATGAAATTAGGAAAGAAATCAAAACATTTCTGGAAACAAATGAAAATGATCTCACAGCACCCCAAAAGTTATGGGACACAGGGAAGGCAGTCCTGACAGGGAAGTTTATAGCAATACAGGCCTACCTAAAGAAGATAGAAATATTTCAAACAAACAACCTAACCCTACACCTGCATGTACTCGAGGAACAACTACAAAGATAGCCCAGAGCAAGCAGAAGGAAGGAAATAACCAAGATTAGAGCAGAATTAAATGACATAGAAACTGAAAGCACAATTCTAGGGATCAATTATTCCAGGAGTTGGTTCTTTCAGAAGATAAACAAAATAGACAAGCCTTTAAGTAGGCTCATCAAGAAAAGAGGAGAGAAGAGACAAATAAATCAGAAACGAAAGAGGAGAGATTACAACTGATACCACAGAAATAGAAGGGATTGTAAGAAATTACTATGAAGAACTGTATGCCAAGAAATTTGAAAACCTAAGGGAAATGGACATATTTCGAAAAAAATACAATCTTCCAAAACTCAGTGAAAAAGAAGCAGAAAATCTAAATACACCAATAACAGCAAAAAAAAATTGAAGCAGTAATCAAAAAAATCCCATCACACAAAAGCCCTGGACCAGATGGGTTCACAGGAGAATTCTACAAAGCATTTAGGGAAGAGCTAACCCATCTTCTCCACAGACTATTCCAAAAAATCCAGAAGGATGGAAAGCTCCCAAATTCTTTTTATGAAGCCAGCATCATCTTAATTCCAAAACCAGATAGAGACACAACAAAGAAAGAAAACTTCAGGCCAATATCCCTGATGAACATAGATGCTAAAATCCTCAACAAAATATTGGCAAATTGCACCCAACATTATATCAAAAAGATCATACACCATGACCAAGTGGGATTCATCCCAGGGATACAAGGATGGTTCAATATTCACAAATCAGTAAATGTAATACATCACATAAACAAAAGCAAAGAGAAATACTACATGACCATATCAATAGACGTGGAAAAAGCTTTTGATAAGGTACAACACCCATTTATGATCAAAACACTCAGCAAAGTGGGAATACAGGGAGCATTTCTTAAAATAATAAAGGCCATATATGAGAGACCTACAGCCAATATCATACTCAATGGGAAAAAACTAAAAGCTTTTCCACTAAGATCAGGAACAAGACAAGGTTGTCCACTTTCACCACTTCTATTCAATATAATATTGGAAGGTTTAGCCACAGCGATCAGGCAAGAGAAGGTAATAAAAGGCATCCAAATAGGAAAGGAAGAAGCAAAACTGTCACTGTTTGCAGATGACATGATAGTGTACATGGAAAATCCTGTAGACTCTACCCAAAAACTGCTCGAACGAATTAATGAATTTGGCAAACAGCTGGTTACAAAGTCAATATCCAGAAATCAAAGGCATTTTCGTATACCAACAATGAATCAGCAGAAGCAGAAATCAAGAAAAAATCCCATTCGATATAGCGAAAAGAAAAATAAAATATCTGGGAATAAACCTAACTAAGGAGGTCAAAAACCTGTATGCAGAAAACTACACAGCCCTGAAGAAAGAAATCAAGGAAGACACTAACAAATGTAAACATATACCGTGTTCATGGATTGGAAGAATTAACATCATCAATATGTCCATACTACCCAAAACAATATACACATTCAATGCAATACCTATTAAAGTACCAGTGGCATATTTCACAGACATAGAACAAACACTTCAAAAATTTATATGGAACCGTAAACCACCCCGAATAGCTGTACTTTTGAGAAAGAAGGACAAAGTAGGATGGATCACAATACCTGATATCAAACTGTATTAGAAGGCCACTGCAATCAAAACAGCCTGGTACTGGCATAAGAACAGGGACATAGACCAATGGATTAGAATGGGGATCCCAGAAATAAACCCAACTCTCTACAGTCAATTAACATTTGACAAAAGGAGCAGTAACATAAAATGAAGTAAAGATAGCCTCTTCAACACACGGTGCTGGGAGAACTGGACAGATACATGCAAAAAATGAAACTTGAGCACCAACTTACACCATATACCAAAATAAATTCAAGATGGAGAAAAGACTTAAATATAAGCCATGACACCATTAAAGTCCTAGAGGAGAACATTGGCAAGAAAATCTCAGATATTCCACCCAGCAACATTTTTACGGATATGTCCCCTAGAGCAAGGAATATAAAGGAAAGAATAAACAGATGGGATCTCATCAAAATAAAAAGCTTCTGCATGGCTAAAGAAAACAGTATTAAATTAAAAAGACAACCAACTGTATGGGAAAACATATTTGCCAATAATACCTCAGACAAAGGTTTAATCTCCAAAATATACAAAGAACTTACACGACTCCACTCTTAGAAGACACCCAACCCAATTAAAAAATGGGCAAAGGACTTGAACAGACACTTCTCCAAGGAGGACATACAGAAGATCCAGAGACACATGAAGAGATGCTCAATATCGTTAGCTATCAGAGAGATGCAAATTGAAACCACAATGAGATACCACTCTATACTGGTCAGGATGGCCATCATAAGCAAAGCAACAAACAACAAATGTTGGAGAGGTTGTGGGGAACATGGGTCCTTAGTTCATTGTTGGTAGGATTGCAGACTGGTACAACCATTATGGAAAACAGTATGGAATTTTCTCAGAAAAATAAAAATCTACCTGCCTTTTGACCCAACAATTCCACTGCTAACATTATATCCTAAGAATGCTAAAAGATCAATATCAAAGAACCTATGCACCACAATTTTAATAGCAGCACAATTTCAAATAGCCAAGAGTTGGAAGCAACCTAGGTGCCCAGCAGTAAATGAACGGATCGAAAAATCGTGGTACATATACACAATGGAATTCTGTGCAGCAGAGAGAAAGAAGGAACTACTACCCTTTGCAACAACATGGATGGAACTGGAAAGCATTATGCTGAGTGAAATAAGCCAGGTGTTGAAAGACAAATACCATATGATCTCACCTTTAACAGGAAGCTAAACAACAAAACAAAGAAGCAAGGAGAAAAAAAACAAAGACACTGAAATAGAGAACAAGGGGACAGTGACCAGAGAGTAGAGGGAAGGGAATTTAAGGGACAAAAGGGGGAGGGATTTTGAGGAATAAATAGGAAGGACACAGGGATGAGAACTAATGGGGGTGGAAATGGGAGGGAGGTGGGGGTCACGGGGCGGGGAGGCTTGGATGGTAGAAATAGACAAAAAACTGTACTTGAAAAAGAACTAAATAAAAATTTAAAAAAGACGTAAAACAAAGGCTTTTTTAAAGATGAACAAGGTTAACAAACCACTAGCCATATCACTGTGAAAAAAAAGAGGATGCATATAATTAAAATTGGAAATGAAAATGGAGAAGTAACAACTGACACTAAAGCAATTAAAAGGATTGTGAGAAACATTATGAAAACTATATTGCAACAATGTAGACAATCTAGAAGGAATGGATACATTTCTAGAAATGTGGTCTTACAATATTAAATCAGGGACTTTTGATGGGCAGATTACAACTAGTGAAACTGAAGCAATAATAAAAAATTTCCCAGCAAACAAAAGCCTTGTACCAGGTGACTTTACAGGAGAATTTTACGAAACTTTCAAAGAACTAACACTTACCCTTCTCAAAATATTCCAAAAGAATTCAAGAGGAAGGAAACCTCCCAAGCTTGTTTCATATACTCAGCATTATTGTGATGTCAAAATCAGATAAAGACACTACAAAGAGAGAGAATTATAGAGCAATATCCCTGATGAACAAAGATGCCAAATACCTCAACAGAATATTCACAAACTGGATCCAGCAATATGTTTAAAAGATTATACACCATGGTTAAGTGGGATTTATTCTGGGAATATAAGGTTGGTACAATATACTCAAATCAATTAACATGATATATCACATTTAAAAAAAGATAAAAACCATATGATCATATCAATAGATGCAGAAAAGAATTTAGTAAAATTCAACACCCATTTATGATAAAAATACTCAGCAAAGTGGGAATAAAGGGGACATAACCTCAATGTATTATTGGTCATATATGACAAACCCACATTAACACCATACTTACCAAAATTACAAGCATTCCCTTAAGAATGGGAACAAGACAAGGATGTTCACTTTTATCACCCTTATTCAGCAGTCTACTGGAAGCCTTGTCTCAGCAATCAGACAAACAGAAGAAATAAAAGTCATCCAGCTGGATATGATAAGTAAAAATATAATTATTTGCAGATGATATGATACTACTGTCCATGGAAAACCCCAAAATTTCATCAAAAGGCTACTAAGTCTAATTAATGAATTTGTCAGAGCAGAAGGACACAAAATCAATGTTCAGAAATCGGTTGCCTTTCCATATAGCAATAATGAAACTACCTGAAAGAAAAACTAACAAAACTTCTGATTTACTATTGCAGCAACAGCAACAACTAAGGTATTTTGGATTAATTTAACTAAGTCAGTAAAAGACCTGTATTTGGAAAACTATAAGACATTGAAGAAAGAATTCAAGGAAGATACAAATAATTTAAAGCATATGCTATGTTTGTGGATTGGAAGAATTAACATCATACATGTGCATACTATCCAAGCAATCTATAAATTCACTTTGATTCCTACTAAAATACCAATGACTTATTTCACAGATCTAGAGTAAATATTTAAAAAAATATATGGAACCAAAAATAGCCCAAAAAGCCTCAGAAAGCTTGAGAAAGAAGAACAAAATTGGAGGTATCACAATACATGATATCAAACTATACTATAAAGCCATTATAATAAAGACAGACTGGTACAGACATAAGAACAGGCATACAGACCAGTGGAGCAGAACAGAGAGCCCAGAAATCAACTCACACGTTCATGGTGAATTAATATTTGACAAAGTAAATGAGATTACAATGGAGTAAGGACAGTTTCTTCATATATGGTGTTGGCGAAATTGGAGATACTAGTTACATGGAAAATAATGAAACTAGACCATCTATTTACACCATGCAGAAGAATACACTCAAAATGTTAAATGACTTAAATGTAAGTCATTAAACCATAACAATTCTAAATCAAAATTTAGTCAGTAAAATCTCAGAAATCCCTCATAGCAGTATTTTCCCCCATCTATCTCATAGGGCAGGGAAACAAAGAGAAAAATAAATCAGTAGGACTCCATCAAACTAAAAAGCTTCTGCACAGCCAAAAAAAAACCCATCAGAAAATTAACACTGGACTAACTGTATGGGAGAACATATTTGCCAATCATACTACTAGTAAGAGTTTAATTTCCAAAATATATAAAGAACTTATACAACACGAGGTGAACAAACAATCCAATTAAAAATTGGAGCCAAGGATATGAAAGGGATTCCAAGGAGGCCATGTAGAGGGCCAATAGACCTGAAAAAATGCTCAATGTTACTAATCATCAGAGTGATGGAAATTGAAACCATAATGAGATAGAATGGTTTTCATCAATAAATCAACAAACAACAAGGGCTGGCAAGGATGTGGAGAAAAGGGAACCCTAGTGCACTATTGGTGGGAAATGCAGACTGATGCAGCAACTGGAAAAATGGTATAGACTTTCCTAAAAAATATTAAAAACAGAACTTCCTTTTGACAAGCAATCCCACTTCTGGAAATATAGCCTAAGAAATCTGAAATATCAATTCAAAATAATATACGCACCTCTTTGTTCATAGCAGTGTTATTTACAACAGCCAAGATCAAGAAACAGCCCAAATGCCCATCAGTACATGAATAGATTAAAAAGCTGGGGTACATTTAAGCAACAGAATACTGTGCAGCCATAAGACTGCAGCTATTTAGAATTTATTAATGGTTTTTATTATTGTTCAAGTACAGTTGTCTCCATTTTCATCCTACCATGACTGCCCACCCCACCCATCCCCATACCCTACTCTCCAACCCACCCCCTTTAGCTTTGTCCATGTGTCTTTCATACATGTTCCTTGATCGCCTCCTCTATTATCCCTCTGCCCTTTCCTGTCTGGGAACTGTCAGTTGGTTCTTTATTTCAGCATCTCTGGTGGTATTTTGCTGCCTTGTTTGTTTAGTTGATTAGGTTCCACTTACTGGTGACCTCATACAGTATTTCTCTTTCACTGCCTGGCTTGTTTCACTTAGCATAATGCTTTCCATTCCACTCATGCAGTTTTGAAAGGTAGGGGCTCCTTCTTTCTTTCTCCTGCATAGTGTTTTATCGTGTAAAGGTACCACAGTTTTTTCATCCATTCATTTACTGTTGGGCACTTAGGTTGCTTCCAGCACTTTGCTATTGTGAATTGTGCTGCTATGCACATCGGGGTGCATAGGTTCTGTTGGATTGCTCTTTCAGCATTGTTAGTGTATAATCCCAATTGTGGTATTGCTAGGTCAAAAGGCAGTTTCAGTTTTAGATTTCTGAGAAAATTCCATATTGTTTCCTACAGTGGCTGCACCAGTATGCAATCCCACCAACAGTGCACTAGGGTTTCCTTTTCTCCACAGCCTTTCCAGCACTTGTTGTTTGTTGATTTGTTTATGATGGTCATTCTCACTGGTGTGAAGTGGTATCTCACTGTGGCTTTAATTTGCATCTCTCTGATGGCTAGTGAGGCTGAGTATTTTTTAACATGTCTCTGGACCCTCTGTATGTCTTCCTTGGAGAAATGTCTGTTCTGGTCATTTGCCCATTTGTTAACTGAGTTGTTTGTCTTCCTGGAGTGGAGCTGAGTGGGTTCTTTATATGCTTTGGAGATCAAACCCTTGTCTGAAGTATCATTTGCAAATATGTTTTCCCATACATTAGGTTCTATTTCCATTTTAATGCTCTTTTCTTTAGCTGTGCAGAAGTTTTTTTATTTTTTTTTAATTTTAAAAATTATTTTATTGTTGTTCAATTGCAGTTGCTGCGTTTACCTCCCCACCACTCCCCACACTCCAGCCAAACCCACCTCCCTCCCTTGCTTCCACTCCCCACTTGGTTTTGTCCATGTGTCCTTTAGTCTCATTTATTTATTCTTTCCTTTATTTCATTTACTTATTCTTTATTTATTCTATTCTTATTTATTTATGTCTCTTGCTCTAGGGGACATAATTGATGAAAATATTACTGTGTAAAATATCTGAGAATTTCCTGCCTATGTTATCCTCTAGGACATTTATGGTGTCACAATGTATATTTAAACCTTTTATCCTTGAATTAAACCTTGAATTTATTTTTGTGTATGGTGTAAGTTGGTGGACAAGTTTCTTTTCTTTTTTTTTTTTTTTTGCACATATCTACCCAGATCTCCCAATCCTATAAGAGGCTATTTTCACTGTATTTTATGCTTCTGCCAGTTTTGTAAAATACTAATTGACTGTAAAGACTTGGATTTATTTCTAGACTCTCTATTTGTTTCCATTGGTCTGTGTGTCTGTTTCTGTGCCAGTACCAAACTGTTTTGATTACAGTGGCCTGATAATATACTTTGATGTCAGATATTGTCATCCATCCTAGTTTGTTCTTTTTTTCTCAAAATTGCCATGGCTATTAGGGATTATTTATGGTTCCATATACATTTCTAAAATGTTTGTTCTATATATGTAAAATATGTCATTGGTATTTTAATATGGCTTGCATTGAATCTATTAACTGCCTTGGGTAATATTGAAAATTTAATGTTGTTGATTCTTCCAATCCATGAGCACAGTATATACTTCAATTTATTAGTGTCTTCCTGAATTTCTTTCTTAAGTGTTGTGTAGTTTTCTGAGTACAAGTCTTTACCACCTTGGTAAGGTTTATTCCTAGGTACTTTATTTTTCTTGTTGCTATAGCAAATGGGATTTTTTCTTTATTTGTTTCTGATCTTTCATAGATAGATAGATAGATGATAGATAGATGATAGATAGATATAGATAGATAGATATTTATTTATTTTTAGAGAGGGGAAAGGAAGGAGAAAGAGAGAGAAACATCAATATGTGGTTGCCTCTCATGTGCTCTGCACTGGAGATGTGGCCTGCAACACAGGCATGTGACCACAATCCAGGCATGTGCCCTAAGAATCAAGCTAGCGACCATTTGATTCACAGGCCTGTACTCAATCCACTGAGCTACACCAGCCAGGGCTTTTTAAAAAATCTTTCAATACTTCCGCCAAGATGGAGGCATAGGTGGATATGCTGTGCCTTCTCACACAACCAAGTTTAGAGACAATTTAATATTAGCAACAGAAAACACAGACAGAACACAGAAAATTGAACTTTTCGGAAGTCTGTTAACAACAAATTCTTCAGTCTGACCGGTAAGGGGCGAAACCAGCAGCTGGTGGAGCGGGGTTGCACAGGAAAACTGGGTCAGACAGACTCAGGCGCGCGGAATCCAGGCGCAGGGTTGGACGTAGTGAGTGACCGAGTGAGCGAGCGACCAGGCGAGCGACCTCGGGGGAGACAGCAGGGGAGCGGTACTGCGTGGTGACTGTGGTCATGCATTTGTGCACGGGTGGACAGGCGAGGCAAGCGGCAGGGAGGGTGCTGCGATTTCCCTGCTCTGACCCCACCTCCACATACAGAGTCATAACCCAGCAACTCTGAGTGGCCCGGCCCAGGTGAACCACCTAAGCCTCTGCTCCTCACCCAGCTGTGAGAAACAGCAGAGGGGGTCGCCATTTCCCAGTGATGACCACGCCCCCACATACAGGGTCACAACCCAGCGACCTGGGAGTCCAAGGTGCAGCTTCTCACACTTAAAGGGCGCGAACAGAACAAAAATGGCTCAAGAAGACCTCAAAGCCCCAGAGCCCATAGATCTAAGCAATGAAGAAATAGCAAAACTCTCAGACACACAGTTTAAAACACTGGTGATCAGGATCCTCACAGAACTGGTTGATTATAGCCACAAATGAGACAAATATATGAAGACGAAACTAATTGAAATGAATGGAATTGCACAGGAAATCAATAGCAATGAAAAGGAAACTGGGACTCAAATCAATGGAGTGGACCAGAAGAAAGCAAATAATGGCCAAACAGAAAAGAGTCAAGAAGCAAGAATTCAAAGAAATGAGGAGAGTCTTAGGAACCTCCAGGACATCTTTAAACGCTCCAACATCTGAATTATAGGGGTACCAGAAGGGGGAAAGGCACAGCCACCAGTGGAAAACTTATTTGAACAAATAATAAAGGAGAATTTCCCCAATCTGGCAAAGGAAATAGACATCCAGGAAATCCAGGAAGCTCAGAGAATACCAAATAAGTTGGACCCAAGAAGGAACACACCAAGACACATCATAATTATATTAGCCAAAATTAAAATGAAGGAGAGAATCCTAGAAGCAGCAAGAGATAAGGGGACAGTCACCTACAAAGGAGTCCCCATCAGACTGTCAGCAGATTTCTCAAAAGAGACCTTACAGGCAAGAAGGGGCTGGAAAGAGGTATTCCAAGTCATGAAATCCAAAGACCTACAACCAAGATTGCTCTATCCAGCAAAACGTTCATTTAGAATGGAAGGACAGATAAAGTGATTCTCAGATAAGATCAAATTCAGGGAGTTCATCATCACCAAGCCCTTATTATATGAAATGTTAAAGGGACTTATTGAAGAAAAAGAAGTTAAAGAAAATTGAACAGTGAAAGGACAACAAACTCAGTTATTAACAACCACACCTAAAACAAAAGCAAACTAAAAGGACAGCTAGATCAGGAGTGGAAACATAGAAATGAAGATCTCAAGGAGGGTGAGCAACAGGGGAGTGGGAGGAGGAGAAAGGGGGAGAAGGTGTAGAAAATAAGTAGCATAGACAGTAGATAGAAAATAGATGGGGGGGCAAGAATAGCATGGGAAATATCGAATCTAAAGAACTTGAGACACATGGTCATAAACTAAAGGGGGGGTAATGGTGGGGATGGGGGGCTAGGATGAAGGGGAATGAAAGGGGGAATAGAACAACTGTAACAGCATAATCAATAAAAAATAAAAAGATTAAAAAAATCTTTCATTGTCGGTGTATAAAAATGCCTTCAATTTCTGAATATTGAGTCTGTATCTATTTTTCCAACTTAACTTATTAGGTCAAGTACTTTTTTGTTGGAATCTATAGGGTTTTCTAGGTACACCATCATATCATCTGAAAACAGTGACAGTTTTACTTTCTCTTTTCCACTTTGGATGCCTTTTATTTTTCTTCCTACTTTGGTTTCTGTGGATAGGACTTCCAATACTATATTAAATAGAAGTGGTGAAAGCAGCATTCTTGTCTTAGTCTTAATCTTAGTAGCAAAGAATTTAATTTTTGCCTGTTGAGTATGATGCTAGCACTATGTTTCCAGTATATGGCTTTTATTATGTTGAGAAATGCTCTCTCTAATCCCACGTTGCTGAGTGTTTTTTTTTTATTATAAATGGGTGCTGTACCTTATCAAATGCTTTTTCTGCATCTTTATATGATCATATAATTTTGTCTTTTGTTTATATGATATATTATGTTTATTGATTTAAGAATGTGGTATCATCCTTGCATTGCCAGAATGAATCCCATTTGATCATGGTGTATTATCTTTTTAGTGTATTGCTGGATGCATTTTGCAAATACTTTGTTGAGGATTTTGGCATCTATGTTTGTTGTAGATTTCTCTGCCTGGTTTTAGGAATTGTATCTCAATCTCTAGTGGCTAAGGGTGAGAGACGACCTTTGGAATGCCAGCCACAGGAGATAAAGGTTGTCTCTGGTAGCAAACACCACCTCAGTTTCCTCTCCCTGCCCTCAAAGCTTGGCTGGAAGTCAGTGATGGGTAAGACCCCTCACAGAGGGGCCCAACCTAAGCCAGACTCGATCACTTGGGAGGCCTACATGGAAGGACTCAGGGGGCTGCAACAAAGAGCAATGGACTCTTGCCCCCCCCCCACCGGCTTTGACATAGCCCTAGTCCCCATGTTCTCTGGGAGAAGCACTTCCTGGCTCTAATCCCCTTAAGCCTGAATACCTGATGGAGAGAGGTGCAGCTCCTTGCCTTGCTAGAGCGTGTCCTGGAGAAAAATCTGGCATCACAAAGACTTGCTGATTAACCTGTGAAATCTGCTTTGCTAAGAGTGCTTTCATTCATATGATAAGGGTTCAAAAGGAAATGAATATGTCTCCCAAAGTTTCTGCAACTCTCTTGCTGACAGACACTGACTCATAGTAAGCCCTCGGATATCTTTGAAATGTTATCTACTGTTTCATTGTTGCCACCCTGTATTTCTGTATATTACAACCCAATAAAAGGCTATGGAGCAGGGGGCTCGGGACCTTTTTCTCATCAGAGAAACTGGCCAGTGCTAGCCTTTGTCTCCCCTGAGAAACTGGCCACTGCCCACTTTGCCTTCCCAAACAGATCACATCAGCATGTCTCAGTCATATTCACTTTCATCCCTGGCATCCGGGGGGACTTGCGAGAAAGTCACACCCACATATGTTCATCAGTAATATTGGCCTATAGTTTTCTTTCTTTGTTTATATTTATCTGATTTTGGAATTAATATGATGCTGGCTTCATAAAAGGTGTTTGGGAGTCTTCCCTCTTCTTGGATTTTTTTTAATAGTATTAGATGGACAGGTGTTAACTTTTCCTTAAATGCTTTGTAAATTCTCCTGTGAATCCATCCAGTGTGGGGCTTTTGTGTGCTGGGAAGTTTTGATTACGGCTTTGATTTCATTAACTGTTATTGATCTGTTCATATTTTCTGCTTCTTCATTCAGTTTTGGGAGATTATATTTCTCTATAATTTTTCCAATTCATGTAGGTTTTCAAATTTCTTGGCACACAGTTGTTCGTAGTAATTTCTTTTTTTTTTAACATCATACCGTTTTATTTGTAGTATCAGTATCTTATCAAACAATCAAATAATTCTTATTCCTCCCCTCTATCATTGCTCATCCATGCTATTTATGTATGAGCATACATAAGTATATGTATTTATATTCATACACATATAAATGCATGAGATTACATAGTATTATTTGATATTGGGTAGCATGGCTTCTCCCACATCATTCTTCTTTTTAGAGATTGCTGTGACTATCTAAGGTTTTCTGTGGTTCCATAAAATTTTATGGAATATTTTTTATTGAACTAACCCATAACAGTTGGTTTAAAATGATAAACTAACAATGTATTTGATTACATAGTAATTTCCTTAATCCTTTGTATCTCTTTGGTATCAATTGTAATCTTTCCTCTTTTGGTTCTGATTGTGTTTATTTGGGTCCTTTCCCTTTTTCTTCTTGATGAGTCTGCTTAAAGGCTTGTCAATTTTGTTTATCTTTTCAAAGAACCAGCTCCCGAATTTATTGATCCTCTGGATTGTTGCCATTTAATTCTGCTCTGACCTTGGTCTTTTCTTTCATTCTACTAGCTCTGGGCTTTGTTTGTTACTGTTCCTCCAGTTCTTGTAGTTGTAAGGTTAGGTTTTTATTTGAAATGTTTCCATCGCTTTTAGGTATTGCTATTAACTTCCCTCTCAGGACTGCCTTTCCTGTGTCCCATTAGTTTTGGAATGTTTTATGTTTATTTTCATTTGTTTCCAGAAACTTTCTGATTTCTCTCTTGATCCTGTTCTTAACCCATTCATTGTTTAATAGAATGCTATTCAATCTCTGAATTTGAGTGTGTTTGGGTATTTTCCTTGAGCTTGGTTTCTAGTTTCAGTCCCTTGTGGTCAGAGAAAATGCTTGATATGATTTGCATTTTCTTGAATTTGTCGAGGCTGGTTTTGTGTCCAATCATGTGGTCTCTCTTTGAAAATATTCCATGTGCATTTGAAAAGAGTGTGCATTTTGATTCTGTGAGATGAAAGGTTCTATATATATATATCAGTTCAGTCCATTTCATCTTGGACATTGTTCAATGCCACAATATCCTTGTTGATATTTTGTTTCGAAGATCTGTCTATTTTTGATAGTGGGGTGTTAAAATTCTCTAGTATAAGTGTATGGCTTTTCTCTTTTTCTTGAAGTCCTTCAACATTTTCCTTGTATATTTGAGTTCTCCTATGTTGGGTGCTTGTATGTTTGTAGTGTTTGTCTTGATTTATTCTTCCCCTGAGTATTTTGAAGTGTCCTTCAGTGACGCATGCACTGGCTTGCAGTACCCGCGGTGTCATGGATGAGGCATGAGACAAATTCACACGGACTACTGATTCCTGTGGTGGAAATGGGACTACACAGCTACACCCTCAAAGGGGGGTGCCTCGGAGTGGCCTGGCAACTCTCTCTAGGGGAGAGCGTGTGCACCCTTGCCTAGACAAGCTTTTATTTATTTATTTTTGCACAGGGTTTTCATTAGGGCTTCTTCTAAATTGGGGTCTATCAGCTAAAAGGCTATACAACTGTGGGAAAATAAATTCATTTTTTGCTCAGGCCTCTATCATTTAACTAAAAGCAATCAATTCTAGCAAAGTAGGCTTCACAGGATTGTTAGGAATTCTTTCTTTTTCCAGACCACCCCAGATTCCACTCTAGCTGGCAAGGGGCTGTACTGCCTTTTCCAGCACAGGTTTTCAGGCTTAAGTGGATTAGAGCCAGGAAGCACTTCTCCCAGACAGAAATGGGCATTGGGCTATGTCAGAATAGCCAGGGGGCGAGGGTCCATCACTTCATTTTTGTTGCAGCCCCCCGCCCCCGAGTTCTTCCATGATGGCCTCCCAAGTGATCATGTCTGGCTTAGGTTGCCCCCCCTCTGAAGGGTCTTACCCATCATAGACTATCGACCATGCTTTGGGGGCAGGGGGATGAAGCGTTTGCTACCAGAGACAACCTTTGTCTCTTCGTGGCTCACATTCTGGAGGTTGTTCACTCAGCCTTAGCCATGGGAAATGGTTACAATTCCTGAAACCTGGCAGAGCAGTTCCCAACATGTCAGTGTCTCTTTGTGGCTTTTGTTTTGAAGTCTATTTTGTCTGACATAAGTATTGATACTCCAGCTTTTTTTCCCTGTCCATTTACTTGGAGTATTTTTTTTCTATCCCTTCACTTTCAGTCTGTATAGGTCTTTTACTTTATGAGGTGGTTCTCTTGTAGACAGCATTTTTCCAGTTCATCTTTTCTTATCCATTCAGCTACCCTATGTCTTCTGATTGAAGGATTTAATCCATTAACATCTAAGGTTTTTATTGATAGGTATTTATTAAGTCTATCCCATTTGTATCTGTCTCTCTCTCACTCCCTTTCTCTTCTTATAGTGGTACCTTTAGCATATGTTGTAGTACTGGTTTGGTGAAGGTGTGTTCTGTCAGCCTTCTTTTGTCTGGGAAACTCCTTATTTCACCTCCAATTTTAATTGAGCGGCTTGCTGGGTAGAAGTCTTGGTTGTAGGCCTTCACTTTTCATTACTTGAAATATTTCTTGCCATTCTCTCCTGGATTGGAGTATTTCTGTTCGGAAACAAGCTGCTAGCCTTTTTGGAGCCCCTTTATATGTTACTTCTTGTTTCTCCCTTTCTGCTTCGAAGATTCTGTCTCGATCTTTGAAACTTGGCATTTTTAATTATGATCTGTCTTGGAGAAGGCCTCTTTGGGTTCATCTTGGACCCTCTGTGCTTTCTGAACTTCTGTGGTTTTTCCTCTCTCCAGGCTCAGAAAGTTTTCTGTTACTATTTTTTCAAAGAGTCTCTATCCCTTGTTCCTTTTCTTCTCCTTCTGGTATTCCTATGATTCTAATGTTGTTGCTTTTTCTGTTATCTCGGAGTTCCCTTTGGCTAGCTTCATATTTATTGAGACTTTTTTTCATGCAGCTGCTCCACCTCGGTGTTTCTTTCTGCCTTGTCTTCCCACTTACTAATTTGGTCCTCTGCTTCATCCAGCCTGCTTATAATTTCAAGTGTGTTTTTTTTTATTTCAGAGATTGTATTTTTTATTTCTTCCTGGGTTTTGTTTACAGTTTCTATTTTCTTTTCATTCTGTTGTAGTTCTCACTCAGTTCCTTGTATTTGTCTTTGAGTTTCTTGAGCATCCTTATAACCATTATTTTGAATTCTATATCTGATAGTTTGCTTATCTCCATTTTATTGAGCTCTTTTGGTGGGAGTCTTCCATTCCTTTTGATTACAGGGTCTTTTTTTTTGTTTCCTCATTTTAGGTGACTCTTTTTTTGTTTCTGTGCTTTCTAATGTTTCTCTTTGCAGGCTGTCTTTGTAGGGTGAACTTCTATGGTAGGAGTTGTATGGGATTCAGTGATGTGGTCTTTGATCTCCATGCCTGGATGCTCTACAGTTGCTCTTTCTTCTGTTTGTATAGGTTCTCTTGTTGTACTTGGGTTTTTACCCATTGGTGGTTCCTTTGTTCTTGAGTTCTCTCCTCCAGCAGGTATACTGGTGTTTACAACTCCTACCTAATCTTGTATGTGATCGGTAGCCGGGGAAGGCAAAATGGATTAAGACAGCAGGAGCATATTCAATGAAATTTAAAGTACCAACAAGAAGAGAAGAGGTAGGAGATCCTTTGGAGAAGTATAATATTAATTGTGATATTTCACCCAACTAGCCACTTTTTATAAAAGTTGAAAAAAGTGTTAAGAGTCTTATTAGAGGGGAGAAGAAATGTGATCTGGATCCAGAAAAGAGAGTACTTGTGCAAGGTTAAATGGTGAAATATAGTGAGAGTAAAGGATACAGAGTAGGCATAGTGTACTAGAGAGCAGAATTAACCATGACAATAATAAAGCTTAGGAAGATAGTGAAATGGACTAAGACCAGAAAGGGGACTGGTGTAGTATTTACAATAATATGGAACAAAAATTATTTATAATAATGTTGAAACCACAATAATATGATAATAAATATATGATCTGGATAAAAATAATAGAAAGTTAGAAAGTACATGACCAAGAGTAGTGTGTTTTTGGGACATGAGTGAAGTGAAAGAAGGAAAATTAAAATGCAATATGAAAGAGAGAACAAAGAAATCCAGTCAAACAATGGAATTAAACAAAATGAAGAAAACTAAGCAGGAAGAAGAGAAATAAAAATACTAATAAAATAAGTAAAAATAATGAAAAAATAAACAAATAAAAAATAAAATGCAAGTTCTACAGAAGAGAAAGTTGTCTCAGTTTCTCAGTTGTTGGCTTTAGCCTTGTAATCCCTCTGTGGATTTCTCTGTCATCCTTTCACAGCTACAGGTCTTACTGTCTCACACTTGGAAGGAAAAAAAAAGCTTACTGCTGACTTTAAACCTGCTGGTCTTCCTGGATGCTTCAAGCAGAAGGGGGCTTAGCTTAGCTTTTCTCCCTTCCTGCAGTTTTGTGAGAATGGGGTCAGGCCTGGGCTACAATATTCACAGTTGCCCAGCCTCCAACCCAAGTTGCACATGTGCTGCTGGGACCCCACTGCCCATTTGCACCAGGCCGGTGCTTTTAATCCTCCAGTTGTACCTCCTGTGAGGTGCACTGATTAGGAGCAACTTACACCCCACCTCCTCCCTCTTTGCTAGCCTCTGTGCTGCGTGCTCTCAAAGTCCCTTCAGAGCAGTTCAGCTTTCCCACTAAATTAAGTCTCTCTGGGGACCGCCAGCTCCCTGAGCCCTGCTGCCCTCTGAATGGTCAGTGTGGTGCGTGACACCCCTCCTCCTCTTCCCTCTTCAGGAGCCCAGCCTCTGCTCAAGAGTCCTTTAAACAGTGGCTGAGGGCCTTTTTTGTGTGTAAAATCCTCTTGTTTAAGCCCAACTCTCTGACCAATCTCAAAACTATCCAGGTCAGGGTCTGACACAGCCTAACTCTTCTCCCTTTTCCAGGTGTCACCCTGCTCCCCAGTTTCTCTGTTAGTGACCTATCCAGTGACCACAGTCTCAGGGGACAAATACCACCTCTGTGCATCTCCAACTTGTCTTTATTGCCCACATCCCACTGACCCCCACCCTGTGACTTCTAAAATCCAGATCTCTCCTAGGAAGGCTAGGTGTTCAGCTGATCACAGGGGCAAGTTGGCTCTACTCCTACCTACCTCACCACCATCTTCCTATTTACCACATTCTTTCTGACTTTATTGAAATTGGCTAATTTAAATATTATGCATCTTGGATTTAAAAATTTGTTCTTTTAATTTCTTTTTTTTTGTTTATTTTAATTTTTCTTCCTAAAATGCTTTCATTTTATCCTTCTCTATATACATTAGCCAGGTCCCAGATTTGAAAGTTTACCATAATATAAGCTCAGCAGTCCTGCTCAGAACATTTAACAGATTCTATCAGTTTCCCTTTTCCTATCTCCTACCTTCACCGAAGTCCAACTCACGTTCCCTGTCCCATTCTCAGGGAACTGCTCAGAGGAGCAGAGCAGAGATAGAAGCCTGAGCTCAATCTCCCCTCCCACCCTTCTCTCCCCAACTACAAGAAAGCAAGCCTGGATAGAAAAGACCTGGATTCCAGAGTGAGATGTTGGCTTGTTTCCACACATAGATTGGGGGAGGGGAAGACTTTCTCAACATAACTACTGTTTTGTTCACATTTGGGTATGTGTTGTCCCAGAGCCTGGGTTTGCTATGCCTTCAATTAACTAGGGAGGAGAGAAATGTGAGGACACTAGTAGGGGTCCACAGATATCATGGAGGCCAGCCGCTGCCACATCACTAAAGAGTGCCTGGATCTTTGCGGGTGGTTTTGCATGGTGAGGACCATACTGCCACCCTTCTAGAATACCGTGTCATAAGGGCCTTCTCCAAACACCATAGCATATAACACACAGCCTAAGGACCAGACATCAATCTGCACATCTGTGACATAGTGGCTCTGCACTGAGAAGAGATCTAGGGCCAGGTAGGAGATGATAAACTGCTGGGGGCCTAGTTCTGTAAGGCCATAGCCTGGCAGAAGCCTTCCACATGGATGCATGCTTGATTAATGGAACCCAAGTTCATTACAACAAGCTTCCTCTCATCTCCAAGTAGGTACTGGTGTGTTTTAAGTCACTTTGGGCACAACCCCAGGCATGGATTTCATGAAGGCCTCTATAGATACCCAGCAGCAAATAAAGGATTTGATCTTCAGTCAAGAAGTTACCTTTGTCTTTCAGACTTTCTGTCTCATTACACAGCTACCTCTCTTGAAGAAGAGCACAGCCAGGACTGGTGTTGTGTCCTGCTCTCTCAGACAGTAAGCCATAAGGCAAATGATGTTTGGGTGATGGAAGAGGTCATGTGTATCTGCTTCTCACTGGGCCTTCTCCCAGCCCTGCCTTCCCCCTGTTTCTGGATAAAGAGGTAGTACTTATTGTCAATGATGACAGTTCCCTGAGAGCAGATATACAGTGTGTGGCCTGTGATGTCTAAGTCATCTTCCTTGAGGTCTGTCTGAGGCTGCCACAGGGGTTTGTCCAGCTTGAGTGGCCTCTTCCAAGGATGTTCTGGGGGGTCTAGCAGATCATGCTGGCTTGGGCTGGAGGTAATTTGTTTTTGAAGTCACTTTTTTCTTAATAATCTTACTATTTAAAATGTTTTTTCCAAATACCATTTCAAATAAGTTTTCTTCACAATTAATAGATAACCTAATTGAAAAATTTGAGCATACAAAATTTGAATTTATAATTATACTGATGTATTTTGTTCTTTATTTAGTATTACTTACTGTGTTTATACAAAGATTGTAGTTCTTTTCTGCTGCACATATACAAACTAGAGATTTACTTTTATTAAAAGGATTTTTGGACCATACACTTGATAATATAGTCTTAGAGTAACTATAAAGGTTGCAACCATATTAGGTTCCAGTTTAATGAAAGATGACCTGTCTACTACTATATTCAGCACTTAAATTCTATAGTTAAGCAATGGCTGAAAATTCCATTAGGAACAAGAATATGAAACCAGGGCAATTAACTTATTATAAATATGAAACTGTACTTGATAGTACTGCAACACAATCTGATATTTGGGCGTTTCAGTCTAAATCAAAGAATTTCAAGAAATTTAATTACAATCAAACTTTTTTGAAGAAAGGAAATATATTCCCTGAGAACTGTTCTCTCTTTGTTTCTTTCTTCCATCTTTCCTTCTCTTCTTTCCCTTCCTCTCTCCCCCTCCCTTCCTGTCTCTCTGTCTTTCTTTAAGAAATATTTATTTAGTTTCTTCTCTGTGTAAGACCCTGAGCTAAACATTTGTAGCATGTAACATTTATAGGTTTCTAAGGATTAATAAATACCATTACCTGTTTTAAGTCTGTTAAAACCAGCCGGATAATTTTTTAAATCCTGTTTATTACATAATCACAGTGCTGCATCTGATTCTTAACATTTTCTCATATATTTGTCACTTTTAATTATCCCTTAATCTTTTCAATTAAGACTTTATTTTTAGAACAATTTCAGTTCCATAGGAAAATTGAAAAGGTACAGGCATTTCCTAAATACTCCCTACCCCCACACATGCCTAGCCTCCATTATCAACATCCCCCACCAAAGTTACAATAAATCATATACCCTTGTTAAAACTGATGAACCTACATTGACATTATAATCACCCAAAGTTCATAGTTTACATAAGGGTTCACTTTTGATGTTGTACATCCTGTGGGTTGGAATAAATATGTAATGAAATGTACAATATCTATCATTATGTTATCATACAAAGTAGTTTCCATGCCCTAAAAATCCTCTGTGCTCTGCCTTATTTATCCCTCCCATAGCCACTGGTAACTACTGATTTTTTTTACTGTCTCCATTGTTTTGTCTTTTCCATGTCATGTAGTTGGAATCATACAGTATGCAGCCTTTTCAGATTGATTTCTTTCCATTAGTAACATGCACTTCCGTTTTTTTCCATGACTTTTCATAGCTTGTTATTTCTTTTTCACACTGAATAATATTCTATTGTCTGGAAGTTCTATAGTTTGTTAATCTAAAATTGTGGTCCTGGCATTGGCATTAACTATGTTTGAGATCTTAGATAAGTCTCCTCAAGACACCTTCCCAGCTCTTGGAAACCACTATAGTATTTTCTGTTTATATGGATTTCCTTATTCTAGATGTCTCATATATAGAATAGTACAATATTCAACTTTCATATCTAGCTTTATTTGCTTAGTGTAATATTTTCAAAGTTCATCCATGTTATAGCATGCACCAGTATGTTGTTCTTTTCATATGGCTAAATAATATTCCACTGTATAGATGTACTATATTTGTTTATCTATTCATTAATTGATGGACACTTGGATCATTTCCAATTTGGGGCTGTTGTAAGTAATGCTTTAGTGAGCATTAACAAAAAAACATTTATGTTTTTGTTTGAAAAACATTTTTTCTTGTTATATCATTTTATTTTATTTTTTATTTAATTATTGTTCAAGTACAGTTTTCTGTCTTTTACAGAAGAACAGAAATTCTCTCTGAATTAAAAATTCTCTCACATATACACTTTGGACTCATACAGTAACATCATATGTAAATTTTCAGGAACTGCCAAGTTGTTATCCAAAGTGGACACACCACTTTACAATCCCACTAACAATGTAGGATAATTGCACTTATTATAGTCTTTTTTAATTTTAGCCATCTTAGAGGGTGTGAAGTAGTATTTCACTGTGTTTTAATTTTTGTTTTCCTAATGATGAATGATGTTGGCAACTTTTTCTGTGCTGACCATTTCTTCTCTGGAGTAATACCTTTTCAAACTTGTGCTCATTTGAAAAATTGGGTTACATAAATTTTTATTGTTGAGTTATAAGAATTCTTTATGTGTTTTGGAGTACTAGTCTGATCAGATCTATAATTTAAAAATATTTTCTCCATTTATGTGGCTTATTTTCTTCATTTCTTTATGATATCCTTTGAAGCACAAAATTTAAAATTTTGACAAAGTCCAGTTTCTTCCCTCTTCCTTCCTTCCTTCCTTCCTTCCTTCCTTCCTTCCTTCCTTCCTTCCTTCCTTCCTTCCTTCCTTCCTTCATTTCTTCCTTCCTTCCTCCTTCCCTCTCTCCCTCCCTCCCTCCCTCACTTGTGTTTTTGATGCCAAGTCTAATAAATCATTGCATCATGTGGAGGTCACAAATATTGACTCTTATCTATTCTAAGAATTTTGTAGTTGCAGCTCTCATACTTAGCTATATGATTCAGTTTGATTTAATTTTTATGTATCTTGTGAGGGAGGGGTCCAAGCTCATTATTTTTCATTTGTATATCCAGTGCTGCCAGAAACATTTGTTGAAAATACGATTCTTTTATCATTGAATTTTCTTCCCTTATTAAAAATTAATTGGCAATAAATGTAAGAGCTTATTTCTATACTGTCAATTTTATTTCATTAGTCTACATGTCTATCCTTATGTTGGTATTATATTGTCTTCATTATGTAGCTAAGTATTACATTTTATTTTTTAACTATTCTACTTTTCAGTTATAGCTGACATTCAATATTATATTAGTTTCAGGTGTACAGCATAGTGGTTTGACATTTATGTAACTTACAAAGTGATCTCCTGGTAAGTCTAGTACCCATAGGGTACACATAGTTATTAAAATATTACTAACTATATTCCCTACTTGTACTTTATACACCTATAATTATTTTGTAACTGCTAATTTGTACCTCTTCATCCCTTCACCTTTTTCATCTCCCATCTGGCAACCACCAGTTTGTTCTCTGTATCTATGAGTTTATTTCTGTTATGTTTATTCATTTATTTTGTTTTTCAGACTCTAAATATAAGTGAGATCATATGGTATTTGTCTTTCTATTTCTGACTTATGTTACTTAGCATAATATCGTCTCAGTCCATGACTGTTGTCACAAAAGGCAACATTTCATTTTTTAAAAATATTTATTGTATTTTCCATTACCATTTAGTATCTTTATATTCCTCCTCCATCAATCACTCATGTCCATGAGTCATTTCTTCATTATATTTTATGTTTAACTAGTATTTCACTGCATATGTATACCATCTCTTCTTTATCAATGAACAGTTAGGTTGCTTTCATATCTTATTTATAATAAATAATTCTGAAATGTATATAGAGGGGTATATGTCATTTTAAATTATTGTTTTGAATTTCTTCTGATAAATGCCCATAAGTAGGACTGTTGTATCATATGGTAGTTTTATATTTAATTTTTTGAGGTACATCCATAGTGTCTCCCATATTTCCCACAACAATTAGCAATTCCCCCTACAGTGCATATAGTTCCCTTTTCTTTACTTCCTCTCCAACACAGTTTGTTAATTAATTTATTTTTTTAAAGATTTTATTTATTTATTTTTAGAGGGGAAGGGAAGGAGAGAGGGAGAGAAACATCAATGTATGGTTGCCTTTCGTGCGTCCCCTGCTGGGAACTGGCCTGCAGGGAACCTGCCTGCAACCCTGGCATGTGCCCTGACTGGGAATCGAACCGCGATTGTCTGGTTCGCAGGCCCGTGTTAATTTATTGATAACAGCTATTCAGCTGGTGTGAGGTTATATCTCACTGTAGTTTTAATTTGCATTTCTCTGATGATTAGTGACCTTCAGCATATATTTTTAAGTCTATTGGCCATTTCTGTGCCCTCTGTGGGGAAATGTCTATTTAGGTCCTCTGTCCATTTTTTTAATTGGATTTTTGTTTTTTGGTGTTAAGTTGTATAAGTCCCGTATATATTTTAGACGTTAACAGCTTATGAATATATCATGGGCAAATATGTTTTCTCATTCAGTAAATTTTCTTTTTGTTTTGTTAATTGTTTTCTTTGCTGTGCATTAACTTTTTAAGTCTTTAATCCATTTTGAGTTTATTCTTGTACACAGTGAAAGAGGGTGGTCTAATTTCATTTTTTAATATATCTGTTTTCCTACCACCATTCATTGAAGACACTGTATTTGCTTACCTGTATATTCATTTCTACTTTGATATAAATTAATTGACAATATAGGCATGAGCTTCCTTCTGGTATCTCTCTTCTGTTCTATTGACCGCTCTATTTTTTCCAGTACCATGATGTTTTGATTACCAATATTTAGATATGGCCTAAGTGCATGAATTATTTTGAATTAGTGTTTTGGAATATTTAGGATATATTCCTATAAGTGGGATTACTGGGTCAAGAGTCAGGTCCCCATTTTAAATTTTTTGAGTAAACTCCATATGTTTTCCACAGTAACTGCACCAGTCTGCATTGCCACTGACAGTGCACTAAGGTTCCCTTTTCTCCACATCTTCTTTTATTCTTGTTTGCTGATTTATTGACAGTAACCATTCTGGCAAGTGTGAGGTGATATTTTATTGTAGTTTTAATTTGAACTTCTCTGTTGATTTGTGATGCTGAGCATTTTTTCATATGTCTATTGACCATCTGTGTGTCCTCTGTGGAGAAGCGTCTATTCAGGTCCTTTGCCCATTTTTTAAAAAAAATTTGGATTGTTTGTCTTCCTGGTGTTGAGTTCATATATTTCGGAAATTAAAGTCTTACTAGATGTATCATTGGCAAATACATTCTCCCATACAGTGTATTGCTTTTTTATTTTGTTGATTTTTTCCTTTAGCTGTGCAGAAGCCTTTAATTTGATATGGTCCTGTTAGTTTGTTTTTCATTTGTTTCCATAGCATTATGAGATATATCAAAAAATATTGCTATGTGAGATGTCTGAAACTTTACTGGCTGGCTATGTTTTCTTCTAGAATTTTTGTGGTCTCATGACTTGCTTTTAAGTCCTTTAATTATTTAAGTATATTCTTGTGCATGGTATAAGTTGGTGGTTCAGTTTTATTTTTTGCATGTACCTATCTAGTTTTTCCAACACCATTTACTGAAAAGGCTTTCTTTACTCCATTGTATGTCCTTGCTTGCTTTATCAAATATTAATGGACCATAAAGGTATGGGCTCTCTTATCTGTTCCATTGATTTGTATACCAGTTCTTATGCCAATACCAGGTAGTTTTTTAAATTACATTGGCCATATAGTATAGTTTCATAACAGGTATTGGGGTACCTCCAACTTTTGTTTTTCAAAGTTGCTGAGTCTATTCAGGGTCTTTTCTGGTTCCATACAAATTTTTGGAATATTTTTTCTAGATCTGTGAAATTTGCCACTGGTATATTAATAGGAATTGTATTGACTGCTATTGGTGGTCTAGATATTTTAATTCTTCCAACCCATGAACAAAGTATAGGCCTTCACTTGTTTGTAACTTCCTCAATTAATTCCTTCAGTGTCCTTCACTTCCCAGTACAGGTCTTTTACCTTATTAGTTAAATTTATTTTATTTTATTTTTTTTATAATATAAAAATCACTATTTTATTTTTTTAAAAATATTTTATTTATTTATTTTTCGAGAGAGGGGAAGAGAAGGAGAAAGAGTGGGAGAGAAACATCAATGTATGGTTGCCTCTCATGGGTCCCCTGCTGGGAACTGGCCTGCAACCCAGGCATGTTCCCTGACTGGGAATCGAACCGCGATACTCTGGTTCGCAGGCCCGCGCTCAATCCACTGAGCTACGCCAGCCAGGGCTAAATTTATTTCTAAGTCCTTGTTTATTTTGATGCAATAGTAAAAGGAATTGTTTTGCCAAATTTATTTATTAGATCTTGTAATTTTTTAGTGGAGTCTTTAGGATTTTCTGCATACAGTATCTTATCTGTGAATAATGACAGTTTTACTTATTTCTTTGCAATTTGGGTGCCTTTTATTTCTTCTTTTTGTCTAATTGCTGTGGCTAGGATACCTAGTATTGTGTTAAATAAAAGTGGTGAAAGTAGACTTCTCTGTCTTGTTCCTGATCTTAAGAGAAACACTTAATTTTTGCCCATTGAGTATGATTTTGGTTGTAGAATTTTTTATATATGCCTTTTATTATGTTGATATATTATCCCTCTATTTACACTTTGCTGAGTGTTTCTTTTAAAACTTTATTTATTTATTTTTAGAAAGAGAAGAGTGAAAGGGGAAAGGGAAGGAGAAAAACAGATGTTTGAGAGAAACACAGATTGGCTGCTTCTCACATGCATCCAACTGGAGATGTGTCTCACACCTCAGACTTGTGCCCTGATTGGGAATCGAACTGATGACCTTTCAATTCACAGGCCAGTGCTCAGTCCACTAAGCCACACCAGCCAGAGATGTGGAGAGTTTTTATTATAAATGGGTGCTGGATTTTATCAAATACTTTTTCCTGCATCTATTGATATGATCATTATGATTTTTATCTCCCAATTTTTATGTAATGTATCACAGTAATTGATTGTGAATATTTTACTAACCTTGCATTTATGGGATAAATCCCAGTTCATTATGTTGCATGATTTTTTAAAAAATTATTTTAATTGTTTAAGTACAGTTTTCTGTCGTTTATTGCCATTCCAGGCCACCCCACACTGCTCTTCACCTCCCTCTTCCACAACCCTAGTTTTTGTCCATGTGTCCTTTACACTTGTTCCTGTAAATCCTTTCCCTTTTTCCCTGAAATTCCCTCCCCTCTACCCTCTGATCACTATCAGCCTGTTCTCTATTTCAGTGTCTTTGGTTATATTTTGCTTGCTTGTTTGTTTTGTTGTTTAAATTCCTGTTAAAGGTGAGATCATATGGTACTTGTCTTTCACCACCTGGCTTATTTCACTCAGCATAATGCCTTCAACTTCCATCCACGCTGTTGCAAAGGGTAGTAGCTCCTTCTTTCTTTCTGCTGCATAGAATTCCATTGTGTAAATGTACCATCATTTTTGGATCCATTCATTTACTGATGGGCACCTAGGTTGCTTCTAGCACTTAGCTATTGTATATTGTGCTGCTATGAACATTGGGGTGCACAGTTCTTTTGGTTTGGTGTTTTACTGTTCTTAGGATATAATCCTAGCAGTGGAATTGCTGGGTCAAAAGGCAGGTCGATTTTTAGTTTCCTTAGAAAATTCCATACTGTTTTCCATAGTGGTTGTACTAGTCTGCAATCCCACCAACAGTGAACTAGGGTCCCCTTTTCTCCACAACGCCTCCAACACTTGTTGTTTGTTGCTTTGTTTATGATAGCCATTCTGACTGGTGTAAGGTGGTATCTCATTGTGATTTTAATTTGCATCTCTCTGATAGCTAACGATATTGAGCATCTCTTCATGTGTCTCTGGATCTTCTGTATGTCCTCCTTGGAGAAGTGTCTGTTCAAGTCCTTTTCCCATTTTTTAATTGGGTTGGTTGTCTTCTTAGAGTGGAGTCTTGTAAGTTCTTTGTATATTTTGGAGATTAAACCTTTGTCTGAGGTATCAGTGGCAAATATGTTTTCCCATACAGTTGGTTGTCTTTTTAATTTAATACTGTTTTCTTTAGCCATGCAGAAGCTTCTTAATTTGATCAGATTCCATTTGTTTATTCTTTCCTTTATATTCCTTGCTCTACAGGACATATCAGTAAAAATGTTGCTGCATGAAATAGCTGAGATTTTCCTGCCTATGTTCTGCTCTAAGACTTTAATGGTGTCACAGCTTATATTTAAGTCATTTAACCACCTTGAATTTATTTTTGTGTATGATGTAAGTTGGTGCTCGTTTCATTTTTTTGCACGTAGCTATCCAGTTCTCCCAATGCCATTTGTTGAAGAGGCTATCTTTACTCCATTTTATGTTACTGCCCCCTTTGTCAAATACTAATTGACCCTAGAGACTTGGCTTTATTTCTGGGCTCTGTTCTGTTCCATTGGTCCATGTTGCTGTTTTTATGAGAGTATCAAGCTGTTTTGATTTGAGTGGCCTTGAATATAGTTTGGTAGCAAGTATTGTGATCCCTCCTACTTTGCTCTTCTTTCTCAAAATTGCAGCTGCTATTCTGGGTCATTTATAGTTCCATTTAAATTTTTGAAGTGTTTGTTCTATGTCTGCAAAGTATATCAATAGTACTTTAATAGGTATTGCATTGATTCTGTAAATTGCTTTGGGTATATGGACATTTTGATTATGTTAATTCTTACAATCCCTGAAGGGGGTATATATTTCCATTTGTCTGTGTGTTCCTTGATTTCTTTCTTCAGTGTTGTGTGGTTTTCTGCATCCAGGTCTTTTACCTCCTTGGTTAGGTTTATTTCTAGGTTTTTTATTTATTTATTTTTTGCTATATCAAATGGGATATTTTTTCTTGATTTCTGCTTCTGGTTGTTAATTGTTTGCATACAAAAATGCCATTGATTTCTGGATATTGACTTTGTATCCCTCTGTTTTGCCAAATTCATTTATTAGGTTGAGCAGTTTCTTGGTTAAGTCTATGCAATTTTCTATGTACACTATAACGCAAACTGCAAACAATGACCGTTTTGTTTCCTCCTTTCCAATTTGGATGCCTTTTATTTCCTTTTATTATCTGATTGCTGTAGCTAAAACTTCCAATACTATATTGAATAGAAGTGCTGAAAGTGGACAACCTTCTCTTGTTCTTGATCTTAGTGGAAAAGCTTTTAGTTTTTTCCCATTGAGTATGATGTTGGCTGTAGGTCTCTCATGTATGGCCTTTATTATGTTGAGGAATGGGTCCTCTAATTCCACTTTGGTGAGTGTTTTTATCATAAATGGGTGATGTACCTTATCAAATGCTTTTTCCAAATCTGCTGATATAATCATGTGATTTTGTCTTTGCTTTTGCTTATGTCATGTATTACATTTACTGATTTGCAAGTATTGAATCATCCTTGCATCCATGGGATGAATCCCACTTGTTCATGGTGTATGATCTTTTTGATATATTGTTGGATGCGATTTGCCCATATTTTGTTGAGGATTTCAGTGTCTGTGTTCATCAGCAATATTGGCCTGATTTTTTTCTTTGTTGTGTCTTTATCTGGTTTGGAGATTAGGATGATGCTGGCTTCATGAAAGAGTTTGGGGTCTTCCATCATTTTGGACTTTTTGGAATAGTCAGTGAAGGATAGGGATTACTTCTTCCTTAAATGCTTTGTAGAATTCTCCTCTGAAGCATCTGTTCCAGGGCTTTTGTGTGTGGGATTTTTTTGATTAGTTCTTCAATTTCATCTGCTCTTATTGGTCTGTTCAGGCTTTCTGCTTCTTCTTCATTGAGTTTGGAAGATTATATTTTTCTAGAAATGTGTCCATTTCACCTAGGTTTCCAAATTTCTTGGCATACAGTTTGTCATAGTAATTTTTTACGATCCTTTGTATTTCTGTGGTGTCAGTTGTAACCTCTCCTCTTTTATTTCTGATTGTATTTATTTGCATCCTCTCTATTTTTCTTGATGAGCCTGCTTAAAGTCTTTGTTTATCTGCTTAAAGTCAATTCATTTATCTTTCCAAAGAACTAGCTGCTGGATTCATTGATTCTTAGAATTGTGCTTTTAGTCTTTATGTCATTTAATTCTGCTCTGATCTTGGTTATTTCATTTCTTATACTAGCTCTGGGCTGTCTTTATTGTTGTTCCTTGAGATCTTGTAGGTGTAGGTTAGGTTGTTTCTTTGAAATGTTTCTATATTTTTTAGGTAGGCCTGTATTACTATGAACTTCCCTCTCAGGACTCTGTTTGCTGTGTCCCATAAGTTTTTTGTCGTTGTGAGTTCATTTTTGTTTGTTTCCAGAAACTTTCTGATTTCTTCCTTGATCTCATTATTAACCCATTCATTGTTTAATAGCATGCTATTCAATCTTCATGATTTTCAGTGTTTTGGGTTCTTTCTCTTGGGGATGGTTTCTAGTTTCAGTCCCTTGTGGTCAGAGAAAATACTTGGTATGATTGCAATTTTCTTGAATTTGTTGAGGCTTGTTTTGTGTTCTCTCATGTGGTCTATCCATGTGCATTTGAAAAGAACGTGTATTTAGCTTCTTTTGGATGAAGGGCTCTCTATATATCAGTTAAGTCCATTTAATCTAAGGCATTGTTCAGTACCACAATATTTTATTGACATTTTTTGTGGTAGATCTGTTAATTTTTGACAGTGGGGTATTAAAATCCGAAGTCATCTAAGATTTTCTGTATGTATTTGGGTGCTCCTGTTTCAGGTCCATATATATTTACAATGTTTATGTCTTCTTGGTGGATTCTTTCTTGGAGTATTATGAAGTGACTTTCTAGGTCTTTCTTTATGGCCCTTTTGTTGAAGTCTATTTTGTCCGATATGAGTATTATTCTCCTGGCTTTTTTTTTTCATGTCTGTTTGCTTAGAAAATTTGTATCCATCCCTTCACTTTCAGTCTGTGAAGGTCTTTTGTTCAGAGTTGGGTCTCTAGTAGGCATCACATGTGTGACTCATGCTTTCTTATCCTTTCAGCTATTATATGTCTTTTAATTGGAGCATTTAATTCATTTATGTTTAATGTTATTATTGATAGATACTTATCCATTGCCATTTTTGTACCTGTGTTCCTCTCTCTCTATTTTTTTCCTCCTTTCCTTAGAGCAGTTACTTTAGCATCTCTTGCAGAGCTGGTTTGGTGGGCATGTATTTTTTTATAATTCTTTTGTCTGGGAAGATCTTTATTTGCTCCTCTATCTTGATTGAGAGCCTTTCTGGGTAAAGTAGTATTGGTTTCCAGCCTCTGGTTCTCATAACTTGGAATATTTCTTGCTACTCTCTGCTGGCTTGGAACATTTCCATTGAGAAGTCAGCTGTTAACCTTATCAGGGCTCCATTGTATGTTACTTCCTGCTTCTCCCTTGCTATCTTTAACAGTTTCTCTTTGTCAGAATTTTGCCATTTTAATGATGATGTGTCTTGAAGTGGGCCTCTTTGGGTTCCTCTCTATTTGTATTGTCTGTATTTTCTGGGTTTGTGTGACTTTTTCTTTCATCGAATTAGGAAAGTTTTCCATCATTACTTTTTCAAATAGGTTTTCTGTCCCTTTCTCTTCTTCTTCTCTTTCTGGTATCTGTATTATTCAAATATTATTACGTTTCATATTGTTTTGCATTTCTCTTAATCCCTCTTCATTTATTCTGAGCTTCTTTTCTTTTCTTCCTCTTTCTGGGTGTTATTTTCTACCTTGTCCTCAAGCTCACTGATCCAAACATATGCTTCATTGTGTCTGCTTTTGATTCCTTCTACTGTGTTCTCAATTTCAGTAATTTTATTCTTCATTTCCTCTTGGCCCTTGTTGATAGTTTCTATTTCCTTTTTCATGGTGATGTAGTTTGCAGTGAATTCGTTTTAGTTTCCCTGTAGTTTCTGGTGGCTCATTGTGAACTCATTGAACTTCCTGATAACCATTGCTTTGAACTCAATATCTGATAGTTGAGTTGCCTCTATTTCATTTAGCATTCTTTTTGAGGCTTCCTCCTTTTTTGGGGGGGGGGAATTATTTCTTTGTCTTCCCATTGTTTGTGAGACTCTTCTTGTTAGCTTCAGCTTCTTAAATTAATCTGTTCTGGCTCCCTGTGTTTATGGTGTGAACTTCTGTGGTAGAATACCTGAGAGATTCAGTGGTGCAGTCTCCATGATCTGCCTAGCTCGCTGGTCTTGGGCTTTTGTTTAAGTTGGCTCTGTGTTTATCTTTGGGTTTTGATTGTTGTTGGGTGTTTCTTTGGTGGGTCCTTCCCAGAAGCTGGTTAACTTAGGGTCACTCTTTCCACCACCTGTTTTAATTTGTTGTGCTTGTGAGGGCAGGTTGTGTTGAAACTAGTTCTTCCATGTGTACAGGGTTTTGAGGCTACTCTTTTGCTTTTGTTCATTTGTTTGTACTGAATAGTTTCTCCACTATTTAGTTATATTTCCAGATAGGTCCTGGATTGAGGTATGTGTGGATTTCACTTCCTCCTTCACCTTCTTTTGTTGTTATCTGTTGGTGGTTCCTTTGTTTTTGGGTTCCTCTCCCAGTGGTTATCCTGGTGTTCAGTGCTTCCACCTACTCTTTTTTGTGATCAGTTGGAGGGGAAGGCAAAATGGTTTAAGAGAGCAAGAGAATATTCTGTGATATTTACAGTAGCGGTCGGTAGAGAAGAGATAGGAGATCCTTCGGCTATGTATAGTATAAACTGTGATCTTCAACCCAACTAGCCACTTTTAAGAAAGGATGGAAAGAAGATGAGACTATTTTGTGGGAGGAAAGGATTGTGAGTTGGATCTAGAAAGCAGTGAGCTTATGGGAGGTCAGATTCTGAAGTAAGATGAGAGTAAAGGATAGTAAATAGGTGTAGTGTGTGATACATCTACAGTAATACAGTTCAGGAAACTGTGAAGTGGGCTAGGATCCAAGAAGGGTGTTGTGAAGTATTTACAATTGTATGGAATAGGTATTATTTTCAATAATATTAGAGCAACAATCATGACAGAATCTATGCAATCTGGATAACATTAATAGGGGGGTATAGAACTTTGAGCAGTGTCCTAAAGGAACACAAGTGACATGAAGTATAGAAAATTAGCAATACACTATGGAGGAGAGAACAGGGGAAACATGTCAAATGATACAATATAACCAGCCAAGGCAAAGAAGCCTATACAGAAAGAAGATGAATACAAACATACTATTAAAATAAAAGATGTAAGAATAATGAAAAATAATAATACAGATATGCAGTAACTTGCAGTTTCTCACAATAGCAAAGTGAAATTTGTCTCTGTCTCAGCTGTTGGGATGCCCCCTCTTTGGGTACAACTTTGGTCCTTTCACATTTCCAAGTTTTTTGTCTCACTTGTTGGGGAAAAAAAGGCAGGAGAAGGGAGGAAGAAGAGATAAGTTTGGAAAGAAAGGGAGAAGTAATAAAACAAGAAAGAAGGAAAGAGAGGAAAGAGGCATTGAAAGATAAAACAGAATTAAAATTAAAAAAAATAAAAGATTACTTTAAAAAACACCTCTTGTTGGTTTCAAACTGGCCATACTGGTCTTTCTTGTTTGCTGGCTGCAGCAGGCTGAGGTACAATTGGTAGGGCTTTTCTCCCTTCCTGATGTGTGATCAGCCAGTCTTGTGCACACTCTCCCTAGTGCTAGTCTGGCGCCTCTCCCTGGCTGCTTGGGTGTGATATCCAGGTCTTTTTCAGAGGCTCTTTTCCCTTGTTTATCCTCTGGGCTGGGGTACGGGTGTGAGTGCTCTGCCAGTGTGCCTCAGTCCCTTCCCAGTCCCTTCTCAGTCCCTTCCCAAGGAAGGGTGTGCAGGGCCTTCCTTGTGGCCTTCCACTCCACCTTCCGCATAACCTCGGGATCACTTTCTGGCTGCGAGTGGAGTAGGCCAACCGGGTGTTGCAGGAGAGTTCCCCAAATAGTTTTTCTTTTTGAGAAATTCCTCCTACTCAAGCCTGCTTCTCTGTACAGCCCAATTCTCCAGCCACACAGGTGACTGTCGGGGTCATTGTGCATCACTGAGTGAATCTCAACTCTCCCAAGCTTGTGACCACAGACTCCGCAGGTGATAATGGCCCTTGTGTGTTTGCCTGTTTGTCCTTATTCCCCTTTCTGAGACTTCAAGCAACCAGGTCTCTCCCGGTGCTTCTTAAACCTTGGTTGGCCAGGGAGGGAGGGAGCAGTTGACCCAACCCTCTCCTAAGGACTCTGTGGCAGGCCTGTAGCTCCCAAGTAGTTTATGGTAGACCCAGCACCAGGTGCTGGGAGCTAGGCCTGGGGCTACAGCCGCCCTAGTCCGTGTGCTGGTCCCTGGGACCTTTATGTCCTGAAGTACTCTCCTTACCATCTGGTTTCTCAGTGTGCGCTACAATTTTTGATCTCTTATTTTCATATATGCTGGGGTACTGTTGGCTGTTTGCTCTGTTCCTCCATAGATCAGCTAGGTTTTTCTCCCATGTGTATGGGGGAAATGGAATCTGCTCCCTCCTACTCCATGGTTATCTTCCTTCCCATGATTAAAAAATCATGTTGCTGGGGAGCAAGGGGCGGGGGAGTCTGGGATGGGAGAAATAGACAAAAAACTGTACTTGAAAAATAACTAAATAAAATTAATTAAAAAAATCATGTATTTTTTAAAAGTATTGCTGGATTAGTTTTGTTAATATTATGTTGAGAATTTTAGCATCTATGTTTTTCAGGGATATTGGCCTATATTTTTCTTTCTCTGTAATGTCTTAATCTGGTTTTGGAATTAGGATAATGCTGGCTTTGAAAAAGAGCTTGGAATTTTTTCTCCTATTGAATTTTTTGGAATAATTTGAGAAACATAGGTGTTAGTTATTCTTTGAATGTTTGTTAATATTCTCTTGTGAAGCCATCCAGTCCAGGACTTTTGGTAGCTGTGAGCTTTTTTTTTTTTTTTTTTACTGCTTCAATTTTGTTAGTTGTAATCAGTCTATTGAGGTTTTCTGCTTCTTTCTGATTTTATTTTTTTAAAGATTTTATTTATTTATCTTTAGAGGGGAAGGGAAGGAGAGAAGGAGAGAAATATCAGTGTATGGTTGCCTCTAGTGGGTCCTCTGCTGGGAACTGGCCTGCAACCCAGGTTCCCTGACTGTGAATTGAACCATGATCCTTTGGTTCACAGGCCCGCACTCAATCCACTGGGCTATGCCAGCCACGGCTCTGATTTTCTTTTGAAAGACTGTATGTGTCAAGAAATTTATCCATTTTTCCAAGGCTGTATAATTTGTTGGCATATAGTTGTTCATAGTAATTTTTTTAAATGAGTTGCATATCTGTTTCATCAGTTTTTACTTCTCCTTCATCACTTCTGATTTTATTATTTTGGTTCCTCTCCCCTTTTTTTCCATGAGTTTGGTTAAAGGTATTTCAATCTTGATTATCTTTTAAAGAATCAGCTCTTAGCTTCATTGATTTTTTATTATTTTTCTTTTTTCATCTCTATGTCATTTATTTTCACTGTGATAATTAATATTTCTTTTCTTCTGATTATTATTGGCTTTGTTGTTGTTTTTCTAGTTTAAAAAATTTTTAAATATACTTTATTTCATGCAGCAATATTTACACTGATATGTTCACTGGAGTAAGAGATATAACGTAAAGAATGAACAAATGGGACTACATCAAATTAAAGAGCTTCTGCACAGCTAAAGAAAATATCAGTAAAATGATAGGGGAACCAAACTTACGGGAAAATATTTTTCATATGATACCTTGGGTAAGAGTTTGACCCCAAAAATATATAAAAATTCACATGACTCCACACCAGGAAGACAAACAATCCAATTAAAAAATGGGCAAAGACCTTAACAGACACTTCTCTAAGGAGGATATACAGAGGGCCCAGAGACATATGAAAGTATGCTCAGCATCACCAGCCATCAGAGAGATGCGAATTAAAATCATAATGAGATACAGCTTCACACTGGTCAGAATGGCCATCATAAACAAACCAACAAACAACAATGGATAGTGAGGTTGTGGAGGAAAAGGAACCCTAGTATACTGTTGGTGGAAATGCCGACTGCTGCAGCCACTATGGAAAACAGTATGGAATTTCCTCAAAAAAACTAAAAATGGAACTGCTTTTTGACCCAGCAATTCCACTGCTGGGATTATATTCTACAAACCCTGAAATACCAATTCAAGAACCTATGCACCCCACTGTTTATAGCAGCACAATTTACGATAGCCAAGCACCGAAGCAACCTAAGTGCCTATCAGTAAATGAATGGATCAAAAAACTATGATACATTTACACAATGGAATACTGTGCAGCAGGAAAAAGAAGGAGCTCCTATCCTTTGCGACAGCATGGATAGGAACTGGAAAGCATTATGCTAAGAGAAATAAGCGAAATGATGGTGAAAGACAAATACCATATGATCTCACCTTTAAGTGGAATCTAATAAAAAAAACAAGTAAGCAAGCAAAATATAACCAGAGATGTTGAAATTAAGAACAAACAATCACCAGAAGGGAGGTGGTAGGGGACAACGGAGGAGTGAAGGGTTTTCAGGAACAGCTAAAAAGGACACATGGACAAAACCAAGGGTGGAGTGGGATCAGGGCAGAGAGGTGGGGATGGCTGGGGTAGAGGGAATGGTGGGGAAAAAGGCAGATAACTATATTTGAACAACACTAAAATTTTTTAAAAAAAGAAAAAGAAGATTGATGGGATTTCAAACTTCTTGAATTTGTTAAGGCTTATTTTGTATTCTAACATGGTGTGTTCTTGAAAATGTTCAATGTGCACTTGAAAATAATGTATATTTTGCTATTTTTGTATGAAGTCATCTGTAAATACTAATTAAATATGTCCAGTGTAGTTTGCTGTTTAAGGTCACTATTTTCTTATTAAGTTATTGTTTGGAAAATTCATTTATGAGATTTGGTTGTTAAAATCCCCTGCTATGGGGATTTTACTGCTGCCAATCTCTTCCTCGAAGTCTACAAAGATTTTTTTATATATTTAGTTTCTCCAATATTGGCTGCATAAATGCTTTACAAGAGTCATATCCTCTTCATGATTTGATCCCTTTAGTATTATGTAGTGCCTTTCTTTGTCTTTTATCATGGCTATTGTTTGGTATCTATTTTGTCATATATAAGTATTGCTACACTAGCACTTTTTTCACTTCCATTTGTATGGAATATTTTTCCACCCATTAACTTTCAGCCTTTCTGAATCTTTTGTCCCAGTATGTGTCTCTGGTAGAGAACATACATAAGGGTCATGTTTTCTTATTCATTCAGCTATCCTATGTCTTTCAGTTGGCACATTTAATCCACTTACATTTAAGGTTATTAATTCATCCTTATTTATTTTTGTCTTTATACCTATGTTCCTTTATTTCTATTTCTTCTTTTTAAAGCATTCCCTTCAACATTTCTCACAATGCTGGTTTCATTAGCACTTCTTTTTGTCTGGAAAATTCCTCATTTCACTTTCAAGCTTAAATGATAGCCTTGCTGGGTAGAGTAGTTTGGTTGCATATCTTTGTTTTTCATCACTTTGAATACATTATGCCAGTCCTTTCTGGCCAGAGGTCCTTCTATTGATAAATCAGATGAAATCCTAATGGGAACTCTCTTGTCAGTAACTAACTCTTTCTCTTTTGCTGCCTTAAGATTCTCTGTCTTTAGTTATGTTGTGTCTCCGTGTGGGTCTCTTTGGGTTCTTGTTTGGGACTCTGTGTGACTCTGTCTGAACTTGTGTGACATTTTTCTTTACTGTTAGGGAAGTTTTCAGCCATTATTTCCTCAAACAGGTTCTCTATCCCTTGCTCACTCTCTTCTCTTTCTAGTGCCCCTATTATGCTTTCTAGTGCCCCTAGATGTCATTATACTTGCTGTTGTCCCAGAAGTCCTTTAGGCTTTCCTCATTTCTCTTAATTCTCTTTTAATTTTAATGTTCTCATTTGATGAATATTGTCACTTTGTCTTTTAATTAGCTAAAACTATCTTTTGTTTTATCTAACCTGAATTTGATTACTTTACTGTATTCTTCATTCCAGATATTGTATTCTTCATTTCTAAGTAGTTCTATGTTATGGTTTCTGTGTCATTTTTAATGCTTACCATCTCTCTCTGTAAGTTCTTACTGAGATCATCCATTCTCCACCCGAGGTCCTTGAGCATCCTTAGAACCATTTTGAGCATATTTTAATGCTTTATTATATTATAACTATTGTTTTTAAACTCTGCACCTGGCATTTTTGGTTGCTTTCATTTCATCCATTTCTCTTCATTCTTTTTTTATGGGGATGTTTCTTGTTCTTTGGTTTGGGAAATTTTTCTTTGTATCTCTTTTGTCTCTGTGTGGTAGGTAGATCTGCTGTGTCTCCCAAACTTATTTGATGGTTTTATGACGGTGTCTTTTGGGCTCAGTGGCATAATCTTCCAGATCACCTGAACTTTGTGCTTTCAGAGTGTTTCTTTTGGGTTATGTGAACCCTTTGTTGTATTTGAGTCTTGAATGTTATTTGTCTTTGCTTGGCTATAGTCAGCCCTTCAGGCTGGGCAATGGTAAGGATAAACCTCAATTACTGTGTATGAGACATTGTGCAGGGGCTACACCCCTAAGCAGGGTTGTCCTGAGCAAGATCTTTGGCTCCCTGGAATCCCACTTCATGTGTGTCCTTTGTGTAGCTAGTTGGATTGAGCTCTCATGTGGTCTGAAGCCTATCGCTGGTTGTGTTGGTTCTTGGTCTTCTTGGGTAGGGTTTATGTACAGTGTGCTGTAACCAGCCTTGGGCTACCTGTGTGTAGCTACCAAGCTGTTCACTGTTTGTGTCTCTGTACTGGACCTGTGTGTGTATGTGAGGGGCCAATCTGTGTAAGTGTCAGCTTCTTTCTACTTAGAGCTGGGGGCTGATCTGTAAAAGGACTGAGGCTTCTGGAGGTCCACCTATACCTTTCATCTACTCCATCATCCCCTCAGGTTGCCTGGTCTTTCTCCAGAGCCATTTGATGAGAGACTGTAGGATGATCCTCATCTACTTGAGATAGGGCTACTACGTCTCCTACTTGGGGGCTCACACAGTCAGATACTTGAGGGAATAGTAGCCCTTGCTTCAAAGCCAAACCCTTCAGTCTTTTTCAGATTTTCCAACTCTAGTTCCCCTAGCAGGATTGCTGCAGATTTAGGTTGTGTTTACCTAGCCATCCTATTTGCAGGAGCAAGCTAGGCTGCCCAGAAATCAGGACAGCAGATCAAAAATGTCTCCCATTTGAGGTAATGCTCATCTACCCTGTGAATGGGCCGTGCTCTGTGTTCTGCTCCCAGACAATAGCCTCCTAGGGTCTTCCACTTTGAATGTTCTTGTTCTATGCTGATCTTTCTTCTCCCCATGGAACTGTATCCAGTAGGATTATCTGTGATTTAGCAGGGCTGATTCAGACAGTTTCTGATTGGGGGGTGGTGCACAAGAACCATTAGGAAGGGGTGGGCACTTCTTCCCCTACTTGGGGTACCTCAGGCTGAACTCACAGGGGAGATTAGATTTGCCTCTCCATAATGCAACCATGCAGACCAGAACACTCCCATCTGTCTCCCAAAAAGTAGCTTCTCTAGGAGACACAGTCTGAAAATCTCAGCTCTGCTTGCTTCCTTGGCATCCCACTGAACCAAGAAGTATGGGCCCAAAATCACAGCCCTTTGTTATGTTCTGATCTCTCCACATGGTTGCTTTGAGCAGGTTGGGGCCAAAATTCCCAGTCCTGCACAGCTCCTCTGTACCTTTGAACTCAGCAGGACTGGGCAGGCCCAATGGCTCAAATGGTCAGGGAGGAGTGGTGTTTGTGCACTTGTAGTGTGGGGGGCCTATCCCCTTTTCAGAAACACACAGTTTAATCACTCTCTGGGTCTCTGTCAAAAGCCTTACCAGAAAATAGAGGGCCTTCTAAAAGTCACTGCTGGGTGTAGCCAACAGACCCTTGAACAGGACCTGGAAGTCTGGACCATGAACTTCTCAGATTGATGCTGTAAATAGCAGTGCTCTACTCTGTGAGGGTATGCTCTGAGTATCCCATGCAGGGTAAATCCCCACTGGTTCTCACCACCAGATGCTTCACAGACTCCTCTGCCCATCTCTCTTGCTCTAGGTTGAGGACCTCTGGGTGTGGTTAAGACCTCATACTTCTAGGGGAAGGGAGTCCTGACTTCTTCCTCTATTTGGGACCATGCACAACCACTTCTGTGAACATCTTGATTATTTTTGTTTTGAACTGTGATCTGATAGGTTGTCTATCTCTTCATTGCTTAGTGTTATTTTTTCTGGTGCTTTGATCTATTCTTTCATTTGGGCCCTTTTTTTGTTTGTTTGTTTGTTTGTTTTGGTATGTCTGTTATATTGAGGGGCAGTACCTTAGGTATTCCCCGGGACATGGCAATCCACTTTGCTGACTTGTGGTGCTGTATGTGGGGAAGAGCTCTGAGAAGAAACAATGCCACAATATTGCTTGCTTGGCTCTCAGCTGGCTTTCAATCATTTCCTCCACTACCCACAAGCAAATTGGGCCATTCTGGTGCTGTTTCCAAGGTGAGTGGGTTTGTGTACATTCTAGGACCCTGTGGGTCTCTCCAGTGATCTCTCCTGTGAGGATGGGAGTATCTACAGCCCCATCTGCAACCCCATCAGGTTTTTTCAGTCAGAGGTTTTGAGGCTTTATTTCCCCATGCTGGAAACCTTGGTTGCATCATCTGTCTCTCTCTCCTGTTGTTCCTCCCAGTTTATTGGCACAGAAATGTGGGGCCACCTGGTCTGCTAGCTGCCACCTCCCCCACCTCGGTCCTTCAGCTACCACCTTGCTCTGAGTCCTGTCCACCCCAGCTACTCCTCTCCACTCTTCCTACCAGTCTAGATGAATGTTTCTGCTTTAACTCCTTGGTTGTAAGACTTATATACAGTCTGATTTTATGGCAGTTCTAGTCATTTTTTGTTTTTAAATTTGTTGTCCTTCTTTTGGTTGTTCAAGGAGTCAAAGCATACCTACCTATGCCTCCATCTTGGCTGAAAGTTCCCATTTTGTGGTGTTCTACTTTATGATACAATTTCCAGGAAATTATGAGGAAAAATGATACTTCCAAGGCTTTTTGTAGTTCAAATTGTCTTGAAATTCTTGACCTAGAAATAAATAAGTAATTCCAATGTTTTTCTAAGAAATCTTTTGATTTACTATACTTAGGGCCAAAAGAGCCAAGGGAAAAGAGGACATAAGGATCAGTCTTAGGTAAAATTGGCAAACAACATTTTTCTTTATGTGTATTCTTCTTTATTCTTTTTTAACCTCCAGCCATTGGGCAGTGTTTCTTCTGACTCTTCCACATTTTCTTGTCTCTCTCAGGCTGTGCACCATAATAAGGCACCTTTTTTAGAAGGGGAATTTTATATGCTTTTTGCAGCACCAGTTCTTCATTTCCTTTAATTAAAGCCTAATTCCTTTGTCATTAAGAAAACCATTTGAGCTGAGTGACTTGAAATACCTGATACATTAATGACACTATGGTAGAATTTTGGTCATGGCCCTTGATAACTATTCTCAAGATTTATTGAGTTCATACTTCATCCTTTTCCCCTAAGCTCTGCTCTTTACTAAGCCATTGGCTCTTGGCATGTCTTAAGGATACACAACTGATTTTTCAACCAGATATAAAGGGTTTCTGGCAGAAGGGGATGCAGCTGTTTATTCATGTGAACCAGACCAGTCCATATCCATCAGGACAAAAATGGTCCCACATAAAGTGGTCCTCTCAAGAGACTTTTATCTTCAAGCAGAACATATACTTTTGGAGTAATCCTTGACATTGCTTCTGATACTTTATGTTCATTTATTCATTCGCTTATTTATTCACTGATTTATTTCAATTAATATGTATGTATGTACTTATTAGGCATTAACTATGGCCCAGGCTTTATGGAATATGCTAAGGATATAAACAATTCTCTTCACCTTCTGCAGTTTGCTTATGGTTCAGTAGAATCAATAGATTATGAGACTGTATGGAAAGAAAGACAGACAAGCAACTAAGTTTATAGTAAGCTATGTTGCATATTAAAAGGAGTTTGCATGAGTTGCTTTGTGAGCATAAAAAAAGTGTTTTAAATTAATTCCAAGGATGTGAAGTTTCTGGAATAAGTAACATTTGAATCTTGAAGGATATGGAGGAATTGTTACAAGATGAAAAGGAAAGGAATTTCAAAACAAAATAAGGGCACAGGATACTGTAACCTTGAAGACATAGGAGAAGTGTTGAATACATATCCAAAATGATTACTCATATTAGTAGTATATTACAATGCCCATTTCCTTGCAGATTTGCTAGCAATTAGCATTGTAATTTACTAAATACTTGTTACTTGAGTAAATAGAGCTCAATTATTACTGATATTTAAAATATCATGTCTTTGCTAGCAAGGATAAACATTTTTTTATTTTTTTTTTAAATTTTATTTCGTTATTTCTCAAGTACAGTTTTTTGTCTATTTTTCCCATCCCAGCCTCCCCCGCCCCTTGCTCCCCACCTCCCTCCCATTTCCACCCCCCTTAGTTCTCGTCCCTGTGTCCTTCCAATTTGTTCCTCCAAATCCCTCCCCCTTTTTCCCCTTAACTTCCCTTCCTTCTCCCCTCTGGTCACTATCCCCTTGTTCTCTATTTCAGTGTCTTTGTTTTTTTTTCTGCTTGCTTGTTTGTTTTGTTATTTAGCTTCCTGTTAAAGGTGAGATCATATGGTATTTGTCTTTCAGCACCTGGCCTATTTCACTCAGCATAATGCTTTCCAGTTCCAAGGGATAAACATTTTTGTCTTCTAGCAATACTACTTTGCTTGACATATTTTGGATTTAATGTTTTAAATTTCTATAATCTATTTCAATACTAAAGATAAAACTGCTGTAAATACTTATTTTTCAGTCAATATTTATTACTTTTTACATATTTTTCAAATAAATAAAAATATTAAATTATACTTTTTAGTATTTTTACTAGAAATTCATGTTAAAATTTATCTAATGCTTGTTCATAAGCATAGTCATAATTTAAGATGTTAAAGATATGAATATGTCATTTTTCTATCTTACTTTCTTAGCCATAATTATTAAGTTAATAAGGCTATGGTATTTTCTTTGAGAAACTGGTTGCAGTTCTGATTCCATTTGGTCTTTCTGTGTAAGTCACACCCATGATTCATTATATGTTTTTTAGGTTAGGTATCATTAAATTTTTAAAATATTTATTTATTCATTTATATTTAGAGGGGAAGGAGAGAGGGAGAGAAACATCAATGTATGGTTGCCTCTAGTGCATCCCCTGCTGGGAACTGGCCTGCAGGGAACTGGCTTGCAACCCAGGCATGTGCCCTGACTGGGAATTGAACCGTGATCCTCTGGTTTGCAGACCTGTGCTCAATCCACTGAGCTATACCAGCCAGGGCGGTATCATTAAATTTTTGCTTTAGAACCTAAAGAACTTGGAAATCAATCTGTGGATCAAATCCTTTAAGGTCTTTATTACATCTATACATAATTTAACAATAAGATCTTTTTAAAGATTTTATTTGTTTTTGGAAAAGGGGAACAGAGGGAGAAAGTGAGAGAAACATGGATTGGTTGCTTTTCAAATGCACCCTGACCAAGGACCAAACCCACAACCCAGGCATATGTCCTGACCGGGAATTTAAACAGTGACCTTATGCTTTGCAGGATAATACCCAACCAACTGAGCCACACTGGACTAATCTTTATTGAGTTTTTCCAAATTATTAATTCATTCTCTTCAAAAAGGAGCATTCTGCTCTTTTATTTTTGAATTCATATTCTACTATATTACTTAATGCTTAATTTAATCATGCAACATTCATAAGTTCAATGGGAATTTATAAGTTCAAACAAATGCAGCAGAAGGCATATTCAGATTGTTTTAACGAGAGTTTAATAAAGGGCCTAATACAAAAATATAGGCAGGGTGCAGGGAAACCCTAGAGGCTTAGGCAGCACTGAAGAATAGTTACCCTAAGGTCATTCTCATTCTGACTTCTCTTAGTTGGCACCAAAAGGAAACCAGAGATGTACATTGATATATATGGTATAGTTTACTTCTATAGGACAGACAAGAGAATGAGAAGAATGGGAAGTGGCTATGGGAAAGCAAGTGAAATATATCTGGCACACTTGGGACCCAACACAATCAGTCCTGATTTAGCATACCAGAGCATGTGTTCATATTCATTCTCCTATGGATATCAGTCAGTGTGTTTAATAAAGGGAATGAGAAACACTGTTAACCAGTGAGTGAGTTAAGAGAGCTTTTATTCAGTTTGACCACAAAAGTGCCAGTAACATACTTTCTCCAAATTTGTTCTGGCTCTTTATATCCAGGTTAGGATTTTTATCTATATTTTTCTAACTCTTTCCAAATTAGTACAGCTTTTTTATTCTCTATGTCTCCTCTTTAAATATCTACATTAAATATTGAGATAAATAAATGAAGCTGTTAGAAATTTTTATTATATTCAAGAAAATTTTCTTTTTTTTTAAATTTTATTTAGTTATATTTCAAGTACAGTTTTTTGTCTATTTTTCCCATCCCAGCCTCCCCCGCCCCTTGCTCCCCACCTCCCTCCCATTTCCACCCCCCCTTAGTTCTCGTCCCTGTGTCCTTCCTATTTGTTCCTCCAAATCCCTCCCCCTTTTCCCCCTTAACTTCCATTCCTTCTCCCCTCTGGTCACTATCCCCTTGTTCTCTATTTCATTGTCTTTGTTCTTTGGGTTTTTTATTTTTTCTGCTTGCTTGTTTGTTTTCTTCTTTAGCTTCCTGTTAAAGGTGAGATCATATGGTATTTGTCTTTCAGCACCTGGCCTATTTCACTCAGCATAATGCTTTCCAGTTCCATCCATGTTGTTGCAAAGGGTAGTAGCTCCTTCTTTCTCTCTGCAGCATAGAATTCCATTGTGTATATGTACCACAATTTTTGGATCCATTCATTTACTGATGGGCACCTAGGTTGCTTCCAACTCTTGGCTATTGTAAATTGTGCTGCTATGAACATTGTGGTGCATATGTTCTTTGATATTGATGTTTTAGGATTCTTAGGATATAATCCCAGCAGTGGAATTGCTGGGTCAAAAGGCAGGTCGATTTTTATTTTTCTGAGAAAAATCCATACTGTTTTCCATAATGGTTGTACCAGTCTGCACTCCCACCAACAGTGAACTAAGGACCCCTTTTCCCCACAACCCCTCCAACATTTGTTGTTTGTTGCTTTGTTTATGATAGCCATCCTGACTGGTGTAAAGTGGTATCTCATTGTGGTTTTAATTTGCATCTCTCTGATAGCTAATGATATTGAGCATCTCTTCATGTGTCTCTGAATGTTCTGTATGTCCTCCTTGGAGAAGTGTTTGTTCAAGTCCTTTTCCCATTTTCTAATTGGGTTGGGTGTCTTCTTAGAGTGGAGTCGTGTAAGTTCTTTGTATATTTTAGAGATTAAACCTTTGTCCGAGGTATCATTGGCAAATATGTTTTCCCATACAGTTGGTTGTCTTGCTAATTTAATACTGTTTTCTTTAGCCATGCAGAAGCTTTTTATTTTGATGAGATCCCATTTGTTTATTCTTTCCTTTACATTCCTTGCTCTAGGGGACATATCAGTAAAGAAGTTGCTGCGTGAAATATCTGAGATTTTCTTGCCAATGTTCTCCTCTAGGACTTTAATGGTGTTATGACTTACATTTAAGTCTTTTATCCACCTTGAATTTATTTTGGTGTATGGTGTAAGTCTGTGCTCAAGTTTCATTTTTTTGAATGTAGCTGTCCAGTTCTCCCAACACCATTTGTTGAAGAGGCTATCTTTACTCCATTTTATGTTACTGCCCCCTTTGTCGAATATTAATTGACTGTAGAGAGTTGGGTTGATTTCTGGGCTCTCTGTTCTGTTCCATTGGTCTATGTGCCTGTTTTTATGCCAGTACCAGGCTGTTTTGATTACAGTGGCCTTGTAATACAGTTTGATATCAGGTATTGTGATCCCCCCTACTTTGTTCTTCTTTCTCAAAAGAGCAGCTGCTATTCGAGCTCGTTTATGGTTCCATATAAATTTTCGAAGTGTTTGTTCTATGTCTGTGAAATATGCCATTGGTACTTTAATAGGTATTGCATTGAATCTGTATATTGCTTTGGGTAGTATGGACATTTTGATAATGTTACTTCTTCCAATCCATGAACAAGGTATATGTTTCCATTTGTTTGTGTCTTCCTTGATTTCGTTCTTCAGGGCTGTGTAGTTTTCTGCATACAGGTTTTTTACCTCCTTGGTTAGGTTTATTCCCAGATATTTTATTTTTCTTTTTGCTATATCAAATGGGATTTTTCTCTTTATTTCTGCTTCTGCTGATTCACTGTTGGTATACAAAAATGCCTTTGATTTCTGGATATTGACTTTATAACCAGCTGTTTTGCCAAACTCATCAATTAGTTTGAGGAGTTTTTGGGTAGAGTCTATAGGATTTTCCATGTACACTATCATGTCATCTGCAAATAGTGACAGTTTTGTTTCCTCCTTTCCTATTTGGATGCCTTTTATTTCCTTTTCTTGCCTGATCGCTGTGGCTAAAACTTCCAATACTATATTGAATAGAAGTGGTGAAAGTGGACAACCTTGTCTTGTTCCTGATCTTAGTGGAAAAGCTTTTAGTTTTTTCCCATTGAGTATGATATTGGCTGTAGGTCTCTCATATATGGCCTTTATTATTTTGAGAAATGCTCCTTGTATTCCCACTTTGCTGAGTGTTTTTATCATAAATGGGTGTTGTACCTTATCGAAAGCTTTTTCTGCATCTATTGATATGATCATGTGATTTTTGTCTTTGCTTTTGCTTATGTGATGTATTACATTTACTGATTTGCGAATATTGAACCATCCTTGCATTCCTGGGATGAATCCTACTTGATCATGGTGTATGATCTTTTTGATATATTGTTGGATGCGATTTGCCAATATTTTGTTGAGGATTTTAGCATCTATGGTCATCAGCGATATTGGACTGAAGTTTTCTTTCTTTGTTGTGTCTCTATCTGGTTTTGGAATTAGGATGATGCTGGCTTCATAAAAAGAATTTGGGAGTTTTCCGTCCTTCTGAATTTTTTGAAATAGTCTGTGGAGAAGAGGGGTTAGCTCTTCCTTAAATGCTTTGTAGAATTCTCCTGTGAAACCATCTGGTCTGGGGCTTTTGTGTGATGGGAGTTTTTTGATTACTGCTTCAATTTCTTTTGCTGTTATTGGTGTATTTAGATTTTCTGCTTCTTTTTCGCTGAGTTTTGGAAGATTGTATTTTTCTAGAAATGTGTCCATTTCCCCTAGGTTTTCAAATTTCTTGGCATACAGTTCTTCATAGTAATTTCTTACAATCTCTTCTATTTCTGTGGTATCAGTTGTAATCTCTCCTTTTTCATTTCTGATTGTGTTTATTTGTGTCCTCTCTCTTCTTTTCTTGATGAGCCTACTTAAAGGCTTGTCTATTTTGTTTATCTTCTCAAAGAACCAACTCCTGGATTCATTTATCCTTAAAATTGTGCTTTTAGTTTCTATGTCATTTAATTCTGCTCTAATCTTGGTTATTTCCTTCCTTCTGCTTGCTCTGGGCTGTCTTTGTTGTTGTTCCTCAAGTTCTTGCAGGCGTAGGGTTAGGTTGTTTGTTTGAAATGTTTCTATATTCTTTAGGTAGGCCTGTATTGCTATAAACTTCCCTCTGAGGACTGCCTTTGCTGTGTCCCATAAGTTTTGGGTTGTTGTGCGATCATTTTCATTTGTTTCCAGAAATGTCTTGATTTCTTCCCTAATTTCATTCTTGACCCATTCGTTGTTTAATAGCATACCATTCAGTATCCATGTTTTTGGGTGCTTTGGGTTTTTTTCTTTGGGGTTGGTTTCTAATTTCAGTGCCTTGTGGTCAGAGAAGATGCTTGGTATGATTTCAATTTTCTTGAATTTGTTGAGGCTCCTTTTGTGTCCTATCATGTGGTCTATCTTTGAGAATGTTCCATGTACATTTGAAAAGAATGTGTATTTAGCTTCTTTGGGATGAAGGGCTCTATATATATCAGTTAAGTCCATTTCATCTAGGGTGTTGTTTAAAGCCACAATATCTTTTTTGAGAATTTGTTTGGAAGATCTGTCCATTTTTGATAGTGGGGTGTTCAAATCCCCTACTATGATTGTGTTGCTTTCAATATCTTTCTTGAAGTCCTCTAAGATTTTCTTGATATATTTGGGTGACCCCTATATTTGGTGCATATATGTTTACAATGTTAATGTCTTCTTGTTGGATTCTTCCCTTGAGTATAATGAAATGACCTTCTGGGTCTCTCTTTACAGCCTTTTTTTTGAAGTCTATTTTGTCTGATATGAGAATTGCTACCCCAGCTTTTTTTTCTTGTCCGTTTGCTTGGAAAACTTTTTTCCAGCCTTTCACTTTTAGTCTGTGATGGTCTTTTGTCCTGAGGTGAGTCTCTTGTAGGCAGCATATGTGTGGGTCATGCTTTCTTATCCATTGAGCTATTCTGTGTCTTTTGATTGGAGAATTTAATCCATTTACGTTTAAGGTTATTATTGATAGGTACTTATTCATTGCCATTTTTGTACCTGTGTTCCTCTCTGTCTCCCTCTTTTCCTTCTTTCCCTCAAAGCAGTCCTTTTAGTATTTCTTGTAGAGCTGGTTTGGTGGAGGCATATTCTTTTAGACTTCTTTTGTCTTGGAAGCTCTTTATTTGGCCTTCTATCTTGATTGAGAGCCTTGCTGGGTAAAGTAGCCTTGGTTGTAGGCCTCTGGTTCTCATTACTTGAAATATTTCTTGCCATTCTCTTCTTGCTTGAAGTGTTTCCATTGAGAAGTCGGTAGCTAACCTTATTGGGGCTCCCTTGTATGTTATTTCTTTTTTCTCCCTTGCTGCCTTTAAGATTCTCTCTTTGTCTTGGAATTTTGCCATTTTGATGATGATGTGTCTTGAGGTGGGCCTCCTTGGGTTCCTCTTGGTTGGGACTCTCTGTGATTCCTGGATTTGTGAGACTTTTTCTCTTATCAAATTAGGGAAATTTTCTCTCATTACTCGTTCAAATACGTTTTCTATCCCTTGTTCTTCTTCTTCTCCTTCTGGTATTCCTATTATTCGTATATTATTACATTTCATATTGTCTTGCATTTCTCTTAATCCCTCTTTATTCTTTCTGAGCCTCTTTTCATTTTCTTGCTCTTTCTGTGAGATGCTTTCTACCCTGTCCTCCAACTCACTAATCCTATCCTCCGCTTCATCTATCCTACTTTGGAAACTTTCTACTGTGTACTTCAATTCGGAAATTGTATTCTTCATTTCCTCTTGTCTCTTGCTGATGGTTTCCATTTCCTTTTTGATGTTGCTGTAGTTTGCAGAGAGATCATTATAATTCCCCTGTAGTTTCTGGTAGCTCACTGTGAGCTCTTTGAACTTCGCAATAACCAGTGCTTTGAATTCACTGTCTGATAGTTGATCAGCGTCTATTTCATCTAACATTCTTTCTGAAGTTTCTGCTTTTTCTTTCATTTGGGGATTGTTTCTTTGTCTTCCCATTGTTTGAGACTCTTCTTTTTAGTCTCTGCTTCCAAAATTGATCTGTTCTGAAACACTGGTTTTATGGTGTAAACTTCTGTGGTATGTTCCTTGTGAAGTTCAGTGGTACAGACTCCTTGAAGTTTCTTGATGTTCTTCGTCTCCACCTACACTCACGCTGGTCCTCGCACTGGTCTCTGCGTTGGTCGCCTACCACTGCTGAATGTCCTGGCTCTAGTAGCCGCCTCCTCAAGCACCCAGGCCCATTACTAGGGCAGTGGCACAGAGGCTGGGAATGTCCTGGCTCCCGTATCTGGCTCTCTCTGCCGCCCAGGGCCATCACAGTGGCTTGGAGTGTCCCGGTTTCCGTACCTGACTCCCCGGCGTCTAGTCCTGTCTCTATGGCAGTGGCACAGAGGCTTAGAAAGTCCCAACTCCCGTACCTGATTCCCCAGTGTCCAATCCCCTCGCTATGGCAGCAGCACAGGGGCTGTGACCCTCCCAGTTCCCGTAGAGGGATCCTCTGCCACCCTGGGCTGTCTCAGGGGTTTGGAGTGTCCCGGCTTCCGTACCTGACTCCCCGGCGTCCAGTCCCGTCGCTATGGCAGCGGCACAGGATTTGAGAGCTTCCCGGCTCCCGTAGCTGGCTCCTCAGTGTCCAGGCCTATCTCTATGGCGGCGTCACAGGGGCCTTTGGTGTCCCAGCTCCTGCAACTGACCCTTCCGTTGCCCAGGCCAGTAGCTATGGCATCGGCACAAGGGTGTCCCCGCTCCGCTTCCTGACTCTTCTGTCTCCCAGGACCGTCACAGGGGCTTGGAGTGTCCGGCTTCCGTACCTGACGCCCCGGCTCCCAGGCCTGTTGCTCTGGCGGCAGCACAGGGGCCGCGTGAGACCCAGCTCCAGTAGTTGACTCTGCCGCCGTCTGGTGTTTCAGCGTCGGTCACAATCTCTGGTCTTTTAATTTCATAAATGCTGGGTAACCGATGGTTTATTGTGCTGTTTCTCCATAGATCTGCCAGGATTTTCACCCATGAGTACAGGAGCTAGTATCCGCTCCATCTTACTCCGTCGCCATCTTCCCAGCATCGAAAATTTTCAATAAAAAAATTTGGAAAAAAATTTTCCTGCTATATTGAGTAACTGTTATAGTTCAGGGAGTTGTGTTAAATTATGATTATTTGTGTTTTTCTCTCTCTATTATATAACAGTTGATACATACAAAAGAATATGAATGTCTTCATAAATTTTGAAACATAATAAAACAGTGTGAATCCACACTCAGTAAAAGAATATTAACAATAAAATGAATTAATTTATATTTGCTATTTAATATTGCACTAATAAATCACACTTTTTAGTTATCTATTTTATTTTTGATAGGAAGTTTTGGTTTTTCTGTTTCAAACAACAATAAATCATTTGTATACTTTTCATTCAGATTTGTTAGTACACATATACAAGAGATTCCATAGTATCTTTCCTTAGGGATGGAATAATTCAGTCATAGAGTATGCATGTTCAGTGTTAGAAGACAATATCAGAATATTTTTCATATTAATGCATCAATTTCACTTTACCAATACAGATGTGTTCTACTTTCTATACATGCTCATTAATATTTGTAGTCAACTCTTTTTAAAAAATTAGGCCAATGGGTAAAAATATGTATATTTCACAATACTCCTAATTTGCATTTATTTGACTGCTAATCGGTTTGATCCATCTTTCATTTTTATACTAGTCATTGGACATTCATGTTTTTCTTTTTTTTTTTTCCATTTTTCTTCTGGGTTATGGGCCTATTGTGCTTTGATGTTAAGGAATTCCTTATATATTATATATACAAGTACTTCATTGCATAAGTAGATGATAGATAGGTAGATATGTGGATAACTAGATAGCAAAACCATTCTCCTAATTTGTGATTATACATTATTATAGATACATTTTTCCAATTTGTGTTGCTTTTTAAAAAATTTTCATTAGGAAAGTTTGATGTTGTTAATTTTAATTTATCAATTACTCTTCTTTTAAAGTTAAAAATTTTGGTTTCTTATTTAAGAAAACATTTTCAATTTTACAATTGCAAAATTATTTTCCTTTATTCTATATTAAAAATTTAAAGTTTTGCCTTTTTCATTTACATCTTCATTCTATGGGGGGATATATATATTTGTGAATAGCATGAATTTCATTTCATTCTATATGTCTAACCAATAATCTAGCATTGTTATTGAGTAGTCCATGCTTTCTCAATTATATGCTATTCCAAGAAGTGTCTTGAATATTCTTATGCTGTTGTTGCTCCATATGAATTTATGAACACATTGGCAATTTACATGAAATCTTTTAGGATTTTCATGGGAATAACACCAACTGCATAAATCAGTATGGGGGAACTCTGAAAGATATTGAGTCTTTCTATAGAAGACACTTTATTTTGCTCTATACATTCTTAACCTCTTTGAATAAAGTTTTACAATTTTCTTTAAGAAGAATATACAAATTTCTGAATAAGTTTTTGGAATATTTATTTCTTATGTTGTTACATTATTATACAAAAATAGATTTCTTATGTCAAAAATTATATCTCCTGCAAATCACCACTTTTATTTCTTCTTTTCCAGATTTTCAACCTGTTATTATTTTTTCTTTTTTCTCAGCTGACAAGAGCTTCTACTACAGTTTTGAAAGAAGCACTCATATAGTAGGCATCTTTGTTTTGCTCTTGATTTTAAAGGATTTCTAATATTTTTGAAAGATAGTTGATAACATTTAATAAACTATTACTAGTTTTTAAGAGATTTTAAAACACAAAAAGTTGATATCCCTATGAAATGTTATTTTTCTACAGTTGAGAAGAGTCCTCCGCTGCCCCATTTTCTATTGAGTTAAATTATAGCTTTTCTTTTGTTAATTTCCCTTGCATGTTGTGATTAAACTCTAATTCATCATAATAGATAATATATTATTCTTATGCCTGCAGGCCTTAGCTTGCTAATATTTAGAATTTTGGTCTTTCTTTTACTTCTTATACAGTACTTTTCTGATTGAGGTATTAAGGTAGGAGTGTTTCTGTGGCACAGTATGCAAGATGGAAAGATAAGTTTCTTCCAATTTGGTAGAATTTGCCTCTTGTTTATAGTTTATTAGGTTCCTGTGTGGCTTTTCTTTTTTTTTTTGTAAGGTTATTTACTATAGGTTCTTCTTATTTTACCTCTCAATTTCCAGTTGAGGTGGTTAAACTTTTGCAATTTTTAACTTTCATCTAAATTTTGAAATATTTTATTACAATATTTATATTATGTTTTAATTTCTACTAATTTTAACTTTTTGTTTGCTTTTCTCTCTGCCTCATAATAAATGTTTCATATGGTTCAGGCAGTCTGCCAATTTTTTTTTACAAATTATTACATTATTTTTTGCATTCTATTTATAAGAGATTTTGTGAGAATAAGTAACTGGCTCAAAGTTACAGTTAGTGGTGGGACTGAATTGTACTTGTTTTCTTTAAGATCACACAAGCTCTTGTTAGTACAACACAGTATCCATTTTCTAATGCCTGAGTTGAAGGAAGTAACCCATGTTATTTGTCTAAAAGAATAAACTTGAAGTGAGGAGAAATCACTTCAGTGACTTCTAGTGCAGGTAAATCTTATATGTCATATTCCATGTTAAGACACAGTCCCTCATACATTGCTGATCCCTCCTTTAATTATTTTTCAATGTTAATTATTTTATTTATTTATTTTTAAATTGTATTTTAACTGTTGTTCATGTACAGTTTTCTGTCTTTTACTCCCATCCCAGCCCACCCCCCATCCCTCCCCACTTCCTTCCCATTTCCTCCCCCTCTAGTTTTTGTCTGTGTATCCTTTACACTTGTTCCTATAAACCCTTCACCTTTTCACCTGAAATTCCCTCCCCTCTCCCCTCTGGTCACTGTCAGCCTGTTCTCTAGTTCAGTGTCTTTGGTTATATTTTGCTTGTTTGTTTGTTTTGTTGTTTAGCTAGATCCCTGTTAAAGGTGAGATCATATGGTATTTGTCTTTCACCACCTGGCTTATTTTGCTTAGCATAATGCTTTCCAGCTCCATCCATGCTGTTGCAAAGGGTAGTAGCTCCTTCTTTCTTTCTGCTGCATAGAATTCCATTGTGTATATGTACCACAGTTTTTTTGATCCATTCGTTTACTGATGCACACCTAGGTTGCTTCCAACACTTGGCTATTGTAAATTGTGCTCTGATCTGTCCTTTCAATGAAGGAAAGCTAATTGGTCTAATCTGTTCTACAACATTATTATATTAGTTTTTCTTAGGTTTTCTGTCCACTTTAACAAACTACTAGATGTAATTTATTTATTTATCTTATTTTATAAAGAAATTCGACAGGGGAGGGAGGTGGGAAAGGCTGAGGTGGTGGGAAGGGGTGGGGGTAAAAGGCATAAAACTGTACTTGAACAACAATAAAAATGTTTAAAAAATAAAAATAAATTTAAAATAAAAATTAAAAAACAGGTTCATAAAATGTTTGGCTTTCCATTTGTGACTTTAATGCACATTTTAAAGGCCTAGGCAGTGTTGCTCAGATGGTTGGAACATCATCCTATAGACTGGAATCTTGTGGGTTCAATTCCTAATCAGGGTACATATCCAGGTTGCAGGTTTTATCCCCAATAGAAGTGCTTATGAGAAGGCAACCAATCAACATTTTTTTGACTCTTTCTCTCCCTCTTTCTCTGAAAGTAATACAAAATGTCTTCAGATGAGGATTAAAGAAAAGTATATCAGTTTACATTTTTGTCAATTATTGGAAATCTTTACAAATTCTACATTGAATTTTAGAAAAATGTTATTGCAGAAATATTATTATCCTAGATGTCCCCTTTGTATACCAAATAAAATTTCAGATGGTTTATTTGAGTAGAAGAAACATAACTGCAATGACTCTGGATATCCTTGTGAAAGGATCAATTTTCTCTTCCCAAATACAGTAATCGGTTGTTCTTAGTCACTCCATTGAGAATAGAAAATTCACACGAAACTTGAAACTGTTCACATGTCCACTAACATTTAACACCTTTCTGTACAATGGGTAGGATGTTTCATGTTCGTCTGAATATTTAATTGGTCTCATCTTCTTTAATTTAATGTGCTTCAACAAGAACAAGTTGTTCTTAGAATTTATTTGTTTAGCAGTGTTGAAAGTGTATGTTTGCAGTATAGTCTTTCCTATAAGCCAGCCTTCAAGTCCTGCTGGGTTCTCTGATCTGGGTCTTAAGAACTGAAAGTGTGAAGTCTCCTGTACAACCACCCGTCCTACACTGCCACCAAGAGATAACAGGGAGCCAACACAGATTACTATGCTGTTCATTTGGATTGTATTAATGCGCATTCACTCAGCTTTTATTACTGCAGATTTAGTAAGTTTGTACTAACCTAACAACAATGTTAATCACTCAGAAACAATTAGTAATAACATCACACAAGAGAATTGGGGGATAATGAATCTGAGTCCCAGAGTGTCAGTCTGCACTTCTGTCTGTGACACAACAAAGTGAGTAAGGGAATCATCAAGTGTCTTAAGTAAGAATCTCCAGCCTGGCTGGTGTAGCTCAATGGATTGAGTGCGGGCCTGTGAACCAAAGGATCACAGTTCGATTCTGAGTCAGAGCACATGCCTGGGTTGCAGGGCAGTTCCCAGCAGGGGACACATGAGAGGCCTCAAATATCAATGAGAAATACATTGATATTTCTCTCCCTCTCTCCTTCCCCTCTAAAGATAAAGAAATAAGATCTTTTTAAAAACTCTCCAAAGCCAGGTGGGCAGCAGGGAAGATGAAGTCCTCAATCAGAGCAGTCTCTAAGTGTCCGATGCCAAAGGTGACCAGCATGGTGTGGAGGGGCACACTGGTGTGTGGAGCCCAGTTGTCTCAGCAGTGGTTTGAAGCCTGCTCAGTTAAATCTTTGAAAGTGGTGTACTCCACCCTTCTGGGTCTCTTGATAAGTGTCTTGGTATCACTGATGGCAAGTGGGGAATTTCCCCAAGAGTTAGTCTGTGGGTGGTCTTGCTCTGCAGACATGTCTGTTCTGGTCATGTGTTTAGATATCTTAGGAGTGTCTCCTTGCCACTGTCTAGCATGATTTAGGTAGTTTCCGTCTTGAAACAAAGTGTAATGGCTGCTGGCAGCCATCTTAGTTGACATTCTTAGTTGACATAAATGATGCCATTTTGTTTTATTTACTTTATGCTATCTTGACTGGACCAATGCCATTTTACTGGTCTTGTTCTCCACAAGCAGATTAGAAAACTAAAATTTCCAACTTCCTGGGATATTTAATTTGGAAGCATCCACATTGACCTTTAAGTGTCAGCTTTGGAATATTTGCCATTTTATTATGTCTCTCCCATTTTTTTGTCAGATAAGGTAATATAAATATTATGTCTGTCTTATTTACCTTAATGTTCTCTTTGTTATTTTGATTATTATGTTGTTATGCAGAGAACAGCATTATTGGTATATATATATATATATATATATATATATCCCTTATAATTTTTTCCAATAATCATTTCTGCTTGAGTCAACCTAGATGGAAAAATTTTACTTATTTTACTATTCAGCTGCAGTAATACAAGTGTCATTTAAATCCATTTTGTATACAGTTGCTTGATTATTTTGAACTTATGTACTCCAATGTGTTGAGCCACTTAAATCTTTGCAAGGGAGAAAAGGCAATGATTTTTCACTCTTGTAACTTTGGTTGACTAAACCAGTATTCTGTGTCAGATTTTATAAATAAAACAAATTTTATATGTGGGCATGGAATAATTTCTTGTTAATTGTAATCATTCACAAAAATAGGGAATGCTAGTTAGTGTGTTAAAATAATTATAGATTTTATAGGTAGACTACAGCATTTCCATTATTTTGTTATGAACCATTATTTTATTTTGAATCATTGTGAACACTGAAGAAATTCAAAGAGTATGTGGCCTGACTTTAGGGTTAAGGTTCAGTTTCCTTCTAGCTAAGGTTTTATATTTCATATCAGTCAGTCTTTGTTTATTTACTTATTTACTGTTTCTAGGGGGAAAAGTGTTATGGTTCAAGCAGACTGCCAGACACCCAAACAGCATTCTGATTTGTCTCTCTTCTAGTCCCTAATGCATTTACTTTCCTGAAACTTTGTGCTTTCTCTTTTTCTTTAATACACACTTTAAAAAATAGGTTGCTTGCAGTTGTAATCCAACACAAAGCCCTAAGAGTTGCAAGCCTTTCTTGAAATCCTGTTTTAGATTTCATTTTACTTCTATTGTAAAACTTTAAAAAAATACAGAGTATTTAATTAGTATTTACTTATAGTTTCCCTTATAATGTATTTTCCACTTTAAAAAAGAGATTTAAGGTGGTTACAAAAACAAGTACAATAAAATTATGAAGTGAAGAGATAGAGCTAAAGGCAAATATCACTGTAAAATTTAGAGTAAAAGAAGCAGCAAAGTTAATACATACATTGACAACATCAAGCCCAATTGAATTTCTAGAGATAAGTCACAAACTGAGCATTTCCTAACCACAGATGCCACAGAGAAATATGTATATCTGCATGACCCACACAGAGTCTATCATAGTAAAGCAATGGTACCTTGGGTATTGAGGGTATGGGGAAATAAATACTTTAAATAATATTATTATCTTAAATACAATATGTTTCACAGGGATTTTCTTATATGTTTTTTAATTTATTGTGATGGAATATTAGAAAAGGCTCACATCAACAAATTTGGTTCTTTGAAACATCAAACTATTCCAGTATAGTACAATATTATCTGATCACCTGACCAAATCAGATGGTAAACCTCAAACCATACAAATATGCAGTCTTAAAATGGTTGTTGTTGGATTCATGAATGGGTGTGAAGTCAGACAGAGAAAGGCAAATACCTTGTGATTTTACCTTAAATATGAATAAACAAAACAGAAATAGACCCACAGATACAGAGAACAACCTGATGGTTGTTAAAGGGGACGGTTTTGAAGATAGGTGAAAAGCAAAAGGAAATCATAAGTAGAAAGTAGTCAAATGAAGGAAATTTTCTCTTTTTTAAAGCTCATACAAAAAGCTTAAAACAAAACAAATTAAAAATGCTGTGAAAGGTAGGGAGATGGTGAGTGAGGACCAGAAAATAGAGAAAAAAATTTAAATATAAATAACTCAGACAAATATTCCAAAATATTTGATTATCTGAAAGACTGTTTTAAATATCATTTGCCTTTATTATCAAATATGTAGCTTGAAACTCATTATATGTACACTTTTAGTTATTTTACTAATTATTTAATTATACTAGGTATTGGTTTTAAGTGTATAGATTAGTGGTTAGACAAAGATACACTTTACAGAGCATTTCCTTTTATATTTCCAGTATACTAAATGGCACCATACATAGTTATCACAATATTATTAACTATATTTTGATGCTTTGTTAAGTCCTCGTGACTATTTTGTAATTACCAATTTGTTCTCCTTAGTACCATCACCTCTTCACCCACTTGTAAGTGAAATCATATGGTATTTGTCTTTCTCTGACTGATTTATTTCACTGAGCATAATACACTCTAGGTCCATCCATGCTGTCTGAAATGGTTAAGATTTTATTCTTTTTTATGGCAGAGTAATATTCTATTGCATATATATATATATATATATATATATATATATCACTACATCTTTAGTCAATCATTTATTTTTATTTATGGGCACTTGGGTTGATTCCATAGCTTGACTGTCATGAATAATGCTACAATGAACATAGGGATGCATATATTTTTTCAAATTTGTACTTTGGGTTTTTGAATATATTTTCAGCAGTGGAATCACTGGGTAACAGGCATATACTTTCTTAATATTTTAAAGACACTCCATACTGTTTTGCACACCAGATGCACCAGTATGCATTCTTACCAACAGTGCATGAGGGTATCATTTTCTCCACGTCCTTGCCAAAATTCTTGTTTGTGGATTTATTGATGATAGCCATTCTGACAGGTGTGAGATAATATCCCATTGTTCTTCTTTCTGAAGACTGCCATTGTTTTCCAGGGTCTATTGTGGTTCCACAAAAATATTTGATTTAGTTCAGTGAAATACACCATTAATATCTTGAGTTGAATTCATAGATTGGTAGTAAAATATGGACATTTCAAAAATGTTAATTCTTTCTATTCATGAACATGGTGTATGTTCTTATTTATTTGTAGCTTCTTAATTTCCCCCATGATCTCCCTCACCCCTCCTCTCTGATCACTGTCAGTTTGTTCTTTATTTCCATATCCCTGGTTCTATTTTGCTCATTTGCTTGTTTTGTTGATTAGGTTCCAACTATAGGTGAGATAGCTTTTACCACCTGGCTTATTTCACTTAGCATAATGCTCTCCAGTTCCATCCATGATGTAGAGAAGGATAAGAGTACAACCCCGGCAGGGCCTTTGCTGGAATTGTACCATCAAAAGGCAGTTCCATCTTTTTTTTTAAAGAAATTCCATACTGTTTTCAACAGTGGCTTCAGCAATCTACATTCCCACTAACAGTGTACCAGGGTTCCCTTTTCTCCACAAATTGTCCAACACTTGTTTGTTGATTTGTTAATGATTGCCATCCTCACTGGTGTGAAGTAATATCTCATTGTGGTTTCAATTTATATCATTTGATAGCTTGTGACAGTGAGCATTTTTTCATGTGACTATGAGCCCTCTGTATGTCCTCCATAGAGAATTGTCTGTTCAGGTCCTTTGCCTATTTTTTAATTGTATTGTCTTCTTGGTGTGGAGTCATGTGAGTTATGTATTTTAGAGATCAAACCCTTGTCTGAGGTATCATTGGCAAATATGTTTTCCTATACAGTTGGTTCCTTTTCATTTTCTTGATATTTTTTTTTCTTTAGCCATGCAGAAATTTTCTAGTTTGATGTAGCCCTGTGGGGGCGACTTTCCTTGCAAGTTCCCCCAGCCACCACAGATGACCAACATCTCATACTTTTTGAATGCTAATTCATTTCTTTATAGTTTCTATTTCCTTTTCCATGTTGTTGTAGTTCCCACTTAGTTCTTAATAGTTGTCATTGAGTTCCTTGAACATCCTTATAATCATTTTTTAAATTGTTTATCTGATACATTGCTTGCCTCCATTTCATTTAGCTCTTTTTCTGGGGATTCCTCCATAATTTTTTATTGGGGGTTCTTTCTTTGTCTCCCCATTTTATGTAACTCTTTTTGTTTGTCTCTGCATTTCCAGATGCTCTTCTGTGCCTGCCTGTGCTCTTTGTGGGGTAGACTTCTTTGGTAGAGGTTCTGGGGGACTTAGTGGCACACTGTCTTTGATCTCCTTCCCTGGATGCTCAAGAATTGCCCTTTCTTCTGTTTGTTTGGGCTCTCTTGTTGTACTTGGACTTTGCTTGTGGGTGTCTTCTTTGTTGGTGGTCACAATGTGCTTCCTTGTAGTCACAACTTCCACATGGTTTTATATGCCGTTATACAGGTGTTGGTTAACCAAGCAGCATTACCAGACATCCAATCATACACCAGTAAAAAGAACCACCCCCAACACATCAGCAATATCAACCACAATTGAGCAAAGTTTAATAAAGGTGAAGAGAGATTAAAAATATAATAGAAAGGGATTATGAGATCACTAAAAAAATGAAAAATGTTTTTGAGTGGGTAGAACAAGGAGAATTAATAGGAGCAGGGACAGAACCATGGTGAATAAAGGGAGACAACAAAATTTAAAATGTAAGTAAAATACGGAAGGGCAATAGCAAAAAATGGGGTAAGAAAGGTGAAAGTATACTATAAAGTTCAAAGTAAAATTAAAAATTATATTGGACCAATGGTAGTGAAATTGCAGACAAACCACAGGAAGGTCAATAGCAACCACAGCTAAATGAAATTTAATAAAAGTGGAAAGGGAATAAGAATATTGTACAAAAGAGAAAAGTGAATATGATATTTCTATGGTAAAGAAAAATTATTTTGAGAGGATGGGGGAAGCAAACTAATAAGAGTAAGGGGTAAAGCCCAGGCTGAGAGAGGATAAAAATTAAAATAAAAATCCTCACTCAACTGAGCAAGGGCATGGAGAAGCCATCATAGAGACAGAGGGAGAATATTTTATGGGATTTAAAATATAAACAAATAGTGAACAAATAGTAGTTCCTTTGGAGAAGTACAACAATAACCATGGTATTTTGCCCAATTAGCCACAATTCATAAAGATGGAAAGGAAATAAGACTATCAAAAGGGGTGGGGGGGATGTAAGCTGACTTAAGAAAGAAGAGAGCTTATGCAAGTTTAGCTGGAGGAGAAACAGTAAGAGTAAGTGATAGGAAAATGACTTAGTGTGAAAGAAAATAAAGTTTAAAGCAGTAGCAAAGGTCAGGAAGATGGCAGGGAAGAGTGCTGTGTGTGATTTGGAATAACAATAATATGATAAAAATGTATATTTGAATTAGAAGAATAAAAAATAAAAGACCAAAAGTAGTGAGTTATTTGGAATATCAGCGAAATGAAAGAAGAAAATTATAATGCTATCTATATGAAAGGAAGAAAAACCCAAAACATAAAAGATAAGAAAAAAGAAATAAAAATTAAAAAAATCATGTAGGTTCTGATGCAAATCAAAGTGAAATTTGTCTCAGTTGTTGTGTTCACCTTCTGACTTCTTTCTGGACCCAAATCTGGTTTTTTCTCAGCTCAAGGTCTCAGGCAGATTGTCCAGCTTCTGGCAACATTGCCTGTATCTCCTTCCCCTCTCTTTAGAGGGAGGTTCTGTTGTGATGGAGAGGGTGAAGTCTCTATGTTTCCACTGGGAAACACTTTTTGGTCTTCTGGGAAAATCGTGGGTATGTTTTCCCTGCCCATACACCTTCCATCTTAGTCTGTCCCACTTTATTTCCTGTAATGTATAGTTTCTGCTTAAATAGCTGTCCCTTTCATTGGAGGCAGGGGGCAATCTGCGTAAGTGTGTCAGCTCTCTAGTGCTTGATGCAGTCTGTACCTGTGTGTGTGAGCCAAGTTGAGGTGGCACTCTCAACCCCCTTGTTGTACCCTTTCTTACCTTCCTGTTTTGATGCCCTCAGTGAAATAGGGCCCTTGGACACAGGACACTTTGTCTCCCTGTTAGGAGTTCAAAATGGGCCCCTTTAGGCATTAATTTTACTCTCTTGCTCTTGCAGAAAAACCCCTGCTGGTTGTTAAGCCTCTTCACTGGTTTTGCAGATCTCCTCCCTCCCCTCCTAACCCCCTACCCTTGCTCCTGCCAGAAGAGGGGTCTGGGCTCACTTTTCCCTTTTTGGTGGTTCTGCCAAGGAAGAGGGCTCAGTCCGGCCTACATTAATCACAAGTGCACAGTTTCCAGCCCGCTGCCCTCACAACACTCTGTGACTCACACTCTCTAGTCTGAGCCATTGCCCTTGGCTGGGGCCAAGAAAGCACCTTGCTTTGTATCCCATTGATCAATCTGACAGGTGCACCAGTGGGAGCAAATAGTGCCTGAAACTCCCTCCTTATTGGTTAGGCAGCAACAAACATGTGTGGTCCCCGCCCAGCATGCCTCAGTTCCCCTTTTGATAAGTCTCTTTGGACATCCCTGGCTCTGACCCACTGCCTGGCTTTCCACACACTCCAACTCTACAAGTCAAGAGTTTCTCTCAGTCACAGCCAGTCATGGCTGTCTTCTTCTTCCAGATTCAGGAACAGCCACAGTCCCCTCCACAATCTGGTAATCTCCCCACCAGCAACTGCCACCCCTGCTGGGACCACTGCCAACTGTGTGAATGTGTGCAGCCTGTTTCTCCCCAGTGACTTTGTGATTTCAAGTCAGTCCTGGTGCAGTTCAGCTAAGATTCTATTGACAACTCATTTTGGTTTTTTTGAAGAATGAGTAAGTGTCATAGTTGGGTGCACAAGTAAGTGGGCTCAGTTCCTACCTACTTTGCCACCATCTTCCTAAAAACCCCATAGTTGTTTGATGCATGCATCTTCTGATGGATGCTTGGGCTGCTGCCCTATCTTGGCAATTGTAAATAATGTTGCAATGAACATAGGGGTGCTTATGTTTTTCTGAATTAGTGTTTTGTATTTCTTTAGATATTCCCAGAAATGGGATTGCTGGGTCAAAAGGCACATCTATCTTTAACTTTTTTGAAGTATCCATACTTCCTTCCACAGTGGCTGCATCAGTCTGCATTCCCACAAATAGTGCAAAATGATTCCCTTTTCTCCATATCTTCGCCCTCATTGATGATCTGTTCTGACAGGTGTGAGATTGTATCTCATTGTGGTTTTAATGTGCATTTGTCTGATAAGTAGTGACATTGAGCATATTTTCATATGTCTATTAGCTATCTGAATGTTCTATTTGGAGAAATGTCTATTCAGGTCCTTTGCCCATTTTTTAATTGGGTTGTTTGTTTGGTGTTGATTATTGTAAGATCTTCATATATTTTGGATATTTATCCCTTATTAGATGTATTGGTGAGTATGTTCTCTCACTGTGTTATTGTCCTTTTTATTTTTTGATGTTTTCCTTTGCTGTGCAATTTTTATACTTTAATATAGGCCCATTTGTTTATATTTCTTCTTTCGTTTCTCTTGCCTAGGAGGAAATACCTGAAACATATTGCTACAAGCAACGTCTGTGATTTTATGCCTATGTTTTCTTCTATAGTTTTGGGTCTAAGATTTAAGTGTTTAATCCATTTTCAGTTTATTCTTGCGTGTGGTGTAAAAAGGTGGCCTAGTTTCATTTTTCCTCATCTATCTGTCCACTTTTCCAAACATCATTTATTGAATAAATTACCTACAGCCCATTGTATTTGTTTGTCTATAGAATATAATTGAAGGTGTGGGTTCGTTCTGGATTCTTTATTCTGTTCCATTAATCTATATGTCTGTTTTTATTCAGTACCATGCTGTTTTGCTTACTATGGCCTTATAGTGTAGTCCGATATTAGATGTTGTGATTTCTCCAACTTTGTTTTTCTTTCTCAGGATCACTGTTGCTAAGCAGGGCTTTGTATGGTTCCATATACTTTTCTGAAACATTTTTTAAAATTCAGTGAAGCATGTCATTGGTATCCTGATCAGAATTACATTGAATCTATAGATTGCTTTGGGTACAAAATCCCTGGACCTCATATCTTTACAGGTCAATTTTACCAAACATTCAAAGAAGAACTAACACCTCTCCTTCTCAAACTAGTTCAAAAATTCAAGAGGAGGGAAAGCTCCTAATCCTATTATACAAGGTCAGCATTATTTTAATTCCAAAATCAGGTCAAGATATGGCAGGCCAGTATCCCTGATGTTCATTTTAGGATAGATGTAATATCCTAAAAAATATTAGCAAACTGAATACAGAAATACATCAGAAAGCTAATTCATATACCATGATCAAGTGGGATTTATTCCAGGAGTGCAAAGTTGGTACAACATTGACAAAGCAGTAAATGTGATTCACCACATAAATGAAGAATAAAAATCACACAAATCACAACAATAGGTGCAGAAATTCATTTGATAAAATCCATCACCCATTTATGATAAAAACTCTCAGCAAAGTGGGATTAGAGGGAACATATTTAAACATAATAAAGGCAAACCCACTGCCAGCGTCAAACTCAATGGGCAAAACCTACAAGTGTTTCCCTTAACATTGGGAACAAGACAGGGATGTCTGCTTTCACTTATCTTATTCAACACAGTACTGGGAATCCTGCCACAGCAAACAGACAAGAAGAAGAAATAAAGGACATCCGAATTGGAAATGAAGAAGTAAAACTGATTTTAGTTGCAGATGATGATACTATACATAAAGAAGATTCTACCAAGAAGCTACTAAAACTGATAAATGAATTCAGCAAAGTAACAAGATACAAAATTAATATCCAGAAATCAGTTGCATTTTTATATGCCAGTAATGAACTAACAGAAAGGGAAATTGAGAAAACAATCCCATTTACAATTGTTTCAAAAAGAATAAAATACCTAGGAATAATGCTAACAAAGTATGTAAAAAAAACTTCACTTGGAAAATTATAAGACACCCAACAAAGAAATTGAACAAGATACAAATAAGTGGAAGTTCATACCATATCAATGGGTAGGAAGAATTAACATTATTAAAATATCTGGCAGTTTTTTATTTTTATTCTGATGTCATTAGTTTTAATCACTGTGCTAGATTTTCTAATTCTTTCTGTTCAGTTATGGAAGAATATGTGTTTGTAGGAATTTATCAGTTTCTCCCTGGTTGTGAAATTTGTTGGCATTTAGTTGTTTCTTACATTTTCTTACAATTTTTTGTATTTCTTTGATGTCCGTTGTTACTATTCTTTCATTTCTGATTTTATTTATTTGGGACCTCTCTCTCTTTTTTATGAGTCTGGTTATATATTTGTCAATGTTGTTTGTCTTGCAAAAATACAGCTCTTGCTTCCTTTTTTGTGTAGTCTCTATATCACTTACCACTTCTCTGATGTTTATTATTTCCTTCCATTCATTTGGTGCTTTGTTTATTACTTGCTTTCTAACACCTTTATGTGTAAGTTTGCATTGTATATTTTATATTTTATGCTTTTTTCATGTACTTACCACTTTTTAAAAATTTTATTTAGTTATTTTTCAAGTACAGTTTTTTGTCTATTTCTCCCATCCCAGCTTCCCAGCCCCGTGCTCCCCACCTCCCTCCCATTTCCTCCCCCTCCTAGTCCTCACCCTGTGTCTTTCATACTTGTTTCTCAAAATCCCTCCCCTTTTTCTCCCTTAAATTCCCTTCCCTCTCCCCTCTGGTCACTGCCCACTTGTTCTCTATTTCAGTGTCTTTGTTTTTATTCTGCTTGCTTGTTTGTTTTGTTGTTTAGCTTCCTGTTAAAGGTGAGATCATATGGTATTTGTCTTTCAATGCCTGGCCTATTTCACTCAGCATGCTTTCCAGTTCCATCCATGTTGTTGCAAAGGGTAGTAGCTCCTGCTTTCTCTTTACTGCATATAATTCCATTGTGTATATGTACCACCATTTTTTGATCCATTCATTTACTGATGGGCACCTAGCTTGCTTCCAGCTCTTGGCTATTGTAAATTGTGCTGCTATGAACATTGTGGTACATAGGTTCTTTGATATTGATGTTTTAGGATTCTTAGGATATAATCCTAGCTGTGGAATTGCTGGGTCAAAAGGCAGGTCGATTTTTATTTTTCTGAGAAAATTCCATACTGTTTTCCATAATGGTTGTACCAATCTGCAATCCCACCAACAGTCAACTAAGGACCCTTTTTCCCCACACCCTCTCCAGCATTTGAAGTTTGTTGCTTAATGACAGCCATCCTGACTGGTGTAAAGTGGTATCTCATTGTGGTTTTAATTTGCATCTCTCTGATAGCTAACGATATTGAGTGTTTATTTATGTGTCTCTGGATCCTTTGTATGTCCTCCTTGGTGAAGTGTCTGTTCAAGTCCTTTGCCCATTTTTTAATTGGGTTAGATGTCTACTTAGAGTAGAGTTGTGTAAGTTCTTTGTATATTTTGGAGATTAAACCTTTGTCTGAGGTATCATTGGCAAATATGTTTTCCCATACAGTTGGTTGTCTTTTTAATTTAATACTGTTTTCTTTAGCCATGCAGAAGCTTTTTATTTTGATGAGGTCCCATTTCTTTAATCTTTCCTTTACATTTCTTGCTCTAGGGGACATATCGGTAAAAATGTTGCTGCGTGGAATATCTGAGATTTTCTTCCTAATGTTCTCCTCTAGGACTTTAATGGTGTCACGGCCTATATTTAAGTCTTTTATCCACCTTGAATTTATTTTGGTTTATGGTGTAAGTTGGTGCTCAAGTTTCATTTTTTTTGCATGTAGCTGTCCAGTTCTCCTAACACCATTTGTTGAAGAGGCTATCTTTACTACATTTTATGTTACTGCCCCCTTTGTCCAATATTAATTGACTGTAGAGAGTTGGGTTGATTTCTGGGCTCTCTGTTCTGTTCCATTGGTCTGTGTGCCTATTTTTATGCCAGTACCAGGCTGTTCTGATTACAGTGGCCTTGTAATACAGTTTCATATCAGGTATGGTGATCGTTCCTACTTTGTTCTTCTTTCTCAAAAGTGCAGCTGCTATTCGGGCTCGTTTATGGTTCCATATCAATTTTCAAAGTGTTTGTTCTATGTCTGTGAAATATGCCATTGGTACTTTAATAGGTATTGCATTGAATCTGTATATTGCTTTGGGTGGTATGGACATTTTGATGATGTTAATTCTTCCAATATTGAACGCGATGTATGTTTCCATTTGTTTGTGTCTTCCCTGGTTTCTTTCTTCAGTGCTGTGTAGTTTTCTGCATATAGGTCTTGTACCTCCTTGGTTAGGTTTATTCCCAGATATTTTATTTTTCTTTTTGCTATATCAAATGGGATTTTTCTCTTTATTTCTGCTTCTGCTGATTCACTGTTGGTATACAAAAATGCCTTTGATTTCTGAATATTGACTTTGTATCCTGCTGTTTTGCCAAATTCATTAATTAGTTCGAGCAGTTTTTGGGTAGAGTCTATAGGATTTTCTATATACACTATCGTGTCATCTGCAAACAGTGACAGTTTTGCTTCCTCCTTTCCTATTTGCATGCCTTTTATTTCCTTTTCCTGCCTGACCACTGTGGCCAAAACTTCCAAAACTATATTGAATAGAAGTGGTGAAAGTGGACGTCCTTGTCTTATTCCTGATCTTGGTGGAAAAGCTTTTAGGTTTTGCCCATTGAGTATGATGTTGGTGTAGGTCTCTCATATATGGCCTATATTATATTGAGGAATGCTCCCTCTATTCCCACTTTGCTGAGTGTTTTTATCATAAATGGGTTTTGTACATTATCAAAAGCTTTTTCCATGTCTATTGATATGATATTGTGCTTTTTGTCTTTGCTTTTGTTTATGTGATGAATTACATTTACTGATTTGGGAATGTTGAACCATCCTCGCATCCTTGGGATGAATCCCCTTTTGTCATGGTGTATAATCTTTTGGATATATTGTTGGACATGATTTGCCAATATTTTGTTGAGGATTTTAGCGTCTATGTTCATCAGTGGTATTGCCCTGAGGTTTTCTTTCTTTGTTGTATCTCTATGTGGTTTTGGAATTTGGATTAATCTGGCTTCATAAAAGGAGTTTGGGAGTTTTCCATCCTTTTGGATTTTTTGGAATAGTCTGTGAAGAATAGGGGTTAGCTCTTCCTTAAATGCTTTGTAGAATTCTCCTGTGAAACCTTCTGGTCCAGGGCTTTTGTGTGAAAGGAGTTTCTTGATTACTGCTTCAATTTTTTTTTTGCTGTTATCGGTCTATTCTGGTTTTCTACTTCTTTTTCAATGTGTTTGGGGAGATTAATTTTTCTAGAAATGTGTCCATTTCCCCTAGGTTTTCAAATTTCTTGGCATACAGTTCTTCATAGTAATTTCTTACAATCCCTTCTATTTCTGTGGTATCAGTTGTAATCTCTCCTCTTTCATTTCTGATTGTGTTTATTTGTGTCCCTTCCCTTCTTTTCTTGATGAGCCTACTTAAAGGCTTGTCTGTTTTGTTTATCTTTTCAAAGAACCAACTCCTGGATTCATTGATCCGTAGAATTGTGCTTTTAGTCTCTATGTCATTTAGTTCTGCTCTTATCTTGGTTATTTCCTTCCTTCTGCTTGCTCTGGGCTGTTTTTGTTGTTGTTCCTCGAGTTCTTGCAGGCATAGGGTAAGGTTGTTTGTTTGAAATGTTTCTATCTTCTTTAGTTAGGCCTGTATTGCTATAAACTTCCCTCTCAGGCCTGCCTTGGCTGTGTCCAATAAGTTTTGGGTTGTTGTGAGATCACTTTCATTTGTTTCCAGAAACGTTTTGATTTCTTCCCTAATTTCATTCTTGACCCATTTGTTGTTTAATAGCATACCATTCAGTCTCCATTATTTTGGATGTTTTGGATTTTATCCTTTGGGGTTGGTTTCCAGTTTCAGTCCCTTGTGGTCAGAGAAAATGCTTGGTATGATTTCAATATTTTTAATTTATTGAGGCTTGTTTTTTGTCCTATCATGTGCTCTATCTTTGAGAATGTTCCATGTGCATTTGAAAAGAATGTGTATTTTGCTTCTTTAGGGTGAAGAGCTCTGTATATATCAGTTAGGTCCATTTCATCAAGGGTGTTGTTTAATGCCGCAGTGTCTTTGTTGATATTTTGTTTGGAAGATTTGTCCATTTTTGAGAGTGGGGTGTTAAAATCCCCCACTATAATTGGGTTGCTGTCTATATCTTTGTTGAATTCGTCTAAGATTTTCTTGATATATTTGGTTGCTCCTATGTTGGGTGCATATATATTTATGATGTTAATGTCTACTTGGTGGATTCTTCCCTTGAGTATTATGAAGTGACCTTCTGGGTCTCTCTTTATGGCCCTTTTCTTGAAGTCTATTATGTCCGATATAAGAATTGCTACCCCAGCTTTATTTTCTTGTCCATTTTCTTGGAAAATTTGTTTCCAGCCTTTCACTTTTAGTCTGTGATGGTCTTTTGTCCTGAGGTGGGTCTCTTGTAGGCAGCATATGTGTGGGTCATGCTTTCTTATCCATTGAGCTATTCTGTTTCTTTTGATTAGAGCAATTAATCCATGTACGTTTAAGGTTATTATTGATAGGTACTTATTCATTGCCATTTTTGTACCTGTGTTCCTCTCTGTCTCCCTCTTTTCCTTCCTTTCCTTAAAGCAGTCCTTTTAGTATTTCTTGTAGAGCTGGCTTATTGGCAGCAAATTCTTTTAGACTTCTTTTTCTTGGAAGCTCTTTATTTGGCCTTCTATCTTGATTGAGAGCCTTGCTGGGTAAAGTAGCCTTGGTTGTAGGCCTCTGTTTCTCATTACTTGGAATATTTCTTGCCATTCTCTTCTTGCTTGGAGTGTTTTCATTGAGAAGTCAGTAGCTATCCTTTTTGGGGCTCCCTTGTATGTTATTTCTTTTTTCTCTGTTGCTGCCTTTAAGATTCTCTCTTTGTCTTGGAATTTTGCCATTTTAATGATGATGTGTCTTGAAGTGGGCCTCCTTGGGTTCCTCTTGGTTGGGACTATGTGATTCCTGGATTTGTGATACTTTTTCCCTTATCAAATTAGGGAAATTTTCTCTTATTACTCTTTGAAATACATTTTCTATCTCTTATTCTTCTTCTTCTCCTGGTATTCCTATTACTTCGAAATTATTACGTTTCATATTTTCTTGCATTTCTCTTTGTCTCTCTTCATTCTTTCTGAGCCTTTTTTCATTTTTTTTTGCTCTTTCTGTGAGATTCTTTCTACTTTGTCCTCCAACTCAGTAATTCGATCTTCTGTCTCATCTACCCTATTTTAATGCTTTTTACTGTTTTTTTCAATTCAGAAATTGTATTCTTCATTTCCTCTTGCCCCTTGCTAATAGTTTTCATTTCCTTTTTCATGTTGATATAGTTCCCGGAGAGATTGTTATAGTTCCCCTTAGTTTCTGGTAGCTCATTGTGAGCTCTTTGAACTTCCTGATAACCAGTGCTTTGAATTCAGTATGTGATATTTGACTTGCCTCTATTTCATCTAACATTCTTTCTGAGGGTTCCTCCTTTCCTTACATTTTGGGATTGTTTTGTTTTTTTTTTTTTGTCTTCCCGTTGTTTGTTAGCCTCAGCTTCTAAGATTAATCTATTTCAACACCCTGGGTTTATGGTGTGAACTTCTGTGGTGGAATGCCTGTGAATTTCAGTTGTGCAGTCTCTTTTGGTTATCCTGTCATTCTCTGCTTCCACCTACTCAAATATGCAGCAACTTTTGGCGTCTCTCCTACAGCAAAGTGCAATTTGTCTTTCTGACTCTACTGTTGGGAGGCCTCTTCTACGGGTCCAGCTCTGGTCTTTTTGTATTTTCAAGTTGATTGTGACTCTTGTGGGTAAAAGAAAGAAAAGACAAGGAAATAAATAAAAGAAAGAAAGAAAAAAAAGTGTAGGGGAATGGAAGAAAGAGCAATAAGTTTAGAAAGAAAAGAAGAACAAATAAAACAGAAAGTCTGAGAAAAGAGGACAAACGTATCGAAAGACAAAACAGTAGTAAAATTTAAAAGAAATAACAGATTACTTTTAAAAAGCAAAGAGATAAAGAAAAGTAATGGAAAAAGAAAGAAAAGTTAAAAAAAGAATAAAAATAAAATGAAGTAAAATTAAAAACAAAAGAAAACAAAACAAAGACACAAAAACAACAACAAAAAAGGAAAAGTCACTTGTTGGTTTCGAACTAGCAGAATCGGTTTTTCTGGCTGCAGTTGGCTGAGGGTTGATTTTTGTGATTTTTTCTGCCAGCCCATCTCAGGAGCCAGACACTTGGCACCTCTCCCCAGCTCCCTACATTAGGGAACTAGGACTTCCTCACAGCGCTCCCCTCCCAGGAGTTACCACCATGGGCTGGTTTGCAGTGTTTGTAGGCACCTGCACCGGCCTGGTTGCCTGGTTCCCTCGGGATCGAGCACAGACCTGCCCCTGTTCTGTGGGGAAGCTCTAGGCCCTCTGCCCAATCTTGGGTTCGCTGCCAAGCTGCGTGTGGAGCAGACTAGGCTGTTGTGTCTATTGGATTCAGAGCTCCGCGCTGTACCTCTCAGAATCCTCGGTTGGGGCCCTTTGTCCTCAGTACACTCTCTGCAAACTTTATCAAACAAGTCTTTCCTGGCCCCACCTTGCTTGGCCAGAAAGGGGGTGGTGGGGTTGAGGGTCTCAGCTCTATCCTCAGGACCCCTCAGCACCCGGGGCTTCCAGATAGTCTGAGGGGGATGGACTGGAAGCCGGGATCTGATCTGAGGACTGGGTACCGACCTAGAAACTCTGTGCGCACATCATGGCACACTGCGTGATGTTTACTGATCCCCAACTGTGCGCAGGCTGAAATCCCTTCTGCTCCTGTGTTTGTCTGGGTTCCCTGGCAAACCTCCGAAAAATCCTAGAGATGGAGTAGCTCGGCGCCAGGCTGAAATCCCCTCTGCTCCCCTCTGGTTGGGCCACTTGGCAGGTCCCGGCTGAAAAATCCTAGGGAGGGAGCTCTGGGCGCTGAATGCTGTCCCTGGTGCTGTCAGGCACTTGCCCAGATACACTGCCCGCCAGGCGCAGGACCCCTGAACTATGTATTTTATGCTTCTTGAGGTATTCCTGTGTTGTCCTGAATTTCCCTTTTTGGGTTGCTTTTCCTTTATGCATATGTTTTCAGTTGTTGTGTGCTCATTTTCATTTGTCTCAAGGTATGTTTTGATATCTTCCTTGATGTCATTTTTTATTCCTTCGTTGTTGGCTCACATATTATTTAGCCTCCATGTTTTTGTGTGTTTTCAGTTCTTTTCTTGTAATATATTTCTAGTTTCATACCATTGGGGTTGGAGAAGATGCTTGGTTTGAAATGCTCTAAAAATATCAATGAAATCATTCTGATGTAGTATGTATTTAAAAGCTGCTGGTTTTTTTTTGTTGTTGAGTTTTTGTCTGGAAGAGCAGTCTACTGATTTCAGTGAGGTGTTAAAAAAATTCCTATTATGACTATATTTCTCTTGATCCATTCCTTTATATCAATGGATATTTGCATTTCATACTGAGTTGCTTCTATGTTGGGTGCCTAAATCTTAAAAAAAAAAGGGTTACATCTTCTTGTTGTGTTCTCCCTTTTATCATTATGTAGTGTCCATCTTTGTCTCTTATAGCCTTTGTTTTGAAATCTAACTTGTCTGCTATAAACATTTCTACCTCAACTTTTTTTTCTTTTTCAGTTGCTTGATATATGGGGGGGCACACCTTTAAAAATGAAATTATATTCTGGAGGGCAGGTTCTTTGTAGTACAGGCTTTACCCACTAGGTCAGTGTTCTAAGAACCCATATGTATCAGTGTATCAGCAGGTGTTGTTGTGAGAGACTGATTTTGGATTCAGTGAATATTTTGAAGGCTCTTTTCACATGTTTGCCCATATAATGATGGGTGACTTATGAGTGCACCTTCCCACACCATTCTGAGTGTTCAGCAGTTTTTTGGTTTTTTTTTACCAAAAACAGCGTAACACCCACATCCCATCTTCTCTAATTATCAACCTCACCCTGAGTGACTTTTATTTCCTCAGATGAAAAAATGTCTTCAAAGGAAACCTTTTTGTTGATGTGGAACAAGCAAAACTCCACCCTCACCCTGAGTGACTGTTTTATTTTCTCAGATGAAAAAAAAGTCTTCAACAGGAAACATTTTGTTGATGTGGAAGAGGTAAAACAGAAGATGGCAGAAGCACTAAAAGTCATCAAAATCTAAGAGTTCAAAAACTATTTTGAGCCTTTGAAAAAATGTCTCAATAGATATATTCCATCAGATGGGGAGTAATTTGAAGGTTACTGAAGTTTAAACTTGTAAGAATAAATACACCATTTTTATAAATAAGTTCTGGTTTGGAGGGGGGACCTCTCATATTCTTTTCCATTTCTTTACTTTCAGTCAGTGTGTATCTTTTGTTCTGAGGTGGGTTTCTTATAGATAGAATATATGGGTCTTGTTTTCTTATCCATTAAGCTACCTTTTTGTTTTGGTTGGCTCATTTAAGTCATTTACATTAAAGGAGATTATATATAGATATGGGTTTATTGCTATTCTTTATGATTAAGGTTCTATCTGTGTGGTTTTTTTCTTTCTTATTAAAGAAAACCCTTTAACATATAACTCTGGTTTTGTGGTAGTAAACTCCTTTAGCTTTCTCTTATCTGAGGAGCTTTTTTTTTCACCTTAATTCTGAATAATAGACTTATTAGGTGGAGTAATCTTGGTTGTAGGTCTTTGCTTTTCATCACTTTGAATATTTGATGCCAAAACCTTCAGGTCTAAAGTATTTCTGTTGGGGGAGGGGTGGGCTGGGGTGGGAGAAATAAACAGAAAACTTTACTTGAAAAGTAACTAAATAAAAATTTTAAAAAATAGTAAAATATTTCTGTTGAGAAATCAGCTGAGAATCTCATGGGGGCTTTCTTGCAGGCAACTGTCTTTTTCTTGCTGCTTTTAAGATTCTGTTTTTGTCTTTAACCTTTGCCATTTTAATTATGATGTGTCTTTATATTTGCTTCTTTACGTTCATATTGTTTGAGACAGTTTTGGGGTACACAAAGGTTAGTTGCCACCTTCCATGTGCTGCTCATGGACATTTGTGGTGGGATTGGGTCTCAGGGATTAATCAGGGCCTGTCCAGCATCATTCATCAGGCCCACACAGAACAGAGTTTGACCATGTGAAGGGAAGACTCTGCACAGGAACTGCAGTACTGGTATGAGTGAAAAGACCCAGAACAGCACACACAATATTAAAGAAGAACAAAGTTGGAAGATTAATACTACCCAACCTTAGGGCTTACTAGTCTATGGTCTTGTCAGTGTGGCTCAGTTGGTTGGAGTATTGTCCCATAATCAAAAGGTTGCAGGTTTGATGGATGCTGGGAAGATGGCGACAGAGTAAGATGGAGCTGATGCTAGCTCCTGTACTCATGGGTGAAAATCCTGGCAGATCTATGGAGAAACAGCACAATAAACCATGGGTTACCCAGGATTTATGAAATTAAAAAAACAGAGATTGTGACCGATGCTGAAACAGCAGATGGCGGCAGAGTCGGCTACTGGAGCTGGGTCTCACGCGGCCCCGGTGCTGCTGCCAGAGCAACAGGCCTGGGAGCCGGGGGCCTCAGGTATGGAAGCCGGACACTCCAAGCCCCTGCAATGGTCCTGGGAGACAGAGGAGTCAGGAACCGGAGCAGGGACATTCTCGGCCCTTGTGCGGATGCCATAGCTACTGGCCTGGGCAACGGAAGGGTCATTTGCAGGAGCTGGGGCACCAAAGGCCCCTGTGACACCGCCATAGAGACCGGCCTGGGCCCTGAGGAGCCAGCTACCGGAGCTGGCCCATAGTAACGGGCCTCGGTGCTTGAGGAGGGGGCTACTAGAGCCAGGATATTCAGCAGTGGTAGGCGACCAATGCAGGGACCAGCATGAGGACCAGCATGAGTGTAGGTGGAGATGAAGAACATCAAGAAACTTCAAGGAGTCTGCACCACTGAACTTCACAAAAATCATACCACAGAAGTTCACACCATAAAACCAGGGTTTCAGAACAGAACAATTTTAGAAGCAGAGACTAACAAGAAGAGTCTCAAACAATGGGAAGACAAAGAAACAATCCCCAAATGAAAGAAAAAGCAGAAACTTCAGAAAGAATGTTAGATGAAATAGACGCTGATCAACTATCAGACAGTGAATTCAAAGCACTGGTTATTACGAAGTTCAAAGAGCTCACAGTGAACTACCAGAAACTACAGGGAACTACAATTATCTCTCTGCAAACTACAGCAACATCAAAAAGGAAATGGAAACTATCAGCAAGAGAAAAGAGGAAACGAAGAATACAATTTCCGAATTGAAGAACACAGTAGAGAGTTTCCAAAGTAGGATAGATGAAGCGGTGGAGAGGATTAGTGAGTTGCAGGACAAGGTAGAAAGCATCTCACAGAAAGAGCAAGAAAATGAAAAGAGGCTCAGAAAGCATGAAGAGGGATTAAGAGAAATGCAAGACAATATGAAACGTAATAATATCCGAATAATAGGAATACCGGAAGGAGAAGAAGAAGAACAAGGGATAGAAAACGTATTTGAATGAGTAATGAGAGAAAATTTCCCTAATTTGATAAGAGAAAAAGTCTCACAAATCCAGGAAGAACAGAGAGTCCCAATCAAGAGGAATCCAAGGAGGCCCACCTCAAGACACATCATCATCAAAATGCCAAAATTCCAAGACAAAGAGAGAATCTTAAAGGCAGCAACAGAGAAAAAAAAAATAACATACAAGGGAGCCCCAATAAGGATAGCTACTGACTTCTCAATGAAAACACTCCAAGCAAGAATAGAATGGCAAGAAATATTCCAAGTAATGAGAAACAGAGGCCTACAACCAAGGCTACTTTACCCAGCAAGGCTCTCAATCAAGATAGAAGGCCAAATGAAGAGCTTGCAAGACAAAAGAAGCCTAAAAGAATATGCCTCCACCAAACCAGCTCTACAAGAAATACTAAAAGGACTGCTTTAAGGGAAGGAAGGAAAAGAGGGAGACAGAGAGGAACACAGGTACAAAAATGGCAATGAATAAGTACCTATCAATAATAACCTTAAACGTAAATGGATTAAATGCTCCAATCAAAAGACACAGAATAGCTCAATGGATAAGAAAGCATGACCCACACATATGCTGCCTACAAGAGACTCACCTCAGGACAAAAGACCATCACAGACTAAAAGTGAAAGGCTGGAAACAAGTGTTCCAAGCAAACGGACAAGAAAAAAAAGCTGGGGTAGCAATCCCCATATCGGACAAAATAGACGTCAAAGAAAAGGACATAAAGAGAGACCCAGAAGGTCACTTCATTATACTCAAGGGAAGAATCCACCAAGAAGACATTAACATTGTAAACATATATGCACCAAACATAGGGGCACCCAAATATATCAAGAAAATCTTAGAGGACTTCAAGAAAGATATTGACAGCAACACAATCATAGTAGGGGATTTGAACACCTCACTATCAAAAATGGACAGATCCTCCAAACAAATTATCAAAAAAGATATTGTGGCATTAAACAACACCCTAGATGAAATGGACTTAACGGATACATATAGAGCCCTTCATCCCAAAGAAGCTAAATACACATTCTTTTCAAATGCACATGGAACATTTTCAAAGATAGAGCACATGATAGGACGCAAAACGAGCCTCAAAAAATTCAAGAAAATTGAAATCATACCAAGCATCTTCTCTGACCACAAGGCACTGAAATTAGAAACCAACCCCAAAGAAAAAAACCCAAAGAACCCAAAAACATGGAGACTGAATGGTATGCTATTAAACAATGAATGGGTCAAGAATGAAATTAGGGAAGAAATCAAAACGTTTCTGGAAACAAATGAAAATGATCTCACAACAACCCAAAACTTATGGGACACAGCGAAGGCAGTCCTGAGAGGGAAGTTTATAGCAATACAGGCATACCTAAAGAACATAGAAACATTTCAAACAAACAACCTAACCCTATGCCTGCAAGAACTACAGGAACAACAACAAAGACAGCCCAGAGCAAGCAGAAGAAGGAAATAACCAAGATTAGAGCAGAATTAAATGACATAGAAACTAAAAGCACAATTTTAAGGATCAATGAATCCAGGAGTTGGTTCTTTGAGAAGATAAACAAAATAGACAAGCCTTTAAGTAGGCTCATCAAGAAAAGAAGAGAGAGGACACAAATAAACACAATCAGAAATGAAAGAGGAGAGATTACAACTGATACCACAGAAATAGAAGAGATTGTAAGAAATTACTATGAAGAACTGTATGCCAAGAAATTTGAAAACCTAGGGGAAATGCACACATTTCTGGAAAAATACAATCTTCCAAAACTCAGTGAAAAAGAAGCAGAAAATCTAAATACACCAATAACAGCAAAAGAAATTGAAGCAGTAATCAAAAAACTCCCATCACACAAAAGCCCCGGACCAGATGGGTTCACAGGAGAATTCTACAAAGCATTTAAGGAAGAGCTAACCCCCATTCTCCACAGACTATTCCAAACAATCCAGAAGGATGGAAAACTCCCAAATTCTTTTTATGAAGCCAGCAACATCCTCATTCCAAAACCAGATAGAGACACAACAAAGAAAGAAAACTTCAGGCCAATATCGCTGATGAACATAGATGCTAAAATCCTCAACAAAATATTGGCAAATCGCATCCAACAATATATCAAAAAGATCATACACCATGATCAGGTGGGATTCATCCCAGGGATGCAAGGATGGTTCAATATTCGAAAATCAGTAAATGTAATACATCACATAAACAAAAGCAAAGACAAAAATCACATGATCATATCAATAGATGCAGAAAAAGCTTTCGATAAGGTACAACACCCATTTATGATAAAAACACTCAGCAAAGTGGGAATACAGGGAGCATTTCTCAAAATAATAAAGGCCATATATGAGAGACCTACAGCCAATATCATACTCAATGGGAAAAAACTAAAAGCTTTTCCACTAAGGTCAGGAACAAGACAAGGTTGTCCACTTTCACCACTTCTATTCAATATAGTATTGGAATTTTTAGCCACAGCGATCAGGCAAGAAAAGGAAATAAAAGGCATCCAAATAGGAAAGGAGGAAGCAAAACTGTCACTGTTTGCAGATGACATGATAGTGTACATGGAAAATCCTATAGACTCTACCCAAAAACTGCTCAAACTAATTAATGAGTTTGGCAAAACAGCTGGTTATAAAGTAAACATCCAGAAATCAAAGGCATTTTTGTATACCAACAGTGAATCAGCAGAAGCAGAAATAAAGAGAAAAATCCCATTTGATATAGCAAAAAAAAAAAATTTTTTTTTTTTTTATATATATATCTGGGAATAAACCTAACCAAGGAGGTAAAAAACCTGTATGCAGAAAACTACACAGCCCTGAAGAACGAAATCAAGGAAGACACAAACAAATGGAAACATATACCTTGTTCATGGATTGGAAGAATTAACATTATCAAAATGTCCATACTACCCAAAGCAATATACAGATTCAATGCAATACCTATTAAAGTACCAATGGCATATTTCACAGACATAGAACAAACACTTCGAAAATTTATATGGAACCATAAACGAGCCCAAATAGCAGCTGCTCTTTTGAGAAAAAGAACAAAGTAGGGGGGATCACAATACCTGATATCAAACTGTATTACAAGGCCACTGTAATCAAAACAGCCTGGTACTGGCATAAAAACAGGCACATAGACCAATGGAACAGAACAGAGAGCCCAGAAATCAACCCAACTCTCTACAGTCAATTAATATTGGACAAAGGGGGCAGTAACATAAAATGGAGTAAAGATAGCCTCTTCAACAAATAGCGCTGGGAGAACTGGACAGCTATGTGCAAAAAAATGAAACTTGAGCACAGGCTTACACCTTGCATCAAAATAAATTCAAGATGGATAAAAGACTTAAATGTAAGTCGTGACACCATTAAAGTCCTAGAGGAGAACATTGGCCAGAAAATCTCAGATATTTCATGCAGCAACTTCTTTACTGATATGTCCCCTAGAGCAAGGAATGTAAAGGAAATAATAAACAAATGGGATCTCATCAAAATAAAAAGCTCCTGCATGGCTAAAGAAAACAATATTAAATTAAAAAGACAACCAACTGTATGGGAAAAGATATTTTCCAATGATACCTCAGACAAAGGTTTAATCTTCAAAATATACAAAGAACTTACACGACTCCACACTAAGAAGACACCCAACCCAATTAAAAAATGGGAAAAGGACTTGAAAAGACACTTCTCCAAGGAGGATATACAGAACATTCAGAGACACATGAAGAGATGCTCAATATCATTAGCTATCAGAGAGATGCAAATTAAAACCACAATGAGATACCACTTTACACCAGTCAGGATGGCTATCATAAACAAAGCAACAAACAACAAATGTTGGAGAGGGTGTGGGGAAAAGGGGTCCTTTTTTCACTGTTGGTGGGATTGCAGACTGGTACAACCATTATGGAAAACAGTATGGGATTTTCTCAGAAAAATAAAAATCGACCTACCTTTTGACCCAGCATTTCCACTGCTGGGATTATATCCTAAGAATCCTAAAACATCAATATCAAAGAACCTATGCACCACAATGTTCATAGCAGCACAATTTACAATAGCCAAGAGCTGGAAGTAAGCTAGGTGCCCATCAGTAAATGAATGGATCAAAAAATTGTGGTACATATACACAATGGAATTCTATGCTGCAGAGAGAAAGAAGGAGCTACTACCTTTTGCAGCCACATGGATGGAACTGGAAAGCATTATGCTGAGTGAAATAGGCCAGGTGCTGAAAGACAAATACCATATGATCTCACCTTTAACAGGAAGCTAAAGAACAAAACAAACAAGCAAGCAGAAAAAAAAACAAAAAACAAAGGCACTGAAATAGAGAACAAGGGGATAGTGACCAGAGGGGAGAAGGAAGGGAAGTTAAGGGGAAAAAGGGGGAGGGATTTGGAGGAACAAATAGGAAGGACACAGGGAGGAGAACTAAGGGGCGTGAAAATGGGAGGGAGGTGGGGAGCAAGGGGTGGTCGAGGCTGGGATGAGAAAAATAGACAAAAAACTGTACTTGAAAAATAACTAAATAAAATTAATTGTAAAAAAAAAAAAGGTTGCAGGTTTGATTCCAGGTCAGGACACATACCTAGCTTGCAGGTTTGAACCCAGGTCTGGGTGCTTATGGGAGGCAATTGATCAATGTTTCTCTCTTTCTCTGGCATCAGTGTTTCTCTATCTCCCTTCCTCTCTCTCTAAAAACAATGAAAATATATCCTTGGGTGAAGACTTAAAAAAGTCTTACTAGTATAAAGCTACAGTAATTAAGATGGTGTGTCATTAGCAAGAAATAAACATGTAGGTAAATTGTATGGGAGATCGAGCACATAGATTGACTTACAAGAAGCCAGTCAACTGATATTTGACAAAGGAGCAAAGGTTACTCAGTGGAGAATAGTCATTTCAATAAATGGTGTTGTAATAACTAGGTATCAGTAAAACAAAAAAGTGATTCTAGAATGCTTCTTACACTCTTCACAAATATGAAATCTAAACTGATTGCAGATCTATATGAAAATGTAAAACTATGAAAGAAAATAAAATAGGAGAAAATCTAGATGACTTTTTAGCTATAATGTAAAAAGCATTTTTTGTTTAAAAAATTCATGAGCTGAAATTCATTTAAACTAAAAATTAAAAGAAAAGCCTCAGACTTGCAAAAGACACATCTGGAAAGGGACTTGTATCTACAGTGCACAAAGAACCTTTAAAACTCAATAATAATAAAAAAAAGCAGGTCAATGAAAATATGGGCCAAAGACTTTACAAGACATCTCAAGTACAAAGATATACAGATCACAAATAAACATATGAAAAGAAGTTTGTCATCATATATCATCAGAGAAATGCAAATTAAAACAGTGAGCTATCACTGTATGCTTAATAGAATAGCCAAAATTCAGGAAACTGACAACAAATGCTAATGAGGATGCAGAGCCAGAGGAACCATCAGTCATTGTTATTAAAAATTCAAAATGGTGCTGCTACTTGGAAAGACAATTTTGTGGTTCTTATAACTCTGACCATTTGATCCATCACTTGCTTTCTTTGTTTTGTTTTTTTTTTTGTTCAGAGGAGCTGAAACTTATGTACACAAAAAACTTGCACACAGATGTTTATTGAATCTTTACTTATAATTACAAAAACTTGGAAGCAACCAATATTTCCTTCAGTGAATGAACAAATAATAAACTGTCGTACATCAAATAAATGGAAGACCACTTAGTGTGATTAAAAATGAGCTATTCTACCATGTAAATACATAGAAAAAACATAAATACATATTACTAATTGTAAGAAATCGTGATAGAAAATGTATAGGATGTGTGATTACAACTATATGACATTTTGGAAAGGCAAAACTATGAAAACAGTAAAAAGATCAGCAATTGTTGGGAATTAGAATATGGAGAAAAAGATTAATAAGCAAAGCACAGAGGATTTATAGAACAGTGTATCTACTCTGTATAATACTATAATGAAGGCTACATATCATTATAAATTTGTCCAAACCCACAAAATGTAAAACGCCTTGAGAAAACTCTATGTAAACTTTGCACTCTCAGTGGTAATGATATGTCAATGTAAGTTCATTAGTGGTAACAAATACATGACTCTGGTGAGGGGTGTTGAAAATTGTTGAAATTATACATGTAGGGAATAGGGGACATATGATAAATTTCTATATAGGTGGTCCCCAGCTTATGATGGTTCAATTTACAACTTTCCAAATTTATGATGATGTTAAGTTGATATGCTTTATTGGGGACTTTTGCTGTGCTGTCCAATATTACCTCATTCTGCTGGGTAGTGGCAGTGAGTCAAGCTGCAGTTACCAGTAAGGTAGGTGTTTACTAGAGAATACAACCTAACCTCTACAATGTACTGTGTTGTCAGCCTTTTTCTGAGCACATTTAAGGCATACTAGGATAAGCAATGGTGTTTTTCTGTTAGGTTTTTCAAATGCATTTTTCACTTGCAATATTTTGATTTTACATTGGATTTATTGTGACATAATTACAATATAAGTTGAGCATATGTACTTACCTAACAATATTTCTGTGAACTTAACACCACTCTGAAAAATAGTATACCAAAAATTATATCCTTTAGAAACTTAGTATTTATGGTCCAAAATGCAACTTTTGGAAATTTTACATTCTGAAAAATGGTGAAAAAATTAATATTTAATTACTGTTTTCTAGTGATTAGGTGGATTGTTGGATTCATGTGCTACCACAAGTGAGACAAGCTATTATAGCAGCTCTTTAATTGTTTCATTTTTTTATAGTGAGAGAGGAATTTAGAATTAGGATTAGGATTAAATTTAGAATTTAGAATTAGGTCCTAAATTTTTAGATCCTTCTATTTAACTTTGTTTGTCATTTTAAAGCATTAACACTAGTAAATAAATTACCATATTGTATTGTACGAATTCTGCCAGATATTTCTTTGTGTTAGCAAAACAGTTAGCATTAAAATGGATAATTTAAGAGTACTTTTTATTATGAGGACAGATGTCATGAGTTTCAAGTAGTAAAAGTATAGATACAATCTATTTTTTGCTAGACCTTTGTAAAATCTCTACAAATAATATATTGTTTTTGCTTGATGTCAAAAATATTTGTGAGCTTCTCTTCCCTTTTTATATTTTATACATATGTAGGCATTTTTATGTTTTTGGTAGAATATGTTTATGTGTTAAACATGGTGGCTACTGGTTTTGAATCACACTGTTATAGGAAAAAGCACATTCAGAAGAAATTTGGTATTTGGTTTGGCTGAGATGTACATGAAAGTAGCTGCTTTTAGACTCTGTCTTCATCAGTTATTGCCATTTTGTCACCAGTGGGCACAGGTAACCAGGTTCTTGGTGATTCGGACAAAGAATTGAACTGAACACACAGAGTTTATAGGAGAGAACATGGGAGCAGGCCAATTCCAAGTAGCTATTGACCTCATGGGCTAGAGGGATTTTATTCTTATAGGGCCGATCCTTCCTGGCTAGTTTTGGTGGGCTTTTACTGCACATGTACAAGTAGTTGTATTACTTTAAACTACTGCACATGTAGTCTCCCTAATTTTCCTTGATTAGCCACTGGAGAAGGGGTCACACAATGTTACTGAATGGACCCCCCTTCTCCTGGGGTCCCCCTGTGCTATGTTTGCCTTGCCTGCCACCAGTAAATTATAGCTCTCCATGTCAGAGATTGGTAAGAAGGAAAGGAATTATTTGTTCAAAAGTTATACAGACTTAAGAGTAATGACTTAATGTCTTCATCAAAATCCCAAAGTCTCTTAAAACACCCACAAACACACATAGTCCTCCCTTCCCCCCATTGCCCAGCCCAGGGTACCATATCTCAGGAAAGGAAATAGAGATCTGTGGCTTAGGTAGCCCCTCATTTCTCTCAGTAATCCATGCTTGCCTGGTTGGCCTCCCTCGGTTCCTGGCATGATTAGCTGTGTCACTGGGATCTCCAGTTCTTAATACAAAACCACATGGCACCTTCTCATGGCCAACCAGACAGAGTTATTTCACCTCTTTCTTTCACACAGTGTCTCTCCTACATTTTTTTAAACTGCTAAGAGAGAGATCTGCATCACTGCTATGTCTTGCTTCCCAGGTTCCTAAGCTGCATGGAAATGGGAGACCCAAAGCTGCATGGTTCTCATCTGCTAAGACTGCATGGTTCTTCTCTGCCAAAGCTGCATGGTTCTTCTTGTCATGGCTGCTGTGCCTGGATTTAAATCCCAGTGCCAATGTTTCTCTGCAGCCCTATTTCTGATCCCTCCCACAATCGGCTATACTTGCCAGTATTCCCATATTTTTCCAGTTTTTCTGGGCTGCCATAATAAGTCTGGGTCAGCATGGCCCTGTGGTGTGGAGCCACAAGCTCTTGTGCAAGGCCTGTAACCAGGGGGAATTGCCTCCCTGTTATATCTTGGGTGGAAGTTATTCCCTGCTTTCTGGCTCAAAGCATGGGCACAGCTATTTAACATATCTATGAAACCAGTTAAAGGTTGTGGGTATGTTAAATGACCATTCTAGAGGTTATCTGCAAAACTGTTGCTATGCAAAACAACTCTCAATGCCCCTGTGCCATGTGTCCCATCCCCCAGTTCAGACTTGTGGGGATGAGGACATCCCATATTTTTACTATTTCCTAGGCAACTTGAATTCTGGACCCCATTACAAATCCTTCTTTGGGTAGCCCCCTGGCCCCACCTTCTTACAATTGTAGTGAACATAAAATGCTGGAGGAAATTTCAGGAGCATGAGGATTGCTTACCTAGCGAAAACAAAATAGTTAAAAGATATCATGTTAATATAATTTCAGGAGCATTTTGACTTTAGAAGTAAAGAAAAAAATTAAAGACAAAGGGAAAAATATCTCCACAGGAGTCTTCTACAAACGTTGGTACAGCCTGTCTGGTAGAGTGTGATGGAGACTTGAGAAGGCTGGCTGGGTAGGTTGGATTTCCCTGAGAAAAGTGGTGTCTAGATCATAAGCTGGGATCTCCAGCCTAGAGTACCAGAGCCCAAAAAGTACACAGATAACAACAGGTGGCGAAAAGCAGCAGGGTTGCTCTCTTCCAGAGACAGATGGTTGGAGACACAAAAAGCCCTTTAAATTGCCAATGCACAAATTTTAATTTGCTGTCACTTACCAGGGCTCTTGCAAAGGTGGGAGCAGAAGGGGCTGGATACACCTGAGGTGGAGGTTTGAGATGCCAGAGGTGAGACTTTGGACAGAAAATTGGGGGACAGAGCTGAGAGAGCGGCTCTTGGGATCCCAGTGCTGAGTGGTCACCCATACTGCAACACCCATCCTGCTCAGGAGGATCACTCCTTTCTGAGCAGGAGCAGCCTGAGGGAAAACAACAGCCCTAACCCCGGGAGGGATTGTGCATCCCTCATGAAGATTAAGCCAGACTGATCAGTGGAAAGTGATTAATTAACAACTGAAAGACACAACTATAGACAGCAGATCTCTGGCAGTATCAGAGCAGGCTGCCTTAGGTCAGACAGGATCAACAGTGGACAGCACCAGAGGTGGACCAGAAAGAAAAAATAATGGTAAATACTAAAGTCTACTGAGACTAAATTCATTGTGGTCTTCTCCATGATTAGTGATATTTTGTCTCCTACATAACTTTTTGACATTCATTTCTTCTCCAGCAAGTTTATGCATATTAAGTCACTAGAATTCCTACTATAGTTTATTTATCTCCTTTCCTATAATACTCTTAATCTCTTTACACCTTAATTAATACTGGTTCATTTGCTGTTGATACTGAGACTGTTGGAGGGAGATATTTGTGTGGATGTGGGTTTGTCCCCTGGGGTTTGTGGTTTTCTTCTGACAGCAACTGCACAACAGCATACACAACGTGGTGGGTGGGGTGACCCTCAGTCAACCAGCTTGAAGGAAGAACCTGCCAAAGAACAACCCTCCCAAATCAAAACCCAAATACACCCAGTGAGCCAACATAAATGGCATTCCAAGACCAGAAAGTTCAGGATATCAAGAAGACTGAACCATTGAATCTGATAGGTCTCCTACTATAGAAGTTCACACCACAAATTCAGGGAGTCAGAAAAGATGAATTAAATAAACAGAAGCAACCAAAAGAAGTTTCACAAACTATGCGAAAACAACTAAGACCCAAAGAAAAGGAAAAGAGTAAGCCTCAAAAAGAATGCTAAATGAAATAGAGGCAAATCAACTAGCAGATACTGAGTTTAGAGTAATGGTTATAAGAAAGCTCAATGAGCTCACCAAGAATTAAACAAAGCTACAGAGAAAACATGATGAACTAATGGCAAATGATATCAATGTGAAAAAGTAAATAAAAAATGGAAACAAGAGCCAAGAGGAAATGAAGAATATGATTTCTGAATTGAAGAACATAGTAGAAGGAGTTAAAAGCAGGCCATATAAAGCAGAGGATCAAATCAGTGAGCTGGTGCAGAAGGTGGAAGAAGACACCCAGAAAGAGAAAGAAAAGAAAAAAGACTCAAAGAATGATGAGGTATTATGGGAAATGCAGGATAACATGAAATGTAATAATATCTGTATAATAGGAATACCATCAGGAGAATAAAGGAAAGGTACAGAAAACCTCTGTGAAAAAGTAATGAGGGAAAACTTTCCTAATTTGATGAGAAAAAGTCAAACAAATCCAGGAAGCACAGAGGGTCCCAATCAAGAGCAACCCCAAAAGGCCCACTCCAAGACACATATTAATTAGAAGGAGAAATTCCAAGGCAAAGAGAGAATCTTAAAGGCAGCAAGAGAGAAACAGTAAGTAACATACAAGGGAATTCAGATAAAGCTAGCAGGCGACATCTCAATAGAAACAGTACAAGCCAGAAGGGAATGGAAAGAAATATTCCAAGTAATGAAAAACAAAGGCCTTCAAGTAATGAAAAAGTAATGAATATTCCAAGTAATGAAAAACCAAGCCTACTGTACCCAGCAAGATTCTCAAAAAAAAAAAAAAAAAAAAAGGAAGGCAAAAATACAGTTTCCCAGACAAAAGAAGGCTCAAAGAAAACACCTCCACCAAACCAGTGCTGCAAGGCATGCTAAAGGGGCTGCTTTAAGAAAAGGAAGAAAATGAGAGGAAGAGAGGCAGACAGATATATATAGAGAGAGATGGAGAGAGATAAATAGAGGAATACAGGTAAGAAGGGAGTAAAATTGCAATGAATAAGTAGCTATCAATAATAATGTTAAATGCAAATTTATTAAATTCTCTAATCAAGAGACATAGAATAGCTCAATGGAGGAGAAATCTTGACTCATACATATGATGCCTACAAGAGACCCAACTCAGAACAAAATACCTACACAGAGTGAAAGTGAATGGTTGGAAGAAAATATTCCAAGCAAATGGACAGGAAAAAGAAAAGTCAGGGTAACCATACTCATGTCAGACAAAATAGACTTCAAAACAAGGGCCATAAAAAGAGTCCCAGAAGGACATTTATAATACTCAAGGGAAGAATCCATCCAGAAGACATAAACACTGTGAATATATATGCATACAACATAGGAGAACCCAAATACATCAAGAAAATCTTGGAGGACTTCAAGAAAGATATTGACAGCAACACAATCATAGTAGGGGATTTTAACACCCCACTGTCAAAAATGGACAGATCTTCAAAAAAAATCAACAAAGATATGGAAGCATTGCGCAATGTTCTAGATCAAATGGACTTAACTGATATATACTATATGTTAGTTAAATGGACTTAACCTATAGGTAACCTTTCATTTTAAAGAAGCAAAATACAGGTTCTCTTTAAAGACACATGGAACATTTTCAAAGTTAGACCACATGATAGGAAACAGAACAAGCCTGAACAAATTCAAGAAAATGCAAATCATATCAAGCATTTTTAATGTCCACAAGAGACTGAAACTAGAAACCACCTTCAAGGAAAAAACTGAAATACATTCAAATTCATGGAGATTAAATAGCATGCTATTAAAACAAAGAATAGGTTAATAATGAGATCAAGGAAGAAATCAGAAAGTTTCTGAAAACAAGTTAAAATGAATCAAATGGTCCAAAATTTATGAGATACAGTGAAGACAGTTCTGAAAAGGAAGTTCATAGTGATACAGTCATACCAAAAAAAGAGAAAACATTTCAAATAAACAACATAACCCCACATCTATAAGAAATGAAGACACAACAATAAAGAGAGCCTAGCTCAAGTATAAGGAAGAAAATAACAAATATCAGAGCAGAATTAAATGATATAGAGACTAAAAGCACAACCCTAAGGATCAATAAATTAGGAGCTGGTTCTTTGAAAAGAAAAAAAAGACAAGCTTTTAAGCAGACTCATTGAGAACAAAAGAGAGAGGACCCAAATAAACACAATCAGAAATGAAAGAGGGGAGATTACAATTGACATCACAGAAATAAAAAGGATTGTAAGAAATTACTATGAAGAAAGATATGCCAAGAAATTTGAAAACCTGGGTAAAATGGACAAATCTCTAGAAAATATAATCTTCTAAAACTTAATGAAGAAGCACAAAGCATGAATAGACTAATAATAGCAGACAAAATCAAAGCAGTAATCAAAAAACTGCCAGTGCACAAAATCCCTGGACCAGACAATTTCACAGTAGAATTCTACAAAACATTTAAGGAAGAGCTAACTTCTATCCTTCACAGACTATTCCAAAAAATCCAAGAAGAAGAAAGACTCCCAAACTCTTTTTATGAAGCCAGCATCACCCTAATCCCCCAAACATGTAAAGATAAAACAAAGAATGTAAACTACAGGCAAATAGTTGGCGAATATAGGCGATAAATTCTCAGAAGAATACTGGCAAAACTCATCCAGCAATACATTAAAACAATCATACACGATGATCAAGTGGGATTCATCTGAGAGATGAAGGTTGGTAAAATATTTGAAAATCGATAGATGTAATACATCACATAATCAAAAGAAAAGACAAAAATACATTATCTTATTTATAGATGCAGAAAAAGTACTCAATAAGGTATAGCACCACCCATTTATGATAAAAAACAGACAAGTGAGAATAGAAGGAGCATTCTTCAACATAATAAGTCATATATGATTAACCTACAGCCAACATCATACTCAATGATCGAAAACTAAAAGCATTCCCACTAAGATCAATAAAAAAGATCAGGATTTTCTGCTTTCACCACTTCTATTCAACAAATTATTAGAAATCCTAGCCACAACAAACAGACAAGAAAAATAAATAAGCCTCTGAATTAAAAAGTGTGAAACAAAACTGTCACTATTTTCAGATGACATGATAGTGTACAATACAAATCTTATAGACTCCAACAAAAAATTACTCAATTGAATATGTGAATTTGACAAAACAATGGGATACAAAGTCAATGTGCAGAAATTGAAGGCATTTTTGTCTACCAATAATGAAATATCAGAAGTAAATAATCAAGAAAAAATCCCATTTGACAAAGCAACAAGAAAAATAAAATACCTAGGAATATACCTAACCAAGAAGTTAAAACACCTGTACTCAAAAAACTATACAACACTGAAGAAAGAAATTAAAGAAGACACAAACGAATGGAAGGGTGTACCTTGTTCATGGATTGGAAGAATATATCATCAAAATTTGCATGCTACCCAAAGGAATTTACAGATTCAACACAATCCCTCTTAAAGTACCAATGGCGTATTTCATACATATAAATAAAACATTTCAAAAATGTATATGGAACCATAAATGACTCCAAATAGCCACAGTAATTTTGAGAAAGAAGAACAAAGTAGGAGGGATCACAATATTTTATATCAAACTGTATTATAAGGCCACTGTAGTCAAGGCAGCCTGACTCTAGCATAACAACAAATCCATATATCACTGGAGTAGAATAGAGAGCCTTAAATAGCCCCATGTCTCTTTGGTCAATTAATATTGGACAAAGAAGGTAGAAGCATAAAGTGGAGTAAAAATAGTCTCTTCAACAAATGGGGTTGGGAGAGCTGGAAAGTTACATCAAAAAATGAAACTCAACCACCGACTTACATCATACACAAAAATAAATTCAAGGTGAATAAAAGACTTAAATATAAGCCATGACACAAAAAAAAGTCATACAGTACAACATCAGAGGGAAAATATGAGATATTCCACACAGCAGTCTTTTCAACAATATGTCCCCTATACCAAGGGACTTAAAGGAAATAATAAATAAATGGGATTTCATCAAAATAAGTAGTTTCTGCACAGCTAAAAAACAGCATTCAAATGCAAAGAGAACCAACCATATGAAATACATAGTTGCCAATGACACTTCAAAGGTTTAATCTCCAAAATATATAAGGAACTCACATGACTCCACTCCAGGAAGACAAATAACCCAATTTTAAAAAATAAGCTAAGGACCTGAAACAGACACTTCTCCGAGGAAGGTATACAGAAGGCCCAGAGACATGTGAAAAGATGCTCAGCATCAATAGCCATCATAGGGATGCAAATTAAAAGCACAGTGACATAGTACTTCACACCAGTCAGATTGGCCATCATAACCAAATTAATGAACAGCAAGTGCTAGAGAGGTTGTGTAGAAAAGGGCACACTAGTGCACTCTTGATCAGAATGCAGACTAGTGCAGCCACTATGGAAAACAGTATGGGATTTCCTCAAAAGAACAAAAATTGAAGCTGCATGTTGACCCAGCAGTGGAACTGCTTAGGATTATATCCTAAGAACCATAAAACACCAATCCAAAAGAAACTCTGCACCCCAATGTTCATAGCAGCACAATTTACAATACCAAGTGCCAGAAACACCCTAACTGCCCATCGGTAAATGAATGGATCAAAAAACTATGGTACATTTACATAATGGAATACTATGCAGCAGAAAGAAAGAAAGAGCTTCTATACTTGGTGACACCATGGACAAAACTAGAGAACATCATGCTAAGTGAAATTAGCCAGGCAATGAATGATAAATACCATTTGTTCTCACCTATTAGTGGATCCTTATAAACAAAACAAATAAGCAAGCCAAATATAACCAGAGACATTGAAATTAATGACAAAGTGACAGTAACCAGAGGTGAGCTGGTGGGGGATAATTGGGGAAAAAGAGGAAGGGTTTTCAGAAACATATATAAAAGACACATGGATAAATCCAAAGGGAGGTAAGATCAAGGGTGGGAAGTTTAGATGGCTGGGGTGGGCAGGAGTGGTGGGGGGAAGATGGAGACAACTGTAATTAAACAACAATTAATAAAAAGTTAAAAAAAGAATCTTCTACAGAGAACAACACTTTCATATAGAATTTAAGGTTTGGACAAAGTTAAAGTTTCATTTAATACATATATTCTGTGATGTTCATGTGGAAATTTTCTTTCTATATGGAGCATGTCTGATTTGGAAAACAAAATGTACTTCTGTTGTGTTTTTCAAAATGTAGACAAGAGTTTAATGCAAGTGTTTGTCTACAAAATAAGATTTAGAATGAGGATAAGTAAAGCATTTAATTTTCCCCATATTCTAACCTTGTTCATAAAATAGTCATACAGTCAGGTTTAGAATTGTGCTATTTATTATTTTAATAAACTGTATTTTTATTTGAATTTTTTTATTTTTCAAATAGAGTTGTCTCTATTTTTCCCCACCACTTGTCCAGCCCACCCATTTCCACCTCCCACCCTTGATCCTACTCACCTTTGGCTTTGTCCATGTTACCTTCATATATGTTCTTTGAAAACCCTTCTGCTATTTTTTCCCATCATCAACCCCCCACCTTCCAGTTAACATCAGTAAATATTTATTGTTTTCCATGCTCCTGTAGATACAAAAGAAAATAAACTATCAAAACTATTGAAAATAATTTTGTTTAATTTTAGGGGGCTGAGAAAGCCTCTAGTTCTTCAGTTATAATTATGCAATCATTGTCAAAATTGATGCCCTTCAATTTTTAAAACACATAAAAGTTCCCATATTATCTGTATTCAGTTGATTTTTTTCAAATTATACCCTTTAATATTTGCATTTTGTATGTGAAGATTTTGAAGAATAATAAATTCACAAAGCGTGGATATAAAATATGAAATATTTTAATAACATATTTTTTCAAAAAAAGTCAAAGTAACAATACTTATATCAGAAAAAATACATTTTTTAAATTTTTTATTGATTATGCTGTTACAGTTGTTCTATTCCCCCCTTCATTCCCCTCCACCCTACCCTCCCATCCCCACCATTACCCCCCCTTTAGTTTATGACCATGTGTCTCAATTCCTTTAGATTCTATATTTCCCATGCTATTCTTGCCCCCCCCCTTCTATTTTCTATCTACTGTCTATGCTACTTATTTTCTGTACCTTCTCCCCCCTTCTCCTCCTCCCACTCCCCTGTTGCTAACCCTCCTTGAGATCTTCATTTCTATGCTTCCACTCCCGATCTAGCTGTCCTTTTAGTTTGCTTTTGTTTTAGGTGTGGTTGTTAATAACTGTGAGTTTGTTGTCCTTTCACTGTTCATGTTTCTTTAACTTCTTTTTCTTAGATAAGTCCCTTTAACATTTCATATAATAAGGGCTTGGTGATGATGAACTCCTTGAATTTGATCTTATCTGAGAAGCACTTTATCTGTCCTTCCATTCTAAATGAAAGTTTTGCTGGATAGAGCAATCTTGGTTGTAGGTCTTTGGATTTCATGACTTGGAATACCTCTTTCCAGCCCCTTCTTGCCTGTAAGGTCTCTTTTGAGAAATCAGCTGACAGTCTGATGGGGACTCCTTTGTAGGTGACTGTCCCCTTAGCTCTTGCTGCTTCTAGGATTCTCTCCTTCATTTTAATTTTGGCTAATGTAATTATGATGTGCCTTGGTGTGTTCCTTCTTGGGTCCAACTTCTTTGGGACTCTCTGAGCTTCCTGGATTTCTTGGAAGTCTATTTCCTTTGCCAGATTGGGGAAATTCTCCTTTATTATTTGTTCAAATAAGTTTTCCACTGGTGGCTGTGCCTTTCCCCCCTCTGGTACCCCTATAATTTGGATGTTGGAGCGTTTAAAGATGTCCTGGAGGTTCCTAAGACTCTCCTCATTTCTTTGAATTCTTGCTTCTTGACTCTTTTCTGTTTGGCCATTATTTGCTTTCTTCTGGTCCACTCCATTGATCTGAGTCCCAGTTTCCTTTTCATTGCTATTGGTGTCCTGTGCAATTCCATTCATTTCAATTAGTTTCGCCTTCATATATTTGTCTAATTTGTCGGTATAATCAACCAGTTCTGTGAGGATCCTGATGACCAGTGTTTTAAACTGTGCATCTGAGAGTTTTGCTATTTCTTCATGGCTTAGATTTATGGGCTCTGGGGCTTTGAGATCTTGCGACATTTTTGGTCTGTTCTGGCCCTTTAAATGTGAGAAGCGGTGCCTTGGACTCCCAGGTCGCTGGGTTGTGACGCTGTATGTGGGGGCGTGGTCAGAGTGGGGAAATGGGGACCCCCTCTGCAGCTTCTCACAGCTGGATGAGGATTAGCGTCTTAGGTGGTTCACCTGGGCCGGGCCACTCAGAGTAGCTGGGTTATAACGCTGTAAGTGGAGGTGGGGTCAGAGTGGGGAAATGGTGGCGCCCTCCACTGCCGCCAGCCGCGGGACCGGCCGGCCCGGTCCAACCGCCCACTCCCTCGCCTGTCCACCCGCGCACAAATGTGCGACCACAGTCAACAGGCAGCACTGCTCCCCCGCTGTCTCCCCCGCAGTCGCTCGCCTGGTGGCTAGCTCGGTCGCTCACTAGGTCCAACCCTGCACCTGGATTCCGAGCGTCTGGATTCCGAGCGTCTGGATTCCGCGCCTGAGTCCGGCTGACCGAGTTTTCCTGTGCAACCCGGGTTCACCAGCTGCTGGTTTCACCCCTTACCGGTCAGGCTGAAGAATTTGTTGTTAACGGACTTCCGAAAAGTTCAGTTTTCTGTGTTCTGGCTGTGTTTTCTGTTGCTAATATTTAGTTGTCTCTAAACTTGGTTGTGTGAGAAGGCAGGGCACATCCACCTATGCCTCCATCTTGGCGGAAGTCCCAGACAAAATACATTTTAAAACAATACATTTTAATACATTTGGCTATAAAATAGACAAATAAGGATATTTCATAATTCTAAATGGAAGATTCTATCAGAAGTTAGAAACATCGTGAATGTATACATACCATAGAATCACCCACATATATAAGGACAATTTTGGAGGATTTCAAGAAAGATATATGCAGCAACATACTCATAGTAGGAGACTTTATACGTGGTCAACACTTACATGGCCTCCCATGGTCAAAAATGGACAGACATTCCAAACAAAGAATCAGCAAGGCTATTGTGGCACTGAATGACACACTAGATCAAATGGGCTTAACTGATATATACAGAACCTTTCACCCCCAAGAGGCAAAATATGTCCATTGTCATGGACGTATTTTTAAAGATAGACCACATGATAGGAAACAAAACAAGCCTCATCAAATTCAAGAAAATTCAAATAGTATCAGGAATTTCCTTACACCACCATGGCTTGAAACTAGAAATCAACCTCAGGAATAAAACTCAAAAACATTCAAATCTATGGAGCCTGAATAACCTGTTGCTAAACAGTGAATAAGTAAACAATGAGATCAAGGAAGAAAACAAAAAGTTTCTGGAAAAAAATGAAAATGAACACACAACAACCTGAAATCTCTAGAAGAGAGCAAAGGCAGTCCTGAGAGGGAAGTTCATAGCAATACACACATAACTAAAAAGGTAGAAAAATTTCAAATAAACAAAATAACTCTACATCTACAAAAACTAGAGGAGCAACAACAAACAAAGCCCAGAACAGTAGAAGGAAGAAGATAATCAAGAGCAAAACATAATTAAGTGGCATATAGACCAAAAGAACAATTCAAAGGATCAATAAATCCAGAGGATGGTTCTTTGCTAAGATAAAATCAAGCTTTTTACAAGAGTCATTATGAGAAAAAGAATAAAGAACCAAATAAATAAAATCAGAAATGAAAGAGGTGAAATTATAACCCAAAACACAGAAATGCAAAGGACCTTAAGAAATTACTATGAACAACAATATGCCAACTAATTGGAAAATCTCAGTAAAATGGATAAATTTCTAGAAACATAATCCTCTAAAACTAAGTCAGGAAGAAACAGAAAGCCTGAGTAGATAGGTATCAATTACTGAAATGGAAGCAGTAATAAAGAAACTCCTGGCACACAAAAGCCCTGGAGTTTTTTTATTACTGCTAAAGGGCTGAACATACTCACAAGGGAATCATCTAAACCTTTAGGGAAGAGCTGATTCTTCTCAAACTATTCCAAAAAATATCCAAGAAGATGGAAGACCCCCCAAATTCTTTTTCTGAGGCCACTATTATTTTAATTCCAAAACCAGATAAAGTCTCAACAAAGAAATAAAACTACAGGCCAGTATTGTTGGTGAACATAAATGTAAAATCCTCAACAAAACATTGACAAACTTCATCCAACAATACACTAAAAAGATCATACACAATAATCAAATGGGATTCATCCCAGTGATGCAAGGATGACAGAATGTATGCAAATCAATAAATATAATACATCACACAAGAAAATGAAAGAAAAAAAACATGATTATATCAATAGATGCTGAAAAACCATTTGATAAATACAACACTCATTTATGACCAAAACACTGAGCAAATTGGGAATAAAAGGAGCATACCTAAATGTTATAAAGGTAATATATGAGAAATCTATAGCCAACATCATACTCAATGGGCAAAAACCAAAAGTGTTTCCCTCAGGCACAAGATAAGGGTATCTGTATTCACCAGTTCTATTCAGCAGAGTATTGGTTGTTCCAGCCACAGTGATAAGACAAGAAAAGAAAATAAAAGTCATACAAATTGGAAAGGAGGAAGTAAAGCTGTCACTGCTTTCAGATGACATGATAATGTACATAGAAAACCTTGTAGTCTTGACTGAAAAACTACTCAAACTAATAAATGAATTTGGCTAAATGATGGGATACAAAGTCAACACTCAGAAATTGAAGACATTTGTGTATACCAACAATATAATATCATAAATAGAAATTAGGAAAAAATCCCATTTACTATAGCAACAAGAAAAATAAACACCTTAGGAATGTACTTAACCAAATAGGTAAAAGACCAATATTTGGGAAACCACAGAACACTGAAGAAAGAAATTAAGTAAGAAACAAATAAATGGAACTATAGACTGTGTTCATGGGAATAATTAAAATTATTAAAATGGCCATACTACCCAAAGTAATATATATATTTAATGCAATCCCTATCAAAATCCATGATATATTTTACAAATATAAAAGAAATATTTCAAAAATTTATACAGAACCATAAACAACCCCAAATACCCCTAGCAATTTTGAGAAAGAACAACAAGGTAGGAAGGATCACAATTCCTAATATCAAACTATATTACAAGGCCACTGTAGTTAAAATGGCTGGGTACTGGCAGAAGAACAGACACCTAAACTATTGGAATGGAATACAGATCCCAGAAATAAAACATGTCAACATAGCCAGTTAATATTTGACAAAAGGAACAGGAACATAAAATAGAGTAAAAATACCTCTTCAACAAATGCTGTTGGGAGATCTGTACAATTACATGCAAAAAAAAAAAAAAAAGAAACTAAACCATCAACTTACACCATACACCAAAATAAACTTTAAATGGATAAAAGACTTAAATGTAAGTCATACCACCATAAAAATCCTAAAGAAGATAGGTAGGAAATTCCAGGTATCCTAGAAAGCAATGTTTTCAGGGATACATCCAATAGGACAAGGGGTATAAAGGAAAGAATGAACAAATAGGACTACATCAAATTAAAAAGCCTCTGCATGGCTAAAGAAAACATCAAGAAAATTAAAAAAAAAAAAGGACTAAATCTTATGGGAAAACATAATTGCCAGTGATACGTCATACAGGGGGTTGATCTCCAAAATATATAAAGAACTCACATGACTCCACACCAGGAAGATAAAAAATACAATTAAAAAATGGGCAAAGAACATGTACAGACCCTTTTTTATTTTATTTTTATTTTATTTATTTTTTTAAAATTAATTTTATTTAGTTATTTCTCAAGTACAGTTTTTTGTCTATTTTTCCCATCCCAGCCTCCCCCGCCACTTGCTCCCCACCTCCCTCCCATTTCCACCCCCCTTAGTTCTCGTCCCTGTGTCCTTCCTATTTGTTCCTCCAAATCCCTCCCCCTTTTCCCCCTTAACGTCCCTTCCTTCTCCCCTCTGGTCACTGTCCCCTTGTTCTCTATTTCAGTGTCTTTGTTTTTTTTTTTTTTTTCTGCTTGCTTGTTTGTTTTGTTGTTTAGCTTCCTGTTAAAGGTGAGATCATATGGTATTTGTCTTTCAGCACCTGGCCTATTTCACTCAGCATAATACTTTCCAGTTCCATCCCTTTTTTAAAAAGGACACAGAATCCCATAGACACATGGAAAAATGATCAACATCACTAGCCATTAAAGAGATGCAAATTAAATCAATGAGCTACCACTTCACACCAGTCAGAATGGCCGGCCTTAATAAATCAACAAACAGCAAGTGCTAATGAGTTGTAGAGAAAACTTTTTTTGTAGAGACTGGTGCAGCCACTATGGATAACAGTATGGGATTTCCTCAGTAAATAAATATGGAAGTGCCCTTGATCCAATAACCCCACTGCTGGCATTATACCCTAAGAATCCCGAATTATCAATTGAAAAGGACCTATGCACCCGAATTTTCATAGCAGCATCATTTGCAATAGGCAAGTGGTAGAAACAGCTTAAGTACCTGTCAGTAAATGAGTGGATCAAAAAAAAAAAAAAACTGTGGTACATTTACACAATAGAATACTACACGGCAGAAAGAAAGAAGCAGCTCCTACCCTTCACTATAGCATGGATGAAACTGGAGAGCATATAACATTCTCTGACTTCTAAGAGCATTCATTCTAGTTTATGAAGAAAGGGTGTTTCTATTTCCATCTTTCTTTCTATATAATTCAGCAAACTTTATTTTATTTAACTGCTGTAATTATACCAATAAAAACTGAGGCTACAAATAATGAATAATACTTAATTTCTTTCTTCAAGGAGCCAAAATCAAGATTGGTAAGATTAACTATGTTGATTATTACTACATTAAAAGTGCTGAACTTAATATGGTGTGGACAAAGCTATAGGATTACAGAGGGCTAAATAACTATGTTTGACAGAATAATGGAAAATTCCACAGATGGTGTGAAATAGGTATTGTCCTGAATATGAGTAGGACTTTTGCTAGCATAGAATGTTAATAGACAATTTAAGCAATGTTAGCATTGTGAGCACATGCCTAAAATTTTGTGAAAGTATGTGGTGAGCTCAAGGAGAATTAGAAATCTGATGTAGTTGCTGCACCTGTATGCATTCTGATAAACAGTGCATTAGGGTTCCCTTTTCTCTACAACCTCTCCAACACTTGTTGTTTGTTGATTTGTCAATGATGGCCATTTTCATTGGTGTAAAATAATATTTCATTGTAGTTTTAATTTGTATCTCTACAATGGCTATTGATGTTGAGCATCTTTTCATATATCTCTGGGCCCTTTGAATGTCCTGTTGGAGAAGTGTCTATTCAAGTTCTTTGCCCATTTTTTTAATTGGGTTGCTTGTCTTCTTACAATGGAGTTGTGCAAGTTCTTTGCATATTTTGGAGATCGAACCCTTGCTTGAGTTATCATTGGCAAATATGTGTTCCCAAATGGTTGGTTCTCTTTTCATTTTAATTCTGTTTTCTTTAGCCATGCATAAGCTTTTTTTTATGAGATCCCATTTGTTTATCCTTTCTTTTATGTCCCTTGATCTAGGGGATATATCAGAGAAAATATTACTGTGTGGAATATCTGAAATTTCCCTGCCTATGTTCTCCTAAATGAATTCACTGGTATCATGACTTACGTTTAAATGTTTTATCCATCTTGAAGTTATTTTTGTGCATGATGTAAGTTGGTGGTCAAGTTTCAGTTTTTGCATGTAGCTCTCCATCTTTTCCAACAGCGTATGTTGAGGAGGGTTTTTTCACTTCATTTTATGCTGCTGCTCACTTTGTCAAATACTAAATGACTATAGAGACTTGGGTTTATTTCTGGGCTATCTGTTCTGTTACATTGGTCCATGTGTCTATTTTCATGCCAGTACCAGGCTGTTTTGATTACAGTGGCCTTGTAATACAGTTTGGTACCAGGTACTGTGATCCTTCCTACTTTGTTCTTCTTTCTTAAAATTTCAGCAGCTATTTGGGGTCATTTATGGTTCCATATAATTTTTGAAGTGTTTGTTCTATATCTGTGAAATATGCCATTGTTCTTTAACGGGGATTACTTTGAATCTGTAAATTGCTTTGGGTATTATGAACATTTCAATGATGTTAATTCTTGAATCCATAAACATGGTACATTCTTCCATTTGTTTGTGTCTTCCTTAATTTCTTTCTTTGGTGTTGTGTGGTTTTCTGAGTGGTTTTCAGGTCTTTTACCTCCTTGATTAGGTTTACTCCTAGGTATTTTATTTTTCTTGTTGCTACATTGAATAGGATTTTTTCCCTGATTTCTGTTTCTAATATTTCATTGTTGGAATACAAAAATACCTTTGATTTCTCAATATTGACATTGTATCCTGCTGTTTTGCCAAGTTCATTTATTAGGTTGAGCATTTTTTTGGTGGAGTCTATAGGATTTTCTATGTACACTATCATGTCATCTGCAAACAATGACAGTTTTGTTTCCTCCTTTCCAATTTGGATACATTTTATTTCCTTTACTTGTCTGATTATTGTGGCTAGAACTTCCAATACTATGTCAAATAGAAGTGGTGAAAGTGGACAACCTTGTCTTGTTCCTGAACTTAGTGGGAAAGATCTTAGTTTTTGCCCATTGAGTATGATGTTGGCTATAGGTCTCTATTATATGGCCTTTACTATGTTGAGGAATGCTCCTTCTATTCCCACTTTGCTGAATATTTTTATAATAAACGGGTGCTATACCTTATGAAATGCTTTTTCTTCATCTATTGATATTATCATGTGATTTTTGATTTGCTTTTGTTTATGTGTGTATTACATGTATTGGTTTTCTTTTCCTTTTTTAAAATATATTTATTGATTATGCCATTACAGTTGTCCTATTTACCCCTTTCATTACCCTCCACCCTGCACACCCCCTCCCCCACCATTCCCCCACTTTAATTTATGACCACGTGTCTCAAGTTCTTTAGATTCTATATTTCCTACACTATTCTTGCCCTCCCCCTATCTATTTTCTACCTACCATCTGTGCTACTTATTCTCTGTACCTTCTCCTCCCTTCTCCTCCTCCCACTCGCCTGTTGCAAACCCTCCATGTGATCTACATTTCTATGGTTCTGCTCCTGATCTAGCTGTCCTCTTAGTTTGCTTTTGCTTTTACGTGTGGTTGTCAATAACTGTGGGTTTGCTGTCCTTTCACTGTTTATACTTTTTATTTTCTTTTTCTTAGATAAGTCCCTTTAACATTTTATAGAAGGTCTTGGTGATGGTGAACTCCTTTAACTTGTCCTTATCTGAGAAGCACTTTATCTGCCCTTCCATTCTAAATGAAAGCTTTGCTGGATAGATCAATCTTGGATGTAGGTCCTTGCATTTCATGACTTTGAATACTTCTCTCCAGCCGCTTCTTGCCTGTAAGGTCTCTTTTGAGAAATCAGCTGACAGTATGATGGGAGCTCCTTTGTAGGCGACTGTCCCCTTATCTCTTGCTGCTTCTAGGATTCTCTCCTTTATTTTATTTGTTTTCTCTAAAAATTTTATTTTATTGACAATACTATTACAGCTGTCCCAATTTTCTCCCTTTGCGCCCTCCACCCAGTACCCCCCAATCCCTCAGACAATCCCCTCACCACTGTTCATGTCCATGGGTCATGCATAGGTTCTTTGGCTGTTCCATTTCTCATACTGTACTTTACATCCCCATGGCTACTCTGTAACTTCCTAATTGTACTTCTATTTTTTTATAATTAATTTTATTTAGTTATTTTTCAAGTACAGTTTTTTGTCTATTTTTCCCATCCCAGCCTCCCCAGCCCCTTGCTCCCCACCTCCCTCCCATTTCTACCCCCCTTAGTTCTATTCCTTGTGTCCTTCCTATTTGTTCCTCCAAATCCCTCCCCCCTTTTTCCCCTTAACTTCCCTTCCTTCTCCCCTCTGGTCACTATCCCCTTGTTCTCTATTTCAGTGTCTTTGTTTTTTTTTCTGCTTGCTTGTTTGTTTTGTTGTTTAGCTTCCTGTTAAAAGTGAGATCATATGGTATTTGTCTTTCAGCACCTGGCCTATTTCACTCAGCATAATGCTTTCCAGTTCCATCCATGTTGTTGCAAAAGGTAGTAGCTCCTTCTTTCTCTCTGCAGCATAGAATTCCATTGTGTATATGTACCACAATATTTGGATCCATTCATTTACTGATGGGCGCTTAGCTTGCTTCCAGCTCTTGGCTATTGCAAATTGTGCTGCTATGAACATTGTGGTGCATAGGTTCTTTGATATTGATGTTTTAGGATTCTTAGGATATAATCCCAGCAGTGGAATTGCTGAGTCAAAAGGCAGGTCAATTTTTATTTTTCTGAGAAAATTCCATATTGTTTTCCATAATGGTTGTACCAGTCTGCAATCCCACCAACAGTGAACTAAGGACCCCTTTTCCCCACAACCCCTCCAACATTTGCTGTTTGTTGCTTTGTTTATGATAGCCATCCTGACTGGTGTAAAGTGGTATCTCATTGTGGTTTTAATTTGCATCTCTCTGATAGCTAATGATATTGAGCATCTCTTCATGTGTCTCTGAAAGTTCTGTATGTCCTCCTTGGAGAAGTGTTTGTTCAAGTCCTTTTCCCATTTTTTAATTGGGTTGGGTGTTTTTTTAGAGTGGAGTAGTGTAAGTTATTTTGGAGATTAAACCTTTGTCTGAGGTATCATTGGCAAATATGCTTTCCCATACAGTTGGTTGTCCTGCTAATTTAATACTATTTTCTTTACCCATGCAGAAGCTTTTTATTTTGATGAGTTCCCATTTCTTTATTCTTTTCTTTACATTCCTTGCTCTAGGGGACATATCAGTAAAGAAGTTGCTGCGTGAAACATCTGAGATTTTCTTGCCAATATTCTCCTCTAGGACTTTAATGGTGTCACGACTTACATTTAAGTCTGTTATCCACCTTGAATTTATTTTGGTTCATGGTGTAAGTCTGTGCTCAAGTTTCATTTTTTTTGCACATAGCTGTCCAGTTCTCCCAGCACCATTTGTTGAGAGGCTATCTTTACTCCATTTTATGTTACTGCCCCCTTTGTCCAATATTAATTGACTGTAGAGAGTTGGGTTGATTTCTGGGCTCTCTGTTCTGTTCCATTGGTCTATGTGCCTGTTTTTATGCCAGTACCAGGCTGTTTTGATTACACTGGCCTTGTAATACAGTTTGATATCAGGTATTGTGATCCCTTCTACTTTGTTCTTCTTTCTCAAAAGAGCAGCTGCTATTTGGGCTCGTTTATGGTTCCATATAAATTTTCAAAGTGTTTGTTCTATTTCTGTGAAATATGCCATTAGTACTTTAATAGGTATTGCATTGAATCTGTATATTGCTTTGGGTAGTATGGACATTTTGATGATGTTAATTCTTCCAATCCATGAACAAGGTATATGTTTCCATTTGTTTGTGTCTTCCTTGATTTCGTTCTTCAGGGCTGTGTAGTTTTCTGCATACAGGTTTTTTACCTCCTTAGTTAGGTTTATTCCAGATATATATATATATATATATATATATATATATATATATATATATATATATATATTTTGCTATATCAAATGGGATTTTTTCTTTATTTCTGCTTGTGCTGATTCATTGTTGGTATACAAAAATGCCTTTGATTTCTGGATATTGACTTTGTAACCAGCTGTTTTGCCAAACTCATTAATTAGTTCGTGTAGTTTTTGTGTAGAGTCTATAGGATTTTCCATGTACACTATCATGTCATCTGCAAACAGTGACAGTTTTACTTCCTCCTTTCCTATTTGGATGCCTTTTATTTCCTTTTCTTGCCTGATCGCTGTGGTTAAAACTTCCAATACTATATTGAATAGAAGTGGTGAAAGTGGACATCCTTGTCTTGTTCCTGATCTTAGTGGAAAAGCTTTTAGTTTTTTCCCATTGAGTATGATATTGGCTGTAGGTCTCTCATATATGGCCTTTATTATTTTGAGAAATGCTCCCTGTATTCCCACTTTGCTGAGTGTTTTTATCATAAACGGTTATTGTGCCTTATTGAAAGCTTTTTCTGCATCTATTGATATGATCATGTGGTTTTTGTCTTTGCTTTTGTTTATGTGATGCATTACATTTACTGATTTGTGAATATTGAACCATCCTTGCATCTCAGGGATCAATCCCCCCTGATCATGGTGTATGATCTCTTTGATATATTGGTGGAAGCGATTTTCCAATATTTTATTTAGGATTTTTGCATCTATGTTCATCAGCGATATTGGACTGAAGTTTTCTTTCTTTGTTGTGTCTCTATCTGGTTTTGGAATTAACATGATGCTGGCTTCATAAGAAGAATTTGGGAGTTTTCCATCCTTCTGGATTTTTTGGAATAGTCTGTGGAGAAGGGGGGTTAGCTCTTCCTTAAATGCTTTGTAGAATTCTCCTGTGAACCCATCTGGTCCAGGGCTTTTGTGTGATGGGAGTTTTTTGATTACTGCTTCAATTTCTTTTGCTGTTATTGGTGTATTTAGATTTTCTGCTTCTTTTTCACTGAGTTTTGGAAGATTGTATTTTTCTAGAAATGTGTGCATTTCCCCTAGGTTTTCAAATTTCTTGGCATACAGTTCTTCATAGTAATTTCTTACAATCCCTTCTATTTCTGTGGTATCAGTTGTAATTTCTCCTTCATTTCTGATTGTGTTTATTTGAGTCCTCTCTCTTCTTTTCTTGATGAACTTACTTAAAGGCTTGTCTATTTTGTTTATCTTCTCAAAGAACCAACTCCTGGATTCATTGATCCTTAGAATTGTGCTTTTAGTTTCTATGTCATTTAATTCTGCTCTAATCTTGGTTATTTCCTTCCTTCTGCTTGCTCTGGGCTGTCCTTGTTGTTGTTCCTCGAGTTCTTGCAGGCGTAGGGTTAGGTTTTTCGTTTAAAATGTTTCTATCTTCTTTAGGTAGGCCTGTATTGCTATAAACTTCCCTCTCAGGACTGCCTTTGCTGTGTCCCATAAGTTTTGGGTTGTTGTGAGATCATTTTCATTTGTTTCCAGAAACGTTTTGATTTCTTCCCTAATTTCATTCTTGACCCATTCATTGTTTAATAGCATACCATTCAGTCTCCATGACTTTGGGTTCTTTGGTTTTTTTTCTTTGGGGTTGGTTTCTAATTTCAGTCCCTTGTGGTCAGAGAAGATGCTTGGTATGATTTCAATTTTCTTGAATTTGTTGAGGCTCGTTTTGTGTCCTATCATGTGGTCTATCTTTGAAAATGTTCCACATGCATTTGAAAAGAATGTGTATTTAGCTTCTTTGGGATGAAGGGCTCTATATGTATCCGTTAAGTCCGTTTCATCTAGGATGTTGTTTAATGCCACAATATCTTTGTTGATAATTTGTTTGGAAGATCTGTCCACTTTTGATAGTGGGGTGTTCAAATCCCCTACTATAATTGTGTTGCTGTCAATATCTTTCTTGAAGTCCTCTAAGATTTTCTTGATATATTTGGGTGCCCCTATGTTTGGTGCATATATGTTTACAATGGTAATGTCTTCTTGGTGAATTCTTCCCTTGAGTATTATGAAGTGACCTTCTGGGTCTCTCTTTATGTCCTTTTTTTTTTGAAGTCTATTTTGTCCGATATGAGAATTGCTACCCCAGCTTCTTTTTCTTGTCCGTTTGCTTCGAAAACTTGTTTCCAGCCTTTCACTTTTAGTCTGTGAGGGTCTTTTGTCCTGAGGTGGGTCTCTTGTAGGCAGCATATGTGTGGGTCATGCTTTCTTATCCATTGAGCTATTCTGTGTCTTTTGATTGGAGCATTTAATCCATTTATGTTTAAGGTTATTATTGATAGGTACTTATTCATTGCCATTTTTATACCTGTGTTCCTCTGTCTCCCTCTTATCCTTCCTTTCCTTAAAGCAGTCCTTTTAGTATTTCTTGTAGAGCTGGTTTGGTGGAGGCATATTCTTTTAGGCTTCTTTTGTCTAGGAAGCTCTTCATTTGGCCATCTATCTTGATTGAGAGCCTTGCTGGGTAAAGTAGCCTTGGTTGTAGGCCTCTGGTTCTCTTTACTTGGTATATTTCTTGCCATTCTCTTCTTGCTTGAAGTCTTTCCATTGAGAAGTCAGTAGCTAACCTTATTGGGGTTCCCTTGTATGTTATTTCTTTTTTCTCTGTTGCTGCCTTTAAGATTCTCTCTTTGTCTTGGAATTTTGGCATTTTGATGATGATGTGACTTGAAGTGGGCCTCCTTGGGTTCCTCTTGATTTGGACTCTCTGTTCTTCCTGGATTTGTGAGACTTTTTCTCTTATCAAATTAGGGAAATTTTCTCTCATTACTCATTCAAATACGTTTTCTATCCCTTGTTCTTCTTCTTCTCCTTCTGGTATTCCTATTATTTGGATATTATTATGTTTCATATTGTCTTGCATTTCTTTTAATCCCTCTTCATTCTTTCTGAGCCTCTTTTCATTTTCTTGCTCTTTCTTTTTTTTATTTTTTTTATTGATTATGCTGTTACAGTTGTTCTATTCCTCCCTTCATTCCCCTGCACCCTACCTCCCCATCCCCACCATTCCCCCCCCTTTAGTTTATTACCATGTATCTCAAGTCCTTTAGATTCTATATTTCCCATGCTATTCTTGCCCCCCCCCATTCATTTTCTATCTACTGTCTATGCTACTTATTTTCTGTACCTTCTCCCCTCTTCTCCTCCTCCCACTCCCCTGTTGCTAACCCTCCTTTAGATCTTCATTTCTATGTTTCCACTCCTGATCTAGCTGTCCTTTTAGTTTGCTTTCGTTTCAGGTGTGGTTGTTAATAACTGTGAGTTTGCTGTCCTTTCACTGTTCATGTTTCTTTAACTTCTTTTTCTTAGATAAGTCCCTTTCACATTTCATATAATAAGGGCTTGGTGATGATGAACTCCTTGAATTTGATCTTATCTGAGAAGCACTTTATCTGTCCTTCCATTCTAAATGAAAGTTTTGCTGGATAGAGCAATCTTGGATGTAGGTCTTTAGATTTCATGACTTGGAATACCTCTTTCCAGCCCCTTCTTGCCTGTAAGATCTCTTTTGAGAAATCTGCTGACAGTCTGATGGGGACTCCTTTATAGGTGACTGTCCCCTTAGCTCTTGCTGCTTCTAGGATTCTCTCCTTCATTTTAATTTTGGCTAATGTAATGATGATGTGCCTTGGTGTGTTCCTTCTTGGGTCCAACTTCTTTGGCACTCTCTGAGCTTCCTGGATTTCCTGGAAGTCTATTTCCTTTGCCAGATTGGGGAAATTCTCCTTTATTATTTGTTCAAATAAGTTTTCCACTGGTGGTTGTGTCTTTCCCCCTTCTGGTACCCCTATAATTCGGATATTGGAGCGTTTAAAGATGTCCTGGAGGTTCCTAAGACTCTCCTCATTTCTTTGAATTCTTGCTTCTTGACTCTTTTCTGTTTGGCCATTATTTGCTTTCTTCTGATCCACTCCATTGTTTTGAGTCCCAGTTTCCTTTTCATTGCTATTGGTGTCCTGTGCAATTCCATTCATTTCAATTAGTTTCGCCTTCATATATTTGTCTAATTTGTCGGTATAATCAACTAGTTCTTTGAGGATCCTGATCACCAATGTTTTAAACTGTGCGTTTGTGAGTTTTGCTATTTCTTCATCACTTAGATCTATTGGCTCTGGGGCTCTGAGATCCTCCTGCGCCATTCTTGGTCTGTTCGGGCCCTTTAAGTGAGAAGGGGCTCCTTGGATTCCCAGGTGGCTGGGTTTTGATGCTGTATGTGGGGGCTTTGCCAGAGCGGGGAAATGGCGACCCCCTCTGCAGCTTCTCACAGCTGGGTGCGGAGGAGCAGTGTCTTAGGTTGTTCACCTGGGCAGGGCCACTCAGAGTCACTGGGGTATGTGGAGGTGGGGTCAGAGCTGGGAAACGGCGGTGCCCTCCAGTGCCGCTTGCCGTGGGGACCTGCTGGCCCGGTCCAAGGGCCCACTCCCTTGCCTGTCCACCCGCGCACAAATACGCGACCTCAGTCAACAAGCAGCCCTGCTGCCCCGCTGTCTCCCCCGCGGTTGCTCGCCTGGTCGCTCAGTTGCTCACTAGGTCCAACTCTGCGCCTGGATTCCGTGCGTCTGACCGAGTTTTCCTGTGCAACCCCGCTTCACCAGTGGCTGGTTTCGCCCATTACCGGTCAGGCTGAAGAATTTGTTGTTAATGGACTTCCGAAAAGTTCAATTTTCCGTGTTCTGGCTGTGTTTTCTGTTGCTAATATTTAGTTTCCTCAAATCTTGGTTGTGTGAGATGGCACCGCACATCCACCTATGCCTCCATCTTGGCGGAAGTCCTGAAGTTTCTTGATGTTCTTCATCTTCACCTACACTCACGCTGGTCCTTGCGCTTGTCCCTGTGTTGTTCGCCTACCACTACTGAATGTTCCGGCTCTAGTAGCCACCTCCTCAAGCACCCAGGCCCATTACTACGGCAGCAGCACAGAGGCTGGGAATGTCCCGGTTCCTGTAGCGGGCTCCTCTGCCGCCCAGGGCCGTCACAGGGGTTTGGAGTGTCCTGGCTTCTGTACCTGACTCCCTGGCGTCCAGTCCGGTCACTGTGGCAGCGGCACAGGAGCTGAGAAAGTCCCGGCTCCCGTAGCTGGCTCCTCAGGGCCCAGGCCTGTCTCTATGGTGGCGTCACAGGGGCCTTTGGTGTCCCAGCTCCTGCAACTGACCCTTCCGTTGCCCAGGCCAGTAGCTATGGCATCAGCACAAGGGCCGAGAATGTCTCCACTCTGGTTCCTGACTCCTCTGTCTCCTAGGACCATCACAGGGGCTTGGAGTGTCCAGCTCCCATACCTGACTCCCCGGCTCCCAAGCCTGTCGCTCTGGCGGCAGCACAGGGGCTGCGTAAGACCCAGCTTCAGTAGCTGACTCTGCCGCTGTTTGGTGTCTCCGCGTCGGTCACAATCTCTGGTCTTTTAATTTCATAAATGCTGGGTAACCCATGGTTTATTGTGCTGTTTATCTATAGATCTGCCAGGATTTTTACCCATGAGTACAGGAGCTAGCATCAGCTCCATCTTACTCCGTCACCATCTTCCCAGCATCCTCTCTCTCCTTCATTTTAATCTTGGTTAATGTAATGATGATGTGCCTTGGTGTGTTCCTTCTTGGGTCCAACTTTTTTGGGACTCTCTGAGCTTCCTGGATTTCCTGGAAGTCTATTGCCTTTACCAGATTGGGGAAGTTCTCCTTTATTATTCGTTCAAATAAGTTTTCCACTTGTGGCTGTTCCTCTTCCCCTTCTGGTACCCCTATAATTCGGATGTTGGAACTTTTGAAGATGTCCTGGGGGTTTCTAAGCTTCTCCTCATTTTTTTTTTGAATTCTTTTTTCTTCATTCTGTTGTGTTTGGTCATTTTTTTCTCCCTTTTGGTCCACTCCCTTGATTTTGAGTCCAGTTTTCTTTCCATCACTATTGGTTTTCTGTGCATTTTTCTTCATTTCAATTAGTTTAGCCTTCATTTGTTCCTCTAATTTGTGACTAAAATCAACCAGTTCTGTGAGCATCCTGATCACCAGTGTTTTGAACTGTGCATCTGATAGGTTGGATATTTCTTGATTGCTTAGAGTTGTTTGCTCTGAACCTTTGAGTTCTTCTTGAGCCATTATGATTTGGTCTGTTCGCTCCTGTTATGTATGAGGGGAAGAGCCCTGGGTGTTCACCAGGGAGGGGCAACTCAGTGGCTGGGTTTTAACGCTGTACGTGGGGGGTGTCAAAGAGGGGCAATAGTGGTACCCTCTGCTGCTTCTCACTACTGGGGCCTGCACAGTCTGTCTCAGTGCTTGCTCCTTCGTCTGGTTTGTGTGTGCACAAATGTGTGACTGTGGTTATCCTGCTGCCTTGCATCCTCACTGGGTCTGCCTGTCGCAACCCCACTCCTGGGATCTGCCTACTGCAGCCCGCACAACTGGGTTGGTCTGGCCGAATTTTCCTGCGCAACCCCACTCCTCCAGTAGTTGGCTCCGCCCTTCTTACTAGTCTGGCTGACCAGTTCCTTGTTGTCAGACTTTTGTATAGTTCAATTTTCTGTGTTTTCATTGCTTTTTTTTTTTTTTTTACTAAAACTTTGTTGTCTTTAAACTTGATCGTGCGAGGAGGCACACTATTTCCACCTACGCCTCCATCTTGGCTGGAAGTCCGGGTTTTCTAATATTGTACCATCCTTGCATCCCTGGGATGAATCCCACTTTGTCATGGTGTATGATCTCATGAATGTATTGTTGGATGCAGTTTACCAATATTTTGTTGAGGATTTTAGTGTCTATGTTCATCATTGATATTAACCAGAAGTTTTCTTTCTCTGTCCTGTCTTCATGTGGCTTTGTGTTTAGAATGATGCTGGCTTTATAAAACGACTTTGGGAGTTTTTTTCTTTGATTTTTTTGGAATAGTTTGTGAAGGATAGGCGTTAGCTCTTCTTTAAGTGCTTTTTAACATTTAGTGAAGCCATCTGGTCTAGGACTTTTGTGTGTCGGAAATTTTTTGATTACTGCTTCAGTTTCGTCAGCTCTTTTTTGGTCTGTTTAGTCTTTATGTTTCTTCTTCATCTAGTTTTGGAAGATTATATTTTTGTAGAAATTTGCCCATTTCACTGAATTTTTTCACATTTCTTGGCATATAGTTCTTCATAGTAATTTTGTACAATCCTTTGTATTTCTGTGGTGTCAGTTGTAATCTCTCCTCTTTCATTTTTTATTGTGTTTATTTGGGTTCTCTCCCTTTTTTTCTTGATGAGCCTGTTTAAAAGTTTGTTGATTTTGTTTATCTTTTCAAAGAAACAGCTTCGGGTTTTATTGATGCTCAGAATTGTACTTCTAGTCTCTATGTCATTTAGTTCTGCTCTGTCCTTTGTTATTTCCTTCCTCCTACTTGCTCGGGCTGTCTTTGTTGTTGCTCTTCAAGTACTTGTAGATATAGGATTAGGTTGTTTATTTGAATATTTATATCTTTTTAAGGTAGGCCTGTATTACTATGAACTTTCCTCTCAGGACTGCCTTCTCTAAGTCCCAAAAGTTTTGCATTGTTGTGAGTTCATTTTCATTTGTTTCCAGAAACTTTTTGATTTCTTCCTGATTGCATTCTTGATGCATTAATTGTTTGATAGCATGCCATTCAATCTACATGAGTTTGAGTGCTTTTTAGGTTTTTTCTTGAGGTTTATTTCTTGTTTCAGTCCCTTTTGGTCAGAGAAAATGCTTGATATGATTTCTGTTTTCTTGAATTTTTTGAGGCTGGTTTTATGTCCTGTTATGTGGTCTATTTTTTAAAATGTTCCACGTGCATTTGAAAATTATATTTTGCTTCTATGTGTCTATAGGCGTATAGAGACATATATAAGTATATATGTCTCTATATATCTTTAAAGTCCATTTGATCTCGGACATTGTTCAATGCTGTAATATCTTTCTTGATATTTCATTTGGAAGATCTGCCCATTTTTGACAGTGAGGTATTGAAATTCCCTACTATAATTGTTTTCTGTCAGTCTGTTTTTAAAGTCATCCAGGATTTTCTTTATGTATTTGGGTGCTCCTTTGTTGGGTGTATAGATATTTATAATGTTTATGTCTTCTTGATGGATTGTTTTCTTGAATATTATGAATTGACCTTCTGGGTCTCTTCTAATGATCCTTGTTTTGAAGTTTATTTTCTGTGATACAAGTATTGCTACCCTGGCTTTTTTCCCTATATATTTCTGGGATATTTGTTTCTAGTCCTTCACTTTCAGTTTGTATTAGGTCTTTTATTCTGAGGTAGGTCTTTTGTAGGCAGCATATGTGTGGGTCATGGTCTCTTATCCATTCAACTATTCTATGTTTTTTGATTGGAGCATTTAATCTATTTACATTAAAGTTATTATCGATAGGTACTTATTCATTGCCATTTTTTGTACCCATGTTCCTCCTTCTCACTGTTTTTCTTTTCTTAAAGCACTCCTTTTAGCATCTCTTGTAGAGCTGGTTTGGTGGAGGTGTATTCTTTTAGACTTCTTATGTCTGGGAAACTCCTTATTTGGCCTTCCATTTTAATTGATAGTCTTGCCGGGTAGGGTAGCCTTGGTTGCAGGCCTTTGGTTTTCATTAATTAGAATATTTCTTGCCATTCTTTTCTGGCTTAGAGGGTTTCCACTGAAAATTCAGCTGCTATTTTCAGCTGAATTTTTTGGTTCCCTTCTATGTTACTTTCTGTTTCAACTTTTCTGCCTTTATCATTCTCTGTCTTGGAATTGTGACATTTTAATTACGATGTGTCTTGAAGTGGGACTCTTTGGGATTCTGTTGATAGGAACTCTCTGTATTTCCCAAAATTTGTGTGACTTTTTCTGTCATCAAATTAGGGAACTTTTCCATCATTACTTTTTCAAACAGGTTTTCTATCTCTTGCCTTTCTCCTTCTCTTTCTGGAATCCCTATTATATGAATATTATTACGGTTCATGTTGGCTTGCAGATCCCTGAGTCTCTTCTGTTCTTGCTCCTTCTGGGTATTTTTTTCAACCTCATCTTCCAGCTTGTTGATTTGATCCTTTGCTCATCCAGCCTGCTTATAATTTCTCCTAGTATGTTTTTTATTCCTAAAATTACATTGCTCATTTCTTCCTTGATTTTATTTATAGTTCCTATTTCATTTTTCATACTTTTGTAATTCTCACTTTATTCCTTGTGGTTGTCTGTGAGTTCCTCAACCATCTTTATAACCATTATTTTTTATTCTTTATCTAAGAGTTTGTTTATCTCCGTTTTGTTTAGCTATTTTATTTGGTGGTCTTCCATTCCATTTGATCGCATACTCTTTTATTGTCTCCCCATTTTAGGTGATTGTTTTTGTTTGTTTCTATGCTTTCTGATGTTTGGCTTTGCTAGTTGTCTTTGTAGGGTAGACTTCTATGGTAGAAATTCTATGGGGTTCAGTGGTGTGCTCTCTTTGATCTCCTTTTCTGGATGCTCTAGGGTTTCCCTTTCTTCTGTTTGTGTGAGCTCTCTTGTTGTACTTGGCTTTTTACCTTTTGGTGGGTGCTTTGTTAGTGGTTTTTCCTGAGCAGGTATACTGGTTTTCACAGCTCCCATCTATTCTTTTATGTGATCAGTGGCCAGGGTTAGGCAAAATGGATTAAAACAGTGGGAGAATATTTTATGAGATTTAAAGTACCAGCAAGTAAAGAAGAGATAGGAGATTCTTTGGATTAGTATAGGTTTAACTGTGATATTTAAACGAACTAGTCACTTGTAATAAAGGTGAGAGAGAGATAAGACTCTTGTTAGAGGGGAGGAGGATTGTGAGCTCAATCCAGAAAACAGAACACTCGTTCAAGGTTAGATGATGAGATATAGTGAGGGTAAAGGATAGAAAGTAGGTGTAGTGTGTGAGAGAATAGAATTAACCACAATAATAGTAATGCTCAGCATTGAAGTTAAGTGGGCTAAGATCAAGAAGGGTTGCCATGTAGTATGTACAATTGTATGGAACAACAATTATTTACAATAGTACTGGAACAACAATAATATGATAAAAAATACATGATTTGGATAACCAGAATAAAAAGTACACGACCAACAGTAGTGTGTTATTGGTACATGAATGAAGTGAAAGAAGGAAAATTATAAACCAAAAAAGAGAGAATAAGTAAAACCAGTCAAACAATGCAATTAGACAGAGAAATAAAATGAGGAAAACTAAACATAAAGAACAGAAATGGAAAAAATAAAATAAAAGTTGTAAAAATAACAAAAATAATAATACACATGAACAATAAAATGTGGTCTCTATGGGATAGCAAAATAACATTTGTCTCAGTTTCTCAGTTTTTGTCATTAGCCTTATGATTCCCTTTTGGATCTGTCTCTGGACCCTTCATAACTCTATGTCTTACTGATTCACATGGGGAAAGGAAAAAAAGAGAGAAATGAAAAAAATAAGCCTCCTGCTAACTTTAAATCTGTTCAGTGAGTTCTGCTGGTCTTCCTAATTCCACAGGAAGGAGGGTGGGATGGGCTTTGCTTTTCTCATTTTCTATGCTTTTGAGAGGATGAGGACCAGGTCTTGGCCACAATATTCACATTTGCCCAGTCTCTGGCCCAGGTCCTCTGTGAGCCATCAGGCTCCAATTAGCCACTCAGTCTCTGGTTGTTCAGCACTGTGAGTACATCTTGAGCATGCTGTTATACTCAGCCACTCAGCCTCTAGGTGCATACAGCACAAATCATCCTCAGGGGGAGCCAGCGGCTGCTCAGCAGTTACTTACATAGCATCAGCCCTTCCTTTTTAAATAAGTGCATGACTTGTCTCACAGCTCAGCTTTCCAGCCAGTCTAGAAACTATCCAAGTCAGGGTCTGATATGGCCCAACTCCTCCCTTCTCCAGGTGTCACCTAGCACCTCAGTTTCTCTGGTGCTGGCATCCACAGTCCCAGCACATGTGGACAGTCTCTGTATGTCTCCCACTTTGTCTCTATTTCCCCCAGTGACTTCTGGCATCAAGGTCCCGCTTGGTGTCAGGCTGCCTTCCCTGCTCTGGTAGGGAAGGGAGCTGATGATCTAACTCTCCTCCTCGTATCCTGTGGCAGGTGCCATTCCAGGGCCACAGCAGCTTAGGTTTCTGCGCAGATCCCAGGGACCTTACTGTCCTAGTGCAATGTCCTCATCATCTGTTTTTCAATGTCATCTGCAATTTTTGGACTCCAAAGTTTATATAAGCTGGGATTCCATTGGCTGTTTACTCTATTTCTCAAAAGATTGGCTAGGTGTTCCATCTGGGCACAGGGAGAACTGGACTCTGCTCCCACCTATCTCACTGTCATCTTCAAGAACCAATTTTAGTTTGATATAGCCCCATTTGTTTATTTTTAACTTGTTTCTCTTGCCTGAGGAGATGTATTGGCTAAAATATTAGTACAGGAAATGTCTGAGATTTTGCTGCCTATGTTTTCTTCTAGGATTTTTATAGTTTTCCAATTTACATATAAGTCTTTTAACCATTTTGAGTTTATTCTTGTGTATGGTGAAATTTGGTGGTTTAGTTTCATTATTTTTGCATGTACCTGTTCAATTTTCCTAATACCAGCTTTTGAGAGACTGTTCCATCATGTGTTCCTCCAAACACCAAGTTGAAAAGACTGTTTTTACTGCAATGTATTTCATTATATTAATTTACCATAAAGGTGTGGTTTGATATCTAGGTCTGCTATTCTGTTTCATTGAATGCCTGTATTCCTGTATTCATTCTGTATGCCTGTTCTTGTGTCAGTACCTGGCTCTTTTGATTACAGTAGCTTTGCAGTACAGTTTGATTTCTGGTATTGTCACCTGTCCAACTTTGCTATTCTTTCTCAAGGTTGTTCAGTCAGCCCTGGCTGGGATAGCTTAGTGGATTGAACACAGGCCTGTGAAACAAAGGGTCACCAGTTCCATTCCCAGTCTAATCACATTCCTGTTTGCAGGCCAGGTCCTGCACAAGTAAGGGGCACATGAAAGGCAACCACACATTGATGTTTCTCTTTCTCTCTTTCTTCTTCCATTCCTGTCTCTAAAAATAAGTAAAATCTTTTTAAAGAAGATTGCTGAGTCAATTTGGGATTTTTTTTGTTCTGTGTACATTTTTTGGAATGTTTGTTTTAGATCTATGAAATATGCTATTGCTATTTTAATGTGAATTGCATGGAATCTATAGATTGCTATATACAGTATGGACAGTTTAATGTTATTTCTTCTACTACATGAACATGGTATATGCTTCAAATTATTTGTATTTTCATCAATTTCTTTCATCAATGTCCTATAATTTTCTAATTATAGATCTTTTACCTCCTTGATTAAGTTTATTTCTAAGTACTTTATTTTATTGTTGTTGCAGTAGTAAATGAGGTTGTTTTCTTAGTTTATCTTTGTGATAGTTCATTATTATTATACATAAATGCCACTGACTTCTGATACTTTGCTGAATTCATTTATTAGATCTAGTAGGTTTTCTTTGGTGGAGTCTTTAGGGTTTTTTATGCACAATATCATATTATCTGCAAATAAGGAAAAAACCTACTTAAGTAATTTAGATGAAGACAAAGTGGGGACAAATTGGAATCATAGTAGGGGATGGTGTGAAAAGATGTATGTCACTTGAAAAATACAGGCAACAGATAGAAAATATAGCCTATATGTAGTTGAAAAACTTATGAAAGATAACTTTCACAATATGAAAGATGTTAAACCTAAATTACCAGAAAAAAGGTTATTTTATCAATAAAACTAGGGAACTAGAATACTAACATTTAGTTTGGCATGAGTAGTTTACATTTGAATACAAACTTTTAGTTTGGTAATTGGCATGTCTGCTCAACTCATAATCTCTTCCATAACTTTCCCCCTGTCACTCCCAAACCCCACAACAAAAGTTTACAGAGGTGGAATCTTGAGTGATATTGTACTTTGACAATATTCCCATAGCCATTATTTTTTTTTACTTAACTCGAGATCAGCCTCCAGAATTTAAAACTGGGACCAAGAGGGTGAAATATCTTTGTGGCTGGGACACTTAAGATATAAATTTCAGAGCTGAAAGGCTCAATTTATCTACTAACTTTTTGGACTAATAATGTTGCTAGAATGTTGCTATCTAGAAAGAAGAATGAAAAAGATATACAAAAACAAAGATATACCAAGATAGGGAAGCTACTCTGCTCTTGCACACTTGAAATGTGGCTACATTATTTTCTCAGAATTCTTATAATTAAGTCCTTCTTTGAAGCTCAAGCTAGCTTTAGCTTTTTTCTGCTATTTACAAGTATGAATTTATTGCCAAATGTAATTTAACTTAGATTTGTAAAATTTGAGATTTGGGTAGGATTTCTAGATGGGAATATCTAGCATCTACATAAAATGTGGTTCTAATACAAAGCCAATATCCAGAAATCAAAGGCATTTTTGTATACCAACAATGAAGCAGCAGAAGCAGAAATCAAGAAAAAAATCTCATTTGATATAGCAACAAGAAAAATAAAATACCCAGGAATAAACCTAACCAAGGAGGTAAAAGGCCTGTATGCAGAAAACTACACAACACTGAAGAAAGAAATCAAGGAAGACACAAACAAATGGAAACATATACCATGTTCATGCATTGGAAGAATTAACATAATCAAAATGTCCATACTACCCAAAGCAATCTACAGATTTAATGCAATACCTATGAAAGTACCATGTCTGTTTCACAGACATAAAGTACCAAACATGTCTCACAGACATAGAACAAACACTTCAAAAATTTATATGGAACCATAAGTGACCCTGAATAGCTGCTGCAGTTTTGAGAAAGACGAGGAAAGTAGGAGGAATCACAATACCTGATACCAAACTGTATTACAAGGCCACTGTAATCAACACAGCCTAGTACTGGCATAAAAACAGACAGATAGACCAATGGAACAGAGCAGAGAACCCATAAATAAACCCAAGTCTTGATGGTAAATTAGTATTTGACAAAGGGGGAAGCAACATAAAATAGAGTAAAAATAGCCTCTTCAACAAATGGTGTTGGGAGTGCCGGACAGCTACATGCAAAAAAAAAAAAAAAAAGAAAAGAAACTCATTTCAAAAAAATGAAACAACTTACACCATACACAAAAATAAATTCAAGGTGGATAAAAGCTTTAAATATAAGTCATGACACCATTAAAGTCCTAGAGAAGAACATTGGCAAGAAAATCTCAGAATTTCCATGCAGCAGTATTTTCACTGATATGTCCCCTAGAGCAAGGGACATAAAGAAGAGAATAAGCAAATGGGATCTCATCAAAATAAAAAACTTATGCATGGCTAAAGAAAACAGTATTAAAATGAGAAGAGAACCAACTGTATGGGAAAACATATTTGCCAATGATACCTCAGACTAGGGTTTAATCTCCAAAATATACAAAGAACTTACATGACTCCACTCTAAGAAGACAAGCAACCCAATTAAAAAATGGGCAAAGGACTTGAACAGACACTTCTCCAAGGAGGACATACAGAGGATCCAGAAACACATGAAAAGATGCTCAATATCACTAGCTATCAGAGAGATGAAAATTAAATCACAATGAGATGCCACTTCACACCAATCAGAATGGCCATCATAAACAAAGCAACAACAATAAGTGTTGGAGAGGTTGTGGAGAAAATGGAACCCTAGTGCACTATTGATGGGATTGCAGACTGGTGCAGCCACTAAACAGTATGAAATTTTCTCAGAAAACTTAAAATAGGTCTGCCTTTTGACGCCGCAATTCCACTGCTAGGATTATATCTTAAGAACCCTGAAACTCCAAGTCAGAAAACCTATGCACCCAATGTTCATAGAAGCACAATTTACAATAGCCAAATGCTGGGATCAACCTAGGTGCCCATCAGTAAATGAATGGATCAAAAAACTGTGGTTATCTTCACAGTGGAATTCAGTGCAGCAGAAAGGAGGAGCTCCTACCCTTTGTGACAGCATGGATGAAACTGGAAAGCACTATGTTACGTGAAGTAAGCCAGGTAGTGAAAGACAAATACCATATGATATCACCTTTAACAGGAACCTAATCAACAAAACAAACAAGTGAAATATAACCAAAGACACTAAAATTGAGAATAGGCTGACAGTGTCTAGAGGAGAAAGAGGAGGGAATTTGAGGGGAAAATAGGAAGGATTTGCAGAAACAAGTATAAAGGACACATGGATAATAACAAGGGGGGTGGAAATGGGAGGCAGATGGGGTGGGCTGGGATAGGGGTAAATGGCAGAAAACTGTACTTGAACAATTAAAATTAAAAAATATGTGTGTAAGTTACTTTTTTATTTTGGCTAGTACATGGAATGAGAGTGATTGATTAATTGATTGATTTATTGGAGGGAGAAAGTTCTTTATTGAGAAAGACAATATGTTTACATTACTGCTTACTGATTCTTTTACTCTAAATATTTTTCATTGTACTGTTTTGAGATTTAGAAGTATGAAATTATATTGTACAAAAATAATATTTCAATTCTCTTTTCAAGTTGTGTTTATAAGTACTTACAGAAAGAAATACTCTGTTCCATTATTTATTTCTTCTTTTCTTGGAATTTTTTTCTGTGTGTGAGAGAAAGAAATTCTGAGGAAAGATTAAGCTTTTCTGATGTCTTTGGAGAACAATAAAAGACTAAGGTAACAGTTTTGTGAGCCAAACAGAGTCATTGAACCAAGTGAAGTGTGACATAGGCCAAGGTTTAAAGTGCATGTTGTATGTGTTTTTTTATATATATAAAGGGTCGTGAGAGTAGATTAATCAACATGATTCAGTAATTATGTTATATATACACACATAAATAATATGGCCATGCGCCATCCTTCCTTTGTATTTGGAATATTTTCTATATAAAGCAATGTTGTTTTCTATTTCTAGAAAGTTTGATACATAATATATTTCAATTATGCTCTGTCTCACTTGACTTCTTTTTAAAATAAACTTTTTCTTTTAAGTTGGCAGAAAAATTGACGAGATGGTACAAAATTTTTTGTAGACCTAACCCACTCCCTCCCCAAACATGCTCAGTTTCTCCTACTCTTCATGTATACTGTAACTATGGTATATTTACCCCAATAAATAAACTAATATATATTATTATTAACTAAAGTCCAGACATCATTCATTAGTTTTGCTTAATGCCCTTTTTCTAGATGATACACCAGGGTAACATTAAATTTACTTGTTATGTCTTCTTAAGTTCTTGGCTGAATAGCTCTGATTTCCTTTACCTATGTTTAAAGTTTTTTATAACTGTAATTTAATCTGATTATTTATTGTTGTTCAAGTACAGTTGTCTCCATTTTCATCCCACCACAGACTCCTGCCCAATTCATCCTGCCTCCCACCATCGAATATATCCCCTTTGGCTTTGTCCATGTATCTGTTATACATGTTCCTTGATGGCCCTTCCCCTACTTTCCCGTATTCTGCTTCTCCCTCCTCCCCACTGGTCACTATCAATTTGTTCTTTATTCCAATGTCTCTGATTGTATTTTGCTTCCTTGATCCTTTTGTTGATTAAGTTCCATTTATAGGTGAGATTATATGGTATTTGTCTTTCACTGGCTTATTTTCCTTAGTTCCATACCTGTGATCACAAACTAAAGGGACTCCTTTTTGTTTCTTTCTGTTGCATAATATTCCATTGTGTAAATGTACCATAGTTTTTAAATCCATTCATTTGCTGGTGGACATTTAGATTGCTTCCAGTAATTGGCTATTGTAAATTATGTTGCCATAAACAATGGGGAGCATAGATGCTTTTGAATTTGTGTTTCAGGATTCTTAGGATATAATATCAGCAGTGGTATTACTGGGTCAAAAGGTAGTCAAACTTTTATTTTTCAGAGGATATTCCAACTGTTTTCCACAGTGGCTTCACCAATCTGCATTCCCAGCAACAGTGCACTAAGGTTCCCTTTTCTCCAAAGCCTCGCCAGCACTTCTTGTTTGTTGATTTGTTTAGTATGGCCATTCAGACCTGTGTGAAGTGGCATCTCTATGTGGTTTTCATTTGCATGTCTCTAATGTTTGCATGCCAGTGATGTTGAGCATGCTTTCATATGTCTCTGGGTATTCTGTATGTCCTCCGTGGAGAAGTGTCTATTCAGTTCCTTTGCCCATTTTTTGTTTGAATTGTTTGTCTTCCTGCAGTGTAGTCTTGTGAGTTCTTTATATATTTTGGGTATAAAACCCTTGTCTGAGATATCAAAGGCCAATATATTTTTTCAAATGGTTCATTCCCTTCCATTTTACTGCCGTTATCTTTAGCAGTGCAAAAGGTTTCTATTTTGATGGGGTCCCACTTGTTTATTCATTCCTTTATGTCCGTGGCTCTAGGGGACATATTGGTGAAAATATTGTTGGGTTGAATATCAGAGGTTTTTCTGCCTATGTTCCCCTCTTGGACTTTTATAGTGTCACAACTTAATTTAAGTCTTTTATCCATCTTGAGTTTCTTTTTTTATGTGGTGTAACTTGGTGGTCAACTTTCATTTTCTTGTATTTAGCTGTCCAGATCTCTGTACACCATTAGTTGAAGAAGCTATTTTTACTCCATTTTATGCTTTTTCTTCCTTTGTCAAATATTAATTTACCATGGAGAATTGGGTTTATTTCTGGGCTCTCTATCCTGTCTAATTGGTCCATGCGCCTGTTTTTATGCTATTACCAGGCTGTTTTGATTACTGTGGCCTTGTAATATAGCTTTATATCAGATATTGTGATCCCTCCTATTTTGTTCTTTTTTTCAAAATTACTGTAGCTATTCAGGATCATTTATGGTTCCACATACATTTTTGAAATGTTTGCTCTATATCTCTGAAATATATCATTAGCATTTCAATAAAGATTGCATTGAGTCTATAAATTGCTTTGGATACTATGGATATTTTGATGATATTTATTCTTCCAATCCATGAGTATGGTACATGTTTTCATTTGTTTCCTTTTTTTTTTAATATTTCATTATTTATTTATCTTTAGAGGGGAAGTGGGGGAAGGAGAGAGGGAGAGAAACATCACTGTATGGTTGTCTTTTGTGCGTCCCCTGCTGGGAACTGGCCTGCAGGGAACCGGCCTGCAACCCAGGCATGTGCCCTGACTGGGAATCGAACCGCGATCATGTGGTTCGCAGGCCCGCGCTCAATCCACTGAGCTACACCAGCCAGGGCTGTTTCCTTTTTAATTGTTTTCTTCAGTGTTGTGTAGTTTTCTGAGTACACGCATTTTACTTCCTTGGTTAGTATATTCCTAGGTAATTTATTTTTCTTGTTGCTATAGCAAACAGGATTTTTTTCCTGATTTCTATTTCTGATATTTCATTGTCAGTGCATAAAAATGCCTTTAATTTCTGATTGTTGACTTTGTATCCTGCTGTTTTGCAAAATTCACTTATTAAGTCTAGTAGGTTTTTTGGCAGAACTTGTATGGTTTTCTATGTATACTATCATGTAATCTGCAAACAATGACAATTTTACTTCCTCCTTTCCAATTTGTATGTCTTTTATTTATTCTTGTCTGCTTCCTGTGACTTCCTTGTCTGACTTCCAATATTTTGTTGAAGAGAACTAGTGAAAGCAGACATCCTTATCTTGCTCCTGATCTAAGTGGGGATGCTTTTAGTTTTTGAATATTGAGTAGGATGTAAGTTAATCATATATGGCCTTTATTATGTTGAGTTGTGCTCCCTCTATTCCCACTTTGCTAAATGTTTTTTATCATAAATGGGTGCTGTACCTTATCAAAAGATTTCCTCATCTATTGATATAATCATGTGATTTTTGCCTTTCCTTCGTTTATGTGATGTATTATGTTAATTAATTCACTAATATTGTACCATCCTTGCATCCCTGGGATGAATCCCACTTTATCATGGTGTGTGATTTTTAGTGTATTTGATAGATGGAGTATACCAGGGTGTGTGTGTGTGTGTGTGTTTTTGTTGTTTTTTTTTTTAGGATTTTAGCATCTATATTCATCAGTGATACTTTCCTGTAGTTTTCATTTTTTGTTCTGCTTTTATCTCTTTTTGGGATTACAATGATGTTGGCTTCATATAAAAAGTTTGGGATTCTTCCTTCTTCTTCAATTTTTTGGAATAGTCTATTAAGGATAGAGATTAGCTCTTCCTCAAATGCTTTGTAAAATTATCCTGTGAAACTGTTCTTTAGGGTTTTGTGGGTCTGGAGTTTTTGATTACTGCTTTAATTTCATCAACTGCTATCAGTCTGTTCAGGCTTTGAGCTTTTTTTACTCAGTTTTGGAAGATTATATTTTTCTTGAAATATGTCTGTTTCACCGAGGTTTTCAAATTTCTTGGCACATAATTTTTGGTAGTAATTTCTCTCAATCATTAGTATTTCTGTTGTTTCTGTTGTAATGTCTCCTCTTTTTTTTTCTGATTTAAAAAAAAATTTGGGCCCTGTCTCTTTTTCTTGGTGTGTCTCATTAAAGGCTTGTTGATTTTGTTTATCTTTCTGACAAATCAGCTCTTGGGTTAATTGGTCCTTTGAATTATTTTATTAGTCCCTTAGTCATTTAATTCTGCTCTGATCTTGGTTACTTCCTTCTTTCTAGTTGCTCTGGGCTTTGTTTGTTGCTCCTCCAGTTCTTGTAGCTGCAGATTTAGGGTTTTTTTTTTTTTAATGTTTCTATCTTTTTTGAGTTAGGCCTGTATCACTATGAACTTCCCTCTCAGGACTTTCTTTCCATTGTCTCATAAGTTTTGAACTATTGTGTGTTCACTTTCATTTGTTTCCAGAAGCTTATTGATTTCTTCCTGGACCTAATTATTGACCCATTAATTATTTAATAGCATGCTATTTAATCTCTATGAATATGAGTGCGTTTGAGTTTTTCTTGAGGGTAGTTTCTAGTTTCAGGATCTTGCAGTCAGAGAAAGTACTTGATATGATTTCAATTTTCTTGAATTTGTTGAGGCTTGTTTTATGTCCTCTCATTTGGTCTATCTTTGAAAATGTTCCATATGTATTGGAAAAGAATGTGTGTTTTCCTTCTTTGGGATGAAAAGTTACAGACACACACAAATTCATTTAAGTCCTATTTTGTTTGAAAGTTCTATCCCTTGTGATGCAGACTCTGTCCAGTGGGGTCCATATATTGTGGATGTGATGAGCAAATTCACACAGACTGCAGAAGTTCTGTGGAGAAAAAGGGGATGGCATGGCCACTCTCAGGGTGAGAGAGTGCCCTGACCCTTGCCTGGACAAGCTTTTATTGCTTTTCTGGGAACATTATCTCAAGGAAGGTCTTCATTCATCATTGTCAGGTAGTAATGATCAAATAATAGATAACATTCAGAGAACTATGAGGGCTTATTCTGAGTCAGGGTCAGTTAGCTAAAGGGCCGTAAAACTTTGGGAAACAAACTTACTTTATGCTTGGACACTTATTGAGGGTATTCGCAAAGTAGGTGTATGGTCCCAAGGTTCTTTACTCAGCCTTAGCTATGGGGGTTAGAGCTTCTAAAACCAGGAAGAGCATTTCCTGACACCCTTGTTGATGGCGGAGCGTTAAAATTCCTTAGTATAAGTGTGTTCTGTCTCTATCTTTCTTGAAGTCCTCTAAGCTTTTCCTTATGTATTTGGGTGCTCCTACATTTGGTGTGTATATGTGTATAATACATATGTCTTTTTGATGGATTCTTCCTTTGAGTATTTTGAAGTGCCCTCTGTGTCTCTTTTTATGTCCCAGGTTTTGAAGTCTATTTTGATATGAGTATTACTACCCCAGCTTTTTTTCCCTGTTCATTTGCTTGGAATATTTTTTTCCAATACTTCACTTTCAATCTGTGTAGGTCTTTTTTTCTGAGGTGGTTCTCTTTTAGGCAGCATATGTGGAAGTCACATTTTCTTATCCCTTCAGCTACTCTGCCTTTTGATTGGAGAATTAAGCCTTTTACATTTAAGATTATTATTATAGGTACTTATTCATTGCCATTTTACTTCCTTCATGCCTATGTTCCTCTCTCTTTCACTCATTTTCTTCTTTCTTAAAGCATTCCTTTGGTATATCTTGCAGTGCTGGTTTGGTAGGGGTGTATTCTTTTAGCCTTCTTTTGTTTGGAAAACTCCTTATTTCACCTTCCATTTTAATTGAGAGCTATGCTGGGTAGAGTAGGCTTGGTTGCAGGCTTTTGTTTTTCACTACTTGGAATATTTCTTGCCATTCCCTCCTGGCTTGTAGTGTTTCCACTGAGAAGTCAGTTGGTAGCCTTTTTAGGGCTTCTTTTAATGTTACTCCTGTTTTCTCCTTGCTACATTTAAGAGTCTCTCTTTGTCTTTGAATTTTTCATGTTAATTGTGATATGTCTTGTAGTGGGCTTCTTTGGGTTCTTCTTGACTGGGATCTTCTGTGCTTCCTGGATTTGTGTGACTTTTTCTCTCATCAGATTAGGGACATTTTTCATTATTACTTTTTCAAACAGGTTTCTATCTCTTGCTCCTCTTCTTCTCCTTCTATTATCTCTATTATCTGGATATTTTTACATTTCATGTTGTCCTGTATTTTCCTTAAGCCCGCTTCATTCTTTTTGAGTCTTCTTTTCTTTTCTTACTGTTTCTGTGATTTTTTTTCTACCTTTTTGTCTGGCTCGCTGAGTCAATACTCTATTTCATCTAGCCTCCTTTTGATTTTTTTCTACTGTGTTCTTCTGTTCAGAAATTGTATTGTTCATTTCCTCTGTGCTCTTGTTGGTAGTTTCTATGTCTTTATTTGTGCTGGTGTAATTAGCAGTAACTCCTTGTAGCTTTCTGTAGTTTTTGGTGATTTTCTGTGAGCTCAAAGTGCTTCTTTATATCTATTGTTTTGGACTCAATATTTGATAGTTGACTTGCCTGTATTTCTTTTAGGATTCTTTCTGAGGATTCTTCCTTTCCTTTCATTTGGGGGTTGTTTCTTTGTCTTCCCATTATTTGTGAAACTCTTCTTGTTTGTCTCTGCTTCTTAAATTGATCTGTTTTAACTTTCTGACTTTGTGGTGTGAACTTCTATGGTAGGAAAACTGAGATTCAGTGGTGTAGTCTCTTTGATTTTCTGAACTTGATGCTCTGGGGATGCCTTTATTCTATTTGTGTTGGCTCTCTGAATATACTTGCATTTTGATTATTGTTGGGTTATTCTTTGGTGGGTATTTCTCTCCAGAGGGTTGAGTTAGGGTCACTCCATCTTCCATGCCTTTTATGCTGTTGTGCAGATGCTGCCAGAACAAAACCACAAAGCGTATGGTGTAAACCCACATCTGCAAAAATATCTCCTCCCTGCAATCCTACTATCAAAAGTAAATGAACCAGTATTCATAAGGGTATAAAGAGATTAAGACTATTATAAGAAAGGAAAAAAAATAAACTATGATATAAATTCTAGTGACTGAATATGCACAGACTTAAAGGAAAAGAAGTAAAGGTTAAGAAGTTATTCAGGAAAGAAAACATTGCTAATCATTGAGAAGACCATATTGGATTTATCTTGGTAGCCTCTGGTATTTATCACTGTTTTTACTTTCTGGATCCTTCTCCAGTGATGTCAGATTGTGATTTCATTTGAGTTTACCAGGGCTCTACTGTTTGTGGCTGATTCCTTCAGTTGTTAATCTAGTCACTCTGCACACAGAAGTCAGGCTTAAGCACCACAGAGCAGAGACATAGTCTCTCTTGGTGTTGAGGTTGTTGTTTCCCCTAAGGCTGCTGCCACTTGTGGGGGAGTGATCTGCCTGAGCACGATCACTGCTGCCATATGGGGGATCCTGGGATCCTGATATCTATTCTCTCAGATCTCTCCCCAAAGCTTATGTCCCCAGACCTTCCTCAGGCATCTCTAGCCAACGCTGCCCCCACCTTAGTCAGAGACCCAGGTAAGTGGCTGCAAATGAAAATCTGTGCATTGGCCCTTTAAATGGCCCTTTGCCTCTCCAGCCATCTGTCTCTGGCAGAGAGCAACCCTGCTGCATTTCACCTCCAGTTGTTATCTGTGTGGTTTTTTTTGTTTGTTTTTTTTTAGTTCTGGTGTTCTAGGCTGAGGATCCTAGCTTAGAGTTTAAACCCTATTCTCAGGAGGATCTAGCCAGTTCTTAATTATCCCTCTGGTGATGCTGCCTGTGGGCACACAGCAACTTTCTCGAGTTTCCACAGCATTCCTTACCAGTCGGCTAATGCTGAAGCTGTTTCTTCTCTCTGTTGAGATTATAAGGCTTCTCTCTCAATATTCTTCAGTCGTTTGTTCCAGGTGGTTTCTCCAAAATTTAGTTCTAATTCCAGATTGGTCCTGGAAAGAGATTAGTTAGGTTTCCATTCATTCTTCCACCATCTTCCCTTTCAGAGTTTTTACTTTTATCATTTGTAAATTTTAATGATTGTTTTGTAATAGAATGTATCTTTTTTTCTACCCTCTTGGCTCAGTTTATTTTTCCTTGCCTTTAGTTATACTGTATCTGACATTAATACTGTCATCCCTGCTTTTGTTTTTTTACTCTACAAAATGAATTGCACAGTGGCTTGAACATAGATGGTACTCAAATATCCAGAGTGATGGATATATGTATACCCATTAATAAGAATGGGAAAAATAAAAGGTAAATGCAGAAAATACACAGCCAATTTTCTGTGGAAGAGCCAGCTGTTTCATCATATATGGAATATGTGAATGTTTTCTTTTTATTATCTGAAGCCTCACACACTTTACTATAACTGACATTATATATTTTTAGAGCTTAAGAAGCTGTGCATATTTATATAACCAGTGAAATATTTCCAATAATCAGTGTAGTGTGAAAAAATACAGGGATAATAATGTTTAATCATAGCTCCTTTTCGAAACTTAAAATAGGACTATTGTCCATTGGTAATTCACATACTTGGCATTTTAGTTTTCCTACTGTTTTAGTTTTCAAAATAATGCATCTTACAAATAAAAATGCATATTTCTTGTAACACTGAAGATTCCATGTGAGTTTTATAACTGAGTGGTCTTATGTTTTCATCTTTGTAAGAAGATTTATATATCATGTATAAGTTCATAATATTTGCACACTTTTAAGGTTTATAAGTGTGTAAGATTTATTCTATTTAAAAAGACATGGAAAAATTTTTAATTTTCTAAAGCTTATAAGCATTTTATTTTCTGAAATACAGTGAGCAAACAAAAGGGCTATTGTTGAATAAATTGTAAGAATGAGTCAGGAACACAAAATATGAGATATTCACAGACAGAATATAAGTGTGATTTCTCTTTGGCATTAAAAGAAGTTTAAAGATATATTGAACATATGTATACAGATACAGTGACAGTGTAGATCTGAAATAATAGACTTTGAAAGCCAAAATTGTTCACACTCATATAAAATGATACAGAATATCTTTTTAAGTATGATATTCAGAAACAAGCTAATTGAAGAGACTACAAAGTATATCTTAAGGTTAAGATTTTTGCTTTCAGTCAGGCTAAATTACCACTTTAAATGAGAATATTCTTCAAAGCATATTTTAATCAATTTACTTAATAAATATTTATTGGAGTAAGATTTTGTGCTGGGAATAAATACCGAACAAAATAAAAACCTTACTTTTATTAAACTTGAAATCTTTTTAATTTTCTAAAGCTTAGTATTCCATTTAATAATATGTTTCTTCAATTTAAAAGTCATACTTAGACTCTTCTTCAGGTGTAATCTTAAACCATTAAGCAAAGTCAAGGAAATACAATGTAAGAAAAGTAATATCTATTATTGGCCAGACACTTTACTAGGCGTTATATACATGATATGTGTATAATGTATATGTAGATAGATTATATATATATAGAAATTGTTTGAACATATAAAGCTTATATATATATAAAGTTTAAAGAAATTAATGTTCAAACAATTTCTGTCAATTTATTCTAGAAATATTTATTGAGTCCTGTAAATATTTCTTGAATAAATTAAATATATAAATGTATGTGATAGTGGTTAGATGATTATATACTTTACAAAGTATTTTCCCCAATATTTCCAGTAATCATCTGGAAATATTGCAGTTTTTCTTCACCATCTGGAAATATACTAGTTATTGCAGCATTATTGACTATAGTCTCTATGCTGTACTTTACATCCCCATGAGTATTTTGTAAGTATCAAGTTGTACTTCTTAATCCCATCACCTCTTTCAATCAGTTCTTCAACCTCACATTATTTACAGTAGCCAAGATTTGGAAGCAATGCAAATGCCCATCAGTAAATGACTAGATAAAAAATGTGATGCATATAAACAATGGAATATTACTTAATCATAAAAAAGAATGAAATCATACTATTTGCAGCACCTTGGACGAACCTAGAAGATATTATACTCAGTGAAATGAGTCAGTTAGAAAAAGAATTATTTTTTTGTATTTTTATCACTATGTCTCATAAAATAATCTCATGACAAATTGTCAGAATTCTATAGCTATGCCTTTGCTCAAACATGGTTGGAAATTATTTTATTCCCATTATTTCATATATTGTATGTAATGGTTTTGTTTTCAGTATGTCTATTTTATTTATGTTTATAATCCAAATACTTGAATATATATATATATATATATATATATATATATATATATATATATATCCCAACATTTTCTCTAAAGCTCTCCACCTGAGTTCCTCATTATCTACCTGCATATCTCACACACCTCACTAATCTCACAGACTTGTAAAATTCAACCTTATAAAAGTACAGGGATCCATTATCTTTCACTCCAAAACTCCTTATCTTCTGCTGCTTATCTTGAGAATGGCAACGTCTGTCCAAGTCAGGCATAGGGATGTTAACCTTTGTTTTATTTTTCTTTTTACAGTCCCAGTTGATGAAAACTTCTTAATTATTCTATTTTCTTAAGACTACTCATATTGCTTCCTTCTCCCTTCCTTTCCTTTTGTGACTGTCTAAGGGAATCATCATTTCTATTTAAGCAGTACTCTTCTTACTGATATCCTGCCTCCTCACTGATGAGCCTTTCCTGAGTCCAAAATGAATACTAGTCTTATGTCTGCTGAGTGTGGTTCCAACATAATACCCATCATAAACTGATATTTCACTTGTTTTGCATGTTTAAAGTCCACTCCTAAGCTAGAAGTTCTTTAAGGATAGGAGGGTACTTAGCTTTGCAATCATTGCATAGTAATGAGCAAGAAAGAGATATGATAATTAAGAAGTGGAAAATGAATTGAGTATATCTTAAAATTTTTGGAAGTACCTTTGATAAAAATAAATAAAAATAAAAGTACATAAAATAAATGAAAAAATTCAATGTATGTTTATTCAGATTATAGTCTCTCTGTTATTGGAAAATTTGTTGTTTTTAACTTAGAACACTTGAATTTTTGCTTACAATTGGCTACAATTGGTTTTTTTAAATAAATAGTCACAAAATTATAAGGCTAACAAGAAGGAAAAGGGAAATATTGAGTCATCTTATTTTTCAGTTCTATTCTTGTCTCTAGTAAAAACTGTGGCTATCAAGAGTTGACTTAATAGGTTTATTAAGATTAGTAATAGCTAAAACTTAATTTTAAGACATTTTATTCTAGGTACTGTTCTAAGCAAGCTATATGTATTAACTGTTTTCATCCTCACATTACATAACTAGGCCTGATAATATGTTGTTATTATTATTATATTATATTTCTGATTTATAATGAGTCAATGGAATACAGAAGGGCTATTTTTTCCCTAAAGTCAAACACCTTATACAAAATGGGTTCAAACTTAATTTTAATTCATCATTAACAAATACTTATTGATTTTATCTTGTGTTTCAGACACTCTTCTTGATACTGGGGATACAACAGTATATAAGACAGTGTCCCTACTCTATGTGACTTATGTATAGAATGTTAGACAGTAATGTTCTATAATGAGCAGTAAAGTAGGGTAAGGGGGGAAAAGGAGTGCCGAAGTTAGGGAAGAGTGGTGTTTATCATTATCTATAGAGTAAATAAATCAAGTCTTTCTAATAAAGTCACATTTAAGTAGAGATATGAAGGAAATGAACCAAATAGATTCACTGGTTTTGGGGAAAATATTCCTGGGAGATGGAGTAGCAAGTGCAGATTCCCTCAAGTAGGAGAATTCTTTATATGTTTAAACAATATGGGGCAGAATGGCTAGAGCCCACTTAGTAAGATGAAAAGGGGTGGTAGAAAAAGAAGTGAGAGAAATAGAGAAGAGTCAAACCCCATGAGAAATTCTAGATGATTTAAGTACTTTGTTTTTTAACCTCTTAGAATGAAAACTATGGAAGGAATTTGAGAGGAGTGGTATTGAAACATAATGTCACTTCTTTGTTAACAGTCATATTGGCTGCTTTATTGAGAATAGACAAGTCTTTCTCTTTATTGAGAAAAAGCAGAAAGACTATTTGGGAAGCTATTATAATAATCCAGATTGAAGATGATGGTGGTTTGGATCTAGATGGTTGTGGTAGAAGCAGTGGTTGATGATAATTCAAAAGGTTGAGTTCTGGGTACATTTTCAAGGTCGAAACAATAGAATTTGCTTCAGAATTATGTGTCTTAATATTGTACTGTATTTGGTGGTTATTTAATGATTGAATATAATCCCTATGTAAAGCAAGAACAAAAGGCCAGGGACTGATTGAGTATGACAATTGTATAATGCAAAAGAGAAACAGTATTATAGAACCATCTCTTTAAGAGTGAGCATAAGAAACAGTAGTTGTGTAGGCAATATAGAAGTCCTGGCATGGCCTAAGTATAACAAAACTGTCTGAGAGACTGAAAGGAAGGATCTCAAGAGAGCAACAAAGATGATACAATGTGCACATCCTAAAATTTATAAAAAGAAAAAGCCACTATTTTAAAATAAGTAGTTTTACTTATCATAACTATTCAGTTTGCTTCCATAACATTAAAGAGTAAACATCTTATATCAGTGTGTATTACAATATTTTTGACTTACAAATTGTTTGACATTGTTTTTTCCTCAGATCAAATGTGAAGAAGTTTTCTGTCTTAGAAACACCAGAAACACTCACTAGTAGATTAACTGAACAGCTAAAATTTCATTTATATGAACATAATTGTAATGTTTTACAGTGTTTAGACTGTGATGGAATTTAAGGTTTCTTACCAGACAGAGAAAATATGGGTCAACTCATGGTCAACCATGAGTTTGTTATCTCATTTCCTATGGGAATGTTGCTTCCACTTGAAGAGGAGAATATTTTAGTCCTATTTAGTATAAAATTCATATATTGTTGAAGATATGTTTGAGGTCCCAGTTGGATTTTTCTGAATTTGTTATCTTATAAGGTAATATACATTTCTTATAAAAGGAGAAAATGTATTGTAAAGTAATATCTGAGACTCTTCAATCAACTTATTATATTTTGATGACCACTTCCACCAATGAACAGAAATAGAATAACTGGAATAATACAGATGAAGTTAAGAAGTCATTGATGAACAGCAGCAGAATTCAAAACTCAAAGATGTTTAACAAGCAAGCATATATTTCAGAAAAAATTACAAAATATTATTTTAAGATATATTAAGGCTGTTTACATTGAAACAGGCCCTTAAAATATACTTTGGGTCAATTAGGTTAAAGTTTTATATTTCATTTCTGACTTAAAGAAAAATCTCTTTAAAATCCTCATAAAATCACTGTCCATGTAAAGTTATTCTTTGAATAGGACTGTGTGGGGGTGACTACTTTAGCAAGGTCCCCCTGGGTGCCACGGACACATGTGAGTGAATAAATATGGCCGAGACATGCTGAGATCTGTTTGGGGATGGAGGAGTGGGCTGTGGCCAGTTTCTCTGGGGAGACAGAGGCCAGCAGCGGCCAGTTTCTCCAAGGAGAAAAAGGCCTTGAGCGCCTTCTTCCATAGACTTTTATTGGGTTGTAATATACAGGAATACAGGGGGGCAAGGATCAAACAGTAGATAACATTTCAAAGAGGTCTGAGGGTTTCAGTCTGAGTGAGTGTCTATCAGGAAGAGAGTTGCAGAAACTTTGGGAGACATACTCATTTCCTCTTGGACCTTTATCATATGAATGAAAGCACTCTTAGCAGAGCAGATTTCACAGGTTATTCAGCAAGTCTTTGTGGTGCCAGATTTTTCCCCAGGACACTCTCTGGCCAGGCAAGGAGCTGCACCTCTCCCCATCAGGTATTCAGGCTTAAGGGGATTAGAGCCAGGAAGCACTTCTCCCAGAGAACATGGGGACTCGGGCTTTGACAAAGCTGGGGAGTGAGAGTCCATTGCTCTCTGTTGCAGCCCCCTGAGTCCTTCCATGAAGGCCTCCCAGGTGATCGAGTCTGGCTTAGGTTGCCCCCGCTGTGAGGGGTCTTACCTGTCATTGACTTCCAACCAAGCTCTGGGGGCAGGGAGAGGAACTGAGGCAGTGTTTGCTACCAGAGATATGCTGTGTCTCCTGCGGCTGGCATTCCAAAGGTCATCTCTCACCCTTAGCCACAAGGGGCAGAGATACAATTCCTAAAACTAGGCAGAGTGTTCTACAACAGGACTGAAATATTTAGCCAAAACATAATAATGGCCAAAGAAAGATGATTAATTCTCATAAGCACCTACTAATTTCTCAGTTTAGCCCTGTTCAGAGAGTCTATGACAAACAGCTTTTGCAGTATGTGATTTCTAGGCATAAAACAAGTTTTCAATAGAAGAAGGACTTCAATGTGTGTATGTTGGGAGAGGAGGATTAATAGTGAATAAATTGATAAAATTACTGGTGCAAAGAAGTAAAAAGAACTGGAAACCTAACATGGAGGGGAGAATAAAGCTCAAATACAGAATATAAAATGATGGCCTTCTCAGTGATCGGTTTTCCTGGTGATATTACTAAATCAACAAACTCTAAATTATAAGAAGTTTGAAAATAATTCATCTTAAAAATAGATTTCCATCTGTGATAGATGACAAAATATGGTCATAAAATTCTCCCATCCTTGAATACATCTCTTTTTACAATGTGACTTGGAAGCCTCTCTCATGCAAAATGTTTTCCTTCATTCTCTTGAATAAGGGAAGGCCTTTTGATGAATAGACAGTGACACAGATGACATTAGCTCAGAAAATAGTAAAGCACACCAACTGAAAAATATAAACAAGTTCTGAAAGGGTGTGCCTACATCCTAGTAAGTTATTGGTGGCAAATTATTTTGAAGCCATTAAATAGTAGATAATTTATAAAAAATATCTAAAAAGTTGTAAGCACATAAAATATCCTCTAGTGGTTTTCTAAAAAGGAAATACTGTGCTGAACAAACCATTTAACTGACCTGACTTTTCTAGCCTAGTATTTTATGTTTTAAGTATGTAGAAACAAATAATAGCTTTATTTTCATAGCTTAAGTATAAAATCACAATAAAGAGCTAAGAAGTTTATACCTTTCAGTTTTCAAACTTTTAATTAAACACCCCCCCCATAAAACCCTTCAGATTTTAGTTTTATTTTTTCTAATTTAAAAAGAGGTCACATATCCTTTAAAGAAAGGATGAGGTTTATATCAGTTAATGTGAGTGGTTAAAACTGCACAGGTAAGTTATTATAATGATGTTTTAAAAGACATTCTCAGGCAATTAGCTGGATACACAAAGAAAGACATTAAAGAGTGGGTGGAAGAAGAGCTCCATATATTTGACAATAAAACAATAGGAGATGGTTTTCAGTTTGATACAAGAAATAAGAAGGTGAATGACTATACAAGATTACTGTCTCTCTTTTTCTTTTTAAATAGTAGGAGATGTGAATCTGTTAGAGAGCAATGCACTTGTCTTTTCTTTGATCTTCAGTTTTTGTATGTTAGGTAAATTTTGATGCAGTTTATATAAGGAGGACTATTAATGAATGAATGTTTATAAGTGTCTTTGAGATCATCAGGTAGCAGTGTTGTTTTCTGTGGCAGTTGTAACTTTCCCATTTGACAGGAACTTACAGAGTAAGGTGGGTAAGTTAAAGTTGGTGTGACTACTTAACTTTTTGCACTCTCTAATTTAAAACATTTCAAATTGGTACTTTAATATGGTATAGATATTTTATTTTCATTAATAAATATTATGTTTATTTGTGTAGTCATCCCATTCTTGTTACTGGTATATTTCACTGTGTTCTGATTATCCAAGGGAAAAACGATTCAGCTTTAAACTACCCAGATATTATCACTTTCTAAATATTAGTCTTCTTCCTCATTCTTCTGTCCTTGTGTTGCAGGAAAATGAAGCAACCAGACACCGAGGGTTTCTGGAGTGCAAGGTTTTATTAACGTGCACGGGCTCAGAGAGTCAATCTCCAAATTCTGAGCCCTGAACAAAGGATTCTTGGGGTTTATATAGTCTACGGGGTCTTTCTGTCTATGTAGCAAAGCAGGATACAGAAGCGGAATGTGGAAGTTAGTTCTAGCTACGGGGCAGAAGCAGAATACAAAGGCTAAATTCGAAGGTCAGTTTTTAACAGCAGGGGTGTTAATCTCAGTCCTAGCTAATGAACCATTGTTTACTTATCCCAGACAGCCTCATCATTCTCCCTAGGGCGCCTGCAGCCTGGGCAAATAAAGGTTAAACAAAGGTTTTTCAAAACTTCCCATATCACTTGGAGTTAGAAAGTCCTTGGGTTCAATCTTATCTCTGCTATAGTGTGATCTAAAGCAAGTTATTAGTCTCTTTTAATCTGTTTTGTCATCTGTAAAATGGAAATGTAATCTCAAAAGATTTTTGTGAGGACTGAATTCAATCATGTATATGAAGTGCTTAGTACTCTATCCTATGCAGAGTAAAAGACAGTAATTACAAGCCACTATATAATGCATTATTTTCCACCCTTAAAATAAATGCATCTAGGGCCTCTATATCCAATAGAACTTATGATTATCATGAAAATGTTCATAGCTACATTGCCCAATATAGTAGCTAGCACCAGCAACACCTGGCTATTAAGCACCTGAAATATAACTAATGCCATTAAATCATGGAACTTGATATTTTATTTAATTTTTCTATGTTTAAGTAGTCATATGTGGGTAGATATTTCCAGTGTTGGATATTGTGGGTCTAGTGTAAACTTCTCTTTTCCCCTGAGAAATTACATTATTAGCATTCCAGTTGGAATCATGGGGTTTCTTTTTTTAAGTTTTTAAAATTTAAATTAAATTTATTGGGACTTCCGCCAAGATGGAGGCATAGGTGGATGTGCCGTGCCTTCTCACACAACCAAGATTAGAGAAAACTAAATATTAGCAACAGAAAGCACAGCCAGAACACAGAAAATTGAACTTTTCGGAAGTCCGTTAACCAAATTCTTCAGCCTGACCGGTAAGGGGCGAAACCAGCGGCTGCCGGAGCAGGGTTGCACAGGAGGACTCGGCTAGACACACTCAGGCCGGTGGAATCCAGGCGCAGGGTCAGACCTAGTGAGCGACCCAGGGGGAGACAGCCGGGCCCGGGGCTGCGTGTTGACGGAGGTCGCGCATTTGTGCGAGGGTGGACAGGCGAAGGAGTGGGCGGTTGGACCGGGCCAGCAGGTCCCCACGGCAAGCGGCAGTGGAGGGCGCCGCCATTTCCCTGCTCTGACACCACCTCCACATGCGGCGTCATAACCCAGCGACTCTGAGTGGCCGGCCCAGGTGAACCACCTAAGGCACTGCTCCTCCGCACCCAGCTGTGAGAAGCGGCAGAGGGGGTCGCCATTTCCCAGCTCGGGCCACGCCCCCACATACAGCGTCACAACCCAGCCTGGGAATCCAAGGCCCTGCTTCTTAAAGGGCCCGAACAGACCAAGAATGGCGCAGGAGGATCTCAGAGCCCCAGAGCCAATAAATCTAAGCAATGAAGAAATAGCAAAACTCACAGACGCACAGTTTAAAACACTGGTAATCAGGATGCTCATAGAACTGGTTGATTATACCGACAAATTAGACAAATATATGAAGGCGAAACTAATTGAAATGAATGGAATTGCACAGGACACCAATAGCAAGGAAAAGGAAACTGGGGCTCAAATCAATGGAGTGGACCAGCAGAAAGCAAATAATGGCCAAACAGAAAAGAATCAAGAAGCAAGAATTCAAAGAAATGAGGAGAGTCTTAGGAACCTCCAGGACATCTTTAAACGCTCCAACATCCGAATTATAAGGGTACCAGAAGGGGGAAAGGCACAGCCACCAGTGGAAAACTTATTTGAACAAATAATAAAGGAGAATTTCCCCAATCTGGCAAAGGAAATAGACTTCCAGGAAATCCAGGAAGCTCAGAGAGTCCCAAAGAAGTTGGACCCAAGAAGGAACACACCAAGGCACATCATAATTACATTAGCCAAGATTCAAATGAAGGAGAGAATCCTAGAAGCAGCAAGAGCTAAGGGGACAGTCACCTACAAAGGAGTCCCCATCAGACTGTCAGCTGATTTCTCAAAAGAGACCTTACAGGCAAGAAGGGGCTGGAAAGAGGTATTCCAAGTCATGAAATCTAAAGACCTACAACCAAGATTGCTCTATCCAGCAAAACTTTCATTTAAAATGGAAGGACAGATAAGGTGCTTCTCAGATAAGATCAAATTCAAGGAGTTCATCATCACCAAGCCCTAATTATATGAAATGTGAAAGGGACTTATCTAAGAAAAAGAAGTTAAAGAAACATGAACAGTGAAAGGACAACAAACTCACAGTTATTAACAACCACACCTAAAACGAAAGCAAACTAAAAGGACAGCTAGATCAGGAGTGGAAACATAGAAATGAAGATCTCAAGGAGGGTTAGCAACAGGGGAGTGGGAGGAGGAGAAGGGGGAGAAGGTACAGAAAATAAGTAGCATAGACAGTAGATAGAAAATAGATGGGGGGGCAAGAATAGCATGGGAAATATAGAATCTAAAGGACTTGAGACACATGGTCATAAACTAAAGGGGGGTGATGGTGGGAATGGGGGGTAGGGTGGAGGGGAATAAAGGGGGAATAGAACAACTGTAACAGCATAAGCAATAAAAAAATTTAAAAAAATTTATTGGGTAAAATTGGTTAATAAACTTTTATAAGTTTCAAGTTTACAGTTCTGTAATACCTTATCTGTACATTGTATTGTGTGTTCATCATCCAAAATATCATCTATTTTCCTTTTTTCATATCTTAGTAGCTCTTTATTTTTATCAAGTCTATTTTCATCACTGTTGATCCCTATTTTATCCTCTTTTACTATTCCCAGACCTCTTTTCCTTTTGTAATCAACATGCTATTGTCTGTGTCTCTGAGTTGGGGTTTTTTTTTTTTTTTTGCTTAATCCCTTTACTTTTTTTCACCCATCTCCCCAACACTCTCCCCTGTGAGTCTGCTTTCTGTATCCCTGAGTCTGTTTTTTTTAAGATTTTACTTATTTATCTCTAGAGGGAAAGGGAAGGAGAGAGGGAGGGAGAGAAATATCAACGTATGGTTGCCTCTTATGCGTCCCCTGCTGGGAACTGGCCGGCAACCCAGGCATATGCCCTAACTGGGAATCGAACCACGATCCTCTGATTCGCAGGCCCATGCTCAAGCCACTGAGCTGCACCAGCCAGGTGTCCATGTGTCATTTATACATGTTCCCTGACAACCATCCTTGCTTTTGGCCCCCCATTATCTTCTCCCTCCTCTCTTCTGGTTACTGTCAGCTTGTTCTTAATTTCAGTGTATCTGGTTATATTTTGCTTTCTTGTATGTTTTGTTGATTCAGTTCCACTTATGGGTGACATCATATAGTATTTGTGTTTCACCACTTGGCTTCTTTCACTTGATTACTATGGCCTTGCAGTATAGTTTGATGTCAGATTGCATAATTCCTCCAATTTTGTTCTTTTTCAAGATTGTTGTGACTATTCAGGGTCTTTTTTTGGTTCCATATAAATTTATGGAATATTTGTTCTAATTCTGTGAAGTATGTCATTGGTATCTTGACAGGAATTGCATTAAATCCATAAATTATTTTTGTAGTATGGATTTTTTAATGATGTTAATTCTTCCCATTCATGAAAATGATATATGTTTCCACTTGTATTTTCTTTTGCTTTCTCTACAGATTTTTATTTTCTTTTTTTAAAGTGTATTTAGTTATATTTCAAGTACAGTTTTTTTTATCTATTTCTCCCATCCTAGCCTCCCCCACCCCTTGCTCCCCACCTCCCTCCCATTTCCACCCCCCTTAGTTCTCGTCCTTGTGTCCTTCCTATTTGTTCCTCCAAATCCCTCCCCTCTTTTCCCCTTAAATTTCCTTCCCTCTCCCCTCTGGTCACTGTCCCATTGTTCTCTATTTCAGTGTCTTTGTGTTTTTTCTCTGCTTGCTTGTTTGTTTTGTTGTTTAGCTTCCTGTTAAAGGTGAGATCAGATGGTATTTGTCTCTCAACACCTGGCCTATTTCACTCAGCATAATGCTTTCCAGTTCCATCCATGTGGTTGCAAAGGGTAGTAGCTCCTTCTTTCTCTCTGCTGCATAGAATTCCATTGTGTATATGTACCACTATTTTTTGATCCATTCATTTACTGACAGGCACCTAGGTTGCTTCCAACTCTTGGCTAATGTATATTGCACTGCTATGAACATGGTGGTGCATAGGTTCTTTGATATTGATGTTTTAGGATTCTTAGGATATAATCCCAGCAGTGGAATTGCTGGGTCAAAAGGCAGGTCGATTTTTATTTTTCTGAGAAAATTCCATACTGTTTTCCAAAATGGTTGTACCAGTCTACAATCCCACCAACAGTGAACTAAGGACCCCTTTTCCCCACAACCTGTCCAACATTTGTTGTTTGTTGCTTTGTCTATGATGGCCATTCTGATTGGTGTAAAGTGGTATCTCACTGTGGTTTTAATTTGCATCTGTCTGATAGCTAACGATATTGAGCATCTCTTCATGTGGCTCTGGATGTTCTGTATGTCCTCCTTGGAGAAGTGTTTGTTCAAGTCCTTTGCCCATTTTTTTAATTGGGTTGGGTGTCTTCTAAGAGTGGAGTCGTGTAAGTTCTTTGTATATTTTGAAGATTAAACCTTTGTCTGAGGTATCATTGGCAAATGAGGTTATCCCATACAGTTGGTTGTCTTGCTAATTTAATATTGTTTTCTTTAGCCACTCGGAAGCTTTTTATTTTGATGAGATCCCATTTGTTTATTATTTTCTTTATATTCCTTGCTCTAGGGGACATATCAGTAAAAAAGTTGCTACATGAAATATCTGAGATTTTCTTGCCAATGTTCTCCTCTAGGACTTTAATGGTGTCACGGCCTATATTTAAGTATTTTATCCACCATGAATTTATTTTGGTATATGGTGTAAGTTGGTGCTCAAGTTTCATTTTTTTGAATGTAGCTGTCCAGTTCTCCCAGCACCATTTCTTGAAGAGGCTATTTTTATTCCATTTTATGTTACTGCCCCCTTTGTCAAATATTAATTGACTGTAGAGAGTTGGGTTGATTTCTGGGCTCTCTGTTCTGTTCCATTGGTCTATGTGCCAGTTTTTATGCCAGTACCAGGCTGTTTTGATTACAGTGGCTTTGTAATACAGTTTGATATCAGGTATTGTGATCCCTCCTACTTTGTTCTTCTTTCTCAAAAGTGCAGCTGCTATTCGGGGTCATTTATGGTTCCATATAAATTTTTGAAGTGTTTGTTCTATGTCTGTGAAATATGCCATTGGTACTTTAATAGGTATTGCATTGAATCTGTATATTGCTTTGGGTAGTATGGACATTTTGATGATGTTAATTCTTCTAATCCATGAACAAGGTATATGTTTCCATTTGTTTGTGTCTTCCTTGATTTCTTTCTTCAGGGCTGTGTAGTTTTCTGCATACAGGTCTTTTACCTCCTTGGTTAGGTTTATTCCCAGATATTTTATTTTTCTTTTTGCTATATCAAATGGGATTTTTCTCTTTATTTCTGCTTCTGCTGATTCATTGTAGGTATACAAAAATGCCTTTGATTTCTGAATATTGACTTTGTCACCAGCTGTTTTGCCAAATTCATTAATTAGTTTGAGCAGTTTTTTGGTGGAGTCTATAGGATTTTCCATGTACACTATCATGTCATCTGCAAACAGTGACAGTTTTGCTTCCTCCTTTCCTATTTGGATGCCTTTTATTTCCTTTTCTTGCCTGATCACTGTGGCTAAAACTTCCAAAACTATATTGAATAGAAGTGGTGAAAGTGGACATCCTTGTCTTGTTCCTGATCTTAGTGGAAAAACTTTTAGTTTTTTTCCCACTGAATATGATATTGGCTGTAGGTGTCTCATATATGGCCTTTATTATTTTGAGAAATGCTCCCTCTATTCCCACTTTGCTGAGTGTTTTTATCATAAACGGTTATTGTGCCTTATTGAAAGCTTTTTCTGCATCTATTGATATGATCATGTGGTTTTTGTCTTTGCTTTTGTTTATGTGATGTATTACATTTACTGATTTGCAAATATTGAGCCATCTTTGCATACCTGGGATGAATCCCACTTGGTCTTGGTGTATGATCTTTTTGATATATTGTTGGACATGATTTGCCAATATGTTGTTGAGGATTTTAGTATCTATGTTCATCAGCGATATTGGACTGAAGTTTTCTTTCTTTGTTGTGTCTCTATCTGGTTTTGGAATTAAGATCATACTGGCTTCATGAAAGAAATTGGGAGTTTTCCATCCTTTTGGATTTTTTGGAATAATCTGTGGAGAAGAGGGGTTAGCTCTTCCTTAAATGCTTTGTAGAATTCTCCTGTGAACCCATCTGGTCCAGGGCTTTTGTGTGATGGGAGTTTTTTTATTACTGCTTCAATTTCTTTTGCTGTTATTGGTGTATTTAGATTTTCTGCTTCTCTTTCATTGAGTTTTGGAAGATTGTATTTTTTTAGAAATATGTCCATTTCCCCTAGGTTTTCAAATTTCTTGGCGTACAGTTCTTCATAGTAATTTCTTACAATCCTTTCTATTTCTGTGGTATCAGTTGTAATTTCTCCTTCATTTCTGATTGTGTTTATTTGAGTCCTCTCTCTTCTTTTCTTGATGAACCTACTTAAAGGCTTGTCTATTTTGTTTATCTTCTCAAAGAACCAACTCCTGGATTCATTGATCCTTAAAATTGTGCTTTTAGTTTCTATGTCTTTTAATTCTGCTCTAATCTTGGTTATTTCCTTCCTTCTGCTTGCTCTGGGCTGTCTTTGTTGTTGTTCCTTGAGTTCTTGCAGGTGTAGGGTTAGGTTGTTTGTTTGAAATGTTTCTATCTTCTTTAGGTAGGCCTGTATTGCTATAAACTTCCCTTTCAGGACTGCCTTGGCTGTTTCCAATAAATTTTGGGTTGTTGTGAGATCATTTACATTTGTTTCCAGATACGTTTTGATTTCTTCCCTAATTTCATTCTTGACCTATTCATTGTTTAATAGCATACCATTCAGTCTCCATCATTTTGGGTTCTTGGGTTTTTTCCTTTGGGGTTGGTTTCCAGTTTCAGTCCATTGTGGTCAGAGAAAATGCTTGGTATGTTTTTAATTTTCTTGAATTTTTTGAGGCTCCTTTTGTGTCCTATCATGTAGTCTATCTTTGAAAATGTTCCATGTGCTTTTGAAAAGAATGTGTATTTAGCTTCTTTGGGATGAAGGGCTCTATATATATCAGTTAAGTCCATTTCATCAAGGGTGTTGTTTAATGCCACAATATCTTTGTTGATAATTTTTTGGAAGATCTGTCCATTTTTGATAGTGGGATTTCAAATTCCCCTACTATAATTGTGTTGCTGTCAATATCTTTCTTGAAGTCCTCTAAGATTTTCTTGATATATTTGGGTGCCCTTATGTTTGGTGCATATATGTTTACAATGATAATGTCTTCTTGGTGGATTCTTCCCTTGAGTATTATGAAGTGACCTTCTGGGTCTCTCTTTATGGCCCTCTTTTTGAAGTCAGTTTTGTCTGATATGAGAATTGCTACCCCAGCTTCTTTTACTTGTCCATATACTTGGAAAATTTTTTCCAGCCTTTCACTTTTAGTCTGTGATGGTCTTTTGTCCTAAGGTGGGTCTCTTGTAGGCAGCATATGTGTGGGTCATGCTTTCTTATCCATTGAGCTATTCTGTGTCTTTTGATTGGAGCATTTAATCCATTTACGTTTAAGGTTATTATTGATAGGTACTTATTCATTGCCATTTTTATACCTGTGTTCCTCTCTGTCTGTCTCTTATCCTTCCTTTCCTTAAAGCAGTCCTTTTAGTATTTCTTGTAGAGCTGGTTTGGTGGAGGCGTATTCTTTTAGGCTTCTTTTGTCTTGGAAGCTCTTCATTTGGCCTTCTATGTTGATTGAGAGCCTTGCTGGGTAAAGTAGCCTTGGTTGTAGGCCTCTGGTTCTCATTACTTGAAATATTTCTTGCCATTCTCTTCTTGCTTGAATTGTTTCCATTGAGAAGTCAGTAGCTAACCTTATTGGGGCTTCCCTGTATATTATTTCTTTTTTCTCCCTTGCTGCCTTTAAGATGCTCTCTTTGTCTTGGAATTTTGGCATTTTGATGATGATGTGTCTTGAAGTGGGCTTCCTTGGGTTCCTCTTGATTGGGACTCTCTGTGCTTCCTGGGTTTGTGAGACTTTTTCTCTTATCAAATTACGGAAATTTTCTCTCATTACTCATTTAAATACGTTTTCTATCCCTTGTTCTTCTTCTTCTCCTTCTGGTATTCCTATTATTCGGATATTATTACGTTTCATATTGTCTTGCATTTCTCTTAATCCCTCTTCATTCTTTCTGAGTCTCTTTTAATTTTCTTGCTCTTTCTGTGAGATGCTTTCTACCTTGTCCTCCAACTCACTAATCCTCTCCACCGCTTCATCTATCCTACTTTGGAAACTTTCTACTGTGTTCTTCAATTCGGAAATTGTATTCTTCATTTCCTCTTGTCCCTTGCTGATAGTTTCCATTTCCTTTTTCATGTTGCTGTAGTTTGCAGAGAGATCATTTTAGTTCCCCTGTAGTTTCTGGTAGCTCATTGTGAGCTCTTTGAACTTTGTAATAACCAGTGCTTTGAATTCACTATCTGATAGTTGATTAGCCTCTATTTCATCTAACATTCTTTCTGAAGTTTCTGCTTTTTCTTTCATTTAGGAATTTTTTCTTTGTCTTCCCATTGTTTGAGATTCTTCTTGTTAGTCTCAGCTTCTAAAATTGATCTGTTCTGACACCGTGGCTTTATGGTGTGAACTTCTGTGGTATAATCCTTGTGAAGTTCAGTGGTGCACACCCCTTCAAGTGTCTTGATGTTCTCTGTCTCCACCTACTCTCACTCTGGTCCTCACACTGGACCCTGAGTAGCACAGGGGCCACGAGTGTCCCAGCTCTAGTAGCTGACTCTGCCGCTGTTTGGTGTCTCAGCGTCGGTCACAATCTCTGGTCTTCTAGTTTCATAAATACTGGGTAACCGATGGTTTATTGTGCTGTTTCTCTATAGGTCTGCCAGGATTTTCACCCATGAGTACAGGAGGTAGAATCAGCTCCGTTCTACTCTGTCACCATCTTTCCAGCATCCCTCCACTTATATTTTCTTAAGTTTCTATCTTCAGTGTCTTATCATTTTCCAAGTATAGGTCTTTTACAGTTGTTGATAAATTTATTCCTAAGTATTTTTATGCACTTAGATGGGACTATTTATTAGCTTTCTTTTCTAATAGTTGATTGTTGCTGTATAGAAATACCACCAATTTATGGATATTTATTTTATATCCTGCTCTTTACTGAATCCATTTATCAGTTCTAGCAGATTTGGGTGAAATCTTTAGGGTTTTCTCTATACTGTATCTTGCCTTCTGCAAATTTGACAGTTTTATTTCTTCCTTTCCAATTTGGATACCTTCTATTTCTTCTTCTTTTCTGATTTCTGTGGCTAAAACCTCTAGTAATATGTTGAATAAGAGAGTTAAAAGCAGATATCCCTCTCTTGTTCCTGAAACTAAGCAAATGGTTTATTTTCTGCCCATTAAATATGATGCTGACAGAGGGTTTGTGATATAAGGCCTTTATTATGCTGAGATCTGTTTTTACTATTCTCAATTTACAGACAAGTTTTTATCACAAATGTGGCTGGATTTCATCAAGTGCTTTTTCTGCATTTATTGATGTGATTATGTGATTTTTCTTCTTTTTTTTTCTGTAACACATTCATTGTTTTGTTGAGATTGTATCAGTTTGCATCCCCAGAATATATCTCACTTGAATGTGGTATATGATTTTTAATAAATTACTGGATCCAGTTTGTTAAAATTTTGTTGATAATTTTAGCATTTATGTTCATCAGAGACATTAAGGTATAATTTTCTTCTTCGTAGTGCCTTTATCTGGTTTTGAAAGTAAGGGAATGCTAGCCTTGTAAAATGAGCTTGGGGGTTTTGGCATAGTTTGAGAAGTATTTGTGTTTGTTCTTCTTTGAACATTTGGTAATATTCAACTGTGAAGTCATCCAGTACAAGACTTTTGTTTGTTGGGATTTTTAAAATTATTACTTCAGTTTCATTAGTTTTAATTAGCCTATTTAGTTTATCTGATTCTTCCTTATTCTATTTTGGAAGACTGTTTGTTTTTAGGAATTTATCCATATCATCCAGATTGTCCAATTTGTTGGCATATGGTTGTTTGTAAAATTTTCCTACAAACCTTTGTATTTCTGTGGTGTCAGTAGTTACCTCTCTTCTTCTATTTCTGATTTTACTTATTTGGGTTCTCTTTGTTTTTCTTGATGGGTCTGGTGAAATGTCAATCTTTATCATTGACATTTCATATCAATTTTATGAAATGTTTATCATTTCAAAGATGAAGCTCTTGGTTTCATTGATATTTTGTTTTGTTTTTTTAACTCTATTTCATCTACTTTTGCTATAGTATTTACTATTTCATTCCTTCTACTCACTTTAGACTTTGTTATTCTTTTTATAGTTCATTAAGTGTAAAGTAAGATTTTTCTTGTTTCTTGGGATAAGCTTGTAATGCTAAGAATTTTATTCTTAGAACTGCTGGGTCCCATAGATTTTGGGTTGTTGTGTTCTCAATTTCATTTCTTTCCATGTTACTTATGATTTTTCCCTTGATCTCATTGTTAAACCATTCATATTTTAGTTCTATGTTATTTAGCCTCAGTGTCCTTGTGTATTTTTATTACTTTCTTATGATTGATTTCTACTTTCACATCACTATAATCAAAGAAATACTTGATATAATTTCAACTGTCTTAAATGTATAGACTTACTTTGCATCCTAACATGTAGACTCTCCTAGAAAATGTTTCATGTGCACTTGAAAAGACTATATTCTCGTGCTTTGAGGTCACATGCTTTGAAGATATTAGTTAATTCTATCTGATCTAGTGTTTCTATTAAGGCTCCCGTATCTTTGTTAATTTTCTTTCTGAAAGATCTATCCATTGATATCAATGGAATGTTAAAATCCCCTATCATGACTTTTTCTTAGTCTTGATCTCTCTCTTTGTGTGTATCATGACTTTCTTTATATATTTAGATGCTTCTATATTGGGTAAACAAATGTTTACAAGGGTTTTATCCTCTTGATGGATTGCTCCTTTTATCACTGTGTCTTACTACAGACTTTGTTTTAAAGTCTAATTTGTCTAATATAAGTATTGCTACCCAAACTTTTTTTTTCCATTTACATGATATATTTTGCACTTTCCATCCCTTCACTTTCAGTGTATATTTTTCATTCTGAAATGGGTCTCTTGTAGATAGCACATATAATGAGTAGCTCTATACCTTTCGTTTGGATCATTTAAGCCATTTGCTTTTAAAGTGATTATTGATAGGGAGGTAATTAATACCATTTTATTTACTTATTTTTAGAGAGAGGGAAAGAGAGGGAAAAAGAGAGGGAAAGAAACATTGATGTGAGAAACATGGATCAGTTGCCTCTCATATTAGACCCAACCTGGACAAACCTACAACTCAGTTAATTCATGACCAGGAATTCAATGGAGACCTTTCACTTTGTGGGATGATGCCCAACCAACTGAGCCACACTGTTCAGAGCATATAATTTTATTCTTTATATCTATGCACCTGTTTTTTTCCTTCTTTTTCTTAATAAAAACAGTGACATTTCCTATAATACTCTTTTGGTGGTAATAAACTGTTAACTGTTTCTTGTCTGGGATCTCTTTATCTGCCCCTTAATTTTTTTAAATATTTTATTTATTTATTTTTAGAGAGAGGGGAAGGGAAGGAGAAAGAGTGGGAGAGAAACATCAATGTGTGGTTGCCTCTTGTTAGTACCCTGCTGGGAACTGGCCTGCAACCCAGGCATGTGTCCTGACTGGGAATCGAACCACGATACTCTGGTTCACAGGCCTGCACTCAATCCACTGAGCTACGCCAGCCAGGGCTTGTCCCTTAATTTTAAATGAGATCCTGTTTAAGGATCTCATTTAAAGTTAAGGTAGTCTTGATTATAGGCCCTTGCTGTTTAAGGTAGTCGATTATAGGCCCTTGCTTTTTTAAAAATATATTTTATTAATTATGCCATTACAGTTGTTCTATTTCTCCCCTCATTCCCCTCCACTCTGCACACCCCCTCCCCCACCATCCCCCCTTTAGTTTGTGACCACGTGTCTCAAGTTCTTTAGATTCTGTATTTCCCATACTATTCTTGCCCTCCCCTATCTATTTTCTACCTACCATCTATGCTACTTATTTTCTGTACATTCTCCCCCCTTCTCTTTCTCCCTTGCTTTTCATTACTTTGAATATTTAATGCCAATTCCTTGTGGCCTACAAACTTTCTGTTGAGAAATCAGCTGACAGTTTTAGGGGAACTACCTTGTAGGTGGTGTTTCCCTTACTGATAAGATTCTCTCTTTGTCTTTAACATTTGCCATTTAGTTATTATATGTCTTAGTGTGGATCTCTCTGAATTTATCTTGGTTGGGACTCTCTGCACTTCCTGGTCTTGTGTTGAGAACCAATTAGGAGAATTATTAGTCATTATTTCTTCAAATAGATTTGCTATCCCTTGCTCTCTCTCAACTCCTGGTATCACAATGATGCAGATGTTGTTATATTTCATATTGTCCCAAAGGTCCCTTAAACTAGCCTCATTTTTAAACTTATTTTTTTCCTTTGTACTGCCCTGATTGGGTGTTTTCTGCTACCTTGTTTTCCAGTTTGCTGATTTGATCCTCTGCTTCATCCAACTGATTCTTTATTTCTTCTACTGTATTCTTCAGTTCAGATATTGTAGTCTTCATTTCTGCCTGACCTTTTTTATGGTTTCTATGCCCTTTTTCATGCTGTTCTGTTTTTCACTAAGTTCCTTGTGGTTTTGAGTTCCTTGAGTATTTTTATTTTTTATTATTTTTTTTAAAGATTTTATTTATTTACCTTTAGAGGGGAAGGGAAGGAGAGAGGGAGAGAAACATCGATGTATGGTTGCCTTTCATGCATCCCCTGCTGGGAATTGGCCTGCAGGGAACTGGTCTGCAACCCAGGCATGTGCCCTGACTGGGAATCGAACCACGATTGTCTGGTTCGCAGGCCCGTGCTCAATCCACTGAGCTACACCAGCCAGGGTGAGTTCCTTGAGTATTTTTATTATTACTGTTTTGATCTTTATATCCAGTAAATTACTTCCCTTAATTTTGTTCAACCATTTTCTGGAGATTTCTACTTTTTTTTTTTCATTTGGGGCAGGTTTCTTTATCCTCATTGTGGCTGGCTCTGGGTGTGTGTGTTTTGTATTAGATAGATCTGCTATGCATCCCAGTCTTATAGGGTTGCTTATATAGTAGGTATTACATGGGATCCAGTGCCACAGTCTTTTTGTTCACTTTAGCCATGTAATCCAGCAATGTTCCTTGTGTGGGTTAAATGATCCTTTCTGTTGTAACTGAGTCTTCATTGCTGTAGTGGTCCCCAGCCAAGAACCACACAACTCAGCCACTGCCCATGCCCTCTGAATCTGTCCAGACCTCTATACCCTGTTCAGCATCATGTGATCTTAGTAGTGCAGGGTGACAGAGACTCCAGATGTTGGGGCTATTGCATCCCCCAGGTTGCTGCCATGTGTTGAGAAGTGCTCCACCCAAGAAAGATGTCCTCTGTAGTGTGTGAGAAAGACTCGGCATGGGGATCCTGGCAGCTGTCCCCTCAGCTCTCTCCCCAAAGCCACAAGCCTCAGTCTCTTCTCACACAACTCTAGTGTGCTTTGCCCTCCCTCCACTGGAACCCAGTGTGAGTGGCTGTGAATAAGATTTTGTGTGCTGGATCTTTAAGAGGGCAGCTGTGTCTCTAAATGACTTCTATTTCTTCCTGGAAGACAGAATTCCCACTGATTTTCACAACCAAATGTTGTGTGGTTACCTTTTCCCATCTCCAGTGTTCTGGGCTGGAGAGCTTATCATGAGGTTGATTTTCCTAGCATTCTTGATTTGGCTTCTATAAATCCTTGGTTATGAGTTCTGTTCAGTTAGTCATTAGTTACTCATGTCGATTGCTCTGTATTTTAATTGTAATTTCAATTTTGTCCTGGGAGGAGTCTAGTGTAGCTTCTACCTACTCCATTACCATCTTGGACCTTTGAGAATCATGGGGTTTCAGCATCTGGTGTTCTGTCCTCCTGGTTAATGATACATATTAATAAAAACTTTAATTTTCATATTTTTGCCTTTATTCTCTTTTCATTCTTTCTTAGTTCTGCCCCTGCTCAGGACCGTCTCCTTGCCGATTTCTATAATATTTTCTCTCTGTGAATACTTCTACTCATTTTTCTTTTATGAATGAATTCCCTATACTCTTAGCCTACATTTCTCATTTTAGCTCTTTCTAACAAGAAAAGTATGGGGCTATTTTCTTTTGATTAAAAAAGTTTTCCATCTGCCTTCTTTGGAACCTAGCCCCATTTTAGTCCTTGTTCTTCAGTCTTTTCTTCATCACCAGTTTCTTTCATTGCCTTCACTTACTATTCTGCATTAAATTATAACTATCAAATGTCTTTTTTAGAGATTTACTTCTATATGGACATGTATATTAGCTAATAACTTAAATTGTGGTTCAAATATCCATAATATGAAGTTTAACTTTTTAAGGGTTAGTGTAAGCAATGGGGAAAAAGCGGGACAACTGTAACTGAACAATAATAAATAAAAATATTTTTAAAGAATTGGCTCAGTAGCATTAAATATTTTGTACAACCATTTTCAGAACTTTTTTCATTTTGCAAAACTAAAATTCTGTACCCATTAAACAGTATATAATTCTTCCTTTCCTCCCCTCACAGCCCTTCGCAACCACCATTCCATTTTATGTTTGTATGAATTTTAATAATCAAGGTATCTGAGATAAGTTGAGTCACATAAAATTTCCCTTATATAATTAGTTTATTTTATGTAGGAGTCCATTCTGCTTGGCGTGGGCTCAGCTTCCAGTGGCAAACATTTACTGCAAAATAACTTCCTAAAATCTATGCTAAACCTTCCAAGGATGAATGTAACTGGTTCAACTACTTTTGCCCTTTTCATTTGCAAATATCCCTCTTCTGTGATGTGCTTAGCAGCATTGGCTCCTTTGTTTTCTGTAAAAGGTAACCACCTAAATCAACCTGTGCATAATAATAGAGGACCATCATGTAATGTGCCAAGAAACCCAATAAAGGCCTGTCATGGAAAGGGCCACAGCTTTTGCTACCCTTGAGAGAAAAGCCATGCTGTCCCTTTTTCTCCACCGAACTCGGTAGTCCCTGTGAATGTCTCATTTCATCCATAATGATGCAGACACTGCTGGCCAGTGTTCTCATCAATTTCATTTATAATTAATAATTTAAAGGTTCATTTGTTTTTTTAGCTTTTCTCAGAAATTATTCCTCTTTAAGGCTGAATATTCCTTTGTATGCCTATATCACAGTTTACTTATCCATTCATCTGTTGATGGCCATTAACATGTAAGTTGGAATTGTATTTTTCATTTATGGAATTCATTATAATCAAATTATCGAACAACTGTTTTTATAAGCTACCTGGTAAGACATGAAGTTATGATTGGTATATGGTATTTGTTCAAGAGGGAATTTACTCACAGGTGGGTTAATATTAGGATACATTTATTTGTACAGAATGTAGGCAGATAAAAAATCAGATTAAAAATTCAAATTGAGTACAAAAATACACTTTGAAAACTATTTGTTTGCATACAAGCTACCTTTTTGTTAACAAAAAGATAACATATATTAGAATATATTGTTTTAAACATAACATAGCAGGTGAGATAAGCCAAGTCCTTTTTACTGGGGCTTTGATCTTAGAGCTACTGCTTCTGATGTTCTTAAAACTGTTGCTTCTTCAGTGTACTCTGTCATTACCACTACTCTGATGATGACTAAAATCTATACCTTTCATGGGCTTCAAAGTAGAAAACCATTTTCAGATTTCCAAACTATGGAAGACACAAACTCTGTTGATAGGTCACTCATTTTTGGTACTGTGATTCTGTGGCACTATTGTGACTTCAAAGAAAAAAGTTAAAAATACCATATGCAGGACTACTCAGGAACTTTAAATTTTGTGTGTGAGTGTGCATGTGGTTTATGTGTGTATTTATTTCCTAGTATTTCTTTCTTGATTTCCATTGCTTACAAATTAATACCACTAATTATGGGTTGAATATGTATTTTAAAGGAACCATGATCAGCAACTGAGAATAAAATACTTTTCCCACTGCCCCCTATTTTTGTGAAATCAGACCAATGATTAATCATTGTGTAAGGACAACTTTAGGTCATAATGTCAGCGCCATCTTTTGTTGAGATATAATTGATGTATAACTCTTTACTTGCATTTTAACTACTGCTCATAAATTTTTATTTTCCTGGGGCTAGCTGAGCATTCTACAAGGGCATTTTCTTTGTTTCAGTTATTGAAGTCATGCCATTTGCAACTGGATAGTCTAGGAAAATAAACTAATAATGTTACTGAACAAGAGGTCCGAGGGAGGGGCAATACAATATTTGGCCCACCCAGGGATGCCCAAAACTACTATACAACAGGGGCCCCTCCCCAAAACAAAATACTAATATCTACTGGGCTCTTTTGTCTGCCACCAATTGGAAAGACATCTCTCAATGCCAGAGATTTGTGAAAAGGAAACAAAATGTTTAATGCTATTCAGGCCTAATGTCTCCACTAAAATATCAAAGTCCTTTAGGTTATACACTTACACCCACACAGTGCTCCCTTCTCCCACTGTCCCAACTCCGGGTACTGTAAATCAGGAAAAGAGCACACGTCTGTGTTTCAGGCCGTTGGCACTGTCAGCTGCATCACTGTGCAGGATCTCTAGTTAATCCAAAGTACTGTGGTACCCTCTCATGGTCCACTGGCAAGAGTCCTTTGTACCCAGTTCCAGTCAAAGTCTCTCTTGCTTTTCAGGCCCCATGGCCAAAGGGGGCACCCCAAAGCCATGTGGGCCTCTTCTACCAAAGCTGCAGTAGTCCGCACTCCACCAAAAGCATGTGGATTTTTTCTTCACCTGGCTGCAGGGATCTCCATTCTGGCAAAGTTGCGTGGTTTTCCCTTTCACCTGGGAAGGATGGGGTCGCACCCTGCCAAAACCACGTGGCTCCCTCTTTCACCTCACCAAGAGGGGGTCCTCATTCTGCTGAAACCACGTGGCTCTCCCCCTCACTCAGGAGCACAGCCCCTAGTTCCCATCTTGAGTCCCAGCCACTACCTTCTCCCTGGCTCCAAACTTGGCCACTCCTATTTAACATATCTATGAAACCAGTTAAAGGTTATAGATATGTTAAATAACCATTCCAGAGGTTAGTCGCAAAACTGTTGCTATGCAAAACACCTCTCAATGGCCCTGTTCCATTTGTTTCTTCCCCCTGGGGGGAGGGGGTGAGGACATCTTATATATCTCTCCAATATTCCTATACACTTTGAATTCTGGACACCATTCCAAATCCTTTTTTGGGGGCCCCCTGTATCAGTAATACATGTAATTTATGTACCAGTTTCTGAGAAGTTACTGATAGTTTGATATGGTTTAGGGCACATATAGGGGTTCAACAGGAGAACCGCATACAGTTGTAAATAAATGTAAATTGTTTAGAAGGTAGTCATATTGTTAATATTTTAAATTAGAAAAAAAGAAAAACAATTATTTGTAACAAAAATAACTTAGAAAAGGAAAGTATTTTACATTTTTATTGAAAATTAGATGCTTAATGAGAAAGTAAAAGTGATAGTTAAGAATCTCCTGGTCATGGAGGGAAGATGGCAGAGGAGTGAATTGAAGTCACACTGACCTCCTCCCAGAACCAATCTGGAATTGCAACTCAATTGTGGAGAAACCACCCTGAACAAATAACTGAGCAATAGTCAGAGAAGCATATAACTCTGGACATACAGAACCAGCATAGAACTCCAGAGCCCAAAAAGTACACAGATAACAACCAGTGGGAAAAGAAGCAGGATTGCTGTTTGCCAGAGACAGATGGTTGGAGATGTAAGGGCTGTTTAAAGTGCCAAGACACAAATTTTCATTTGTAGCTACTTACTTGGGACTCAAGCAAAGGCAAGAGCAGAGAAGAGTGGAGACACCTGAGAAGAAACTGGGTACAGAGGCTTTGGGTAGAGAACTGAGAAAGTAGCCCCTGGGATCCAATGCTGAGTGAACCCCCATACACAGCAATCATCCTGCTCAGGCAAACCACTCCCCTTAGAGAAAGGAAACAATAGCCCCCACCATAGGAAAGATTCTGCCCCACCTTGTGGTGCTTAAACCTGACTACTGAATGTAGAGGGGTCATATTAAAAATCGAAGGAGATAGCCAGTGACAGCAGATCACAGAAAGTATTGAAAATGTTACCGAACAAGAGGAGGTCCGAGGGAGGGGCAATACAATATTTGGCCCACCTAGGGATGCCCAAAACTGCTATACAACAGGGGCCCCTCCCAAAAACAGAATACTAAAATCTACTGGGCCCTTCTGTCCGCCGCCAATTGGAAAGACATCTCTTAAAGCCAGAGATTTGTGAAAAGGAAACAAAATGTTTATTTAATGCTATTCAGGCCTAACACCACTACTAAAATATCAAAGTCCTTTATGTATACACCTACACCCACACAGTGCTCCCTTCTGCCACTGTCCCAACTCCGGGTACCGTAAATCAGGAAAAGAGCACACGTCTGTGTTGCAGACCACTGGCACCGTCAGCTGTGTCACTGTGCAGGATCTCGAGTTAATCCAAAGTACTGTGGTACCCTCTCATGGTCCACTGGCAAGAGTCCTTTGTACCCAGTTCCAGTCAAAGTCTCTCCTGCTTTACCAGGCCACGCGGCCAAAGGGGCCACCCCAAAGCCGCGTGGGCCTCTTCTACCAAAGCTGCAGGGGTTCTCACTCCACCAAAAGCATGTGGCTTTCTTCTTCACCTGGCTCCAGGGATCTCCATTCTGGCAAAGCTGCATGGTTTCCCCCCCCCTGGGAAAGAGGGGGTCCGCACCCTGACAAAACCACGTGGCTCCCTCTTTCACCTCACCAAGAGGGGGTCCTCACTCTGCTGAAACCGCGTGGCTCTCTCTCATCTGGCCAAGCGGGGAGTCCTTCATGTCTTGGAGCCAGTCTTTTCCAAACTCCCACACAGCGGCACCCTCCCTCAGGGGCGCAGCCCCTCATTACCTCCTAAGTCCCAGCTACTCCCTTCTCACTCAGGTGTGCAGCTCCTTAGTTACATCCTGAGTCCAAGTCCTCCTCACTCAGGAGAGCAGCCTCTCAGTTCCCATCTTGAGTCCTCCTAGTTCCATCCTGAGTCCTTGCTAGTTCCATCTTGAGTCCCCCAGTGACTCCCTTCTCCCTCATGAGTTTTCCTTGCCTCCCGTTTGGTCCCTGCGTCGCACAAACTCCTCCCTCAGGAGCACAGCCCCTAGTTACATTCTGCTCAGTCCCCGCTAGTTCCTTCTCCCTTCTCAGGAGCGCAGACCCTAGTTACATTCTCCTGAGTCCCAGTCTACTCACTTCTCCTTCCTCCTTGGCTCCAAACTTGGCCACTGCTATTTAACATATCTATGAAACCAGTTAAAGGTTATAGATATGTTAAATAACCATTCCTCCAGAGGTTAGCTCCAAAACTGTTGCTATGCAAAATAGCTCTCAATGGCCTGGATCTATTCATCCCTTGGGGGGGGGGGCGGTGAGGACATCTTATATGTCTCTCCAATATTTCTATACACTTTGAATTCTGGACACCTTTCTAAATCTTTTTTTTGGGGGGGGCCCCCTGGCTGCACCCTGTATCAAAAAGGCTGCCTGAGATCAGAACAGGGTCAACATTTGACATCACCAGAGGCAGATCCAGAAAGAAAAAAAAATAGTAAATACAAGAGGCTACCAAGATGAAAGCCACTGTGGTCTTCTTCATGATTTGCAATATTTCCTTTCCTGCATAGCTTTATGACATTCATTTCTTGTCCAGTGAATTTGTATATAATAAATCACTGGATTTTATACTATAGTGTATTTCAATTCACATGTATTGTCCATCCCTTCTCTTTGCCCATCTTACCTTCCCTTTTCCTTGCATTATTCTCATTTGGTTTTCTCTCTAGCTACAACTTGTTTCCATTCCACACTCATACCATTTCTTCCCTGTCTAGACACTCAAAACAAATTCTCTTGTCAAGAGTCATTTCATATCCTTTCCCCAGCTATTAAAATACCAATGCTCTCTCTATACCTGAAACAAATTTTGCTAGTTGGTTGTGGGTAAGGTAGTTGTTGTGGCATTGTGTTTCCAAGATTATCTCTAGAACTTCACGGATTCTGTATTTCAAAGAACAAATTTTACTGGACCCTTCTCCTACTCTTTTTTTCTTGACTTAAATTTTACTTGTGCCATCTTAGCTTGTTTTTTTCTTTTTTGTCTGTCTTCTATGTCTCTTTCATGTAGCCCTTTTACTTTTCTTTATTTTTTCCTTTACATCCCAAATTTTAATTTTCTCTCACTTAGTCTAGTTTCTTGTTCTCCACTCTTAGTATTCCCTCTCCATTATTACAAAGTCACTTCCATTCTTCTAAATATCTCTTAGCCTTTTCTTTGTTTCTTTTTCCCCACTTATTTCCATATCAATTATATTAATTTTAGCTTTTTGTTGTTGATAGTACTCTGGTGGATCTTTCTCTCCAATTTGGCTCCTATGTTTTTATCAATTATTTAATATTTTCCTTTCTTTTTCTTTCTCTCTCTCTCACTTTATTTTATTTTATGCCATTTTAATTTCTGTTTAAACCTAATAATACACACTTGCCTTCTGATACTCCAGTCCACACTCTTCATTCCTTTTCATTATCCATCAGGTAAAATTTACCTTCTCTTCTTCCATTGTTCTGACTCCTGATTCTTATTAGTGCTCCTCCCTCTACCCTCTCAAAATCATATCTCTTTGAGTAGGTCATCTCATATCCACTCTCTTTTCTTATAATAATCTTAATCTCATTACACTTTAGTAATACTGGTTCATTTGTTATTGATAGTGGGATCATGGGGGGGAGGTATATTTGCAAGTATGGGTTTGTTTCTTGGGCTCTGTGGTTTTGTTTAGGCAGTGCATGCACAACAGCACATAAGACGTAGTGGGCTAAGTGACCCTCAGTCAACCAGCTGCAGGAAAGGACCCATGAAATAACAACCCAACAACAATCAAAACCCAATGACATCCCAAAAACCAGCATAGAGGACATCTCAAGAACATCAAGTTCAGGTGATCAAGGAGATTGCACCACTGTGTCCAACAGGCCTCCCACCATAGAAGGTCATACCACAAAGTCAGAAAGTCAAAACGGATCAATTTAAGGAAAAGAAGCAAACAATAAGAGTCCCACAAATGATGGGAGCATAAAGAAACAACCCTCAATCTAAAGGAAAGGAGGAATCCTCAGAAAGAATGATAAATAAAATGGACGCAAGTCAACAATCAGATACTGAGTTCAAAACAATGATTATAAGGAAGCACAATATACTCAGTGTGAACTACCAAAAACTGTAGGGAAATTACCAGGAACTTAATGCAAACTATATCAGCATAAGAAAAGGACATAAAAACAATCAACCCAAAACAAGAAAAATGAAGAATACAGTTTCTGAATTGAAGAACACAGAAGAAGGAATCAAAGATAGGCTCAATGAAGCAGAGTATTGAATTAATGAGCTTTAGGACAAAGTAGGAAAAAAATTTCCCGAAAAAATTAACAAAAAGAAAAAAAGACTGAAAAAAGATGAAGGGTGAGAGAAATAAATACAGGACAACATGAAACTGAATAATAGCCATATAATAGGGATACCAGATGGAGAAGAACAGGAGAAAGAGATAGAAAACCTTTTTGAAAAAGCAATGATGGAAAACTTCCCTCATTTGATGAGAGAAGCCAGACAAGTCTAGGAAGCAGAGAGGATCCTAATCAAGAGGAACCCAAAGAAGCCCACTGAAAGACACATCAAAATTAAAATGGCAAAACTTGAAGACAAAGAGACAATCTTAAAGGTAGCAAGGGAGAAATAGGAAGTAATATGCAAGGGAACCCCAATAAGTCTAGCAGCTGACTTCTCAATGGAAATGCTACAAGCCAGAATAGAATGGCAAGAAATATTCCCAGTCATGGAAAACAAAGGCCTGCAACAGAGAGTACTCTAACCAGCAAAGCTCTCAATTAAAATGGAAGGCCAAATAAGGAGCTTCCTGCACAAAAGAAGGGTAAAAGAATACACCTCTAACAAACCAGCACTGCAAGACATGCTAAAGGGATTGCTTTAAGAAGAGGAAGAAGAACAGTAAAAGAGAAAGTACAAAGAGAGTAAAATAGCAATGAATAAGTGCCTTAATAACCTTAAATGTAAATGGATTAAATACTCCAATCAAAAGACATAGAATAGCTGAATGGATAAGAATACATGACCCACACATATGCTGCCTACAGGACACCACCACAGAACAAAAGACCTATGCAGACTGAAAGTGAAGGGCTGGAAACAAATATCCTATGCAAACAAACAGTGAAAGAAAGCTGGGGTAGCAATACTTATATCTGACAAGTCCATAAAAAGAGACCCAGAAGGACACTTAATAATACTCAATGGAAGAATGCACCAAGAAGATATAAACATTATAAACATATATGCACCCAACATATGAGTATACACATACATAAGGAAAATTTTGAGGACTTCAAGAAAGATATAGACAGCAACACACTCATACTAGAGAATTTTAACACACAATTGTCAACAAGGGATAGATCTTCCAAACAAAATATCAACAGATATTGCAGCATTGAAAAATGCTGTAGATCAAAAGGATTTAACTGATATGTACAGAACCTGTCATCCAAAAGATACAAAATACACATTCTTTTCAAATTCACATGGAATATTTTCCAAAATAGACAACATGATAGGACACAAATCAGCCTCAACAAATTCAAGAAAATGCAAATCATATCAAGCATTTTCTCTGACCACAAGGGACCCAAACCAGAAACAAACCTCAAGGAAAAAACTTAAAAATACTCAAACTCCTGGAGATTGAATAGCATGCTATCAAACAATGAATGGGTCAATAATTAAATCAAGGAAGAAGTCAAAAAGTTCCTGGAAACAAATGATAATGAACTCACAACATCCCAAAACTTATGAGACACAGTAAAGGCGGTCTTGACAGGGATGTTCATATGATACAGGCCTACCTTAAAAAAGATAGAAACATTTCAAATAAACAACCTAACCCTACCCCTATAGGAACTGGAGAAACAACAACAAAGACAGCCCAGAGCAAGAAGAAGGAAGAAAATAAACAAGATCACAGCAGAATTAAACAACATGGAGACTAAAGAAGCAATTCTAAGGGTTAATAAATCCTGGAGCTGGTCCTGGGAAAAGATAAACAAAATTGACAAGCCTGTAAGCAGACTCATCAAGAAAAATAGAGGAAGGCCTGGCTGGTGTAGCTCAGTGAATTGAGCACAGGCCTGTGAACCAGACAATTGCAGTTTGATTCCCGGTCAGGGCACATTCTTGAGTTGCAGGCCAGTTCCCTGCAGGCCAATTCCCAGCAGGGGATGCACGAAAGGCAACCATACATTGATGTTTCTCTCCCTCTCTCCTTCCCTTTCCCTCTAAAGATAAATAAATAAAATCTTTAAAAATAAATAAATAAAAGACATTTTATTAAAAAAAATAGAGAAAGGACCCAAATAAACACAAAGAGAAATGAGAGAGGAGAAATTACAACTGACATCACAGAAACACAAAGGATTATAAAAAAATTAGTATGAAGATCTATATGCCAAGAAAGTTGAAAACCCAGGTGAAATGGACAAATTTCTAGAAAATGATAATCTTCCAAAACTGAATGAAGAAGAAGCAGAAAGCCTGAACAGACCAATAGCAGCTGAAGAAATGGAAGCAGTAATAATAAAACTCCCAGCACACAAAAGCCCTGAACCAGACAATTTCGCAGGAGAATTTTACAAAATACTGAAGGAAAACCTAACCCCTATCCTTCACAGACTATTCCAAAAAATCCAAGAAGAGGAAAGACTCCAAAACTCTTTTTATGAACCCAGCATCATCCTAAACCCCGAAACAGATACAGATACAACAAAGAAAGAAAACAACAAGCCAATATCACTGATGAAAACAGACACCATAATCCTCAACAAAATATTGGCAAACCACATTCTGCAATACATTACAAAGACCATATGCCATGATCAAGGGGGATTCATCCCAGGGATGCAAGGATAGTACATTTGCAAATCAATAAATGTAAAAACATCACATAAAAAAGGAAAGAAAAAACACATGATTATATCAATAGATATGGGAGAATCTGAGAAGGTACAGTACCCATTTATGATAACAACATTCAACAAAGTGTGAATAGAGGGAGCATTCCTCAATATAGTAAAGACCATATACCAGAGACCTACAGCCAACACCATACTCAATGGGCAAATACTAAAAGCTTTCCCACTAAGATCAGGAAAAGACAAGGATGTCTACTCTCACCTCTTGTATTCAACATAGTACTGGAAGTCCTATCCATGGCAATCAGAAAAGAAGAAAAGAAGAAGAAAGAAAAGGCATCCAAATTAGAAAGGATGAAGTAAAACTCATTGTTTACACATGACATGATAGTGTACATAGAAAACTCTACAGACTCCACCAAAAAACTGCTTGACCTAATAAGCGACTTTGGCAAAACAGCAAGATACAGAGTCAATATTCAGAAATCAAAGGCAGTTTTGTACACCAACAATGATATATCAGAAACAGAAATCAGGAAGAAAATTCCATTTGATATAACAACAAGAAAAATAAAATACTTTGGAATAAACCCAACTAAGGAGGTAAAATTTGACCTGTGCTCAGAAATCTACACAACACTGAAGGAAGAAATTAAAGATGACACCAATAAATGGAAGCATATACCATGTTGATGGATCAGAAGAATTAACATAATCAAAATGTCCATACTACCCAGAGCAATTTATAGATTCAACACAATCCTTATTAAAGTACCAATAACATATTTCACTGATATAGAACAAACACTTCAAAAATTCATATGGAACAATAAATGCCCCTAAATATCTGCAGCAATTTTGAGAAAGAACAAAGTATATGGCATCTCCATACCTAACATCAAATATATATTACAAGACTACTCTAATCAAAACAGTCTGGTACTGGCATGAGAACAGACACATAGATAAATGAACAGAATAGAGAGTCCAGGAATAAACCCAAGACTCTATGGTCAATTAATATTGGACAAAGGGGGTAGAAACAGAAAATGGAATCAAAATAGCCTCTTTGACAAATGGTGATGGGACAGCTGGACAGATACATGCAAAAAAAAACAAAACAATCCAAAACACTTGACTATCAACTTACACCATACACAAAAATAAGCTCAAGATGGATAAAAGCTTTAAATATAAGTCATGATACCATAAATTTCTTAGTAGAAAATATAGGCAGGAAAGTCTCAGATATCCATGTAGCGATATTTTCACTGATCTGTCCCCTATAGCAAGAGACATAAAGAAAAGAATAAACAAATGGGATCTCATCAAAATACAAACGTCTGCATGGCTAAAGAAAACATTATCAAAATGATAGGGGACCAACTATATGGGAGAATATTTTTGCCAATGATATCTGACAAGGGTTTGATCTCCAAAATATATAAAGAACTCACATGACTTCACTCCAGGAAGACAAATAATTTAATTAAAAAATTGGCAAGGGCCTGAACATACACTTCTTCAAGGAGGACATACAGAGGATCCAGAGACATATGAAGAGATGCTCAGCATCTCTTGCCATCAGAGAGATACAAATGAAAACCACATAGAGATAGCACTTTACACTAGTGAGAATGGCCATTATAAGCAAAGCAACAAACAGGTGTTGGAGAGGATGTGGAGAAAAGAGAACCGTAGTGCACTGTTGGTAGGAATGCAAACTGGTGCATCCTCTATGAAAAACAGTATGAATTTTTTTCAAGAAACTAAAAATGGAATTGGTTTTTAACCCAGCAATTCCACTGCCTGGTTTATACCCTAAGTATCCTGAAACACTAATTCAAAAGAACCTATGCACCACAATGTTCATAGCAACACAACTTACAATAACCAAATGCTGGAATCAGCTTAGGTGCCCCTTGGTAAATGAGTAGATCAATAAAATATTGTACATTTACAGAATGGAATACTATGCACCAGAAAGAAAGAAGGAGCTTCTACCCTTCAGGACAAAATGGATGGGTCTGGAAAGCATAAGCTAAGTGAGGTAAGCCAGCTGGTGAAAGAAAAATACCATATGATCTCACATATAAGTGGAATCCAGTTAACAAAACAAACTGGCAAGCAAAATATAGCCAGAGTCATTGAAATTGACAACCAACTGACAATAACCAGAGGGGATGGGAGAGGGAGACAACATGGGAAAATATAACCAAAGACACTGAAATAGAGGACAGGCTGACAGTGACTAGAGGGGAGAGTGGAGGGAATTTTAGGGGAAAAGGGGAAGGATTTGAAGGAACAAATATATAGGACACATGGACAAAAAAAGGGGGGGCGGATATGGGAGGGAGAGCTTGGGGGTGCACTGGGATGGGAGTAAAAGGCAGAAAATTGTACTTGAACAACAATTAAAATAAAAAATAAAAAGGGAAAGGGATGTAAATTAACATGATTGAGGGACCTATGGATGGGGACAAGGGGGATGGGATTGAGGATGAGAGGTGGGAGTGGGTAGGGCAGGGGAAAGTGGTTGTGGGAAAATGGAGACAACTGTACTTGAACATCAATTAAAAAATAAAAAATAATAAAATGAAATAAAATAAATTCGAAAAAAGAATCTTCTCCTTATTATTATATGCCATTCTAGGTTTAGTTTGTACTTGATATACAAATTACATGATCCTATTGTGTTGTTCCAAAACTTATTTTATACCATTATATGATTCTACTAATATGAGTCTCTTGTGAGTTAATGCAATTTTTTGTTTAGTTTTTATTTTGTAGATATATACTTAACTCTGCAAACCAAGTAGACTTGGAAGGGGTAAGGAAAACATAGATTCCAATGAACTGTATCAAAAACATGAAGATTATAGAACATTCCAAGCAGTCGTGGATGACTGGGTGTTCTCCTGAACTACTGAAGAAAAGATCTGGTGGTTAAGACAAAAATACAAGTCAAATTTATTAGAGTTGTTCAGTCAGTAATGGTGATCTTCTTGTTGGTCTTGCCATTACTGGACCCATAGCACTCCATGGTTGTCAGAACATCCACGCCATCTTTCACTTGATCGATGACCACATGCTTGTTATCCAGCCAGTCAGTCTTGACAGCACAGATGAAAAACTGGGAACCATTTGTGTTGGGTCCCGCATCTGCTATGGACACGATGCCAGGACCTGTGTGCTTCAGGATGAAGTTTTCATCATCAAATTTCTCCTCACAGGTGGACAAGCTGCCTGTGCAATTTTGGCATGTGAAATTACAACCTTGGCAGATAAATCATGGATAATTCTTTGAGAGCAGGAACCTTTATAACCAAATCCTTTCTTTTTTATTATTTTTTATTTTAATTGTTCAAGTACAGTTTTCTGCCTTTTACCCCCTTCCCAGCCCACCCCCAGCCCTCCCAACCTCCCTCTTATTTACACCCCCCCTTTACTTTTTATCTATGTGTCTTTTATACTTGTTCCTGTAGACCATTCCCTGTTTCCCATGAAATTTCCTCCCCTCTTCCCTCTAGTCACTGTCAGCCTGTTCTCCATTTTAGTGTCTTTGGTTATATTTTGCTTGCTTGTTTGTTTTGTGGTTTAGTTTCCTGTTAAAGGTGTCATCATATGGTATTTGTCTTTCACCACCTGGCTTATTTCACTCAGCATAATGCTTTCCAGTTCCATCCATGCTGTTGCAAAGGGTAGGAGCTCCTCTTTCTTTCTGCTGCATAGAATTCCATTGTGTAAATTTACCATAGTTTTTGGATCCATTCATTTACTGATGGGCACCTAGGTTGGTTCCAACTCTTGGCTATTGTAAATTGTGTTGCTATGAACATTGGGGTGCATGGGGTTTTTTTTATTTGTGTTTCAGGGTTCTTAGGCTATAATCCTAGCAGTGGAATTGCTGGGTCAAAGGCAGATCCATTTTTAGTTTTCTGAGAAAATTTCATATAACCAAATCCTTTCTCACCAGTGCTCAGAGCATGAAAGTTTTCTGCTATCTTTAGAACTTTGTCTGCAAACAGCTCAAAGAAGACATGGCCCAAAGCCTTTCCATAGCAGCCATGTTGAATAACTCAGTGGGGTTGACCACGGCTGGGCACAGAAAGATCCGATATGGCAGCAACATCTGCAAGGCCTAATGCAATTTTTAAAAATATATATTTTCAAGCCTTTTGGGTTTTCTATCATCCCTCACTATCAACAAGAGCATATATTTCAGAATTATGTTTTCCTCACCAGTAGTAGGAATATAATAAGATTTCCTATCAAAGATTACTTCATTTTATAAGTAGACCCATAAGTTTTCAAAGTAATGATCTTTCATTAATTCATCTATTTTCAGAGGAATTTTTGGAAACCTTACTTGGTAGAAGGTAGTTTTTCTTGTCATTCCTGTTTTTCTGTTATAATAGCTTAACCACATTCATTTCCTGAAGATAATGACTGATTTTATGTTAGAGTTTTAAGAAACAAAGAGGAAAAAAGAAGAGGAACCTATTCTTGTCAGTCTGAATGTGAAGAAAATAAATTTGTAAAATTGAATTTTCTGGGTTGTACTTGAAAGTCAACCAGAAACTCCACTTATACTATGGTTGAAAATCTCAGTAAATTTTCAAATTACTATTTATTTGTCTAGAAGTCAACTAAATTTAATTGAATCCTTCTAAGTAAAAGCTTTCATTATACAGTACAGAAATTGCTAGCTCATCCAGAATGCTTCAAATTTTTGTAATTGACTCAATAAATTAATTTCCTCATTTCATGATATAACATGGATCCACACAAATTATAACTGTAACAGTTATTTAATCATGTATACATTATGTCTCTTTAAATAGATTCTGTGAGATTTTGTAAACACAAAGGCCAAAGGGTAGCTATTTATATATGTTTTTGAAAACACATTGTATCCATATATCTCAATAAACTTTTATTAATTCAATAATTTCATGGAGGTTTTGGAAGTAAAATTAAATAATGCATTTGCTAAAATGAATGTCAAAAATGGTGGGTACAACCCCTTTAAAAAAGCCTAAGGAGCTTAACTAGTTTTTGCCCCTTTCATGAGGTCTCTTACGCTAGATTTTTAAGTACTTAGAAGCTGGAATTCACTCAAAAATAATTTCATCAGGAAAGTCCTTTGTAAGGAGGACCAATAATGGGTTACAAGAATTTAGAGGGGTTGAAACTTTCAGTCAAGATGGGGCGTACGTAAACATAGTTTGCCTCCTCACACAACCACAGCAAAAATTACAATGGAACTACAAAGGAATTATCATTCAGAATTTCAGGAAAAAAAGAGCTTTATGGAAGTTGGACAATCAAGAATTAAAGAGGTCTCATTCATTCAGACAGGTAGAAGGGGTGGGGACATGAAGCAGAGACATGGGGACATGGAACTGGCAGTCCCACACACATATGTGGTGGGTGAAAATCAGGAGGGATGTCTTGGGTGTGAGAGATCCTTTCCCCACACCAGTTCCACCACCTCAGGGTTCCAATGCCAGGAAGATAAGTCCGTATAACTTCTGGCTGTAAAAATTAGTGGTGGTTGGGGCAGAAAAATAAATTGTGGGAATCTCAGATATCTTCTCTTAAAGGGTCCACAATGAACTAAGAACTTACACAAGCTTACTCACTCTGGGCTCCAGCAATGGGGCAGCAGCTACAAGGACACCAGTGGCATAGGCAGAGAAGTTGAAGTGTCTGGCATTGGGGAGAGTGCCAGGGGATAGCTCCCTCCCGGACACAACTACAGAGGTGAAGCAGTGGCATTTGTCCTTTGTCTGAGCTCTCCTCCACACAGCCACAGAGCAGAAACACTGTATGTGGGACTCCATAAACCTGGTTCACATGGGTTGTCCTGCCCAAGTGATTACATAAGGCTCTGCCCCATCCAACTTATGGATGCACTTTTCTACATTAGTTCATGCTACTAAGACAGGAAGTCAAAACAGCTCTACCTAATACACAGAAACAAACACAGGGAGGCTTCCAACATGAAGAGACCAAGTAATATGATCCAAATGAAAGAACAGAACAAAGCTCAAAAAAAAGAACTAAACAAAAAGGATATAAGCAACCTATCAGAGGCAGAGTTTAAAACACTGGTTATTAGGATGCTCAAGGAACTCATTGGATACTTCAACAGCATAAAAAAAGACACAGGCAGAAATAAGAGTTACAGTAGATGAAATAAAGAAAAATTACAGATAATCAGCAGTGGAGTGGATAAAGCTGAGAATAAAATCAACAATCTGGAATACAAGGAAGAAAAAAATGAATCTGAAGAGCAAGAAAAAACAATTAAAAAACTAGGGTAGGGTAAGGAGCCTCTGAGACAACCTCAAACAAACACACCAACATTCTAATCATAGGGGTTACAGAAGGAGGAGAAAAAGACAAGAATTGAAAACATATTTAAAAAAATAACAAAAGAAAACTTCTCTAATTTGGTGAAAGAAACAGACACATAGTCCGGGAAGTGCAGGGAGTCCCAGACAAGATGGATGCAAAATGAACCATCAGGAAACACCATAATTACAATGCCAAAGGTTAAAGATGAAGACAGATTCTTAAAAGCAACAGGAGAAAAGCAATTAGTTACCTATAGGTAAGTTCCCATAAGACAGCTGCTTTCTGAAAAGAAACCTTGCAGGCTACAAGTGATTGGAAAGAAGTATTCAAAGTGATGATAAGCAAGGACTTACAACCTACAATATTCTATCTTGCAAAGCTATAATTTAGAATGGAAGGTCAGATAAAGTGCTTCCCAGACAAGTTGAAACTAAAGAAGTTTAGTTTCATCAAGCCCTTATTATAGGAAATGTTAAAGGAACTTATTTAAGAAAAAAAGTAAGATTAAAACTATGAACATTAAAATGGCAATAAATTCACAACTATCAAAAATGTAATCTAAAAAACAAAGTAGCATAACTGAAACAGAATCATAGATATGGAGATCATTTAGATAGTTACCAAGTGGGAGGGGGAAGGAGAAGGAGGGAAATAATGAAGGGTCTAAGAAATATAAATTTGTAGGTACAGAATAGATAGATGGGAGGATATTAAGAACAATATAGAAAATGGAGTAGCCAAAGAACATATATGCATGACCCGTGGACATGAATTAAGGGGTTGGATTGCTGGAGGGAATGGGGGGTACTTTGTGAAGGCAGATAAAGAGGGAAAAATTGGGACAGTTATAACATAATAAAATATGTTTTAAAAAAATCTAGCAAGTTTGAATCATTGAGAAACATTTTCAACAGCTAAACTTGTACAGTTGCATTGTATAGTTGCAGATATTTTTCTTGTCTTTGCTAATGCTTCTGTGGGTCTTTATATCAGTACCCACAAAATCTTTTTAAAAAACATTTGACATAATATGCAGTGAAGAGTACTTTAATAAAATTCAAGAAACAGTTTGAGAATGGGACCTTGAATTTCCTATTGAAGTTTCAGGAGTATATCTAACTATTTATTATGAGTATCTAGAGAACATCTTTTCAGTTGCTTTGGTATTTTTGAAGTTCCTAAGCACAGTACTTACACATAGTAAATTTTTCATGTTAGACTCTATATATAGTTTTGTGGCTAAAAACTATAGAAAAAATACCTGATTATAGACAAAAAAAAAACTGTACTTGAAAAATAACTAAATAAAATTAATTTAAAAAAAACCTGATTATACTTGGAAGTGAGTTTTCCAAAAGATTCTCACCTAAATAAAAAAAAAATAAAAGGTACAGACCTATTAAGTGTGTGTCCTCCTCTGTCAGTTTTCAAGTTGTATTTGTATAAATATATGAAAAGATAGTGTTTACATATACATATGTATATATGTTGATAGAATTATATATCTATATCTATAATCACATTTTCAGTAATAAAACTAGTGATGTTGTAAATTTTAGCTAACATAACTTTTCCCACTTGTTGAACTTGACCAAAATTTGCTTTATATTATACTATATATTGCTAAATTATTCACCATTTTTATTAAAAAAAAACAGAGAGGTGAATTGGCCCAATAGAAGGTTCTGTATAAGAAATGGACTATAGGAGACTTCCGCCAAGATGGAGGCATAGGTGGATATCTGTGCCTTCTCACACAACCAAGTTTAGAGACAACTAAATTTAGCAATAGAAAACACAGCCAGAACATAGAAAATTGAACTTTTCGGAAGTCTGTTAACAACAAATTCTTCAGTCTGACCGGTAAGGGGCGAAACAAGCAGCTGGTGAAGCTGGGTTGCACAGGAGGGTTGGGTCAGACTGACACAGGCGCGCGTGGAATCCAGGCACAGGGTTGGACCTAGTGAGCTACCGAGCAAGCGACCAAGCCAGCAACCGCAGGTAGGCAAGGAGGACGCGGGGCTGCGGGTTGACTGTGGTCACACATAGGTGCGTGGATAGACGAGAGGGACTGGGCGACTGGACGGGACCCAGCAAGTCACATCGGCGAGCCCGAGCGGCAGGCAGAGCGCCGCTATTTCCCGCTCTGACCCCACCTCCACATACAGAGTCATAACCCAGCAACTCTGAGTGGCCCGGCCCTGGTGAACCACCTAAGGCTCTGCTCCTACCCAGCGGTGCATAACAGCTGAGGGTGCCGCCATTTCCCTGCTCTGACCACGCCCCCACATACAGTGTCACAACGCAGCGACCTGGGAGTCCATGGCTCCCTTCCTCACACTTAAAGGCCAGAACAGACCAAAAATGGCTCAAGAAGAGCTCAAAGCCCCGGAACCTATAAATCTAAGCGATGAAGAAATAGCAAAACTCTCAGACGCACAGTTTAAAACACTGGTAATCAGAATGCTCACAGAACTGGTTGATTATAGCCACAAATTAGACAAATATATGAAGGCGAAACTAATTGAAATGAATGGAATTGCACAGGAAACCAATAGCAATGAAAAGGAAACTGGGGCTCAAATCAATGGAGTGGACCAGCAGAAAGCAAATAATGGCCAAACAGAAAAGAATCAAGAAGCAAGAATTCAAAGAAATGAGGAGAGTCTTAGGAACCTCCAGGACATCTTTAAATGCTCAAACATCCAAATTATAGGGGTACCAGAAGGGGGAAAGGCACAGCCACCAGTGGAAAAATTATTTGAACAAATAATAAAGGAGAATTTCCCCAATCTGGCAAAGGAAATAGACTTCCAGGAAATCCAGGAAGCTCAGAGAGTCCCAAAGAAGTTGGACCCAAGAAGGAACACACCAAGGCACATCATAATTAAATTAGCCAAAATTAAAATGAAAGAGAGAATCCTAGAAGCAGCAAGAGCTAAGGGGACAGTCACCTACAAAGGAGTCCCCATCAGACTGTCAGCAGATTTCTCAAAAGAGACCTTACAGGCAAGAAGGGGCTGGAAAGAGGTATTCCAAGTCATGAAACCAAAGACCTACAACCAAGATTGCTCTATCCAGCAAAACTTTCATTTAGAATGGAAGGGCAGATAAAGTGCTTCTCAGATAAGATCAAATTCAAGGAGTTCATCATCACCAAGCCCTAATTATATGAAATGTTAAAGGGACTTATCGAAGAAAAAGAAGTTAAAGAAAAATGAACAGTGAAAGGACAACAAACTCACAGTTATTAACAACCACACCTAAAACAAAAGCAAACTAAAAGGACAGCTAGATCAGGAGTGGAAACATAGACATGAAGATCTCAAGGAGGGTTAGCAACAGGGGAGTGGGAGGAGGAGAAGGGGGAGAAGGTATAGAAAATAAGTAGCATAGACAGTAGATAGAAAATAGATGGGGGGGCTAGCATGGGAAATATAGAATCTAAAGAACTTGAGACACATGGTCATAAACTAAAGGGGGGGTAATGGGGATGGGGAGGTAGGGTGGAGGAGAATGAAGGGGGGAATAGAACAACTGTAACAGCATAATCAATAAAAAATTTTAAAAAAAGAAATGGACTATAGTTTAGTGACTTTCATGCATTGGGGTCTTTATATGGATTCACCCTATTGTTATAAGATTATTCACCCATAACATAAAATAAAATAAACTACAACAAATAATGATTAAGAATTAATGTCAAAAAAGATAAATAAACATAAGAGATAGCCATTGAATAAAGGATGACTGCCTCTCTTAATAAAAAAAGAGAAGATAATGTTTTTATTCAAACTGTCAGCCTGAAATTTGTGTAACCATATTTTATGTATTGTTTTAAATGTGATTGTGTAAGGGAATTCAATCTATCAAAGCAATTTGTTTCTTAAGTCACATAACTGTATTGTTATACCCTAATAAATGTATGGAGTAGGTTCTCCACACTGATGAGATATGTAGACCTGCAAAGTAAACAGAATTAAAGAGGGATTCAGTGCTGTAAATGGGTATACCTCCTCACCTTATCTCAGCTTCCTCGAATCTACATTTTCTTTATTTTCCTTCATTCAGTTAAATTGACTTTAGAAAAGAATATATTACCTGACCTATTGTATTCCAATAGAAGTGATTTTCTTAAACATTGCTCAGTACAAATAATATTCTGTGCAGGAATTTATATTTTTATTTAAAACATTAAAACTTAGGTCAAGTGAATATATTAGGTTAGGTGATGGAGGTAGCTAATTGTTGATGGAACTTCAACTGAAGAGTCAAATCCAGAAAATGGCAGTATTGAATAAAAACCTGTGGATATATAAGAAGCAGGGGTTTCATAAGTTTAAATAGCTTTAATATTGACTTAGCATTTATAAAACAGATAATGTATCCTGTATGACACTATATTAATGTTACCCTGGAATTTTTTCATAAAATATAAATAAATATGTAGAAGATAATCTTTATTGCTAAATACATTGTATTATAGTAGTATCCCAGATACATTGTACTAGTTTAGGACTATGAACTTTCTGAAAAAGAGATTTGGAGATGGAACGTTGGACAAGTGGTAAAGAAAATATCAAATCCAAGTAAATACAGGATTATCAAATTATGTAATTGTGGCTATGTATCCCTCAAAGGACTGGGAAATCCTCCAACTCACATTATCACAAATCTTTTTACATAGCTTGAAAGACTTTTCTTATTTACTTAGCTTTTAATTGTAATTGAAATAAAGTAGTCTCCATTTCCCCCCCAGCACATTCCCCCACTTCAGCCATCTTCATCTCCTAACCTCCATCCTACTCTACCTTTGGCTTTCTCCATGTGTCCTTTATATATGTTCCTTAATAACACATCCCATTCCTTCCCCCATTATGCCTTCTGTCATCGCATATGGTTACAGTCAGTTTGTTCTTAATTTCAATGTCTCTGGTTATATTTTACTTGCTTGTTTGTTTTTTTGATTAGGTTCCACTTATAGGTGAGATCATATGATATTTGTCTTTCACTGCCTGGCTTATTTCACTTAGAATAATGCTCTCCAGTTTCATCTATGCTGTCACCAAGTGTAGGAGCTCCTCTATTTCTGCTGCATAGTATCCCATCATGCAAATGTACCTAGTTCTTTGATCCACTCATTTGCCAGTGGAAAGTTAGGTTGCCTCCAGCACTTGACTATTGTAAATTATGCGGGTCTGACCACTGGGTTTCATGTTTTTTTGGATTGGTATTTCAGGGTTTTTAGGGTATAATCCCAGCAGTGGAATTGCCTAATAAAAAGGCAGTTCCATTGTTAGGTTTCTGAGGAAATCCCATACTGTTTTCCACAGTGGCTGCACCAGTCTGCATTCCCACCAGCAGTACATTGAGGTTCCCTTTTCTCCACATCCTCTCTAACACTTGTTTGTTGCTTTGTTTATGCTGGCCATTCTCAATGGTGTGAAGTAGTATCTCATTGTGGTTTTAATTTGCATCTTTCTGTTGGCTAGAGAAACTCAGCATCTTTTCATATATCTCTTAGCTCTCTGCATGTCCTTTTTGGAGAAGTGTCTGTTGAAGTCCTTTGCCCATTTCTTAATTGGGTTCTTTGTCTTCCTGGTGTGGACTCATGTGAGTTCTTTATATATTTTGGAAATCAAACCCTTGTCCGAGGTATAGTGGCAAATGTGTTTTTCATTACTGTTGGTTCTCTCTTCATTTTAATGCTGTTTAGCCATGCAGAAGCTTTTTATTTTGATGAGATCCCCTTTGTTTATTCTTTCTTTATGTCCCTTGCTCTAGGGGACATATTGGTGAAAATATTGCTGCATGGAATATCTGAGATTTTCCAACATATCTTCTCCTCTAGGACTTTTATGGTCTCATGAATTATATTTTAATCTTTTATCCACCTTGAATTTATTTTTTATATGATATAAGTTGGTGATCAAGTTTCATTTCTTTGCATATATCTGTCGAGATCTCCCAACACCATGTGCTGAAGAGGCTCTTTTTATGCCACTTTATGCTTCTCTCACTTTGTCAAATATTAACTGACGATAGAGAGTTGGGAGTATACCTGAGATCTCTCTCTAATCTGTTCCACTGGTCTATATGTCTGTTCTTATGCCAGTACCAGGCTGTGTTGATTATAGTGGCTTTGTTATACAGTTTGATATCAGGCATTGTGATCCCTCCTACGGTGTTCTTATTTCTCAAAATTGCTTCAGCTATTCGTGGTAATTTATGGTTCCATATAAGTTTTTAAATGTTTTTATATATCTGTAAAATATGTGATTGGTAATGAAAACAGGAAGTGCGTTGAATATGTAAATTGCTATGGGTAGTTATGGACATTTTGATAATGTTATTTCTTTCAATTCTGCTTTCATTTTTTTGTGTCTTCCTTAGTTTCTTCCCTCAGAATTACACGGTTTTCTGAGTACTGGTCTTTTACATTCTTGGTTAGGTTTATTCCTAGGTACTTTATTTTTCTTGTTGCTCTAGCAAATGGGATTTTTTCCTTATTTCTGTTTCTGATATTTTATTGTTGGTACAAAAATGCCTTTGATTTCTGAATTTTGACTTTGTATCCTGCTGTTTTGTCAAATTCATTTATTAGGTTGAGTAGTTTTTGGTGGAGTCTGTAGGATTTTCTTTGTACACTATCACATGTGCAAACATTGTCACTTTTGCTTCCTCTTTTCCAATTTAGATGCCTTTTACTTCTTTTTTCTATCTGATTGCTGTGGATAGGACTTCCAGTACTATGTTGAATACAAGAGGTGAGCGTTGACATCCTTGTCTTTTTCCTGATCTTAGTGGGAAAGCTTTTACTTTTTGCCCATTGAGTATGATGTTGGCTGCAGATCTCTCATATATGACCTTTATCGTGATGATGAATGCTCCCTCTAGTCTCTCTTTGCTGAGTGTTTGCATCATAAATGGGTGCTGTACCTTATTAAATGCCTTTTTCGAATCTATTGATATGATCATGTGATTTTTGTCTTTGCTTTTGTTTATGTGCTATGTTAAAGTTACTGATTTGTGAATATTGTACCATCCTTGCATCCCTGGGATGAATCCCCCTTGATCATGGCATATGGTCTTTGTAATGTATTGCAGGATGTGGTTTGCCAATATTTTGTTGAGGATTATAGTGTCTGTTTTCATCAGTGATAATTGGCTTGTTGTTTTCTTTCTTTGTTGTATCTGTATCTGTTTCGGGGTTTAGGATGATGCTGGGTTCATAAAAAGAGTTTTGGAGTCTTTCCTCTTCTTGGATTTTTTGGAATAGTCTGTGAAGGATAGGGGTTAGGTTTTCCTTCAGTATTTTGTAAAATTCTCCTGTGAAATTGTCTGGTTCAGGGCTTTTGTGTGCTGGGAGTTTTATTATTACTGCTTCCATTTCTTCAGCTGCTATTGGTCTGTTCAGGCTTTCTGCTTCTTCTTCATTCAGTTTTGGAAGATTATCATTTTCTAGAAATTTGTCCATTTCACCTGGGTTTTCAACTTTCTTGGCATATAGATCTTCATACTAATTTTTTTATAATCCTTTGTGTTTCTGTGATGTCAGTTGTAATTTCTCCTCTCTCATTTCTCATTGTGTTTATTTGGATCCTTTCTCTATTTTTTTTTTTTTTTGATGAGTCTGCTTACAGGCTTGTCAATTTTGTTTCTTTTCTCAGGACCAGCTCCAGGATTTATTAACCCTTAGAATTGCTTCTTTAGTCTCCATGTTGTTTAATTCTGCTGTGATCTTGTTTATTTTCTTCCTTCTTCTTGCTCTGGGCTGTCTTTGTTGTTGTTTCTCCAGTTCCTGTAGATGTAGGGTTAGGTTGTTTATTTGAAATGTTTCTATCTTTTTTAAGGTAGGCCTGTATCATATGAACATCCTGTCAGGACTGCCTTTACTGTGTCTCATAAATTTTGGGATGTTGTGAGTTCATTATCATTTGTTTCCAGAGACTTTTTGATTTCTTCCTTGATCTCATTATTAACCCATTCTTTGTTTAATAATAGCATGCTATTCAATTTCCATAAATTTGAGTGTTTTACTTTAGGCGGGTTTCTAGTTTCAGGCCCTTGGGGTCAGAGAAGATGCTTTCTATGATTTGCATTTTCTTGAATTTGTTGAGGCTGGTTTTGTGTCTTATCATGTGGTCTCTCTTTAAAAATACTCCATGTATATTTAAAAGGAGCATTATTTTTGCTTCTTTGGAATGACAGTTTCAGCATATATTAGTTAAGTCCTTTTGATCTAGGGCATTGTTCAATGCTTCAATATCTTTGTTGATATTTTGTTTGGGAGATATGTCCATTTCTAACATTTGGGTTGTATGATAATCTCCTACTATAACTGTGTTTTTGTCAATATTTTTCTTGAAGCCTTCCCAGATTTCCCTTATATGTTTGGGTACTCCTGTGTTGGGTGCATATATGTTTATAATGTTCATGTTTTTTGATGGATTCTTTCCTTGAGTATTATGAAGTGACCATCTAGGTCTCTTTTTATAGCCCAAGTATTGGAGTCTATTTTGTCTGTTATGAGTATTGCTGCCTTGGCTTTTTTCCTGTCCCTTTGCTTGGAATATTTTTTCTAGCCATCCACTCTCAGTGTGTGTAGGTCTTTTGTTTTGAAGTGGATCTCTTGTAGGCATCATATCTGTGGGTCAGGATTACTTGTCCATTCAGCTACTCTATGTCTTTTGACTGGAGCATTTAATACAATTATATTAAATTTTTTTGATAGATACCTATTTGTTGTCATGTTCTTTCTTCATGCCTGTGTTCCTGTCTCTCTCACTGTGTTCCCTCCTTTTCTTAAAGCAGTCTCTTTGCCGTATCTTGTAGTGCTGGTTTGGTGGAGATATATTCTTTCATCCTTCTTTTGTCTGGTAAACTTTTTATATTGCTTTCTATTTCAGTAAAGAGCCTTGCTGGATGGAATACTATTGGTTGCAGTCCTTTGCTTTTTATTATTTGGAATATTTCTTGCTGTTTCCTTCTGTCCTTTGTTTCTGTCAAAAAATCATCTCCTACCTTATCAGATTCTTCTTATATGTTACTTCTTGTTTCTCCCTTTTTGATTTTAAGATTCTCTCCTTGTCTCCAAAACTTGACATTTTAATTATGATGTTCTTGGTATAGGCCTCTTTTGTTCATCTTCTGGGGCCATCTGTGCTACATGAACTTGCCTGGGTTTTACCCTCTCCGGGTTTTGTATGTTGTCTGTCATTATTTTTTCAAACTGGGTTTCTATCTTTTGTTTCTTTTCTTCTCCTTCTGGAATTCCTGTGATTCAAATATTTTTGTGTTTCTTATTGTCTTGCAATTCCCTTAAGCTGTCTTCATGTTTTTTAGTATTTCTTCCTGAAGCTACTCTACCTGGGTGTTTCTTTCTACCTTGTCTCACAGCTCAGTAATTCAGTCCTCTGCCTCATTCAGCCTGCTTATAACTCCTTCTAGTGTATTTTTAATGTTAGATATTGAATTCTTCATTTCTTCTTGTTTCTTGTTTATAGATTCTATTTATTTTCTTTCTTTTTTTTAAAGATTTTATTTATTTATCTTTAGAGGGGAAGGGAAGAAGAGAGGGAAAGAAATATCAATGTATGGTTGCCTCTCATGTGTCCCCTGCCAGGAACTGGCCTGCAACCCAGGCATGTGCCCTGACTGGGATTCGAACTGCAATAACTCTGGTTTGCAGGCCTGCGCTCAATCCACTGAGCTACAACAGCCAGGGAGATTCTATTTATTTTCATACCATTGTAGTCCCACTCTATTTCTTGTAGTTGTCAGTGTGTTCTTTGAATGTCCTTATCACCATTCTTTAGAATTCTATATCTAATAGTTTGCTTGCCTCCATTTCATTTAACTGTTTTACTGGGGAGTCTTCCATTCTTTCAGTTAGATGTTCTGTCCTTTTCTCCCCATTTTAGTTGACTCTTTTTGTTTGTTTCTGCAATTCCTGATGCTCTGCTTTGCCAGCTGTCTTTTTAAGGTGAACTTCTGTGATAGGAGTTCTGTGTGACTCAGTAGTGTGGTTTCTTTCATCTTCTTGTTTGGATGCTCTAGGGTTGCCCTTTCTTCAGTTTGTGTGGGCTCTCTTGTTATACTTGGTTTTTAACTGTTGATGGCTTCTTTGTTGTTAGGCTCTGCCCTCTTGCAGGTGTTCTGGTATTCAAAGCTGCCACTTTGTCTTCTATGTGATAAGGGCCAGGGCAAAGATGAAATGCAGTAAGACAGCATGAGAGTATTCTATGGGTTTTAACATACTAACAAGTAGAAAACAGGTAGGAAATCCTTCATAGAAGTACAGCAATAACCGTGATATTTGACCAGTTATCATAAAAGGTTAAAAAAGATAAGACTCTTATTAGAAGGGAAAAAGAATGTGAACTGACTTTAGAAAGCAGAGCATATATGTGAGGGTAGATGGTGAGATCTAATGAGAGTAAGTTATGGAAAGTTGGTAGAGTGTGTGAGAGAATAAGCTTAACCACAGCAGTCTTAAAGCTCAGGAAGATAGTGAAATGGGTCAAGACCAGAGAAGGGTGCTGTGTATAACAATAATATGAGAATTGAAATAACAATAATATGATAAGAAATATATAATCTGAATAAAATGAATAAAAAATAAAATACCAAGAGTATTTTTTCTGGAATACAAGTGAAGTGAAGTGAATGAAGAAAAATTAGAATGCAATATGAAAGGGAGAATAAAGAAAACCAATACACAATGAAATAAAACAAACAAATAAAACAAAACAAACCTATATGGAAAGGAGAAAAAATAAATAAAAATATAAAAATAACAAAAAATGGAAGTCTGAAGGCTAGCAAAATGAAATTTGTCTCAGGTGTCGGTGTTAGCCCTCTGACTTATTTCTGGATCTGTCTTTGTTCTTCTCACAACTCCATATCTTATTGTCTTACACTTGAAAAAAATGCCTCCTGGTGACTTTAAAGCTGCCATACAGTTTTGCTGGTATTCCCAGATGCTGCAGGCAGAGGTGGGTTGGGGTCTGTCTCTTTCCATTTCTCGTGGTTCTGCAAGGATGGGTAGTCAGTCTGGGCTAATTTTCACAGGTGTCCAGTTTCCATTCCATGCCTTCAGATCATTGTGTATCCCACACTGTCCACTGTGCATATGCACCAAGCTGGCACTTATCATCCACCTCCTTATGCAACACTTTAGTCTGTGAGGTACACTGAGTGGGAAGAAATTGCACCCCTTCTTCTCCCTCTTTGTTGGCCTGGCACACAAAGTCCCTTTAGGGCAGTTTAGCTACCCTACTGAATTAAATTTCTCTGGGTGCTGCTACCTCTCTGAGCTCCTTCTGGCCCCACCTTTTAAAAGTGTATTTTATTGATTATTCTACTACAGTATTTCCAAGGTTTTCCCCTTTATTACCCCTCTGCCATCCACTCCCAACCCTCCAGCACTACCCCCCATTAGTTCATGTCCATGGGTTGTACATATAAGTTTTTTGACTTCTCTGTTTCTTATACCATCTTAACCTCACCCCATCTATTTTATGCCTACCAATCATGCTTCTTATTACCTGTACCATTCCCCCCACATTCTTCCCTTGCCCCTCCCAAATGAAAACCAGCTATATAATCTTCATTTCTCTGATTCTGTTCCTGTTCTAATTTTGTACATATTTTTGTTTTTGTTTTAGGTTTAGTGGTTGATAGTTGTGAGTTTGTTGTCATTTTTATGTTTATAGTGTTTTTAATTTTCTATTTATTAGATAAGTCCTTTAAAATTTACTATAATAGGGGCTTGGTAATGATGAACCCTTTCACTTGACCTTATCTGGGAAGCACTTTATCTGCCTTTCCATTCTAAATGATAGTTTTGCTGGATAGAGTAATCTTGGATGTAGGTCCCTGCCTTTCATGACTTCAAATACTTCTTTCTAGTGCTGTCTTGACTGTAGGGTTTCTTTTGATAAATCAGCTGATAGTTTTATGGACACTCCTTTGTAAGTAACTCTTTCTTTTCCTCTTGGTGCTTTTAAGATCCTCCCTTTATCTTTAATTTTGTGAAACTTAATGATGATGTGCCTTGGTATGTTCCTCTTTGGGTCGAATTTCTTTGGGACTCAATAAATTTTGGGGGCTTCTGGACTTCCTGGAAGTTTATTTCCTTTGCCATATTGGGGATGGTTTCTTTTATTATTTGTTCAGATTAAGTTTTCAACTTCTTGTTCTTGTTCTTCTTCTGGCACCCCTATGATTCTGATGTTAGTGTGCTTAAAATTGTTCCAGAGTTTTCTAAGCCTCCTGTCATTTTTATACTTTCTTGTCTTTCCCTATGTTCCAGTTGGGTGTTTATTTCTTTCTTTTGTTGCAAATCATTGATTTTCAGTTCCAGTTTCCCTCCATTCACTGTTGGTTTCCTATATATTTTTCTATATTTCACTTTGTGTAGCCTTTATTTCTTGCTTTACTTTGTGACTGAGCTCAGTCAGTTCTGTGAGCATCTTGATTACCAGTGTTCTAAACTCTGCATCAGATAGGTTGTCCATCTCCTTGTTGCCTAGCTCTTTTTCTGGAGTTTTGATATGTTCTTTCATTTTGGCCACATTTCTTTGTATCAGTGGATCTGTTATGTTGTGAGGGGGTGGGGTCTTAAGTTTTTGCTAGGGCAAGGCAACCAACAGTCTTTGCTGGGTTGTGGTGCTGTCTGTTGGGGAGGGGTCAAAGAGGAAACAATGTAGCTCATTTGCCCTGCACTAGCCCAACTTTCCAAGGAACTTTCTCAGGTGAAACTGGGAGTTTCTCCCATTGTGACAAACCCCGTGATAATTTTCAGTTAGCTTTCAGTCTTTAGTTTCCTGCTCAGCCAGCCCTACCTTTCCCACATGGTTTGCTACTTTGCAGCAGTCCTCTCTGCCCAGCTCTGCCCCCTCCTACCAGTCTGGATTAAGGTTTCTTTAACTCCTTGGCTGTTGGAGTTCCATGCAGTTTGATTTTCTGGCACTTCTGGTTGTTTATTGTTTTTAGGTTGGTGGTTATCCTTCTTTTGGTTGTGTGAGGAAGCAAAACATTTCTACCTACGCCTTCATCTTCACTGGATATCCCCTGCTGCTCTACTTTGATCAATCCCTGAGGTGCCCTGAGTAGGAGTAAATCATAACACCCCTTCACTGGCCTGGCTGCTGTACACAAGCAGTCCTTGCACAGCATCGGAGAGTGTTTTTTGAGCAAATTCCCCCTGAGGCAGGCTATTCCTAACAAGCACCCAGCTTTCCACACAGACCAACTCTCTGACCAGTCCAGTGACTCTCTGGGTCATGGCTAATTGTGGCCTGTCTCTTCTCCCATCTCCAGTTATTCTCAGGCTCCCCAATTTCTCTGGTAGTGTCCTAGCCAGTGACCACTGTTCCAGCTGGGGTACCCTGCCAACTGTGTGTCTCATACTGCATCTTTATCCCCCCAGTGACTTTAAGTATTCAGGTCTTCCTAGTCCGGGTCTATAAACTCATTGCTGTAAGAGAGGAGGGACTTCCAAGTCACAATCACTGACTTGGCTAGCCTTTAAAGCTGCCATGCTAGTTGTGGTATCTGGAGTGGGGCCAAGGGACCCTCTCAGCCTCCAAAATCTCCTTACTGTCCATTTTTAAACATCTTCTGCAACCTTCAGCTTCCAAACTTTATATCAGGTGGAATTCTGTTGGCTGTTTACTCTGTTCCTCAGAAGATCAGCAAGGTATCCCAATTGGGTTCTCAAGCAAGTTGGTTCATCTCCCCACTACCTTACCAATATCTTCCTACTCTATCCTGTGGTGTGTTTTTTTGAATTCCCACTAAGCACATACCTCAGTAAAACAAATTAAAATCAACTTCAGTGTGTTGATCTTGTTTTCAGTCCCTTCCCCATGTCATAAAAATTTTGAAGTTTGGGTCAGTATGTATACTATAATTTTATTGCCTGAAGTGCTTCTTTTTTCTCCAAAAATTTTAAATATTTTACTCATAGTAATGGTGTTAAGAGTACTGTGTGATTTTTCTCTTTCACAACCTATTGCAAAAAGTAAACACTATATTATTTTGGAAATTTATTATTTGCTTTGATAATCATTGCAGCATGTATTTACATGTTTATGACTTATATGACTTTAAAAATTCTAATACAAATAATTAGTAATTATTTTAGTAGTTCGAATAAACTTGAAAAAATTTTGCAATATATGTCTTCTTGATTCTTTTTTCTAACTTCAAATGTTACCATAATTATTTACTTCCAGTAGTTTGTTTTTAAGAATTAGAGAAGAATTTAAATGTATGCAAAAGTATTCAGCATTCAGGATATAAGAATATTTATTTTTATTTTATGAGAATAGAAGGGCATTTGGTTGTGATTCTGGCAGATGTGTCCTTTTCTCCACCAACTTCATAAATTATTAGTTTTTCGTGGCAAATATCTATTATAGTTGGTACCACATCAGGCTTTCTTTTGTCTACACAATTTCAAATTTTAATTTATAACCTATTGTTAGCTTCATGGAATATCATTAATTGAAAAAGAATATTTACTGTATATGTAATCTGTCCTTCAGCAGTCAACAGGGAGGGTATCTTATATCTCTGTGTGTCCCGCAAATAGCAAATTGTGGACTTAGTAGGTATTTCCTCTAACTGCAGTGATTAAAGGTGAAAAAAAAAACACCTTTAACTGAATTGAAAATTTTAACTAGTGTTGTTCAATAGCCATAACATTTATTTTATGTAACAAGAGTAAGTTCTAGAGATGTGTTGTACAATGTTATGCCTATAGTTAACAACACTGTATTGTTCACTTAAACATTTGTTGAGGTTAGGACTCATGTTGTGTTCTTATCACAATAAAATATAAATAAATGGGATTTGATTTTAAAGTATTTTTACATATTTGTATAAATATTTTAATACATTTTTACAGAGCTCCACCAGGCTGTGCTTACTTTTACCTTGAGAGAAGTCCAAGTGCAGAATCTTATAACTGACCATCTTAGCATTTCCCTCTACTTTTAATGACTACCTATACACTTTCTATCTTACCAATATCATTTGTCTGCTTGTTGATTTAATTATGGTATTTACATTCTCTGACTGAACCAATCAAATATATTTTAATTCAAAGCTAGAGGCAAATACATTAATGTAAAAATGACTAAAATTATTCTACATCAAATAAGTATATTTGGAATTCTGCTCATAGTGTCAGCAAACTTAACTTTCATTGTGGCTTCAACTTTCACATCGTGATTTCTTTTTTTTAAAATTATGTTATTGTTGTTCAAGTACCAGTTTTTTTCTAGGTGAACTTTCATCTCAGTTCAATTCCTATGCCTGCTTCTCTTTAATGGTTTGATAGGGATGTGGCAGAGTCTGAAATTACCTTTGCTCCACCTTAGACCCAGATGGTGTTAACTGGTGGATGGGTCAACCAAACAAGAATCCATCTTACATAGAGCCTATTCTGTAGAGATAATGCTTAATGACATCTATTATGGCTTAAAGATATTGAATATGTTTTATTGGTAGTAATTAAAGTACTACTTTTTAGCAATTCCAAAGATCTATTTTTAATTTTTACCTCATACTCTTTAAAGAAGAAAAAGGTAATCTGAGAAGAAAACTCATGGAATAAATCCAATGTATAGATTAACTATAAATAGCATTTACATGTATATGTTTATATATGCTTTAGAACTTTGTATTACATGCAATAGTCACCACAGTATGGCCTTAGTATTAACACCAAAACTAAAAATGCTACTTTATATAGATTAAGTCAGTATTTTTAATCTTTCAAGACAAAATTCTGACTCAAAGATATTTTAATATATATGTTCACAATTAATGTTATTTGAATTTCCAAAATAAAAATACCATTGTGTCATACTACATCAAGGCAGTAGAACAAAACACTCCTTTGTTTTTATATTTTACCTCTTGAAAAACCACTGAATTTTATTTTGAACCAGTGTTACCTAAAGACAATATCTTTGTCCTGGTTTTCATACACTGCCTATTCTACTTAGAACTTTATTTTTAAATTCCTTCACCTCTTCTGCAATTCCATGTTAATTAGTCAGTAGATTAATGCATCCATTCAATAAATATTTATTGAGTGCCTACTAAGTTCCAGGTAGTAGTCTAGGTTTATTGGACCAAAAAGTGAGTAAAATGGGCAAAATCACTGCTGTTATGTAGTTCATATACTTAAATCAGAGTTGGGATGCTATGTGTAGTGAGCACTCTGTATTTCTGTTGGAAGTTTCACAGCATTTAGCCTTTGCAGAACCAACTTTTAGAAATCTTAGTTGTTACTTTTCTTGATATTGGCAACATCTGTACAACTAATGATTGTGATGTTCCTCTCATGTAAATAAACGACTGGTTTAAAAATGTCTAATGCAAAAACTGGGTCCTTTATAAATTGGAATATAATAACTATTCATACAGCATATGAACCCCCTGTCCTCCAGGAGGAAAAAACCTTACTCCCCAGAAGCCTGTGATTGTTTCTTTTATACTGCTAGTATATATCTCCATTACTCAAAAACTGGAATTAAACTTACGACTTGTTGCTTTATGGGGTTGGGTTGTTTGTTTTCCACTCACTTATATGTTAATTGTACTATCAGCCTTGGAACCAATTAACAATTATTTACTTTCTCTTAATTGGCCCTAGTCAACTAGCTGGTTTAGAAACAATAAAATAATTCTTACTTTTCACCATTCTCCAAGAAGACCTATGTTATATAATATGAAAATAATTTTTAAAATGTTTGTGTGAGTTTTACATTTACATATCAGTTATACATTATGACCTATATAATAAATTTATTTTATTTACTTCAGATTTTATTATATTCCTTCAAATCTTGATATTGACCAATGATCTCTAATTCTACTACTATTTTGCAGTGCAATTGAATAGACACCTGTTTTCCATATGATTTATATAGATATAATTATTTTTGGTTTAGAAAACAATTGCATTATAGTATTTATTTTAAGACATATCTTCAGTTTTGTTAATTAAAAGACAGTTCAAGGATGCTGGGAAGATGGCAACGGAGTAAAATGGAGCTGATGCTAGCTCCTGTACTCATGGGTGAAAAACCTGGCAGATCTATAGAGAAACAGCACAATAAACCATCAGTTACCCAGCATTTATGAAATTAAAAGACCAGAGATTGTGACCGACGCTGAAGCACCAGACAGCAGCTGAGTCAGCTACTGAGCTGGGACACTCGCGGCCCCTGTGCTGCCACCAGAGCAACAGGCCTGGGAGCTGGGGAGTCAGGTATGGAAGCCGGGACGCTCCAAACCCCAGTGACGGCCCTGGGTGGCAGAGGAGCCAGCTACAGGACCAAAACATACTCAGCCCCTGTGCCGCTGCCATAGCAACGGGACTGGACTCCAGGGAGTCAGGTACGGGAGCTGGGACACTCCAAATCTCTGTGATGGTCCTGGGAGGCAGAGGAGTCAGCTACACAGCTGAGGCATTATCAGCCCCTGTGCCACTCCAATAGGGACAGGTCTGGACACTGGGGAGTCAAGTACCAGAGCTGGGACATTCTAAGCCTCTGTGCCACTGCCATAGAGACAGGACTAGATGCCGAGGAGTCAGGTATGGAAGCCGGGACACTCCAAAGACCTGTGACGACCCTGGGCGGCAGAGGAGCCAGCTACGGGAGCTGGGACATTCCCAGCCCCTGTGCTGTTGCCGTAGTAACAAACCTGGATGCTTGAGGAAGCAGCTACTAGAGCCGGGACATTCAGCAGTGGTACGCAACCAACACAGGGACCAGCGCGAGAACAAGCGTGAGAGTAAGTGGAGATGAAGAACGTCAAGAAACTTCAAGGAGTCTGCACCACTGAACTTCACAAGGATCATACCACAGAAGTTCACACCATAAAACCAGGGTTTCAGAACAGATCAATTTTAGAAGCAGAGACTAACAAGAAGAGTCTCAAACAATGGGAAGACAAAGAAACAATCCCCAAATGAAAGAAAAAGCAGAAACTTCAGAAAGAATGTTAGATGAAATAGAGGCAAGTCAAATATCACATACTGAATTCAAAGCACTGGTTATCAGGAAGTTCAAAGAGCTCACAGTGAACTACCAGAAACTACAGGGGAACTAAAATGATCTCTCTGCAAACTACATCAATATGAAAAAGGAAATATAAACTATAAGCAAGGGACAAAAGGAAATGAAGAATACAATTTCCGAATTAAAGAACACAGTAGAAAGTTTTAAAAGTAGGAAAGATGAAGCGCAGGACAGGATTAGTGAGTTGCAGGACAAGGTAGAAAGCATCTCACAGAAAGAGCAAGAAAATGAAAAGAGGCTCAGAAAGAATGAAGAGTGATTAAGAGAAATGCAAGACAATATGGAATGCAATAATATCCGAATAATAGGAATACCAGAAGGAGAAGAAGAAGAACAAGGGATAGAAAACGTATTTGAATGAGTAATGAGAGAAAATTTCCCTAATTTGATAAGAGAAAAAGTCTCACAAATCCAGGAATCACAGAGAGTCCCAATCAAGAGGAACCCAAGGAGGCCCACTTCAAGACACATCATCATTAAAATGGCAAAATTCCAAGACAAAGAGAGAATCTTAAAGGCAGCATGGGAGAAAAAAGAAATAACATACAAGGGATCCCCAATAAGGTTAGCTACTGACTTCTCAATGGAAACACCTCAAGCAAGAAGAGAATGGCAAGAAATATTCCAAGTAATGAGAACCAGAGGCCTACAACCAAGGCTACTTTGCCCAGCAAGGCTCTCAATCAAGATAGATGGCCAAATAAAGAGCTTCCAGGACAAAAGAAGCCTAAAAGAATACGCCTCCACCAAGCCAGCTCTCAAAGAAATACTAAAAGGTCTGCTTTAAGGGAAGGAAGGATAAGAGACAGACAGAGAGGAACAAAGGTACAAAAATGGCAACGAATAAGTACCTATTAATAATAACCTTAAATGTAAATGGATTAAATGCTCCAATCAAAAGACACAGAATAGCTCAATGGATAATAAAGCATGACCCACACATATGCTGCCTACAAGAGACCCACCTCAGGACAAAAGACCATCACAGACTAAAAGTGAAAGGCTAGAAACAAATTTTCCAAGCAAATGGACAAGAAAAAAAAAGCTGGGGTAGCAAATCTCATCAAAAAAAGAACCATAAAGAAAGACCCAGAAGGTCACTCCATAATACTCAAGGGAAGAATTCACCAAGAAGACATTAACATCGTGAACATATATGCACCAAACATAGGGGCACCCAAATATATCAAGAAAATCTTAGAGGACTTCAAGAAAGATATTGACAGCAACACAATTATAGTAGGGGAATTTGAAATCCCACTATCAAAAATGGACAGATCTTCCAAACAAATTATCAACAAAGATATTGTGGCATTAAACAACACCCTTGATGAAATGGACTTAACTGATACATATAGAGCCCTTCATCCCAAAGAAGCTAAATACACATTCTTTACAAATGCACATGGAACATTTTCAAAGATAAACCACATGACAAGACACAAAAGGAGCCTCAAAAAATTCAAGAAAATTGAAATCATACCAAGCATCTTCTCTGACCACAAGGGACTGAAATTAGAAACCAACCCCAAAGGAAAAAACCCAAAGCACCCAAAATGATGGAGACTGAATGGTATGCTATTAAACAACGAATGGGTCAAGAATGAAATTAGGGAAGAAATCAAAACGTTTCTGGAAAAAAATGAAAATGATCTCACAACAACCCAAAACTTATGGGACACAGCAAAGGCAGTCCTGAGAGGGAAGTTTATAGCAATACAGGCCTACCTAAAGAAGATAGAAACATTTCAAACAATCAACCTAACCCAACGCCTGCAAGAACTCGAGGAACAAAAACAAAGACAACCCAGAGCAAGCAGAAGGAAGGAAATAACCAAGATTAGAGCAGAATTAAATGACAGAGAAACTAAAAGCACAATTTTAAGGATCAATGAATCCAGGAGTTGGTTCTTTGAAAAGATAAACAAAATGGACAAGCCTTTAAGTAGGCCCATCAAGAAAAGAAGAGAGAGGACACAAATAAACACAATCAGAAATGAAAGAGGAGAGATTACAACTGATACCACAGAAATAGAAGGGATTGTAAGAAATTACTATGAAGAACTGTATGTCAAGAAATTAAAAACCTAGGGGAAATGGACAGATTTCTAGAAAAATACAATCTTCCAAAACTCAGTGAAAAAGAAGCAGAAAATCTAAATACACCAATAACAGCAAAAGAAATTGGAGCCATAGTCAAAAAACTTCCATCACACAAAAGACCTGGAGTAGATGGTTTCACAGGAGAATTCTACAAAGCATTTAAGGAAGAGCTAACCCCTCTTCTCCACAGACTATTCCAAAAAATCCAGAAGGATGGAAAACTCCCAAATTCTTTTTATGAAGCCAGAATCATCTTAATTCCAAAACCAGATAGAGACACAACAAAGAAGGAAAACTTCAGGCCAATATCGCTGATGAACATAGATGCTAAAATCCTCAACAACATATTGGCAAATTGCATCCAACAATATATCAAAAAGATCATACACCATGACCAAGTGGGATTCATCCCAGGGATGCAAGGATGGTTCAATATTCACAAATCAGTAAATGTAATACATCACATAAACAAAAGCAAAGACAAAAACCACATGATCATATCAATAGATGCAGAAAAAGCTTTCAATAAGGTACAACACCCATTTATGATCAAAACACTCAGCAAAGTGGGAATAGAGGGAGCATTTCTCAAATTAATAAAAGCCATATATGAGACACCTACAGCCAACATCATACTCAATGGGAAAAAACTAAAACCTTTTCCACTAAGATCAGGAAAATGACAAGGATGTCCACTTTCACCACTTCTATTCAATATAGTATTGGAAGTTTTAGCCACAGCGATCAGGCAAGAAAGGAAATAAAAGGCATCCAAATAGGAAAGGAGGATGCAAAACTGTCACTGTTTGCAGATGACATGATGGTGTACATGGAAAATCCTATAGACTCTACCCCAAAACTGCTCGAACTAATTAATTATTTGGCAAAATGGCGGGTTACAAAGTCAATATCTGGAAATCAAAGGCATTTGTATACCAACAATGGATCAGCAGAGGCAGAAATCAAGAAAAAAATACCATTCAATATAGCAAAAAACAAAAATAAAACATCTGGGAATAAACCTAACCAAGGAGGTGAAAGACCTATATGCACAATACTACACAGCACTGAAGAAAGAAATCAAGGAAGACACAAACAAATGGAAACATATACCTTGTTCACGGATTGGAAGAATTAACATCATCAAAATGTCCGTACTCCCCAAAGCAATATACAGATTCAATGCAATACCTATTAAAGTACCAATGGCATATTTCACAGACATAGCACAAACACTTTGAAAATTTATATTGAATCATAAATGACCCCAAATAGCTGCTGCTCTTTTGAGAAAAAAGAACAAAGTAGGAGGGATCACAATACCTGGTATCAAACTGTATTACAAGGCCACTGTAATCAAAACAGCCTGGTACTGGCATAAAAACAGGCACATAGACCAATGGAACAGAACAGAGAGCCCAGAAATCAACCCAACTCTCTACAGTCAATTAATATTTGACAAAGAAGGCAGCAACATAAAATGGAGTAAAAATAGCCTCTTCAGCAAATGGTGTTGGGAGAACTGGACAGCTACGTGCAAAAAAAATGAATGACAGACTTACACCATACACCAAAATAAATTCAAGGTGGATAAAGGACTTAAATGTAAGCTCTGACACCATTAATAAAGTCCTAGAGGAGAACATTGGCAAGAAAATCTCAGATATTCCAGGCAGCAACATTTTTACCATTATGTCCCCTAGAGCAAGGAATATAAATGAAAGAATAAACAAATGGGATCTCATCAAAATAAGAAGCTTCTGCATGGCTAAGGGAAACAGTATTAAATTAGCAAGACAACCAACTGTATGGGAAAACATATTTGCCAATGATACCTCAGACAAAGGTTTAATCTCCAAAATATACAAAGAACTTATACGACTCCACTCTAAGACACCCAACCCAATTAAAAAATGGGAAAAGGACTTGAACAAACAATTCTCCAAGGAGGACATACAAAACATTCAGAGACATATGAAGAGATGCTCAATATTGCTAGCTATCAGAGAGATGCAAATTAAAACCACAATGAGATACCACTTTACACCAGTCAGGATGGCTATCATAAACAAAGCAACAAACAACAAATGTTGGAGAGTTTGTGCGGAAAATGGGTCCTTAGTCCACTGTTGGTGGGATTGCAGACTGGTACAGCCATTATGGAAAACAGTATGGAATTTTCTCAGAAAAATAAAAATGGACCTGCCTTTTGACCCAGCAATTTCACTGCTGGGATTATATCCTAAGAATCCTAAAACATCAATATCAAAGAACCTATGCACCACAATGTTCATAGCAGCACAATTTACAATAGCCAAGAGTTGGAAGCAACCTAGGTGCCCAGCAGTAAATGAATGGATCAAAAATTGTGGTACATATACACAATGGAATTCTATGCTGCAGAGAGAAAGAAGGAGCTACTACCTTTTGCAACCACATGGATGGAACTGGAAAGCATTATGCTGAGTGAAATAGGCCAGGTGCTGAAAGACAAATACCATATGATCTCACCTTTAACAGGAAGCTACAAAACAAACAAGCAAGCAGAAAAAAAAAAAAAGACACTGAAATAGAGAACAAGGGGATAGTGACCAGAGGGGAGAAGGAAGGAAAGTTAAGGGGAAAAAGGGGGAGGGATTTGGAGGAACAAATAGGAAGGACACAAGGAATAGAACTAAGGGGGGTGGAAATGGGAGGGAGGTGGGGAGCAAGGGGCAGGGGAGGCTGGGATGGGTGAAATAGACAAAAAACTGTACTTGAAAAATAACTAAATAAAATTAATTAAAATATTTTTAAAAAAAGACAGTTCAATAGGCCTGTTCAATTTACAATTTACAATAGCCAAGAGTTTGAAGCAACCGAGGTGCCCGTCAGTAAATGAATGGATCAAAAATTGTGGTACATATACACAATGGAATTCTATGCTGCAGAAAGAAAGAAGGAGGTATTGTAAATTTAGGACAGTTCAATAGGTGTCTCAGTTGGTTGGAACATTGTTCCATACACCAAAATGTTGTGGTTTGGGTTCCTGGTCAGGGCATATACCTAGGTTGTGGGTTTGATACCTGGTCAAGGCACATCAAGTAGGCAACCAATTGATGTTTTTCTTTCACATTGATCTCTCTCTCTCTCCATCTTCCTCCGTCCCTTCCTCCCTCCCTCCCTCCTTTACTCTCTGTCTAAAATTTTAAAAATGTACCCTTAGGTGAGGATTTTTTTAAAGGCAGTAGGATAGAATATATTAACAAAAGACCCAAATGACATATTAGAAAACTAAATCTGTTTCTTGAGAATTAAGAAGTTCCTAGAAATACATACATACATACATACATACATACATACATACATACATACTGCAAAACTAAACCACATAACAATTGTTCCTTTTTTCTAATACAGTTCCTGAAAGAAGACAGGTTAGACTACTTGGGAATGTCAATTATGCTTTCTTCTACTACCATATTAAACCTTAAATAAATTTGTAACCCAATTTAAAAGGCTAGAAGAGATTAGAAAGGGAGTGCTTATAAATGTGAGATGTGTAGGATCCCTTTAACCAGGAAGTCTTTGACTGCCTTGGCTTATATTGGGCGCTACCCATATGTATAAACACTTAACTGTGTTGCTCAGAACACTGTGATATCATCCCTTACATATTCCTCATTATACTATGCAGTCCATGAGAGTAGGATTATGGCTTTATCTCAGAGTCTGGACAGTGCCTGGTATAGTCAGCCACCAATCAACATGTGTGCATGTCTATGCTATATATACTAACATTCTTTTTTAATATATTTTATTGATTATGCCTTTACAGTTGTTCTATTTCCCCCTTCATTCCCTCCACCCTGCACACCCCCTCCCCCACCATTCCCCCTTTACTTTATGACCACATGTCTCAAGTTCTTTAAATTCCATATTTCTCCTACTACTCTTGCCCTCCCTCTATCTGTTCTCTACCTACTGTCTATGCTACTTATTTTCTGTACCTTTCCCCCCTTCTCCTTCTCCCACTTTCCTGTTGCTAATCTTCCATGTGATCTTCATTTCTATGGTTCACTCCTGATCTAGCTGTCCTCTTAATTTGCTTTTGTTTTAGGTGTGGTTGTTAATAACTGTGAGTTTGCTGTCCTTTTACTCTTCATCTTTTTTATCTTCTTTTTCTTAGATAAGTCCCTTTAACATTTCATATAATAAGGGCTTGGTGATGATGAACTCCTTGAATTTGATCTTATCTGAGAAGCACTTTACCTGCCCTTCCATTCTAAATGAAAACTTTGCTGGATAGAGCAATCTTGGGTATAGATCCTTGCCTTTCATGACCTGGAATATTTCTTTCCAGCCCCTTCTTGCCTGTAAGGACTCTTTTGAGAAATCAGCTGATAGTCTGATGGGAACTCCTTTGTAGGTGACAGTCCCCTTATCTGTTGCTGCTTCTAGGATTCTCTCCTTCATTTTAATCTTGGCTAATATAATTATGATGTGCCTTGGTGTGTTCCTTCTTGGGTCCAACTTCTTTGGGACTCTCTGAGCTTCCTGGATTTCCTGGAAGTCTATTTCCTTTGCCAGATTGGGGAAATTTTCCTCCATTAGATTTTCAAATAAGTTTCCAATTCCTTCATCTTCCTCTTCTCCTTCTGGCACCCTTATGATTCAGATGTTGGAATGTTTAAAGATGTCCTGGAGGTTCCTTAGGTTCTCCTCATTATTTTTTTTTTGAAATTTTGTTTCTTCATTTTGTTCTGGTTGAATGTTTCTTTCCACCTTCTCCAAACCATTGATTTGAGTCAGGTTTTCTTCTGGTCACTGTTGGTTTCTTGTACTTTTTCCTTTATTTCACTTTTCATAGCATTCATTTTTTCCTCTAATTTGTGACTATATTCAACCAATTCTGTGAGCATCCTTATTGCCAGTGTTTTGATCTGTGCATCTGATAGGTTGGCTATCTCTTTGTCGCTTAGTTCCATTTTTTCTGGAGTTTTGATCTGTTCTTTCCTTTGTACCATTTTTTTGTATTGGTGTGCCTGTTATATAATAAGCAGCTGAGCCTTAGGTGTTCACCAGGGTGGGGCAATCCTCTTCGTTGCATTGTGATGCTGTATGTGGGGGAGGGATCTGAGCAGCAACAGTGTTGCTTGCTCTGCTCTCTTCCAGTTTTCAGTCACTTCCACCATTACTCACAATCATATTGGGCTCTTCTTGTGCTGATTCCCTGGTGTGTGAGTTTGTGTACATTCTAGTATCCTTTAGGTCCCTCCAACAATCTGTCCTTTGTTTCTCGTGCTGCTGGGAGTTTCTCCTGCTGCTGCCTCAATCCCCACAGGTGTTTTCAGTCAGAGGCTTTGAGGTTTTATTTCCCCGCGTTGGAACCCTGAGTTATGTGGTCTATCTCACTCCCCAGTTGTTCCTCTCAGTTTATCTGCACCCGAATGTGGCACTGTCCAGTCTGTAAGACACCACCTTGCCTGCCCTGGTCCTCCAGCCTCTGCCTTGCTGAGAGTCTTCTCTTCCTAGCTGCATGTCTCTGTGCCTCCTACCAGTCTGGATGAATGTTTCTTCCTTAACTCCTTGGTTATCAGACTTAGATACAGTTCAGTTTTCTGGCAGTTCTGTTTTTTTTGTTTTTGTTTTTAAATTTGTGGTTGTATTTCTTTTGGTTGTGTGAGGAGGCACAGTGTGTCTACCTATGCCTCCATTTTGATGGAAATGAATCTTATATAGTAATTTTAAATTTTGCTTTTATTCTTAGACAACTATGTGGTGAACGCTGGGGTCAGGAGGCTTAAGAGGACTAAATGGTAATGGAAAAATGTATAATAAAGATTATATATTAAAAAAGAAATCCATGCTCAGAGTTTAAAAAATCAAATGAAACAAATGATTATTATAATGAAAAATAACCTTGCAGCTTTCCACACCTAGTCCAGGTATACAGAGGCAACAGACTTTGGCATTTACATACATAATTTTAAATGGCATGCTTATTGTTATTCCTTGCTTTATCAATTTTTAAGTAATTTTGTCCAAAATTTGAGTAATAAAAATGGGAGGCATGCAAATGAAAACATGAAATAATATCTAAACTAATATATACTACATTAGAGTTCTGCATAGGTTGTCTTGGGTCTATAAAGAATAGGTAGAAATATTAGGTCTTCCAAATTGCTTTCAAGAATAACTATACTGTTTAAGCTTCCATTAGTAATGAGCAAATTAATGCTCACTCATCTTTCTGCATGTTTGGCAACACTGGGTAGAATTTGTCATTCAAATTTGTGCTAACCAGATGACATAAAGTGGCATCTCATTGGATTTTTCATTTGCATCTTCCTGACTACCTCTGATTTTGAGCATTTTAAACTACATGAACTATTCTGGCTTCTCCTACTGAGAAACTGTCTTTTCAGGTTTTTTACTCACTTTTACATTGATTTCTTCTGAGTATATATTCTTATATTGATTCCTTGTTTGTTTTAGATGTTTCCTTAGTCTGTCTGTGAAATTTATCTATGGTTTCCCTTACTGAAAAATTCTCATTTAATTTAGCCTAGTTCACCAGTTTTATGCTTTGTTATTCATACTTTTAAAGTGTTATTTCAGAATTATGTTTTTTTCAAAAAGTCACCTATTTTTAATTAGCTTAGGAAAAATAACTTTCACTTTAAAAACTCTTTGATCTGATGGGAATTAAATTTGTATAAGGAGCTAGATTTATTTGTTGTCATATGCTGAGACTATTTTTCCTACATACAGAGTCTAAATGCTAACTAACATTTTCTTTTACTTAGTGACGTTATCCTTATTATACATAAATTTCTCCTTTAATGTCAGTTTATTTCTGAACTGCACTGTGTCTGCACCTGCCTTCTAGTATTTGGCAGAGTTTATTTCTTTTTTCTGCCATATAGTTTTTGAATTAAAAAAATATATTTTACTTATTTATTTTTAGAGATAGGGGAAGGGAAGGAGAAAGAGTGAGAGAGAAACATCAATGTGTGGTTGCCTCTCCTGTGTCCCCTACTGGGGACTTGGCCTGTAACCCAGGCATGTGCCCTGACTGGGAATGGAACCAGCAACCCTTTGCTCCACAGGTCCGTGTTCAATCCACTGAGCTACACCAGCCAGGGCTGTTTTTGAATTTTACTTTGATAGTAATAGACCTTTTATACCATGTACTTTTAAAATTAATTTGTAGATTATATTTTAAACATATGGAATTTATAAATTGATTTAGGGAAAAATATATTATAAATATGGAAAAAGAAAATAAGACATGTTGAATTAGGAAATAATGTAGACTGCTGCATTTTAATAAGATATCTGTTTCTTTGGTGTCACATAACAACAGGATATAATTATGAACAGAGTTTAACATAAGTAAAATCAAGAATAGAGCCTGTTCCTATGCAAAATTTTATTTGTTAAATGTAGTAATTAAGTATGAATATATTGATGTGATTTCTGAAAACATCCAAAAAGTCTTTCTAAATCATGTTTTATAAAAAAGAGATACTAACAACGGAGGTCATAGATAAAGAATGCTAGAATGCAAAATAGTTTGAATTACCTTAAATTCTGTGAGTTTAAGTTACCTTAATACTTATGGTAAAACAATGGTTTAAAGTTATGCTTTGTGGGCTACCCCAAGGTATCTGGGGAAGTAATAGTGATGAGACTGAGTGTTGGGGTTTCAGATTCAACCAGAATGCTTTATTTGTATCTGTTTAAATAGGTAACCCATCACTAATATTTTATTGAAAAACAGGATTTTTAGTCTAAAGTGTTTAGAAACTATTTAAATAAAATTAGTGAAATGTCCAAATGCTAAACAAAGATGGCCTAGAATGTCATTGATCTCTTTAATGACTGTGGCAGACATTTTTAATTAAACACAGTATTTCTTCCTGCTGCAGATTCAGAGTTAGCCTCCATACTGCTTTCCATGTGGTCACTAATAATCAATGAATGTTGGTGTGTGAGTCAAAACCCATTTACTAGCTATACACTACTAACTCCTATAGTTTTATTGGAACATTAAAACACTTATTTTAGCTTAAGAAAAGTATGCACTAAATCTTTCAGGTTGAAGAAGAAATATGCTGGAAAAGAAAATGGTTAAACAGCAAACAGATCTGGAAAATACAAATTCAAATAAGTATTAAGGTAATAATGCTTACATTGTAAGGAAAACATGCTTACTACTAATTTGTTAATTATGTACAAGCCTACAAAACTTATGAAGTATGTATTAAAGAGGCAATTGAAATCATCCATGTTTTATGAGAAACTTGAGACATAAATAATGAGATATTTTATTACATGCATTTTAAATCTGTATTAAAATTTGGGGGATGAGATTGGTTAATAAGATCATATAGGTTTCAAGTGTACATGTCTATGATTCATGATCTATATATTGCACTGTGTGCCAATCACCAAAAGTCAAATATCATCTTCAGTCATCATGTATTTAAACTTTAATCACCTAAAGTTTAAACCTTAAAAATAAGTGTAAGAGTAGGAAATAAAATCTTCACCCCTTAGAAATGCAATACATGCTGTCTCTGTGGTCCTTGATTTGCACCAGAGAATGTATTTAAGTTTCTCCAAATTAAAATGTAGAAAAGCATTTCATACATGCCTGAAGATTCACAAAGCAATGAATGCATTAACAATTATCTTATTTAAGGTTGAATATTTTTATGTTCTATAAAGTCATTGAAATATTTATGATATAAATTAAAAGTTAATTTTCTAAGCAGTAACAATTATTTGTCTCTATTAGCAGGGCTACTCTAATGTGATGCTGGGATTGGATTTATCTATGACTCCATATCAAGGTTGAACTGAAAGGCTTGTGGAAGATCTGGAAAAAAATAGGTAAATGGCCTTTTGTTGATAATTCTCTTTTGTTCAGAATACCGATTTCTGTTTTCTTAATGTCCTTTTTACAAACCCAAAAGTCTAAAAAGTTATCAGTGAACTGGAGAGACATGTCAAGTATGGCTATAGGAATATTTACCACTGTCTCTTCTCTGGCTTCCCATTTCACTCCTTGTTGTGCTTTATCTTTGAATTAAACTTGCTCTCACTCTTTTTTTGAAAATAAATATAAGTTTACACAGAATGTGAATTTGGTTTTGAAATGTTGAAACTGTTAGGCAAGAAAAGTGCTTGGGTTATTTTCTGTTTCCATTATGCTGGTCTTTTATTCTGATGCATTTAATACTATTTTATTAAGATTAAATTCATATAGAGATTTGAGGACATCTAAAAATGTCAGAAAAGAGTAAAATTGTAAACTTTTTCTTGAAAGTTTGATATTTATGAACTTCCTGTGATCCAGCAAGCCAGCTTTTTGAAAGCATTTGTTTTCTTTTTATAATTAAATTTCTTGTGGTGACAGTGGTTAATAAGATTATATAGGTTTCAAGTGTACAATTCTATGATGCATGATTTGTATCTTGTATTGTGTGCCTGCCAACAAAAGTCAAATCTTCTGTCATGATATATTTGACCTCCTTTATCATTTACTACTTACTCCCTTCACCTGGCCCTTTCATCTAGTAACTATCATACTATATCTGTATCTTTGAATTTTTGTGGTTTTTTTGTTTGTTTTTTTTTAATGTTTTACTTCTTTAAATCTAATGGTAGTTTTTCTTGGTAACTATATCAACATAGAGAACTTTAAATCCATCATTTGGTCCAAAGCAAGGACCATTAAGACAGCATGCATCATTAAGATATGGTATAAATCAAGCAGTATGCCGTAAGTAGCTAAGTCTGTAATAGTATAATTACAAAAAGGAAAAAAAGAAATGTTGTAGAAGAGTTTATATCATTTCTTCCCCTAGACTTTACCCCTCAAAACAAAGAAACCATGGTGCCTTACATCTTCAGAATTTTCTTTACTTGCCCACCCCATCCCACTTCACCCCACCCCAAAATTCTTTATCAGGTGTGTCCACCATCAGTGTAAGACAGGTCTCAGGATTCTCACTGTTCTGCTCATATTGTTCTACTCTTTTTTAAAGGCTCCATGTTTTCCCTGAAAGATGTTTGCCAATAATCTTGTCAATTATACAGTCAAATATTTCTAAGGTAGTTCACCTAGTATTTTGCCCATGTGCTTTTCCTTATTTTGTACTAACTTTACTATTTTGCCAGATATGCAAAACAAATGATCCCATATTTATTTAGCATTTAAGAATTTTCAAGCACTTTGGCATCTTTTTACTTCATTTTATTCTTTCACTCAAATTCATTAATTTTATTTTGATATTGCTTCTGATATAAATGAGGCTGGCATTATTATCCTTTGTTTAGTATGTGGAGAGATTAAAAGATACAGAACTTAAATGACTTGAAAAAAGTATAGCTTCTTGTGTTTTTATAGCTAATAATAAAAAAACTAAGTATTATTAGAACCCATGTCCACTAAATCTCAAATCAAATTCTTATGTTATGTAGGTAATTCATGATTACTATAGACAACCATTAAGTGATATAGTCCATCTTTGTAAAGCCTTTTAATATTTAAATTTTTATTTTTGGAGTAAGAAAACATTTGTTTTAATAATAGTGGGGAGATTTTATATTTATTAGATAGAGCTACCTGTCAGTGAACATTATGGAACTGTGAAAGAAAGAATATTAAAAAAATAAATAATTTTTAGAAAATACAGACTCTTCTCAGAAGGGAACATAATTGTGTTTGAAGTTATCAAAACTGCTTCTGGGACTTATTAATTAGACTTTTTATTAGTCAGATGTGTATAGTAGCAGTTTTTTTAAAATATTTTTAAATGAAGACCAACTGTATATTGGTGTAAATAATGCATATGCATAATGCCAATAGTTTATCATAATAGAAAATCACTTTCTGAAAAAGTGTTTTCTTTTCCATAGAATCATGAACCCTAGAACTGGGGGTATTATGATAAGAGATGAATAAAATCATGTTGAGAAGCAAAAATTTGGGAGTTAGGTAGATATGAGTTTGCATTCCTGCAGCAAGTTGCTAGTTTTTTTAAATTGACCTTGGTTAATGACCTTAAATCTTTGCACCTCAGATTCCTAACAGTACAATGATGGAGAGATATAATTGCTTTTGGATTATTTTAAGAATTTAGCACTAAATACATAGTTAGTTTCAAGAAATATTACTTGTTTTCTTTCCTTTCCATTCTTCTGTTTCCTTTCCCTAAAATCCCTGAAGGGACTACTTGGTGTAATCTTCCTATTTTCAAACAATTTGTTTAGTATTATCCCCATTTTCCTTCTAAGAGCAGAAAAATAACCTGTCCTAGGTTATACTTCTAAAATGTGAGCTAAAATATTGTAGTTCACAAATAGGTAGTTCATAAACTTGCAATTGAGACTATTTATGTGTGTGAGTAAATGGGTAGTTGGGTGAGTGTATGTATGTATGTGTGTGTTTTACTTCAAGATATTTACTATTATTGTCAGTTTCCACTGTAAATGTATCGTATCCAAATAAAATATCCATTTTAGTTATTTCAATGGAGTAGAAATAAAATTCATTCACATACTTATAGAAAATCACTCTTTCATAAATAAGTATTAAAATAGATATCATACATAAAATATTTACTCTGATTTTCAAATTGCTATAAAGTGATTGGACTATACAGGAAGCTGGTTTGGCTGAGGTGGGTAGGGTCATCCATTCAGATACATAGTATGCTGACACTGTTGGGGGGAAAAAAGGAGTAAACAATACTGGAAATAGAGAGGCTGTGGCATGTAGCTGTTGAGAATGCAAGATTGAAAATCAGATTGCCTACAATTGAGTTATGGTTCCAAAACAAATATACCATTTGTGAAACTTTGGACAAATGATATCAACTCTCTAACCCTTCATCTCTTAATCTAGACAATAGATATAATCATAATACTATAAAAAGTTGATTGGTTACCGCATTGGATGGAACTGGAGAGCATTATACTAAGTGAAGTAAGCCAGGTGGAGAAAGATGACCGAATACCATGTGATCTCACCTATAAGTGGGACCTAATCAACAAAACATAGAAGTGAGCAAAATATAACCAGAGACACTGAAATAAAGAACAATGGACTATAACCAGAGGGAGGTGGTAGGGGATAATGGGTGGGAAGGGGGAAGGGTTTTCAGGAACAATTATAAAGGGCACATAGACAAAACCAATTCGGGTGGGATCAGGAGTGGGAGGTGGAGATTGCTGGGCTCTGGGGGAGTAGTGGGAGGAAAATGGAGACAACTGTACTTGAACAACAATTAAAAGAAATGAGTTGATGTGATGATGATGAACTCCTTATGTTTTTTTCTTGTCTTGGAATAAATTTATTGATTTGGATATTTTTCAATTTTTTCCACATTTTTATTGTTATTCAAGTACAGTTGTTTCCATTCCTCCCACCACTCCCCGCTACCCCAGCCAACCTTACTTACCACCCTTGCATCACCAAATCATTATTGTATGAAATGTTAAAGAAACTTATTTAAGAAAAAGGTCAAAACTATGATTAATAAAATGGCAATAAATACATATCTATCAACAATTGAATCTAAAAAACAGACTAAGCCAACAAGAAGAACAGAGACAGAATCATGGATAAAGACAGCATTTGGATGGTTGCCAGATGGGTGGGAATAGATGAAGAGGTGAGGGGGTTAAAAAGTACAAATAGGTAGTTACAGAATAGCCATAGGGATGTAAAGTGAAGAATAGGAAATTGAGTAGCCAAAGAACTTACATGCATGATGCATGGGCGTGAACAATGATGAGGGGATTGACTGAGGAAGTGGTGCTTGCTGGGTGGAAGGGGCAAAGGGGAAAATTAGGAGAACTGTAATAGCATAATAAATAAAATATAATTAAAAATAAAAATAAAGTTATTGGTGAAAATGAAAAACAAGAGTTGATTTGAAGACTAAATGTGAATGCATATAGGGGAATAATAGTAAGCATTAAAAACTAAATTGTTGTTTTGTTCTCTATCATATTAGGGTCGAAGATTGGTAGTACTATCCAGGCCACATGGTAAATGCCATGTATAGCATTCTATTTTGGAGTAAAAAATGATAAAAACAAATTAATCCTATAAATGTGCTAGTTCTCTGTGGTTTGATTAGGGTGTGTATTTTCTTTTTTAATTAAAAAAATTTTTATTGTTGTTAAAGTACAGTTTACTGTCTTTTACTCTCATCCCAGCTGACCACCCCAGCTCTCCCCAGCTCCCTCCTATTTCCACCTCCCTCTAGTTTTTGTCCATGTGTCTTTTATATTTGTTCCTGTAGACCCTTCCCCGTTTCCCATGAATTTTCCTCCCCTCTCCCCTCTGGTCACTGTCAGCCTGTTCTATATGTCAATGTCTTTGTTTATATTTTGCTTGTTTGTTTTATTGTTTAGGTTCTGGTTAAAGGTGAGTTATACGGTATTTGTCTTTCACCACCTGGCTTATTCTGCTTAGTATAATGCTTTCCAGTTCCACCCATGATGTCACAAAGGGTACGAGCTCCTTCTTTCTTTCTGCTGCACAGAATTCCACTGTGTAAATGCACCATAGTTTTCTGATCCATTCATTTACTGATAGGCACCTGGGTTGCTTCCAACACTTGGCTATTGTAAACTGTGCTGCTATGAACATTGGGGTGCATAGGTTCTTCTAGATTGGTGTTTCAGTGTTCTTAGGATATACTAGCAGTGGAATTGCTGGGTCAAAAGGCAGATTCACTTTTAGTTTTCTGAGAAAATTCCATACGGTTTTCCAAAATGGTTGTACCAGTCTGCAATACCACCAACAATGCAGTAGTGTTCCCTTTTCTCCATAACCTCTCCAATACTTGTTGTTTGTTGCTTTGTTTATGAGGGTCATTCTGACTGGTATGAAGTGGTATCTCATTGTGGTTTTAATTTGCATCTCTCTGATAGCTAGCAACACTGAGCATCTTCTCATGGATCTCTGGATCCTCTGTATATCCTACTTGGAGAAGTGTCTATTAAAGTCCTTTGCCCATTGTTTAATTGGGTTCCTTGTCTTCTTAGAGTGGAATCATGTAAATTCTTTATATATTTCGGAGATTAAACCCTAGTCTGAGTTATCTTTGGCAAATATGTTTTCCCATACAGTTGATTCTCTTTTTATTTTAATACTGTTGTCCTTAGCCATGCAGAAGCTTTTTATTTCAATGAGATCCCAATTGTTTATTTTTTCCTTTATGTCCCTTGCTCTAGGGGACATATCAGTAAAAATGTTGCTGCATGAAATATTTGAGATTTTCCTGCCTATGTTTTCCTCTAATACTTTAATGGTGTCACGGCTTATATTTAAGTATTTTATCTACCTTGAATTTATTTTGGTGTATGGTGTAAGTTGGTGCTTGAGTTTCAATTTTTTGGACATAGATGTCCAGTTCTCCCAACACCATTTGTTGAAGAGGCTCTGAGACTCCATTTTGTGTTTCTGCCCCCTTTGTCAAATATTAATTGACCATAGAAACTTGGGGTTATGTCTGAGCTCTCTGTTCTGTTCCATAGGTCTATGTGCCTTTTTTAGGCCAGGACCAGGCTGTTTTGATTACAGTGGCCTTGTAATACAGTTTGCTATCAGGTATTGTGTTCCCTCCTACTTTTCTCTTCTTTCTCAAGATTGCAGCAGGTATTTGGGATCATTTATGGTTCCATATACATTTTTGAAGTTTTTGTTTTATGTCTGTAAAATATGCCATTTGTACTTTAATAGGTATTGCATTAAATCTGTACATTGCGTTGGGTAGTATGGACATTTTGATGATGTTATTTCTTCTTATCCATGAACACAGTACATGTTTCCATTTGTCTGTGTCTTTCTTGATTTCTTTCTTCAGCATTGTGTAGTTTTCTGCACATAGGTCTATTACCTCCTTTGTTAGGTTAATTCCTAGGTATTTTATTTTTCTTTTGCTATATTAAATGGGATTTTTTCCTTGATTTCTGCTTCTGCTGCTTCATTTTTGGTATATAAAAATGCCTTTGATTTCTGGATATTGACTTTGTATCCTGATGTTTTGACAAATTCATTTATTAGGTTAAGCAGATTTTTGGTCGAGTCTATAGGACTTTTTATGTACACTGTCATGTCATCTCCAAACGACGACAATTTTGTTTCCTCCTTACCAATTTGGATGCCTTTTATTTCCTTTTCTAGTCTGATTGCTGTGGCTAAAACTTTCAATACTATATTGCATAGAAGTGGTGAAAGTGGACATCCTTGTCTTGTTCCTGATCTTAGTGGAAAAGCTTTTAGTTTTTTGCCCATTGAGTATGATGTTGTCTGTAGGTCTCTCATATATGGCCTTTATTATATTGAGGAATGGTAGCTCTAATCTCACTTTGCTAAGTGTTTTTATTATGAATGGGTGCTGTACCTTATCAAATGCTTTTTCCACATCTGTTGATATGATCATGTGATTTTTGTCTTTGCTTTTGTTTATGTGATGTGTCACATTTATTGATTCGTGAATATTGAATCATCCTTGCATCCCTGGGATGAATCCTACTTGATCATGGTGTATGTTCTTTTTAATATATTGTTGGATGTGGTTTGCCCATATTTTGTTGAGAATTTTAGCATCTATGTTCATCAGCAATATTGGCCTAGAGTTTTCTTCCTTTGTTATCTCTTTATATGGTTTTGGGATTAGGATGATGCTGGTTTCATAAAAAAAGTTTTGGACTCTTTCATCATTTTGGATTTTTTGGAATGGTCTGTGAAAGATAGGGGTTAGCTCTTCCTTAAATGCTTTGTAGCATTCTCCTGTGAAACCATCTGGTCCAGGGCTTTTGTGCTTTGGGGAATTTTTGATTACTGGTTCAATTTCATGTGCTGTTATTTGTCTGTTCAGGCTTTCTGCTTTTTCTTCATTGAGTTTTGGAAGATTATATTTTTCTAGAAATTTGTCCATTTCACCTAGGTTTCCAAATTTCTTAGCATACAGTTCTTCATATTAATTTCTTCCAATTCTTTGTATTTCTGTGGTGTCAGTTGTGATCCCTCTTTTATTTCTGGTTGTTTTTATTTGCATCCTCTCTCTATTTTTCTTGATGAGCCTGCTTAGTAGCTTGTTGATTTTGTTTATTTTTTCAAAGAACCAGCTCCCGGATTTATTGGTCCTTAGAATTATGCTTTTCTTCTCTATGTCATTTAATTCTGCTCTGATCTTGCTTATTTTCTTCTTTCTACTTGCTCTGTGCTGTCTTTGTTGTTGTTCCTCGAGTTCTTGTAGGCGTATGGTTAGGTTGTTTGTTTGAAATGTTTCTACGTTTTTTAAGTAGGCCTGTATTGCTGTGAACTTCCATCTCAGGACTGTCTTAGCTGTCTCTCATAAGGTTTTGTTTGTGGTGAGTTCATTTTCATTGGTTTCCAGAAACTTTTTTATTTCTTTCCGAATTTCATTCTTGACCCATTCATTGTTTAATAGCATGCTATTCAATCTCCATGATCTTGAGTGCTTTTGGTACTTTTCCTTGGTGTTGGTTTCTAGTTTAGTCCCTTGTGGTAAACTAGGGAGTGGTTGGGGTAAATGCTTCATATAATTTTAATTTTCTTGAATTTGTTGAGGCTTGTTTTGTGTTCTTCCCTGTGGTCTATCTTTGAAAATGTTCCATCTGCATTTGAAAAAAATGTGTATTTAGCTTCTTTGGGGTGAAGGGATCTACATATATCAGTTAAGTTCATTTCATCTAGGGCATTGTTCAATGCCAAAATATCTTTGTTGAAATTTTGTTTGGAAGATCTCTTTAGTTTTGAAAGTGTGGTCTTAAAATCCCCTACTATAATTGCATTGCTGCCAATATATTTCTTGAAGTCCTCCACGATATTCTTTATGTATTTGGGTGCTTCTACATTGGATGCATTATATATTTACAATGCTTATGTCTTCTTGGTGGATTCACCCTAGACTATTATGTAATGACCTTCTGGGCCTCTCTTTATGGCCCTTTTTTTTTGAAGTCTATTTTGTCTGATATGAGTATTGCTATTATAACTTTTTTCCTGTTTGTTTGCTTGAAAAAATTTATTCTCAGCCCTTCACTTTCAGTCTGTGTAGGTCGTTTGTCCAGAGATGGGTCTCTAGTAGGCAGCACATGTGTGGGTCATGCTTTCTAATCCATTCAGTTATTCTATGTCTTTTAGTTGGAGCATGTAATTTGTTTATGTTTAAGGTTATTATTGATAGGTACTTATTCATTGACATTTTTGTATGTGTGTTCCTCTCTCTCTATCTCTTTTCCTTCCTTTCCTTGGAGCAGTCCCTTTAGCATCTCTCACAGAGCTGGTTTGTTGGTGGTGTATTCTTTTAGACTTGTTTTGTCTGGGAAGCTCTTTATTTGGCCTTCTTTCTTGATTGAGAGCCTTTGTGGGTAAAATGGGATTGGTTGCAGGCCTTTGGTTCTCATTACTTGGAATATTTCTTGCTATATTCTTCTGGCTTGGAACATTTCCATTGAGAAGTCAGCTGCTAACCTTATCGGGGCTCCCTTGTATGTTACTTCCTTTTTCTCCCTTGCTGCCTTTAAGAGTCTCTCTTTGTCTTTGTAATTTTCTATTTTAATTATAATATGTCTTGAAGTGTACCTCTTTGGGTTCCTTATGATTGAGACTCTCTGTGTTTCCTGGATTTGTATGACTTTTTCTCTCATCAAATTAGGGAAGTTTTCCATCATTACTTTTTCAAATAGGTTTTCTATCCCTTGCTTTTCTTCTTCTCCTTTTGGTATCTCTATTTTATTATTAAATTTTATATTGTCTTGCATTTCTCTTAATCCCTTCTTACTCTTTCTGAGTCTCTTTCCCTTTTCTTGCTCTTTCTGGGTGTTATTTTATCTACTTTGCCCTCTAGGTCTTTGATCTGACCCTCTGCTTCATCCATCCTGCTTTTATCTCTTCCACTGTGTTCTTCAGTTCATAGATTGTATTCTTCATATTCTCTTGGCTTTTGTTGACAGTTTTTATTTTCTTTTTCATGTTGAGATAGTTTGCAGTGAGTTCATTGTAGTTTCTGGTAATTCATTGTGTGCTCATTGAGCTTCCTGATAACTATTGCTTTGAACCCAATATCTGATAGTTGAGTTACCTCTATTTCATTAGCATTCTTCTGAGGCTTCCTTTTTTCCTTTCATTTGGAGATTTTTTCTTTGTCTTCCCATTGTTTGTGAGACTCTTCTTGTTAGTAGCCTCAGCTTCTTAAATCGGTCTATTCTGGCTGCCTGTGTTTATGGTGTGAAGTTCTGTGCTAGAATACATGTGAGATTCAGTGGTTCAGTCTCTTTTATCTCCTGAGCTTACTGGTCTTGGGCTGTTATTTAAGTTGGCTTTGTGTTTGTCTTTGGCTTCTGATTGTAGTTGGGTCTTTCTTTGGTGGGTTCTTCCCACCAGCTGGTTAACTGATGTTTACTCTGTCCACCATCTCTTGTATTTTTTTTTTTGTGCTGGTAATGGCAGGTTGTGTTGAAGGTGGCTCTTCCATGTGTACAATGTTTTGAGGATTCTCTCTTGCTCTTGTTCAGTGGTTGTATTGGGTAGTTTCTCCACTATTTAGTTATATTTCCAGATAGGTCCTGGATTGAGGTTTGTGTGGTTTCCACTGCTTCCTCACCTTCTGTTGTTATCTGTTGGTGGTTCCTTTGTTTTTGGGTTCCTCTCCCAGTGATCATCCTGGTGTTCAATGCTTCCACCTACTCTTTTTTTGTGATCAGTTGGAGGGGAAGGCAAAATGGTTTAAGACAGCAAGAGAGTATTCTGTGATATTTATAGTAGCAGTTGGTACAGAAGAGATAGGAGATCCTTTGGCTATGTGTAGTGTTAACTGTGATCGCCCACCCAACTAGCCACCTTTAAGAAAGGATGGAAGGAAGATAAGACTCTTGTTGGGAAGGGAAGGATTGTGAGTTAGATCTAGAAGGCAGCAAGGTTGTGGGAGGTCTGATTCTGAGGTAAGGTGATAGTAAAACATAGTAAATAGGTGTAGTGTGTGAGAGAATAGAGTTAACCATTGCAATAATAGTTTTGGAAACCACGAAGTGCACTAAGGTCTGGAAGGGGTGTTGTGTAGTATTTACAACTGTATGGAATAGCTATTACTTACAATAATATTAGAGCAACCATCATATGACAGAATCTATGTGATCTGGATAACAAGAATAGGGAGTATAGGACCTTGAGCAGTGTGCTAATGGAACACAAGTGAAGTAAAGGACAGTAAATTAGCAATATACTGTGAGAGAGAGAACAGGGGAAACCTGTTAAATGACACAATATAATCAGCCAAGCAAAGCAGACTATATAGGAAGAAGAGGAATACATAAATACTATTAAAAGATGTAATAATAATGAAAACATAATAATACAAGTATGCAATAACTTGCAGGTTCTCTGTCATGGCAAAGTGAAATTTGTCTCACTGTCTCAGCTGTTGTGATGCTTCTTCTTTGGGTGTAACTCTGGTCTTTTATACTTCCAGATGTTTTTTTTTTTTTTTTTTGTCTCACTTGTAGGTATTTAAAAAAAGCAGTAGAAGGAAGGAAAAAGAGATAAAATTGGAAAGAAAGGAAGAAGAACTAAAACAAAAAAGAAGGAAAGAGAGGAAAAAGGAATTGAAAGATAAAAATAAAAAAATAAAAATAATAATTAAAAAATAAAATAAAATTTTAAAGCTTCTTGATTTCAAAGTGGCCAAACCAGTTTTTCAGGTCTTGCTGGCTTCAGCAGGCTGAGAGAGGATTCATATGGCTTTTTTCTGGGAGCTAGCCTGGTGCCACTCCCCTTTGCCTTGGGTGTGGGATCCAGGTCTCCCTGAGCGTGCATTTCTGGGGTTGTGTCTTCCACACAACCTTCTGTGCAACCTCAGGATCCCTTCCTGGTTGTATGATGAGGAGGCCAGAGCAATTGTTACAGGAGAATTCCCCATACAGAATTCCCCAAATAGCAGACCACTGCTGCTCCATACAGTGGCCTGGCCTCTCCCACAGCCCAATTCTCCAGCCATACAAGTGACTGGTGACTATGGGGGTCAGGGCTGTTCACTGTTCAACTCTCAACTCTCCCCAACCAGCATCCACACACTCCATGGGTGCTCGCACCCCCTGTGTGTTTGCCACTTAGTCCTTATTTCTCTCTCTGTGACTTCAAGCAACCAGGTATCCCCTGGTGCTGCTCAGACCTTGTCTGGCCAGGGAGGGAGCAGTTTCCCCAGCTCTCTCCCAAGGACTTTGTGGCAGACCAGGCGCACAGGCCCTGGGGCTGCAGCTGCCCTGGTCCCTGTGCCTTCCCCTGGGACCTTATTGTCCTGAAGCACTCTCCTTACCTTCTGGTTTTTTGGTGTCCACTGCAATTTTTGTTTTTTTTATTTTCACATATGCTGAGGTACTATTGGCTGTTTGCTCTTTTACTCTGCTAAGTTTTTCTCTCGTGTGTAGGGGAAAGTGGAATCTGTTCCCTTTTATCCCAACACCATCTTCCTCTCCAATCCAGGATGTGTATTAGTTTTCTACTTCTGTGTAACATATTTCATATTTAAAAGCTTAAAACAAGATAGAGTTATTATCTCACAGTTCCCACAAATCAGGAGAAAAGGCGTGGCTTCACTCAGGGTCTTAGAAGGTTGCAATCAAAATACTGACAAAGCTGCATTTTCATTTGGAATTCAAGGTCCTCTTCCAAATTCTTAGGTTCGGGTAGAATTTAGTACATTGCAGTTGTAAGACTGCAGTCCTCAGCTCCTAAAAGCCATCCACATTTTTCATCCGTTGGCCTTTCTTCATGTGCAGTCCACATCATAGCAGCTTCTCTCTTTATAGCCAGCCAGAGAATCTCTACTGTATGCTAACAAGAGAGAGCCACGTGTGTCTGAGGTCTGCCTGGAAAAAGTCCAGCCATTTGTAATATAATGAGAATAAATTGTACAACATTGATGTAACCTGGCAGCCAAGGAGAGTAGATTGGAATGTGCATGTATGAACAATGATGACTTCACTGTACTTGTCAGTGGATGTAGTAGACACATTGAGTGGACATGTGTACTGTGTGGCCATGACACTCAAAATGACTGAGTTAGTAGAGCAATGAATCTGTATCAAATTTTGCATTAGGTTTGAACATTCCTTCACAGACCTGTTTAGATGATACAGAAGGCCACAGCTAAGAGCTACTGGTGATTGGCAACTTTATCATAACAATTCACCCACTCATGCATCACAACTGGTGCAGAATTTTAGGGGGAAACATGAGATCACCCAGGTGACCCAGCTGCACTACAGCTCAGATTTGGTGCCCTGTGATTTCTGGCTTCTCCCAAAACTAAAAAGGCCTTTGATAGGGAAGAGATTTCAAAATATCAGTGAGATTCAGGAAAATACAATGGGATAGCTGATGGCAATTAGGAGAACTGTGTGAAGTCCCAAGGTGCCTACTTTGGAGGGGACTGAAGCATCATTATCCTATGTATAATATTTCTTGTATCTGGATCTTCTTCAACAAATGTCTTTATTTTTCATATTACATGGCTGGATACTCTCTGGACAGACCTTGTACGTATGTATATGTACATATAAAATATTTATATCAGTGTTAACATAATCATTGAAGTGACATCCCTTAACTTTTGCCATATTCTATTGCTTAGAAACAAGTCACAGTCCTGACCACAGAAAGGGGAAGTAATTTTATAGGGTGTAATAATTGGGGTTACCCTAGAGTCTGTCTGCCATAGCATTTTAAATTTCTTGATTTAAGGGAGGGAGGTAAGGATGGCTGGGGTGGAAGGGAGAGCAGGGGCTAAATGCAGACAACTGTAATTGAACAACAATAAAATAATAAAAGAAAAAGAAAATTCATGTTACTATTGTTTTAGAATTTTACAATTAGTTAATATTTAATAAAAAGGAATGTTTTGTCACAACTGTAAAATATTCTCAGTTATGCTAATAGTATAACTCCCAATAGACCATTTCTCTCTGCCTGATATATATCCATTGTTTCAAAGTGGCTCACCACCAGACTAAGCATGGCCTAATGTAATATTTAATACCCTTCAGAATCTGAAACTACATAAATATCCAAACTTTTCTTCCCATTATTCTGATATGTATATCTTTAACTACATGCCTCATACTTGACTACATCTTTGTCAATGCACATCCTATTGCCTTTTCCATATCTTTAAAGTGCGTTTGCATTTTTACAACTTCCATTACATTTTTCCTGTCTCTTTCTTCTTTAGCCAACATAGGACTTTTAATGCATAGTCTCATATCTGTATATATATCCTTTCATGTAAGAGTATCTTATATTCCTTAAAGTACTGAATATATAGTCTGTGAGTAAATATAATAGGAGAGCCATGTATCTTATACTCCTTAGGATACTCTTTTATGAAAAGATATTTAGATACAAATATGAGACTGAGGGTGGGAGGTGGGGGTAGGTGTGGCAGGGGAAAGTGATGGTGGGAAAATGGAGACAACTGTACTTGAGCAACAATTATAAAATGCAAAAAAATAAAAAGATGATAGCCATGAGTGGAGGCCAAAGATCAGGAACAGGTCAGTTATATTTAGTGAGTTGTTCACAATTACATCGACCTGCACATCCCTATCTTCAACATCCTATAGCAAGGCTGTCCAGCCTTTTGGCACCTCTGAGCCAGACTAAAAGAAGAGTTGTCTTGGACCACACATTAAATACATTGCAATATGTAATCACAAAAAGTTTCATAATGTTTAAGTAAATGTACAGTTTTGTGTTGTGTCCCATTCATAGCCATTCTGACCACATGTAGCCCATGGGCTGTTAGCAAAGAAATTTCAGTCTGAAATCCTGAGTCATTTGCAGCCATTTTTTAATGCCAAATGTATTGTTGTAAAATTACATTCCCCAAACAGTGCAAGTGTTTGCATAGTGACTTTGCATAAAGTCTATGCAAAAGTGACTGCATATACTTTAAGGCACGTGACTTCATGAGGAGAAACACCCCTTCTGCCAAAACTCGTACATGAAAGTATCAGTCAAGTTCTAGAAATGAAGCTAGCCTGGGTGTCTTCCATGCAACTAATCACTCTTAAAGCTTTGAAACTCACTCTGCCAGTCCCACCATGCACATTAGAAAAGAAAAACAAAACCTTAACAATGTCTGAAATCTAGATCATTGTGCTGTAAAGCATTGTACTACATGGGAAATTTGTTCATTATCCCCCCAATGTGCTGAAAATCAGAAGCCATTCCAGAAGGTTCATTCTGGCCCTACTAACTCTGTAACCTCCCTTCAGCAATTTTTGGTTTCAGAAAATATTCTTCACTGTGTATATTATTGTTCTGTGTAGCAGAAAAAAACATTGATTGACAACAATCCTGACCCTCACCAAAAAAAGAGAAATATTTACTAACTATAAAAATACTTGTTCATTTAGAACCGTGGTCAATTTGAGAGTCATATTCAGTTTTAGAATCATACTTCTAAGGATGCTCTTCATAGATTATACACTTGTGTATTGATTTGGTAATCTGAAGTGCTCCTGAAATAGCCCTTAAATTACCTTTAAGAATTCATTACTATTTACACATTTAAAGCTGATTGCATGTGCGAAAAATGTGACTAATGAAGTCCAGAGGGTGGATTGTGGTAGGCAGCCTTTAAGGGTCCTTAATGATCCCTGACTTCTGGCTTTTATACCATTGTTTTTCCCCTCTTATATTTACCAGGGTTGGTCTATGTAGTCTATAGAATGTGGGGCAAGTGATGGTATGTTGCCTTTCAGATCAGGTTATAGAAATCATTAAGACATCTGTCTTGGTGTTCTTTCTCTTGCATTTTCTCCCTCCCCCATCTTTTTCTCCTTCTCGCCTTCCTTCTCTGTCTTATGACTTGCTCTGGAGGAGGATATCTGCCATGGAGAGGTCTAAGTCAAGAGGAACTGAGTCAGCTGACCTACAGGGCAAGAACTGTATCTTCCTGAGAAACTCTAAGCTTACACTCTATCCAGCTGAACCACCTCTGTGACTGTGTGAGATAATAAATATTTTTGTTCTAAGCTACTACTAAGTTTAAATATAATTTTATTCATAGCAATAGAAAATTAATACAGTATGTAATATTTTGCCTCTGAAACTATTTCCACAAATTTCATCACTGTCCTTGGCTTTTTGCAGGAAATACAAAGATTAATAGTGTACTGAGTATATGGTCTGTAAGTAAATGTAATGGATAGGCATGTATATTTATAACATAATAAGCCAAGTGAGAAGAAAATGTGAAATGTTTAGATTTCAACTGGAATACTAATTTTATAATATATAGAGGCCACTTTTAATCTCTCGTCCATTGATCACATCAAAGTTGGAGAGTCAAGCTTACTTGTGAGTCAGTAGATCCGGATGCTGGTTAGCTACTGGTTCTTTTATAGGAGAGCTGCTTGAAATAGTTAAAAACACTCTTGGGAGACTTCCGCCAAGATGGAAGCATAGGTGGAGACGCTGTGCTTCCTCACACAACCCAGTTTAGAGACAACTAAATAATAGCAACGAAAAGCATAACCAGAACACAGAAAATTGAACTTTTTGGAAGTCTGATAACAACAAATTCTTCAGCCTGACTGGTAAGAGGGGTGAAAGCAGCAGCTGGTGGAGCGGGGTTGCACAGAAAAACTCGGTCAGATGGACTCAGGTGTGCGGAATCCAGGCACAGGGTTGGACCTGGTGGCAACTCAGCAAGCAATCGTGGGGAAACAGTGAGGGAGCAGGGCTGCGGGTTGAGTGTGGTTGCATATTCCTGTGTGGATAGACAAGAGAGGGAGTGGGCGATTGGATGAGACCCAGCAGCCCGAGACGCTAGCGGAGGTGGAGGGCACAACCATTTCCCTGCTCTAATCCCACCTCCACATACAGAGTCACAACCCAGTGGCCTGGGAGTCCAAGGTTCCAGTCCTCATACTTAATGGGCGCAAACAGACCAAAAATGGCTCAAGAAGATCTCAAAGCCCCAGAGCCTATAAATCTAAGTGATGAAGAAATAGCAAAACTCTCAGACGCACAGTTTAAAACACTGGTAATCAGGATCCTCACAGAACTGGTTGATTATAGCCACAAATTAGACAAACATATGAAGGTGAAACTAGTTGAAATGAATAGAATTGCACAGGAAACCAATAGCGATGAAAAGGAAACTGGGACTCAAATCAATGGAGTAGACCAGAAGAAAGCAAATAATGGCCAAACAGAAAAGAGTGAAGAAGCAAGAATTCAAAAAAATGAGGAGAGTCTTAGAACCTCCAGGACATCTTTAAATGCTCCAACATCCAAATTATAGGGGTACCAGAAGGGGGAAAGGAACAGCCACCAGTGGAAAACTTATTTGAACGAATAATAAAGGAGAATTTCCCCAATCTGGCAAAGGAAATAGACTTCCAGGAAATCCAGGAAGCTCAGAGAGTCCCAAAGAAGTTGGACCCAAGAAGGAACACACCAAGGCACATCATAATTACATTAGCCAAGATGAAAATGAAGGAGCGAATCCTGGAAGCAGCAAGAGCTAAGGGGACAGCCACCTACAAAGGAGTTCCCATTAGACTCTCAGCAGATTTCTCAAAAGAGACCTTACAGGCAAGAAGGGGCTGGAAAGAGGTATTCCAAGTCATGAAATCCAAAGACCTACAACCAAGATTGCTCTATCCAGCAAAACTTTCATTTAGAATGGAAGGACAGATAAAGTGCTTCTCAGATAAGATCAAATTTGAGTTCATCATCACCAAGCCCTTATTATATGAAATGTTAAAGGGACTTATCTAAGAAAAAGAAGTGAAAAAACATGAATAATGAAAGGACAACAAACTCACAGTTATTAACAACCACACCTAAAACAAAAGCAAACTAAAAGGACAGCTAGATCAGGAATGGAAACATAGAAATGAAGATCTCAAGGAGGGTTAGCAACAGAGGAGTGGGAGGAGGAGAAGGGGGGAAAAGGTACAGAAAATAAGTAGCATAGACAGTAGATAGAAAACAGATGAGGGGGCAAGAATAGTATGGGAAATATAGAATCTAAAGGACTTGAGACACATGGTCATAAACTAAAGGGGGGTAATGGTGGGGACGGGGGAGTAGGGTGGAGGGGAATGAAGGGGGTAATAGAACAACTGTAACAGCATAATCAATAAAAAATAAATTAAAAAATAAAATAAAATAAAAACACTTATTCTTAGAGAATCTGAGCTTGTGGAATCTATTCTACTACTCTAACATGATAGTTTCCTGTTTTCTTTTTTTGATGTCTTTACAGAGTTGTATAAATTAGAGTTATATGAAAGCATCTACATATATGTACACATATTTGGGGTGCTATGCTTGAAATGTTTAGTTAACTAAAAAATAATGTTTGTGGTATCCAGAAAAGGAAGTTGAGAAGTATGTATCAACAGAGCAACATTTTTATTATAAAGTCACATTAAGCCCTCATTCCATATTTCACTCCTATATACTTACTGTGATGATAGAACCTGGGCAAAAATATGGTTTTATATTAAATTAAAAACTGAAAATTTGTTCCAATCAAAAATTACAATTTGGATTTATAATTTAAATTATCTTTACTTGGGGTGATCCACTAGTAAAAATTTTGATACCATTATACAAAATAATGAAATATGGTCTTTAACTGGTGGCTTTTCAGTCAAACTGAACAATAAGTACATTTTTAATGGTTTTATTTGCTGGGAAGAGCACCATTATAATAATCTGCATTTTAAAGTCTCTATCAAATCTGAACTAATATCACTCATTACAAAGTTTTTGCTTTGGGTAACATTTTCATGGCATCTAACAGTATTGCCCTTCATTACTTGGAATTAGTTTTTAATGATTACATTTTCAAAATGGTTGTTACTCAAATTTACTGTTTGTGTTGAGGTTAAAATCTCATCCAGCAGCTATACTTAAAATGTCATACAACTTTGTAAGGAAAGGTTCATTGAAACTATTATTACATTAGTAATTGTATGAAAATGTTACAGAAGAAAGGCTATGCACCTTGAATGTTTTTACTCTTTTTCATATATCATACCTGAGGGGTGAATATGAAACTTCATTTTTAAATGTTAGTAATTCAAATTTATACTGTTGTCTTCTGGAAAATAGAGAACCATTATTGTAGGTGTTATATAAAGTTAGGATCTGAAGCTTCCTTATAGCTGTCAACCTTATTAAGGAGCTCTTTATTTGTTGAACTCATCACCTAGTATTGTACAAGCAATGCATTTGAGAGCCTGGGGAGACCTTTCTTTCTCTTTACTGTGGCTTTTTTAGGCTTTGCTCACATTTTTGCTGTTGCTCTGCCTTACTCAACTTTCTAGCTGCAATTCATAGGCACAGTAAGTCTAATTTAGATTGACTCCACTGCTTGAAGACTGATTGAAACTCATGTCTCACAGTTGCTAATGCTCACTGAACCATTTTATTGATGATAAAGTAAATAAAATAGATTTCCATATGAGAATATTTTAAAATCAAATAGAATAGTTTGGCAAGTTTAAGCCCATGAAAAAGGCAAAGCAGGGAAACAGATGTGAAAAGTTTTTATGTTCAGTATATGCATGTTAAGATATAAAAATTCTTGGTTTTGTACATATTATTAAATGTTAAACATGATTCTCAACTGCTGTATTTTTGGTCTTAAACAATGGGTTCTATTTAGGAAAGTGATATAAATAAAAACTTTGAGACTACAATATTGTGATGATTTTTTGTGTCTTTTTCTGACACTTAAGTGTATGGATCAGTAGCCTCAGAGAATTTAACAAACAACACAAATGAATGAATTTGCCAAAGTGCACTCTAGAATTGTAAGCTTGGAAAAATAACAGTAATCCTGAGCCAACTAAAAGATGCTAGTCATGATGAGTGTTTGATTCTGTAATTAAGAGTGTGTGTTCATTTGCCATGTCCCTCAATCACAGATAGCACCCCATAGAGAACAGGCAGACACTGACCAGAGAGGAGAAGGAAGGGAATTTCAGGGGGAAGGGAAGGATTTACAGGAACTAGTATAAAGGACACATGGGCAACAATTAAGGGGAGTGGAAATGGGAGGGAGGTGGGGAACACTGGGGGGGTGGGCTGGGATGGGAATAAAAGACAGAAAACTGTACTTGAATAACAATTAAATAAATTTTTAAAAAGAAACAAAAATAAATTAAATTAAATTAAAAAGTTAATTATAGTGTGTTATCAATTTTTCTCATTTATCTGGAGCTATAGGCATGCAGCCCAGTTTTACTCTAATAGACAAAATTTTTAAAAATAAGAAAAGAGTATGTGTTCAGAGTTCCAGCCAAGATGGAGGCATAAGCAGAAAAGCTTTGCTTCCTTCCACACCAAAAGGAGGATAACAACCAATTTAAAACAATAAACAACTAGAACTGCCATAAAATAAATCTTCATGGAACCACAACAATCAAGGAGCTAAAGAAATATTCATCCAGACTAGTACACTGAGACAAAAAACATATGACCCAAATGAAAGAACATATCAAAACTCCAGTAAAAGAGCTAAGTGATGAGGAGACAGACAATCTACCTGATGAAGAGTTCAAAACACCTGTAATCAGGATGCTCACAGAGCTGATTGAGCTCGGTTGCAAAATGAAGGGAGAAATGAAGGCCACCCAAAGTGAAATATAGAAAAACATGCAGGAAGAATATACAGCAAAGGGAAGGAAATCAGGACTCAAATAAACAATTTGGAACAAGAGGAAGAAATAAACATCCAAATGGAACACAGTGAAGAAACAAGAATTTAGAAAAATGAGGAGAGGCTTAGAAACACGTGGAACAACTTTAAATGCTACAACATCCAAATCATAGGGGTGCCAGAAGAAGAAGAGCAAGAAAACTTATTTGAACAAATGATGAAAGAAAACTTCCCCAATCTGGGGAAGGAAATAGATGTCCAGGAAATCCAGGAAGCCCAGAGAGTCCCAAAGAAATTGGACCCCAAGGAGCACACGTCAAGGTACATTATCATTAAGTTACCCAAGATTAATGATAAGGAGAGAATCTTAAAAGCACCAAGAGGAAAGGAGAGAGTTACCTACAAAGGAGTTCCCCTAAGACAATCAGCTGATTCCTCAAAGGAAACTTTAAAGACAAGAAGGAATTGGAAAGGAGTATTTGAAGTCACAAAAGGCAAGGACCTATATCCAAGATTACTGTGTCTAGCAAAGTTATCATTTAGAATGAAAGAGCAGATAAAGAACTTCCCAGATAAGGTAAAGTTAAAGTAGTTCATCATTGCCAAGCCCTTATTATATGAAATGTTAGAGGGACTTATCTAAGAAATAGATAAAAAACTATAGCAGTAAAATGACAACGAACTCACAGCTATCAACAACTAAACTTAAAAAACAAAAACTAAGCAAAAGACTAAAACAGCAACAGAATTACACAAAGAGAGTTTATATGGAGGGTTATCAGTGGAGATGGGAGGAGGATAAAGGGGTGGAAAATGTACAGGGAATAAAAAGCATTATTGGTAGGCATAAAATAGATAGGAGGATGTTAAGAATGGTAGAGGAAATGGAGAAGTCAAAGAACTTATATGTACAACCCATGGATATGAACTGAGGGGGTGGGGAATGCTGGATGGGAGAGGTGCTAGGCAGAGCTGGCAATAAAAGGGAGGAAAAAATTGGGACAACTATAATAGCATAATCAGTAAAATATATTTAAAAATAAAATTAAATAAGTAAAAGAGTATGTGTTCACATGAAAATCTTTCTTTTACAAACTGTCCTGTGACATTTTTTTCTTTTTTGAATACAATATAGTTGTTTATACAAAGAATTATAAAATATGTATTTTGTATATATTGTCATCTGAAATATTTTGTGGGAGGAAAAAATAAGTTCAAGTGACCTTATCATATTGAAATCTATGAAATTATCATAATAGCACTTGATAGCATAACATATATTGATATTTAATTTTTAAAGTAAAGGATATTAGCGCTTGCATAAAGATGTGTAAAAATTCTAATGCAAAGAAATTAAGATCTCTTATTTCATTGCCCAAGGAGGTCAGATTAAATTAGATTACAAATAAAAATTATATAATCAGTCAGTTACAAGGTTTTGGTAGAAATATTTCTGAACTTGCTAATTAAAGACTTGCTAAACAGTTTTTCTCTTCAGTCTTATAAAGAATCTGCCATGTTAATGTTTTCTTCTGCAATTTATCTTAGTTTCTCAAAGTTCAAGATAATTTTCATTTATACCTCTCTTAATGTATAGTTTGTTTCTAAAATTTGCTATTATGTTTCATTCATTTGTTTTTCAGGTAATGATTAATGCTTATGTTTTACTTATTCAAATACACTTTAATTTAAGTCCATTAAATTTATTTTCATCTCTAGGTACCCAATAGTCCATCATTTCTAACAACTATGAACTATTTATCTCATGGTTTCAACTAACTTTGTCACCAGTCAGATGCAAATCGTACATTACATTCTTATACGAACAATGCACCACCTTAAAGAAATCTTTGACACACTTTTTGGCTTTTTTTAAGTAATGTTATCATTAAGGAACTTCTGAGGTTATTAACTGTACATTTGACCTTGCTTTCCTCCTTAGGGTTCAGTCAGTCTCAGTATTCAGAGTGGCTATGACATCCTGCAAGGCTGAAAAAGAATAAACATGCTTCATGTTTTCTTGTGAGTGAACTGAAAGAGAAGTTACTACATTTCAGGTGTTCTCATGTACTAAGGCTAGCTACACAATATTTATTAAATAATAAACATGTACCATATAATGATGTTTGGGACGATGATTGACCTCATATGCAATGATGGTCTCATAAGATTATAATGGAAATGAAAAATTCCTATTGCCTAGTAAAGTCACAGCCATAATTATGTCATAGCACAACAAATTATTCATGTGTTTCTGGTAATGTTGGCATAAAAAATCTGCACTGCCAGTCATATAAAACTATAACCACAATTATGTGAAATGCAAAATGATTGATAATGATGGTAAATGACTATGTTATTACTTTATGTATTTAATATATTATACTTCTGTCATTGTTTTAGAGTGCACTTTTTCCTCTTATTAAAAAAAGTTTTCTTAGCCCTGGTGGAGCTCGGTAGATTGAGCGCGGGCCTGCGAACTAAGGGATCGATGTTTGATTCCCAGTCAGGGCACATGCCTGGGTTGCAGGCCAGTTCCCAGTGGGGAACACATGAGAGGCAACCAGGCATTGATATTTCTCTCCCTCTCTCCTTCCCTTCCCCTCCAAAAATAAATGAATAAAATCTTAAGAAATAAAATAAAATAAATAAGTAATAAAAATTAAAAAAAGTTTTCTGTAAAATAGTATGTTGTTTTATGCTAGCAGTGGCCTTGTAGATCTGTTTATAACATCTCTTGATTTTTCTTGTGTTTCATTTAATCTCATGTTGGTTTTTCATCATTACCCATAAGCGTACAATAGCCACTGCTAATGTTGCCAGTAAGAGACTGTGCTGAGTGATCTGGAAATATAATTAAAGTTATTAAGAACTACAAAGGTGGAAAATCGCTGATTGTTATTGCTGAATTCTACTGTAGCTAAGATCTTGAAGAACAAGAACAATGTTACAGAAACTGTTAAAGTATCTGCTTAATTGAAAGCAACAAGACTAACCAAAATTTGAGAAAATATTCAACATGGAGAAACTTCTGTGACCTGGATCAAAGACAAGACTCAGAAGCATATCCCCTGTAGCACCATAATGATCACAGACAAAGAAGAATTTGTTTGCAATGTTGAAAGAAAAGACTACTCCCAACTACAATGTTGAATTTACTACTAGCTCTGGGGGTGTTTAACAATTCAAGAATCATTATTCATCACATAATGTGAAAATCAGTGGCAAATCTCTGAGTGCTGATGTGAAGGCAGCTGAATAATTTGTTTGGAAACTCTATATAAGCTGATTATGGAGGAAAATTATTTGGCAGAGCAAATATTCAATATGGGTGAAAACCCCTTATTCTGGAAATGGATGCCTCAAAAGGATTGTCACCCTTAAGGAGACCCAGTTAACACCAAGTTTTAAGGCTTTTAAAGACAGGGTAACAGTTTTGCTTTGGTGCAATGTTACAGTTACAATTGAAACCCTTTGTGATCTGGCACAGTGAGAACCCCAGGCTCTTCAAGCATATCAATAAGCACACACTGCCAAAGTACTACTGGAACAATAAGAAGTTTCATGTGACTGGGCTCTTCTTCTAAGATACCCTCCTGAATTGCTAATCCAGTGAAATGGAGATATGCTATTTGAAGAATAACATACTTTTTAAGATTTTGCTTATTGTTGATAATGCTTCTGGACATCTCCTTTGTGTGGTGATCTTTATACCAATATTAAAATAATATTTCTCCCTCCAAATACCACTTCTTTGATCAAACCAGTGGACCAAGCATTTATAGCAGCTTTTAATGTTCACTGCCTGAGGAAGACTTTTTTCCCCAGGCAATTATTGTAACCAAGGAAGATGCTAATGTAATTCTGAAGGAATGACTACATAGGCGACTGCATCAAAAACTACTTGGGCTTGGAATGATGTCACCAAGTAGTGCATGAATGGTATCTGAAGAAGACATCAGTAGGTTCCTTTATGTCTTCAAAAGATTTGCCAAGTGTGAAGAGGTTGAAATAATCAGCAAGACTGTGGTTGAGATGACAGACTTTAATCTGGATGTTGATGAGGATGGCATTGAAGAACTTCTGGAGTTAGTTCATGAGGAATTGACTAATGAGGAGCTGTCAGAACTGGAACATGAAAGCATAGCTGAATAAGAGGCAAGACCAAAGGCAAATTTCTTCGCTTATTCAACTGACTCACCTAGAGCAACTTCCGGTCCTTCAGGCTCCATTCGTGGTAAGTACCCAATATAGGTGTACATTTTTTTTTATTTTTAAATATGTTTAGGTGCATGGATACTTGCCACTCTGTTACAGTTGCTTACAGTGTTTAGTACAGTAACCTTCTGTATTGGAATGTAGCTCTAAGCAATAGATTATACAATATAGCCCAGGCATGTACTAAATCTAGGTTTGTGTAAGTACAGTCTATGATGTTTGCCCAAGGACAAACTCACTTAATGATTCATTTCTCATAACATATCATTATCATCAAGTGACGCGATTGTAATTTTGCATTCTTAGTGTTCTAGTGCTCTTATATTTTACATTTGTTTTTCTTCATTGTTATGTTCTACATATTTCTCTCAAATATTTTAAAGTCTGTTCCTCTATCTAGAACTGCTCTGGACTCCAACCATGTATCTCCTTTGAGATTTCAGTTTTGGTTTTAAATTTGACTTTAGAAAATTGTGTTAAGAAATGTTTTCTTGAAATGAGATCATTACACTGAGGTTCTGAAAAGCCTGAGTTCCTATTATAGAGTATTCTAGATACTTGGCAAAATGACATTCTAGATATTTGGCAACATGACAAACCACAAATAAGAGGAACTTGTTAGAAGAGGTGCATTTAGTGAGTCATTTTCCGAACTCGCCCATGATTTCTTTATACTCTACCTTTTCTCTGGTCGTCCCTTGTTCCTGCTTTGCCTTTACACTTAATTCTACTTTAAAAATATTCTACTGTCTACTTATAGTACAAGTTTTGGGATAGTGTGTGTTATTTTGGCCTTAGTGTCTGGTCTCTCAGCACTGCACCCTGGGTTTCTCATGGTGGTGGTGGTGGTGATGATGATGATGATAATATTTAACATTTATTTAGTCCCAGGTACTCTTCTAAGTGATTCACTCACATTAATTAATACTCACAATCTATTAGTTTGATCCTTGTGAGGCAGCGACCATTATTGTCCTGATTTTCCACACTGAGTGGAGTCCAGAATGGTTCAAAAATTTGCCCAACATTGGCTATACAGCTTGTATGTGGCAGAGCTCAGATTTGAACTTAGGCAGACTAGGTCCAAAGCCCTCCACTCATGGATTTCTCAGGACTGTTAAACAGACACTCTTCTCTCATGGTTCTATTTGTTACCCAAACCATATTATGTGTTTAAGCATAAAGATTTTAAAGAGTTTAATCATGCAGTTTATCACTCTGTACACTAAATGTTTAGAAACTAGTTAGTCTAAATGAGTTATCTTCTAAATTTATAAAATATATTTAAAAATAAATATTTTTTCAAGTGGAAAAGCATGGATCAAGGTATGAACATTTTATTTATTTTTTAAAAATATATTTTATTGATTATGCCATTACAGTTGCCTTATCCCCCCTTCATTCCCCTCTACCCTGCACACCCCTCCCCATCCTCCCCCTCTTTCCTTTATGTCCACGTGTCACAAGTTCTTTAGATTCTATATTTCTCATACTATTCTTGCCTTCCCCCCCTGTCTATTTTCTACCTACCATCTATGCTACTTATTTTCTGTACCTTCTCCCGCCTTTTCCTCTTCCCACTCTCCTGTTGCTAACCCTCCATGTGATCTCTATTTCTATGGTTCCACTCCTGATCTAGCTGTCCTCTTAGTTTGCTTTTGTTTTAGGTGTGGTTGTTAATAACTGTGAGTTTGCTGTCCTTTCACTGTTCATATTTTTTTATCTTTTTCTTAGATAAGTCCCTTTAACATTTCATATAATAAGGGCTTGGTGATGATGAACTCCTTGAATTTGATCTTATCTGAGAAGCACTTTATCTGCCCTTCCATTCTAAATGAAAGCTTTGCTGGATAGAGCAATCTTGGATGTAGGTCTTTGGATTTCATGACTTGGAATACTTCTTTCCAGACCCTTCTTGCCTGTAATGTCTCTTTTGAGAAATCAGCTGACAGTCTGATGGGAACTCCTTTATAGGTGACTGTCCCCTTATCTCTTGCTGCTTCTAGGATTCTCTCTTTCATTTTCATCTTGGCTAATGTAATTATGATGTGCCTTGGTGTGTTCCTTCTTGGCTCCAACTTCTTTGGGACTCTCTGAGCTTCCTAGATTTCCTGGAAGTCTATTTCAAATACGTTAAATTTGTTTAAAAAATTTGAAGAGGTCCTTGGCCTGCCAGACACCTCTGTCAGGTGCCCACCCCTTCCACCCATGTTTGGCATGGCAGTAGAGACACCCCAACCATCTAAACCTGCTGAAACATGTGACCAGACAATGCCAATATGGCTGGCAATATCCACAGAAGAACCATTCGAAGATGATTAAGGAAGTGGCAGGGCAAGGTGAGGGGGTGGTCATTAGCACCTGGTACTGTAACAACCAGAACCCAGAGAGTTGCATGGAGACCCTGTACCAGGTCCCACCTACCAATTTTCTGTCACTCTTTTGCTTTGGTGAGGTGGCACATGTCAGCTCAGAAATCACCTACACTACCAAGTATGCATTGTAAGTACAGATCAACATAATATCTGAAAACATCCTCACAGTTTTCAAAAAGGTGATGAATACGATTATTCTGTGGCATGTGCCCCTGTCAGTGAGGGATCCCAGTGTCATGGTCCCAGATGTGCATCCAATTGTGTACTCCACAATTGGAGTGCAGGAGCAACAGGGCCTTAAGCTGTAGGAAGCCCAGAAATTAGAGCACATGGAGACTAAGTGGAACAGTGGGGACATTATCCAGATAGTCCTGAACCCAGAGCTGAATGTGGTCCACTATAGCCCAGTGTAGCTTTGATCCACTTGGGGCCTCTGAATTGTATGCTACATGGTTTTGTGATGGAGGTATCACCATGGAACTCATGGAGGAGGCAGCCAGGTCCTGGTGGCACATCAATGTAAAGCCAACATTACCATGGCTTCTGTGGATGCCATTAACTTTCACGAGATCAGAAAAGGTTATATTGTATCCATTTTGGGTCTCATGACCTTCAGAAGCAATAAATCCATGGAGATTGATGTCCTGGTGGACAACTTGGAGGACTACAGGGTAGCGAGTGCCTTCTTCACCTACATGTTTCTGAGCTCAGAGGGCAAGTTGCTGCCCCAGCTTATGCCTGGGACCCAGGGCTAGTAGAAGCACTTTGAGGAAGACAAAGGGTGGAGCCTGCAGATGAATATCAACTGAACTTATAGTGCCAACCTGAGCTTTATAGGTGCTATCCTCCTGCTACTGGTGCTGAAGCATCCCCAATGTCTAATCACTTAAAGTTACTCTCTGGACCAAAAACCCAGTTCACACTGACAGCTGGTGGTGTGTGCATTAGTTATCTCTCATAGTTAACCTGCACTCTTCTCAAAACCTGTACACAAAAGCTTTATTTATATCACTCCAGTATAAGTACTGCACAGTATTGTCCCCAGTCTCTGGAGATACTTTCTGGAACCCTGGGGAATATTACACATACACTGTAAGGCATGTAAAGACTCCAGCCTCATATAAATCTTTTTAGCTGCAGTGAAAAACAAATTGATAAGAATAATTTGTCATCTTTGTTTTGGTCAGCAGAAAGGGTTTGCTTCATAATTACTTTAAAATTTTATTAAGTTGACCATGCATTCCAAAACTTTACTTTCATTTCAGGTTTAACAATTTTCTTATATAGTAACTATAACAAAGATATGTTAGAAATGAATTCCCAAACCTTAAAAATATACACTTTATAGCTAGACTACCATATTATATACATTTAGGACAGTTCACAGTAAAAATATTATATTATTATTTACCATACAAAGCACGTGTACATTGGGCCAGTCTTGGGTAAGGACATATAATCACTATACTTAAAGTAGTCACTACTGGTTGTTGCTCCAGTAGTTGCTAACAGAACACTGATGTTGTTGAGAGGTAATTTTTATTACTCCATATAACATATATCATGGGAAACTGACTCTATAGCTCCCACCAGTGGATACTGACCTGTTTAGAGCAATTATGGTAATTCCATTCCCTTGCCAGAAATTGTTTATTTATGTTCTATTAAATTAAGAAATATTAAATAATGTTAAATAAATTAATTAAACATATAAATAAATAAATTTTGTATTTGATTAATTATTTATAATACCTGGAGCCTTTCCTACTACTTGAGTAAGCAAGATAGTAACTTTCTTTTCTACTTAATCCTTTTTTATTTAAATTGTTGTTACTTGGAACTATAAATATGCTAATATACTAATTTTAATAATTATTTGAGTATTTGGACCCTAACCAGACTTTCACTTCACAGTGACCTCTATTAGCATAATGTGGGATCCACTTAGGGAAGAAGACTGAGGAGCTTGAGGAGGAAGTCAGGGATAGGAATTTATCATACAAATGTTCAGAAAGTTTATTAAAAGAATAGAAAAATTGTTTCTGTGTCCTTTGTCTTCTGAAAATAATTTACAAAACTCAGAGAATTACATAGTAGTCATTTACATGTTTAAGTTGAGACAGAAATATCCCTAGAAGTTTCTGAGAAGTTTTCTTACAAAAAGGATTACTCCATTTTTCTCAGTCCCTATGCCTACAGACATACACACACACAATATGCACACACAGAGAAAAAACACTTTTGGTGGGATTTTGAAGGGAATGGAAAAAAGACAAACTATCATTTTTTTTCTCATCTGAGAATATCTGTTTCTCTGCTTCAACTCTTATAATCCCACTATCCATCTTGCTTTGTCATATCGCAGATGAGTAATCAACTTAAATAACCATGGGAAAAGAAACTGGTTGAATAAATTACAGCGTATCTAAGAAATGGAATCAAAAGAAAAACATTTAGTTAAGTCAATAATGCATGCTATAAAACACTACCTCAATAACATATATTTTGCTTAAATGGTTTAATTATTAATAAGAAAGTTACTAGAAAAATAATATATACACATGTGCATACACTCCAAATTATTATCAGTGGCACTTTCTAGGACATAGTTATAAGACTTTCATTTTTTATACAAACTTTTCTGTACAATTTAAACTTTGTTCATTGAACATGTATTATTCCTGAAATAAGAAAAAAATTGAAGAAATGGAAAAAATAGTAAATTTTCATCCTGATGAAATTCTTTAATTGTATGTAATTTACTGCAATATACAGTTAACCTGGTATGATATCGGTCAAGATTTTTAGTAATAAAGATTTACTATATCCTTGCTTGTATTTCTGCTTGGGATCATTGTTGTATTATTAAAATAGAATGTGTGGAAATACTTTAAAATGATATTTTGGTGATTTTTGTTCTTTCTCTGTAATCCATGTTCTTTTAATTTTATTTAATCTTTACACAATCTTTAATCTAAAGATTATAGTTAATATTTCCAGATTTTCTCCTTTGCACACCCAAAGAAGTATTTTGCAGTGTTTCTGAAACAACTTTACAAGGAAAACATATAAGAATAGAATATAATCCTGCATGCCATAAAGAAGACATTACATATACAGTGAATAGTAAGCTAGGTATCTCATATATTTTATCTTTAAATATTTTATATGTCTTTTATGCCATTATTTTCTGCATCTTTTAACATTATTATTTTTTTAATAAATGTTTTTATTATTTATTTATTTTTTAATTTTTTCTTTTTTTTATTTAGTTATTTTTCAAGTACAGTTTTTTTTTTGTCTATTTCTCCCATCCCAGCCCCCACTGCCCCATCTCCCCACCTCCCTCCCATTTTCCCCCCCAGTCCTCATCCCTGTGTCTTTCATACTTGTTCCTCAAAATCCCTCCCCATTTTTCCTGTTAAATTCCCTTCCCTCTTGCCTCTGCATCTTTTAACATTATTGTTTATATAATTAATATTAGAATTAAAAGTCAATATGATTGACCTCACTTGACTTTTTTGACATTCAACCAGTTAAAAGGTTTGTAAAATGTTTAATTACCAGATGGTATAATCATAATTCATCTCATCATTTGATTTATATCACAGGCCTCCTGGAGTATACAGTGTTTCACAGATCAATAGATTTATTAAGAGCTTGAGAGCTTCCAACATTCATTGAAAAGAAAAAATACTTTTTTATTTTAAAATGGTTTATGAAATCATTTGATCAGCTTCATAATTATTTTGAGTATCACAGCACCTTTAGGTAAATTAAAATATAAGGTTAATCAGATTCCTTTTACTCAAATGCATTAAAATCTATATAACAGAACTATAGAGACAGATTTATTGAATAAATTGTGCTTTTGAGAGCTATCTTCAGTGACTTCTATTTAAAGTATGACTCTCAGTAATCTATAACTCCTTAAGTATTACTATAACACATTTATATTATATCCAGCTCTTATTTATTATAAATTATCACAGTGACAGGCTTGGAATTAGATGACCAATTGGTCCATCTTTCCCACCCATTTGATTACTCCTAACCAAATGACATTGAAATTCAGTCAGAAATAAAAATATTTAAAATTTATTGGGTGCTACTGTGTGGTAGCTCTTCTAATTACTTTACATGTATTAATTAATTTAATATCTCAAAAACCTTGTGAGGTGACTGTTTCTATTTCCATTTGACAGATGAGTTATATAACTTGCTCAAGGTCACACAGCTAAGAAATAGAAGAACCAGACTCAGGAACTTGTACCACTTATGCATACTATATCCCTTGGGCATAACAGGAGAGTAAAAAGAAAACTATTGGAATTTTGAATTGTGGTACATTGGAACAGAACAGAAAGCCCAGAAATCAACCCAACTCTCTACAGTCAGTTAATATTCGACAAAGGGGGCAGTAACATAAAATGGAGTAAAGATAGCCTCTTCAACAAATGGTGTTGGGAGAACTGGACAGCTATGTGCAAAAAAATGAAACTTGAGCACAGACTTACACCATACACAGAAATAAATTCAAGGTGGATAAAAAACTTAAATGTAAGCCATGACACCATTAAAGTCCTAGAGGAGAACATTGGCAAGAAAATCTCAGATATTTCACGCAGCAACTTTTTTACTGATATGTCCCCCAGAGCAAGGAATATAAAGGAAAGAATAAACAAATGGGATCTCATCAAAATAAAAAGCTTCTGCATGGCTAAAGAAAACAGTATTAAATTAGCAAGACAACCAACTGTATGGGAAAACATATTTGCCAATGATACCTCAGACAAAGGTTTAATCTCCAAAATATACAAAGAACTTACATGACTCCACTCTAAGAAGACACCCAACCCAATTAAAAAATGGGAAAAGGACTTGAACAAACACTTCTCCAAGGAGGACATACAGAACATTCAGAGACACATGAAGAGATGCTCAGTATCTTAGCTATCAGAGAGATGCAAATTAAAACCACAATGAGATACCACTTTACACCAGTCAGGATGGCTATCATAAACAAAGCAACAAACAACAAATGTTGGAGAGGTTGTGGGGAAAAGGGGTCCTTAGTTCACTGTTGGTGGGATTGCAGACTGGTACAGCCATTATGGAAAACAGTATGGAATTTTCTCAGAAAACTAAAAATGAATCTGCTTTTTGACCCAGCAATTCCACTGCTGGGATTATATCCTAAGAACCCTAAAACACCAATCCAAAAGAACCTATGCACCCCAATATTCATAGCAGCGCAATTTATAATAGCCAAGAGCTGTAAGCAACCTAGGTGCCCATCAGTAAATGAATGGATCCAAAAATTGTGGTACATATACACAATGGAATTCTATGCTGCAGAGAGAAAGAAGGAGCTACCACCTTTTACAACAACATGGATGGAACTGGAAAGCATTATGCTGAGTGAAGTAGGCCAGGCATTAAAAGACAAATACCATATGATCTCACCTTTAACAGGAACCTAAACAACAAAACAAACAAGCAAGCAGAAAAAAAAAACCCAAAGACACTGAAATAGAGAACAAGGGGACAGTGACTAGAGGGGAGTAGGGAGGGAAGTTAAGGGGAAAAAGGGGGAGGGATTTGGAGAAACAAATAGGAAGGACACAGGGACGAGAACTAAAGGGGGTGGAAATGGGAGGGAGGTGGGGAGCAAGGGGCGGGGGAGGCTGGGATGGGAGAAATAGACAATAAACTATACTTGAAAAATAACTAAATAAAAATAAAAATAAAATCAGATATATCCTTAAAAAATTGTGGTACATTTACATAATGGAATACTATGCATCAGAAAGGAAAAAAGGAACTTCTACCCTTTGTGACAACATGGATGTAACTGGAGAGCAGTACGCTAAGTGAAATAAGGTAGGTGGTCCAACATAAATACCATGTGATCTCATCTGTAAGTGGAACCTAATCAACAAAACAAACAAATGAGCAAAACAGAACTAGAGACTTGGAAATAAAGAACAAATGGACAACAACCAGAGAGGAAGGGAGAAGGAGATAACAAGGGATAGTAGGGAAAGGGGCAAGCAACAGAACACAAATAGAGGACTCATGGGCACAGACAATGTGAAGAGAGATTGACTGTGGGAATGGTGGGGGGTGGGGTGGGGATGAGCAATGGGAAAAGAGGTGGGACAACTATAACTCAACTATAACAATAAAAATAAATAAATAAATGAATAAAATGCTATGGCACTTTTTGCTATACCCCTAATCTGTGGTGGTTAGGAGAATGAAGTTTACAATTTGTAGTATGGGATGCTCAATGTTCTATTTGATTTTACTCTACTTACAGTCTAATACATCAGCCTATTGTTGTTTCAGAGGTGCTGGCAAAAGACATTAAAATCTTAGGTCAGAGGCAAAATAAAGTATTAGTTCCAGCACAGCAAACAGAATGAACATCAATAAGCATGTCTGCATCAGGTTCCTTGCTCCCAAGTGCAGTGGGCCAATATGGCCCAGATAGATGCTAAGCATACAAAAGAACACTTACCTCTGAAAAATATGCCACTTTTTTTATATATAGAAAGCAATAAGCAAGTTTGTTTGTTGTTCCAGAAAGATGTTATATCTCAGTCCACAAGGTTCCTTGCTTCAAATACAACCCTGAGCAATGGACCAGTTAGAGACATAGTAGAGTTTGATTATGCTATTACAGTTGTCTCATTTTTCTCCCCTTTATCTCTCTCACCCAGGTACCACTATTCCCTAAAGCATACTCCACTCAGTTCATGTCTATAGACCATACACATAAATTATATGGTTTCACCATTTCCTACACTATTCTTAACCTCCCCGTGTCTATTTTGTACCTACCAATTATGCTTCTTATTCCCTGTACCTTTTTCCCCATTCTCCACTTTCCCCCTCCCCACCGATTGCCCTCCATGTAGTCTCAATTTCTATTATTCTGTTCCTGTTCTAGTCATTTGCTTAATTAAAAAAATTATTGATAGTTGTGAGTTTGCTGTCATTTTACTGTTCATAGTTTTGATCTTCTTCTTTTCCTTACATAAATCCCTTTAACATTTCATAAAGTAAGGGCTTCATGATGATGAACTCCTTTAAATTAACCTTGTCTGGGAAGCACTTTATCTGCTCTTTCATTCTAAGTGACAGCTTTAATGGATAGAGTAATTTTGTATGCAGGTTCTTGCTTTTTATGACTTTGATTATGTCCTGCCAGCCCTTTCTTGCCTGTGAGATTTCTTTTGAGAAATCAGCTGTTAGTCTTATGGGCACTCCTTTGTAGGTAACTCTCTTCTTTTATCTTTTTGATTTTAGATTCTCTTCTTATCTTTAATCTTATTTTAAATATGATGTGCCTTGGTGTGACCCTCTTTGAGTCTAATTTGTTTAAGACTCTCTGAGCTTCCGCTTGTATGTCTATTTGCTTTACCAGACTGGGCAAGTTTGTTTTCATTATTTTTTCAAATAAGTTTTCAATTTTTTACTCTTACTCTTCTCCTTCTGGCACGTGTATGATTCAGATATTGGTATGTTTAAAGTTGTCCCAGAGTTTCTTAAGCCTCTCCTCAGAAATCTTTTCATATGTCTCTTGGCCCTGTATATGTCCTTCTTGGAGACTGTTCAAGTCCTTTGCCCATTTTTAAATTGGGTTGTTTGTTTTCCTGCAATGGAGTAGTGTGAGTTCTTTTTTTTTTTTTTTTTTTAGTTTTTCTTTTTTTTTTTTAAATTTTATTTAGTTATTTTTCAAGTACAGTTTTTTGTCTATTTTTCCCATCCCAGCCTCCCCCGCCCCTTGCTCCCCACCTCCCTCCCATTTCCACCCCCCCCTTAGTTCTTGTCCCTGTGTCCTTCCTATTTGTTCCTCCAAATCCCTCCCCCTTTTTTCCCCTTAACTTCCCTTCCTTCTCCCCTCTGGTCACTGTCCCCTTGTTCTCTATTTCAATGTCTTTGTTTTTTGGGGTTTTTTTTTCTGCTTGCTTGTTTGTTTTGTTGTTTAGCTTCCTGTTAAAGGTGAGATCATATGGTATTTGTCTTTTAGCCCCTGGCCTATTTCACTCAGCATAATGCTTTCCAGTTCCATCCATGTTGTTGCAAAGGGTAGTAGCTCCTTCTTTCTCTCTGCAGCATAGAATTCCATTGTGTATATGTACCACAATTTTTGGATCCATTCATTTACTGATGGGCACCTAGGTTGCTTCCAACTCTTGGCTATTGTAAATTGTGCTGCTATGAACATTGTGGTACATAGGTTCTTTGAAATTGATGTTTTAGGATTCTTAGGATATAATCCCAGCAGTGGAATTGCTGGGTCAAAAGGCAGGTCGATTTTTAGTTTTCTGAGAAAAATCCATACTGTTTTCCATAATGGTTGTACCAGTCTGCACTCCCACCAACAGTGAACTAAGGACCCCTTTTCCCCACAACCTCTCCAACATTTGTTGTTTGTTGCTTTGTTTATGATAGCCATCCTGACTGGTGTAAAGTGGTATCTCATTGTGGTTTTGATTTGCATCTCTCTGATAGCTAATGATATTGAGCATCTCTTCATGTGTCTCTGAATGTTCTGTATGTCCTCCTTGGAGAATTGTTTGTTCAAGTCCTTTTCCCATTTTCTAATTGGGTTGGGTGTCTTCTTAGAGTGGAGTCGTGTAAGTTCTTTGTATATTTTAGAGATTAAACCTTTGTCTGAGGTATCATTGGCAAATATGTTTTCCCATACAGTTGGTTGTCTTGCTAATTTAATACTGTTTTCTTTAGCCATGCAGAAGCTTTTTATTTTGATGAGATCCCATTTCGATAAGGTACAACACCCATTTATGATAAAAACACTCAGCAAAGTGGGAATACAAGGAGCATTTCTCAAAATAATAAAGGCCATATATGAAAGACCTACAGGCAATATCATACTCAATGGGAAAAAACTAAAAGCTTTTCCACTAAGATCAGGAACAAGACAAGGTTGTCCACTTTCACCACTTCTATTCAATATAGTATTGGAAGTTTTAGCCACAGCGATCAGGCAAGAAAAGGAAATAAAAGGCATTCAAATAGGAAAGGAGGAAACAAAACTGTCACTGTTTGCAGATGACATGATAGTGTACATGGAAAATCCTATAGACTCTACCCAAAAACTCCTCAAACTAATTGATGAGTTTGGCAAAACAGCTGGTTATAAAGTCAATATCCAGAAATCAAAGGCATTTTTGTATACCAACAGTGAATCAGCAGAAGCAGAAATAAAGAGAAAAATCCCATTTGATATAGCAAAAAGAAAAATAAAATATCTGGGAATAAACCTAACCAAGGAGGTAAAAAACCTGTATGCAGAAAACTACACAGCCCTGAAGAACGAAATCAAGGAAGACACAAACAAATGGAAACATATACCTTGTTCATGGATTGGAAGAATTAACATTATCAAAATGTCCATACTACCCAAAGCAATATACAGATTCAATGCAATACCTATTAAAGTACCAATGGCATATTTCACAGACATAGAACAAACACTTCGAAAATTTATATGGAACCATAAACGAGCTCGAATAGCAGCTGCTCTTTTGAGAAAGAAGAGCAAAGTAGGGGGATCACAATACCTGATATCAAACTGTATTACAAGGCCACTGTAATCAAAACAGCCTGGTACTGGCATAAAAACAGGCACATAGACCAATGGAACAGAACAGAGAGCCCAGAAATCAGCCCAACTCTCTACAGTCAATTAATATTCGACAAAAGGGGCAGTAACATAAAATGGAGTAAAGATAGCCTCTTCAACAAATGGTGTTGGGAGAACTGGACAGCTACATGCAAAAAAATGAAACTTGAGCACAGACTTACACCATACACCAAAATAAATTCAAGGTGGATAAAAGACTTAAATGTAAGTCATAATACCATTAAAGTCCTAGAGGAGAACATTGGCAAGAAAATCTCAGATATTTCACGCAGCAACTTCTTTACTGATATGTCCCCTAGAGCAAGGAATGTAAAGGAAAGAATAAACAAATGGGATCTCATCAGAGTTCTTTTTATATTTTCAAGATCAAACCCTGTCCGACATACTGGCAGTAACCAGAAAGGAATGGGGAGAGAGATAATAGTGAATAATAGTGGAAGGTTCATCAAGGAACATGTATAAATGACACATGGACAAAGGTAAAGGGGGTAGTTTCGAGGGTGGGAGGTGAAGATGGGTGGGGCAGGGGAGTGTGGTGGCATGAAAATGGAGACAATTGTACTTGAATGACAATTAAAAAAAAAGAAATCTTTCCAAATTGCTTTTGGAGGAGGCTCTTCCAGTCCCTGAAAATTCAAATGCTTGTGGAAGGCCATGGACTGTTTGTCAAATAACTTGGTTTTTGGTCTATTGTGGATGACCTTTGTGATAAAAGGTGGACTATTGTCTGGTTGCAGATAGTTCAGGAACTGAAATATTATGACATTTATATTTCAAGGGCTGCAATAATTTGACCAGAGTTGGCTGATTAAACGATTAACAGTGCCACTGTAATCTGAAAGTATTAACAGCAGTGAAGTATGAACAGTAGCCCTGGGAGGGAGAAAAAGGTCCAACATAATTTTCCAAGAGCAATTCAAGTCAATATGAGACAGTTTTCCATGGCTTTTTATACACGTTGTGAGGAGAGGAACTATTTGCTCTTTTGTTTCAAAATATTTCTTCAAGAGTATTTGTATAGTGAATTGTCTTGAAAGATAGAGACATAGTATTTTTCTAGAGCAAGGAGCAGATTTGTTCAATGTCCATTATAATAAAGACAATGTATCTCTCCGGGACAGAGATGGGACAAATTTATTTCCCATTATAAAATATCCACATTCCCTAAGCTTACCGATGTTTTCTTATAACATAACCACAGTTGTCACTTGCCCTCTTGCATAATTCTGTGGAAATTAGAGTTCAGAACAATACCTAACTTGTTAGTTTTTACATTAGATCCTTCACAGTTATTGACAGAAATATGTAAAATATAGCTTCTTTACAGCTACATCAATAAACCAACATATGGCTAATTTTGAAAGTCTGAAATACAGTGAAAGCTTCTGCATCAGAAACACATGATATTGTTTAGTAAAAAAAAGGCAAGATTATATTTTAGAAAACAAAATCTTGTTTGTGTGTATATGTGTGATCTTGTGAATATATATTGCAGGGGTATATAAGCAACCACCAGCACTTTAAATTTAAGAAGGAAAAAATATGACCCAAATTTTTTATGGTGGTTACCTGTGAAAGACAAAAAGTTAAAATTAGATGAACAGAAGTATATCTTTATATATAATTTTTTTAAAGATTTTATTTATTTATCTTTAGTGGGGAAGGGAAGTAGAGAGTGAGAGAAATATCAATGTATGGTTGCCCCTTGTGAGTCCCCTGATGGGAACTGGCCTGCAACCCAGGCATGTGCCCTGACTGGGAATCGAACCATGGTTGCTTGGTTCCCAGGCCTGCGCTCAATCTATATATAATTATTTTTAACAGATATATGATATGGAATTTTTGGAATTCTTTATTTCTGTTATATTTATAGTTATTTTAATTTTTAATTATAGTTTACATTAAATAATATTTGATATTAATTTCATATGTACAACATAGTGGTTAAACAATCATGTACTCTACAAAGTGTTCTCCCTGATATTTCCAAGACCCAACTGACACCATACATAGTTATTACAATATTATTGATTATATATTTCCTATAGTGTACTTTATATCCCCATGCCTATTTTATAATACCGATCTGTACTTCTCAATCTCTTCACCTTTTTTACCCAACCATTCAACCCCCTTCACTCTGTTAATCCTCAGTCTGTCCTCTGTATCTGTTTCTGTGTTTGCATTGTTTGTTCACTTATATTGTTCTGTAGATTTCATGCATAAGTAAAATCATATGGTATTTGTCTTTCTCTAACTGACATATTTCACTTAGGATAGTACACTCTAGGTCAGGGGGTGTCAAACTCATTTTCCCCAGGGGCCATATCAGCCTCATGGTTGCCTTCAAAGGGCCAAATGTAATTTCAACTCCTTAACAGTTAAGGAATAGTTATGTTTATATAGTCCTAAAACTATTTTGGCCCTTCAAAGGCAACTGCGAAGCTGATGTAGCTCCTGGTGAAAATGAGTTTGACACCCCTGCTCTAGGTGTATCTGTGCTGTCACAAATGATAATATTTTGTTTCTTATAATGCCCAGTAATATTCCATTGTATATATAATCCAGGTTTTTTATACACTCATTGTTTGTTGAACAATTGGGTTGTTGCTTCCATAGCTTGGCTATTGTACATAATGCTGCAACAAACATAGGGATGAATGCATTCTTTGAACTAGTGTCTTGGGTTTATTCAAGCATATATATTCAAAAGTGGAATATATATACCCAGAAGTGGAATCACTGGGTCACAAGGCAGTTTATTTTTAATTTTTGGGTAACTGCCATACTGTTTTCCACAGTCTCTGTGCCAATCATGACTCCCACCAAAATTCACAAGGGTAGCCTTTTCTCCAAATCCTCACCAATACCACTTATGAGTTGATTTACTGATGATGGCCATTCTGAGAGGTGCAAGATTATATCTCATTGTGATTTTAATTTGCATTTCTCTAATGATTAGTGACCTTAAACATCTTTTCATATCTCTATGAGCTACCTGTATATCAGCTTTAGAGAAGTATCTATTTAGATCCTTGACATATTTGTAAATTCAGTTATATCTTTGTTTTTAATTTTATAAATTATTTATAAATTTTAAGAGATTTTAAAATAAATTTTGGATATTAACTCTTATCAGACATATCATTTGTGAATGTGTTCTCTGGTTCAGTGTATTTTTCTTTTATTAGTGGTTACATTTACTGTGAAAAAATATTTTATTTATATTTATTTTTTATTGTTGTTCAGCTGCAGTTGTCCAATTTCCCCCATTTCTCTCCTCCTGACCCTCAACTCTCACATTCAGTCCTCCCCTACCCCTGTTGTCTGTGTCCATGGATCCTTTATACATGTTCCCTGATGATCCTCCTTTTTTCTCCTCCATCATCCCACTTTCATTTTTCCTCTGATTACTGTCAGTTTATTCTTTATTTCCACATCTCCAATTCTGTTTTGCTTGCTTATTTGTTTTGCTGATTAGGTTCCACTTATAAGTGAGATTATATGGTGTTGTCTTTCACCACCTAGCTTATTTCACTGAGCATAATGCCCTCCAATTCCATAGGATAAGAATTCCTTCTTTCTTGGACCCTGCCAGAGCCCGTGAGACCCAAGAAGCCTGGCAGGTGCATGGGCACTCACACCCCAGTCTAGTAGCCTGGCTGGTGTGAGCACTTGCGCTGGAAATCCAGCCCACAGAGAGGTCCTGCTGCAACCAGAAAAACTGGTCTGGACAGTTTGAAAACAAAAAGGGAGGTTTTTTTAATTGTTGTTTGTTTTTTTCCTGTCTTTAGTAACATTTTTTTAGTAATCTATATTTTTAAAATTTTATTATTGCTTTATCTTTCAATACTTTGTTACTCTCCTTTCCTTTTTCCTGTTTTAGTCCTTCTTCCTTTCTTCCCAAACTTACTGCTTTTGCCTCCCTTCTCCTGCCTTTTTTTGTTTATATGTTTGTTAGCTGCTTTGTTTTCTTTTACCCACAAGAGACACAAAAAACGGGGAACTGTGAAAAGACCAGAGTGGGACCCAAAGAGGGGGCATCTCAACAGCAGAGACAGAGACAAATTTCACTTTGCTATAGCAGAGAAGCCACGAGTTGCTGCATATTTTTCATTATTCCACATGATAGTACACAAAAAAAACCTCAACAAATTCAAGAAAATTGAAATCATACCAAGCATCTTCTCTGACCACAAGGCACTGAAATTGGAAACCAAGCCAAAGGGAAAAAACCCAAAAGACCCAAAATCATAGAGAATGAATGGTATGCTACTAAACAACAAATGGGTTGAAAATGAAATAAGGGAACAAATCAAAAAGTTTCTGGAAACAAATGAAAATAAACTCACAACAACCCAAAATTATGGGACACAGTGAAAGCAGTTCTTAGATGGAAGTTCGTAGCAATACAGGCTTACCTAAAGAAAATAGAAACATTTCAAACAATCAACCTAACCCAACGCCTGCAAGAGTTCAAGGAACAATAACAAAGACAGCCCAGAGCAAGAATAAGGAAGGAAATAACCAAGATAAGAGCAGAATTAAATGACATAGAGACTAAAAGCATAATTCTAAGGATCAGTGAATCCAGGAGCTGGTTCTTTGAAAAGATAAAAAAAAATAGACAAGCCTTTAAGTAAACTCATCAGAAAAAGAAGAGAGAGGACCCAAATAAACACAATCAGAAATGAAAGGGGAGAGATTACAACTGACACCACAGAAATAGAAAGAATTGTAAGAAATTACTATGTAGAATTGTATGTCAAGAAATTTGAAAACCTAGGTGAAATGGACAAATTTCTAGGAAAATATAATCTTCCAAAACACAATGAAAAAGAAGCAGAAATCCTGAACAGACGAATAACAGCAGATGATATTGAAGCAGTAATCAAAAAACTTCTTTCACACAAAAGCCCTGGACCACATGGTTTCACAGGAGAATTCTACAAAGCATTTAAGGAAGAGCTAACCCCTATTCTTCACAGACTACTCCAAAAAATCCAAAATAATGGAAAACTCAAAAACTCTTTCTATGAAGCCAGTTTTATCCTAATTCCAAAACCAGATAGAAACACAACAAAGAAAGAAAACTTTAGGCCAGTATTGCTGATGAACATAGACGCTAAAATTCTCAACAAAATATTGGCAAATCGCATCCAACAATACATCAAAAAGATTATACACCATGACCAAGTGGTATTCATCCCAGGGATGCAAGGATGGTTCAATATTCACAAATCAGTAAATGTTAATACATCACATAAACAAAAGCAAAGACAAAAACCATATGATCATATCAATAGACTTGGAAAAGCGTTTGATAATGTACAACACGCATTTATGATAAAGGTACTCAGCAAAGTGGGAATAAAGAGAATATTCCTCAATATAATAAAGGCCATATATGAGAGACCTATAGCCAACATAATACTCAATGGGCAAAAACTAAGATTTTATCCACTAAGATCAGGAAAAAGACAAGGTTGTCCATTTTCACCACTTCTATTCAACACACTATTGGAAGTTTTAGCCACAGCGATCAGGCAAGAAAAGGAAATAAAAGGCAACCAACTCAGGAAGGAGGAAACAAAACTGTCATTGTTTTCAGACAACATAATAATGTACATGAAAATCCTATAGACTCTACCAAAAAACTGCTCAAACTAATAAATGAATTCGGCAAAACAGCAGGATACAAAGTCAATATCCAGAAATCAAAGGCATGTTTGTATACTAACAATGAATCAGCAGAAGCAGAAATCAAGAAAAATATCCCATTCGATATAGCAAAAGAAAAATAAAATACCTAGGAATAAACTGAACCAAGGACGTGAAAGACCTGTATGCAGAAAACTACACAACACTGAAGAAAGAAATCAAGGAAGACACAAACAAATGGAAACATATACCATGTTCATGGATTGGAAGAATTAACATCATCAAAATGTCCATACTACCCAAAGCAATATACAGATTCAATGCAATACCTATTAAAGTACCAATGGCATATTTCACAGACATAGAAGAAACACTTCAAAAATTTATATGGAATCATAAACGACCCCAAATAGCAGCTGCTCTTTTGAGAAAGAAGAACAAAGTAGGAGGGATCATAATACCTTATATCAAGCTGTATTGCAAGGCCACTGTAAGCAAAACAATCTGGTAGCAGTATAAAAACAGGCACATAGACCAGTGGAACAGAACAGAGAGCCCAGAAATAAAGCCAACTCTTTATAGTCAATTAATGTTTGACAAAGGGGGCAGTAACATAAAATGGAGTAATGATAGACTGTTCAACAAATGGTGTTGGTGGAACTGGATAGCTACATGCAAAAAAAATGAAACTCGAGCACCGGTTACACCATACACCAAAATAAATTCAAGGTGGATAAAAGACTTAAATATAAGCTGTTACACCATTAAAGTCCTAGAGAAGATTGGCAGAAAAATCTCAGATATTTCACTCAGCAACTTTTTTACTGATATGTCCCCTAGAGCAAGGAATATAAAGGAAATAATAAACAAATGGAATCTCATCAAAATAAAAAGCTTCTGCAGGGCTAAAGAAAACAGTATTAAATTAAAAAGACAACCAACTGTATGGGAAAACATATTTGCCAATGATACCTCAGACAAAGGTTTAATCTCCAAAATATACAAAGAACTCACAGGACTTCACTCTAAGACAACTAACCCAATTAAAAAATGGGGAAAGGACTTTAACAGACACTTCTCCAAGGAGGACATACAGAGGATTCAGAGAAACATGAGAAGATGCTCAATATCACTAGCTATCAGAAGGATGCAAATTAAAACCACAATGAGATACCACTTTACACAGGTCAGAATGGCTATCATAAACAAAGCAACAAACGACAAATGTTGGAAAAGTTGTCAGGAAAAAGGGACCCTAGTTCACTGTTGGTGGGATTGCAGTTTGGTACAACCATTATGGAAAACAGTATGGAATTTTCTCAGAAAACAAAAAATGAATCTGCTTTTTGACCCAGCAATTCCACTGCTGGGATTATATCCTAAGAACCCTAAAACACCAATCAGAAAGAACCTATGCACCCCAATATTCATAGCAGCGCAATTTATAATAGCCAAGAGCTGTAAGCAACCTAGGTGCCCATCAGTAAATGAATGGATCCAAAAATTGTGGTACATATACACAGTGGAATTCTATGCAGCAGAGAGAAAGAAGGAGCTCCTACCCTTTGCAACAACATGGATGGAACTGGAAAGCATTATGCTGAGTGAAATAGGCCAGGTGCTTAAAGACAAATACCATACGATCTCATCTTTAACAGGAAGCTAAACAACAAAACAAACAAGCAAGCAGAAAAAAAACAAACAAACAAAGACATTGAAATAGAGAATAAGGGGACAGTGACAAGAAGGGAGAGGGAAGGGAAGTTAAGGGGAGAAAGGGGGAGGGATTTGGAGGAACAAATAGGAAGGAAACAGGGACGAGGACTAAGGGGGGTGGAAATGGGAGGGAAGTGGGGAGCAAGGGGTGGGGGAGGCTGGGATGGGAGAAATAGACAAAAAAAACTGCACTTGAAAAATAACTAAATAAAATAAAATTAAAAAAAAACAAGACATTGCCTGGATTCTGATTGGAATTGAATGACGTCATTAATAAACTTGACCTAATTAACATAAAAAAATTGTGGTACATTTACAGAATGAAATTCTGTGCAGCAGAAAGAATGAAAGAGCTCCTGCCCTTTGCTACAGCATGGATGGAACTGGAAAGCATTATGCTGAGCTTTGAAAGACAAATACCATATGAGCTCACCTTTAACAGGATGCTAAACAACAAAACAAACAAGCAAGCAAAGTAAAAGCAAAGATACTGAAATAGAGAACAGGGGGATAGCGACCAGAGGGAAGATGGAAGGGAATTTCAGAGGGAAAAGAGGAGGTATTTAGAGGAACTAGTATAAAGGACACATGGACAACAGCTACGGGGGGGGCGTGGAATTGGGAGGGAGGTGGGGAGCAGGGGGTGGGGTTTGGGTCAGGAAGCTAGTAGAAGGCAGAAAACTGTACTTGAAAAATAATTAAGTAATAAAAAAAATCCTTCTATTTTTCTGGTCTGTGTAGTATTCTATGTGTAAATGTACCAAATTTTTTTCATCCACTAATTTACTGATGGGCAGATAGGCTGTTTCCAGCACTTGGCTATTGTAAATTGTGCTGCTACGAAGAGGAGGGTGCGTAGGTACTTTTGAATTGGTGTTTCAGGATTCTAAGGGTTTAATCCCAGCAGTGAAATTACTGGGTCAAAAGGCAGATCCATTTTTAGTTTTTTGAGGAAATTCCACGGTGTTTTCCATAGTGGTTGCAAAAGTTGCATTTCCACCAACAATGTACTAGGGTTCCCTTTTCTCCACAACTCACCAGAACTTGTTGTTTATTGATTTGGTTATGATGACTATTCTGACCGATGGGAAGTGGTATCTCATTGTGGTTTTAATTAGCATCTCTCTGATGGCTAGTGATGCTGAGGATCTTTTCATATGTCTCTGGGCATTCTGAATGTCCTCTTTGGAGAAGTGTCCGTTCAGGTCCTTTGCCCATTTTTTAACCAGATCATTTGTTTTCCTAGAGTGGAGTTGTGTTGGTTCTTTATGTATTTTGAATAGCAAATCCTTGTCTGAGGTATCAAGCAAATATATTTTCCCATGTGGTTGGCTCTCTTTTCTTTTTACTTAGGTTATCTTTAGCCATGCAGAAACTTCTCAATTTGTGTAGTCCCATTTGTTTAATGATCCTTTTATATCTCTTGATGTAGCAGACATATCAGTGAAATAGTGCTGCATGGAGTATCTAAAGTTTTCCTGCCTATGTTCTCCTCTAGGACTTTTATGGCATTGTGACTAATATTTAAGTCTTTCCACTATACTGAGTTCATTTTTGTGTATGATGTAAGCTAGTGGTTGAGTTTCATTTTTTTGCATGTACCTGTCCATATCTCCCAAAACTATTTGTTGAAGAGTCTATTTTTACTTCATTTTTTTGCTTCTGCCCACTTTTTTTATTTAACTGACCACAGAGACTTGGGTTTATTTATGGGATTTCTGTTCCATTCCATTAAGCTATGTGTCTGTTCTTATGCTAGTACCAGACTGCTTTGAATACAGTGTCCTTGTAGTATAGTTTGATCTCAGGTATTGTGATCCCTCCTACTTTGTTCTTCTTTCTCGAAATTGCTGAGGCTATTCGTGGACATTTATAGTTTCATATAAATTTTGAAATGTTTGTTCTATATCTGTGAAATATGTCATTGGTTTTTCAATAGGGATTGCATTGAATTTAAAAATTGCTTTGGGTACTATGGACTTTTTAATGATAATTCTTCTGACCGATGAACACAGTATATGCTTCCATTTGTTTGTGTCTCCCTTAATTTCTTTCTTCAGAGTTGTGCAATTTTCTGAGTATAGATCTTTTGCCCCCTTGGTTAGATATATTCCAAGGTACTTAATTTTTCTTGTTGCTATGGCAAATGGAATTTTTTATGATGTCTGATTCTGAACTTTCATTGTTGGTGTATAAAAATTACTTCAATTTCTGAATATTGCTATTGTATCTCACTGTTTTGCGAATGTTTCACTTATTAGGTCAAGTAATTTTTTGGTGGAATCTATAGGGTTTCATATGTATGGTATCATATCTGCAAACAATGATGGTTTTATTCCCTCCTTTCCAATTTGGATGCCTTTTATTTATTTTTCTTGTCTGATCACTGTGGCAGAACTTCCATTCCAGTGTTGAATGGAAATGGTGAAAGAGGATACCTCTCTCTTGTTCCTGCTCTTAGTATGAAAACTTTTCCTGTTTGCCCATTGAGTATAGTGTTGGCTGTATGTTTCTTGTACGTGGCTTTTTTTAATGCTGAGATATGCTCCCACTTTGCGGAGAGTTTTTATTATAAATAGGTGCTATACCTTATCAAGTGCTTTCCCCTCATCTATTGATGTAATCATGTCATTTTTGTCTTTCCTTTTGTTTATATGATGTATTACTTTTATTGATTTGCATATATTGTACCTTCCTTGCATCCCTGGGATGAATCCCATTTGATCATGTTGTATGATATTTTCAGTGTATTGCTGGATGTGGTTTGCAAATATTTTATTGAGGATTTTAAGCAGCTATCTTCATCAGTGAAACCAGCCTATAGTTTTCTTTTTTTGTTGTGTCTTTATGTGCTTTTGAGTTCATGATGATGCTGACCTCATAAAATGAGTATGGGATTTTCCCCACTTCTTGGATTTTTTTGGAATAGTTTGAGAAGAATCAGGGTTAGCTCCTTTTTAAGTGTTCTATAAAATTCTCCTGTTGAATCGTCCAGAGAATGTCCCTGTGGCAGCTGTGGTCTCTGGCACTAGGCCTGGGAACCTTACCAATAGGCCTGAAAATTTTCCTATCACCCATTATTTTTACTATGAAAAATAGAGACATTCATTGAAGAAGACAGAAGATCCAAGAAACATTGTATTTAGTACAATGATGCCTAAGTCCCCTTCAAAATAGGCATCATGGGATCTTACGCACAGTTCTCCCTATTGCCATCACATGCCCCATTATTTTGCTTTTTCTTTTTTAATTTTTTTAATTTAATTATTGTTCAAGTACAGTTTTCTGTGTTTTGCTCCCATCCCAGCCCCCTCTGCCAAGTGCTCCCCACCTCCTTCCCATTTCCACCCCTACTGAAGCATCATCTACATGCTTTGGCTACCAAACTTCATATCGTCTAAAATTCTGTTGTTTGTTCACTTTTTTTTTGAAGATTGGCTAAGTGTCTCAGTTAGGTGCATGAACAGGTAGGCCTAGCTCCCACCTACATTGCCACCATCTTCTCTCTCTCTGCTCTGCAAAAACATTTAGTTTGATATTTAGTTAGTTCCATTTACTTGCTATTTTTTGTTTTTCTTGCTAGAGGAGATGTATCTATGTTTTCATCTATCATCTATTATCTATCTATCTATCTATCATCTATCTAATATCTATCATCTCTAACAGAGATGTCTGAGATTTTACTGTGTATGTTTTCTTCCAGGGTTTTTATGATTTCAAGTTTTACATTTACATAAGTCTTTAATTTATTTTGATTTTATTCTTTTATATGGTGCAAGAAAGTAGTCTATTTTTATTTTTGGCATGTATCTGCCCAATTTTTACAATACTATTTATTAAATAGGCTGCCTGTATCCCTTTGTACATTTTTTCCTTCTTTGTCAAATGTTAATTGACCATAAACTTTTAGATTTATTTCTGTGTTTTTTATTTTGTTCCTTTGATCCATATGTCTGTTTTTATGCCACTACCATGCTTTTTACTATCACCTTGAAGTATGGTTTGATACCAGGTAGCATTATTCCTCCAACTTTGTTCTTTTAGCCAATGATTTCTGTGGCTATTCAAAGTCTTTTGTACTTTCATATACACTTTTGAATTATTTGTTCAAATTTTGTGAAATAAGCCATTGGTGTTTTGATAGGAATCACATTGAATCTTGAGATTGTTTTGAGTAATATGGGCATTTAAACAATGTTAATTCTTCCTATCTATGAGCACAGTATATCCTTCCATTTATTTGTATCTTATTCAGTCTCTTTCTTTGGTGTCCAATAATATTTCATGTACAGGTCTTTTACTTTCTTGGTTAAATTTATTTCTAGGTTTGCTTTAAATATTTAAAAAATATTTTTTAGAGAGAGGGAAAGGGAGGGAGATAAGAGGGTGAGAAACATTTATGTGAGAGGGAAAAATTGATCAGTTACCTCTTATACATGCCCCAATTGGGGACAGAACCCACAACCTAGATATGTGTTCTGACAGGAAATCAAACTGGTGACCTTTCACTTTGTGAGAAGATCCCCAACCAACTGAACCATACTGGTCAGGGATATTTCTTGGTAATTTTGGGGGTGCAATTATAAATGTGATTTTTTTAACTTTCCTTTTTTATAGTTCACTTCTTTTTATGGTTTCTGTGCCTTTTTTAATGCATGCTATCTCTTCGTGAAAGTTCTTCTTAAGTTCTTTCAGCATCCTTATAAACACTTTTTTTTTTATTTTATTTAGTTATTTTTTCAAGTACAGTTAAACTCTGTCTGGTAGATTGCTTGCTTTCATGTTATTTAGTTCTTTTTCTGGAGAGTTCTTCTATTCTTTTGTTTGGGGTATTCTTTTGTGTGTCTCCATTTTGACTGTCTCTCTGTGTTTGTTTTTGTTCATTAGGTCAATGTATTATTTCTCCCAGTCTTGATATATTGTCCTTATGTGGTAGGTGCTCTGTAGGACCCAGTGGTGTAGTCTCCTTAAGTACCTGAGCTGGGAACTCCAGGAATGTACCTTGGATGGCATATGTGTATTACACAGGAGCCCTCCTGTTGTAATTGAGTGATTGCTAGTGGCCAGTTTATGCATGGGGTTGACCCTAAGGTTGGCTGACTGTGAGGATAGGCCCCTGGCCACAGTATGAGCTGCTGTGTGTGATGACCACACGAAGTGGTATTTACCTCAACAGTGTCTAGTGCCTTCTATGGAGATGCCATATGTGAAGCCAATTGGATCCAGCTCTGATGTTGTTTGAAGCTTGCCACTGGGTATATTTGTTCTGGGGCCTCATTGAAGTATCTCTGGTGTAGGTCAATGTCAAATGCTGCCTGTCCCTGCCCCCTGGGCAACATGTTTGGAGCTACAAAACAATCCACAGCTTGTGACTGCCTCTTCTAGGCCTGGGTGTGTGTGAGAAGAACCAAGCTATGCACCTTGGCAGTGTCCACCAGCAATGAGCCCAGGGACAGGTCAATAGAAGGCCCAAGGCACCCTCAGATCTACTTCTACCTGCTTCTGCCTGTCAGGCTCAGTCACTGAAAGAGCTTCTGGCAGTATGTTAGTTGGAACAGGTAGGTTCTCAGTGAGTCACAAGCTCCTTAGCTTGTGAGTGCCTCTGTTGGGTCTGAGGCCACTCAGCAAAATTATCAGGGTACACCAATGCAAGCTGTCACCCATTATGTACCTGCAGACATTTGTGTTGGGTCAAGGTATCAAGGAGCCATTAGGGTGAGGCCAGCAGAGTTCATCAGGCCCAAATAGAACATCATATAGCTATATGAAAGGACGTTCTGCATTGGACAGGCCTACGAGGGAGTAATGTCCCCAGGCTAGAGCCACACAACACAGTTCATCCCAGATTCTGCCTCATCCTTTTCCAGAGCCAGAGCTCCCCATTGTGGGGCTTTGGGAAATCTGGAGGCTGGAGATAGTGTATCCCTTGTGAGGTAGAGGTTCTTGTCAGGCTCACAGGAAGGTGGGAGAGATGACCCTCACCCCACAGCCACACAACTCAGTTACTGACACCCACTGAGTGTGCCTGGAGCTCTACAACCTAGGCTCAAAATCCTCATAGGACAAGAACTCTTCAGTGTGTGGTGACAGGAAATCCACAGATTGGGGCTATTGCATTTTGCCCAGGTGATGCCATATGGAGGAAAGTGCCCCATCCAAGAAAGATGGCATCTGTGGTATAGGAGAGGGACTCAGCACAGGAATCTTGGCAGCTGTCCCTTCAGCTCTCTCCCTGGAACCACAAACTTCAGTCTATCTTCAGACAACTCTAGTGCACTCCACCCTTCCTATGTTGGAGACCAGAGTGGGTGACTGTGAACAAAGATTTCTTACATTTCCCTGTAAGAAAATGCCTGAGTTTCTAGGAAATTTCTTTCTTTCCCTGGAGATCAGAATCCCTGCTGATTTTCACAGCCAGATGTCATGTAGTCCCCTCTTTCTTGCTCTGATACTCTGTACCACTGAGCCCTGAGTTGGGTTGTGACCACATGCTCTTCATGGGGACCTTTGCAACTAAGATATCCCTTCAAAATCTCAGCCATCATCAATGTGAGCAGGGTAGCCCTTCTCTTTTCATCCTCCCCAACATCTTAAAGTGACTTCTTCTGTTAATCCTTATTTATAAGTCTTCTGTTAAGCTTACCTTCAGTTTTAGTTATTCAGGATGATTGCTTTATAATTTAGTTGTAACTCCAGTTTCATTCTGGGAGGAGGTGGGTGTAACTTCCACCAATTTTGGTACTATCTTGGATCCTCTGAGATTTTTTATTTTTTAAAAAACAAGCCATAAAGTATCACAGTATAACACTGGCAACATTTAATCTTTCAATTTAGTTTTGATTGTGTTTTATAACAGGAATGCTGTGTGAATAAAAAATTTAAAAAGATAACTATCTACTAAGAGGCTGAAGGAGCTTATAAACTGACTGGCTCCATGAAGTCAGTGTTTTTGTGATTGTGACTTGTAATGGCTCACTGGAAAGAAATGGGCCTCATGGTTCATTATGTTATTATTGAACACAAACTAAAGTAACTAGCTATCCAGAGGTTTATTCAGTAAAGATCAATTGGAGGAAAATTTGGATATATTAAAGTGAAATAATTCTGTTGTTTAAAAAAAATGTGACAGGTCCATGAGAGGATACACACTGAAAAAAATTATAGGAATACATTTTAAAAGTTTTAAACTTACCTTCTAATTTTACAAATGATTTATACATATTCTATGTTTGCTTTTTGAAAGGTAATATTTTAAGTATAAAAAAATGTATTGTTCCCTAATCCAATCCTCCTTCTATACCTATCTTAGATATATGATGTACAAGTGCTAGACATCTAACAAAAATTACTAATAAGTCCTATAATTTGTCCTTGAATGAGACATCTTTTCAACATTTCTTACTAAGAAGGCCTTGGGTGGCACTAAAGTTCATAATAAAGTTTACTTATTATATTTTTATTAAATACCCACCTGTTTTTAATTTTTTTGTTAGTGTTCAAGTAGAGTTTTCTGCCTTTTTTCCCAGCCTTTCCCCACCATCCCAGTCCTCCCCACCTCCTTCCCCTGTTTCCACCTGCCCCTTGTATTGTCCATATGTACTTAATAATTGATCCTGAAAATCCTTCACCTTTTCCACCCATTATCTCCTCCCCTCTTCCCTCTGGTCACTGTCAGCCTGTTCTCTATTTAAGTGTCTTTGGTTATATTTTGCTTGCTTGTTTGTTTTGTTGTTTAGGTTCCTGTTAAAGGTGAGATCATATGGTACTTGTCTTTCACCACCTAGCTTATTTCACTTAGCATAATGCTTTCCAGTTCCATCCATGCTGTTGCAAAGGGTAGGAGCTCCTTTTTTTCTTTCTGCTGCATAGAATTCTATTGTGTAAATGTACCGTAGTTTTTGGATCCATTCATTTACTGATGGGCACCTAGGTTGCTTCCAGCTCTTAGCTATTGTAAATTGTGCTGCTATGAACATTGGGGTGCATAGGTTCTTTTGGAATGGTGTTTCAGAGTTTTTAGGATATAATTCTATCAGTGGAATCATTGGGTAAAAAGGAAGATTTATTTTTAGTTTTCTGAGAAAATTCCACACTATTTTTCATAGTGGTTGTACCAGTCTGCAATCCCACCAACAGTGCACTAGTATTCCCTTTTCTCCACAACCTCTTCAACACTTGTTTGTTGCTTTGTTTATGATGGCCATTCTGAATGATGTGAAGTGGTATCTCATTGTGGTTTTAATTTGCATCTCAGTGATGGCTAGTGATATTGAACATCTTTTCATACATCTGTGGACCCTCTGTATATCCTCTTTAGAGAAGTATCTGTTCAAGTTCTTTGCCCATTTTTTAACTGGGTTGCTTGCCCATTTTTTATTTGGGTTGCTTGTCTTAGAGTAGAGTCATGTGAGTTCCTTAAATATTTTAGATATCAAACCCTTCTTTCTCTGAGGTATCATTGACAAATATGTCTTCCCATATGGTTGGTTCTCTTTTCATTTTAATGCTGTTTTCTTTACCTGCATGGAAGCTTTTTATTTTGATGAGATCCCATTTGTTTATTCATTTCTTTATGTTCCTTTCTCTAGGGAACATATCAGTGAAAATATTGATGTGTGGAATATCTGAGATTTTCTGTCTATGTTCACCTGGAGGATTTTTATGGTGTCATGATGTATATTTAAGTCTTTTATCCACCTTGAATTTATTTTTGTGTGTGGTGTAAGTTGGTGGTCAAGTTTCTTTTTTTTTTTTTGCATGTAGGTGTCTAGCCCTCCCAACACCATTTGTTAAAGAGGCTATTTTTGCTCCATTTTATGCTGCTGCTCCCTTTGTCATATATTAATTGACCATAGAAACATGGGTTTAATTATGGGCACTCTATTCTGTTCCATTGGCCCATGTGTCTGTTCTAATGCCAGTACCGGGTTATTGTGATTACAGTGGCCTTGTAATAAAATTTCATATTAGGTATTGTCATTCTCTCTACTTTATTCTTTTTTTTCAAAATCCCTGCAGCTCTTCAAATAGGTCATTTATGGTTGCATATAAATTTTTGAAGTGTTTGTTCTGTATCTTTGAAATATGATATTTCATTGTTGGTATACAAAAAGGCCTTTGATTTCTGAATATTGACTTTGTATCCCACTGTTTTGCCACATTCATTTATTAGATAGAGCAGTTTTTTGGTGGAGTCTATAGGATTTTCTTTGTACAATATCATGTCATCTGCAAACAATGACAGTTTTGCTTCCTCCTTTCAAATTTTGATGCCTTTTCTTGCTTCTTCTTGTCCGATTGCTGTGGCTAGGACTTCCAATACTTTGTAGAATAGAAGTGGTGAAAGTGGGCAACCTTGTTCCTAATTTTAGTGAAAAAGTTTTTAGGTTTTGACCATTGGGGTATGATGTTGGTTATAGGTCTCTTTGTATAGGTTGAGGAGTGTTCCCTCTATTCCTGATTTGCCGAGTGTTTTAATCGTAAATGGGTACTGTACCTTATCAAATGCTTTTTCCACATGTATTGATATGATCGTGTGATTTTTGTCTTTGCTTTTGTTTATGTGATCTATTACATTTTTTATTTGCTAATATGATGAATTTCATTTAATCATGGTGTATGATCTTTTTATATTTTGCTGAATGATGTTTGCCAATATTTTGTTGAGGATTTTAGCATCTATGATTATCATCAATATTAGCCTGAAGTTGTCTTTTATTTGTTTGTCTATCTGCTTTTGGGATTAGGATGATGCAGACTGTATAAGAAGAGTTTGGGAGTCTTCCATCTTCTTGGATTTCTTGGACTTGTCTGTGAAGGATAGGGGCTAGCTCTTCCTTAAATGCTTTGTAGAATTATGCTGTGAAACTGTCTGGTCCGGGGCTTTTGTATGTTGGAGGTCTTTTTATTACTGCTTCAATTTTGTCAGCTGTTAGTGTGTTCAGGCTTTCTGCTTCTTCATTCAGTTTTGAAGGTTATAGTTTTCTAGGAACTTTTCCATTTCACCTAGGTTTTCAAATTCTTGCATATAGTTTTTCATGGTAATATTACAATCCTTTTTATTTCTGTGGTATCAGTTGTAATCTCTCCTCTTTTATTTCTGATTGTGTTTATTTTGGTACTCTTTTTTTTCTTGATGAGACTGCTTCAGACTTGTCAATTTTGTCTATCTTTTAAAAGTTCAAGCTCCTGGATTTATTGATATTTAGGATTGTGTTTTCAGTCCCTATGTCATTTAATTCTGCTCTGATCTTGCCTCCTTCCTTCTACTTGCTCTGAGCTGTCTGTAGTTGTTTGTCAAGTTCTTGTAGATGTAGTATTAGTTTGTTTATTTGAAATGTTTCTATCTTTTTTAGGTAAGCCTGTATCACTAGGAAGATCCATATCAGGACTGCCTTTGCTGTGTTCCACAGGTTTTGTGTTGTGTTTATTTCCATTTGTTTCCAGAAACTTTTTTATTTCATCCTTGATCTCATTCTTTACCTATTCATTGTTTAAGAGCATAGTATTCAACCTCCATGAGTTTAGTGTTTTTGAGTTTTTTCCTTGAAGTTGGTTTCTCATTTCAGTCCACCATGGTCAGAGAAAATGCTTGATATGATTTCAATTTTCTTGAAGTTGTGTTTTGTGTCCTATAATTTGGTCTACCTTTGAAAATATTTCATGTCACTTGAAAAGAATGTGTATTTTGCTTCTTTGAAATAAAAACTCTCTCTCTCTCTCTCTCTCTATATATATATATATATATATCTATATATATATCTATATATATACAATCAATTAAGTTCATTTGATATAGAACATTGCTCAATGTCACAATACCTTTGTTGACACTTTGTTTAGAAAGTCTATCCATTTTTGACAGCGAGGTATTAAAATCCCCTAGTATAATTGTGTTGCTGTCAATATGTTTCTTAAAGTACTCCATGATTTTCTTTATGTATCTGGGTGCTCCTATATTGGGTGCATATATATTTACAATCTTCATGTCTTCCTGATGGATTGTTCTCTTGAGTATTATGAAGTGACCTTCTGAGTCTCTTTTTATGGCCCTTTTTTTTTAAGTCTATTTTGTCTGATATAAGTACTGCTAACCTGGCTCTTTTCCACCCCTGTTTATTGGCTTGGAATATTCGCTTCCAGCCCTTCACTTTCAGTCTGTGTAGGTCTTTTGTTCTGAGGTGGGTCTCTTGTAGGCAGCATAGGTGTGGGTCATGGTTTCTTATCTATTCATCTATTTTATGTCTTTTTTTGAGCATTTAATCCATTTATGTTTGTTTGTTATTGATAGGTACTTATTCATTGCCATTTTTTGTGCACCTATGTTCCTCCCTCTCTCACTATTTCTCTTCCTTTTCTTAAAGCAGTTCCTTTAGCATCTCTTGCAGAGCTTGTTTGTTGGAGGTGTATTATTTTAGACTTCTTTCATCTGGGAAACTTCTTATTTGGCCTTCCATTTTAATTGAGGGCCTTGATGGTTAAAGTAGCCTTGGTCTACTACTAAAGTAGTCTTAGTCTACTCCTTTGGTTTTCATTACTTGGAGTATTTCTTGCCATTCTTTTCTGGCTTGGAGGGTTCCCATTGAGAAGTTAGCTACCAGTCTTATCAGGGCTCCCTTGTGTGTTACTTGCTGTTACTCCTTTGCTACCTTTATCATTCTCTCTTTGTCTTGGAATTTTGTCATTTTAATTATGTGTCTTAAAGTGGTTTTCTTTTGGTTCCTCTTGACTGGGACTTTCTGTGCTTTTCAGATTTGTGTGACTTTTTCCAATTAGGGAAGTTTTTCATCATTAATTTTTCAAACTGGTTTTCTATCTCCTGGTTTTCTTCTCTTTCCGGTATCCCTATTATACCAATATTATTACTTTTCATGTTGTCTTGCAGCTTCTTTACCACCAGTTTGTTTTTTCTGAGCCTCTTTTCCTTTTTTTGCTCGTTCTGAGTGTTTTTCTCTACCTTGTCCTCCAGCTCCTTGATTTGATCCTCTGCTTAATCTAACCTATGTATAATTCCTTGTAGTGTGCTTTTTATGTCTGAATTTTTTATTGTTCATTTCTTCCTGTTTTTTGGTTTATACACTTATTTTAAAATTTCATTTCAATTGTTGTTCAAGTACAGTTTTCTGTCTTTTACTCCCATCCCATCCCATTTCACCCACCTAGTGCTCCCCACTTCCCAACCATTTCCACCCCCTTGGTTTTTGTCCATATGTCTTTTATACTTGTTCCTGTAAACCATTCCTCGTTTCCCATGAAATTCCCTCCCCTCTCCCCTCTGGACACTGTCAGCCTGTTCTCTATTTCAGTGTGTTTGGTTATATTTTCCTTGTTTGTTTGTTTTGTTGTTTAGGTTCCTATTAAAGGTGAGATCATATGGCATTTGTCTTTCACCACCTGGTTTATTTCACATAGCATAATGCTTTCCAGTTCCATCCATGCTGTAAAGGGTAGGAGCTCCTCTTTCTTTCTGCTGCATAGAATTCCATTGTGTAAGTGTACTATAGTTTTTTGATCCATTCATTTACTGATGGGCACATAGGTTGCTTCCAGCACTTGGCTATTGAAAATTATGCTGCTATGAACATTGGGGTGCATAGGTTCTTTTGAATTTTTGTTCATACTTTCTATATATTTTTCATGCTGATACAGTTCTCACTCAATTTCTTGTAGTTCTCTATGAGTTCCTTGAGCATCTTTATAACCATTATTTTGAATTCTATAGCTCATAGTTTGCTTACTTCCATTTTGTTTAGCTCTTTTATTGCAGAATCTTCTGTTTCTTTTGATTGCATGTTCTTTTTCTGTCTCCCATTTAGGCAACTCTTTTTATTTGTTTCTGCTCTTTCTGATGTTTGGCTTTGCTGGCTGTCTTTGTAGGGTGAACTTCTATGGTAGGAATTTTATGGGGTTCAGTGATGCTGTCTCTTTGATTTTTTTTTCTGGACACTCTAGGTTTGCCCTTTCTTCTGTTTGTATTGGCTCTCTTATTGTACTTGGGTTTTTACCTTTCTTTTGTCCCTTTGTTGGTGTTTTTTTCCTACAGCAGGTATACTGATGTTCTCAGTTCCCACCTATTCTTGTATGTGATCATGGCCAGGGTTAGGCAAAATGCATTAAGACGGTTGGAGAGTATTTTATGGGATTTTATATACCAGTTAGTAGAGAAGAGATAGGAGATTCTTTGGATAAGTATAGAATTAAATGTATATTATACCCAACTAGCCACTTTTTATAAAATGTGAAAAAGAGATAAAAGTATTTTGAGATGGGAGGAGGATTGTGAACTGAATCTAGAAAACAGAAAACTAGTGCAAGTTTAGATGATGAGATATAGTGATATTAAAGGATAGTAAGTAGGCATAGTGTGAGAGAGAATCAAGTTAACTACAGCAACAATAATGCTCAGGATTAAAGTGAAGTGGGCTAAGATCAGGGCGTGTTGCTGTGTAGTATGTACAATTGTATAGAACAACAATTATCTATAATAGTACTGGAACAACAATAATATGACAAGAAATATATTATTTGGATAACGAGAATAGTAAGTACCTGATCAAAAGTTGTGTGTTATTGGAACATGGGTGAAGTGAAAGAAGGGAAATTAAAATACAAAGAAGAGAGAATAAGGAAAACCAGTCAAACAATGCAATTAAACAGAGAAATAAAATGAAGAACACTAAACATTAGGAAGAAAAATAAAAATATATAAATAAAATAAAAGTTGTAAAAATAATGAAAGGATAATAATAATACACTCAATCAATACAATGGCTGCTCTGTAGGATATCAAAGTGACATTTTTCTTAGTTTCTCAGTTTTTGTTGTTAGCCTTGTGGATCCTTTTGGATCTGTCTCTGGATCCTTCCTAACTCCATGTGTTATTGTCTTACTTGGGGGAAGAAAAACAAAGGAAAAAACAAGAGGGAAAAAAAGGAAAAATAAGCCTCCTGCTGTCTTTAAGCCTGTTCAGTGAGTTCTGCTGGTTTTCTTAGATAACACAGGAAGAGGATGGCTAGGCTTTGCTTTTCTCCCTTCCTGGGGTTTTGAGAGGATGGGGACCAGATCTGGGTGGCAGTATTCACAGTTTTCCACCCAGCCCAGGTCCTCTGTGAGCTGACAGGCTCAAATCAGCCACTCAGTCTCTGGGCACACAGTGTGAGTCAATCTCAGGTACACTGTTTCACTCAGCCACTCAGTCTCAGGTGTACAACTCCAGTCTGTCTCTGGGAGCAAGACAAGCTCAGGTGGGAGGTTCCACCTAGCCATTCAGTATTTGGGCACATGCAGCTCAAATTACACTCTGAGCAAGCCAGCTGCTGCTAGAGAGTTCCTTACAAAGCGGCTGCCTGCCATTCTTTACAAGCTCACAACTTTTCTCACAGCCCAACTTTCCAACCAGTCTAGACTACCCAAGTCAGTGTTTACATGGCCCATCTCCTCCCTTCTCCAGGTGTCTCCTGGCACCTCAGTTTCTCTGGTGCCAGCAACCACAGTCCCAGCAGATGTGGACCACCTCTGTGTGTGTCCCACTTTTTGTCTGTATTCCCTTCAGTGGCTTCCAGAATTCAGGTCCCTCCTAGTGCCAGGCTTCCATCCCTGCTCTGATAGGGGAGAGAGCTGGTGGTCTATGTTCCCCATATCCTGCAGCAGACACTGAGCTGGGGGCTGCAGCACCCTTGGTTTCTGTGCAGATCCCAGGGCCTTACCATCCCAGCGCAATTTCCTCACTGTCTTGGCTTCCAAACTTCATATAAGTTGGTAATCCTTTGGTTATTCACTTTATTCCTCAGAAGATTGACTGGCTAGGTGTTTCAGCTTGGTGCAGGGAGAACTGGGCTCAGCTCCCACCTAACTCACCACCTTCTTCTCCTTATATCATCACCTGCTATTTAAATATTTTGAATATACATATGAGCAAAATACAACTTTTAAAACACTTCATAATGAATAGGAAAAATAAATCTCTCAAGAATAAAAAATAACTTGTAAGCAGTAAAACCTACATTTTAATTATAATTGAGTTTTATATTTAATACAATATATTTATGTATCTTAAACCTATGGCAACACTCTCTGGCAGTGTGTTTTCTATTTCCTTACTGAACTTGTGAGGGGAGACTCCCAAAAAACAACAGAATTTATTTTTTAAAATTATGTATTTATTTTTACATATTTAAACTTCAGTCACCTTCAAAGTTCTCCCCATCTGATGGAATACACCTGTCAAAATAATTTTTCCAATGCTAAAACTGTTTTTGAACTCATCAGTTTTGATGCCTCTTAGTGATCCTGCTATTTTTTGTTTCACCACTTCCACATCAGCAAAACATTCCCTTTAAGGACCTTTTTTCATCTGGGAAAACAGAAATAAAAGTCTCTCAGGGCAAGATCAGAAGGGTGGGGCATGGAGGTTAAGCTGTTTCATGACAAAAGAAAAGAAAACAAACAAACAAAAAACCCTGCTGAACACTCAGAGTGGTGTAGGCAGGTACACTTATAAATCACCAGTCATGAAATGGGAAAATGCAATGAAAAGGTCTTCAAAAAAATTTTACTGAAGCTGAATTCTGCCTCTCACAACAATACCAGTTGGTACACTGATACAGAACGGTTCCTAGAACACTGTCCTAGCAGAGGAGAAGCCTGTATTACAAGGGGCCTGCATTTCAGGAGATAATTCTGGTTTTTGGGGGTCTTCCCTCATATGTCTTAGGCAAAAGTGATAAAAATAATGGTTAAAATAGGAAAACACATCATAGTGATCAATAAATAATAAGGAGGAACTGTGGAATGTGTATGTAACCAGAGAGGAATTAAAGAATGTATCAGACATAATAGCCAAGATTAACCATGAAGGTTAACAGGATGAAGCACAAAGTTGAAGCCTGATGTATAAAAGTCATATCCTTGACTACTGAGTAAAGAAATATGTGAATTGGTCATTGTATTGGCTGTGAAAGAAAATTTGTCTCTTTCTACTCAGACTAGGAAGGCTTTGTTCCATTTTTCCTAGAAAAAGACTAGTTTTTATTTGATGTCAAATATTCTTAACTAGAATAAGTGTGTCAAGTCCTTTCCTGATGTTTTCAACAGTTGCATATTGTATGTGCAAAAAATGACAACTCTGTATGAACTAACAAAAAGGTCTGTCTATTCACCTATTAAGTTGCCAACAGAGTAGTTAGTCCCAGTGAATTTCAGCAAATTGTTTACTATCGGTGCCTGTGTGTGTAGTTATGTATTTGGGTGGGAGGGTGTAGAGTATTATGGAAAAACTGCAAATAATAGAGCTAAAATCTGTTCAATGAATTGAATATACACATATGCAACTTGTTTTTTAATTAATTTAGCAGACAATGTTGTATTTTTCTCTACTAGAAGAGTAAAATGTACTACCTTAACTTGAAGATAATTAATATTTTCTTTTGTCATGAAATGGATATATAGTTATGTAACAAACTTTTTAATTTTTTTAAAGATCTATATTTTTATTTTTAGAGAAAAGGGAAGGGACAGAGAAAGAGAGGGAGAGAAATATCAATGTGTGGTTGCCTCTTGCATCCCACCAACTGGGGACCTGGCCCACAACCCAGATATATGCACTGACTGGGAATGGAAGTGGCCACACTTTGGTAAGGTCAGTGCTCAATCCACTGAGCCACACCAGCCAGGGCCAAACTTTTGATTTGAAGAATCAGTAATAAATTGGCACTACAAATTGTTGTATCACTCTTTTTCAGATGTTGCTTAAAGATACAACTATATAAAGCCCTGGCTGGCATAGCTCAGTGGATTGAGCGCGGGCCTGCGAACCAGAGTATCGCGGTTCAATTCCCAGTCAGGGCACATGCCTGGGTTGCAGGTCAGTTCCCAGCAGGGGACTCACGAGAGGCAACCATACATTGATATTTCTCTCCCACTCTTTCTCCTTCCCTTCCCCTCTCTCGAAAAATAAATAAAATATTTAAAAAAAAGATACAACTATATAAGATAAAATTAATCTCTTTATAATTTTTCAACTGTTAGGATATCTTAGCACATTAAAGGGAGATTGGAATTTCTTGCTTCACTAATAAGCATTTTTTCAAGCCCTGGTCAGGTAGCCCAGTTGGTTGAAGCATCATCTTGGTGCACAAAGGTTGCAGATTCCATCCCTGGTCAGAGAACATACAAGGATCAACCAATGAATGCATAAATATGTGGAACAACAAGTCAATCTCTCTCTCTCAAATCAATAAATATTGAAAATAGTTATTATTCACATATTGTATTTGTCTTTTCCAAGCAATTCTTTTATTTTCTATTTTCCTAAGTGTAAGTACTGCAATAATATACAAGAAAGAAAATAAGGTTTTGTTTCGGTGAACAAGTTTGTTGTGCCATTTATAACTTTGTTGGTGCACTTTTCTAGAGTTCTGTGGCTTGTGGAACATCAGTCAAGACTAAGTTTTAAAAAGTTGGTAATGCTGGCTTTTCCACATTTGAACATATAGAAGTATAAATGGAAAATCTTATCCTGAAAGGAAAAACATGTTACAGCATTGAAAACCATCAAAAGTCTTTTGTCCTTTACTTCTCTGGAAGAACTATTAAATGCCCAGGTTGGAAAAAAACTGAAGAATTTATGGAACATATATAGTTCATGAACGAAAAATTAATGTTAAGGAACTCCAGGTTTCCTTATACAACAAGACCAGAGTCTGCAAACCAGTTTTGGAAAAGAGAAAATACAAAGTCTCTTCTCATAATAACAGTAATATTTCAAAATAAAAAACCTGTCAGTGAGTGTTTATCTCTTGTTATTTGGTAATCACCAAGCCCACCCTTCTTCTAAAATAGAAGAGTTCTATTCATCTATCCACTCTTCATTTGAAGAATTGTTTACTTCCTTTTAGTTTAATCCAGAGAACAGGAATTTTTAGAACCAAAGAGTTTAATAAGTCACACACATGTGTGTGTTACGTACCATTTAGTTTGCTCCAACTCCTGGCAACCCTCTGAATGAGTGATTTTTATAATGTCCTTCCTCAACACCCTTGCTCAGCTCCTGTTCACTCATGCCTATGGATTCTTTTATGGAGTCAGTCCAACTCACATTTTGTTTCTGTTTTCCTTTGGCCTTCTCTTTTTCCAGCATTATTGGCTTTTTTAAATTTAATAATTTAATTGTTATTTGATTACACTTGTCCCAATTTTCCCCCTCTGTCCTCCTCTGCCCATTCCACCTCCCACTCTCACAATTCCACCTCCCGCTCTCACAATTCCCACAATGTTGCCCATGTCCATGGGTCATTCAGACATGTATTTTATTAGTCCCTTTCCCTTCTTTCCACCATTATTCTCCTTCAGCCACCCTTCTGGTCACTTCCAGTTTGTTCCATGTTTCCATGCCTGTGGTTCTATTTTGTTCCTTAGTTTATTTTGTTCATTAGATTCCTCTTATAGGTGAGATCATATGGTATTTGTGTTTGAAATGTCTTTGGCTTATTTCACTTAGCATGATATTCTCCAGTTCCATCCTTGCTGTCTAAAAAGGTAGGAATTCTTTCTTTCTGCTGCATAGTATTCCATTATGTAAATGGACTACAGTTTTTTGAACCACTCCTTTACTGATGGGCACTTAGGCTATTTCTAGCACTTGGCTATTGTAAATTGTGCTTTTATGAACAGTGTGCTGCATAAGCTCTTTTGAACTGGTGATTTGGGATTCTTAGTAATTCCTAGCAATGGAATTACTGGGTCAAAAGGCAGTGCCATTTTTAGTTTTTTGAAGAAATTCCACACTGTCTTCCACAGGGGCTGCATCAGACTGATAATCACTTTTTTATTTTATTTTATTTTATTTTATTTTATTTTATTTTGTTTTGTTTTGTTTTATTCTATTCTATTCTATTCTATTCTATTTTGTGTTGGCTTGTCATATTATTTTACTTTATGTTGTTCAATTACAGTTGTCCCCATTTTCCTCCATTAGTCTCCCCCACCCTGCCTACCCCTCTCTCCCACATCCAATTCTCCCCTTGTCCTTGTCCATGGGTCCTTTACACATGCTCCTCGACTTGACCCTTCCCCTTCTTTCCCCCATTATCCCCTTCAGCCCTCCCCTAATGTCACTGTTAGTTTGTTCTTTATTTCCATGTCTTGGTTTCTATTATGCTCATTTGTTTGTTTTATTGATTAAGTTTCACTTATAGGTGAGATCATGTGGTATTTGTCCCTCACCACCTAGCTTACTTCACTTAGCATAATATCCTCCAGTTCCATCCATGTTGTTGTGAATGGTAGGAGCTCCTCCTTTCTTTCTGCTGCACAGTATTTCACTGTATAAATATACCAGTTTTTTATAATCCACTCATTTACTGGTTATATTTTTAAAGAACCCTACCTCTTATGATATGACCAAAGTAAAACAGCTTTGGTTTTGCCATTTTTTCCTCCAGTGATGTTTCCAGTTTAATTGGCTCTAGGACAACTTGTTTGTATTCTGGCTGTCAAGAGTATACAACTGTTGAGCTCTCCTCCAATGACATATTTCACACGAATCCTTTTCATTTTCCTATCAGCTTTCTCCACTTTCCAACTTTCACATCCATGCATAGTAACAGAATATGAGGGTGTGAAAGATCTTAGCCTTGGTCTCTACTGACACTTATTTTCTCTTGATGATGTTCTTTCCTAATTATCCCACTGCTGTCCTTCTGAGTCTCAGCCTTTTCTTGATTTCTTGACTGCAGTCTGCATTTGACTTGATGAGTGAGCCAAGGTAAGAAAAGTCTTTAACAATTTTAATATCTTCATTGTCTGTTAACTTGTATATTTATTTTGTACTCAAGATACGTCTTGTTCACGTTCTAATGCAGTCCTTCCTTGGCACTTCTTTTACTTTCATCCAAAGTACTTTCATATCATTGCTACTTTCTGTGCAAAGATTGTGTCATATGCATAATTAAGGTATTGCTATTTCACCCACAAGTTTACACCCTTCCTTACTCTGAGTCTAGTCCAGTTTTTGTATGAAGTGTTTTGCTTCTATACTAAACAAATAGGGAGATACAGTGCACCCTTGTCTGACCCATTTGCCTGTAAGAAACCATTCCATCTCTTGATTTCCTATCCTGACAATGACTTTTTCCACAATATGTTGTGAATCAGGATAACCAAGTGCTAAGGCACTCCCATTTCTTTCAGAGCAACCCATATCTTTTCATAATCCATACAGCCAAAAACTTTCCCATAGTCTATAAAACACACTGACCTTTTTCTGAAATTCTTTGAAGGGTTGCAGTATCCAACAAATATTCACAATTAGATCTCAAGTGACTCTGCCTTTTTTTTAAATCCAGCTTGGACATTTGCTTTTCTTTTTTTTTTAAAGATTTTATTTATTTATCTTTCAGAGGGGAAGGAGAGAGGGAGAGAAACATCAATGTATGGTTGCTTTTCGTGCACCCCTGCTGGGAACTGGCCTTCAGGGAACTGGCCTGCAACCCAGACATGTGCCCTGACTGGGAATCGAACTGAGATTCTCTGTTTCGCAGGCCTGTACTCAATCCACTGAGCTACAGCAGCCAGGCTGACATCTGGTTTTCTTGCTTCATATAAGATTAAAGCCTTTGTTGCATCACCTTGAGCATTACTTTACTTGTATAGGAAAGTAAAGCAATGGTCCTATAGTTATTGTACCCTTTGGCATCTCTTTATTGGAAATTGGGATAAATATTGAATGTTTTGAGTCTGTTGGTCATTGTTTCATTTTCTCTATTTTTCTACTCATGTTACAGTTTTGAAAGATTTGCTTTCTGTAGCTTAAAATAATTGTGTTGGTATGCCATCAACTCCTGGTAATTTATGTCTTCCTATTACTTTTAAGACAGCTTTTGTTTCATTTTCTAGAATTATAGGTTTTTCCTCATAATAAACTTTCCCAAAGATATCTGGCATCCCTTTGCCTCTTCTGTATAAAATTTTCACTGTACTATGTCCACCTTCCCTTTGTTTTCTCCTGGTCATATAATGTGCTTCCTTATTGGTTGTTTAGCATTCCTACCCTAGATTATCTCCTCACATTAACTCACATTCACATATCTACTTTTACTTTTTTTTACTGCTAAAATTTTTCTCACTGAATGTTTTCTTTGTCTATATTTAAATTTTTACAATTCTAGGATTATTGCTTATTTTCACCATTAAAAAAACAAGCAGCTATAGTTATGCTTGCATGAATGTTTTCTTAAATTTTTCTCCCTTCCTTTGTTAAATACATTTTTTGTGAAAAAATTTTAAAAATTTTATTTATTTATTTTTCAAGTACAGTTTTTGTGCTATAGTATATTACAAAGAACTTAAAAAGGGATTTGATTCAGGATAATTGTTTAAGAAATATTTTTTGAAATTATTAATATGTTTAAGTCTTGAACTTAGTTTATTTTTCTCATTTTGTATGAAAATTTTTAACTGAAATACCTTGAATTATGTGTATACTACTTAAAAATGTGCAGCAGATCAACCACAGATAATTAAAATTAATACATAAGAATTAATGCATTGTTAATGTTCTAACCCTGTGTATGTTAACACTGTGTATATCAGTGTCCAAATAACATATGCCTTTCCTTAAAATGTAACTATATTTGTATGAAATAGGTCTGGAAAGTAACAGTAGCTCCTGAATGTATAGGTCTCATTTTTTTAATTGAAAATATAATAAGAGAATGAATGATAAGAAATAGAACAAGGATCATTTCTAATGCAAATTTGCATATTTATACATGATTTTTATGGAATTTTAAATTTACCATGTTTTTCAGAGATGATTTGAAATATGAATAAATAATGTAACTCTTGCCAAATATAACCTTTTTTTGTGGTGGTTAGTTCTTACTTTGGTGGAAAACTCTCATAGCTGAAGGGAAAAAAGCGCTACAAAGAAATAGGCTTCAATTTTTAGACATAAGGTTTTTGGGGAGGGTGGACTTGATATTTCATCTAAATGTTCCAGTTCCCTAACTACTAATATTATTAGTTAAAGTAATGAATTCACTCCATTTATTCAGTGAGCCTTTTTGTTTTTGAATATTGAAATTGATTACAAATGTGGATTTTATTAGCTGGAATAAACAATACATTTTAATAAAGGTTTTATATATATACATATATATATACACACACACAGAAGTGCTGACTTTATACTCTTTTTATATTCGAAGAGGTAAAATATGTTTCTTTTTTTGCACAAAATCATGAACACTGGATGTGCTTGCAAAGTACTAAGTAATGAATTATATTGTCATTCTCTGCTTTTCTATGAACTCTTTTATTTGTGTGGTAGCTATATGCTCAGACTGTGAAAATATAAGAAGTGAAATACTCTGAAAAGTATCACATGATGGCACTGTTTCCATTTCCAAATCCAGTATATGAAATAAAGCTATTAAAAATCTGGTATTAAGAATGAGGTATAATGCCAATGTATTTTGTATTATTTATGTAATATTAAAAATCTACTAAGGTTATTAATACAGATATTAAAATGAAGTCAGATTTTTCACAAAGTACTTTGTAAAATTTATATATTTATCACATTTTTAATTTAGATCATAAAAACAATATATCTAGATTGCTACAAATTTCAATATGCTAGAAAGCAGTTTCATTAAATATTTCAGTTCCTTTATGAATTATTTTTGTATAAATAGGATTTTATATTTTGCATTTCAGTTTTGTTTTGAAAGGAATATGCTGTGTCAGACTTGGTATTTGACTGTGGTAAATAAGATCATTCACACAAAACTATACACATGAGAAATGCAAAGAAAGTGTTGAAATAAGGCTGATAGGAAGACCCTGGATCAGTGGTTGAACTGATCAAGCATAATTTTACGTAGAACCAAATTAAAATATGGTCAACCTAAATATTTAAAAGGTAAATTAACCTGAGGAATTTATATATTAAATAGCCTGTGATTTCAGATACTACAATTCATTATGGTAAACATTCCCTCATAAATAATAGGCATGGCAAAAATGGTATAGAGGATTATTATCTCAAGTATGAAAGTATAATGATTATCCATTCACAATAAAAAAAAGAAAAAAGATTGATCAAAACATGATGTCATTTATATTGTAGTATAACTTATGGTAATGTGTATATAAAGATTAACTAAGCATCACCCCTGGCTGGTGTAGCTCATTGGATTGAGCGTGCGCCTGCGAACCAAAGGATCATGGTTCGATTCCCAGTCAGGGCACATGCCTGGGTTGCAGGCCAGTTCCCACCAGGGGATGCACTAGAGGCAACCATACATTGTTATTTTTCTCCCTCTCTCCTTCCTGTCTCCTCTAAAGATAAATAAATAAAACCTTTAAAAAAGATTAACCAAGCATCAATATTTCACCAAGTTTTATCCATAATAATGATTTAACAATAGTGAATGTTGATGCACCTTCCCAGTGGTAACAAAAAGTTAATGCTGTGAAGAGATGAAATGAAATGATACCCCTGGAGTGATGATAAAGAGACTAATGACCTGAAATTATAAGTGCAGCAAATGAGTGCTTTAATCGTATTTTAACTGTTGCCAGTTTTGTTTGTTTAGAAAAAAATAATCTTTGCACAAATTTCTAGTCTATTTTTTAACTTGACTCAGGGAAAATATATATCAGTAGGAAGTTTTCCTGCTGTCATTCTTTTAATAATAACTATCTAAAAGCATCAGGTATGTAAACCTCAAAATTTATCTTAATAAAGTGCCAAAAATCTTAACCATGATAAGTATAAGCTTTAAACCCTTAATCATAAAAAACAAGTGCCTCCTGCAAAAAATGTACATGGAAGATAACTAAGTGTTCCAACATATTATTTTGAATTATTTTTCACTACTAACTTTATACAAATAGTTGCATTATTATGGAGATAACAAATATCTTATTAATCCATTATGAAATATGAGTTTTTCTAACTCTATAGTTTCAAGGATGCATTGGTGTCATATCAACTCTTTTACAAAAGTGATAGTTTGTATAACATTTTCCAACATAAGACAAAAACTTAAGTTGTAGTTTTAAGGAAACTGTTGAAAAATTGCTTTATGATATATTGGTAAAAAGTATTCATAAATCTACATTGTAATCTACTGGAAGAATGTGTTCATTTATCTTATGTGAGAAGTGGGGGGGAGGAAAAACCTATTATACTGAAATTGAACATTTCCATGTTCACTGTGTTTCACCATGCAAATTACTTGCAATTTCCAAATGCCAGTGTTACTTTTCAGGAAAAATTTCACACAAAAGGAATTCAATGATTATTCATCCAGTTTAATTAATTTAATTAAATAAGTCTGATGCTTTCTGGTGTTCTTTTAATAATTGAATCAACATGCAGATACATAATAAGCATAAAAGCGTTTCTATGGCTGCAGTTAATTTAGAACCAAAAGAATCTGCTGTTCTTCTACATTCGATATAGATTATTCTATAATATTTCAGTAATGGGTTGCACAAAGGCTGGCTTTTAATTCTTTGCTTTCTCGAATGTCCTTATATATAATGGTTTAAAACAGAAGGTGTTCAAGAGATGGTGACCTTTTTTCCATTACCATGGTTCCTGTCATTAATGCATTATAATTTTCTTTAGAAGTCTGGAAAATGTGTATGTGTGCAGTATGTAGCAGGTATGAATCAAAGTGTGTTAGTGAAAGTTTAGACTTGTCTGCTATTAGCTTAAAAAGAAGAAATTTGTGATATTTTATTATTGTCAAAATATATTTATTTTTCTTAGTATAAGCAATTTAAACTGATTTTACATATTATTCTCATCAGACTTAAAAATTTGGGATTTAATATAACAATAATCATTTCACTAAATTATGAAAATATGTAGTATAACTACATTTAAATAAATAAGAAAAGTGATTCTTAATTTTGATTTTCACATAATTGTGACCTTATATACAGAATTAAATTATAAAAGGATATTAATCATATATAAAGAAAGAAGATTGGGTTAAATGATTTACTTGGGAGTTCTCAGCAGTGCTTGATGTCACCATTATTGTAAATATTAATTGATGTACCAAAAATGTAAGCAAGCCGATTTGTATTAGATGAAAAATGAAAATAGACTGTGTACTGGTAAATAGATAATTATACAAAAGTAATTGGGGTTTTTAAACCCCAATCTATTCTGCCAGCATGAGCTCGTTTGCATGTTAATCACAAGAGTGATTTCCTACTTCACAAGTAGGAAGTCCACACTCTTTCATAACCAGTTTTAATTGCATTAAAAGAACTCAGGTTTGCAACATTAGAAATGAAGGCATATCTGTGTCAAATTAATAAAAATGTCCCTGAAAATCTTTATAGACTATAAATACCCAAATACCTAAAGGGCTTCTATTTTTAATTGGAATGTATAGAGTACTATTACATATTTTTAGAGCTATTAATGATAGCATAGCTATGGTGCAATATGATAATTTTATTTTATTTTTAATTGAATTTATTACTGTGACATTGGTTAATAAAATTATATAGGTTTCAGGTGTACAATTCCATAATACATCATTTGCATATTATATTGTTCACCAGCCCAAGTCAAGTCTTCTATCACCATTTATTACCCCTGTACGCTCTTCTATATTCCCCTACCTACCCTCCTTTCCTTCTGGTAATCACCATGCTGTTGTTTGTGTGTAAGTGGGTTTTTTTTTCCTTAATCTCAACTTTTTCACCTAGCCCCACAGCCTCTCTCCATTCTGACAGCTGTTAATTTGTTCCCTATCTATGAGTATGTTTTTATATTTTATTTGTTAGTTTAGCTTGTTCATTAGAGTTTACAAATGAAGTGAAATCATATGGTACTTGTCTTTCTCTGACTGGCCTTTTTAAATGAGCATAATGCTCTTCACATGAATCCATGTTGTCACAAAGAATAAGATTTTCTTTTTTTTTTACACCCAAGTAGTATTTCATTGTGCAAATATACCACAGCTTTTCTTATCTGCTCATCCACTGCTGGACATTTAGGTTGCTTTCAAATGTTGGCTATTGTAAGTAATGTTGCAATGAATATAGGAGTGTATATATTCTTCAGAATTAATGTTTTGAGTTTCTTTGAATATTTTCTCTGATATATCACTTCAGGCAAGAGAGTCAAAAGAAAAAATAAACAAATGGGACTACATGAAACTAGAAACCATCAACAAATGAAAAGACAACCCACTGAATGGGAGAACATAGTCACAAATATTACATTTAATAAGTAGTTAATATCCAGAATTTGTAAAGGACTCACACAATTCAACATCAAAAAACCCCAAACAATCCAATTTTAAAAATGGTCAAAGGATCTGAATAGACACTTCTCCAAAGATGGTGTACAGTTGGACAATAAATGCATGAAAAGGTGCTCAACATCACTAATTGAAAGAGAAATGTACATTAAAATGAATATTATCTCACACCCGTAAGACTGGATATCATCAATAAATTAGCAAACAAGTGTTGGCAATGATGTGGAGAAAAGTGAACCCTCATTAACTGTTGCTGGAAATGCAAATAGGTCCAGCCACTGTGGAAAGCAGTGTGGAATTACCTCAAAAAATTAAAAATGGAACTGCCTTATGACCCAGAAAATCCAATTTTTAAGTTTACTTTAAAAGTAGTATTTTATTACATTTTCATTAATGTGAATTTTCTCTAATTTTAATATGCAAATACATTGAAATTTAATTTAAAACTTTTACAATAAAATGAATTTCAGTAAAGTAACATTGAAATTTTTTAGATTACTCTTTTATAAATTCATGGCAAATGACTTTATAGTTCAATCTCCTTTAGAGGTACACATTCATGACTTTAAAGTTTTACTAACAAATAGATTTCTGTAACAAAATGTAATGCTGAAAGTTATTGGGTATATTTATATGTGAATATTATTTTATTATTAACTAAAACACTTTATTATTAGCAGTAAAAATTAGAATTATCATTTAAAATATTATGGAATAAGAAAATGAGTTAGATTCATAAATATTATTGGTAATTATATTTATTTATTATTATTATTATATATTTCTATTACTGTGTATAACCCCCTTCCCCTCACAATCACTTGTTATCTATGTCCATGAACCATTTGTCCTGTTTAATTGATCCCTTCCCCTCACGATCACTTGTTGTCTATGTCCATGAATCATTTGTCCTTTTTAATTGATCCCTCTACCTCCAACACCCCCATAGCTCTCATCCTGCTCTCTGTGAGTCTATTGCTGTTTGTTTGTTAGTTCAGTCATTAGATTCAACATATGAGTAAAATCATATGGTATTTGTCTTTCTCTGACTGGTTTATATCACTAGCTTGTTCTCTAGGTCCATCCATGCTGTTCCAAGGATTTTTGTCTTCTTTTGTGGGGGCAACTTCTCTTGCAAGTCCCCCAAGTTGCCATGGATAAAAGTGAATATGACTGAGACATGATGTGATTTGGTTGGGGAGGAGAAGTGAGCAGTGGCCAGTTTCTCAGGGAAAAAGGCCAGCTGTGGCCAGTTTCTCCGAGGAGAAAAAGGCCTTGAGCCCCCTCTTCCAGTACCTTTTATTGGGTTCTAATACACAGGAATACAGGGCGGCAAGGATCAAACAGTAGATAACATTTCAAAGAAATCTGAGGACTTAGTATGAGTCCAAGTTTGTCAGGAACAGGGTTTTAGGGTTTCCTGCTTGAACCCTTAACATATGAATGAAAGCACTCTTAGCAGAGCAGATTTCACAGGTTTATCAGGAAGTCTTTGTGATGCCAGATTTTTCCCTAGGACACACTCTAGCAAGGAGCTGCACCTCTCCCCAACAGGTATTCAAGCTTAAGGGGATTAGAGCCAGAAAGCACTTCTCCTAGAGGACATGGGGACTGGGGCTTTGTCAAAGCCCGGGGGTGAGAGTCCATTGCTCTTTGTTGCAACCCCCCAAGTCCTTCCATGAAGGCCTCCCAAGTGATCGAGTCTGGCTTAGGTTGGCCCCCTCTGTGAGGGGTCTTACCAGTCATTGACTTCCGACTAAGCTTTGGGGGCAGGGAGAGGAAACTGAGCAGTGTTTGCTACCAGAGACAAGCTTTGTCTCCCGCAGCTAGCATTCCAAAGGTCGTCTCTCACCCTTAGCCAGAAGGGATTGAGATACAATTCCTAAAACTAGGCAGAGCATTCTACAACATTCTTTTTTTATAGCCAAGTGGTATTCTTTTTTTAAATATTTTATTTATTTATCTTTAGAGAGGAAGGGAAGGAGACAAGGAGAAAAATATCAATATATGGTTGCCTCTCATGAGTCCCCTACTGGAAACTGGCCTGCAACCCAGGCATGTGCCCTGACTGGGAATCGAACTGCCATCATGTGGTTCACAGGCCTGTGCTCAATGGACTGAGCTACACCAGCCAGGTCTACAGCCAACTAGTATTTTATTGTGCAGATGACCTATGCTTGTTTTACCCATTTATCCACTGAGGGACCCTTGGGCTGCTTCTATGTCTTGACAATTGTTATTAACACTGCAACGAACTTATGTGCTTCTGTTCTTTCAAATTAATGCTTTGAGTCTCTTCCAATATATTCTCAGAAGTGGGATTGCTAGGTCAAAAGGCATATTTATTTTAAATTTTTGAATTATCTGCACACTGCTTTCCACAGTGGCTACACCATTCTGTGTTGGGGAGCTTTGTCCAGAAGAGCCCCCCTAGCCATTGTGGATGAGAATCAGTCTACCAACACATGATCTGCTTAGGAAGGAGAGGTGACCAATCTCTCAGAGGAGAAGGGCCATAAGCCTGTTCCTCAGTGGGCTTTTATTGGGTTCAATTTGCACAGGAATACAGGTAAAGCTCATCAAACATTGTCCGACAGTAATGATCAAACAATAGATAACATTCAAAGAACTATGAGAGCTTATTCTGAGTCAGGGTTAGTTAGCTAAAGGGCTATAAAACTTTGGGAAACAAACTTATTTCATACTTGGACCCTCATCAGAACATTGAGGTCATTTTTAGGAAAGCAAGTTTCATAAGGATTTTATGCATTCTTTCTTAAGCCTGATTGCCCTGGGGAAACTGCCTGTTCCTAGCCAGGGCTTACTGCCCTCCAGCATTGTTGCAGGCTTAAGTCAGGCCAGGGAAGTAAGGCAGCCAAAAGATTAGCAGACTTCTTGCAGAAAGAATCAGGATGCAGGCTATATCAAAGCCAAAGTGTGAGGATCCATCACCCCCTTTTTCTATAGCCCCCCAGGTCCTTCCCTGCTGGCCCCTTTGTGACTGTGCCTGTCTTATGTTGTCCCTCCCTTGAGGAATCTCACCTGTCATTGGCTAAACAGTCATCCACCCCGAGCCAAGCAGGGTGAAGTAAAGGGGGCAGAGGGGGTGAATAAGCTTTGTCTCCTTAGTGGCTTATGTTTCCAAGATCCTTTCCTCAGCCTTAGCCATGGGGGGTTACAGCTTCTGAAACCAGGGAGGGAAATTTCCAACAATTCTTATTCCCACCAACAGTGCAAAAGTTTCCACCTTTTTTATATTCTCATGAGCACTTGTTGCTTGTTGATTATCATCATCAATACATGATAGCCATTCTGACCAGTGTGAGGTGTTGTATCATTGTGGGTTTAATTTGCATTTCTCTGATGGTTAGCGATGTTGAATATCTTTTCATATGTCTATGGGCCCTCTATATGTCCTCTTTGGAGAAAGGTCTATTCAGGTCCTTTGCCCATTTTTAATTGGATTGTTTAATTATTTTGGTGTTGAGTTTTATAAGTTCTTTATAAAATTTTAATATTAATCTTTTATCAGATGGATTATTGGCAAATAGTTCTCCCATTCGGTGTATTATCTTTTTATTCTGTTGATGGTTTCCTTTCTTGTGTGAAAATGTCTTAGTTTGATGTAGTCTCATTAATTTATTTTTTCTCTTGTTTCCCTTGCCTGAGGGAATATATCAGATAAAATATTTCTATACAATATCTGAGATTTTGCTGACTATTTATTCTTCTAGGATTTTTATGTTTTCAAGTCCAACATCTAAGTCTTGATCTATTTTGAATTTATTCTTGTGTATGATATAAGAAGGTGGTCTATTTTCATTTTTCTGCATGTGTCTGTCCATAAAATAGCTTTCTATTTTTTTAAAATTAACTCTGACCTGGTGGCTTAGTTAGTTGAAGTTTTGTCCCTTACACCAAATGGTTACAGGTTTGATTCCTGGTCCAGTCACATACCTAGACTGTGAGTTGATCCTCAATCAGGGCTTGTACAGGAGGCAATGAATCAACATTTCACTCTACACTGATTTCTCTCTCCCTTTCTTGCTGTTTCTCTCTCCCCTACCCCCTCCCTTTCTCTCTAAAATTAATGACAGCTCATCCTTGAGTCAGGGTATAGTAATGAGAGAAAAATTGGGACAACTGTAATTGAACAACAATAAAAAAAGAAATAAATACACCAGAAAAAAATGAAATAAAAACTATTACTTTTTTTTGTTTCCAGAACCATTGTAAGTGATATTTTAGTGTTTACATCATGAAATTTCTTTACTCTTTATTATGCAGCAAGTAATATCTGAGTGAAGGTGAAGTCATTTATTTGCAAAATGTAAGAGAGGACTGTATTAACCCTTTCAAAGGTAAATCGATCAAGATTACAGTCCTATCAATCGCAAAGATACAAAAACTAAATTCTAGTCAGGATTTTTATATGCACACAATACACATACATATATTCATACATACATGTATGAATTGGATGTATAGATGTATAAATATATACATCTTACATTTGCAAAATGTAACAGAAAACTGTATTGATCCTTTCAAAGGTAAATTGATCAAGATTACAGTCGTATCAATCACAAAGATACAAAACTAAATTCTAGTCAGGATTTTTATATACACACAACACACATACATATATTCATACATACATGTATGAATATAGATGTATAGATGTATAAATATAGATGTATAAATATATACATCTATATTCATATTTAATGAAAGTCTGATGACTGAAGAAAAAGCACTCACAATTTTAAAGGAAGTATATCTGCTTTCATCTCCAGGTGTTAATTTTTATATAAATGACCAAGTTGATGTTTTCATAACATGGCTTGAGGTACTCTGGAGATTAAAAGTAACTAAACAGATTTATTAAATTTTTATTGAGAGGTTCCACAAGGATAATAAGCCAATATTTTTGTTCCTTATACTAGATCTCTTATATAATTCTGCATCTTTCTGAACTAAATCATAGCTTTTCTAGAAAAAAATATACTAGACAGAATGAGATCAGAGGAAAGAGTTGTTGAAATGTTCATTTCACTGTCAGCTGTTGATGTATGCTACCTTTTTGTATTTTTTCTTATTCCCAGTACCTCAATTTTGTTGTCTGAAAGTTGTGGTATTTCAGCTGTTTGAAGTTTAGAAACTAGGAGCATGACTTTGATTTAAGAAAACAAAGAGTCAGAGTGTTATGACAATGTAATAAACTTTATCTTAAAGATTCTCTCTTTCAACTTTACTGTATGAGTGCTTTAAAATTATTATGATAATCGGAATAATAATAATGAATATATATTTTTGCTTATTTTGAGTTTTTTAAATTATATATAAATAATTAAGGAAGAAAGTGATTGATGAAAATTGCTCTGTTTCTTTCATGTGTTTAGTTTCCCTTTTAGGTTTGGTTTATTACCACAATTCCCCATTATGATTCTAATGCAGAACATTTCTGAAGCTTTATTTTCTTTCAGGATTAGCTGGGTTAGGTCGGCAAGTTGTTGCCCTTCTGAGATGATAGGCCTGGCAGAGATTTCTCAATTCTCCAGTAGCAAATTCTTGCTTTGCAATAATTCATATAACTTTTTAAGTCTTATATTACTTTTTATTAGTATATAACTATTTGTGTGGCTGTTCATGTATACCTCTCTTTATAAAAAGAGTACCTTTTCTTCATTTTTGAATGTATTACTCATTCATGTATTCTAAATAAGATACTATTTTGTTTATGATATCTAGAATTCAAGCTAATATATATGTACATTTCTTTTATATTATAGATTCTTATGCTTTTTTATATTTAATGTAGGAGGTGGCTATAACTGAGATACTTTTGAAATATTTGGTTCATGCATCACAAGTACGGTCTTCATTAGTTTTCAAAAAAGTTGTTTCTAATTGAAAAAATAAAGAAACAACCACTGTGGTCATCTGAATCTAGATAGCAACTGATATTACCTAGTCTCTCTAGTCAGGTGAGTAAAAACAAAAACAAAAATTCTAAAAATTGCTTCTTCATTCCCAATACTACTTAAGTAAAACCATTTAAAACCAATGATTTAGGTAAAGAAATACTAGCAAAACATTTTATTTGTGTCAATGATAGAAAAATATATACAATCACAATTATTTCTGATTCCACAAATACATTTGTACAATTGCTTTGAATTGTTCCACTTGAATTTATAAACATTCTCAAATGTCACCAATCTCAAACAATTTGGTGCTCAACCAAGCTTTTCATGGAAAAAATGTCTTGGTTGTTGAACAAAATTTGTTCTCAACCTGACCACCCTTTTGTACTGAAATCTGTATGATCAGTTATGTGTCTCAGATGATAAAGAAGAGAATGTGTAAGTGTGATGCAGTTTTTAAAGATATCACTTCTGGATCAACCTTCTGGAATGAATTTAGTCCAAGAACCAAGATTTCACTGTATACAGGAAAATTTTATAATGGTGACTAATGGAGTTGGGGTCATGGAATCCACTGATTGGTCAGGGCCAGGGTAGGAGATACTTGATCATTGCATCATGTTCTGATGCCTTCTGTGCCATAATTCTGCCTGGTACTGCAAGGATATGATCAGTAGGGTTGTTCAACCTTCCAGGGTCTTGGGCTGAAACATAACCAAGGTCAAAACGTTCTCTTTAGTTTGACCAAAACTCTGTTCTCTTGAACAACAGACTCTTGAACAATGAAATTTCAAGATTTCATTCTTTAAAATAGTTTGGCAGTGACTGGAACTTAATTGTCCTGAGGGCTTTTTAAGAGAGTGGACGTGCAATGTGTGTAGTGGTAGAAGGACCTGGTATGGGGGTGGCTAAGTCGTTGTGCCAATAGACTGGACAAAGCTGGTTTTAATTATGGAAAAAGTCACTTTAAAAATTGAAGTCCTGTGTGGTTACAATTTCCCATGATTAAAAAAAAAACAAGTTATATCTTGTTTTTAAATTATTTACCTGGAGAGCATAAATAATTACTTAATATTAAACATTCACATATAACATCTTCTGAACTACACAAAATTTTTAATGTATTTAGCCTTAATATTTTTCTTGAAATCAATTAAAGTTAAAATTCTTACAACATTCATATATTTAGCATCAACTAGCATATTAATAGGTAAGGATAAGGTTGAAAGTTAAAGCATAGTATAAAATATGCCTAAATTCAATTTTCTAACTTAATAAGACATCATATTTATTTTACCCTGACTTCCTAAAAGGTGAGGATAATCAGGTAATAGTCTCTAATATGTAGCAAGAACATATGCTGCATATTTGGGAGCAAACATCAATTATAAAGTAGTTAGAGACATAAAAATAATATAAAGATAGATAAATAAGTACAGGATTGTTGAAAACAAACAAAATATCTAACTGCATTCATCAGGATAATTTTTCTTATTATGAACATCATAAATATTTAAAAATACCTTTTGCTCAAAAATCATTTCAGTAGGTACTGATGTTCCCTAATAACTATAGCAATCGTAAATTACTACATCCATCCATTATATACATACCCATCAGTCAAATTCCATTTTTATGTTTCAGAGGAGGGCTTCTTTGGATTTTATTTTCTAGGTCTCATTTTTTCTTCCTAACTTGAACACCTAAAGAGAGCTATGTTCTGCTTAATTCATTTACCAGGGCATTTTTTTCCAGGGATTTTTTTCATTCTTTGCCTTTATAGTTTACACTCTGACTGAATCAGCTGCTGGGCCAATACTACATTTTACTGTCTGCTCATAAACTTACCCACCTGGCAGTAGTTTGGTCGCTCCACAGACTCACTGCCAAAATCTACTAGATTCTTAGGACTAATCTGGAAGCCAATTATCAGAAATTTAAGGTTTTATTCCTATCCTGGGACTGAGACTCCTCTATGCTTGATTTTGTTCCTTGATTAAAGAAAAAAACATTTCATATCAATATTGGTTATAAATGTACTGCAGAGTGAAATGAAAAAATAGCAACACTAATATATTAATACATTGAAATGTAAACATTAAAATATAAAAATAAAGAAAAAAAAGAATAACTAAGTTCTTTGAGGCTGTAAGATTCCCTGCCAAAGGCTTTACATAAGTGCACAGTGTCACTGCTCATTGATCACAGCTTTGTAAGATGTTATTGCTATTATCTCTATAACATAAAGAGCCAACTTGAACTTAGGAATGTGAACAAAAAACTTCAATTTTTAATATTCCTTTTATTCTCTGAAATTCAAATCAATAGACTCTCAATAACTTTAAATGAAAATGAATATAAAAAATAGTCATGTAAACCTTTGAAACTATAATATTACAGTATTCCAGATGATAGACTAAATAATTCATAAGTACCTCAACATAAAATTTTGTTTTATTTCCAATCATTATCTATTATATTTTAATTTATATATTTTATCACATATAAAATATATATTTAATTATTAGAAACTATTTAAAAACTTTAGATAAAAAACCTAAAAGTTAGGACCTCCGGCCAAGTTGGAGGCATAGGTGTACCTCCAACACTGTGCCTCCTTGCACAGCCAAAATAAGGGCAACAACAAACTAAAAAACAAAAGTCAACCAGAACTGACAGAAAATCAAACTGTATGGAAGTTCAACAACCAAGCAGTTAAAGAAGAAACATTCATCCAGACTGGTAGGAGGGGCAGAGTAGAGCAACCGGGCAGATAGGACTTGCGACAAGACAGTGGCTGGTGAACCAGGTGAGGCAGTGGCTTACAGACTGGGCGGTCCCACATTCCCATGCAGATAAACTGGGAGGAACACCTGGGGAGTGAGACAGACAGCACAATCCAGGGTCCCAGTATGGGGAAATAAAGCCTCAAAGCCTCTGACTGAAAACACCTGTGGGGGTACAAGGAGCAATGGAAGAAACTCCCAGCCTCACAGGAGAGTTCATTGGAGAGACCCACAGGTCCTAGAACATATATACACATGCCTACCCACCTAGGAATTAGTACCAGAAAGGCCCAATTTGCTTGTGGGTAGCAAGGGAAGTGACTGAAAACCAGCAGAGAGAGGAGCAAGCAGCACTGTTCCCTCTTGGACCCCTCCCCCATATATAGCATCACCATGCAAGGACATGGATTGCTCCACCCTGGTGAACAGTTAAGGCTCTGCATCTTACTATATAACAGGCATGCTGAGACCAAAAAAAAAAAAGGCCCAAATGCCCAAATGAAAGAACAGATTAAAGATCCAGAAAAAATACAACTAAGTGACAAAGAGATAGCCAACCTATCAGCTGCAGAGTTCAAAACACTGGTTATCAGGATGCTCCAGGAACTAACTGGGTACTTCAAAAGCATAAAAAAGTCCCAGGAAGTGATGAATGTCCCATTATGTGAAATAAAGAAAAATCCACAGGGAACCAACTATGATGGGAAGGAAACCAGGACCCAAATCAGTAGTTTGGAGTAGAAGGAAAAAAGAAACATTCAACCAGAACAGAATAAGGAAACAAAAATTCAAAACATTTAGGAGAGGCTTAGGAATCTTTAGGACATCTTCAAATGTTCTAACATCTGAATCATAGGGGTACCAGAAGGAGAAGAGGAAGAGCAAGAAATTGAAAACTTATTTGAACAAGTAATGAAGGAGAACTTCCCCAATCTGGCAAAGAAAATAGACTTTCAGGAGATCCAGGAAGCTCAAAGAGTCCCAAAGAAGTTGGACCCAAGGAGGAACACATCAAGGCACATCATTGTTAAGTTACCCAAGAGTAAAGATAAAAAATAATTTTAAAAACAGCCAGAAAAAGGAGAGAGTTACCTACAAAGGAGTTCCCATTAGACTATCAGCTGATTTCTCAAAAGAAACCTACAGGCAAGAAGGGGCTGAAAAAAAAGTATTTGAAGTCATGAAAAGCAAACCTATTATTTAGAGTGGAAGGACACATAAAGTGCTTCCCAGATAAGGTCAAGTTAAAGGAGTTCTTCATCACCAAGCCCTCATATGAAATGTTAAAGGGACTTATCTAAGAAAAAGAAGGTTAAAAAATATAAACACTAAAATGAGAACAAACCCACAGCTGTTAATGACTGAACCTAAAACAAAAACAAAAACAACTAAGCAAACAACTAGAAGAGGAACAGAATTACAGAAATGGAGATCATATGGCTGGTGATCAGTGGGGAAGTGGGAAGGGGAGAGAGGGGTTAAAGGAATAGAGAATAAGTAGCATAAATGGTAAGTAGAAAGTAGACAGGGGGAGGTTAAGAATAGCATAGGAAATGTAGAAGCCAAAGAACTTATATGTATGACCCATGAACATGGACTAAAGTGGGAGAAGTGAGTGTGGGAAGAGGTGTGCAGCATAGAGGGGAATAAAGGGGGGATGGGACAACTGTAATACCACAGTCAATAAAATGTATATTTAAAAAACCCGAAAGTTAGGTAAATGCTTAAGAGTTAATTATAAGTTCAAATGACACTTATTTTTAAGGTGTCAAATATCTGTTGTAAATGGCCTCAAAATTTTTCTCATTCAAACAGCTTGATTGATATGTGAATCTTGAACATGTAATTATTTTATCTCAAAGTTATTTCCTGCCCACTATTGTTATTCTTGTCAAAAGTTTGTCCTCTGCAGACCACAAAACAGGTTTTCAGTGCAGAAAAATAAAGATTCAAACCGTCTGGCTGTAAAAATCTGTGGGGTTTGCAGCAGTAGAATAAACTCCCACTCTCACAGGAGAGTCCACTGGGGAGGCCGATGGGATCCTACAATATACACAAACCAACCTACCTGTGAATCAGCATCTGAAAGTGCATGATCCTTTTGTGGGAAACAAGGGAAATGATATAAAGTGGGGCAAAAGCAAGGGCATTGCTCCCTATCTGACCCCTTTCTCACAGACAGTGCCACAACTCAGCAAAGAGGCGTACCCTCCCTCCAGGGACTACTGAAGGCTCCTCCTCTTAAAAGTAACAGGTGTGCCAAGACACAGAAATATGGCCCAAATGAAAGAACAGATTAAAATTCCAGAAAAAGAACTAAGTGATGAGGAGATAGACAACTTATCTGATGCAGTTCAAAACATTGGTAATCATAATGCTCATAGAAATGATTAAGCTTGGCCACAAAATGAAAGAATAAAACTACTCAAAGTGAAATAAAGGAAAATATACAGGGAATCAATAGTGGAGGGATGGAAAATAGAAATCAAATCAATGTCTTGCAACAAAAGCAAGAAATAAACATCCAACCAGAACAGAGTGAAGAAACAAGAATGCACAAAAATAAGGAAAGGCTTTGGAACCTCTGGGACAACTTTAAAATCTCCAATATTCAAATCATAAGGGTTCCCAAAACAGAAGAAGAGAAAAAAATGGAAAACTTATTTGAAAAAATAATGAAGGAAAATTTCCCCGATCTGGTGAAAGAAATACATTTTCAGGAAGTCCAGAAAGCACAGAGAGTCCCAAATAATTGGACCTGTGTATGAATACACAAAAACGCATAATGATTAAGTTATACAAGATTAAAGACAAGGAGAGAATCTTAAAAGGAGAAAGACGAAAAGAGAGTTACCTACAAAGGAGTACATATAAGACTCTCAGCTGATTACTCAAAAGAAAACTTGTCAGCAAGGAGGGGCTTGAAAGAAGTATTCCAAGTCATGAAAAGCAAGGACCTATATCCAAAATTACTCTGTCCAGCAAAGCTATTCTTTAGAATGGAAGAGCAGATAGTGCTTCCCAGATAAAGTCAAGTTAAAGGAGTTCATCATCAACAAGCCCTTATAACAAATGCTAGAGGACTTATCTAAGAAAAAGATAAAGACCAAAAACTATGAACAGTAAAATGAGAATGAATTCACAACTATGAACAACTGAACATAAAACACAAAAATAAAAACTAAGCAAACAACTAAGACAGGAACAGAACTGTAGCAATGGAGATCACATGGAAAGTTATCAGTGGAGAGGAGGGAGGAGGATAATGGGGGGAAAGGTGCAGGAAATAAGAAGCATAATTGATGGGAGGAGGTTAGGAATAGTATAGGATTTCAGGGGATCCTTACCAAGATGGAGGCATAGGTATAGAACCTTCACTTCCTCACACTACTAAAAGGAGGACAACAGCAATATGAAGTCAATAAACAACCAAAAGCACCAGAAAATCAAGCTGCATGGAACTCCAACAACCAAGGAGTTAAAGAAAAAATCAACCAGAACAACTAGACCAGCAGTGCTGCTTCATATCAAAGAGGGTTGTCCTGCTGCAGGAAATACCTTAAGGCCCCACCCCCTTACATTCTATCAGCTACACCAAGACAAGGAAATATGGCTTAAATGAAAGATCAGAGTAGAGCCTCAGAAAGAGAGCTAAGCAAGGAGGAGGTTGCCAACCTATCTGATGGAGAATTTAAAGCCTTGGTAATCAAAATGCTCACAGATCGGATTGAGCTTCATTGAAAAATGAAAACAAAACAAAACAAAACAAAAACAAATGAAGGATACCAAAAGTGAAATAAAGCAGAATGTTTAAGGAAACAATAGTGACAGGAAGGAAACCAGGATTCGAAGCAACAATTTGGAACAAAAGGGGAAAAATATCCATCCAGATCAAAATGAACAAACAAGAATTTGAAAAAGTGAAGAGAGTCTTACAAACTTCTGGAACAATCTGAAACATTCCAATGTCTGAATTATAGGGGTGCCAGAAGGAGGATAACAACAGAAAGAAATTTAAAACTTATTTGAACAAATAATGAAGGAAAACTTCCCCAATCTGGGGAAGGAAATAGACTTCCAGGAAGTCCAGGAAGCTCAGAGAGTCCCAAAGAAGGTGGACTCAAAGAGGAACACACCAAGGCACATCATCATTAAGTTACCCAAGATTAAAGATAAGGAGAGAATCTTAAAAGCATCAAGAGAAAAGGAGTTACCTATGAAGGAGTTAACTATCAGCTGATTCCTCAAAAGAAACCTTACAGGCAAGAATGGGCTAGAAAGAAATATTCAAATTCATGAAAGGCAGGGACCTACATCCAGATTACTCTATTCAGCAAAGCTATCATTTAGAATGGAAGGGCAGATAAAGTGCTTCCCAGATAAGGTCAAGTTAAAGGAGTTCATCATCACCAAGCCCTTATTATATGAAATGTTAAAGGGAGTTATCTAAGAAAAAGAAGATACAAAATATGAACAGTGAAAGGATAGGAAACTCACAACTGTCAACAAATGAACCTAAAAGAAAATAAGAACAACAGAAACAAAAACTAAGCAAACAACCAGAACAGGAACAGAATCAGAGAAATGGACATCACACAGAGGGATTTCAGTGGGGTGGGATAAGGGAGGAATAGAGGGGAAGAGGTACAGGGAAGAAGAAGCATGGTTAGTAGGCATAAGGTAGACAGGGAGAGATAAACAATGACATGGAAAATAAGGGACTCAAAGTACTTATATGTACAACCAGTGGATATGGACTAAGATGGGGGGATGCTGGAGGGTTGTGGGGGCAGGTGGAGTGGGGATAGAGGGGGAAAATGGGAAAACTGTAATAGCATGATGAATAAAATATTTTTAAAAAAGACATTTTATGTGCTAAAAATAGTATAGGAAATGGAGAAGCAAAAGAACTTACATGTACAACCTATGGACATGAACTAAGGGAAGGAGGGGATGCTGAAGACTGGGGAGGTGCTAGGCAAATTGATGAAGGGGAAAATTTGGGACAACTATAATAGTATAATCAATAAAATATACTTTAAAAAAGTTTGTCCTCTGAACAGTCCCCTGTTTGTAACTGTGTTCTCAGTTTATTTCTATCCTAGCACTGAAAATAAACTTTCAGGGAATTAAAAAAAGGTTTATAGAAAACTGATTAATAGCTACATAATAATAAACTATGCAGTCACAATATTTTATTAATTTTAACTTCAAACATCTAATCAATTTATTTAGAGTCTACTATATTCTTTTCTTTTACTCTTTTGATAAGAAAATATTCAGAAACATAAAAATGTTTAAAATACTGACATACATATCAGTGATATAGGTAATCCTAAAATAACTTATCAATTCCTAACTTTTCTATAGTTTTTTTTGTTTTCACCACTATAACATAATTTTAGGAATAACAAGTATTTTTAAAATGTTGTTATAACACAGTATTTTCTGTAGTACTCTACTTGGGTAGTTGTTTTGGCATACCAAACATTTCCCCATAATTATAATACCTTTTATGGTCAGCAATTTTGGAGGAATCATTCTATTTCCACCTTTTTTCTTGCCACAAATCCATATTCTTAATAAAACATTTTTTTCAATAAGCCAAGAAACTTGATTAGTTAACCTATCTAGTTAGTAGCAAAATTGTTAATAAAATTCAGTCATAATAGTTTTATTAACTGTTTTAATTCTTCCCTGAGGGTATGTTTCTTGATTTTAGAGAGAAAGGAAGGGAAGAGAGAAACATCAATTGGTTGCCTTCCATATGCACCCTACTGAGGATGGAATTTATAACCTAGGTATGTGCCCTGACTGAGATCAAATCCATAACCTTTTCATGCATAGGACCATGCTCTAACCAACTGAGTCACTGGACCAGGGAATCTATCTTTTCAAATTAAACTTATTGGAGTAACATTGGCTAATAACATTATGTAAGTTTCAAGTATATAATTATATATGTACATCATCTGTATATTTCAACTGTGTGCTCACCACCCAAAGGCTAGTCTCCCTCCATCACCCTATATTTGACTGCTTTTATCTTTATCCTCTCCCCACCCTTTTCCCACTATGGCAACCATCATAATATTGTGTGTATCTTTCAGTTTGCTTGTTTTGTTTGTTTATTTGTTGCTTTTCTGTTTTATATGCTACATATGAGTGAAATTTTATGGTGGTTGTCCTTTTCCATACGTGCATTTTGCTTAGCATGATACTTATTCCAACTTCAATGCATTTTTATTCTGTCTGTATTACTGTTTGTTTATGTTGTATGAAAATGTAATAAAAAGGATGGGAGATAAAATTAGTAGGGGCAGAAAGAGGAAATAGGAAAATTGGATAGCATTAATATAAAAGTATTAAATGATCTACTCCTTGATATTGTCTATTCAATAGAAGAGTAAACCAATAGTTATTTATATTGTGCCACATGTAGAGTATCAATGAGATAATTCATGCTTAAAAATTATTCTTGACTAAATAGTACATATAATTTGTACATGTACTTCTCTCACTTTAGTATCACTGTGCTGGTTGGTCTCTTGAAAATGTTTCCTCAGGGTATCTGAACAGCTACCTCTTTTACTTGAAATATTTGTTCCTTTGTTATTTTAAAAAGACTGCTAGCCATTTCATTTTTTTAAATGTAATTGATCAACTTCTTCTTCCCATGTTTTCTCTGACATAGTCTGCTCTGTCCATTGTATCTATCACCAAACATTCTACATAGTTTGCTTATGTATTATGATTGTTGTAGATCATCCCAGGCTGGAATGTAAGCCTCATGAGGGGAGGAATTTTTGCATATTTATTTTCTACTGAATATCTCTGCCTCTAGAATACAAGCCAACATAATTTTAGTGCCTAGAACATTACATAGTAGATGATTCTTTATCAATATTTGTTCATGAAATTAAATATCTGGAAATCAGGGTATAATATTAATATAAAAGAACTATATGAAATGGTAATTCCCCAAGATACTTACAATCTGTACTCAGCATACTACACCTGTGATTTTGCTTTGGTTCTATGATACTCTTGTGAAAGGTGAAGTTGGGTAGTAGTGGAATTCTGCATTCACTTAGAAGACTTCATAGCTATAGCATGTACTTTGTTGTATACAATGTTGTATTGTAAAGATATTTGCATTGGCACACCACCCCACAGCAAGAAGAAAAATTTTTACTCCCCATTGGATGCAAACATACTGGTTGAAAAGTATAGTATGATACAAGTTTAATCTTCATTTGGGAATTTCTAGACTGTATTAGAGTTATGTTCATTGTTTCTGTTAAAGTGTGCCAATGTAAGCTGGGGTTTAGTGACAGGTGGCATGTCTGAGACATATAAAGATTTTATGGATAACAGGTGTAGAGAAATGTAAAGCTTTCTCAGATATGCTGTGGAAATATTTTCTGAAGAGATACAAAGTATTTATTTTGTAAATCAATATCTAAAATAATTAAATTGTTATCTAATATGGCCATTTCAAATTCTAATGGAGTCATTATGTACTCGATACAGACTGTTTATATTAGGTTTAAAATAAAGGTAAAATAATTATTTGTTTGACTTCTTTTATATTGCCTTGTGTAAGCAGGAATTACAAAATGATAGGGAAATATACAAGTTACACATAATCTAGTGGATATAACACAATTCAAGCTCATATGTACAAACAGATTGTTTTATTGTGCATCTTTTTCTTTTTACCACTGTATGCCTTTCTATTTTGTAAACATCTGTTTCCTTGGCAAAAGTAATGCAGTTTTAAAAATTGTACAAACAGGGAAATGGATTGGAAATAGAAATATTTAAAGTTGCTTTACTTTAGAATAAATACATTTGTGACAAGAAATATAACATAATGCTTTGTTTATTTCTTCTTTCAAAATAGAATACTAAAATTACAGTTCTGGCATGAGTTTCCACTTGAAAAAATATTTTGCAATGCTGTTGTTGCATTGTATAGTTTTCTTAAAATATTTCAATAAAAATAAACAATAGTGAAATTGGATGTGTTCCAATAAGACATTATTTTACAATTGTGCAAAGTAATGATAACCAATTTTGTTAAGTAAGCAGATTCTATATGTGATTGTAGGCAAGTTATTATTTTTATTTTGGTATTTGTAAATTATGGTTAATAATTGTGTAATGTACCATTGTGTCTGAAGAGGTTTTATTGTTATTCTATATCCAATTTATGATTATTTAGTGTGCAAATGCTTAAACTAAAATTTCTTTCTAGGTACTATTTAACTGCTATTTTCAAAGCAAATGCTAAGTCTGCAAAGACATTTCTTATTATTTTTTCTTTCATTCTTTTTTGGCAGTAAAACTTGATTTGTAATCATCTTCCAAGTTTTTTTAGTGTTCCTAGTATAACTGTTGAAATCTATACTTAATGTCATCTCATTGTACTGTCTGCATTTTATAATGACTGAATATGTCTAAGGCTTGGGGAGTGAAATATTTTTCATCTGACAATACACAAAATGAGTACAAGTACACCGGCTGCAAAAACCACAGGCCATCTTAATATTGTGCCTGTTGAGGGTATGAAAGTTTCAGTTGCTGAAAGTAAAGCTTATATCTGTTCTATAACATATGGAAGTGGGACTACTGTAGACTTGAGACAAATGTTGAAAATATAATATTGTCATTAGTAGCCTTGTTTCAAATAAAGATGAACAATGTACTTGTGTTGCATATAGACTAGAGTTTCAATGTATCTTTTCAAATATTTGGTTTTTATCATTATTGTCACAAATACTAACTTCATTTAAAAAAAGATAACTAAATGATCATTCATAGGTTGATAATAGTTTATTGATGTTTTAAATTAATTTAAGCTTATATAGAGTTTTATTAGGAAATTTTAAAGAACTATATAATATAGAAAATAATGTAAATTATATATAATAAATTTTGTAATATTTAAAAATCCTTTGATCTAGAGTATATTTAAAAATAAATGCACAGGTATTATAAAAGCAAACCTAATTAATGAATTATTTTTTATTATTGTTCAAATACAGTTGTCTCCATTTTACCACCACCACTCCGAACAGCTCTACCCATCCCCACCTACCACCCTTGATCCTACCCACTTTGGCTTTCTCCATGTGTCTTTTATACACATTCCTTGATGATCCTATCCCCTTTTGCCCCTGTTATTCCATCCTACCACCCCTCTGGTTACTGTAAGTTTGTTCTTAATTTCAATGTCTCTAGTTATATTTTGCTTGCTAGTTAGTTTTGTTGATTAGGTTCTACTTATGGGTAAGATCATTTGGTATTTGACATTCATTGCATGGCTTATTTCACTCAGCATGATGCTCTCAAGATCTATCCATGCAGTCTAGAAGGGTAGGAGCTCCTTCTTTCTTTCTGTTGCATAGTATTCCATTATGCAAATGTAGCACAGTTTTTTGATCAACTCATTTACTTATGGGCACTTAGGTTGCTTCACACTTGGCTCTTACAAGTTGTGCTGCAGTGAACATTGAGGTGCATAGGTTTGTTTGAATTATTGTTTCAGGATTCTTAGAGTATACTCCCAGCAATGGAATTGCTGGGTTAAAAGGCAGTTCCATTTTTAGTTTTTTTAGGAAATTCCATACTGTTTTCCACAGTGACCTCACCAGTCTGCATTCCCACCAACCATGTACGAGGGCTCTCTTTTTTAATAACCTCACCATCACTTGTTGTTTGATGATTTGTTTATGATGGCCATTCCAACTGGAATGAAAAGGTATTTCATTCTGTTTTTTTTCAAACATTTTTGTTGTTGTTCAAGTACAGTTGCCTATATTTTCTCCCCACCATTCCCCCCCATCCTAGCCATCTCCACTTCCCACCCTTGATCCTACCTCCTTTGGTATTTCTTTTATTTGGTGCCCAATTCCTGCTTGATAAATATAAAATAAACAGTATAAATGTAAATATGTGTATCATTTAAAAATCCATTTGAAAAAATAATTTTCAGAGAAAAATTGATGGAGTGGAAAATTTTTAAGACACTCTAAATTATATAAAACAATAAAATATACATGCAAAAAATGAAACTAGACTCCCCAGCATATACCATACACCAGAATAAACTCAAGATGCATATAAGACTTAAATATAAGTAATGATACCCTAAAAGTTCTGGAGGAGAATGTAGACAGGAAAATTTGAAATATCCCACACAGAGATATTTTCACCAATACACCCCCTAAGGCAAGGATATAAAGGAAAGAATAAACAAATGGGACTATATCAAACTAAAAAAAAAAGAAACTATAGCTAATTATGTTACTCAGTTATCTTATTACTTTGGTTGATATGTTTATATGTGTGTATAAAATTATATACATATATATAAATATATGGATGAGGAAAAGTATGTTTACAGTTCATATGGGTAGTATATAATACAGGAATAAATAATAATACAAAAATAAACTACATTTTATGTACTCACAACTGTAAAAAAAAAAGAAAAAAATCCTGAAACTTCTTCATGCCTAAAGAAAGCATCAACAAAATGGGAAGTGAACCAATTGTATGAAAAAGCATATTATCCAATGATATGTTGGAAGGTTTCATTGGTTCATAAGGTTTGATCTCCAAAATATATAAAGTACTCACACAACTCCACACCAGGAAGACAAACACTCCAAATAAAAAATGGGCAAAGGACCTGAATAGACACTTCTTCAAATAGGACATATGGAGGCTCAGAGACATATGAAAAAATGTTCAACATCACTAGCCATCAGAGAGATGCAAATTAAAACCACAATGAGATACCACTTCACACCAGTCAAAACTGTGTGTGGCCATCATTAATAAATCAAGGAACAAGAAGTGCTAGTGAGGTTGTGGAGAAAAGGGAACCCTAGTTCCCTACAGAGAATGGTGCAGCCACTGTAGAAAATGGTATGAATTTCATCATAAAACTAAAAAATGGAACTGTATTTCGATTCAGCAAGCAATCCCACTGCTGGGACTGTACACTAAGAATCATGAATCACCAATTCAAAATATCCTATGCACCCCAATGTTCATAGTAGCACAATTTACAACACCAAGTGCTTGAAACATGCTAAGTGCCCATTAGTAAATGAGTTGATAATAACTGTGGTACACTTACACAATGGAATACTATGCAGCAGAAAGAAAGAAGAGATACCTACCCTTCATAACAGCATGGATGGAACTGGAGAGCATTATGCTAAGGGAAATAAGCCAGGCAGTGAAAGACAAATAACATATGATCTCACCTATAAGTAGGACCTAATCAACAATATAAACAAATGAGCAAAATAGAATCAGAGATTCGCAAACAAAGAACAAACTGACAGTGGCCAGAGGACCAGGGAGAGGGGGATAATAGAGAAAGAAGGGCAAGGGACAAGCAAAGGATCACAACAGAGGACTCATGGGCATGGACTGTGTTGGGGGTCATTGACTGTGGGAGTGGTGGGGGGCAGGTTAGGGGTGAGTAATGGGAAAACTATGGGATAACTATAACTGAACAACAATAAAAAACAATAAAAATACTTGTGAGTGAAAAAATAAATCAATTAAAAACATAACATTTCTAGATAATCTGACTATATAAAAACTCCTTTACACTATTCCTTTTTGTTATTGTCTTGATAATACAAGATTCTCAACATAACCATTCTATGAAATGGTTATGTGGTTTATGTCAGTTAATACAAAAGTCTTATGGCAAAAATTGTTACAAACATCTAATTACTTTTAGCAACACTAATAAATCAAAACCTTTAACAAGTATGAATTTAAAAATTAGATCCCAAAGGAAGAAGTGTAACTTTTAAAAATATTGTTGACATCTAAACTCACCATTCATTGCCTTTTCTCTTCATTAATCTTTATTCCTTTCCTTGTACCTTCATTAATTGGTTTATTTTTTTCTCCATGTTTTTCTTCTTTCTTTTAAGGTCTCCCTCCCCTTTCCTCTACTTTGTACATACTATTCTCTTCCAGATATTAAGGCATGCCCTTAAAAATGATGTTCTTGTACATTTCCTTTCCTATGTTTCTTTTCACCTTTTCTGTTTTTTTTTTAAATTTTCTCTATTCACGCTACTAGTTCTCTATCTCTCTTATTCTGCTCCACAAGAAGCTTTAATAAATCAAACTTACCTCGAAATTCCTGACCTATCTTTTTGGTAGCTTGATATCAGCTGTTTCTTGTTCCTCTTGTAAAGGCTGGTCTTATGGAAATAATACTGGCAAGATTTTGAAAGACTCAGAGTTTGAATTCAATTCTAGTCTCATCTTTTCTATAATATTAGATCAAAATTACCAGACAATTCCTTACAGCTCTAAAATTCTATGAAGTATGCTTATGTGTGTGGAGCCACAAAGACTGAAATTTTTACCTTTGGAAGAGAGAGGGATTTTTACAATGAACAATCCAAGAATAAGCTTATAGGAATTGAACACCTTGACTCAGTTTTTCCTGAAAGCCAGATGGTCCAAACAGGCTCATGATAGGGCCAGAATTTTGTGGCAATATAAGGACCCAACTCTATGTTACAGCCAGAATTTTAAAATTTTAATTGTGAACAATATCTTAGGATTCATTCATACAGATCATACAGGGTGGATCTAGTATTCTAGAGAGACCTGTTTCCTCCTATCTAAATAATGCATTTTACCATGTAGAGGCAATTTCAGACATTGTCTTTGTCCCAACAATGCTTGTAGCTTTACTGTTTTTGGTACAGTGGTACCTCAGTACTTACTTTTTATTAGTTCTGGAGCTTGTGATGAATGTCAAAACCTAAGACTACTAAGTGATGAAGAATTTTTCTCTTGTGGAGTGGCATCATGACTCATACTAGTTCTAGCAAGTGTGACGAGACCCAAGCAACTGCTGAATGTTGAAACATGTTTTTTGCATCTTCAAAATGCAATGATGTGCCTTGGTGGTGGGGGGAATAGAACAACTGTAATGGCATAATCAATAAAAAATAAAATTAAATAAAAAAAGAAGAAAAAAATGCAATGAGTACAGGGTTTGATTAGTTCTGAAACCAATGAGTACTGAGGTATGACTGTATTTCTTGAAAGTACCTTAGGCTATCTGTAGACCTCAGATATAACTCAGAGATATTTGTAATAAATGGTAGCTGGCTTAAAAACCAAGGCACTGCACTAAAATCTCTTCTAATATATGAAAGTTTATGTTTGACAGTAGGAATGTATAGTTTAAATTATAAAATTTAAAGGATAAAGCATTGATAATATTATGAAATAGGAACCATTAGGATTTTATTTTAGTGATAAGGATGATGGGACTTAGAGCTGTTTGAATGAGGAGCTAATGAACAGTGGAACAGTAAACCAGTCCACTTTCTTTTTTAAATTTTATTTAGTTATTTTTCAAGTACAGTTTTTTGTCCGTTTCTCCAATCCCAGCCCTCCCCTGCCCCATGCTCCCCACCTCCCTCCCATTTCCACCCCCCTTAGTTATCATCCCTGTGTCCTTCATATTTGTTCCTCCAACTCCTTCCCCTTTTTCCCCCTTAAATTCCCTTTCCTTTCCCCTCTGGTCACTGTCCCCTTGTTCTCTATTTCAGTGTCTTTGTTTTTATTCTGCTTGCTTGTTTGTTTTGTTGTTTAGCTTCCTGTCAAAGGTGAGATCATATGGTATTTGTCTTTTAACCCCTGGCCTATTTCACTCAGCATAATGCTTTCCAGTTCCATCCATGTTTTTGCAAAGGATAGTAGCTCCTTCTTTCTTTCTGCTGCATAGAATTCCATTGTGTATATGTACCACAATTTTTTGATCCATTCATTTACTGATGGGCACCTAGGTTGCTTCCAGCTCTTGGCTATTGTAAATTGTGCTGCTGTGAACATGGTGGTGCATAGGTTCTTTGAAATTGATGTTTTAGGAATCTTTGGATATAATCCTAGCAGTGGAATTGCTGGGTCAAAAGGCAGGTCAATTTTTATTTTTCTGAGAAAATTCCATACTGTTTTCCATAATGGTTGTACCAGTCTGCACTCCCACCAACAGTGAACTAAGGTCCCCTTTTCCCCACAACCTCTCCAACATTTGTTGTTTGTTGCTTTGTTTATGATAGCCATCCTGACTGGTGTAAAGTGGTATCTCATTGTGGTTTTAATTTGCATCTCTCTGATAGCTAACGATATTGAGCATCTCTTCATGTGTCTCTGGATGTTCTGTATGTCCTCCTTGGAGAAGTGTCTGTTCAAGTCCTTTTCCCATTTTTTAATTGGGTTGGATGTCTTCTTAGAGTGGAGTCGTGTAAGTTCTTTGTATATTTTGGAGATTAAACCTTTGTCTGAGGTGTCATTGGCAAATATGTTTTCCCATACAGTTGGTTGTCTTTTTAATTTAATACTGACTTTCTTAATTCTATGTTATCTTTCCAGTACATTTTAAGTGTATGATATTTAAAATGTAGAACTGTTCCTAAGTTTCTGAAAGAAACTTATTTGAAAGTAATCAGAATTTTACTTAAGATGTATTTTGATTATTTCATTTACTTTACAAAGAAACACATCTTATATTTTTGCCTTAGGTTCTCACTTACACACTAGTGAGCATGTTTTATAGTCAATTAAATATGAAAATAGAAGAAGTAATAATTTATGGAGCTGCATAGTGGTATGAACTGGGTTTATTAATTAAGTCAATTAGTGTCTAAAATCCTAGGTTAATCCAATTTGTTACAATTACAATGTTTCCGAATCATAAAATAATTGCATAATTATGAATTACACATTGATTAAAGTAATTACAAAGATGACCATAGTTGGACTTATAGGGTATCTCTAGAGGAAATTCTGTGGAGCATAATCTCTCTCTCCTATGTAGAGAAAAGACTTGAAAATACCACTAAGGATCTATGGATTACTATATATCAAGAAAAATTAGTATATATAAAATTTTCTGTCTGTAAATTAGACTTACATAAATATATCTTGAAAGAACACAAGAATAAATGATCATCACCATTCAAAACTGATGCATTATACATGTCTTAGCAGCTTGTTACAAGGGCTATTTTTAATACTCTCATTGAACATTCTCCTTGTATGAATCTGTCTATCCCTCATTTAATGGCACAAGTTACTACCAGTGCCATTCAGAATGAAGCTGGCAATGATCCCTTGATTAAGCCTCTTCATGAGAGTTTCAGCTACTGTTCCAGGAGCCCTTCAATGTATAGTTTCCTCTAATTCCAGAGACTAAGGGTTATTAAAAAGGTTTAAAAATTACATTATTTTAACAACTTTATGGAGAGATAACTGACATAAACTGTATATTTTAAACTGTATAAATTGATGTCTTGATATACATATATACTCTGTAAAAACATCATAATCAAGACAATGAACACATCTGACAGCCTCAAAGTTTCTTTCTTCCTCTTTATGTTCCCTCTGACCCACACATCCCAGCCTTTGCCCCCTTTGCAGGCAACCACTGGTTTGCTTTATGTCACTATAAATTAGTTTGGATTTTTTTTAGAATTTCAAATAAGTGGGAGCAAATCCAATATATTTTTTTTGCTTGCCCTTTTTACTCGTGATATTTTGATGTCCATATATGTTGTGTTTATGAACAGTATATTTTTCTCATTGCTAAATAATAGTCGATTGAATGCATTGCTCAATATATTATTTTACTTTTTAGTGGGCTGTTTCTAAGTTTGACTGTTAAGCATCAAGCTGCAACTGAACATTCATGTGCAGTTCTATATATGGATATATATTCATGTCTCCTGAGTAAATACCTATAAGTGAAATGGCTGGGTCAGGTTGTAGGTATATATTTAACGTCTATTTAAAATATTTGAGTCCACCTTCTTTGGGACTCTCTGAGCTTCCTGGACTTCCTGGAAGTCTATTGCCTTTGCCAGATTGGGGAAGTTCTCCTTTATTATTTGTTCAAATAAGTGTTCCACTTGTTGCTCTTCCTCTTCTTCTGGTACCCCTATAATTCGGATGTTAGAATGCTTAAAGATGTCCTGGAGATTCCTAAACCTCTCCTCATTTTTTTGAATTCTTGTTTCTTCATTCTTTTCTGGTTGGTCATTTTTATCCTCCTTCTGGTTCACTCCTTTGATTTGAGTCCCAGTCTCCTTTCCATTACTATTGGTTTCCTGTGCATTGCCATTCATTTCAATTAATTTAACCTTCATATGTTCCTCTAATTTGTGACTAAAATCCACCAGTTCTGTGAGCATCCTGATCACCAGTGTTTTGAACTGTGCATCTGATAGGTTGGCTATCTCTTGGGCACTTAGAAGTATTGTTTCTGGGACTTTGATTCGTTTTTCTGTTTGAGCCATAATTTTTTTGGTCAGGTTGTGCCTGTCATGTAGTGAGGGCTGGAGCCTTATATGTTCACCAGGGCAGAGCAAACAAGTTGCTGGGTTGTGATTCTATATGTGGGGGTGGAGTCAGAGAAGGAACAACGGTGCCTACTCCACCCTCCCCTGGACCCCAGTTCCCTTTGCCACTTCCCGCAAGCATATTGCGCCCTCTGATGCTGGTTCCCAGGTGGGTGGGCTTGTGTACATTTCAGGACCCTGTAGGTCTCTCCAACAAATTCTCCTGTGAGGCTGGGAGTCTATCCCGGCACCTCAACTCCCACAAGTGTTTTCAATCAGTGCTTTTAGGCTTTATTTACCATTTCTGGAGCACTGGATTGTGCGGTCTGTCTCGCTGCCCATTTTTGCCTGGTTTATCTGTGCGCGAATGTGTGACTGTAGTCAGCCAACAGCCTTGAGTGCCTCACTGGGTCTGCTCATTTCCTCCTCATGCCTGGGGTCTGCCAGCCACTGGCCTTTCCGGCCATGACCCCTGTCTGCCAGCCACTGACTCCACCCGTCTTACCAGTCTGGTGGAATAGTTGTCAGACTTCCGTACAACTCAAGTTTCTGCTTGTGTTTTTGTTTCTAAATCTTTGTTGTCTTTAATTTTGGTTGTGGGAGGAGGCACAGTTATTTTCACCTATGCCTCCATCTTGGCCGGAAGCTATATTTAACTTCTTAAGAAACTGCTAAACTGTTTTCCAAAGTGGTTGTAAGATTATACATTCCTACCAGCATTGGATAAGAATTCCAATTGCTGCTATTTTTACTAAAATTTGGTATGGTTTTAAACACACATTATTTAAATAGGTGTGTAGTGATCGCTCACCATGATTAAAATTGCATTTTCTGATTGATTAATGATATTGAGTATATTTTCATATGCTTATTTCCCTTCTGTTTCTTTTTTGGTGCATTGTTTAGTCAAATATCTTTCCCATTTTTGAAAGAATTTATGGAAAACAACAAGATTTCTTCTTGAATTGAAAGATAAATTTCTTGTCTAAAGAGCTAAAATGGGTTATTCTGTCACAACTTATTTAAATGTGTTGAAAATACTCACAAAATTATTCCCATGCTTCTTTATATGGTATTTGAAGCCAGGACCATGTCTGTTGTAATAATATTAGATCAATACAATATACTTGTTTATTTGTAAATATAAAAAAACTCTCAGAGTAAAAGGTAACACACCATTTTTATTTTCAAGAAATATATAAAACACTAATAGTATATTTGTTGTTGGTGCATTATACCAATTGCAGATAGTAGCTTTATTATGCATATTTTGAATGTGAATAATTGACAATATTTTTAAAATAACAAGGAAGTTATGTGTTTATAATAAGTAGTAGTCTTTGAATGGGATTTTAAAAGTACATTGAAAAGATCTGTGTTTGATAATCCAAATGAAACTATAACAATCCAAACTTACTTTTAATTTATTTTCTTAAGTGTTGTCAAATATATTTTGCCTTAAATATATTTTTACTTTAAGATTTGTAAATATATGTTCTCTATCATGTAATATAATAATTGGTTTCTTCAAATATTACAATATAAAATGTAAATTTTGGCTCATTAAGACAGAAATTGTGGGTGTGACTTTGCCTACAAGTCCCCCAGTCCAGCATGGATGGAAGTAACACTACCAAGACATGATTTGCTTGGGAAGGAAAGGTGGCCAATTTCTCAGAGGAAAAAGGCCAGGAGCCCTTTTATCAATGGCATTTATTGGGTTGTAATACACAGGAATACCGGGTGCCAAGGATCGAATAGTAGATAACATTTCAAAAAAGTCTAAGGGCTTAGTCTGAGTCAGTGCTTGTCAGGAAAGGGGGTTGCAGAAACTTTGGAAGACATACTCATTTCCTGCTCAGACCCTTAACATATGAATGAAAACACTCTTAGCAAAGGAGGCTTCATGGGGCTTTTAGGAATTCTTTCTTATACCTGATTACCCCAGATGCCTCTTTAGCAAGGCAAGGAGCTGCACCGCCTCCTCCATCATAGGTTTTCAGGCTTAAGTAAATTAGAGCCAGCAAGTGCTTCTCCTAGAGGACATGGGGACTCAGGCTATGTCAGAATAACTGAAGGGCAAGAGTCCATCGCTCCCTCTTTGTTGCAGTCCCCCAAGTCCTTCCATGATGGCTTCCCAAGTGATCATGTCTGGCTTAGATTGCCCCTTTCTGAGAAGCCTCACCCATCCTAGACTATCAACCATGCTTCAGGGGCAGGGGAGTAAGCTTAGGCAGCATTTGCTACCAGAGACAAGCTTTGTCTCTTTGTGGCTTGTATTCTGGAGGTTGCTCATTCAGTTTTAGCCATGGGAGGCAGTTACAATTCCTGAAACCAAGCAGATCAGTCCCCAAAAAGAAATCATGTTTTATTATTGTACTATAGGTAATAAATGTTAATGGTACAGGTGGAAGGTTTGTGTATGACTTTTAAATAAATATTATTCACTGTTATAGAGGTGCTTGAGATGAATGTCATAATCAGTTTTATCAAATAACAGTGTGGCAACAAAAAACTATGTTTTTTGTAAGTTGTTCAAGGTGTTTCATTAGAGCATTGTGTTATTCTAATGTCCAAAGTAAGAAGAATTTTTACAGTATGTACTGCTTAGATATTAGATATTATTTCGATGTGTAAATTGGATAAAATGTCAAGTACATTGAGTTACAAGATTAAAAGGTTCACAATCAGTTACCAGAAACTACAGGGGTTGTGAAACTAAGGTTCACAATCAGTTACCAGAACTACAATGATATCACTGCGAACTATATCATAATGAAAAAGGAAATGGAAATTATTAGCAAGGGCCAAGAGGAAATGAAGAATATAATTTCTGAATTAAAAAACACAGTGGAAAGCATTAAAATAGGGTAGATGAAACAAAAGATTGGATTAGTGAATTGGAGGACAAAGTAGAAAGCATCTCACAGAAAGAACAGGAAAGGGAAAAGAGGCTCAGAAAGAAAGAAGAGAGATTAAGAGAAATGCAAGACAATATGAAACGTAATAATATCCGAATAATAGGAATACCAGAAGGAGAAGAAGAAGAACAAGGGATAGAAAACATATTTGAAAGAGTAATGAGAGAAAACTTCCCTAATTTGATGAGAGAATAAATCACACAAATCCAGGAATCACAGAGAGTCCCAATCAAGAGGAACCCAAGGAGGCCCACTTCAAGACACATCATCATCAAAATGGCAAAATTCCAACAAAGAGAGAATCTTAAAGGCAGCAAGGGAGAAAAAAGAAATAACATACAAGGGAGTCCCAATAAGGTTAGCCACTGACTTCTCAATGGAAACACTCCAAGCAAGAAGAGAATGGCAAGAAATATTCCAAGTAATGAGAACCAGAGGCCTACAACCAAGGCGACTTTACCCAGCAAGGCTCTCAATCAAGATAGAAGGCCAAATAAAGAGCTTCCAAGACAAAAGACGTCTAAAAGATTTTGCTGCGACCAGGCCAGCTCTACAAGAAATACTAAAAGGTCTGCTTTAAGGAAAGGAAGGAAAAGAGACAGACAGAGAGGAACACAGGTACAAAAATCCAATGAATAAGTACCTATCAATAATAACCTTAAATGTAAATGGATTAAATGCTCCAATAAAAAGACACAGAATAGCCCAATGGATAAGAAAGTATGACCCACACATATGCTGCCTACAAGAGACCCACCTCAGGACAAAAGACCATCACAGACTAAAAGTGAAAGGCTGGAAACAAATTTTCCAAGCAAATGGATAAGAAAAAAAAGCTGGGGTAGCAATTCTCATATCAGACAAAATAGACTTCAAAAAAAGAGCCATAAAGAGAGACCCAGAAGGTCACTTCATAATAATCCAGGGAAGAATCCACCAAGTAGACATTAACATCATAAATATATATGCACCCAACATAGGAGCAACCAAATATATCAAGAAAATCTTAGACGAATTCAAGAAAGATATAGACAGAAACACAATTATAGTGGGGGATTTTAACACCCCACTATCAAAAATGGACAGATCTTCCAAACAAAATATCAACAAAGACACTGCGGCATTAAACAACACCCTTGATGAAATGGACCTAACTGATATATATAGAGCTCTTCACCCCAAAGAAGATAAATACACATTCTTTTCAAATGCACATGGAACATTCTCAAAGATAGACCACATGATAGGACACAAAACAAGCCTCAACAAATTCAAGAATATTGAAATCATACCAAGCATTTTCTCTGACCACAAGGGACTGAAACTGGAAACCAACCCCAAAGGAAAAAACCCAAAACACCCAAAATCATGGAGACTGAATGGTATACTATTAAACAATGAATGGGTCAAGAATGAAATTAGGGAAGAAATCAAAAAGTTTCTGGAAACAAATGAAAATGATCTCACAACAACCCAAAACTTATGGGACACAGCGAAGGCAGTCATGAGAGGGAAGTTTATAGCAATACGGGCCTATCTAAAGAAGATAAAAACATTTCAAACAAACGACCTTACTCTACGCCTGCAAGTACTTAAGAAACAACAACAAAAGCAGCCCAAAGCAAGTAGTAGGAAGGAAATAACTAAATTCAGAGCAGAACTGAATGACATAGAGACTAAAAGTACAATTCTAAGGATCAATGAATCCAGGAGTTGGTTCTTTGAAAAGATAAACAAAATAGACAAGCCTTTAAGTAGGCTCATCAAGAAAAGAAGGGAACGGACACAAATAAACACAATCAGAAATGAAAGAGGAGAGATTACAACTGATACCACAGAAATAGAAAGGATTGTAAGAAATTACTATGAAGAATTGTATGCCAAGAAATTTGAGAACCTAGGGGAAATGGACACATTTCTAGAAAAATATAATCTCCCAAAATTCAATGAAAAAGAAGTAGAACACCTGAATAGACCAATAACAGCAAAAGAAATTGAAGCAGTAATCAAAAAACTCCCATCACACAAAAGCCCGGACCAGAGGGGTTCACAGGAGAATTCTACAAAGCATTTAAGGAAGAGCTAACCCCCATTCTTCACAGACTATTCCAAAAAATCCAAAAGAATGGAAAACTCCCAAACTCCTTTTATGAAGCCAGCATCATCCTAATTCTAAAACCAGATAGAGATACAACAAAGAAAGAAAACTTCAGGCCAATATCGCCGATGAACATAGACGCTAAAATCCTCAACAAAATATTGGCAAATCCCATCCAACAGTACAGTATATCCAAAAGATTATACACCATGACCAAGTGGGATTCATCCCAGGGATGCAAGGATGGTTCAACATTCGCAAAACAGTAAATGTAATTCATCACATAAACAAAAGCAAAGACAAAAACCACATGATCATATCAATAGACATGGAAAAAGCTTTCAATAAGGTACAACACCCATTTATGATAAAAACACTCAGCAAAGTGGGAATACAGGGAGCATTCCTCAATATAATAAAGGCCATTTATGAGAGACTTACAGCCAATATCATACTCAATGGGCAAAAACTAAAAGCTTTTCCACTAAGATCAGGAACAAGACAAGGATTGTCCACTTTCACCCCTTCTATTCAATATAGTATTAGAAGTTTTGGCCACAGCGATCAGGCAGGAAAAGTAAATAAAAGGCATCCAAATAGGAAAGGAGGAAACACAACTGTCACTGTTTGCAGATGACAATATAGTGTACATGGAAAATCCTATAGACTCTACCCAAAAACTGCTCCAACTAATTAATGAATTTGGCAAAACAGCAGGATACAAAGTCAATATCCAGAAATCAAAGGCATTTTTGTATACCAACAATGAATCAGCAGAAGCAGAAATCAAGGAAAAAATCCCATTCGATATAGGAAAAAGAAAAAGAAAATATCTGGGAATAAACCTAACCAAGGAGGTAAAAGACCTGTATGCAGAAAACTACACAGCACTGAAGAAAGAAATCAGGGAAGACACAAACAAATGGAAACATATACCTTGTTCATGGATTGGAAGAATTAACATCATCAAAATGTCCATACTACCCAAAGCAATATACAGATTCAATGCAATACCTATTAAAGTACCAATGGCATATTTCACAGACATAGAACAAACACTTCAAAAATTTATATGGAATCATAAACGACGCCAAATAGCAGCTGCTCTTTTGAGAAAGAAGAACAAAGTAGGAGGGATCACAATACCTGATATCAAACTGTATTACAAAGCCACTGTAATCAAAACAGCCTGGTACTGGCATAATAGCAGGCACATAGACCAATGGAACAGAACAGAGAGCCCAGAAATCAACCCAACTCTCTACAGTCAATTAATATTCAACAAAGGGGGCAGTAACATCAAATGGAGTAAAGATAGCCTCTTCAACAAATGGTGTTGGGAGAACTGGACAGCTACATGCAAAAAAATGAAACTTGAGCACCAACTTACACTATACACCCAAATAAATTCAAGGTGGATAAAAGACTTAAATATAAGCTGTGACACCATTAAAGTCCTAGAGGAGAACATTGGCAAGAAAATCTCAGATATTCCACGCAGCAACATTTTTACGGATATGTCCCCTAGAGCAAGGAATATAAAAGAAAGAATAAACAAATGGCATCTCATCAAAATAAAAAGCTTCTGCATGGCTAAAGAAAACAGTATTAAATTAAAAAGACAACCAACTGTATGGGAAAGCATATTTGCCAGTGATACCTCAGACAAAGGTTTAATCTCCAAAATATACAAAGAACTTACATGACTCCACTCTAAGAAAACCCACCCAATTAAAAAATGGGAAAAGGACTTGAACAGACACTTCTCTAAAGAGGACATACAGAATATCCAGAGACACATGAAGAGATGCTCAATATCATTAGCTATCAGAGAGATGCAAATCAAAACCACAATGATATACCACTTTACATCAGTCAGGATGGCTATCATAAACAAAGCAACAAACAACAAATGTTGGAGAGGTTGTGGGGAAAAGGGGACCTTAGTTCACTGTTGGTGGGAGTGCAGACTGGTACAACCATTATGGAAAACAGTATGGAATTTTCTCAGAAAAATAAAAATCGACCTGCCTTTTGACCCAGCAATTCCACTGCTAGGATTATACCCCAGGAATCCTAAAACATCAATTTCAAAGAACCTATGCACCACAATGTTCATAGCAGCACAATTTACAATAGCCAAGAGCTGGAAGCAACCTAGGTGCCCATCAGTAAACGAATGGATCAAAAAATTGTGGTACATATACACAATGGAATTCTATGCAGCAGAGAGAAAGAAGGAGCTACTACCCTTTGCAACAACATGGATGGAACTGGAAAGCATTATGCTGAGTGAAATAGGTCAGGCATTGAAAGACAAATACCATATGATCTCACCTTTGACAGGAAGCTAAAGAATAAAACAAACAAGCAAACAGAATAAAAACAAAGACACTGAAATAGGGAACAAGGGGACAGTGACCAGAGGGGGAGGGAAGGGAATTTAAGGGGAAAAAGGGGGAGGTATTTTGAGGAACAAGTATGTAAGACACAGGGATGAGGACTGGAGGGGGGGATGGGAGAAAGGGGGGAGATGGGGCAGGGCGGTGGGATGGGAGAAATAGATAATAAATGTACTTGAAAAGTAACTAAATAAAATTTATTAAAAAAATGATTAAATGGAACATATTTGCTGCACTTTGGGTCCCAGGATTAATGCATTTCCTGCTTCAATCTTGTTTTAGAATTCTACATTGTGATTAATCCAGAAGACAGCATCAATACTATAGAACAATGATTAATTTGTTGGAACTGCCATAAGAAACTACTACAGAATTTGTGGCCTAAACTACAGAATTAACTCTCAAAGTTCTGGAGGCTAGGAGTCTAAGATTATGGTGTTGTCTGAGTGGTTCCATCTGAGAGCCAGGAGAGAAAGATTTGTTCCAGGTCTCTACTCTTGCATTGAGATGGCTGTCTTTCCTGCCTTTGCACTGTGTTTCTGTATGCATATGTGTGTATACAAATTTCCTCTTCGTATAAGGACACAGTCATACTAAATTAGGGTCAACCCTTATGATCTTGTTCTAACCAACTCTGTAAAGATCTTCTCCAAATACAGTCACATTTTGAGGTACTTCTACATAAAACAATTTTAGGGGTACACAGTTCAACACATAACAATTGTCCTTTGTTTTAATACTTCTAAATTGATGCATTCTTCTCAACAGATTTTTAAACCTGAAGTTATTAGGAATGATATGAATAGCTAAGAAACTATATGCCTGAATCCTTTAACCTATTAGATATTGGAAAAGAAGAGGTTTTATTACTCTATCTGCAATGACATTAGGCTTTGGAAAAGTAATAATCTGTGCCACATGGACCTGGACTTACTTGAAAGGCTACACATCAGCTTCTCACCAGCTGTCCATAAAATAGTCCTTTAGCTCCTTCCTGCCCCCCCCCCCAAAAAAAAAAGAAAAGAAAAAAAACAGACCTTATTATTTCCTAGCATGAAGGAAATCAGGTGTTTTCTTTGCCAAAGACAAGTTTTTCTTGTGAAGACTGCTATCTGTAGCATTATTTCTTTTTTCATTTTAGATGATCTTCTTCTCCAGGGCTCTAAACTTTTCCTCAGATATTCCCTTTTCTGTTCCCATTTGTTAATCTGCAGGTAGTTTTGTTGTTGTTGTTTGTTTGTTTGTTTGTTTTTTCCAGAAGCTCTATTCATCACACAGTTTGGAGGCAAGTTTAATGTTATCCTAGGTTCCTAAGTCATCTCAATCTTTACCCATTTTTTATTTTATTTTTAGTTATTTAAAAAATGTCCATACTACCCAAAGTAATATACAGATTCAGTGCAATACCTATTAAAGTACCAATGGCATATTTCACAGACATAGAACAAACACTTCAAAAATTTATATGGAACCATAAATGACCCTGAATAGCAGCTGCATTTTTGAGAAAGAAGAACAAAGTAGGAGGGATCACAATACCTGATATCAAACTGTATTACAAAGCCACTGTAATCAAAACAGCCTGGTACTGGCATAAAAACAGGCACATAGACCAATGGAACAGAACAGAGAGTCCAGAAATCAACCCAACTCTCTACAGTCAATTAATATTCAACAAAGGGGGCAGTAACATCAAATGGAGTAAAGATAGCCTCTTCAACAAATGGTGTTGGGAGAACTGGACAGCTACATGCAAAAAAATGAAACTTGAGCACCAACTTACACTATACACCCAAATAAATTCAAGGTGGATAAAAGACTTAAATATAAGCTGTGACACCATTAAAGTCCTAGAGGAGAACATTGGCAAGAAAATCTCAGATATTCCACGCAGCAACATTTTTACGGATATGTCCCCTAGAGCAAGGAATATAAAGGAAAGAATAAACAAATGGGATCCCATCAAAATAAAAAGCTTCTGCATGGCTAAAGAAAACAGTATTAAATTAAAAAGACAACCAACTGTATGGGAAAACATATTTGCTAATGATACCTCAGACAAAAAGTTTTAATTACAGTTTACATTCAGTCTTATTTTGTATTAGTTTTGGGTGTATAGCATATTGGTTAGACAATCATATACTTTACAAGGTCTTCTCCATGATATTTCCAGTATCTAACTGACAACATAGATAGTTGTTACCATATTATTGACTATATTTTCTATACTGTACTTATATTCCCATAACTAATTTGTCACTACCCATTTATTTTAAACTATCATTCAATGGAAGGTGATATTCACCCAGTTCCAAATATAATTATAAACATACTAACAATAATGCCATCCCCTTTTTTCCATTATGAAATCATATTGAAATTTACATGATAATGGTGTTATTGTGGAATAAAACAACATTCAATTCATTCTAGTTTGTTTTAAATGTCATCTGAAATTTTAAGACTATGCTTTCAGGGGTCATGTCAATAGTTCGTTGCTTTGACACATTCTTTATGAACACTTTACTCCCAATAGATCTCACCAATGACCAGTTTCTTTCTGAAACTTCTTTTCAAAAAGAAAATTCCTATTATAAAACTCACTCCTCCTTTAAGGCTAAGGTCATTTTGCCACCATCTACCCTCTTCTCCATTATCACCTGACACATCCCTAGTTCCCCAAATCTAATATCCAGTATTTTGCTTTCTAATCATTACTGTGGCTAGTATTTTTTTTACTTCCATGAATTTCTCTGAGCCCTTCTCCTTTTAATTTTTTTAATTAAATTTATTGGGATGACATTGGTTAATGAGATTATATAGATTTCAAGTATATTATGACACATCTGTATATTGCATTATGTGTCCGACACCCCAAGTCATCTTCCATTTCTATATACTTGATCCCCTTTATGTCCCCCCCAATTCATTGTTACTGGTATCCACCATACTGCTGTCTACATCTGTGAGTTTTGTTTTTCTTGTTTGTTCATTTGTTGCTTTCAGTTTTATATCACACCTACGAGTGAACATATGAGTGAAATCATATATTTCTTAACTTTTCTTTTTTTAAAAATTGTTGTTCAAGTACAATTGTCTTTATCCCCACCACCACAACCCCCCCACCCCAGCTATTCCCACTTCCCACCCTTGATCTTACTCTCCTTTGGTTTTGTCCATGTGTCATTTATAGATGTTCCTAAAACCCTTAACCTTTCTCCCTCCATTATCCCCTTCCATCTCCCCTCTGGTTACTGTCAGTTTGTTTTTAATCTCAATGTCTCTGGTTATATTTTGTTCGCTTGTTTGTTTTGTTGATGAGGTTCCACTTATAGGTGAGATCATATGGAAATGGAAAGCATTATGTTAACTTTTTCTTTTGACTTATTTCACTTAGCATGCTATTGTCAAGGTGCACCCATTGCCCTTGTCCTTTTCTAAATAACTTTGACTTCTAATTCATCCTTTCTCTACACCAGCTTGGCAAAATGCCAGTGCTGGTGAAGAGGCTCCCTTCTATCAATCCTGTGCTTCTTTTCTTTCCATTACTCTGACTGTCAAAAGGAATAAATAGGCTTAAATCACTTCCACCTTAAAAATAAAGGCCTCTCTGGATCCATAAATGACATCCCACTTCTCCCTTATTTCCTTCAAATCCAAGTTTCTAGATGACATGTTTCTTTCACTCCATCCTCTATATCATATAATTTTGTTAAAGAAGTTAATAGTATCTGTGAAGTCCTGCTCAGTTGTTTATAATCTACTCAAAGTTCTTAAATGATATATACATGGAAAGTGTACAAATTACTTTTCTAATAGTTATTTTAAAATATAAGATATTTTAAAAGGATATATTGTAGTGAAAGGTGTATAATCATAGCTCTTTGATATATACATTTAGTTACAATCAAATTATTTTCATATGTGTAAATAAGTGAGCATTGCTATTGCTTTTCCTATAAATGTTTGCAATCCCAAATTTTTCTCTTTGGGGGGGAATAAGTCATCCATTTTTAATTATTTTATAATGGATGACATTATCTGGAACCAATATTCTAAGTTTTGTTCTCTGTGTTTTAGAGTATTACACTGGTGAAAATAATACTACTTTGTCATTAGAAGTAGCTCACCTCCCCTTCTAGGATTTAGAAAAATAAAACTAACATCCACTCTTTTAAGAACATGCCAAGCAACTGGGGAACTGAGCATCTAGCCTGACCTGTCTGGGTCAACTCTGCAGAGTCAGCAACTTATCAGCTCAGTTTGGCCTTCATAGGTAATTCAGGTCTGAAACAAGATCAAATTTCACTCTCCCTCTGATTTACCCATCCCATGGGGAGGCTGGAGCTACTTTGGACTTTTCAGCTTGGAGATTGTTCTATAAAGATACCATAATATTCACTGACCGTGCGTATAGTGTTTACCTTTGTTCTGGAGGAACAGAAAAAAAGAATTCATTTTAAAATAGTTATGTCATAAATATGACATATTATTATGTCATAAATCATGTACAATCATTTCTGTAAAGATTTTTCTTATTTTTGTATGTCTCAGATAAGATTCTTTAGGAATCTAATGGAGACTGCATTTTTTGGATGTGTATTTCAGTGTAGTAAAACATGTCAGTTTATTCTTATCAGTGACAATTCATTTATGTTTGTTTAAAAATTACTAACCTTTGATCTTGTATATTGATTTAGACTTTGCATGTCTGAAAAAAAGCAAATGTTATTCCCCGTTGAAGACCATGGCCAAGACTACTTGTGGAAAGGGTGATTAGTATTGCTTAACACCCACAGGAAAGGTGCATCATTACCCTTAAAACATGCCCTTTTATTCTCTATGCCCCTGCTGTCCTGGACTCCCACCTCCTCTGATTTGACGTTTCATTTTTCAGCATGGAAAATTATTTTGGTTACATTTTGGAATTTCATATGCCAGAATTTTAAAGTGAGATTTAACTCTGTTTTCCATAGTGGCTGCATGAATTTACATTTCCACCAACAGTGCATAAGGGCTTCCTTTTCTCCATATCCTTGCAAACGTTTATTTCTTGTCTTTTTGATAATGGCCATTCTAACTGTCATGTACCTGTTGTATCTCTTCTTTGGAAAAGTGTCTACTCGGGTCCTCTGCTCATTTTTAATTGGAATTTTTGTTTCTATTTTTTTGTTGTTTGCTGTCGAATTGTATGAGCTCTTTATACAATATATTTTGGATATTTAGCCTTTATCAGATATAAGATTTGCAGTATCATCTTCCATTGAGTATATTGTGTTTTCATTCTGTTTATGGTTCCCTTTGTTATGCAAAAGACTTTTTAGTGCCAGTTTGATAAAGTGCCAACTGTTTGTTTTCCTTTCTTTTGCTTTTAGTGTCAGATTAAAATATTCATCACCGTGACCTATGTTGGAGACACGTTTTTTTTTTTTCTAGGAGTTTAATCGTTTTAGGTCTTAACATTTAAATCTTTAAACTATTTCAAGATAATTTTTTAGCACGGTGTAACATGGTAATCCAATTTTATTCTTTCACATGTAACAGTCCAGTTTTCCTAACACTATTGAAGAGACTGTCCTTGTCCCACTATATATCCTTGGCTCCTTTGTAATAAATTAATTAACCATACATTGTGGGTTTGTTTCTGAATACCCTAGTCTGTTCCAGTGATGTATCTGTTTGTTTTTTGCCACTACCATATTGTTTTTGATTACTGTAGCTTTGCACTTTAGTTCAAAATTATAGATTATGATGCCTCTAAATTGTTCTTTCTTTTGAAGATTGCTTTGGCTATTTGGGGTCTCTTCTGCTTCCACAAAATTTTAGGGTTGCTTGTTATATTTCAGTGAAACATGCCATAGAGATTTTGATAGGGATTGCATTGAATATGTATATTGCTTTGGGTAGTATGGATATTTTAACAATGTTAGTGTTCCAGTCCGGGAGTGCAAAATATCTTTTCATTTTTTTTAATATTAAATTTTATTTAGTTACTTTTCAAGTACATTTTTTTTTATCTATTTCTCCCATCCCACCCCACTTCCCCGCCTGGTCTCCCCCTCCCTCCCATCCCCCCCCCCCCCAGTCCTCATCTCTGTGTCTTTCATACTTGTTCCTCAAAATTCCTCCCCCTTTTTCCCCTTGAGTTCCCTTCCCTCTCCCCTCTGGTCGCTGCCCCCTTGTTCTCTATTTCAGTGTCTTTGTTTTTATTCTGTTTGCTTGTTTGTTTTATTCTTTAGCTTCCTGTCAAAGGTGAGATCATATGGTATTTGTCCTTCAATGCCTGGCCTATTTCACTCAGCATATGCTTTCCAGTTCCATCCATGTTGTTGCAAAAGGTAGTAGCTCCTTCTTTCTCTCTGCTGCATAGAATTCCATTATGTATATGTACCACAATTTTTTGATCCCCTTCTTTTTCTTACATTAATGTATTATAATTTTCAATATAAAGATTTTTTAACTTGTGGGCTAAATTTATTCTTAGGATTTTTATTCTTATTGATGCGATTATAAATGGGATTTTAAAATTTTCTTTTTTATAGTTTATTATTAATGTAAAGGAACATAGCAGATTTTTGAGTATCAGTTTTGTATTATGCAACTAGACTGAATTTGTTTATTAGTTCTTTTTTGTATTTATTTGTATAATTTTATTTTTGTCCAAGTACAGTTTTCTACCTCTCTCCCCACCTTCCCCCACACCCTAGCCATCCCCACCTCCCTGCCCTGATTCCACTCCCCCTTGGTTTTGTTCATGTGTCTTCTATAGTTGTTCCTGAAAACACTTCACACTTTTCCCCCCATTATGCCTTCCCATCTCCCCTCTGATTACTGTTCATTTCTTCTTAATTTCAATGTCTCTGGTTATATTTTGCTTGTTTTGTTGATTAGGTTCTACTTAAAGGTGAGATCATATGGTATTTTTCTTTCACCACCTGGCTTATTTTGCTCAGCATAATGCTCTCCAATTTCAACCATGCTGTCCCAAAAGGGTAGGAATGTTACTGAACAAGAGGTCCCAGGGAGTGCAATATTTGGCCCACCTAGGGATGCCAAAAACTGCTACAGAACAGGGGCCCCTCCCAAGGACGGAATACTAATATCTACTGGGCTCTTCTGTCCGCCGCCAATTGGAAAGACATCTCTCAATGCCAGAGATTTGTGAAAAGGAAACAAAATGTTTATTTAATGCTATTCAGGCCTAATGCCTCCACTAAAATATCAAAGTCCTTTAGGATATACACCTACACCCACACAGCACTCCCTTCTCCCACTGTCCCAACTCTGGGTACCATAGATCAGGAAAAGAGCACAAGTCTGTGTTTCAGGCCGCTGGCACCATCAGCTGTGTCAGGCAGGATCTCTAGTTAATCCAAAGTACTGTGGTACCCTCTCATGGTCCCTTGGCAAGAGTTCTTTGTACCAAGTTCCAGTCAAAGTCTCTCCTGCTTTCCAGGCCACGCGGCCAAAGGGGCACCCCAAAGCCATGTGGGCCTCTTCTACCAAAGCTGCAGGGGTCTGCACTCCACCAAAAGCATGTGTCTTTCTTCTTCACCTGGGTGCAGGGATCTCCATTCTGGCAAAGCTGAGTGGTACTCTTCCACTCTGCTGAGACCGCGTGGCTCTCTCCTTCTTCACCTCCACAAGAGGGGGTCTTAACTCCACTGAGACCACGTGGCTCTCCCCTACATGACTGCAGGGGTCCTCACTCTGCCCCAAACTGCGTGGCTCTCCCTTCAGTGGCTGCCACGTCCTTACTTTGCTGAAACTCCGTGCTTCCCTCCTCACCTGGGCAGTTATTCCCTCATGTCCGGAGCCAATTTTTTCCAAGATCTCACACAGGCCCTCTCACTCAGGGGCGCAGCCCCCTAGTTACATCCTGGGTCCAAGTCACTCCCTTATCCCTGGCTCAAAACTTGGCCACACCTATTTAGCATATCTATGAAACTAGTTAAAGGTTATAGATATGTTAAATGACAATTCCAGAGGTTAGTTGCAGAACTGTTGCTATGCAAAACAGCTCTCAATGGCTCTGCTCTATTTGTCCCTACCCCCTGGGGTTGGTGGGCATCTTAATATTTCCTGGACACCCTGAACTCTGGACCCCATCCCAAATCCTTTTCTCCCCACCCCCCTTGGCTGCACCCTGTATCAGGAACTCCTTCTTTCTTTCTGCTGCCTAGTATTCCATTGTGTAAATGTACATAGTATATTGATCCATTCATTTATAAATGGGCACTTTAGTTGCTTCCAACACTTGGCTATTATAAATTGTGCTGCTATGAAAATTGGAATGTGTCTTTTGGATTGGTGTTTCAGGGTTCTTGGGGTATAATCTTCACAGTGGAATTGCTGCATCAAAATGCAGTTTCATTTTTTAGTTTGCAGAGGATATTTAATACTCTTTTCCATAGGAGCTGCACCAGTCTGCAAACCATCAATAGTGCATTAGGGTTCCCCTTTCTCCACAACCTCTCCAACACTTATTGTTTGTTGCTTTGTTCATGATGGCCATTCTTAATGGTGTGAAGTGGTAGCTCATTGTGGTTTTAATTTATATCTCTCTGATGGCTAGTGATGCTGAGCATCTCTTCATATGTCTCTGGGCCCTCTGTATGTTCTCCTTGGAGAAGGGTCTGTTGAAGGCCTTTGCCCATTTTCTCAGATGGATTGTCTGTCTTCCTAGAGTGGAGTCTTGTGAGTTCTTTATACATTTTGGAGTTCAAACCCTTTTCTGAGGTATCATTGGCAAATATGTTTTCCCATATAGTTGGTTCTCTTCTCATTTTAATGCTGTTTTCTTCAGCCATGCAGAAGCTTTTTATTTGGATGAGATCCCATTTGTTTATTCTTCCCTTATGTCCCTTGCTCTAGGGACATAATATCAGTAAAAATATTACTGCATGGAATATCTGAGATTTACCTGCCCATGTTCTCCTGTAGGACTTTTATGGTGTCATGACTTATATTTAAGCCTTTTATCCAGCTTGAATTTATTTTTGTGTATGTGATAAGTTGGTGATAAAGTTTCCTTTTTTTGCATGTAGCTGTCCATCTCTCCCAAAGCCATTTGGGTTTTTTTTTTTTTATGTCTAATTTTTATTCTGAAATGTAAAGCTCTTCTGAATTAAAGTACTGTTAATATACAATATTGTATTAGTTTCAGGTGTAGATCATAGTAAGATTTACATTTATACACCTTATAAAATGACCACCCCCAAAAGTCCACTATCCCTGTCACCATATGAAGTTATTGTGATATTGATATTACTATTCCTTATGTTGTCTTTTACACCCCCATGACTTATTTACATGTTTGTACCTCCTAATCCCCTTGGCCTTTTTGCTCATACCTCCACCATCCAATCCTCTGGCAACTTTCAGTTTTTCTATATCTATGCATCAGTTTGTCCTGCTTGTTCATTTCAGTTTTTTAGATTCCACCCCTAAGTGAAATGATACATTATTTGTCTTTCTCTGACTTAATTTCACTTAACATAATACTCTCTAGGTCTATGCATGTTGCAGATGACAAGATCCATTTCTTTTATGGCATTGTGACATCCCAGTGTGTTGTGTGCATGTGCACACACACATCCATTTCTTTATCCATTCATCTAATAATGAATGTCTGGGTTGCTTCAATAACTTGGCTATTGTAAATAATGCTGCAGTAAATAGAAGTGTATATATCTTTTTGAATTTTTACACTTCTGGGGGCTTATTTGAAGAGAACAATTGCTGAGCCCTTCTTTGTCTCTTGTTATATAGCCTTTGTTTTAAAATCTTTTCGTCTGATATGAGTATTGCTATTACAGATTCTCTGTTTTTTTATTTCCATTTATATGAAATATCTTTTCCACTTATTTTTTTCCAGTCTCTGTGTGTCTTTCAATCTGGAGTCTCATGTAGGCAGTGTATGTAGAGGTCTTTTTTTTAAAAAAAATATTCAGTCATCCTGTTTCTGCAATGGAGCACTTAGTCAATGTCAATTGAAGTAATTATTGATAGGTATGTGCTTATTGTCATTTTAATCATTTTCATATTACATTTATAAGTGGTTGGTCTACTATCTTTACTATATGTTGCCTTTACTGGTACATATTTTTTCATCTTATTTCTAGTTTTGGCCTTTTCCACTTAAAGAATCCCCTTTAACATTTCTTGTAATGCTGGTTTAGTGGTGATGAATTCCTTTAACTTTTGTTTGTCTGAGAACATCTTGATCTCTTCTTCAATTCTGAATGATAACCTTGCTGAGTAGAATATGCTTGGTTGTAGGTGTTTTTTTTTTCCTTTCATCATGTTGAACATATCATGTAACTCCCTTCTGGCCTGGAAAGTTTCTGTTGAAAAGTCAACTGACAGTCTTAGGGGGATACCCTATATGTGACTAGTTGTTTTTCTCTTGCTGCTTTTAAGATTCTCTCTTTATCTTTAACTTTCAATGACTCAATTATTATGTGTCTTGGTGTGGGTCTCTTTGGATTTATTCAGTGACTCAATTATTATGTGTCTTGGTGTGGGTCTCTTTGGATTTATCTTGTTAGGGACTCTCTGTGCTTCCTGGACTTAGATGTCTGTTTCCTTTGCCAAGTTAGGAAAATTTTCAGCCATTATTTCTTCAAATAAGTTTTCTGTCACTTTCTTTCTCTCTTCTCCTTCTGGAACCCCTATGATTCTAATATTAGTATGCTTGACGTTTCCCCATAGGTTCCTTATGCTATTTTTATTCTTTTTAAATTTTTTTTATCTTCCAGTTGGGTGACTTCCATTATCCTGTTTTCCTGATTGCTGATCCATTCTTCTGTGTCATTAGATTTTCTGTTAATTCCCTGCAGTGATTTTTTTTCATTTCAACTGTTAGGTTTGTCAGTTCTGGTATGTCCTTTCTTAGAATTTTTAGGTTCTGACTGAGTGTTTTCATTTGTCTGCACAGTTGAATGAGCATCTTTATAACTGTTACTTGGAACTTCACCTAATAGACAGCTGACCACAGTTTCATGTAGTTCTTCTTCTGGGTTTTTATCCTTTGTTTGTTTGTTTGTTTGTTTGTTTGGAACATATTCTTTTCTATCTTCATTTTGCCTGTTTGTTCCTATATATTGTATTAGGTAGGTAAGCTACATCTCTTGGTCTTGAAAAAGTGGCCTTATTTTCCTGTGGGGCCCGTATTTTGATGTCCCTCTTGTCAGCAGAGCCAGGGGGTCTAGAGAAGGAACTAGTATAGCCTCCTGTTGTGGCTGTGCCACAGCTTCTGTGGACACAGTAGCAGGTAAGGCTGGTATCTGGCCTGCTGGCTGTGAGGCCTGGCCACAGCTTTTGCAGGTTCACTGGAATGCAGGGAAAGGCTTTGACGTGGCTGGCTGCAAAGCCCACCCTGCTGTTGCATACACACTGCTGTGTGCTGGTGCTGAGTGATGCCACCCACTGGGTGTGGCAGGGTAAGAGGTGCTTTGGAGGGGTGCTACCATGCATAGGTCCTTAAAGAGATGCCAGGGTGGGGCAAACAGTGTTAGCAAGGTTAATAGACAGTGTCAGACCAGCCAGGCTCAAGGAAGGGGGAAAATGGTACCCACCAGCACCTGTGGCATGAGCAAGTTTCAATAGACCCCTATCCCCCCAGCACACATCCTAAAATTAGTCAATGTATTACCTTCACGTATGACCTAGGTGCTTTTCAAACTGCTCCCTCTGTGCCAGAACTTGGTAAGAGCACAATGTGGATTTTCTACAGCCTTTTGGTTCTCCCAGATATAAGCTTCACTGGTTTTCAAAAGCAGTTGTTATGAGGGCTCCACTTCCTAGTTCAGGTCAACCAGTTTAGGGTTCAGACCCTTCTCTCTTCAGGGACAACCTCTCCAAGATTATGATAACCCTCCCACTTATGAGTCACTTCATGAGGACTAGGAAGTAGGGTAGGTGATGACTACGCTTAGTCTCTACCTCTTCTACACATTTCAAAATTGCTTTTACTTTATATCTGTAGCTGTAGAAAATCTTTCTGCTAGTCTTCAGGTTGTGTCAGAGATAGTCATTCTATATGTAGTTGCAGTTTTGGTGTCAATGAGAAGAGGTGAACTCAGGATATTCCAACTCTGCCATCTTGAACTTGAAGCCAGAGACCTTGTTCTTGAATGAGAATTTAGCTTGTCTGTGAAAACTCATTCCTTGTGGTTAGTGCACTGCCCCTGAAAAAAACATCCCAATGCTATTTGTTGAAGAAGCTATTTGTGCTCCATTTTATGCTGCTGCCCCCTTTGTCAAATATTAATTGACCATAGAGATTTGGGTTTATTTCTGGGCTCTCTATTATGTTCCATTAGTCCATGTGTCTATTCTTATGCCAGTACCAGGCTGTTCAGATTACAGTGGTCTTGTAAAATAGTTTGATATCATGTACTGTGATCCCTCCTACTTTATTCTTCTTTCTCAAAATTGCTGCAGCTACTCCAGGTCATTTATGGTTCCATTTTTGAAGTGTTTGTTCTATGTCTGAGCTATATGTCATAGGTACTTTAATAGGGATTGTGTTGAATCTATAAATTTCTTTGCTAGTATGCTCATTTTGATTATGTTAATTCTTCTGATCCATGAACATGGTATATGCTTCCATTTGTGTGTGTCTTCATTTCTTTCTTCAGCATTGTGTAGTTTTCTAAGTATAGGTCTTTTACCTCCTTGTTAGTTTTATTCCTAGGTATTTTATTTTTCTTATTGCTATAACAGATTGTATATTTTCCCTGATTTCTGTTTCTGATATTTCATCATTGGTATACAAAAATGCCTTTGATTTCTGATTAATGACTTTGTATCCCACTGTTCTGCCAAATTCATTTACTAGGTTGAGCAGTTTTTTGGTAGAGTCTTTAAAATTTTCTATGTATACTATCATGTCATGTGCAAACAATGACAGTTTTGTTTCCTCTTTTCCAGTTTGAATGCCTTTTATTTCCTTTTCTTGTCTGATCGTTGTGGCTAAAACTCCCAATACTATATTGAATAGAAGTGGTGGAAGTGAACAACCTTGTCTTGTTCCTGATCCTAGTGGAAAAGATTTTAGTTTTTGCCCATTGGGTATGATGTTGGATGTAGGTCTCTAATACATGGCCTTTATTATATTGAGAAATGCTCCCTATATTTCCACTTTTCTGAGTGTTGTTATCATAAATGTGTACTGTACTTTATGAAATGCTTTTCCATTATCTATTGATACAATCATGTGGTTTTGCCTTTACTTTTGTTTATGTGATGTACTATGTTTATTGATTTGTGAATATTTTACCATCCTTGCATCCCTGGGATGAATCCCACTTGGTCATGGTGCATGAACTTTTTAGTGTATTGTTGGGTGTGGTTTGCCAATATACTGTTGAGGATTTTAGCATCTGTGTTCATTGGCCATATTGGCCTACAGTTTTCTTTCTTTGTTGTGTCTTTATCTGATTTCGTGATTAGGATGATCCTGGTGTCATAAAAAGAGTTTGTGAGTCTTCCATCTTCTGGGATTTTTTTTTGGAATAGTGTCTGAAGGATAGGAGTTAGCTTTTTCTTAAATGCTTTGTAGAATTCTCCTGTGAAATAGTCTGGTCCAGGGCTTTTGTGTGTCAGGTGTTTTTTTTTTTTTTTGTCATTACTACTTCAATTTTGTCAGCTGTTATTTGTCTGTTCATGCTTTCTGTTCCTTCTTCATTAAGTTTTGGAAGATTATACTTTTCTAGAAATGTGTCCATTTCACATAGGTTTTCAATTTTTTGGCATATAGTTCTTCACTTTAATTTCTTACAATCCTTTGCATTTCTGTTGTATGAGTTGTAATCTTTTCTCTTTCATTTCTGATTGTGTTTATTTGGGTTCCCTGTCTTAAAGCCAGTCAAATTAAGTAGTGGGGGTTGTATTCCAACTTTAGTGACACTAACATTAGTTAAGTTCTGATAATTCACTATCATCAGACCAGCCTGTTTATTAGTTGTAACAGTTTTTAATGTAGTCTTTAGAGTTTTCCATATATAACATCAAGTAGCTTATATGCAAGTTGTGACCATTTTACCTACTCATTTTCAACTTGGGTGTCTTTTATGTATGTCTCTTGCCTAACTGTTCTGGGTAGGATCAATAATTTTGAGAAAAATGTAGGAGACCGGATGATCAAATTTAACAATGATAGAAATTGGGAGGTGTGGGTAATATTACCCTTATTCAAATAGGTTTAATGAGATAATAAACCATAACAAAGTAAAATTTAATGGAGATTCATCCATTTTTTCTTCTATAAGGTATTTTGGTATTCACTTATTAAGCACCTTTTATATGTAAAGAAAGCACTTGGCTTGCTGCTAAAGTGGCAAAGGTAAGTCATGTTCCTGTCTGAAGTGTAGAGGAGAAGACATGTTAATAAATAACTGTAACTAAATATAAGCCCTGTTATACTATTTATAAGCATGCACAAGTTGTTAATTTAAGTTCAGATTGTGAATAAATAGTGGATTGAAGAGAAACTATTAGATATAAGTTTTGGGATAATTTACAAATTAATACACATGTTGAGTTCACATTGAGGGGAAAAATGTGCCAGTGGAATAATTGAGTGCCTTGAAATGTAAATGCATTAATATTATGATATTTAAACAAAGTAAATACACATTATTGTTTCTGATTCTTAGCTCACCTTTCAAAAAATATGATTAAAAATGAGAGAAGATTAACGCAGAATGTAGATCCAAGAGGTAATGGCAACCAAGTTAATTCTCTTTATTATTAATGAGGAGAAAGCCTAACTTTTGAGTAAATTATGGCAGTCCAATTTTTTCCATAAATCATAATACTTTTTATTTTTATTATTACTGATCTTGTTTTTAAAGATTTTATTTAGTAGAGAGAAGGGAAGGGAAGGAGAAAGAGAGGGAGAGAAACATCAATGTGTGGTTGCTTCTCATGCTCCCCCTACTGGGGACCTGGCATGCAACTCAGGCATGTGCCCTGACTGGAAACCTAACCGGTGACCCTTTAGTTCACAGGCTGGTGCTCAATTCACTGAGCCACACCAGTGAGGCTAACTGATCTTTTTAAAAGTGATATGATACATTTAAAATGTTATAATTTTATCATAAAACATCCTCTAGGTTAGAAGTTGCCCTCATTCATATCCCTTTGCTACTGCTGATATAGTCCTATGTGTACTTTTATATGTGTGTTTCAAAAATTTTGTTTCTCTTCTGGATATATTGTAAGTTTTTGATAATATTTCTGGCTTGGCAAAGTATGCATTTGTTTTAATCATTGTCCAGTTACCTCATTTGGTTATCCATGTTAATAAAGTAAAAATCGCTCATGGGTTTCATCCCAGTGCAGGTTAGCAAACTTCTCTTTGTTAGTGGTAAACACTTCACTTTAGCCATCTGGCTAGCAAAGTATACAGTTGGTGACAAAGAGAATCAGGTAATACTCTGTAGATGGATTGGTACAAATTCATCACCATAGCTAGGAAACTAACCCTGAGCAGCTGCCACTCTAATGGAAAACACAGGGTTGTTTATATTTATGTGTGGATATATAGCTTGTCATTACTCTTAGAGAAAATCTGTTCTGTAAATACCTCCCTGATTTAAAATTTATTGGATTAAAATTTCATGACTAAATATATTTTTAATATTTTATTACTTTTTTTAGAGAGAGGGGAAGGGAAGGGAAGAAAAAAAAGTGGGAGAGAAACATCAATGTGTGGTTGCCTCTCATGTGTCCCCTAACTGGGGACCTGGCCTGCAACCCAGGCATGTGCCCTGACTGGGAATCAAACCGTCAACCCTTTGCTTCACAAGTCCATGCTCAATCCACTAAGCTACACCAGCCAGTTCATAATTATTTGAAATATTTAAAATTTTTGAAATATTTTTCATTTTGTTTTCATCTAATCTAGTTTTTTTATACGTATAATTTCATTTATTTTAGGACATTTTGGATTTGCAGAAGTTTTGTTTAATTATTAAGACCATGGGACAAAATCACAGAAGCATAATGATTTTGATAAAAATAAATCAGTCAGTGCTAATATTAATTGTGACAAAACATTAAATAAAGCATGTTGCTTCTGGCTGGTGTCATTCAGATATCTCCTCCTCTGCATTTGTAGTATGGTTTGGGTGAAATAGTAAATTTAGTATTATCTTAGAATTTGGAAGTCTGTTTCTTTGCCCTAACCAGAACAAATTAAATTAAGCCATTCACTACTTTCAAAAAGGGTGCTTAATAGTGTGAGAAGTAAGCTTTCAAACTTAGTTTACTTTAGCATATACTTCGCATACACTAATTACTCCCATCTGATCTTGCTGTATCACGTAATTAATAAGAACGTAGCTAGGATTCACTTTGATTTTTTTTCCACAGGCTCTCATACAAAAGAGCATTATATGTATTTAAAATTGCAAATTAACAAACTAAATCTAACTTTTCCTTTAAAAGCAATATACATTTAATTTGGTCATTTTATATATTTCATAAGAGACAACCTAGCATAATTATGTGAATTCTATTTTTAAATGGTGGGGTAATTTAGTAGAGTAAAAATTTATTATTTTAGACTAATTAATCAACATATATCAAAATCTTAGTATTAGAAAAGATGATTATGGAATATACACGGTAAATTTCTGTTAGATTCAAAATGGGTCTTTTAAACCTATTCAGAGTTCTCATTCTAATACAAAGCATGAAATATAATATTAAAACTGAGTGCCATTATTGATAATCAGGAAGTTTGAGAGCCCTGAAATATGTAATTATCTGGCTTTTCAGAAATTAAAGCTCTGCAGTTTTCATTGCATATTTTTTTACATTGAAAAGACTTCAGTTTTAGAGATTAATCTTTTTAGATTTCTAAAAGAACATGTTCATACCACTAGGGTCTGACAGTAGCCCTTCACAGGGATTTTAAATTGTTTCAATCTGATTTTTATAAGTTATAGCATAGTATGATTGATAGCAACCATCACGTAGATTTATTTTTAATGTAATTTTAAAATTTACCTATAGAAAGTGTTTAGTAGTTTTCAGACCTGATTTAAAATAAAACACAACTCTGTATTTATATTCTTCAGTTATTTGATGTGCCATAAAAGAAAAATAAGTATATTTAATTATTCATGGTGTGTGTGTGTGTATGTGTGTAAACTTAGTAATGTGCTATTAATCATTTTCCCCAAAATTCCTATTCTTATGAGTTTTAGGGTTTTTGCAATAATCAGTATGAATCCTGTCAGAGTGCAGATCCACTGACAATACAATCACTTAAAAATATAATATTTTCACATGTTTAAATAAGTGAAATTTATACTTGAAAATGTGTGCAAAATAGAACAGGAAGTAGTTGAACTGCTCATGGAAGATTTTCTGGACATGTGTTTTCATTCCTTGAGGCGTTATGTCCTTTTAGAAATCTGCACAGATTTGATCTATAGTCACAGACATGTGACTAAATGACTGTGCGGTCAAAACTACTAAACAATTAGAAGGCTTCATAATAAATGTCTGAGGTTTATTTCAAAAGTGTCATGTTTAATCTTATTAGAAAATCTGTGGGTACAAATGTTATTTTTCACTTCTGCACACTAAAGAGAGTGAATGATAGATCACAATTAATATACTAAAAAAGCTTGTTTTGCCATTGTTTTTATTTTATAATATATTGTTAGTTCGCCTAACATGAAAATATGAATTTGCTTTCTTTTCATTTTTTTTCAGTTCTGTTTTAACTAAAGCTTACAAAGTATATATATGTGTATGTATATATCTATATATGATATAGATATAGACATAGATTACAGATACAGATATAGATGGAAAAGATGAATTCCATTGGTTTTAAACAAATCAAAACAAAGAATAATTCTCTAATAATCTTGTAATATATCTGAATCACAGTCTGTTGTTTGGGAAGATGTGTTATGAAATTCTTCAACAGCAATACATTTTAGTTGATACTTTCAAGCTGCCAGATCCTCATTTTTTTCCTGGCAACAATTATTTCATCATGAAATGAAAATAATTATAATTTTGCTTTGTCTTAGATGCCATTTATACAATACATTATACTTGTTATTATCTCTCATTCTTATTAGATTATTTTTTTACTAAAATTAGAGTTTAGATGAATCAAGGGAATTATACTATTGCCTTTAAAGCATTATTAGCATTTTAAGATTGGATATTAAGGATTTCAAATGACCAGACCTACTATCAGAAAAGGGCAACAAATTCCACTAAGCTATTTTGTTTTTTTTTCTTCTCTTTCAATATGTATGTTACCGAACAAGAGGAGGTCCGAGGGAGGGGCAATACAATATTTGGCCCACCTAGGGATGCCCAAAACTGCTGTACAACAGGGGCCCCTCCCAAAAACCAAAATACTAAAATCTACTGGGCCCTTCTGTCCGCCGCCAATTGGAAACACATCTCTTAATGCCAGAGATTTGTGAAAAGGAAACAAAATGTTTATTTAATGCTATTCAGGCCTAACGCCACTACTAAAATATCAAAGTCCTTTAGGGTATACACCTACACCCACACAGCGCTCCCTTCCCTCTTGTCCCAACTCCGGGTACCGTAAATCAGGAAAAGAGCACACGTCTGTGTTGCAGGCCGCTGGCACCGTCAGCTGTGTCACTGTGCAGGATCTCGAGTTAATCCAAAGTACTGTGGTAGCCTCTCATGGTCCACTGGCAAGAGTCCTTTGTACCCAGTTCTAGTCAAAGTCTCTGTTGCTTTTCAGGCCCCGCAGCCAAAGGGGGCACCCCAAAGCCGCGTGGGCCTCTTCTACCAAAGCTGCAGGAGTCCGCACTCCACCAAAAGCATGTGGCTGTCTTCTTCACCTGGCTGCAGGGATCTCCATTCTGGCAAAGCTGCGTGGTTTTTTTCCCTTTTACCTGGGAAAGAGGGGGTCCACACCCTGCCAAAACCGCGTGGCTCCCTCTTTCACCTCACCAACAGGGGGTCCTCACTCTGCTGAAACCGCGTGGCTCTCTCTCCATCTGGCCAAGTGGGGACCCTTCATGTCTCGGAGCCAGTCTTTTCCAAGCTCTCACCCAGGCCATCTCGCTCAGGAGCGCAGCCCCTAGTTTCCATCTTGAGTCCCTGCTACTACCTTCTCCCCTCTGCCTCCTTCTTCCTGGCCCCAAACTTGGCCACTGCTATTTAACATATCTATGAACCCAGTTAAAGGTTATAGATATGTTAAATAACCATTCCTCCAGAGGTTAGCTCCAAAACTGTTGCTATGCAAAATAGCTCTCAATGGCCTGGCTCTATTCATTCCTTTCCCCTGAGGGGGGGGGGGTGAGGACATCTTATATGTCTCTCCAATATTTCTATACACTTTGAATTCTGGACACTTTTCTAAATCTTTTTTGGGGGCCCCCCTGGCTGCACCCTGTATCATGTAGAGAATGCACTTTGTGCACAGATTAACTTACAATATATGTTTATGCTTGTGCTTGTTTCTTATGTAACATATCTAAACGAACCTGTTTAGGTAGTAAGATTTACCAGCATAATTAATAAGTTTTAAACTCATATGCTTTTGGAAGCCAAGCACAGTATACAAATAAGTAAAATAAGATATTGGCAATAAATTAAGTAATGACATGCATGGAACTGGAAAGTATTATGTTAAGTGAAATAATCCAGGCTGTGAAAACAAATACCATATGATATCACCTATAAGTGGAACCTAATCAACAAAACAAACAAGTGAGCAAAATAGAACCAGAGACATGGAAATAAAGAACAGACTGACAGTGACTACAGGGAAGAGGGGGGAGGGAGATAATAAGGGAAAGAAGGGGAAGGGGTCAAGTCAAGGAAGATGTATAAAGGACCCATGGACAAAGACAACACTACTGGGATTATATCCTAAGAACCCTGAAACACCAATCCAAAAGAACCTATACACCCCAATGTTCATAGCAGCACAATTTACTATAGCCAAGTGCTGGAAGCAACCTAAGTGCCCATCAGTACATGAGTGGATTGAAAAACTATGGTACATTTACATAATGGAATACTATGCCACAGAAAGAAAGAAGGAGCTCCTACCCTTTGCAAAAGTATGGATAAAACTGGAGAGTATTATGCTAAGTGAAATAAACCAGGCAGTGAGGAACAAATACCATATGGTCTCACCTTTAACTGGAACATAATAAACAAAAGAAAAAAGCAAACAAAATACAACCAGAGTCACTGAAATTAAGAACAATCTAACAGTAACCAGAGGGGATGGGGCAGGGGAATGGGGGGAAAGGGTTTTCAGGAACAACTATAAAGGACACATGGACAAAACCAAGGGGGATGGGGAAGCAAGGGACGGAGGTGGGTTTGGCTGGGTTGTGGGAAAGTGAGAGGAGGAAAATGCAGACAACTGTAATTGAACAACAATGAAATAATTTTAAAAAACATGGTTTCATGTTGAATGTAGGAGAGAGGTGTTGAGTAGGGAAGGGGAGAGTAATGCCCCCCATTACTTTTGGGGGCAATTGTAATTGAACAATAAGAAAAGAAAGGGACAATTGTAATTGAACAATAAGAAAAAAAAAGAAAAAAGAAGTGGCAAATATAGACAGATTATAGTCCTCTTCTAAAATGTATTCAAATGTTTAGGTATCCTGTGTATTGACATTATCCAATAAACACTTCAACTGACTCAATTTAGGACACCAGTGTGAGAATTCTAAACATCAAAGCTTTTTAAAATACATCCTCAGTCAGAGATCCTCTGCCACAGAGGAATCCCTGTAGTGACCCACCCAATCTGATGATGGCCTTGTTTTTACTGTGGTACTAGGATTGGTTAGTATAAGTATTAGTAGATTACTGAATATTTTTGTCTGATTAATGGAGCTATTAACTAGAAAATAAGCAGTCTTAAAATTAGTGCTTCAGAACACACACTCAGCACCATCACACATCTTTGCTGAGATCCACTGAGTCCCAAGTCCAAAGTTTCTATTTCTACTTCAAAATGCCTGTGTACATTACTCTGATCCTCACTGATGCATTAACATAACTTTACAATTGTGTCAATTAATATAAGCAATATATTAGATAATATTGGGTTGGACAAAAAGTTTGTTTAGTTATTTCCATACAATGGATCTAATAGTGCTTAGTTGTCTTTAACTTCATTTAAAACAATTTTGTTAATTGTATTGTGACAACTGTGATATCAATGTGCATTTTTAAAAATCTTATCAAAGTTGATGACTTTTTGTGCAGTCATTTTAATATTGGTGGTGGAAGAAAATATGCAATATTTTCAGCATATTATGCTTTATTATTTCAAGAAAAGTAAAAATGTAAATGAAACACACAAAAATATTTGTGCAGTGTATGGAGAAGGTACTGTAACTGATCAAATGGGTCAAAGGTGTTTCATGAAATTTCTTGGTGCTATTGACATTTTGACCAAATAATTTTTTGTTGTGGGCAGTCTTATGCATTGGAAGATGTTTAGCAGCACTCCTGGCCTCTACCTACTAGAAGGCAATAGCAGAAGACAGCCAGCACCCTTAAAATATCTAAATCACTTAAAATATCTGAATCAATAAAGTTATTGTTGAAATGAAAATTTGCATTTTATTTTACAGGAAAAAACCTAAATGGGCTCTTTGGCTTACCCAACAATACGATGCCATTGCTCATTCACCATTTCCCTTGAAAAAATATGGAACATCATCCACTTCTAGTGAAGACCAGTATCTTTCTAAAATAGATGACTAAGCAGGAACTTTAATATAATTGTCATATTAATATACATGTTATATATGTAAACATATATACAATAGTAAAAATTAAACTTTTTTGGCTTGGCATTGTACATTGAAAAATATCTGGTTTTCTTAAAATTAAATATCATGCGAAGTTAGTGAAATAGACACAGTTGTTTGGGCCTAAGGGCAAGTACAATTTCAGTTTTTATAACAGTTCATAAAATAGCTATCTAATTTTAAAAGCTGGAAGGCATGCTAATTATTTTCTTTACTTTTTAATTATTATTTTCAGTTGTAATGATAACCTCAATAGTATGAAATGACTTATGAAACCTATTTTATTTTCTTATAAATTTATTTTTTTCCTTTTCTCAATTTCTTCATCCCTCCACCCAGTACCCTAATCCCCACACCTGACAGCTTTCAGCTTGCTCTCTATCTATGAGTCTGTCTTTATTTTGCTTGTTAGTCCATTTTGTTAATTAGATTCCACACATGAGTAAAATTATACTGACCTTTTCTGACTAGCTTACTTCACTTAGCATAATAGTCTCCAGGTCCATCCATGATGTCTTAAAAGTTAAAATTTCCTTCTTTTTTCATTTTAAAAAAAAATTTATTTTATTGATTATGCCATTACAGTTGTTCTATTCCCCCCTTCATTCCCCTCCACCCTGCACCCCCCCACCCCTACCATTCACCCCCTTTAGTTTATGACCATCTGTCTCAAGTTTTTTGGATTCTATATTTCCCATACTATTCTTGCCCTCCCCCTATCTATTTTCTACCTACCATCTATGCTACTTATTTTCTGTACCTTCTCCCCCCTTCTCCTCCTCCCACTCCCCTGTTGCTAAACCTCCATGAGATCTTCATTTCTATGGTTCTGCTCCTGATCTAGCTGTACTTTTAGTTTGCTTTTGTTTTAAATGTGGTTGTTAATAACTGTGAGTTTGCTGTCCTTTCACTGTTCATATTTTTATCTTCTTTTTATTAGATAAGTCCCTTTAACATTTCATATAATAAGGGCTTGGTGATGATGAACTCCTTGAATTTGATCTTATCTGAGAAGCACTTTATCTGCCCTTCCATTCTAAATGAAAGTTTTGCTGGATAGAGCAATTTTGGTTGTAGGTCTTTGGATTTCATGACTCGGAATACCTCTTTCCAGCCCCTTCTTGCCTGTAAGGTCTCTTTTGAGAAATCCGCTGACAGTCTGATGGGAACTCCTTTGTAGGTGACTGTCCCCTTATCTCTTGCTGCTTCTAGGATTCTCTCTTTCATTTTAATCTTGGCTAATATAATGATGATGTGCCTTGGTGTGTTCCTTCTTGGGTCCAACTTCTTTGAGACTCTCTGAGCTTCCTGGATTTCCTGGAAGTCTATTTCCTTTGCCAGATTGGGGAAATTCTCCTTCATTATTTATTCAAATAAGTTTTCCACTGGTGGCTGTTCATTTTCCCCTTCTGGTACCCCTATAATTCGGATGTTGGAATGGTTAAAGATGTCCTGGAGATTCCTAAGCCTCTCCTCATTTTTTTGAATTCTTGTTTCTTCATTCTTTTCTGGTTGGTCATTTTTATCCTCCTTCTGGTTCACTCCTTTGATTTGAGTCCCAGTTTCCTTTCCATTACTATTGGTTTCCTGTGCATTGCCATTCATTTCAATTAGTTTAACCTTCATATGTTCCTCTAATTTGTTACTAAAATCCACCAGTTCTATGAGCATCCTGATCACCAGTGTTTTGAACTGTGCATCTGAAAGTTTTGCTATTCCTTCGTCACTTAGATTTATGGGCTCTGGGGCTTTGAGATCTTCTTGAGCCGTTTTTTGGTCTGTTCATGCCCATTAAGTATGAAGAGCAGAGCCTTAGGGGTGGGGCAGGGTGTCCTGGGCGGGGTCGCTGGTTTGTGATGCTGTTTGTAGTGGCGGGGTCAGAGTGGGGAAAAGGCGGCCCCCTTTCCTGCTTCTTGCCTCTGGGTGAGGAGGGAAGCCTGAGGTGTTCACCAGGGTAGAGTTGCTCAGGTGGCTGGGTTGTGATGCTGTATGTGGGGGCGGGGTCAGAGCCGGAAAATGGCGGCCCTCTTTGCTGCCTCCTGTCGCTGGGACCCCTTGGTCCCATCTCACTGCCCACTCCCTCACCAGTCTATCTGGGTAGGAATGGGCCAGCAGAGTCAACCCGCTGCCCTTCACCCTCGACAATCTGCCAGTCACTCACTGGGTTGCGCTCACTAGGTTGCTCACTTAGTAGGCCCTTTGCTACCCCATGCCTGGGATCCGAGCACCTGAGTCTGTATGACCGAGTTTTCTTGTGCAACCCTGCTCCGCCAGCTGCTGGTTTCCCCCCTCTTACCGGTCAGGCTGAAGAATTCGTTGTTATCAGACTTCCGAAAAGTTCAATTTTCTGTGTTCTGGCTGTGTTTTCTGTTGCTAATAATTTGTTGTCTCTAAACTTGGTTGTGTGAGAAAGCACAGCATCTCCACCTATGCCTCCATCTTGGTGGAAGTCCCCAATTTCCTTCTTTTTCATAGCCAAGTGGCATTCCATTGTGTAAATGTACCATACTTGTTTTATCCACTCAACTTGGGTTGTTCGCAAGTCTTCCCTATGGGAAATAACCCTGCAATGAACATAGAGATGCACATATTCTTGAGACTTAGTGTTTCAGGTTTCTTTGGAGAAATTCCCAGAAGTGGAATCACTGGGTCATCAGCAGTTTCATTTTAATGTTTTGAGGTAACTTCATACTGCTTTCCACAGTGCCTGCACCAATCTGCATTCCAACCAACAGTGTATGAGAGGATTAAATTATCTCTACATCCTCACCAACATTTATTGTATGTTGATTTATTAATCATAGCGATTCTGACCAGTGTTTTATAATTTTCTAAATCTAGGTCTTTTACATCCTTGTTTAAATTTATTCCTAAGTAATTTATTATATTTGAAGCAAATGAGAATGGGATTCTTTTCTTATTTTTCCTTTCTGGTAGTTCATTATTGTTGTATAACAGTGCTTTGGTTTTTTTGGTTGATTAGGTTCCACTTATAGGTGAGATCATATGGTAGTTGTCTTTAGCATCTGGCTTACCTTACATTAGCATAATGTTCTCCAGGTCCATCTATTCTGTTGGGAAGGGTAGGAGCTCCTTCTTTCTTTCTGCTGCATAGTATTTCATTATGTAAATGTGCCATAGAGTTTTTTTTTATCAAATCATTTACTGATGTACACTTACATTGTTTCTAACCCTTGGCTGCTGTAAATTGTGCTGCTATGAACATTAGGGTACATATGTTCTTTTGAATTGGTGATTCAAGATTCTTAGGGTACAGTCCCAGCATGGGATCACTGGGTCAAAAGGCAGTTCCATATTCAGTTTTTTTAGAGAATTTCATACTGTTTTTCATGGTGGCTGCACCAATCTGCATTCCCACTAGCAATTCACCAGGGTTCCCTCTTCTCCACATCCTCACAGAACTTTGTTATTTGTTCATTTTTTAATGACAACCATTCTGACCAGTATGAAGTGGTACATTATTGTGGTTTTATTTTTTATCTCACTAATGGCTAGTGATGTTTAGTATTTTTTTCATCTCTGGGCCCTCTGTATGTGTCCTTGGAGAAGGATTCATTCAAATCCTTCTGAATTTTTTAATTGGATTATTTGTCTTCCTGGAGTAGAATCATGTGAGTTCTTTATATATTTTATAGCTCAAACCCTTGTCCAAGGTATCATTGCCAAATATGTTTTCCATACAGTTGGTTCACTTTCCATTTTGTTGAAGATTTCTTTAGCCATGCAGAGCTTTTCAGTGTGATGTAGTCCCATTTGTTTATTCTTTCCTTTTATCCCTTGCTATAGGGTATGTATTAGTGAAAATATTGTGACATGATATATCTAAAAAATTCCTGCTTTTTTTCCCCTCTAGGGCTTTTATGGTATCATGACTTATATTTAAGTCATTTATCCATCTCGAGGGTTTTTTTTTTTTGGTGTATGGTGTAAATTGGTGGTCTAGTTTCATTTATTTGCATGTACTTGTGCAGATCTCTAAACCATTTATTGAAGAGGCTATTTTTACTACATTTTATGTACCTAACCCCTTTTCCAACTATTAACTGGCCATATTAACATGGGTTTATTTCTGCATTCTCTATTCTGTTCCATTGATCTATATGTCAGTTCTTCTGCCAGCACCAGACTGTTTTGACTACAGTAGCCTTGTAATATAGTTTGACATTAGGTATTGTGATCCCTCCTACATTGTTGTTCTTTCTCAAAATTGCTGAGGGTATTTGGGGTTGTTTATGGTTCCATATAAATTTTTAAAATATTTGTTCATCTTTAAAATATATCATGGTATTTTGATAAAGATTACATGAAATATATAGATTGCTTTGGATAGTATGAACATTTTAATGATTTTAATTCTTCCAATCCATGAACAGTATATACTTCTATTTATTTGCTTCTTCCTTAATTTGTTTCTTCAGTGTTCTGTAGTTTTCCAAACAAAGCTTTTACCTTTGGTTAAGTTGATTCCGAAATATTTCATTTTTCTTGTTCTACAGTAAATGGTATTTTTTCCTAATTTCTGTCTCTAATAGTTCATTGTTGATGTACAAAAATGCCTTCAATTTCTGAATGTTGACTTTGAACCTCATCATTTTGCCAAAATTCACTTTTATAGGGAATCCTATGCACACTATCATGTCATCTACAAACAGTGACAGCTTTACTTCCTCCTTTACAATTTTATGGCACTTATTTTTTCTTGTCTGATTGTTGTAGCTAGAATTTTCAATATTATGTCAAATATAAATGGTGAAAGTACACACCCTTGTGTGGTTCCTGATTATTAGGGTGAGAGATTTAATTTTTTTGTGCATTGAGTATAATGTTGGCTGTAGGTTTCTCAGATGTAGGCTTTATTATGTTGAGGTGCATTTCCTTTATTCCCAGTTTGCTGAGCTTTTGTATTATAAATGGGTGCTGTACCTTATCAAATGCTTTTTCAGCATCTATCGATAAGATCATGTGTGTTTTGTTGTTGATGTTGTTTACGTGATGTATTACATCTGTTGATTTATGTGTATTGTGTCATCCCTGCATCCCTAGGATCACTCTCACTCGATCACGGTGCATGGTCTTTTTAATGTATTGCTGTATGTGGTTTGCCAATATTTTGTTGAAAATTTTAGCATCTATGTTCATCAGAAATGTTGGCATGTAGTTTTCTTTCTTTGTTGTGTCTTTATGTGGTTTGGAATTAGGATAATACTAGCATCATAAAAAGAGTGTGGGAGTCTTCTTGGACTTTTTGAAATAGTTTGAGAAGAATTGGGGTTAGCTTTTCTCCAAGTGTTTGGTAAAATTCTCCTGTGAATCCTTCAGGCACCGGGCTTTTGTGGTCCAGGAATTTTGTGGTTACCATTTCTATTTTACTAGCTGATAATGGTCTATTCAGGCTTTCTGTACCTTCTTGATTCAGTTTTGGAGTATGTGGTTTTAGAAATTTTTCCCATTAAGTCCAGGTCTTCAGATTTTATGGCATATAGTTACAACCCTTTGTATTTCTGTGTTATTGGTTGTAATTTCTTCTCCTTCAATTTTGATTTTATTTATTTGGGTGCTCTCTCTCTCTCTGTCTATCTTTAATGACTCTGGTTAAAATCTTGTCTGTTTTGTTTTTCTTTTCAGAGAATCATCTCCTGGATTTATTGATCCTTTGAATTAAGGATCTATGTCATTTAATTCTGCCCTGTTGTTTATTATTCCCTTCCTTCCACTTGCTATGGGCTTTGTTTGTTGTTGTTCCTCTAGTTTTTTAGATGTAGGGTTAGGTCATTTACATGTAATTTTTTAATCTTTTTTAGTTAGGCCTGTATTGCTATGACCTTCCATCTCAGGACTGCCTTCATACTGTCCAATAGGTTTGGGATTGTTGTTGTGTTCAGTTTCATTTATTTCCAGAAATTTTTTGATTTCTTCCTTGATCTCATTATTTACCCATTCATTGTTTAATAAAATAGTTTTTGAGGGCTTTTTTTGAGGTTGGTTTCTAGTTTCAATCCATTGTGGTCCAAGAACATGCTTGATATGATTTCAATTTCCTTGAATTTTTTAGGCTTGTATTGTGTTCTGTCATGTGGTCTATCATTGAAAATGTTCTGTGTGAATTTGGAAAGAACATATATTTTGGTTCTTTGGGTTGAAAGGTTCTGTATATATCAGTTAGGCTTATTTCATCCAGCATGTCGTTCAGTGCCACAATGTGCTTGTTGATTTTTTGTGTAGAAGATCTAACCATTGTTGACAGTGGGGTGTTAAAATCCCCTGCTTTAAGTGTGTTGCTGTCTCTATCTTTCTTGAAGTCCTCCAAGATTTTCCTTATATATTGGAGCATCTCCTGTGTTGGGTGCATATTTCTTCTTGTCTGACTGCTGTGGCTAAGACTTTCAGTAGTATGGATAATAGTGGTGAAAGGGGACATCCCTGTCTTCTTCCTGATCATAAGGAAAACACTTTTAGTTTTCATTCATTGGTATGATGTTGCCTGTGGGTTGATATATAGCCTTTTTATGTTGATGTGTGTTGTCTCTATTCCCATTTTGCTGAGTTTTTATCATAAACGGGTGCTGGATTTTATCAAATGATGATTCTCCATGTATAATATGATCATGTGGTTTTTATCCTTCATTTTATTTATGTGGTATGTCAAATTCATGGATTTGCAGATATTGTACCAAACTTGCATCCCAGAAATAAATTCTGTTTGATCACAGTGTATGATCTTTCTAATATATTGCTGAATTTGGTTTGCTAATACTCTTTTGAGGATTTTTGCATCTATGTTCATCAGGGATATTGGCCTATACTTTTCTTTATTTGTAGTGTCTTTATCTACTTGGAATTATGAGTATTCTACCATAAAATGAGCTTGGTAGTCTTTATTCTTTTTGAATTTTGGGGGGGAAATGTTGAGAAAGGTAGTTGTTAGTTCTTTTAATGCTATTTAAAATTCACTGGTGAACCCACCTGGTCCAGGACTATTTTGTTCAGGAGTTTCTGATTACTGTTTCAAATTCACTAGTTGTAATTTGTCCACTGGCCTGTAATTTTCCTTCTTTGTAGTATCTTTAGCTGTGTTTAGAATTAGCATAATGCTGGTCTCTTAAAATGAATTTGGGAGCTTTTGCTCCTCTTGAATTTTATGAAATAATTTGAGAAGGAGAGGTGTTAGTCCTCAGAATGTTTGGTAAAATTCACCTGTGAAGCCATCTTGTCCAGGGCTTTTGTCTTTTGGGGAATTTTTTTTATTATTGCTTTAATTTCATTAGGTGTAATCTGTCTATTCAAATTATCTGATTCACCCTGATTTGTTTTTGGAAGATTGTATGTTTCTAGGAATTTATCAGTTTATTCCAGATTACCCATTCATTGGCCTATAATTGTTCATAATATTCTCTTACAATCCTTTGTATTCCTTTGGTATTAGTTGTTCTTTTCCTCTTTTACTTCTGACTTTTTTATTAAGGTCCTCTCTCTTTTTTATTTGATGAGTCTGGGTAAAGCTTGGTCAATCTTTTTTATCTTTTTAAATAACAAGCTTTTGGTTTCATTGACCTTTTATAATGTTATTTTAAACTTTTTAAAATTTAATTATGTTCTGATCTGTATTATTTCCTTCCTTCTATTCACTTTGGGCTTTGGTTTCTTCTTTTTCAAGTTCTTTTAAATGTAAACTTAGATTATTTATTTGAGATTTTTCTTATTTCTTGAAATAGGCCTGCAATGCTATGAATTTCCCTCAAAGGACCATTTTTGCTATGTCCAATATATTTTGGGTTTTTGTGTTCTCATTTTTATTTGTTTCCAATGAAACAAGTCTTTTGATTTCTTTCTTGATCTCTCTGTATACTAATTGTTTAGTAGCATGTTATTTAGCCTCCATGTCTTCGTGTTTTTAATTTTTCTTCTTGTGTTTGACTTGTAATTTCATAGCATTATTGTCAAAAAGACACTTGGTATGATTTCAATCTTCTTAAATTTATTGAGACTTGTCTTGTGTCCTAACATGTGCTTTATCTTAGAAGGTGTTCTATTTGTACTTGAAAACAATGTATATTGTGCTGAATATGCTCTGAGAATGTTAAACTGTGTGATCTATTGTGTCATTTAAGGCCACCATTTTCTTGTAGAATTTCTGTCAATCTCTTCCTTTATGTCTGTTAAAATTTTCTGTATATATTTAGGTGCTCCTGTGTTGGATGTATTAATGTTCACAAGGGTTATATCCTCTATATGGATTGCTCCCTTTATTGTTATGTAGTATCCTACTTTGTCTCTTACTATAGACTTTGTTTTGAAATATGTTTTGTCACATATAAATATCACTAACCCAGCTTTTTATGTTTGTTTTCATTTGCATGTAATATTTTATTTCCCAGCCTTTCTCTTTCAGTTTGTGTGTATCTTTTGTTCTAAGGTTGATCTCTTATAAACAGCACATAAATGGGTCATGGTTTCTTATCCATTCAGCTACCCTATGACTTTTGATTGTACCATTTAATCTGATTATATTTAAGGTTATTTTTGATAGATACTTAATTATTGTCATTTGTTTCTTCATACCTATGTTCCTCTGTATATATATAACTTTTCTTCTCCTTTTCTTAAAGCAGACCATTAATAGTTATTGCAATACTGTTTTAGTGGTAATGAGCATCTTCGGCTTTTTTTGTCAGTTAAAATGACAGCCTTTATGGGTAAAGCAGCCATGATTGTAGGTTACTTGTTTTTCATCACTTCTAATATTTCATGCCAGTCCTTTCTGGCCTGAAATATTTTGTTGAGAGATCCGCTGACAGTCTTATGTTAGCTCACTTGTAGGTAACAACCTGCTTTTCTCTTGAAACTTTTAAGATTCTCTCTTTGTTTTTAATCTTTACTTTAAATATATTTTATTTATTTATTTTTAGAGAGAGGGGAAGGGAAGGAGAAAGAGTGTGAGAGAAACATTAATGTGTGGTTGCCTCTCATGTGTCCCCCTACTAGGGAACTGGCCTGCAATCCAGGCATGTGCCCTGACTGGGAATTGAACCACCAACCCTTTGCTTAACAGGCCCGTGCTCAATGCACTGAGCTACACCAGCCAGGGCTAATCTTTACTTTTTTGATTACAGTGTGTCTTGGTGTAGGCCTTTTGGGGTTCATCTTGTTTGGGACTGTCTACTTTCTGGGCTTGTGTGTTTCTTTTGTTTTTTTCACCAGTTTAGAAAAGTTTTCAATCATATACCTAAGCAGTGATTGGTGCCTGCCAAGTTCTCCCTTTGGGTGTGCTTCTGGTGAAGCTTAATGGATCATGCTTTGATATTGTCTGAAGCTGGCTCCTGGGTGTGTTGGTCTGGGCCTTTTGGAAAGGACTCTGGTGGAAGGCATTATAAGATGCTGCCTGTGATTGGCCCTTGGCAACCTCTTTGTAACAGTCACAATGTGGCCTCTTCTGTAACTACTTGTTTATAAGACTTTTCTTCAGCAATTCTTAAGTTTGTTATTCAGGATGATTGTTCTATAATTTAGTTGCAATTCCAGTTTCATCCTGGGAGGATGTGAGTGCAGCTTCTATCTACTCTACCACCATCTTGTATCTCCTCATGGCTATTTAAAAAAAACACACTATGAACTTCTAATTAAATTATATACATTGGATAATACTTCATGGCATATAGAGTTCAATAAGAAAATTAGGTACAACATGGGGAACACAAACAGGTGATCCTCTTTTAACTCTACTGACTAGTATATATGCTTTTTTAAAAAGTTAATAAATGTCTACATACTTAAAATTATTATTTAAATGAGAGTGTCATTTTGAGAATATGGATAATTTTAGATAGTTTATAACCACTGTGAAGAAAAACATTATAGTTTTAATAGGTAATGTATAGACCCAGTTTTGTAAGATAGTGAAATCTTAACCATAGCTCTTACCCTGGTGGCAGACTAGTGGTATAAAATTCCCTCTACCATTTTAAGAAAATCTTTAGTCTCTGAGGGTACTCATGAGGAGTTGTAAGTAGACCCGTTAGCAGGTCCAGCCTCATGGCTAGTGAACAGGAATATATATATATATATATATATATATATATATATATATATATATACAATATTCATCTGAATAGCACTGTGTCAAAGTAAATTACATGCCAATAAACAGAACTCTGAGGTTGTGCCTTACTAGACTGCTTCAAAAATGTTTCAGTTATCTATTGCTGTATAAAAAAAACATTTGGAAGCTTAGTAGCTTAAAATAACAACAATCATTTATTTTTCTTATGCATCTACAATTTTGGCAGGGCTCAGCTGGACAGCTTGTCTCTATTCAGAGTAAGTTCTGTTGGGGCTGCTAGAATGAACCTGTAGGATCAAGCCATTTAAGATAATTCATTCACAAGGCTGGCAAGATGGTTCCAACTGTTGGCTTGGAATTATACTAGGGCTGTCAGCTGAGCACTTTAGTTTCCTCTCAATGTGGGCTGCTTGTACTTCCTCACAGTTTGACAAGTGTTCCAAAGAATGTTCCCAAGTATAGCCTAAAAAACCATGATCTAGCCTCAGAAGAATATTACTTCTGTCACATTCTATTTGTTTATCAAGTCAGTAAGTCTATTTTTAAAAGGAGGAGAACTAGATGACATCTCACAATGGGATGGGTAGCCAAGAATGTTACCATGTTTAATCTACCAGAACAAAGTGGGTGGGTGTGAATTGTGGCATTGGTTCTCTTTGCCTAGCTGGAGAGATCATTAATGTGTTAAGTGTCTTGCACAGTTCACTTGAAGCAGGCTTCCTGATTATAAATGACACCACATCTACACCAACCTCTAACATATAATGGCATATATTATGGCCAGGGAAAATACTGAATCCTTTATAAACATTTTTCAAATTACATTCTCAAAACAGTCCTTTGATGCAGATGATAATATTATCTGGGGAACAGAGAGGTTAAGTTACTTCTACAAGGTTCTGAGCTAATTGGTGGTAAAAGTGAGGTTCAAATGCAGACTGGCTCATGCCACAGTTCATATTCTTAAGTATAATCTCACATGAAATTGCTCATTTCTCACTCCTTTGACAAGTAGGCAATCAAAATACTACTTTCTCTGCTTCACTTAAGATGCATCTATGAAATGACTTAATTGAACACAGAAATCTCATAAACTGAGACTCTGTGTTTAAAAAAAACCTTTTAAAAGCAATATAGACTCTATACTTGGCAGGACCATAAACGTTGAGTTATGGGTTAAAAGAAGGCATAGCTTTCAAGTAGAAACCCAATCTGAAATGTTCTGCAAAATATGTCCCAGGAAGCAAGAGGACTTGGGGTTGGAGGTGGGGGCACTGATCAAGATTGTTGGTCAGCAGCCATGTCATTGAGAAAGACTAAGGTTTAAGCAAGGAAAGCATTAATAAGTGCCAGGCCTAAAAAAACTGAAACAGAAAAATAAACCATTTTCTTCACAATCTCTCCAATACTTTGTTATTACCTGTCTTATTGATGGTAGTTATTCTAAGAAGTATGAGGTGGTGTCTCATTGTAATTTTTACTTGCATCTTTCTAATATCTAGGGAAGTCCCTCATTCACTGCTGGTGGGAATGTGAGCCAGTACAGCCAATAGGAAAACTATGAACAGTATGGAAGTTCAGCGAAAAATTAAGAATAGAATTACCATATAACCCAGAAATCCCTCTTCTAGATATCTACCTGAGAAACTAAAAAAGTATTTATTTGAAAAAATATATGTACCCCTATGTTCATCACAGAATTATTCACAGTGGTCAAGACATGGAGACAACCAAAGTACCCTTTTTTAAGATATATTTTATTGATTATGCCATTAAAGTTGTCCCATTTCCCCTTTTTTTGATAGAGGATTTGATAAGAAGATTTAGTACATATAAATTATGGAATACTACTCAGCCATAAGAAAAGATGAAATACTGCCATTTGGGACAACATGGATGGACCTTGAGAATATTATGCTAAGCAAAATAAGACAGTCAGAAAATGCTATGAACCATAGCATTTCATTCATGTGTGGGATATAAAACTGAAACTCATGGATAAAGACATTATGTTGATTTCCAGGGGAAAGGGTTTGGGCAGGGGAGGGGTTGGGCAGGGTAAAGGGGAGCAAATATATGATGACAGAAGATGATTTGACTTTTGGTAGTGGGCACGCAATGCAATATACAGCTCATGTATCATAGAAATGTACACTTTAAATCTTTATGGCCCTATTAAGCAATATCATCTGAATAAATTTAATAAAATAAGAAATGTAAGAGTGATCAATGAGGTGAGAATTTCTGTTCTCTTGACTTTGTAAACATCAACTACTCTTCTAAATTCCTGACTCTTGTGAAGCAACCTGCACCCATCTAGGACTTGTAATCCTTATCCAGTCTGAAATGTGTTGTTGTTAGATCCTTCAGATACTTCAGTTTACTTATAGACTGAATATTTCTGCAGGATTCAAAGCTGTTACTGTTTCTACCAGCACCTTCTTGTTTTTCCCTCTCTATTCAGAGAGTAAGCTGGTCTGTCTTAGGCACTGCCAAAAAATTACTTGGAGGTCTTAATAAATGGTCTGATACTTTATATAGTGTCCCTCACATAATGACTGTCATAATGGCTGAAAATTACCAATGAATTGTTTTGGTAGTTCCTATATCATATTAAAAACTTATCAGAATAGAGTTTTTTACCATATGACTTTAATATATAGAAAATTCATATCCTTTTGTTTAAACCCCTATCAACTGATTTCCAAGGCATAGTACAATGAATTAAATTTTTATTGTATGCATTACATATTCATTTTATTACATTGCTAATTGTTTTTTGTCTATATGCATACATTATTCATTGTATTTATGTTTGTCCAAAAATTATATTCAAGCAATTATATTTCTATGCTAACATATTAAAAATTCAGATGGCTTAATGAAAAATATTTTGTCTTGTGATTGTTAGTATTTACACATAAAAACACTATGAGAGTAAAGCAAAATGTGTAATGTTCTGATTAAACAAAGTTACTCTAAATTTATTCATTATATTGAGTTGTTCTCATTCAAAATTCAAAATATTGGATAAGAATGATGTTGTCCTTTGTATTGTTGCTGCTTTGTGCTTTAGAAATTTGACTAAGTTTATCAGTCTCAGATGAGTTGCTTTTCTACTTTTAACTTTTGTCTATTACCTTTTACTCTTCTTGGTGTGTGCATTTACTGACCCTTTAGATCTATTCTCATTAGGTGTACTTTTATGGTTCATTAAGTTGTCCATAGACAGATATCACACAGGTATGCAATGTCCAATCCTTCTCTGAAGTGAAGGAGCCATGCCCAAATGGCTTTAGGATCATTCACTTGTCATGCATTTGGCTTTTGGCCAACAGAGGTGAACAAATTAGTAGAATGTATCTGTGTTGGCCCTGTTCCTAGCCTCATTTATGTAATTGATATCTGCTGGCCTCATTATGGGTCATTAGCATGTCACCATGGTGTCTGAGCCTGGCAAAGTTCTGCTATTATCAGGCCTTAGGAATTTACCATAATATATAAAACAAGAAAACTTAGACATTCTAACTGGACTGATTGTGAAATCAAAATGGTAGCACAGAAGGCTCAAATTTAGTAACTGTTAGAGGTCCTTGTGTTTGAAATAGTTAATCACAAGTTTAGATTTATGTTAGACTATTTTTCTAATACAAGAGACATCTGTTTTTTTATAAATAATACTGTCTGTGGTTAGTTTACATATTTAAATTCACTCACATTCATTCATTTCATTTTCACTGCTTCATGTCTAATATACATATTTGTTGGCACTTATGACCAATGGTAATTTTCTCTTAAGTAGAACAGATTTTTAAGCCAAAAATTACGTATTTGAAGATGTTTTTGATTTTAGTGAAATTATTTATTCTGAATTAATTGTCTTCGATTGCTTGAGAAGAATTATAGGTTATTTTATAGTCAATCTGAAATACAAGCTTAACATTTTCTATTTCAGAGTTGTGCTTATAAAGTTATTAGAGTTCCAGTTGTTATGATATAACCAAAAGAGTGTTAAATAAACAAATTCCTTATTCACTTAGAACTTTCGATTTAAGGTAGATAATACAGATATTATATAATATATAATATATTATTATATATAATAAAAAGAAATAATTATTTTTAGAAGTAAAAGAAATATGTGAAGATAAATTATATTTGATATAAAGGACATACATTTTTAGAAGTGGAAAAATCAACCCCAAACACAACTTGTGGACAAATGCCGGCCATGGCAGAGTGGTTTGTGATAAAGAACAACTCCAAAGGGAATACTCTTTTAAATATATCTCAGGTCTTTGGAAAAACTTAAAAATTGGCAACCCAGTGTTATTTCCAGTTTTCTTTTCTTCTTCTTCTTTCTGCTTTTTTGTATGTTTGTTTTAGAAAAGTATAAGTTGTTGAATTAACAACACTGCTATGTGCTAATCAAAGTCTCTACTCATTTTTGTATAAGAGAAAAAAGTGGGCCATCAAGATAGTAGACTTATTAAGGTAGCCAAAATAATAATTATAGTTGTAGCTATCATTTCCGTGACTACCATATGTGAGGTGCTGGGCTAGGTGCTTTTCATACATTGTTTATTTATGCTTTATAGTATCTGTGTAAGACAGGTAACTTTCCCTCCATTACATTTGAGAAAACTGAATTCAAAGAAGTTCAGGTAGCTTGTCCAAAATACCATGGATTATAAATAGCAAAGCTTAGAGTTAAAACTCAGAATGGCAAAAGCATACTTCCCACCCACCCCCAACTCCAACTCACCACTGATTCATAGAAGCTGGCTACATTGTCTTCTCATTCACTGATCTTCCCATTTTCCTCAGTTTCTCTATTTTATCACTATTTCCTTGTGCACATTTTAGATTTGGCAACTATTAGGTAAATTATACAACTTTCTTTACATTTGACGTTTCACAATATTCAACAGAGAAATTAGTCTAGAAAAATAATTATGCATAGAATATACTCTTTTTGTATGCAAGGCAAATTTTAGTGACAAAAATCTGTAAATTTTATCATAAAAACAACTTACAAAGTTTAGGTGATAGATGATTTATTCAAGCTTCAGATGTTAAACAAAGTTTTGATAAAAGTATTAAGACTCTTAGAGTTTGTTGTTATATTAATTAATTTGTTGACATATTTTAGGCTCAATAAAATAAAACATCATTAATTTTCCTCAGGTATTCAAAATAATGTGAAATTTAAATCAATTACCATTTTCTAAGTGTGCATTATTTATGTTCTTTGAGTGAATGAAGAAAATACGTTAATATTTATTGGATATTCATAGTGGGCAAAATAGTCAACTTAGAATCTGTGAAGGACCCAAAATATATGATAAGGTTTGTGCTTTGAAGAAGCTTATAACTTAATGGAAAGGGAAAAGGCATACATAGTGCTGTTATCAAGTAAAATTAAGGGATTCCAGTGGTCACTTAGGACTCATTATTTACTGCTTTGACTTATAACCATTTGTGTACTTTGTTTACTCTCCTATCACTCTGTAAATTCTTGGTTGGATGATTGTGCTTTATCCTTATTTGTAATTTCCTCTAGCACCTGAGGCAATGTATAAGGGAGGAGTGGCCCATAAGTAGCTTTGCAGTGAAAAATACATAAAACACTAATAATACAAAATGATGTCTCTGATCAGCCAAATTCATGGAACTGGCAAGTGCTATTGAAGTTCGCTGGGACTGGGTTGCTCAGGAGAGTTCCCACAAAGGACAGAGTAGTTGAGTGAAAATGTGAAAAAAGAAATGTGAAAACAAAGGATGTTTCAGGCAGATGGAAGAGAGTTCAAGGCATTTGTAAAGTAGAAATGCAGAAAAGTTGTATTTTAAGCTTTAGTGCAGTGATTTTCAACTGGTCTGCCACAGCATACCAGTATGCCACAAGAATTTTTAAAACATGCAATATGTGACTATTTAGTCAGGGACATTGACTTATTTTTCTTTAGATTGTCAAATTAAAAAATGACAACAGACAACACTACAATAGCCATACAGGGTGAAAAAATCAAAATTATACCTACTTGTGTCATATCAGCAAAAAATATAATATATTTTTGATGTGCCAAAGATTTTTAGCAATTAGTTTATGTGTGCCATGGGATAAAAAAGTTGAAAATTGTTGCTTTAGTGGGTATAGTTGACTTCCTGGAATGGCATGTATTTTTGTAGAAAAATACTGATAAAACTCTAAAGAAATTATAGTATAGGTCTCACCCTTGAGCTAAATAAGAACTTTACCTCAGTTTATATTTTATCTTTAATAAACATCAAAGCAATCTTTATATTATGATACAGGCTATTTCATGGTAATTTGGCCCCCCAAAAAACTTGTTTTCTCATAAATAGATGTTTCTGTTATGTTCTTTTTCTTTCTTCCCTTCCATCAATTCCCAGTCAGGGCACATGCCTGGGTTGCAGGCCAGGTCCCTAGTCGGGGCTGTGCAGAGAGGCAACCATGCATTGATGTTTCTCTCCCTCCCTTATTCCCTCCTTTTCCCTCTCTAAAATAATAAATACAACAAAATCTTGTAAAAATGTATTTAAAAAATAGGCCATTGACTCAAGGGTCAGGAATTTGGGCAGTCGTCAGTGAGGAAGGCTCATCTTTGCTTCACATCATCTCAGCTGGGCTGACTCTAGTGGGTCTCCAACATCCAAGAGGACCTAAGTCATATGTCTAGTGCCTTTGTGCTGGCTGCCACTTGATTCTTCTGTGTGACTTCTCACTCTTCATGTGGTCTCTTATCATTTGGCAGTCTAGCATGAACTTTTTGATGTAGATTTTAGTTCCAAGAGGATGAAAACAGAGGCTCCACAGCTTCTTAAGGTCTACGTCTGAAAGTCATAATGTCATTTTTGCTTCATTCTATTGGCCAAAACAAGTGATAGGGTTGGCACAGAGTTAAAGTGAAGAGAAATTTCTGTTGATAAAGATGGCAAAGTTGAAAAGTCTCATTACAAAATTATTTGCAGAATGGGAGGAATTGCTTGAGCTATCTTTGGAAATAATCTGTCAAAATGGATCTGTTCTATAAGGTCTTCAAGAGCCCACACTACTTTTTCATGTTGCTCTGCCTTCTTTAAAATGTTGCTGTCCTCTCTGTGGCCCAAGATGATCCATTTAGCCAAAAGTAAAGGAGGAAAATGAAAGGGGTAGATAGAGACCTTCTTCCTTTTATTGGTACAGTCAGGATTCTAGACAATCACACAGCTTACCTAGTTAGAAGCCTGAGAGGAAATAAAGTCTTTGTTTTGTATTGCTATAAAACCATCTGAAAATTGAGGATTCTATTTCCATGAGAGAAAATAGATAACAGGAGGCAATTTATAATCTCTGTGACAGTTATTTAACCTCTTTGACTTTTTTTTTAATGAATTAAATGGGGGTAAATTACTGCACTTACTTTCGGCACCAATACCACACACTTGGTAAGATCCCAATAAGCATTAACTATTGTTAAATTATTATTTTTACTCATTATTATTGTTTTTGAAGGAACCAAATTTGAGATATTTTAAGGTGACTTGGTTAACATTTAAAAGAGTGATAGTGACATTTCTTTGGGATTTCTAGCTATTAATGAGATATGGAATTCAAAGTAGGCTGGAAAAACAAATACAGTTTTAGAAAAATTGAGTTTGAGACACCATCAAAATATCCAGGAGGCATAGGTTTTAAAGAGTTTGTTGAAAATATTTGTCTGACTAAAAAGAAAAGGCCAGAGTTAGAAATAAAGAACTGCCAGATATTGGCATCCCCCACTTAAAACAAGAGTGAGTATGTTCATCCTGTCATGTAAACAGAAAACAGGGCCAAAAGAAAGGTGTAAAAGGTAATTGCTTTTTCCAACTGGCCTTCAAAAGTTCATTCTAGCTCTCGTGAATTAGGAGCTTATATGAAATAATGAGATGAACTAGCTGGCATCAGTTCTGTTGGAAATATGTGGTCATATTTCCTACCAGGTATACAAAGGGTATATTTCCACAATAAAACTGTCATGAGGAAGTATTCTTAGCCTCTTACTACACAGTGGGCTGGAGTTTCCCACAGCTCTAGGTTTTTTGACCTCTAACAAGACTGTGAGTGATGAGAGAATAATGGGTCCCTTGCCTACTGTCATGATCTCCTAGAAGTTTTCTTCACATCTATTTTTCACCATTTTTGAAAAACCCTCCTCAATGTAGGCCTACTGATTAGTTTAAAAAACCAAAGTTTGGTTCTTGCTTAAAGTCATTTAAAGGCATCTCACTGTTCTGTGGATGAAGAAGAAAGCTCCTGCTTAGCTCATTGCCATTTACTTTATTTCACAGATCAACAAGATGGACTTCTCTAGTCAATAACTATGACATGTTTTTTGCCCAAGTCCTTCCCTTAGCCTAACATGTCCACATCTATCTCTTTGTTTACATAGATATTCCCAACAATTTATCTTCCTAATTTCACCTCAAAGTTCCCTTACTCAAAATAGTCTTCCCTGACTTCTTAAACTCAGATCCTCTTGGTAGATGTTCCCATAATATCTTTGTAGCATTCATCATGAGTAGTTTTGCTAGTACAAAGAATTTAACAACTTTTTTCTTCACTACGTGTAAGATGTAAGTTCTCCCACAGTAGAGAAAAAGTCCATCACATTCTCTGATAGGGCTTGAATAACTTCCACCTCTACCTCCAACATGAAACAGATTGAGATGTAACATAAATGTGGGAGTCACATAGAGTATGGTATAACAGCTCTGTGAATGCTAACTCTTGATTAAAGAATTCAGCCTGAAATATGGCTCAAATTAAGCTTCCTACTTAGTCTCTCAGAATTGAATTTATTTACCCAAAATTAGAAGAAAAGAAGGATAACAACAGGCTCTACTATATCTCTTATACCTATAAGAATGCCTCGTTTTGAATAGTTACTTACAAGGCATTGCTGCCTTTTGATTTAAAATGATGTATTATTGCTTTAGATACGGGTTTCTAACATCCCTGATTAAGTGTAAAATACCTACTTCTTAATATTTCTCTTTTATGCTACTTTTCCCAGACACAATATAATATACAGTCGATTAAGTTTTTCTAAAGGACTTACTATGTACAATAAAGGGGCAAATTATAGGAAATGAAATTACTCTCTTATATCCTTCCTGCTTTCTGATTTTTAAATGCTTAAGAAAGCATTGAAAAATATATATATTGAAGAGCAAAAGCACAAAAACATAATAATAGTGGATTTGTTTGTTTGTTTTCAAAGGAAGAACATTCTAGAAAAAAAGGAAAACTAGATGTTAGCTACTGTAGATCATATGGATCCTAAAACCTGCTTTTGAGACAGCGACTTCATCTGGACCACAAGAGTGTTGTGAAAAGAGCCAGGGATCATGATAATGGGATGGGAAGTGTTGAATCGACAATCATAATTTTCTTTTTTCTTTATTACTTTTACTAGTTTTACCTTGGAGGGTGCCATGATGAACAAGATTTTTGCTCAATAAATACTGAAAATATTGAAAATGAATGCTAGTCCTAGGCACCAATCAGTTGACATAAGCAAGAGGAAAAAGGAGAGAAGGAAATTTCCAGAACTTGGTGGGGATCGGAGTCCTCAGGCTACTTCTGAGACACCTCTTATTTTAATTATTTAATAATATTTAAAATTATTTATTTTTCTACAACAAAAATATGTGCTTACTGTTGAAATATTTGAAAAATACAAAAAGTATGATAATAAAAATAATAATCATATGTAGTTATATCCTCATTTCTTCTCCCATATATGTTTCTGATTTTGCATTTAACAGGATTAATGTAGATAATGGATCATTTAACCTTATAAGTAAAATTATTCTGGTGAGCAATTTTCTCAAACTTCTGCAACACAAGGTAGAATTATTTATTTTGCAGGTAGTTAATCTTAAGCAAATTTAAACACAAAAGTCAAATGATAATAAACATAGATAAGAAACCATAACTATGTCAAAGACTGAGATATCCTTTAATATGACCAAGCTTTATTCATTCATTTATTATTTTATTCAATCAGTCTCTTGCTTATTAATGTTACAAAAAGCTTTTCATAATGGGTCTTGAAAATAACTATACTTGGAAGAATAGAGTTATTTCTTACAAAAACTGTGTTAATCTTCAATCTTCTATTACAGTATTAGATACTTGGTTAAAAAGTATTCTCTTATCTTGAAGAAGTTACGTTCCACTTCCACTCTGACATATCACACAGTATAATGCTGATGTAATTTCACTATATACTATAGTGAAAATTTCACTATATACTATATAGTGGAGACTATATACTATAAGTCAATTCTAAGTTGTTAAGAATTCCTTTCTTCTCCTAATGAAATAACATGATTGCTGATAGGAAATTATATTAAACTCTTTGTTTAATATTTTAAAAATGGGACTGAAGTGATTTTGGCCAATAAGTATATTTTTCACTAATTGTTGAACAATAAGATTTTTGGCTAAGATGTAAGCATGCAGGAAAATTTAGAGAACTCAATAATAACACAAAAACATTTTTTACTGAGTGAGTAAAAAAAGTTATAAATTTAGTAGGGTTTATGAAATATTCACAATAGAAGAAGTTCTTGTAAATTATTATAAAATTCACCATTTCTTTAAAAAATTCTGGCATGGTTTCTTAGGTGTCAGACGAGGTAAATTAGTTAATTTAAAATTCATTTGTTGACATAATGTTGTTGAAAAACTAAATAGACAGACAGAGACAGAGAGAACACACAGGAAAATAAAATGAGGGCCCAATAAGAATAATAAAATATTTTGAAATTCAGATGGCTATCATAAATAAATTAACAAACAACAAACGTTGGTGAGGATATGGAGACAAGGAAACCCTCATGCACTTGGTGGGAATGCAGATTGGTACAGCCACTGTGGAAAACTGTATTGAGTTTTTGCCAAAAAATTAAAAATGGAACTGGCTGATGTCCCAGTGATTCCATCTCAGGAAATATATCCAAAGAAATCCAAAACATTAATTTGAAAAAATTATACGCAAACCCTATGTTCACTGCAGCATTATTATAATAGCCAAGATATGGGAGCAGCCCAAGTGTCCATAAGTACATGAATGGATAAAAAAGCAGTGGTAAATTTACACAATGAAACACTACTCAGTCATAAAAAAATAAGTCAATCTTACCTTTTGTGTCAGTATGGATGGCCCTGGAGAGCATTATCCTATGTGAAATAAGCTAGTCAGAGAAAAACAAGTATTATGTGATTTCACTCATGTGTAATATAATGAATAAAAAACAAACGAAAAGACAAAATAGAAACAGAGTCACTTATAGAGAACTGACTGATGGCTGTCAGGGTGTAGGGGTGGCATTGCTGGGTGAAAAAGCTGAAGGAATTAAGCAAAAAAGAAGAAAAAGAAAGAGAGAGACAGAAAGGAAGGAAGGGAGGGAGGGAGGACGAAGGAAGGGAGGAAGGAAGAAAGAAGGAAAGAACATAGACACAGACAATAGCATGGTAATTACCAGAGACAAAGGGAGATTGGAGAAGGTAGAAGAGGACATGGTGGGGATAAGTGATGATGGAAGGAGGCTTGACTTGGGATGATGAACATACAATACAATATACAGATAAAGTATTATGGAATTGTACACCTGAGGAGATCCAAAATAGTGGAGGAGTAAGTGAAAGCTACACTAACATCATCCCAGAACCAATCTGGAATTGCAACTGAATTGTAGAAAATCATCCTGAATAACCAACTGAATGCCACCTGGGAAGAAGCCATATACCACAAAAAGAAAAAAACTACTTCACTACAATTAATCTGATAAGGAGTGTGGAGAAAGCATGAGAGGGCTGCCTGAATTCCCCTGGGTGGCAGCTGAAGTTCTAGAGGGATATTTCAATGGCCGGGGAGTTCCTCCTGAGAAGTGTGGAGTCTAAACCTCAACTTGGTGTCCTTAGCCTTACATCACCAGACCAGAAAGAAGCCCAAATAACATCCATCTGTGAAAATAGGCGGGGTTTCTCTCTCAGGTGGCAAGGATCAAACAATATATAATATTTCAAAGAAATCTGAGGGCTTAATCTGACTCAGTGTCTGTCTGGTAAGGGGCTTGCAAAAACTTTGAGAGATATACTCATTTTCAGCTCAGACCTTTATCATATGAATGAAAGCACTCTTAGCAAAGCAGGCTTCATGGGACTTTGTAAATTATTTCTTATGCGCAATAATCCTGGAACCTGCTCTAGCTAGCAAAGGGCTGCACCACCTTCCCAGTCATAGGTTTTTAGGCTTAAGTGGATTAGAGCCAGGAAGCACTTCTCCCAGATGGAAATGGAGACTCAGGATGTCAGAGTAGCCGAGGGGCAAGGGTCCATCACACCATCTTTTCTGCAGCCCCTGAGTCCTTCCTTGAGGGCCTCCCAAGTGATCATGTCTGGCTTAGGTTGCCCTTCCTCTGAGGGGTCTTACCAGTCTCTGACTAACCAACCAAGCCTTGGGGACAGGGGATGAAGCAGAAGCAGCACTGCTGCCAGGGATAGACTTTGTCTCCTTAGTGGCTCAGAGTCTGGAGGTCCCTCACTCAGCCTTAGTCATGGGGGGCAGTTACAACTCCTGAAACCAGGCAGAGCAGTTCCCAACAATAAGAATACTCAACAGCATGAAACGGAGACAGAAACCATTAAAAAATAGCCAGTTAGAAATAAATAATGCATTGTCTGAAATAAACAATATATTGAAAGGAATAAATAGTAGGTTAGATGAAGCAGAGGATCAAGTCAGTGAATTGGAAGACAGGGTAAAATTAAACACCCAGACAGGGAAGCAAAAGGGAAGAAGAAAAAATTTAAAAATACCTTGAAACAAATAAAAATAAAGATGCAAAAATTTAAAATTAGTGGGACAGTAGGAAAAAGTCCTAAGATGGAAAAGCATAACATTACAGGCCTATCTCAAAAAAGAAATAGAAAAAGATGAAAGAAAAATTTCATATAAACAGTTTTTGGTTTTAACAGGAGGATATAGAATGGAGTGCTGGTAGCCAATGAGGCATTAATGGAATGCAATCTTCCTAGCCACAATCAACTTGAAAATATAAAAAGACCAGAGCTGGACCCATAGAAAAGGCCTCCCAATAGTAGAGTCAGAGAGACAAATTGCACATTGTTGCAGGAGAGAAGCCACAAGTTGCTGCATATTTGAGAAGGTGGAAGCAGAGAACAACAGGATAACCAAAAGAGGCTGCACCATTGAAATTCACAGGCATTCCACCACAAAAGTTCATACCATAAACCCAGGGTGTCAAAACAGATTAATATAAAAAGCTGAGGCTAACAAGAGTCTCACAAACAATGGGAAGACAAAGAAACAATCCCCAAATGAAAGGAAAGGAGGAATCCTCAGAAAGAATGTTAGATGAAACGGAGGCAAGTCAACTATCAGATACTGAATTCAAAGCACTGGTGATCAGGAAGTTCAAAGAGCTCACAATCAGCTACCAGAAACTACAGGGAAGCTACAATGATCTCACTGTGAACTATATCAACATGAAAAAGGAAATGGAAATTATTAGCAAGGGCCAAGAGGAAATGAAGAATACAATTTCTGAATTAAAAAACACAGTGGAAAGCATTAAAAATAGGGTGGATGAAACAGAAGATCGGATTAGTGAATTGGAGGACAAAGTAGAAAGCATCTCACAGAAAGAACAGGAAAGGGAAAAGAGGCTCAGAAAGAATGAAGAGAGATTAAGAGAAATGCAAGACAATATGAAATGTAATAATATCCGAATAATAGGAATACCAGAAGGAGAAGAAGAAGAACAAGGGATAGAAAACATATTTGAAAGAGTAAAGAGAGAAAAATTTCCCTAATTTGACAAAAGAAAAAGTCACACAAATCCAGGAATCTCACAGAGTCCCATTCAAGAGGAACACAAGGAGGCCCACTTCAAGACACATCATCATTAAAATGGCAAACTTCCAAGACAAAGAGAGAATCTTAAAGGCAGCAAGGGAGAAAAAAGAAATAACATACAAGGGCATCCCAATAAGGTTAGCCACTGACTTCTCAATGGAAACACTCCAAGCAAGAAAATATTGGCAAGAAATATTCCAAGTAATGAGAAACAGAGGCCTACAACCAAGGCTACTTTACCCAGCAAGGCTCTCAATCAAGATAGAAGGCCAAATAAAGAGCTTCCAAGACAAAAGACGTCTAAAAGAATTTTCTGCCACCAAGCCAGCTCTACAAGAAATACTAAAAGGACTGCTTTAAGGAAAGGAAGGAAAAGAGACAGACAGAGAGGAACACAGGTACAAAAATGGCAATGAATAAGTACCTATCAATAATAACCTTAAATGTAAATGGATTAAATGCTCCAATAAAAAGACACAGAATAGCCCAATGGATAAGAAAGTATGACTCACACATATGCTGCCTACAAGAGACCCACCTCAGGACAAAAGACCATCACAGACTAAAAATCAAAGGCTGGAAACAAATTTTCCAAGCAAATGGACAAGAAAAAAAGCTGGGGTAGCAATTCTCATATCAGACAAAATAGACTTCAAAAAAAGAGCCATAAAGAGTGACCCAGAAGGTCACTTCATAATACTCAAGGGAAGAATCCACCAAGAAGACATTAACATCATAAATATATATGCAACCAACATAGAAGCACCAAAATATATAAGGAAAATCTTAGAGGAATTCAAGAAAGATATAGACAGCAACACAATTATAGTGGGGGATTTTAACACCCCACTATCAAAAATGGACAGATCTTCCAAACAAAATATCAACAAAGACATTGCGGCATTAAACAACACCCTTGATGAAATGGACCTAACTGATATATATAGAGCTCTTCACCCCAAAGAAGCTAAATACACATTCTTTTCAAATGCACATGGAACATTCTCAAAGATAGACTACATGATAGGGCACAAAACAAGCCTCAACAAATTCAAGAATATTGAAATCATACCAAGCATTTTCTCTGACCATAAGGGACTGAAACTGGAAACCAACCCCAAAGGAAAAAACCCAAAACACCCAAAATCATGGAGACTGAACGGTATGCTATTAAACAATGAATGGGTCAAGAATGAAATTAGGGAAGAAATCAAAAAGTTTCTGGAAACAAATGAAAATGATCTCACAGCAGCCCAAAACTTATTGGATACAGCGAAGGCAGTCCTGAGAGGGAAGTTTATAGCAATACAGGCCTACCTAAAGAAAACAGAAACACTTCAAACAAATGACCTTACTCTACGCCTGCAAGAACTCGAGGAACAACAACAAAAACAGCCCAAAGCAAGTAGAAGGAAGGAAATAACTAAGATCAGAGCAGAACTAAATGACATAGAGACTAAAAGTAAAATTCTAAAGATCAATGAATCCAGGAGTTGGTTCTTTGAAAAAATAAACAAAATAGACAAGCCTTTAAGTAGGCTCATCAAGAAAAGAAGGGAACAGACACAAATAAACACAATCAGAAATGAAAGAGGAGAGATTACAACTGATACCACAGAAATAGAGAGGATTGTAAGAAATTACTGTGAAGAAATGTATGCCAAGAAATTTGAGAACCATGGGGAAATGGACACATTTCTAGAAAAATATAATCTCCCAAAACTCAATGAAAAAGAAGTAGAACACCTGAATAGACCAATAACAGCAAAAGAAATTGAAGCAGTAATCAAAAAACTCCCATCACACAAGAGCCCTGGACCAGATGGATTCACAGGAGAATTCTACAAAGCATTTAAGGAAGAGCTAACCCCCATTCTTCACAGACTATTCCAAAAAATCCAAAAGGATGGAAAACTCCCTAACTCCTTTTATGAAGCCAGCATCATCCTAATTCCAAAACCAGATAGAGATACAACAAAGAAAGAAAACTTCAGGCCAATATCGCTGATGAACATAGACGCTAAAATCCTCAACAAAATATTAGCAAATTGCATCCAACAATATATCGAAAAGATTATACACCCTGACCAAGTGGGATTCATCCCAGGGATGCAAGGATGGTTCAACATTCGCAAATCAGTAAATGTAATACATCACATAAACAAAAGCAAAGACAAAAACCACATGATCATATCAATAGACGCAGAAAAAGCTTTCGATAAGGTACAACACCCATTTATGATAAAAACACTCAGCAAAATGGGAATAGAGGGAACATTCCTCAATATAATAAAGGCCATTTATGAGAGACCTACAGCCAATATCATACTCAATGGACAAAAACTAAAAGCTTTTCCACTAAGATCAGGAACAAGACAAGGATGTCCACTTTCACCACTACTATTCAATATAGTATTAGAAGTTTTGGCCACAGCGATCATGCAGGAAAAGGAAATAAAAGGCATCCAAATAGGAAAGGAGGAAACAAAATTGTCACTGTTTGCAGATGACATGATAGTGTACATGGAAAATCCTATAGACTCTACCCCAAAACTGCTCAAACTAATTAATGAATTTGGCAAAACAGCAGGATACAAAGTCAATATCCAGAAATCAAAGGCATTTTTGTATACCAACAATGAATCAGCAGAAGCAGAAATCAAGGAAAAAATCCCATTCGATATAGCAAAAAGAAAAATAAAATATCTGGGAATAAACCTAACCAAAGAGGTAAAAGACCTGTATGCAGAAAACTACACAGCACTGAAGAAAGAAATCAGGGAAGACACAAACAAATGGAAACATATACCGTGTTCATGGATTGGAAGAATTAACATCATCAAAATGTCCATACTACCCAAAGCAATATACAGATTCAATGCAATACCTATTAAAGTACCAATGGCGTATTTCACAGACATAGAACAAACACTTCAAAAATTTATATGGAATCATAAACGAGCCTGAATAGCAGCTGCTCTTTTGAGAAAGAAGAACAAAGTAGGGGGGATCACAATACCTGATATTAAACTGTATTACAAAGCCACTGTAATCAAAACAGCCTGGTACTGGCATAATAGCAGGCACATAGACCAATGGAACAGAACAGAGAGCCCAGAAGCCAACCCAACCCTCTACAGTCAATTAATATTCGACAAAGGGGGCAGTAACATAAAATGGAGTAAAGATAGCCTCTTCAGCAAATGGTGTTGGGAGAAGGGGACAGCTACGTGCAAAAAAAAGAAACTTGAGCACCAACTTACACCATACACCAAAATAAATTCAAGGTGGATAAAAGACTTAAATATAAGCCATGACACCATTAAAGTCCTAGAGGAGAACATTGGCAAGAAAATCTCAGATATTCCACGCAGCAACATTTTTACGGATATGTGCCCTAGAGCAAGGAATGTAAAGGAAAGAATAAACAAATGGGATCTCATCAAAATAAAAAGCCTCTGCATGGCTAAAGAAAACAGTATTAAATTAAAAAGACAGCCAACTGTATGGGAAAACATATTTGCCAATGATACCTCAGACAAAGGTTTAATCTCCAAAATATACAAAGAACTTACACGACTCCACTCTAGGAAGACATCGAACCCAATTAAAAAATGGGAAAAGGACTTGAACAGACACTTCTCTAAAGAGGACATACAGAATATCCAGAGACACATGAAGAGATGCTCAATATTGTTAGCTATCAGAGAGATGCAAATTAAAACCACAATGAGATACCACTTTACACCAGTCAGGATGGCTATAATAGACAAAGCAACAAACAACAAATGTTGGAGAGGGTGTGGGGAAAAGGGGACCTTAGTTCACTGTTGGTGGGATTGCAGACTGGTACAACCATTATGGAAAACAGTATGGAATTTTCTCAGAAAAATAAAAATCGACCTGCCTTTTGACCCAGCAATTCCACTGCTAGGATTATACCCCAAGAATCCTAAAACATCAATTTCAAAGAACCTATGCACCACAATGTTCATAGCAGCACAATTTACAATAGCCAAGAGTTGGAAGCAACCTAGGTGCCCATCAGTAAATGAATGGATCCAAAAATTGTGGTACATATACACCATGGAATTCTATGCAGCAGAGAGAAAGAAGGAGCTACTACCTTTTGCAACAACATGGATGGAACTGGAAAGCATTATGCTGAGTGAAATAGGCCAGACATTGAAGGACAAATACCATATGATCTCACCTTTGAAAGGAAGCTAAAGAATAAAACAAACAAGCAAACAGAATAAAAACAAAGACGCTAAAATAGAGAACAAGTGGGGAGCGACCAGAGGGGAGAGGGAAGGGAACTTAAGGGGAAAAAGGGGGAGGGATTTTGAGGAACAAGTATGAAAGACACAGAGATGAGGACTGGAGGGGGGCGGGGAATGGGAGGGAGGGGGGAGACCAGGCGGGGGGGTGGGGTGGGATGGGAGAAATAGGTAAGAAAATAATGTACTCGAAAAGTAACTAAATAAAATTTAAAAAAAATTTAAAAAATTTCATATAAACAATCTAACTTTCTACTTAGATGAACTTGAAAAAAAAGAAGAAACAGACCCAAAGTGAGTAGAAGGAAGGACAAAATAAAGATCAGAGCAGAACTTTTTTTTAAATTTATTTTTTATTGATTATGCTGTTACAGTTGTTCTATTCCCCCCTTCATTCCCGTCCACTCTACCCCCCCGTCCCCACCATTACCCCCCTAGTTTATGACCATGTGTCTCAAGTTCTTTAGATTCTATATTTCCCATACTATTCTTGCCCCCCCATCTATTTTCTATCTACTGTCTATGCTACTTATTTTCTGTACCTTCTCCCCCCTTCTCCTCCTCCCACTCCCCTTTTGCTAACCCTTCTTGAGATCTTCGTTTCTATGTTTCCACTCCTAAATTAAATAGAGTCTAAAAAACAAACAAACAAAAAAATATAAAACATCCATGAATCCAAGAGCTGGTTCTTTGAAAAAGATAAAGATTGACAACCATTAAACCAGACTCATCAAGAAAAAAAGAGAGAATCCAAATAAATAAAATCAGAAACAAAAAGGAGAAATTAAAAGCTTATACCAAAGAAATATAAGGGATTATAAGAAAATATTATGAACAGTTATTTGCCAACAAACTGTAAAACCTGGATGAAATAAATAAATTCCTAGAAATGTACTGCCTTCTAATACTAAATCAGGATCAACCAGACAACCTGGATAGACAGATTACACCTAGTGAAATTGAAGCAGTAATCAAAAAAAACTCTCAAGCAAAAGTTCTGGACCAGATGACTTCACAGGTAAATTTTTCCAAACACTCAAAGAACTAACACCTCTCTCAAACAATTTTATAAAATTCAAGAAGAGCAAAGGCTCTAAGTTCATTTTAAGAGGCCAGCATCATCCTGATCCAAAAATCAGATAAAGACAATAAAGAAAGACAACCAGAGACCAATATCCCTGATGAACATAGATGCTAAAATCCTCAACAAAATGATAGTAATACATCACAGAACACAGCAATACATCAAAAAGATCATACACCATGATCAAATAAGATTTATTCCATAAATGCAAGGTTGGTACAACATTCGCAAATCAATAAATGTGATTCACCACATAAACAAAGTCAAGTATAAAAAACAACATGATCATATCAAGAGATACAGAAAAAAAGCATTTTATAAAATTCAGCACTCATTTATGATAAAATTTATCTGCAAAGTGGGATTAGAGGGACCATATCTAAACATAATAAAGGTTATATATGTCAAACACACTGCAAGCATCATACTCAATGGACAAAACCTACAAATGTTCACTTTAAGATTGGGAGCAAGACAGGATTGTCTGCCTTTACTTCCCTTATTCGACATAGTACTAGAAGCCCTAGCTGCAGCAATTATACAAGAAGAAGAAATAAAAGGCATCCATATTAAAATGAAAGAAGTAACACTGTCACTGTTTGCAAATAACATGATACCATGCATTGATAGAGAACCCCAAAGATTCTACCAAGAATCTACAAGAACAGATAAATGAATACAGCAAAGTAGCAGTATATAAAATTAATATTCAGAAATTGGTTGCATTTTATATAGCAATAACTAACAGGGAAATGAAGAAAACAATCTCATTTACAATTGCTACAAAAAGAATAAAATACCTAGGAATAAACCTAACCAAGGATGTAAAGGAACATTACTTGGAAAATTATAAGACACTGAAGAAAGAAATAGAAGAAGACATAAATAAGTGGAAACACATACTGTGTTCATGGATAGGAAGAATTAACACCATTAAAGTGTCCATACTATCCAAAGAAACCTACATATGCAATGCAGTTCCTTTCAAGATTCCAATGTATTTCACAGAATTGGGACAAAAATTTCAAAAAATTATATGGAACCACAAAAGGCCCCACAGAGCAACAGCAATACTAAGAAAGAAGAATATAGTTGAAGGAATCACACTACTTAATATCAAACTATGCTATAAGGCCATACTAATCAAAACAGCATGGTACTAGCATAAAAACAGACACATGGATCAATGGAGCAGAATAGAGAGCCCAAAAATTAACTAACACCTTTAAAGTCAATTAACATTTGACAGAAGAAACAAGCATTGAAGCACACCAGCCAGAGCAGAGCTCTTTCTTTCTGCTGTGTAGTATCTCACTGTGTAAATGTACCATAGTTTTTTTATCCATTGATTTACTGATGGGCACATAGGTTGCTTAGTTTATTCAAAAAACAGTTTTGGTAACCCTCCTTGAGATCTTCATTTCTATGTTTCCACTCCTGATCTAGCTGTCCTTTTAGTTTGCTTGTTTTAGGTGTGGTTGTTAATAACTGTGAGTTTGTTGTCCTTTCACTGTTCATGTTTCTTTAACTTCTTTTTCTTAGGTAAGGTACAGAAAATAAGTAGCATAGACAGTAGATAGAAAATAGATGGGGGGGCAAGAATAGCATGGGAAATATAGAATCTAAAGGACTTGAGACACATGGTCATAAACTAAAGGGGGGTAATGGTGGGGATGGGGGAGAAGGGTGGAGGGGAATGAAAGGGGGAATAGAACAACTGTAACAGCATAATCAATAAAAAATAAATAAAAAAGAATAGAAAGTGAAAAAAAACAGTTTTGGGAAAATTGTACAGATAAGTGCAGAATAATAAAACTAAGCCACCTTCTTACACCCCACACAAAAATACATTCAAAATGATCAAAGACTTAAATGTTAGCTCTGAAACCACAAAAAAAATGTAGAAGAAAACATAGGCAGTCAAACCTCAGACATTGCTTGTTACAATATTGTATTGAACATATCTCTCCAGGCAAGAAAATAAAAGAAAAAATAAATAACTGGCATTACATCAAACTAAAAAGTTTTTATATAGTAGAGGAAAACATGAACAAAATAAGAAGACAACACACAGAATATATTCACTAATATGTCTGGTAAGGGATTAATATTCAAAATTTATAAATAACATACAAAACTCAACACTGAAAAAATGACAGCCCAGTTGAAAAATGGGCAAAGGACCTGAATAGACACTTCTCCAAAAAGGGCATACAGATCGTCTATAGATATATGAAAAATGTTCAACATCACTAATCATCAGAAAAATACAAATTACAACCACAATCAGATATCATCTCACAACAATCAGAATGGCTTTCATCAATAAATCAACAAACAACTAATGTTGGCAAGGATGTGGAGAAAGGGGAGCCCTTCTGCACTATGGGTGGGAATGCATATTGATGCAGCCACTGTGGAAAACAGTATGGAGATACCTCAAAATTAAAAAAAAAAAAAACCCTTCCTTTTTACCAAAATATCCCACTCTGGGAATATATCAGAAGGGACTCAAAACACTAGTTTGAAAAAACATAAGCACCATATTATGTTCACCGAAGCATTATTTACAATTGCCAATATATGGAAACAGCCCAACTGTTCAGCAGTAGATAAGTAGATAAGTACAGCTTATAAAATGCATCAGTAAAATAAATAGAAATGTAAAAAAATTTCAGAAGACTGAATCTTATAAATAAGAGTAGAAAGTGAAGATAGATACGAAATAAGGATAGAGTGCTGTAATACCTATTAAATTTGGGAGGCAACTTTGTCTTCATACTTATTTATCCTCTTTGCCTATGACAACTCTATCACAGTGATATGATAGACACTTTCCACCACATCATAGTTTAGTGAATATGATAGTGCTTACATAAACCTGTTTTTAATCACCCTGATAGGTAGATATTCTTCTACACTGCAACAATTTTATAACAGAACCAAGACAACATGGCCCATTTATGCAGTTTTCTAAGAACTCATAAGAAACAACTTTCAAATTTCTGGAGGAATTAATGGATTGTGTTTTTTATTATTTTAATTATTTTTTTATTGTTTTTCAAGTACAGTTGTCTCCATTTTCCTCCTACCCGCCCCCCTAACACCAGCCATCCTCACCTCCCACCCTGGATCCTATTCCACTTTGGTGTTGTCCATGTGTCTTTTATATATGTTCCTGAAAATCCCTCCCCCTTTCCCCTCCTTTATCCCCTTCCATTGCCCCTCTGGTTACTGTCAGTTTGTTCTTAATTTCAATGTCTGTGGTTATATTTTGCTTGCTTTTTTGTTTTGTTGATTTGGTTCCACTTATAGGTGAGATTGTGTGGTATTTATCTTTTGCAGCCTGGCTTATTTTACTTAGCATAATGCTCTCTAGTTCCATCCATGCTGTCCCAAAGGGTAGGAGCTCCTTCTTTCTCAATTAAAAAAATATAAACTTATTTTTAGAAGGGAAGGGATGGAGAAAGAGAGGGAGAGAACATCAGTTTGTGGTTGCCTCTCCTTTGCCCCCAGGCATGTGCCCTGACTGGGAATTGAACCAGCAACCCTTTGGTATTAAGGCCAGAACTCATTCCACTGAGCCACACCAGCCAGGACAGAGCTCCTTCTTTCTTTCTGCTGTGTAGCATCTCACTGTGTAAATGTACCATAGTTTTCTGATCCATTCATTTACTGATGGACACATAGGTTGCTTAAAGCACCTGGCCATTGTAAATTGTGCTGCTATGAACATTGAGGTGCATAGGTTCTTTTGAATTGGTGTTTCAGAGTTCATAGCATATAATCCCAGCAGTGGAATTGTCGGGTTGTAAAGCAGTTCAATTTTTAGTTTTCTGAGAAAATTCCATACTGTTTTTCTATAGTGACTGCACCAGTCTGCATTTCCACCAACAGTGCACTAGGGTTCCCTTTTCTCCACAACCTCACCAGCACTTGTTGTTTGTTGGTTTGTTTATTATGGCCATTCTCACCAGTGTGAAGTGGTATCTCATTGTGGTTTTAATTTGCATCTCTCTGATGGCTAGTGATGCTGAGCATGTTTTCATATGTCTCTGGGCCCTCTCTATGTCCTCCTTGTAGAAGTGTCTGTTCAAGTTCTTTGCCCATTTTTCAATTGGCTTGTTTGTCTTCCTGGAGTGGAGTTGTGCGAGTTCTTTATATATTTTGTAGATCAAACCCTTGTCCAAGGTCTCATTTGCAAATATGTTTTTCCATATGGTTGGTTCTCTTTTCATTTTAATGCTGTTTTCTTTAGCTGTGCAAAAGCTTTTTATTTTAATGAGATCCCATTTGTTTATTCTTTCCTTTATATCTCTTGCTCTAGGGGACATATTGATGAAAATATTGCTGCATGGAATATATGAGATTTTCCCACCTATGTTCTCTTCCAGATCTTTTTTTTTGTGTTGTGACTTATATTTAAGTTTCTTATCCACCTTGAATTTATTTTTATGTATGGCATGAGTTGGCGATCAAGTTTAAAGTACCAATGGCATATTTCACAGATATAGAACAAATATTTCAAAAATGTATATGGAACCATAAATGACCCTGAATAGCCACAGCAATTTTGAACAAGAAGAACAAAGCAGGAGGGATCACAATACCTGATATCAAACTGTGTTACAAGGCCACTTTAATCAAAACAGTCTGGTACAGGTGTGAGAACAGACACATAGACCAATGGAACAGATTACAGAGTCAGAAAGAAATCCAAGTCTTTTTGGTCAATTAATATTTGATAAAGGTGGCAGAAATGTAAAACGGAGTAAAAATAGCCTGTTCAGCAAATGGTGGTGTGAGATCTTGACAGCTGCATGCAAAAAAAAAAAAAAATGAAACTTGGTCACCAACTCACACCATACACAAAAAATGGATTGCTTTTCTGAACAAATTTCCAGAAAAGACTTGGTCCCCAAACATATGAAGGTTACTAGGGCCTACAGAAAAGTTATGCTGAGTTATTGATTGAATATGGATCCAATACCTCAGAGATAAAATAGGCAGACTTTAAGATTGACAGTCTTTCGTAAAAATTAAAATGTTAAGAATGGCTGGTGTGGCTCTTTTTCTTCTTCAAAAAAGATAGAATTTTGACAGGAAAATATTTTAATAAGAAAGGGCATGTGAACAAATTACCGATCAATCCCTAGTTGTGTTCAAATATCTTAACACAGGGCAAAAATGATTTTAGTTTAAAGAATATTTAAAGAAATTTCAAAGCAGACCACAGAATATCAAATGAGGTTTAAACCATGAATAAGTTATTTATCTATGGTAAGGAAAATGCATAAGAATTTCTAAAAAAAGTTAGTGACAATTAAAGGATTTTTTGTGTCATAAGTATTAACAAAGCAACATAATTATAAAATACAAACTATTCAAAAATCAAAAGTAGAAGAAAGCATGTAGTATAGTTAACTTGAACAGTGGAGTTAATCACAAATTTCAAAGACAGAGAATAATGGGCATTAGAATATGAAGATGAAATGTAATAATAATTTATGAAGATGAGCACTTTTTGAATGTCACTATCAAACACCTCCTGCTGCATAGGTTACACATTCCACATAGAGATGGTATTCAGGAGCAATACCTAAATTTGTTTATTAAAAATTACATAAGATTTGAATTGATAGTATAAAATGGGGTCATCATAAATAAACCTAGGCTTCACCTTTTGTTATATTGCAAAATAGTAGTTTAGAGGCCAAATCCTCATGCATTTTTCTTTGTCCCACAATTTTTAAATTGGTTTTTAACATTTAAGCATCTGGTTTCTCTAGAAATAGATGAAGCTCTGGCAACACTAAGCCCACATTCCATGTGGCAACATGTCCCTTTAGAATGGACATGCATTTGCCACTTTGCTAAATTTTCCACCTTCCTTCTTCACTAGGCTAAGCATCTGCTTAGTGTGTGAGCATTTGGATAAGGTTTCTAGTTTAGATATTTTTCTATGTATTTTACTCAAGAGATCATGCCTATATAGGGTAAAGATTTAAATGAATACTTTAGCACTATGATTGCATGTTTTAAAATAATACTTTGGTAAATATCTGTCTTTCACAACCTAAGTAAGCTCCACAAGGGCAGGTAGCACATCCAGTTGTTCACTGTGGGGTTGGCAGAACCTGACATAGTGCCTGAGTTATTCCAAGGGATTGATTAATGTTTCTATGACCAACAATAGAAAAAAACTACCTACAAATATCAACTTAACATATTCCTGTTTAAGATGTACTTCATTTTAGAAGTTAAGATATTAACCATAAAAAGTAGGCCTTTTTTGTCCATAACCAGGTGTTTTAAGAATTGCCAACTGGCATTGTCGTAAGCTAAGAAAATATTTGGTCATGATAATTTTGGAATGTAAGGAATCAAGATAAAATCATCCTTGTCAATTCTAGCTTAAGCTCAGTTGTGTGCTGTAAGAAGATACTAGGTCTTTATAATAAAGCCATTCCAATATAACTCATTTGCTGATTTTAAAATAAATTAATTTAATTTCATTAATTATGAATATGTTTATTTATAACTTATGTGAAAGGAAAATGTTTTCAAGATCTTTACTATAGTATCTGACATAGAGTGAGAATTTCATCAATTGTTCATTTACCTGAATTTCACAATGTTCAAAAAGAAGAAGATGCTGAGAAAGTGAGATTCTGCTAGTTGGAAACTGAAGCAGAGAATTTTTCAATAGATATAATGGAGAAAAGGGTTTGGGCCAACAAAGAAAATCAAGAAATATTGTTGAGATCCACTTAGGAAGCCAACATCCAGTGAAACAAAATGGGAGACTGGATGAATGCAAGACAGAACTGTACAGAAGTCACAGCTAATATGAACTTGGTGGGACTAGAAACCTAGGAATTGGGGTGATGCAAATACAACCCAGAGTAAATGAGGAAGGGTTTTAAGTATTGTCAAGAACAATATTTCATTCCCAACTTGATTTTAAAAAGTAAATAGATTATGGTACATGGATGGGGCAACTAGTTAGAAATGGCCAGTAGAATAAAGGTCATCTGGAATAAACAATGAATTACTCTGTGAAGGAAAAGCAATGAACACTTGTTATATCTACTTGGAAGATAACTAAAACAATCTGGATTGCCTCCTGAAAGTGAAGATTTTCTCATAGAATGCAGCAAACTCCCTTCCTTTCTTTATGATTTTTCTGAATTTCTTTCAATCTCTGGATCTACTCAGGGATCCCTAGACAGCTTCAAGCTCTTTTCTTACAGTAGTCTCAAGCCCTACATCCTTACATCACCCACCCAGAAAAGAAGATAGAATTTTTATATCCTAGAATTTCCCAGAAGTCACTGTGGACCACTTAGTCAAGTGCCTAAATTTGAACCAGACACTATGTATTGCCAAGTGAATAGCGTGTGCTGATTGACTAAGGCTTAAGTCTAGGCCCATTTCTAAACTAATTGCAGTAGCCTAAATGATGAGTTAAGTTGATTGGCTTAAGAGGATCAGTGCCTACATGAAGAACTTGGTGTGAAGTTGGTCCAATCCAAACCAAGTGACTGGGAAACTAGGGTGCTCAAGAAGAAAAAAAATATATAGCGTAGATTCCCATGAGGAAACCAATAAATAAATGTCCACTATATAGAGAAACACAGGTAGCTTAGCTGGTTTCCAGTCACTGCCTATCTTCTGGCATCTTTCAGAGTCTATGCATCTGGATGTCCTAATTACAGCACACTGCCCTTTTTCTTTGGCCTCTGCCCTCTGGTGCACCTGTGTGCCTTGCAAGGCAAGACCCATGCAGTACGGCTCCAGTCACCAGTGCTGCCATGGCTTCCTGTGAGGTTGAGGGCTATGGGGCTTATTGCCTGGTCACATGGCTTCCAGAGCCCACCAGCCCAGGCTTTCTCCCCTTATGCCCTACCCACCCAGCACCTGCTGTGCTCCTTACCAGGCAGGCCCACACAGCACTCATGAATGAGCACCTGAAATATCCCAAGACCACATGGTCTCCAGGGCCTGCAAGCTCAGGAACTTGAGTGCCCAGCAGTTGGGAAAGAAGGGAGAACAAAGACAATGGTGTTTCTGTACTCTCTGCTTTATATAGTCTGGCCCCAAATTCGTTGTACGGTGAAAGCATGTAAGAGAGTAATTCCCTCTATCACACTTCACTGCTCAGTTGCTGGGGTGACCACTCATGCAGAGTCCTTGTTGCTTCCCAAACTCTCCCGCACCTCTGTGCGGTAGTGCAGCCTCTTGTCCTGATCCTGGGCTCCCCAAACCCCTCTGTCCAATGATCCAGCCAGACTCTCCATTACAAATCCCCCCATTTAATACCTGTGGACTTTGTAATCTTATAAAGACAAATGGGCAGAGGTCTTATTCTTATGAAGCTACTCCCTGATGGCCATGAACATAGTACTACCTATGGCCTGGTCCAGATATCCCCCCAAAATGGAGTTCTGGAGTTGAAGGGAGCCTTTACATGAAGGACAATGGTCTTGCAAAGTCCAGGTCAGTTGGTTGTCCCTGGAAAGTTGCATGTGTGATGTCCAAAGAGTGGCATTGCTGGACAAGTTAGCAAACTTGTTGTATTGTGGAGGCAATGAATTTGGCAAGAGCATTAGAAGGCATCATTAGAACCATAAAAATTAAATGACAGAGTTAGGGACTAATTCTATGGTGCTCCCATTATGAGAGAGTGGCTTCCTTACAGGAAAGTGTGTGGCACGTCATACCTGTCTCATGACCACTGCACTTAACTCAAATTAAGCTGAGGGGAATATTCCAAAATCCCCCCTTGAACCCTCTGGACTCTTTCTGTCTAAACCACTGGGGCAGAAAAAGAAAGAAGTTTTAAAGTGTAGCTGATAGGCCACCTCATATGTCACCAACTCAATCATCTACTCCAACTAAACTGTTGAGTCTGGACTTCTGGAAGTCTACTTCTTAGGTGAAGCCTATACTGTGTAACCAAACACCCAGGTAAATGAGGTCATAGGTACATACCCTATGAAAACACAAGGAAGGACACAAGTTAATTCACAAAACAAATCACTAACCCGTTTCTGAGTCCTCAAGACTGTCTTTTAAAAAGATGGCCAGTTGCAACACCTTTGCTGGAATAATATCAAGCAGTGACAATTTGGCCGATTCTTTCTCTGGTGATGTCATCAGATATTGAGGTAAAACAGTTAAGCTTCCAAGATAAAACAAAGCTTTGAAGACAGCTGTACTAGAGTCCAGTATCCACAACTGAGCATTGCAATTTTCCTCAAAACATGATTCTTCACCCTAAGATTACCCTCACTGTCATAAAAAACAGCCAGTTTTTTAAAGATTTTATTTATTTATTTTTAAAGAACAGGGAAAGAAAGGAGAAAGAGAGGGAGAGAAACAGCAGTGTGTGTTTGCCTCTGGCTTGCCCTCCTCCCCCCCCCCCCACTGGAGACTTGGACTGCAACCCAGGCATGTGCCCTGACTGAGAATCGAACTAGCAACCCTTTGCTTCACAGTCCAATGCTCAATCCACTGAGATACTCCAGCCAGGGCAAAAACAGCCAGTTTTTAATTTTGCTTCATCATTTGCGTGAGCAAAACAAGAGCAGAAATTGATCACATAACCTCTTTAAGTCTGCTCACTGGAACTTCCACAAGAAACCTGTGGATCAACCCCTAATTGGCCCTTCAGGGCACAGAAACCAAACCACAATCCTTCCATACAGCTTTGCCTGCAGTACCTGTACTCCCCAAGTCCTTGAGGTTCCCATCATGTCTTAAGATTTCTCCTTGACATCTTTCAGGAAAGCAACCTTCATTCCTTTCCTGGAAAGAATTCCATGAACAATACAACCAAATAAGGTACCATGCCATTTCTCTAGTGGGCTTTTGTTAGCTCCAAAAGTCAATTTCAGTTTCTCAAGGCTTTCTAGTAACAACCAGAGCCCAGACATGCCTCATTCAGGCATGATATTCCAATCAAAATCTTGGCTATTAAAACCACAATTTGAAACTGGTCTTTATGGTTTCATGCAAAAAAAATCTGTGTGTCCATTATTCACTCATTAAGAATGCCAAATTCTGGAAGGATAAGGTAGGAGGAAAATACCAAGCAAAAAAATTTTCTTGTCCTTCCCCTGTTCACAAAAATTGCATTTCCATACTTTGTGCTTTATATTACTTTCCAACTTAATGTGAAGTTTTAATTCTCAGAAACCCTCAATTTCCTTTCAGAATAGAAACAAAGACAAATTTTCAGAAAAAAAAAGTGGGGGACTAGAATTGCCTTAGAATCTTGTCTCACACCAACTGGTCCTACAGGTGACCTTTCCTAGGTCCAAATGGCTTGAAGCTTCAGTGGCAGAAACAATCTCTTGCCCACCAGTGCACCAACTGATCTCACAGCACAGACATGAAGATTGCTGATGTAAACAAAACAACAAAATTTCCTAGTCCCCACAAGACCAGACAGCAAGCAAGGAACTGAGATCTGGGGTTTCTTTCCTTTCAACTTAAAACTCTCACAGACTTCTATATCTGTTCAGATTTAGCCATAAGGTACTTTTATTTCTTGTTCTTTTCAACACTGGAAAGGACCATACTCTCAGTATCAAGCAGCTAAAATTTCCAAGATTTGTGAGACCGTAAATAAAGTAAAAAGTACATCACCAATTTCAACTAGGGCCCACTGTCTTCTTTTGAAAGAGTAATTTCAAATCTTTCTCCAGAGTGCAGGTCCAGTTTTCCCTTTCATCATCAACCACAGCAGCAGGATTCGTCTTCCTTAGGTGAGGTTTGATTCCCATGAGCTTCAGGAAAGAGTGTGTTGTCAGTAGGACAACATAGGGACCAGTCAATTGCTCAGCAAGCTGCTTTTTGTGTTTTTGAGTCTTCCAGGTTTTTAAGCCTCATTTCCCTAGATGGGACAAGTGTAAGGGCTCATCAGATGGGTAGCCAGATCTGCAATGAGCAAACTTGTGCAAAATGGTTAGTGTTTGCCCTAAAAGATGCACATATTGCTTAATTTTTGACTCATACTCCAAATCTGGGAGAGGGACTCTTCCAAAACCGAGATTTGGCAGGCTCTCCCATAAATTATTTCAGAAGGGCTTAATTTACAGTGCCTGGTCCCATTTCAAATCCATTGCCTGGCATATTTTTGGCAGGATCATCTTTATTGTATGATTCATTTTTCTCATTCTTTAGATTGAGGTCTCCATGATGCATGTAACTTCCATTGTATTTGTAGTGCTTGTGTAGCCTTTGGGAGATCTCTGAAGTAAATGATGGTCCATTTACACTCTAAATGCTGTGAGAAAGTCCAAACCTAGGAATTATTTCTGTAAGTAAAAGTTTTGCTACCTCACTTACCTTCCAGGTAAGTGAGTTGGGTATGCTTCTACCCATCCAGAAAAAAAAGTATCCACAAAAACTAATAAAATTTTGAAATTCCCTTTGGCTTAGGCATTTGTGTAAAATCTACTTGGCAGTCCTAAAATGGGAATAACCCTTTACTTTGTATTCCCTTTTTCACTGGGGCATGTTCTATCTTAGGATTGTTTTTTGGTACTTATTTGGCAGGCTTGGATGAGCCTCTGAATGGTCCTTGGCAAATGAAGTCCCTTCAAATGTGGTCTCATGACACCCATAAAAACATCCCTTCCATAATGGGTCCCTTCATGCAGGCATCTTAGGATGGGATACACTAGAGAATTGGGCAGTAAGATTATACCTTGGGTATTGAACTTCCACATGGAATTGGGACCAATGTTAAAGGATTGTCATTCATGAGTCCATTTGTCATCTTGTTCTGTGCAATGGAGTTTAAATGTTGCACAGTCTGAACAGGGGATCAAAACCCTTGGTGTGGTGGCCCTCTGGCTGCTTGTCTTGCCACTTCATCAGCAGTTTGGTTTCCCTGGCTCATTTGGGAACCATTCCTTCAGTGTCCTAGGCAGTGCATTATGGAAACCTGGTTCAGTAGATTAATTGCCTCTAGCAATTGTAAAATCTCTTCTACATGTTTGACATCATTGTTTCCCAAGATTAAGAGCTCGCTCTCGTTTCATATTACTCCATAGGCATGGACTACCATGAAGGCATATTTGGAATCCATGTAGATGTTAGCCTTCTGTCCCTGGGACTTAGTAATTAGCCTTAGTCCCAGGCACAGTACTAATGCTCTCATTAGGGCTATCAACTCAGCCTTTTGTGCTGAGATTTCTGGCACAAGGGTTTGGTATTCTATTACCTTGTCTGTGGTTATTACCATGCACCGGGCTCATCACTGGTAATTATCCATGAAGCTGCTCCCATCTGTGTATACCTCCCAGTTTTGTGCTACCAGCAGCAGGTCCAGTAAGTCTGGCCTGTTAGAATAAACCTGGTCAATGATTTCCAAGCAGTATGGAGATTTCAGTGCTGGAGCACTGAGTCTCCTTCCATGTCTGGGATCAGGGTGGCTAGTTACAGAGTTTTGATAGTCTACAAGATAACATTTGGTTTGTCCCAGAGAATGGCCTGGTATTTTCCCATGCACCCTGTGCACCAATACCATAGTATGCCATCCCAAAGTGAACTTTTCAGCTTCCTGTAAGATGTCACAGGTAGCTGCCACTGCTTGAAGACATGGCAGCAATTCCTGTGTCATGTGATCCAACTTCTTTGGGAGATAGGCTGTGGGTCTGGGAATGTTTCCTGGAGTCTGGGTTAGTAAGCACAGTTCAGTCCCCTGCCTTTTATGAATGTACAATTTGAAAGGTTTCTGTAAATTGGACAATCCTAGTGAGGGAGTCAAAATTAGCTTTTTCTTCAAGGTATCAAATGCTACCTGACAATTTTTTGAGCATTTAAAAGGTTAAAAGTCCAGACTTCTCAGGAATTGTACAGTGATTTTGCTATGTCAAGTTTGGAATCCAAATTCAGCAGAACCATGTAATCCCTAAGAACCCATGAAGCTGCCTTTGGTTACCTGGAATTGATTTTTTAGACTTTATTTATTTATTTATTTATTTATTTTTAGAGAGAGGGGTATAGAGGGAGAAGGAGAGGAAGAGAAACATTAATGTGTTGTTGCCTGTCACATGCCCCTTACTGGGAACCTTGACTCCGACTCAGGGGTGTGCCCTGAATGGGAATCGAACTGGCAACCCTTTGGTTCATGGGCTGGTACTCAATCCACTGAGCTACACCAGCCAGGGCAGTTCTCTGGGATTTTATTATAACAATGGCTTACATTCTATCCATCATCAAGCACCTGGTACCCTGTTTCAGTTTAAATCCCAGCTATGCCAGCTGCTGTTTACAAATCTGGGCCCTGCAAGATAATACCTTTTTTTAAAATTTATTTATTTATTTATTTTTTTAATTTTATTTAGTTACTTTTCAAGTACATTTTTTTTCTCTCCCCCCCCCCCTGCCCGGTCTCCCCCCTCCCTCCCATCCCCCCCCCACCCCAGTCCTCATCTCTGTGTCTTTCATACTTGTTCCTCAAAATCCCTCCCCCTTTTTCCCCTTAAGTTCCCTTCCCTATCCCCTCTGGTCGCTGCCCACTTGTTCTCTATTTCAGCGTCTTTGTTTTTATTCTGTTTGCTTGTTTGTTTTATTCTTTAGCTTACATCCCCTTTTCACCAAATGATTTAAAACTGTGATGGTGTTGAGAAAATGGTCCTCACAGGCATTGCCAGCTATCAATATGTCATCTATGTATTGCATAAGAACACCTGATTTCAGCTGAATATCCCTTATGTCCTTTGCTAATACTTTCCTGAACATAGTCAGGGAGTTCTTAAATCCTTATGGCAGCACAGTCCAGGAATATTGGAGCATGGCTTTTGTTTCTGTGTCCTGCCATTCAAAGGCAAACAGTAGTTGAGCCTGTTTATCTACTGGGGTGTAGAAAAAGGCATCCTTCAATGCTAAGACTGAAAACCATTTGCTATCTCCATGTACCATGGTCAACATAGTATAGGGTTTGGGCACCATAAGATGAATGTCCTGAACAATTTCATTTAGGTATCTAAGATCCTGTACAAATTGATATTCATTAGAGTGAGGCTTTTTGACTGGTGAATGGGAGTGTTATATGGAGACTGGCAAGACCAAATTTGTCTTGATTTTAAGAATTTTTGTAATATTGGCTGAATCCTTTTTAATGCCTCTTCTTTAAGGGGGTACTGTTTCTTCCATGGGATCTGCACCCCTACTTTTAGATCAGTTTTATGGGTTGGATATTAATTGCTTTACCCTAGGTTCCATCAGCCCAAACAGTTTGATCCATGTCTTCACAGATGTCAGGTGGGAAGAGTTCACTTCCAGGACCTTCCAGGCAAGTCAGGGGCACTTGGACCTGGAGAGCATGTTCCAGCGGGACTGCTACACGTAATTGCTGCTTTTCAGGAGAATAAGTTATTTGTATTTGCATTTTAGAAAGTAAATCCCAGCCCAGCAGTGGAATATAAAGAAAACAGCATGTAGAGAAAACTATGCATAAGAGTTTGGTCCCCAAGCTGGCTTTCTAGAAGTTAATAGAACATCTGTTTTTATAATTGTCCAGTCACTACAGCAACCATTACTGAATCTGAACTTTTCTTAGTTAATTTTGTATTCAGCACTGAGTATGTAGCTCCTATATCTATAAGGAAATCAACTAGCTTGCTCCCCATAGTTAACTGTACCAAGGGCTCCCATGGAGAAATAATAATAAGTCAGAAAATGTTCAAAGGAGCCCCTTGGCCTCCTCATTTGTCATCAGACTCCCCACTCCTTTTCAGCAGTTCTTAGTGAGAATTTCCATGTCTGTTTTATCTTTTGGTTTGGGGTACTTCTTTCTCCAATAGCCCTTCTCCTTGGAATGGGCACATGGATTGATGCCTAGTAGGCCTCTTATTTCCCTTTAGGGTTCCAACTCTTCTTCTTATCTCACCACCCTGTCTCTAAAAACACCATGGCCTGCTTTATCTTCCTTGCTTCCCTGGCCATTGTAGACTTTAAAGACTATGCCCACCAGCTGAGAGGGATTCATTTCCAATGCCCCGTCCAAACTCTGGAATTTCTTTCTGATTTCCAGGGCATTTTTCCCAATAGTAGTCATGTTCCCCATCTGTACATTTTCTGGTGCCTGTGGGTCAGTATCATTATGCCTTAAATAGGCCTGATAAATCCTTTCTAAAAATTCAGAAGTGTTTTCATTTGTTTTATGTTGAAAAGCCCGTATCATATTCAGGATCTTTTGCTTAGATGCTCTACTATTTGGGTCACAGTTAGATTCTGCCAAGGGAATTGCCCCAGCTGCCTGAGGGTCACATTGGGACTCTCTTGGTGGAGGCATTGTGTCTTTTTATTAGCCTTATTTATAACCAGCCATCTCTCATCTATAGTTAACAAGATATTAAGGAGAGCCTGTGTGCCTGCCCAGTCTGGATGACAAGTGGTGAAAATGGAGGTGATTAGATCTGCCATTCTCTGAGGATTCTCCCTTATGAGGGGTTGAATTTCTTACAAATCAGTAAGTATGAAGTGGAAAACAGATTATAGGCCCCATAATAGCCAGTAGGCTGGCCTTCCTGATTTACTCCACTTACAGGAAATAGCCTCAAATGGAACTGTCTTACTCCAGATTAGGATGCTCCTGAGCCGAATTGGGTGCCCTGATGGTTCTTCAAGGGGAGGACTCACCTTTCATCACAGGAGTAGGGCCATTGACTCTCTTGGCCCTATTCCAGGAATAGCTAGCAGTGGGGGTTTTGACAAAAGGAAGTCCTCCTTCTACTAACCCTTTGTCCCCTGGATTCAGGGTATTAATGAAGCTTATTTCCTCATTCTTTTTTTCTTCCTGTGTCTTGCTGTTAGAAAGAGGTTTTGAGGCCCCTTTCCTTCTCTGAACCATCAAACAGACCTCTGTCTGGTGAAATTCTACTATACAATGACATAGATATCTTTACATAATAGATTTTGTCCCATTTGTGTAACTGCTGACAATACTGTTTCAATTGCATAACCATCCATGGGCCACCTTTCCCTGCAATCCAAAATATAATGTAGGCCACACAGTGTTACACTAATTAACCAATACCTTCTTAAACATTGGCTGATAGTTGTACACGCTCCAGTCTACTGAAATTGTACCTGATGGGCTCCCTCCAGGAACCAATACAAGAATAGTCCCTGTTGGCCCAAATGCAGAGCAAGCAAACCCTATGACCAGAAAAACCCAGGCAACCTGGAAACATATAAACATAACTGTCATCCATGACTCCATTATTCCAGCGAGTGCTCACAAGCAAGATTTCTGACAACCAATCTCACAAACTGTGTTCCCCATGTAATGGCCTCTCCAAAACTCAGTCGGACCTTCTTTGGACACCAATCCATGGCCCCAAAACTCAGGTGATCCTCTCTCCTACTTAGAGTCTGTTTTCTTCCCAGACCCATTTTCTTTCTACCTGCCATGGGTGGTTAAGTGGCTGACTCTTCTAGTGGGCATGCAGAGAAATTCCCAGCAACTTGGAACCCCCCAGTGCTGTTTCTCAGGGGTGTCAATCTGCCATGAGCAGCTAGGGCCTTATGTTGGGTGCCATTATTGTAACAAAACAATTAGGCCCTACCACTCACTGCCAACAGGACAAAACTCTTGAGGCAGAGTTCAGTGGAAAGGGAAAAAACTTCTATACAAAGGCTATACAGTTTGAAATAATGGTAAACTTCTACCTCAAAGCCAGTCTCCTGTAAGACACTCAAAGAAAATCACCCTACCACTCTCTGCCAACTCAGTTTAAGTCTGTATCAGTAACATCTTTTATGGAACACAGTTGGCTTAGTTGGTTTCCAGTTGCTGTCTGGCTTCAGGCATCTTTCAGAGTCTGTGTGTCTGATGTCTCTACAGTGGGCTGCCCTCTTCCTCCAGCTATTGCCCTTTGGTGCATCTATGTGCCTGGCCTGGCAGGACCCTCACAGAGCAGCTCTAGTTGCCAGTGCTGCCATGGCTTCCTGTGCAGTTGAGAGGTTGTGGGGCTTATCTTCTGGCCCCATGGCTCCCAGGGCCCACCAGCCCAGGCTTCCTTCCCTTCTGCCCTAGTGGCCCAGTGCCTACTGTGCTCCTGGCCAGACGAGCCTACATAGCTCTAGAGGAGGGGTGCTGAAAATGTTCCCAGACCACCTTGTCTCCATGGCCTGCTAGCCCAGGAACTGGAGTCTCCAGCAGCTGAGCAAGAGGGGAAAGCAAAGAGAGTGGTGTTCCTTTGCTCTCTGCTCTATACAGTCTGTCCTGAAATAAGCATGGAGGAGGGTAATTCCCTTTATCATGCTTCACTGCCCAGTTTCCAGGGAAACTATTTATGCACAGTTCTTAGTACTTCCCAACCTCTCTCCCATTTCCTGGGGGGTAGTATAGCCTCTTGTGCTGATCCTGGGGTCCCTGTTGCCCTGTGACCAGTGATCCAGCCAGAATTGTTCCCCATAACAATATGAGTCTTTTTCTTTCCAATTTTAGCTTAGATTTAGTGGTGGTTTTCATAACACCTGTGTTCTGGTAGCAAACCCATTGTGAAAATAATGTTCCCTTTCCTTATTAAACAATTTAGCCCTAAGGCCATTAGGTAGGACAAAAAAAAAAGATGTATGTACCAGGAGTGGGATGGAACCCTAATGACCCAGTGATCCAGGGACCTAGTGACCGAGGGTGCCAGACACCAAGCAGGATGAGAAAGGTGTCTTCAAATGAGAGATGTCCTGCTCAAGGTGTTAGAGCCTGACAGCCAACAGGAGGGCATCCATATAGAAGGTCACCTTGGCATAGAGTATCAGAGTGGGCTGAGGAGGGTGTCTCCATGGAGTGGGCAGCCTGCTGTAGGGAGTCAAAGCCATAGAAGTGCATATCTATAAAAGACTACAGGTGTCAGCAGCATGAAGGTGATATCCATGTGGAAGAACAGTCTGGAATTGTTGTTGGAGTACAAGCTGAGAGAAGAGGACATCCAATGAGAACAGTGGGGGCAAAGATGACAAATGAGTTGTACACAGTGTATTATTCAAAAGGTAAATTTATTAAGGAAATAGGATCTAGTTTTCTCATTATCAAAGGTACAAATATGGAAAAGGAAGTAATTTGAATAAACCTTGTATTGTTGGATATACAACTATCCATGTGAATTTATAATTCCAATTCATGTATAAAAATTATGAGCGTGGATATAGAAATCATTGTGGTTATAAATATATATTATGTAATCCCCTACCTCTGTTCACTGGGAGGTCCTGGAAATAGCAATACCCCCAAAGCATTTACAATACCTAGGGCCCAGATTTTTATTTCTAAATTTCTTTCAAAAGGAATCTTGGATTCTTGGAGAAATATGTCATTGTATGGACTTGGGGCACAGAAATTAGAAAATCAGCTTTGTGCCTAAAAATAAGGAACAAGCTACAAGAACATGGAAACCAACTTGAAGAGGCTTCCACTGGAAGCCTCTAGTCATACTGGAGAATTAAAGTAAAAAAAATTAACAACTATAAAGTAAATAAGTTTCAAAATAACTCCCCCAAATATTTATTAATTCTAAGAAGTAAAAAAAAAAAACTTCACAGTGGAGAAGCCTGGCAGATACCACTTGAGTGAAGTGAGCAATATGAACACTGTAAGTAAAGAGATACAATGAAATCAGGTATCACCTGATAGACTATAATAAGAAAAACAAAGCATCATTTCTGTATTATGTCTACCAAAGATATATATCCTGAAACTGACCATGAGGAAAGTAAAATTACAGGATAGATACAAAATAACTGGCCCTGTAGTCTTCAAGTATGCTAAGGCCAGGGAAATTAAAGAGAGGTCAGAAATCTTTGGGGCGGGGGAGGCTGGGATGGGAGAAAGAGACAAAAAACTGTACTTGAAAAATAACTAAATAAAATTTTAAAAAGAAATTAAAAAAAGAAAACTAATTTAATGTGTCATTTTGAACTGGATCCTTTTGCTTCAGAGGACATTACTGGGACAACTTACTGAACTTGAAAGGAGGCTGAGTATTAAATGGTGCTAATAATATATCACTATCAATATTATGATTTTGATGTCCCCATGAATTTTGTAGGAAAACTTTCTTGTTTGTAAGAAATACACAGTGAAGTAGTTGAAGGTGATAGGACATAAAGTTGGTAACTTACTCTCCAACAGTTCAGAAAAAATAATATTTGCACCGGACGTGCAACTTTTCTGTAGTTTGTGGTTAGAGGATTTCTACTCCAGGATCCCCAGTGAGAATTGAAATTGATGGTAAGTAAAATAGCCATTCAGTCAATGCATTTTATTGGATGTCCTTAATCTTTTAAAAATGGCCAGACACTCTTAAATAAAATATGCTAACCATTGTTTGAATGGGTCAGTCCAAAAAGTACAATAGTAGTACAGGAGGGAGAAGTAATTGTTGATGATTACCATGAAAACAGTGCCAAGGAGTCACACTGAAACACATTGTAATAAGTGGAAATGAAGGTAGGATGTTCCAGAAGAGGAAAAAAAGAGCAAAAACTCAAAGATGAAGCTTAGTTTTCTTTTTCTCCTTTTTCTTTTTCTTGAAAAATTTGGTAAATAGTGATCATATTAATTAAGAGAGAAGAATGAGGGAGGAGGAGTTATAACACATATTCCTAAACATAGGCCTTTTATTTAAAAACTAATACATAGCTTCCGGTCAAGATGGTGACATAGGAAGACATGTCTCACCTCTTTGCACAGCCATATCAAATTAAAAGTAAAAATATAGAACAACCATCAATCAGGAACATCAGAAGTCGAATTGAATGAAAGTCTGACAATTATGGAATTGAAAAAACCACATCCATTCTGACTGGTAGGAGGGGGCATAGATGCAAGAAGTCCCAGACCCACACTAGGCCCCCCATCTCAAGATTCCAATGCCAGGAAGATTAAGTCCTCACTATTTGTGTCTGAGAAAATCAGTGGGGACTGAGTCAGTGGAGAGGGCTGCTGGAGCTCTAAGCAGTTCCTCTTGGGGAACCTATATATGGATTCCCATGTTCAGATTCACTCCATCTGAACTCCAGCACTGATATGTCAGCTTAAAGGGCACCAGTGTTATACAGAAAAAGACTAAAGTATCTGGCATCTGGATAAGTAGAGGTCATTGTTCCTTTGCTGAGCCCTTCTCCCACAGAGCTCGTAGGCTGGTACCATATCTGAGACTTAATCAACATGGCTAACACTGTGTGACCTTTCTTGGAGATCCATGAATGCTCTACTCCACCCAAATTATAGGCCCACCCAAGTTGCTTTTCCAAAAGAATGACTGGTCTTGGCTCCTAAATACTATCAAATAAGAAACAATTGGCTTTAGTTTGCCTTAGCAGCAGCCAGATTAAAGTCATAGCTTGGTTTCACCTGGGAATCTCCAAGCCCATGATAAATAGCAGGCATCTCAAATTGCTTTACAGCTCATTCATGGTGCCCTGGGAAAAACACAGGTAAGGGCTGACCTTGATCTGGACCACCCGGGAAACCCCAGGGCCAACGCACCCAGTACACAGCTACAGACCATGTTGGAGCACCACCACTCTCTCCCTGCACAGCTGATCCTCCACAGAGATTGGTGGTCAGTGGTCACAGCCAGTCCTTACAGCTGACTGGCCTGGGCAAATCTCTCCCATTGATCTGCTATAACAGCAACCAAAGCTCAACTACAAGAGGAGGGTACTCAGTCCACAAAAAGGGTATGCCTCGAGTACCCAGCTTGTATAATAGACCAGGTTGTACCACTGGACTGTAAAGGACACCTACTACATTAGGCCATACTACCAAAACATGGACTCAAAGCAGCTCTACTTAATACATAGAAACAAACACAGGGAAGCTGCCAAAACAAAGAGACAAAGAAACATGGCCCAAATGAGAGAACAGATCAAAATTCCAGAAAAAGAGCTCAACAAAATGGAGATAAGCAATCTATCAGATTCAGAGTTCAAAATACTATTTATAAAGATGCTCAAAGAATTTAGTGAGGACCTCAGCAGCATAAAAAAGATCCAGTCAGAAAAGAAGTACACACTAATTGAAATAAGGAACAATTTACAGGAAAACAACACTAGAAAGGATAAAGCTGAAAATCAAATCAATGATTTGGAACATCAGGAAGCAAAAAACAATTATGCAGAGCAAAAAGAAGAAAAAAAAAATAAAATGAGGATAGTATACACAGCTTCTGGGACAACTTTAAGAAAGCCAACATTTGCCTTGTAGGGGTACCAGAAGGAGAAGAGAAAGAGCAAGAAACTGAAAATTTATTTGAAAAAAATTGTGAAAGAAAGCTGCCCTAATTTGGTGAAGGAAATAGACATGCAAGTCCAGGAAGCACAGAAAATCCCAATTATGATAGATGCAAAGAGGCCCACACCAAGACACATCATAATTAAAAGGCCATAGGTGAAAGATAAAGAGAGACTCTTAAAAGCAAGAGAAAAGAAGTTACCAAATTTTTCAGATTATAAGATGCACTCCCCCACCCCCAAATTTGGGAGCAATAATGGTTGTTAATGCTGCTGTTGAGTTCTGTTTACATTTACATTGGTGAAATATTATGTTATTTATGTTGTTAAGTATTTTACCACATTTTTTTGCTTCAAAAAATTTCCCCCTGTTTTCCTCCTCTAAAACCTGAGCACGTCTTATGGTCTAAAAAATATGGTAGTTACCAGAAGGTTGACAGATTGGGGGATGGGAAGAGTGGGTGAAAAGGTGAGGGGATTAAGAATTACAAATAGGTAGTTATAGCATAGCCATGGGGATATAAAGTACAGTATAGGAAATGGAGTAGCCAAGGAACTTATATGTACAAATGATCCATGGACATGAACAATGGTGGGGGGATTGCCTGAGGGAGTAGGGGACACCGGGTGGAAGGGAGCAAAGGGGGTGAAAATAAGGACAAGTGTAATAGCATATTCAATAAAATATAATTTAAAAAATAATAATAATAAAGAAAGCATTCCAAAGTGGGCAAATGGGTAGATTTTTCAATAAAATATCTTCAGTATGCTGGCTATTGCATTAATAAGTTAGATTTTTGAAAATTTAATACATTTAACTAAAATAAATGTAATCACCTAATACCGAATCAAAATTATGCAAATATCAACTTAATCATGGGTTAAGAAAATGCTTTTAAATTCACGAGAAATAAAAGGAACCACAAAGTAAAAAGGATCAGATTATATAAAAATGAGACAAACTGGGCCTATATTTTTAAAAAAATCAAAATTTAAATGTCCTTCAGTAGTTAAAAAATTTTTAAATCAATAAATATACCAAAATTGAAAAATTGAGGAAACTGTGAACACTTTTTAAAAGAAAATATTCAAATGACCAAGAAATATGAAGAAAAACTTCCAATTCACTAATTTTTAAGTTAATTAAACAAAACAGAGGAATACAGTTGCTTTATCAATAATTATTTTTAAATATATTAACATGCACAATATGAGATGAACTGGAAGGTTTTTTTCAATTAATTTTATTTAGTTATTTTTTAAATTAATTTTATTTAGTTATTTTTCAAGTACAGTTTTTTGTCTATTTTTTCCATCCCAGCCTCCCCCGCCCCTTGCTCCCCACCTCCCTCCCATTTCCACCCCCCTTAGTTCTCGTCCCTGTGTCCTTCCTATTTGTTCCTCCAAATCCCTCCCCTTTTTTCCCCCTTAACTTCCCTTCCTTCTCCCCCTCTGGTCACTATCCCCTTGTTCTCTATTTCAGTGTCTTTGTTTTTTTTTTTTTTTCTGCTTGCTTCTTTGTTTTGTTGTTTAGCTCCCTGTTAAAGGTGAGATCATATGGTATTTGTCTTTCAGCACCTGGCCTATTTCATTCAGCATAATGCTTTCCAGTTCCATCCATGTTGTTGCAAAAGGTAGTAGCTCCTTCTTTCTCTCTGCAGCATAGAATTCCATTGTGTATATGTACCACAATTTTTGGATCCATTCATTTACTGATGGGCACCTAGGTTGCTTCCAACTCTTGGCTATTGTAAATTGTGCTGCTATGAACATTGTGGTGCATAGGTTCTTTGATATTGATGTTTTAGGATTCTTAGGATATAATCCTAGCAGTGGAATTGCTGGGTCAAAAGGCAGGTCGATTTTTATTTTTCCGAGAAAATTCCATACTGTTTTCCATAATGCTTGTACCAGTCTGCAATCCAACCAACAGTGAACTAAGGACCCCTTTTCCCCACAACCTCTCCAACATTTGTTGTTTGTTGCTTTGTTTATGATAGCCATCCTGACTGGTGTAAAGTGGTATCTCATTGTAGTTTTAATTTGCATCTCTCTGACAGCTAACGATATTGAGCATCTCTTCATGTGTCTCTGAATGTTCTGTATGTCCTCCTTGGAGAAGTGTTTGTTCAAGTCCTTTTTCCATTTTTTAATTGGGTTGGGTGTCTTCTTAGTGTGGAGTCGTGTAAGTTCTTTGTATATTTTGGAGATTAAACCTTTGTCTGAGGTATCATTGGCAAATATTTTTTCCCATACAATTGGTTGTCTTGCTAATTTAATACTGTTTTCTTTAGCTGTGCAGAAGCTTTTCATTTTGATGAGATCCCATTTGTTTATTCTTTCCTTTACATTCCTTGCTCTAGGGGACATATCAGTAAAAAAGTTTCTACGTGAAATATCTGAGATTTTCTTGCCAATGTTCTCCTCTAGGACTTTAATGGTGTCACGACTTACATTTAAGTTTTTTACCCACCTTGAATTTATTTTGGTGTATGGTGTAAGTCTGTGCTCAAGTTTCATTTTTTTTGCACATAGCTGTCCAGTTCTCCCAACACCATTTGTTGAAGAGGCTATCTTTACTCCATTTTATGTTACTGCCCCCTTTGTCAAATATTAATTGACTGTAGAGAGTTGGGATGATTTCTGGGCTCTCTGTTCTGTTCCATTGGTCTATGTGCCTGTTTTTATGCCAGTACCAGGCTGTTTGATTACAGTGGCCTTGTAATACAGTTTGATATCAGGTAATGTGATCTCTCCTACTTTGTTCTTCTTTCTCAAAAGTGCAGCTGCTATTCGGGGTCATTTATGGTTTCATATAAATTTTTGAAGTGTTTGTTCTATGTCTGTGAAATATGCCATTGGTACTTTAATAGGTATTGCATTGAATCTGTATATTGCTTTGGGTAGTATGGACATTTTGATAACGTTAATTCTTCCAATCCACGAACAAGGTATATGTTTCCATTTGTTTGTGTCTTCCTTGATTTCTTTCTTCAGGGCTGTGTAGTTTTCTGCATACAGGTTTTTTACCTCCTTAGTTAGGTTTATTCCCAGATATTTTATTTTTCTTTTTGCTATATCGAATGGGATTTTTTCCCTTGATTCCTGCTTCTGCTGATTCACTGTTGGTATACAAAAATGCCTTTTATCTCTGGATATTGACTTTGTAACCAGCTGTTTTGCCAAATTCATTAATTAGTTCGAGCAGTTTTTGGGTAGAGTGTATAGGATTTTCCATGTACACTATCATGTCATCTGCAAACAGTGACAGTTTTGCTTCCTCCTTTCCTATTTGGATGCTTTTATTTCCTTTTCTTGCCTGATCGCTGTGGCTAAAACTTCCAAAACTATATTGAATAGAAGTGGTGAAAGTGGACAACCTTGTCTTGTTCCTGATCTTAGTGGAAAAGCTTTTAGTTTTTGCCCATTGAGTACTATGTTGGCTATAGGTCTTTCATATATGGCCTTTATTATTTTGAGAAATGCTCCCTGTATTCCCACTTTGCTGAGTTTTTTTTTTATCATAAATGGGTGTTGTACCTTATCGAAAGCCTTTTCCGCATCTATTTATATGATCATGTGGTTTTTGTCTTTGCTTTTGTTTATGTGATGTATTACATTTACTGATTTGCAAATATTGAACCATTCTTGCATGCCCGGGATGAATCCCACTTAGTCTTGGTGTATGATCTTTTGGATATATTGTCGGATGGGATTTACCAATATTTTGTTGAGGATTTTAGCATCTATGTTCATCAGGGATATTGGCCTGAAGTTTTCTTTCTTTGTTGTGTCTCTATCTGGTTTTGGAATTAAGATGATGCTGGCTTCATAAAAAGAATTTGGGAGATTTCCATCCTTCTGGATTTTTTGGAATAGTCTGTGGAGAAGAGGGGTTAGCTCTTCCTTAAATGCTTTGTAGAATTCTCCTGTGAAACCATCTGGTCCAGGGGTTTTGTGTGATGGGAGTTTTTTGATTACTGCTTCAATTTCTTTTGCTGTTATTGGTGTATTTAGATTTTCTGCTTCTTTTTCACTGAGTTTTGGAAGATTGTATTTTTCTAGAAGTGTGTGCATTTCCCCTAGGTTTTTTAATTTCTTGGCATACAGTTCTTCATAGTAATTTCTTACAATCCCTTCTATTTCTGTGGTATCAGTTGTAATCTCTCCTCTTTCATTTCTGATTGTGTTTATTTGTGTCCTCTCTCTTCTTTTCTTGATGAGCCTACTTAAAGGCTTGTCTATTTTTTTATCTTCTTAAAGAACCAAATCCTGGATTCATTGATCCTTAAAATTGTGCTTTTAGTTTCTATGTCATTTAATTCTGCTCTAATCTTGGTTATTTCCTTCCTTCTGCTTGCTCTGGGCTCTCTTTGTTGTTGTTCCTAGAGTTCTTGCCAGCGTAGGGTTAGGTTGTTTGTTTGAAATGTTTCTATCTTCTTTAGGTCCGCCTGTATTGCTATAATCTTCCCTCTCAGGACTGCCTTGGCTGTGTCCCATAAGCTTTGGGTTGTTGTGAGATCATTTTCATTTGTTTCCAAAAACGTTTTGATTTCTTCCCTCATTTCATTCTTGACCCATGCGTTGTTTAATAGCATAACATTCAGTCTCTATGATTTGGGGTCCTTTGGGGTTTTTTCTTTGGGGTTGGTTTCCAATTTCAGTCCCTTGTGGTCAGAGAAGATGCTTGGTATGATTTCAATTTTTTTGAATTTGTTGAGGTTCATTTTGTGTGCTATCATGTGGTCTACCTTTGAAAATGTTCCATGTGCATTTGAAAAGAATGTGTATTTAGCTTCTTTTGGATGAAGGGCTCTATATATATATATCAGTTAAGTCTATTTCATCTAGGGTGTTGTTTAATACCTTTGTTGATAATTTGTTTGGAAGATCTGTCCATTTTTGATAGTGGGGTGTTAAAAGCCCCTACTATAATTGTGTTGCTCTCAATATCTTTCTTGAAGTCCTCTAAGATTTTCTTGATATATTTGGGTGCCCCTATGTTTGGTGCATATATGTTTACAATGTTAATGTCTTGTTGGTGGATTCTTCCCTTGAGTATAATGAAGTGACCTTATGGGTCTCTCTTTATTACCCTTTTTTTGAAGTCTATTTGGTCCAATATGAGAATTGCTACCCCAGCTTTTTTTTCTTGTTCGTTTGCTTGGAAAACTTGTTTCCAGCCTTTCCCTTTTAGTCTGTGATGGTCTTTTGTCCTGAGGTGGGTCTCTTGTAGGCAGCATATGTGTGGGTCATGCTTTCTTATCCATTGAGCTATTCTGTGTCTTTTGATTGGAGCATTTAATCCATTTACATTTAAGGTTATTATTGATAGGTACTTATTCATTGCCATTTTTGTACCTGTGTTCCTCTCTGTCTCTCTCTTATCCTTCCTGCCCTTAAAGCAGTCCTTTTAGTATTTCTTGTAGAGCTAGTTTGGTGGAGGCATATTCTTTTAGACTTCTTTTGTCTTGGAAGCTCTTTATTTGGCCATCTATCTTGATTGAGAGCCTTGCTGGGTAAAGTAGCCTTGGTTGTAGGCCTCTGTTTCTCATTACTTGGAATATTTCTTGCCATTCTCTTCTGGCTTGAAGTGTTTCCATTGAGAAGTAAGTAGCTAACCTTATTGGGGCTCCCCTGTATGTTATTTCTTTTTTCTCCCATGCTGCCTTTAAGATTCTCTCTTTGTCTTGGAATTTTGCCATTTTGATGATGATGTGTCTTGAAGTGGGCCTCCTCGGGTTCCTCTTGATTGGGACTCTCTGTGATTCCTGGATTTGTGAGACTTTTTCTCTTATCAAATTAGGGAAATTTTCTCTCATTACTTGTTCAAATACGTTTTCTATCCCTTGTTCTTCTTCTTCTCCTTCTGGTATTCCTATTATTCGGATATTATTACGTTTCATATTGTCTTGCATTTCTCTTAATCCCTCTTCATTCTTTCTGAGCCTCTTTTCATCTTCTTGCTCTTTCTGTGAGATGCTTTCTACCTTGTCCTCCAACTCACTAATCCTATCCTCTGCTTCATCTAACCTACTTTTGAACCTTTCTACTGTATTCTTCAATTTGGATATTGTATTCTTCATTTTCTCTTGTCTCTTACTGATAGTTTCCATTTCCTTTTTCATATTGCTCTAGTTTGCAGAGAGATCATTATGGTTCCCCTGTATTTTCTGGTAGTTCACTGTGAGCTCTTTGAACTTCGTAATAACCAGTGCTTTGAATTCACTATCTGATAGTTGATCAGCCTCTATTTCATGTAACATTGTTCCTGAAGTTTCTGCTTTTTCATTCATTTGGGGATTGTTTCTTTGTCTTCCCATTGTTTGAGACTCTTCTTGTTAGTCTCTGCTTCTAAAATTGATCTGTTCTGAAACCCTGGTTGTATGGTGTGAACTTTTGTGGTATGATCCTTGTGAAGTTCAGTGGTACAGACTCCTTGAAGTTTCTTGATATTCTTCGTCTCCACCTACTCTCATGCTGGTCCTCATGCTGGTCCCTGCATTGGTTGCCTACCACTGCTGAATGTCCTGGCTCTAGTAGCCGCCTCCTCAAGCACCCAGTCCCATTACTACAGCAGCGGCACAGAGGCTGGGAATGTCCTGGCTCCCGTTGCTGGCTCCTCTGCCACCCAGGATTGTCACAGGGGTTTGTAATGTCCCGGTTTCCATACCTGACTCCCAGGCATCTAGTCCTGTCTCTATGGCAGTGGCACAGAGGCTTAGAATGTCCCAACTCCAGTACCTGATTCCCCAACATCCAGTCCTGTCGCAATGGCAGCGGCACAGGGACTGAGAATGTTCCGGCCCCTGCAGCTGGCTCCTCTGCCACCCATGGTTGTCAAAGGGGTTTGGAGTGGCCTGGCTTCCGTACCTGACTCCCCGGCGTCCAGTCCGGTTGCTTTGGCCGCAGCACAGGGGCTGAGAACGTCCCCGCTCCTGTAGCTGGCTCCTCAGGGCCCAGGCCTGTCTCTAAGGCGGCATCACAGGGGCCTTTGGTGTCCCAGCTCCTGCAACTGACCCTTCTGTTGCCCAGGCCAGTACCTATGGCATTGGCACAGGGGCCGAGAATGTCCCCGCTCCAGTTCCTGACTCCTCTGTCTCCCAGGACCGTCACAGGGGCTTGGAGTGTCCGGCTCCCATACCTGACTCCCCGGCTCCCAGGCCTGTTGCTCTGGCGGCAGCACAGGGGCCGCGTGAGGCCCAGCTCCAGTAGCTGACTCTGCTGCCGTCTGGTGTTTCAGCGTCGGTCACAATGTCTGGTCTTTTAATTTCATAAATGCTGGGTAACCCATGGTTTATTGTGCTGTTTCTCTATAGATCTGCCAGGATTTTCACCCATGAGTACAGGAGCTAGCATCAGCTCCATCTTACTCCGTCGCCATCTTCCCAGCATCCCCTGAACACTGGAAGTTAAGAAATTTTTTGGTGGAGGAGGGAGCTAGGTGTTATGCAAAAAAGAATAAAATATGGACAGATTTTATATCCTCTTTTCTAGTATTTTTAATTTTACATTAAAGTCTTGTATATCTAGTATTTTTGAGGACTGAGAAGTCCATCGTGAATTAATTTTACACATAAAGGTCTTTACTTTAAATATTGAAACATATTTTTTCTAATAACAAAAATGTATTTACCTTTCTTCATTTTAAAAGTAATACACAGCTACAATAGTGGACCAATAATGTGGAGGAATAATGAGAAAACAGTACACATCATTAATAATATTATTACCCAGAGAAAACCACCATTAACATTTTGAATATATCCTTCCAATGAGGTTGCACTGAAACTTTTGCTTGTTAAAAGCAATGGTTGCTTCCATTATTTTGCAGAGATTAGAGCCATAAGACTTAACATTTTTCAGTCCTCAGTTCCCTCCCACTTCTCTTTTTCACATTCTCTCCCCTTCCCATTACACCATTTATCTCATTTTCTACTAAGCACTTTTCACATATTAACCCAATTTAAGCCTTCAGACAATGCTGCTGGGTCACTATCACTATTTACATGCTAATGGAGAAAACTGAGTCATAATTCTGTTTTGCAATTTAGTGATTTATTTTTAGGGTAGAGCTTAAGGTCAAGGAAGATCTGTCAGATCCCAAAGCCCTTCCCCTCCTCTCTATACTGTGCTGATTGCAGCATTGCAAACTTCCATTTAGCATTTGAAATGAAATCAGATTGAATTGACTGTTACTTATAGTATACTTTTAAAAATACTCTGTACAGTTTAGATTGTTACTCTAAAATAAAAGGATATAGAGAAAATGAAGAGAGTAAAATAAAAGATATGAATGTCATATCTATCAGGAAATACTAAATAGGTTTGACTTGTTTAACTTAGAGAAAAGATTGAAATATTGAATATATTTTAAGTTTATAGTTTTAATATGTCTTGTATCATAAATTAAAAGGAAGACAAATTAAAATTTAACCAGAATACAAAGAATGATATTTTCATTGTCAGGATACCTTCAAGAAAAGCTCTAGGGTCTCTTCCTGTATAGATGTTTGAGTAAAGAACAGATCTCCATCTATCTTAAACAATTTACACAATCACATACTAGTCAGCATTTGACTTCATCAATTAACTAATCCATTAAACAAATATTTATTAAGCACCTACTATGTGCCAAGCAGTGTGTGGAGTGGTATGAACAAGCTGACTCAGACTATTTAATTTGTTAAAGTGTATTCTAATCTAATGCCATTACTAAAGTTCTGCAACATGTTTTATGCCAGTGATTTTGTTTGCTCACTTCTACTAACTCTACTCCTTATCAACTACATTTATATTCTTGGCCTGCTTAGTTTGTACAGGTCCCAATCCTTTATGGACCTTGGGATATACATTTTAAAAGTCCAAATTCTTTGGATTAAAAAATGGAAAGGGGTAAATATTCTGCATATTATGTAATAGTCCCTGCAGATTCAAGGCAGTAGCTTATATTAATCACAGGAACATATCTTCAGTGAAACATATGTATACAAAAGATAATATACATATATGGGATTTAATAGTTAACTAATGAAAATGGGTACCAGTGTTCTTTACAGTATTCATACCTTTTATATATATATATATATATATATATATTTCTTTTGTCTTTTTAAAAATTTTTTATTGATTATGCTGTTACAGTTGTTCTATTCCCCCCTTCATTTCCCTCCACCCTACCCCCCATCCCCACCATTACCCCCCTTTAGTTTATGACCATGTGTCTCAAGTCCTTTAGATTCTATATTTCCCATGCTATTCTTGCCCCGCCTTCTATTTTCTATTTACTGTCTATGCTACTTATTTTCTGTACCTTCTCCCCCCTTCTCCTCCTCCCACTCCCCTGTTGCTAACCCTCCTTGAGATCTTCATTTCTATGTTTCCACTCCTGATCTAGCTATCCTTTTAGTTTGCTTTTGTTTTAGGTATGGTTGTTAATAACTGTGAGTTTATAAAGTTAACAATCTTTGTATATCTACAAGAGACCCAATTTTTATATATATATATATATATTTTTTTTTTACCATGGAACCTATAAATTTCAGACTATACTGGGAAAGTTGTGTTCTGTGGAACAGTTTTTGAGAAATGCCATGATAGGGATTATGAGGAGATCATGGTTTACTCTTACTCTTATTTGTTTTTCAGATTTTTAAATCCACAATTGATTAAGTTATATATGACCTGCATGAAATGCAGATATAAATTCCTAGAGAATAATGGTGAATGTGACAAAATGACAAGGGAATTATCTGCTTTTTAAGAGCCTCATAGGAGAGTGCCCTCTCCAGAGCCTCTCATTTTACATCTGTTTTAGTCCATTCAACTGTTATAAAAGAAATACCATAAACTGTGTAGCTTGTAACTAACAGAAATGCTATTTTGTCACTGTTCTGGAAGCTTGTAAATCCAAGATCAAGGCACTCATAGATTTGGTGTCTGATGAGGTCTTACTTCCTCAGTGAGGTACTTCTCACTTTAACCTCATATAGCTGGAAGGGCTGAGAGAGCATTTTGGGGTCTCTTTAATAAGGAAACTAATCCCATAATGAGGACTCTGCCTTCATGACTTAATCACTTCCCAAAGACCCAAAAAGCACAATCTGTTATATCGGAGGTTAGGATTTCAACATGTGAAATCTATTTTGGGTGTGAAGCACAAATATTTGAAGCTTGCAGGGGAATTTCCTTGGAACCAAAATACTTCTTATTACCTAATATAATTTATTAGTCAGTGACTTATTCTTTGTGTTAAGAAGGGGCATCTTTTCTCTGCTTTACAGTATGGGCATTTGTTTGCCCTGGAGGGAAGTATAAATTCACTAGTACTATATGTAACTTTATGAATGGCATTACCATTTTCACAAAGAGTTAATAGCACAGGTGATGCCCTGACAGGTGTGACTTAGTAGGTTGGGCATTGTTTTGCAAGCAAAAGATCTCTGGTTCAATTCCTGATGAAGGCGCCTGCCTGGGTTGTGAATTCTGTCCCCAGTCAATGGGCAGAGGAGAGCCAAAAATTGGTGTTTCTCTCATACATGTTTCTGTCCCTCTCTTTCTGTCTGCCTTCCCTTCTATGTAAAAATAAGTAAAATCTTTTTAAAGAAAAGGGTGAATAGCACAGGTGAGGGTGAAATTCAGTTGTGTAGAGGAAAGGAGTAATTAATGGAGAGAGGAGTACTGATGCCAAATGATTATTACTATTTTACAGTTATGTCAAGACTTAGTTTACCTAGAGAAATGCCACTGTTCTAAAAATGTAAGTAAGAATTTGGAAGTAAGAGTTGAGCAAGGAAAAATTACAAGCTTTTAGGAAATTCTAAGTCAAAAGTTATAAACTAAGGGAAATGTACTACTTTTTTAACTGTATATGAAACAAATGTTCAGTAAGTTTTAAGTGGCTACACAATACTTTGGTAAATATTATCAGATTGGTTTTGGAAGTAGTGTTTTCTTAGAAATGAAGCACATCAATGGCTCAGTGAAGAAAAGGAATATACACATTTAAAAATCAAATTAACCTTTTTAAAATTAAAAAGTTTTATCTATTGTATAATAGGTAAACCACTGTAAAGTGTAGTTGCCTGTTTAACTTTACATGTGCTTTAATTTTGGCAATATAGTTCATCCAAATAAAATTTGTGAAATTAAACACTTTCAAGGAAAGGAATAGGGGAACCTAATTTAACCTGGAGTGTCTCTTTTATTCTTCTGATATTCATTTGAAGTGCCCTATCAGCTTGAGCTGACCAACTTCAGTCATTTTTACACTTTAATTTTTTTCTCTAATGTAAACTGAAATTCCCTGCTGTTCATGGTATTTTAGTGTTTAGCATCATTTTAATGAGCAGGTATCATTAAACTAAAAAGGTTCTTTTCCATGTGTCTCTGATTAGTTAGTGAAGAACCAAAGAATTTCTCTTAATATATATGATATTGCCCTATTTTACATATAAGTGTGTTGGGAACCACCAAATAAAAAATAGTAATTTGGGTTAGAGTGGGATGGATTCTGTCAAGTGAATATGTGGCCTTCTGTTAAATTGTAGAATATAAATTGTTTACAAGTTTCTATATATATTTTCACTTGTAGATTTATGTGTATATTTTTACAAATAATTTATTTTATTTTAGTTCATGTTTCTAAAAGAGTCAATATATAGGTAATTTAAAAATAGATGCTTTAAAATCAAGGTCCATGTAAACCTTGATATAAAAGCAATCATTTAGTGAATATATAACTTCAGAAATGAAGTCATTAGTACTGAGCTTGTTAAATCAAACAATTTCATACTATACTTAATAACAGTTTACTTTAATTTACAGTAAGGCATAAACTGTTAGCCAGTAAAGAAATAACAGCATTCATTCATTACACGCTTCCTGACATTGGTTATATTTTATTATTAGTTTTAATTATGTTTTTAGGAAGAGAAGAATATCTGTAAGATAAATAGCATGGAGCCTAAACAATGAGACTAAAATACAATCAAATGTATAATAAGTTATAGATGGCTTGTGTGATATTGACACTGGTAACAGGTAATAGATGTAACAGTGCTACCTACTGGTAAGAAGTAGTAGTGCTTAAAGGGTAAGTGAAAATAGATGGACTTTTCCAAAGTGTTAAGTGATGTACATGATTATGTAGGGTCACTATTACTGATACCTGTGACACGCAATACTCTTTTCATTAGTATTCACAAAGTTTTGTGGTAGTAAAATTTCTGGTATGAGAATCCTGTTGTTGTTTTTTTTAATATTCGTAGCATGTTTTTAGTATACTTACTCTCTCTCTGTAATAATAGAGTGCTGTACCATTTTTCTTATGAGTGGCCCTTCTTTGATAACCTTGACTGTTTTATTTTTTACAGTCATCATTTCCAAAAAATGTTTTGTTAAAAAATAAGACCTTGCCTGTGAAAGACAATGGACAATTTTAGTAATAGCTGGATATTTAGATGGTGCAATGAGATGTATTATTCAGAGAAAGCAGTATAATTTATATATGCAGCAATCAGCATATGATAAGTCTAATTAGGAAAATGAAATCAGGCTACTTTAAAGTACCAGTGTCAAAATTTTAAAAATTAAAAACCAAGTGTACCTACATGTAGGGTTAATTTTCCCCTGGTCCACTTAAAATAAGTTCAGAGTTCTCTGTGCTGGAAAAACATTTGTACTAGATTTACCATTATATATATATATATATATATATATATATATATATATATATACACACACACACATATATGTATATATATGTATATATGTGTATATATGTATATATATGTTATTGTTTAATAAGATTTTTTTATAATCTTGAAAAGTAATTACAGTTACTTTTAACATTAACTTAACTGAAAGTGAAGCTTTAATTTTCTAACTATGGTTAGTTTAATGTTTGTAGTGCAGTGTTGGTATGGGCATAACATGATAGACTTAATTAAATGTGATGATTTTATTATTCTGATTTGAACCCTTCTTGCTCATATTTTAGCTTTATTTAGATACCTGTTATATAACTTATTAAACCACCACGTACAGTAAAAATAGTCATTACAAAATCAGGAAGCTGCTTCATTGTGGGTAACTTTCTCACTTATACAATGCTGTTTCAATCCTGAAAAAATAATAGAATAAAAACCAAATTAAGAAAAAAAAGAAAAGAAGAAAAAAGAAAATCATTTAAAATATCCTAAATGTACCTTTGTTTTGTAGAGGGAAAAAATGCAGTTCATATTGTTTCTTTCAAGGCATAAATAAGCTCTTTACACCTTGATTCTTTTTTTCCCCGTGTATCCTCACTCCTTTGCTCTCTCCCTTCTCCCTATCTATATGTTTGTCTTTAACTATATCTATGCGGTATCTTTTCTTATGTTACTTCAGGTGAAATTGCCATTAAATTTTGGCCAAGTATAATTGGAAGGATTTAAGTTTGTGGGGGGGTTTTTTTTTGAGAATTTTATTTCTGCTTGATATTATCTTGTACAGAGAGAACAAGAGAGGGAGCAGGGAAGAAGGAAGGAGAGGCAGAAAAATGAGAGAAAGAATAAAGACAGTAAGAGAGAAAAAGTAGAGCTAATAGCAAGTTAAATGGAAGTAAATCAGATTACATTGCATGCAAATTTTGCATATCAGAGGAAGGTTTAAAGTGTGAAAACTGCCTAAATGTGTGAGAAACTGGTATTCCCGTTCTTTAAATAATTTTCACAATTTGCAAAATAAACTAATGGTAAATAAAATATTCATGGAAGGTTTAATGATATCTAAAATATAAATAGTTTGAATTACAATTTAACTTGCTTTACTAATAGAACAATCAAGTATCACACCACCAATAAGGTATTTTAATAGCATAGAAAACAGTAGTTCAACTCCTGTTTTGAAATGACAAAAATGTTTCTTCTGTGTGAAAGCTTCTGCTAGCTTCATAACATATCTTAACAGTGTCAGAGCCTGGTGCTAACAGTAGTCTACACCGTGGCCTTTACCATCTTCTGCTTTTCACCTAAAACTGCTAGAAATAGTTTTCAGAAAAGTGACAAGAAAAATGCTATACATAATGAGAAATGTTAGTGCAAATATTATATCATTCTTTTTAGCAATGTGAATAAGCATATTTAATACTTTTTTCTCAGCAGTAACAAGAGAAAAGAGTTACATTTATGGGCAAACAGTGTTTTTCTTAAGTTTAAGTTCTCTATTTCTATGTGAATATTTAACAGTATTTTTGTCTTTTGTATCTACTTATGCTATTTTACAAATAATATAGTTATCTTTAGTTGTGAAACATTTATAAAAAAATTTAAAGGTTATGTAAAATGTTTTAATTCTCAAATATTATTAAACTGTTTTTCTGTTTTATTCTTTAAAAAAATGTAAAGCTAAATTTTCAGTAATGTTTTATTTGTAAAATTAAATCACAATGTTAATTAAAGTGTTTTACTTACATTTTTACTTTATTTATGAACTTTGATAATAATATTTGGCATAAAATTATATTTTTGTCATAAAAATGTATCAAAAATATAAATGTATCAGAACAACTTGATTAGCAGATTGGGTTACAACAATTTACAATAAAGTTTTAACCTTAATTTCTGTCCTTGATTATTTTTAAGTCAAAATTTATATAAGATTGATTTGCTGATATAATTTCTGAAAATCTTTAAGTGTAAAACAATGATATTTCAGTTCTTAGCTTTCACATTAATAGGTAACAGTGTTTATATCTACGACCCCATGCTAAGTAATATAATGAATGTGTGTCTTATCTTTCCATTTCATTGATGATTTCATATTTACAGAAAGGAACTTGTTGATTATAAATGTAAAGTGGCTAGAAGAAAGCAAACCTTCACTTTATTATGGTCTACTTCATTACTTGTTACTTTTTCTTCATCATCTTATTGGTAATTTTTGGTGTTTCTTTTACTGTAATTCTAAAGAGTTCTATTATTTCTCATTAATGAAAGAGTCTTTTAAGTGTAAGACTGAGCCCTTTATTTGATTAGAGAAATGTTACCTGTTTGTTTAATTATCATTGATTTAGAACTTCTGATATCTTTTACTGGAATATTTTAACTATTATTTTAAAGTTTGAGTCAATAGTTTTTAGACTTTCTTGAAAGAATATGTCCTTAAAGAATTTAATAGCAATTGGATGATTAAAACTTGTGCAATAAATTAAAATTTTTACTAGAGATATATTTATTCTAATCTGGCTTTTTCTCTTGAGATAATCATACAAATTGGATAGTGCCTTATTGCACACTCATGCTACTTTTTCTTACTTAAGTCAGATCCAGAGATGAAGTGTATGAAATGCTAAGTTTAGATATAGATACATAAAAACCTCATTGGTGTATGATGATCCTACTACATTTTCCATAAGACAAATATAATTTTATATCATCTTTAAAGAACTTACCAAAAAGTGAGTTTCCTTTAGTAAAAAAGAAACTTGATACATTTTAATGAATATTTTATTGACTCTTTAAACTTTTATCTTCATATGAATATTTTAACTGAATACTTAAATCTTCTTTTTTTAAAACATACTAATTGTTACCTGGCTGTCACCTCGGCAAGTTACTTAACTATTTTCTGCCTAGGTTTTTCCCTTTGTAAAATAAGGAAGATAATAGTATCTTGCATCACAGAGTTCGTTTTTTTTCTAATTGATTTTTGCTTACTCCAGTTTCTATGACTTTTTTATTTTATTTGATATACAAGTCAAAGTTAACTTTCTTAAAATGCCTGTAATCTTATTACTACTCTCCAGCCTTGATAAGAATTTTGATACCTTTATGCCTAAAGAATGCAATTCAGACTCCTCCTTCTGACATTCAAGTTCCTCCAATTTCAAATCTAGTGTACCCTTGTGTATTCACTACTCGCTGACTCATTGAGTAAGCTCCTGACAATCTGAACCATATGCCAATCTCAAGATACAGTTCATCATTATATCTTAGTTTTCAATCTTTTTGTCTGGAATATACTCAAGTATATTTTCTTTTACAGAAATCCTGCTTTCTCATTGGTAGACCATTTCCAGTCCTGGGATCTCCATATAGGCTTCCATGATTTCCCAGGATAAACTTTCAGAGTTCAAAACTCATACCACATGGCCTTGTACACTTTTAATGTACTTTTCATATTCTTAATTTGTATTCTAGATAAGCTAGATAAGATCTGTGTCTTATCTATTTTACTTAATTGGGATTTTCTAAGGCAGAGCCTAGATTGTGTTTTATTATGAATTCCTCTCCTGCCTCTCTATAATACCTAACATAGTACACTGTATATAAAACATGGTCTGTGAAACAGTTGATTAAAGAGACATTGTAGCAAACAGAAAGAACAAGTATTTGAGTAAAAAAGACTTGGATTTGAAAACTGGATTAAATATTGTTTGACCCTGAGCAACTTAAACTATGTGAGTCCTACTTTCCTCAGTTTGTAATAAGAGGAATGTTATTATCTACTTTTGAAGCTGGGTGCAAGGATTAGAAATAATGCATGTAAAACATTTATAATGTGTCTGGATGTAGTAGATGCTGAATAAATATTTACATTTTTTATTTACTTGATGAAACTCATTTTGCCATTAGCCATGTAGACTATGGGAGGGCATGTGAGGTTGATAACTGCAAACATACTAGTAGAGTTCACTTTTGAATAACAGATAGCATGTGTTGTCTGGAGAAAAAAATACCACTGCCTTTGTAAAGATGTCCTCATTACATTATGGCTATAGATGAGTGGTTTCCTTGTTTGCATATGTCAACTATTTCCTCCCTGATATCTCCCTCTCACAAGTAGTGCTACAATGCCATAGGTAGACAATAGATGAATGTAATAATATTCAAAAAAGAAGATGGTTGCTACCTTCATGTATTAAATATTTGATTTATTTATTCATTTATAAAGCAGCAAGTGTTTGAAGGCTTTATCTATGTGTATATCATCCTGGTAGGATAAAATATTGAACTAGAAACAGATCCCACTCTCAATGAATTTACAACTTAGGATAGGAAGAGGAAATGTATAACATAAGTGGCTATGAAATAGAAGAGGCTTGGTTAAAGTATTAAGATTATAGTTGCAGTCTTGGAGCAAAACTCAAGTGGCGTCCACAAAAGAAAATTGTCTCAGTATTTCACATCTCCAAAGATGGACCATATTCTCTATCTGGTTTGGAATTTGAATTACTAAAGTAATGTAAAAATGTATTTAGACTGATGGAAAGGAAAATGTGATTATCCTCAAGCCTGTGTATTTATTAAAAATGCTGATTAAAATGCATAAATATAAATGAAATAATGTTTCCCACTCAAGCCCCTCACAATGAAAAAATACACCTGTAACTTAAATTGCCCACACATTTGAAAGAGCATAAAATTTCCTCTGTACTTTATATTTTTATGTAAGCTTAAATAGAGGATAAGCATATCACTCAAAATGTAGAAATCCATTTTTGAATAAAAGAATTTCACAGTACTGTTGTAGAACAATGCAGGCAGTTCTCCCAATTTTATGTTTATTCAAAATACCTATTTCAGCTTTTATCTATTTGATATGGTAGCTGCAATTTGGTAAATGCCACTGATTTAGTTTAGATGTTATTGTTATAGTTATAGTTTTGAAAGCACTGGGCATTTCTTCCTGTTAGTTTGTGCTGCTGCTTTCAAGAATGGTATTTAATCGGTGTCCTACATCATTCGATGTGTCTTGCTTATAAATCCCTTTCAACCTGAGAGAACAACCAAGTCTTCTAAATGCTGACAGTTTTTCAGGAGATTCACAACTGATTATATCCAATTGGGAGGAATTTTGACCTTTCATATATTCTTTTGCATAATTATTTCTGAGGGAAAAGCAAAATAGATTTGATAGAGCCTAATCCATGGCACATAGTAGGTACCCAGTGTGTTTAGAAAGAGATTTAAATAAATAAAGCAAAATATTTGCTATGTTATTTCTTAAAGTATGCTCACTTCAAATTATCTGCATTCTAGTACAGTCACATTGCTAATGGGATGTCTTGTATTTGAGAAACTAAAAGCTTTTTAAGGATTACTATTAGAAAGGATAAATTACAATAAACACAAAGAAAACACCACATTCTGGTTAGAAATCTATTTGTAAAATGAACTATTATTTTGAAAAACGTAAGTTAGAATTTTTCACTTAGTTTCATTCCCCTGATCACATACCCTGCCAAAGGGTTATTTTTGAAGAGTTTTATCATGTAATGTAACATAGTCTTCTATGCTAAGCAAAATTTTATTGAGAAAGCTAATACACAGAGTGCAACATTTTATTTAATAACCTGGGGTTATTCACACATAATACTGATGAGTAGCATGCTGGTAGTGAAGAGTATGGAAAACCCAGGAAAAAATGACTTGACAAAATGGATATATACTTTTTCCTCCTAATACATTTTTGTTCTGAATGTTTGTATACATTGAGAAGTATTTGCATTAGTTAATTATTTCTTTTCCTGATTTTTGTCACCTTTATATGTGCATAGCGAGGCTTACTATAAATTATTTAGGCCTGAACTGAAGGTTAATGTCATTGTATCCAGCCAAACTTGACGAACCCCGATACAGCTTTGTGCAGGAGGCACCTATGGTTTGATAGCTGTGTGAAACTGTTGCCTACAGAGATGGGCTCTTGACACTGTCTGCCAGCCTGAGGCTGTCTGCTTTGTGTCTGCTTTAATTGAAAATTAATAGTTAGGGGGTTGCTATGGAAATGATACCATTGCTTGCAGACAGCAAACCCAGCTTTTTGCAAAGAGACACTAGTGGTATTGTTTGTCCTTGTTGACCTCAGAAGTTCAAAAGCCTAGAGGAGGAAAGGAGATGCAAATATTTTACTTAAAATGAATTTACATATTTATAACATTATTTTTTAATGTCAGAGATATCAAGTTTTTTTAAACTTTTGTTGGTAAAATGAGTATAAGCTTTTAAATTTTATGTTAATTTCTACTACACTGCTTTCTTGGTTGATAAGGCACTTGGAGCATTATGTTATCATTTTAGTGAATGTAAACAGATTTGTGTGAAAATGTTATTTGACTGATATGATAATGGAAACTATCCTTTATTTCCCCTGGAGTACATAAAGTCATTTTTGTCATTCTATACATTATTCACAGTTTCTTTGAAATGTGGAAGCACTGTAAAACTGTGAAGACTTGGGAGAAAAATCTTTAAATGAATAAAGCAGACTTAAAAATGCATTCCTGACTATACTGTGCTTGAATATTCACAATTGCTTAATTCCCTTCACATAGAAGTTAGTATGGTTCATATAATAATTTCATTTGCTTTGTTTGTTATATGGTAAAAAGAATATTAAAAATAAATATTTGTAAATCTTGCCTATTTCATGAGAGCTTCTGACATTTAAATTTTGCTTTGAAAAAGAACCAATACAAATAGCTTTTAATGGGTAAATTATTTAACTACAAAATGAAAAAAAATTGCTAACAGAATTTTAAACTGTTCTGTATTGCAGAGCTAAAGAATAAGTGCTTTCAGTTCCTTTCAGAGGAGGTGGAGAAATGGTGTAGCCTCAGGGGCTGAAGGTGAAATGTGAAATTTGCTGTAATTACTCACCCAAAATGTCTGTATTAAAGGCTATTAAAAGCAGTTATTTTAAGTACTTCTTTATACATTTTCTCTCTTCTGTTTAGTATTTAAATATGCAGCAATGTAGAGGCAGATGTTACTCACCTGAAATAACTAAAACAATACAGAACAAGTCAGTGGCAGGAGTGGTGGCCAGTTACAGATCTTTTCGAAGTGCATTGTTCAGTAACTGCTATTTTATCTAGCGTTAAGTTGCACATAGAATGCTGTTCAAGCTTGTCCACTGCTGCTAGTATTCAGCTCAGACCTGTGAGTTCAAGTTGTCTTTGCTCAGAGTTAAAGGCCATAAAACTAAGAGTGTCGTGCCTGTCTTGGGTGTGACTCCTCAAACACTAGCCAGTTCTTGTAATGTGAGGAAAAATTATTGCAAGTAAACCTTTGATTTACCAGTTTCAGTGAGTTGTTCATTCCGTCTGAGTAGATGTAGTTTTTACCCTAACACTTTGAGGTTACCATTTGCCCTCCTTTCATTCTGATGGGGTTTCACACAAACCCTGCTAGGCTACTTACAGTATAAAATCTTAAAACTCCATGTGATGTTTTGAGCTGGTAGCAGATGGACTTTCTTTTGCATCTGCTGTGTACGGACTTGGCTTTGTACTCTTTTTCCTGGGGGAGAGAAAGTCTTTCTTCTCTGCTAGTTGATTCCTGTTTTTGTAAAGCAGCTAAGAAAACATCTGTGGCGGGCAGAAAAATTGACAAAGGATTGACAAACACCATTAGCTGAAAATTTTCCATTTCATTGCAACTATGCATTGTTTACTTTACTGTAAATATCTTAATACATCATCCTCTGAATATGCTGGCAGAGAAACTGGAGAACTGTGATTTCAATTAAGGTTAGTAATTGATGGTATCTAGTGTTCAAAGGCTGAAGCCTGATTAACATCTGCTTGGACAAATTGTCATTGTGAAGTGTTTTTGATGTGAACTGAAGATTATTTCTTACTGGCTTATCTGATGTTGTGGCTGTGAAATGCTTGTCTTGGGTTTGCTTATTTTTGTAAACTACTTCCTTTGGCTGTAAATTGCAGAGCACTGGAGCTTTACCAAAAGTGCAGTGTATAATGGTAAGTTTGTCCTAATAAGGGAAGCAAGAAGTATATTTATCACAGACATGAAAGCCAACCGAGGACTTGAACGACTCAGACTGGTGCCTCTCTCTCTCTTTCTGTGTGTGTCTCTTCCTCCCTCCCTCCCTCTCTCTTTCTCTGTCTGTGTCTCTCTCTCTCTCTCTCTCTCTCACACACACACACACACACACACACACATACACACACAAATGAAGCACTTACTTTAGAAAGATTATGGTAAGCATGCTGGCTCAGTCTTGAACCTTTGTCACCCCTCACGTTGCACACCAAAGACATACCCTAGTGATTAAATGCTGATTTTGTGTACGATTGTCCACAGACGCCAAAACAATCACAGAGCGGCTTGATTTGTTTTAATTACCAGCACAAAATGCCATCAGTCTGGGACGTGATCGGGCAGAGGTGTACTCACAGTAGTGTAAATACTGCTGTAAATAGTTGCCTGATGGTGGCTTTGACACTGAGCTAGCTTCTGAGTTTCCTTTCTTTTTATACTGTCTTCTGCACTGTTTTTTGAATCTTCCTAATTTTTCATCTCTTTAACAAACTCCTATGAAGTTGAAACCGGGAAGTTTGCTCTAACATTTCAAGAGAAGGTACGTTACTTTTTGCTCAAAGAGTTTAGAGAAGGGTGGGCTTTTACTATGCTTTGCTGGTAGATTTGGCAATTGTTTTACTTTTT